>NC_066623.1:61851519-63220668 GCF_025201925.1 Gopherus flavomarginatus
GGAGTGTATCTTATTGCCCTTCTATAAATCCATAGTACGCCCACATCTTGAATACTGCATACAGATGTCTTCTCATCTCAAAGAAGATATCCTGGCATTAGAAATGGTTCAGAGAAGGGCAACTAAAATGATTATGGGGTTGGAATGGGTCCCATATGAGGAGAGATTAAAGAGGCTAGGACTTTTCAGCTTGGAAAAGAGGAGACTAAGGAGGATATGATAGAGGTATATAAAATCATGAGTGATGTAGAGAAAGTAAATAAGGAAAAGTTATTTACTTGTTCCCATAATACAAGAACTAGGGGCCACCAAATGAGATTAATGGGCAGCAGGTTTAAAACAAATAAAAGGAAGTTCTTCTTCACACAGCGCACAGTCAACTTGTGGAACTTCTTGCCTGAGGAGGTTGTGAAGGCTAGGACTATAACAGCACTTAAGAGAATTAGATCAATTCATGGAGGTTAAATCCATTAATGGATGTTAGTCAGGAAGGGTGTCCCTAGACTCTGTTTGTCAGAGGGTGGAGATGGATGGCACTTGATCATTATCTGTTGGGTTCACTCCCTCTGGGGCACCTGGCATTGGCCACTGTCAGTAGACAGGATACTGGGCTAAATGGACCTTTTGGTCTGACCCAGTACAGCCATTCTTATGTTCTTATATGTAAGCTGATAGTGACTAAAGAAGGATTAATGGTAGTGAAGAAATAGACTGGGTCCCTTAACTGTTCATTTACAGACACTGAGGTTTTTAAAAGTACAGAATTTTTGTAAAGAAAAGTGAGGGTTCTGGGTGTTAAACTATATACAGTATTTGCAAATATATAATCATTGTTTAGGTTTTATTCATAGGATTTTTTGGGGGGTAGGGGGGGTTAAGGCTAGAGGGGACCATTTAAAACATCTAGTCTGACTCCTGCATAACATAAGCCAAACAACCTCACCCAGTAATCTGTGTTGGTTTTTTGTACTTGCTCAGTTAGATGTACTGAGGCAGATGGCTGTAAATTCATTTTCCCATAGTCATACATTGAGGCTTGGATATTGCTAGAATCCAAGATTCTCTCAATCTTCGATTTTATACTGAAGGTCAGCACCGAGAGCATCTCATGGTGTTGCTCTACTCTATGCTTGTAGTACCATAATTATAGGCTTTTTTTGTGGTGCTGCCTAATCTATTCTATAACTACAGCAATTGTTTAGTTTTGTTAGGTGTAGAAAAAACATCCATAGAGCCAAAGTGGCCATTATTGACATACGTGTTGTGACAAAGTTCCTCCTCTACCTTGGTGGGTCCTGCGCTTATTGGCAGAGTTTCTCACCTCAGTGATCTTCCCCAGTCTGGATCAACTCCTCCTGTGTCTGATCAGGAGTTGGGAGGTTTGGGGGGAACCCGGGCCCGCCCTCTACTCCAGGTTCCAGCCCAGGGCCCTGTGGATCGCAGCTGTCTATAGTGCCTCTTGTAACAGCGGCATGATAGCTACAACTCCCTGGGCTACTTCCCCCTGGCCTCCTCCAAACACCTTCTTTATCCTCACCACAGGACCTTCCTCCTGGTGTCTGATGGCTTGTACTCTTTAGTCCTCCAGTAGCACACCTCACTCTCAGCTCCTTGTGCCTCTTGCTCCCAGCTCCTCACATGCACTTCCTCTTCTCTGGCTCCCCCTCACCTGACTGGAGTGAGCTCCTTTTTAAACCCAGGTGACCTGATTAGTCTGCATTGATTGGCTGCAGGTGTTCTAATCAGCCTGTCTGCCTTAATTGGTTCTAGCACGTTCCTGATTACTCTAGTGCAGCCCCTGCTCTGGTCACTCGGGGAACAAAAACCTGCTTCTCCTGTGGCCAGTAGCTCTCCCTTCTACTGCTCTGCTGTAGAGAAAGTAGGGAGAGGGTGGCTGCTGCTGCTGCTGTTCCTGCTGGGCACTGGGCCCTCGCTGCTGCTGCTGTTACTGCTCCAGCTGCTCCCCTGGTTGGGCTAGACACCACCACCCACCCCCTTTCTCTGGTATCTGCTTGATGGCTGAGTGGTAGATCCCCCTCCCCCCTCGGTTGCTGCTGTTACTCCACCTACAGCCCTTGAGCGGGGGGGCTGCTGGCCTGCTTCCCAGAGAGAAGGGGGGTGCTCTTGTTGCTGGGGGATAGCATCTGAGTGGGGTCCCTCCTGCCTGGACACCAGACCACCACCACCACCACCTGGAGCTGCTGGGGCTACTGTGGCTGTTGCTGGGGAGCTCTTGGTGCCCCGAGGAGAAGAAGGAGAAGAGGACCGCCTGTTGCTGGGAGACTGCGTGAAGACCACTGTGGAGGGGGCATTCCTGGACTGAGTATTTTTCGAACTGTGCTCTTGTGGTGTGGGTTTGGACTGTGTCTGTTGGGACACCGGGGGTGTGGCATGGAGCCTGCCCCCAGTCCATCTGTGTTCCCTTTCGCCCCCACCACCATTGTTGCCCCCTCCACCACCCCCGCTGGCTGTTTTTTCCTTCTGCTTCGACCTCCTGCCTCTGGGACTGAGCTGCTTGCCTGGCTCACCACGCCCACTTCCATCATTTGGGCCTGCAGCAGCAGCCAACCATTGACTTTTTACACAAGTGCCCGTGGGCGCACCCCCCCGCACCCTGGACTGGCCCCTTTCCTTTGCCTTATTTGTCTGCCCCACCCATTTCCCTCTGCGGCCCTGATTGTCCTGCCCCAGCCCTGCAGCTAACCCCATGGTCCCTCCACCCCATTCCCAGCTCGCCCTTTTTTCCCCGCCCCCCCTACCCTGAGATCCCCCAGCCTTGATTGGCCCCTTCCCTCATGCGCCCACGCCCCCTCCCATGCGCTTGTGCCCTTCCCCCGTTTGAGTTTGCCCTTATTCCCTGCACCCCCCCATGCCGTTATCCCCCTGATCCCCTAGTGCAGCTAGAGGAGCCGGAATTCCCCTCTGCGTCGGTGACCCGACACCCTCCCGCACCTTGGTCCTTAGTTGCTCCCCACACCCTTTTAGCTTTCCCTTTCTGGCACCCTCTTCCCCTGCCTGCAGCCTAGCGGGGAGGGCTGGTCGCCTCCTCTCCCTCCCCTCCCCTTGCTGTTTGTCCCCCTCCCCGCTCTCGTTATGGCGGGGGACGCGGCGGGGGAGACCCCTCGCGATGCTCCCACTGCCCCCCTCCACCTGCCCCCGTGTCTATTTCCCAAGCCTCTACCTCGACCGCCGCTGCCGATTCACCTACCACTGCCCCGCTGAGGCATCGGTGGCAGCGAGTACCAGGGAGACCTCCGCTGCTGCCACGACCCTTGCACCTTCCAATTCGGGGGGAGCCCCCTCAGCCGGTGGGAAAGGTCGGGGTGGGAAGAAGGGTAAGGACCCCACTAAAAAGGCCAGGCCCTCCATGGCAGAGACTGCCCCCACTGCCGCAGCCCCGCTACCAGCCACGGCATCCCTCCCTGCTTCTCCCTCCACCAGCTCCGTGAGTGTCCCTCCCCCGGTCCCCAAGGCATACGCCCAGGTGGCGGCAGCCCCCCTGCCTGCCACTGCTCCTCCGACCGCCACTTCTGCTACCAACTATAGCGGCCAGGGCCCCTTCCCCACCTTGACCAGGAAGCACGGCATCCGTTGCCTCCTGGTGCCCGCCTTGCCCCACCTAGAGACCTATGTGCGGGCGTTGGCGAGGGTGGTGGGGCCCACGGCCATTGTGGCTGCCTCCAAAATGTACGGGAGGGTAGTCTTTTTCCTGACATCGGAGGCCGCCGCCCAGGAGGCGGTAGAGACGGGCCTGGCAGTGGGAGGCGTGTTCGTCCCCCTGGAGCCGTTGGAAGACCTGGGGGTCCACTTGATCCTGACCTCCGTCCCTCGCTGCCCGCCCTTTCTGCCCTGAGGCGCCCCATCTCCGTCATCAGCCATCTCCCATTGGGCTGCAAGGACCCCGCCCTCCATCACGTCCTCTCGTTCTGCTGGCAAGTGCAGCTTCAACTGCCGGCGGCGGCGCGTGGCGGAGAGGCGCTCGAGGGGTCCTTTCTGGTCCTCTACCAGGGAGTCCACTACTGGGTGCATTATTCAACAAGGGAGGCCTGGTGCTACCTCTGCCAGGCGATGGGGCACGTCCAGAGGGACTGCCCCTTGGCCCGGCACAGAGGAGCGTCCAGGACCCCCGAGCCCTGGCAAGGCACCGGCCCTGTCACTGCCGATACCCCTGGCTGCCCGGCACCCGAAGCTGCCCCTCCTTCTCGGTCCACCACAGGAGGGTGTGGCGGAGATACCACCAGGCGTGAGAGAGGGCTCGCCCCAGGGGGAATCCTCCATTCCTGCTACCCCACCATTGCCTCCCCGAGTCCCTGAGCTATTGCCCTTGCCCCCCGACCCGACCCCTGTTAGCCAGCCCCCGGATGATGCTATGGAGGACTGGTTCTTAGTGCAGGGGAAGCAGGGCAAGCGGAAAGCTCGGGCCCCGTTAAATCCTTTAGATTTGGAGACCCCTCGGAAGAGCAGGAAGGGGGCACTGATGACGAGCTTTCTGCCTTGGCCCCTGATGACTCCTGTTCTGTGGTGCTAGCTGGGGACACCATGGCAGCACTGGAAGGTGACACCGCCCCTCCTCCAGGATCCCTTCCTGTGGAAGCCCCCGAGGGAACCTCTCTCGCCCCCTTCCCACCCGAAGCCCCTGCGAGCGCCAAAGTGGGCGTCACCTCGGGTGCTGGCAGGGAAGGCCCTGGGGTGGTGGACGGTGATCTTCCTTCCATCTACGAGGAGATCGAGGCCCTGGGTCTGACCCCGGTCACGCAGGGGGAGGACGACCCTCTGCCAGCGGGCTTCGATCTGGGTGACCTCACCCCGGTCCCCTTGTCCCCGTGTTCCCTTCCCTTAACTGCTGCTTCTGCTCCTGCCTCTGAGGGTCCCCTGGAATCTTCCATCAGCCTGGCTGCAGGTGGCACCCTGCTGACGGCCGCTGAGCCCATTGAGGCAACGGCCGGTGCCCCACTGCAGGAACCCAGTTCCCAGGGGGTGTCCCTCTTGGGTGTGGAGCACCCAACCTCCTTCCCGGGCAGGGACGCTGTTGATGATCCTCCATCTCCTGATGCCGGGGCTACCGCCCAAACCATAGTGGCTGAGCCCGGCATCGTTGGGGGTCTCCTTCCCACTCCCCAGATCTCTGAGCCTAACCAGGAGGGGCCACCTTCCAGCGGCCTGACTATTGAGGCTCAGGATCCTACTTCTGCCCCCCTCCCCCGTTCCCTTCCTGATCCCCACTCTAGTCCTGTCCCCTACCCTATTCCTGATGTCAGCCCTGTCTTTGTCCCCTCCACCTCCCGTGCTGCCAGTGCCGCCCCTGGGGATACTCCCCAGGGAGCGGTTTTAGTTGTTTTTCCCCGTCCCAACCCATTGGGGGCTGCTGTTTTCCTTTCGCCGCCCCCTGTTGAACCAGGGAGCGTGGCAGGTCGCGTGGCGTCAACCCATCGGACGCCACATCAGGGGTCTGCCCCCTGCCTGCCCACCTTGGTGGGCCACGGGGCTGTGATGGGGCCCCAATGGGGGACAGTCATAGATCAGTGACCCTTCCCCCCCCCCCATGCGCTGAGGGAGGAGCTGCAGGAGTTCCTTGAGGACGTCCATAGCTCCTGTAACAAAGTCCAGCTTGCACTCCAGCGGTGGGGGGATTTCCATCAGATCCTCCGGGCCGTGAGGGCCCTCATGGGAGAGGGTAAGAGGACCGGAAGCGGGCCGCCTCGGCCTACCAGCAGGTCCACCTCTTCCGCGACTCCTTACTCACCTACGGGGTAGGTCACGGATTGCTGCGCGGCCCAACGGAGGCCGTGGATGTATCTGCCAGCAAGGATCGCCCCTAGCCCTCCTCATGGCTCCGATCATCTTTGCCACGTTAAACACCCGGGGCTGTAGGATGAGTCTCCGCAGGAGCCAGGTGCTCTCCTTCCTTGTGGGGGCGGGGCGGTACTCTGTGGTTTTCCTGCAGGAGACCCATACGGATCCGGCCGCTGAAACTAGCTGGCGGCTGTAGTGGGGAGACGGGGTCTACTTTAGTCACCTCTTGGTTCGCATGGCTGGAGTGGTGACCCTGTTCTCCCCCGACCTATGGCCCGAGGTGCTGGGGGTCGCCGAGGCTGTGCCGGGCCGCCTGTTGCACCTCCAGGTCTGCATGGAGGGGCTTGTGGTTAATCTCGTCAATGCTTACGCCCCGACATCGGGCCCAGAGAGGTTGCCTTTTTATCAGCAGCCGTCTGCCTTCCTCGGCTCCCTGGATCCTCGTGAGTGCCTGGTCCTGGGCGAGGACTTTAACACCACCCTCGAGGAATGGGACCGCTCGGGGACCGAGCAGTGACCTGCTGCCATGGACATCCTCCAGGAGATCGTCGAACGCCACTCCCTGGTGGACGTCTGGCGCGACCACCACACGGACGACGTTTCGACGTTCACCTTCGTCCGGGTGGAGGCCTATTGGTTGCGCCACTCCCGGCTGGACCGCATTTACCTGTCACGTCTCCACCTTTCACGAGCTCTCTCCTCCAGCGTTCGGCCGGCCCCCTTTTCAGATCATCACCTTGCCACCATGATGGCCTCTCTCTGCACGGAGAGGCCGGGGCACTTTAATTGGCACTTTAATAATAGTTTGCTGAAGGATGCAGGCTTCGTGGCTTCCTTCCGGGAGTTCTGGCTGGCCTGGCGAGGGCAGAGGTGCACCTTTCCCTCGGTGCGGTGGTGGTGGGACCTGGGGAAGGTGCGCGCCCGGCTCTTCTGCCATGACTACACCCGAGGCGCCAGCCGACGGAGGGATGCGGCGATAGAGCAGTTGGAACGGGAGGTCTTAGAGCTGGAGAGGCATCTGGCCACCAGCCCCAAGGATCCATCCCTCTGCGGAGCATGCCAGGAGAAGCGGGAGGAGCTCCAGGCCCTCGAAGACCATCAGGCCCGGGGTGCTTTTGTTTGATCCCACATTCACCTCCTTCGGGAGATGGATCGCGGCTCCCGCTTCTTCTGCGCCCTGGAGAAAAGGAGGGGGGCCAAGAAGCACATCACCCGCCTCCTGGCGGAGGACGGCACCTACCTCACAGATCTGGTAGAGATGTGCGAGAGGACCAGGGCCTTCTACACTACTCTTTTCTCCCCAGATCCGACCAATCCTAACGCTTGCAGAGTGCTATGGGATGGACTCCCAATGGTCAGCACGGGCGACCGGGGCTGGCTTGAGTTTCCTCTCACTCTGGCTGAGTTCTCGGAAGCCCTCCGTTGCATGCCCACCAATAAATCTCCAGGCATGGACAGGCTGACCGTGGAGTTCTACCGCATGTTCTGGGACGTCCTCGGCCCAGACCTGGTCACCATCTGGGCCGAGTCTTTGCAGAGCGGGGTCCTCCCTCTCTCGTGCAGGTGAGCCGTGCTCGCCTTATTGCCCAAGAGGGGGGACCTCCGCGACTTACGGAATTGGTGTCCCGTCTCGCTCCTCAGCATGGACTACAAAATCATTACGAAGGCCATCTCGATGCGGCTAGGGTCCGTGCTGGACGTTCTGGAATTAGGGTGTAGGGGTGGTCTGTCGTTCACCATCTTGTCCCTGGATCAGGAGAAGGCGTTCGACAGGGTGGATCACGGGTATCTTCTGAGCACTTTGCGAGCATTCGGCTTCGGACCCCAGTTTGTGGGTTTTCTCCAGGTGCTGTACACTTCTGCAGAGTGTCTGGTCAGGCTCAACTGGACCCTGACCAAGCCGGTCAGCTTCGAGTGGGGAGTACGGCAGGGGTGCCCCCTCTCGGGCCAGCTGTACACTCTGGCGATCGAGCCCTTCCTCTGTCTCCTCCGCAGGAGATTGACGGGGTTGGTGCTTCAGGAGCTGGAGCTGTAGCTGGTCCTGTTGGTGTACGCTGACGATGTGCTCCTCGTGGTCCAGGACCCGGGTGACTTGGCGCGGGTAGAGGCTTGCCAGGCTGTGTACTCGGCGGCCTCCTCCGCCCAGGTCAACTGGGTCAAGAGCTCTGGCCTAGTGGTCGGGGATGGGTGGCAGGCGAGCTCCCTCCCACCCACACTTCAGGCCATCTGGTGGAGCACGGGTCCACTGCTCTATCTCGGCGTTTACCTTTCTGCCACGCATCCGTCTCCGCTGGAGAACTGGCAGGGTAATGGAGCGGCTCCGGAAATGGACAGGACTACTCCACTGCCTCTCCCTTCGAGGGAGGGCACTGGTGCTTAATCAACTGATCCTGTCCATGCTCTGGTACCGGCTCAACACCCTGGTCCCGGCCCTGGATTTCCTGGCCAACCTCTAGGTGGTGATTCTGGCGTTCTTTTGGCCAGGAATGCACTGGGTCTCTGCAGGGGTCCTCCACCTGCCCCTGGAGGAAGGGGGGCAGGGCCTGAAGTGCCTACGCACTCAAGTCCATGTCTTCCATCTCCAGGCCCTTCAGAGGTTCCTGTATGGTGCAGGTGGTCCGGCGTGGAGCGTATTGGCGCACACCTTCCTCTGCCGCTTCCGAGGGCTCCGATACAACCGGCAGCTCTTTTACCTCCATCCGAGAGGTCTTCCGCGAGACCTCTCCAGGCAGCCGGTTTTCTACCAAGACCTCCTCCGGACCTGGAAGCTCTTTTCAACAACCAGGTCCGTGGCGGCCACCGTGGGGGTTGATCTCCTCTCGGAGCCCCTGCTACACAACCTTCAGCTTCATGTGCAGGTGGCGGAGTCCCCCGCGGTGCACCAGAGGCTGGTCTTAGCGGGAGTCACCAGGGTCAGAGACCTCCTGGACTACGACCGGGGAGACTGGCTGGATCCCCTGACGCTTGCTCAGCACATGGGGCTCTCCCGCCCTCATACTCTCCGGCCCGTACTTCAGGAGGTGACGGCTGCTTTACAGCCCGCTGCTTGGGCCTACCTCGACCGGGTCCTGCAAGAGGGCACGCCCCGCCCACCCTCCACCTCTCGCCCCGTGAACATTTTTATCGGGCCCCTTCCCTGTGGACCCAATCAGCCTCCCCGCCCTTTCACTGCGAGCCGGCTGCATGATCTGCAGCCAGTTCTGTTCCAGACCGCGCCAAGGAATCATCTGTACACGCTCGTGCTCCACACTCTTCACTACCTCACCCTCGCGTCCTGCCCTGATACCAAATGGCGGGACCTCCTGCCACCTCTCGAGGGTGAGAAGCCCCGGTGGGCCAGCTTATACTCTGCCCTGGTCCCGAGGCCTGCCGGGGATGTCAGTTGGTGGCTCCTTCACGAGGCCGTGAGCACGGGCGTGTACTTGGGGACGGGTGAACCGTGCCAACACCTGCCCCTTTTGCGGCATCACTGAGACCCTGGTGCACATTTATTTAGAGTGCGCCAGATTGCAGCCCCTTTTCCGGCTCCTCTTGAATATCTTATTGTGGTTTTGGTTGCACTTTTCCCCTCACCTTTTTATCTATGTACTCCCCATCCGTGGCCCTACAAAGTCGCAGGATCTCCTTATCAACCTCCTCTTGGCCCTGGCCAAACTAGCCATCTATAAAACCAGGGAGAGAAGATTGGCCAACGGGATTTCCTGCGACTGGGGGGGCCTATTTTTGCTCCTCTGTCCGTTCACGCATCTGAGCAGAGTTCCTCTGGGCTGCGTCCACTGGCTCCCTTGACGCCTTCCAGGAGCAGTGGGCGTTGTCCGGGGTTCTCTGCTTGGTGTTCCCATTAGGTTCCCTTTGTTTAGTCGTATGACCTCACTCCCGATCCTGTTTTTTCATTAGCTGTCCCACGAAATCATTTGGTGTCACAGACCTGTGGATCCTCCCCTTAGGCTGGGGGGAGGTCCTTTAGAAGTGGGCGGGCTTTGCCCGCCCACCTCCTGGATGCCAATAGGACAAGACTCCTGTACCCCACTGGTTTGGGTCTGTCACAGTGTATAAATACTTTTTCTTGGGATGTCTTTAAAAAAAACCAAGGTGAAGTACTGTGACTGGATTGATTGGCACTGCCTGAATAAGTGTTAATCTTCTGAGTAGAATAGAGCATTGTATACCTTAATAAAGAGAAACTTGTCATCCTGGGGGGTAAGTGGCCACAATGGACAGAGCCCTACAAAAGCAGTGAGTATAGCATAGAACTGGGAATCTGGCGATATAGTCTGTTCCTTGCTCAGCCCCTAATTGTGTGGCCTTGGGCAAGTCACTTAACCTCTCTCTACACCTCAGTTTCCTGATTGTCAAATAGGGATTATAGTACTTACTCACCACTGCAAAGTGCTTTGAAATCTGCCCTTAAAAAGTGTTATGTACTGTTATCTCCAACAGTTACTCAAGATTTAAAGAAAAAAGCTTAGGGAAATTTTTATCTTTCCATAATCTTCCTACTTCAAAAGATAAAGACATCACTCCATGCTTCATTTTGCCAAATCACAGTCTCAGGATAATGAAAAGGAAATCTGAATTCAACAGTTTTTCAAGTTGTTCCATCATATGTTCAATTTCCTTTTATAGACTGCAAGTGTAATTTTAAGGGTTTTTATGAAAAAAACTTGAGTTAAAATTAAGTAAAATTGACAGATACTAAGTTCTTCATTGATGTGTTGTCCACATGGATTCCTCTCTTACTGCAGATGAACCCCATGCACCTGAGATCAGATTCTTCTGGCCATCCGTTTCTACAACTTGCAGGTTCTTTCTGTCTCCACCTAACCCCCAATACCTACACAAGTTCTTTCTTACCTCCCTCGGCAGAGAGATGGAATCCTTTCAATCTGCCTGCTTCTCTTCAGTTCAGTTGCAGTGAGTGTTTAGGTAATACAGTTGTCAGGTTGCTAACTTTTAGATTGCCTGTTGGTTTTAAAGTTGTGTTGGTTTTTTTTTTACTATTTTCTTTTACTAATTTTTCATAGATAATAGGCTTGGAGCTGCCGCCTCTCCCCTTCCATTTTTACAGAGACTTGAGCTGTTGTAGTAGATGTTAAATCTCTGGGCTTTAGGAATGCCACTTTCTGGTGCTGCTATTCTATTCAACAGTCTAAGTGGCTATTTTGTTTAGGCAAATGTCATATCCCTGACCATTGCTTATTTGCTGCTCTTGTTCCAGGCAGACTCAGAAGGTTAGGGGTGCCTGCTTAGTTCCTTCTTCTCGAGTACTTCATTGAAAGCTTCCTCAGACTCAGAGAAGGATGTGGCTAAGGCTCAGTCTTTCTCCAATCTCTCTCAGCTCATGCCCACGCTAGCTGGGATTTCATCCTGAGCTCCAAGGCTGAGATGTCTAAGGCACCAGTTGTCAGCTTCAGTCCAGTTGTGGACTTCTTCAGGCACAGGTAGGAAGGAGCTTGACACTCCAGAGACAAGACTAGACATCCTCAGAATTAAGACACAATAGTCATCATGTCTAACTTGTTTCAAGTGCCACAGCCAATGGCATCCAAATAGCCCAAGATGGATTCCTCTGGAATCTTGTTACTGACTGTGAAAAGAGTATCTGCTGATTGCCTTTCCTGTCATACAGACTCTTCTTCACCCTCTGTACCCTGCACACACTCAGCCCCTCAACCTGAAGCAAATACTCACCAGCAACTATACACCACACAACAAAAACACAACCCAGGAACCAAACCTTGGTGCCAACTCTGTCCACGTATCTATTCAAGGGACACCATCATAGGGCCTAACCACATCAGCCACACCATCCGGGGCTCATTCACCTACCAATGTGATATATGCCATCATGTGCCAGCAATGCCCCTCTGCCATGTACATTAGTCAAACCGAACAGTCTCTACACAAAAGAATAAATGGACAAAAATCTGACATCAGGAATCATAACATTCAAAAACCAGTAGAAGAACACTTCAATCTCTCTGGTCACTCAGTAACAGACCTAAAAGTGGCAATTCTTCAACAAAAAAATATAAAACCAGACTCCAACATGAAGCTGCAGAACTAGAATTAATTTGCAAACTGGATACCACCAGATTAGGCCTGAATCAAGACTGGGAGTGGTTGGATCATTACAAAACCTAAACTTAATTTCCCCAATACTAATTTCTCCCTATTGTTACTCACACCTTCCTGTCAACTGTCTGTAATGGGCCACTCTCTTACCACTTCAAAAGTTATTTTTCCTCACTTGGTATCCTGCTGTTAATTGATTTCTCATTAGACTGACGTCACACTTGGTAAAGCAATCCCCATCCTTTCATGTATTTATACAGGCTCCTGTATTTTTCACTTCATGCATCCGATGAAGTGGGTTCTAGCCCACAAAAGCTTATGCCCAAATAAATTTGTTAGTTCTAAAGTGCCACCACAACTTTTCATTGTTTTTGATGATACAGAGTAACACGGCTGCCACTCTGAAACCTGTGGTCTTTTTGTCACTGTGAGTGACCTGTCTGTGGACTTGATACTGAATTACCCTTGCTGGGATGGTACTGGATTCCCCGCAGCAGTGCAAACTAGACTTTTGGCCACCTAAATCATGGTACTGCATACAGCAGTTGAGACATCACTATGGTATACTTCCCCTGTCCAGCTACAATGGGACTCAGGAATGGACTCCAAAGATTTCTCTTTGAGCACGGGAGTGTATAGATCCGTGGTATTCTCCTGTGTCCACCGATTCAGTATCCAAATGCTTATCAGTCATAGCCCTGCTGGACACATTGGGTTATGAAATGGGTCTGAGAGATTGTCAGCAACTGGTATGGCATACAATTCCATTTTCTTCCTACTCCCCACTCAACTTCCCTGTCCTCCTTCAGGAACCCCTCTCAAGATATTCTTGAAGCAAGAGGGTGGATTCTTCCACTGCTCCAAGATGCAGGGGGAGATTTAGAATTCAGGGGCAGCTGGGGTTTTTAATTCTCATTTATTCTTTCTAAAGAAAGCGGGTTGGCAGCCTATTCTAGATTTTTAGTGTCTCAACAATATACACCTGGCTCACAGGAAATCCCTCAGATTCCTAGTAGGAACATCTCATTACCAAGGTTCTGTCCTTTAGTCTTTCTCCGCATTGAGGGTGTTCACTAAGTACCTGGTAGTCATGGCAGCTTATTTACAGAAACAAGGGAGGAGTTTATTCATATCCCGTTGAAGGGTTGATCTGAGGACGTTCAGCACAGCAGGTGGCCAGTGCAGTTCAAATAACCTTAAAGTTTTTTGCCACACTAAAGCTCAAAGTCAACAAAGAAAAATCCACATTCAGCAGACACCTCATAGATCTGATGATCATGGTCCCACAAGAAGTCCTATCCTCATTAAACTAGTGGAAGGACCCACTTCAGGTGTACAAGGAAGTACTCTTTGCTGCACCTCTACCTACTAAGACTCTGGGGACAGATGGCTCCATTGAGGGATGTGGAGGGTTCATGTAAGTCACCTTCAAACACCAGGCCTGTGGTCCTCTCAAGAAGTTTGTCTGCACATAAATGTTCTGGGACTCATAGCCATTTGCCTGGCATGCAAAGCATTTTTGCCTCTACTCCTGGGATTCACAGTCCAAGTGCTAACAAACACCACCACAATTATACATTATGTCAGCAGTAAAGGAGGAGCTAGGTCATCTGCACAAGAGAGCATTCAGCTCTATTCCTTACCCACTGATGTCACTGGCCCTGCATCATCCAAGCATTCAGAACTTGCTAGAAGATCACCTCAGCAGGCAGTTCTCAGACCATCACAAGTGGTCAGTCAAGGACCCAGTGTTTCAGAGCACTTTTTTGCAAGTGGAGATACCCATCAATTGACCTATTTGCCACAGATCAGAAAAGAAATGCCAAGTGTTCTGCTCTATTCTGGGCCCTGTCTGATTCTTTTCTCATCCCCTGGATACTGAGACTAATGTGTGCTTTCCCCTAATATCCTTGAAGGACCTGAGAAAACAGACGCAAGATGTTGGCTCAATTGTGATAGCCCCTGCATGGGCCAAGGAGTTCCAGTATTCGGATCTGGAACCTCTCTGTGGAGCCCCAAATCACTTTGTCTGTCCTGTGCAACATAGTCTCTCCCTTTTTAGGATCTCTATAACATGAAAAGGTTGATGGATCTCCTTCTTTGAGTGCTTAGTAATCTCTTCCCTCTGCCACCTAGCTATGAAGACTGCCTTTCTAGTAGCCATTACATCTGTTTGAAGGGTAGTAGAGATTCAGGCCCCCAGGACAGGGCTTCCTTACACTGTGTTTCATAAGGAAAGGGTCACTCTCAGGTCTCATCCCAAGTTCTTGCCCAAATTTGTTTTAAAATGTTTGTGTGTATAAATTTATTCATCTTTGTTTTCTTCCCCAAGCCTTGTTCAGTCTCAGGGGAAACTAAATTTCATACACTTGATGTATAAAAGAGATTGTAAGTCTACCTTAACAGGACAAAAATATTTTAGGACATACCTAAACTGTGGCCTTCATAGAGAAAATGAGTGAAGGGTTAGGCACTATCCTCTGAGATTGTTAGCTCGTCTTCAACTGTATAAGAACATATTATGAGTGAGTTAGATTCATCTAGCTGCATTAGAGCTCATTCTGCTAGACATCCGGTATCCTCTGCTAACTATTCCTGTTTCTGAAGTTTATATGGTGGTCTGCATGCATGGTTCACTCATTTACAAGACACTATTCTTTGGTAGAGGCTTCCAGATAGGATGCTGCTTATTTTAGGGCTGTTCTCCATTCATTGTTCAAGTAGGACTCCTAGTACCCACATCCAAGCTAACAGACAACTGCTATCTGTCACCTAGAGTAGAATTCACGTGGACAGTCACTCACAGAAGAGAGAATGGTTACTTACATTACAGTAACTTACATGAGATCTTCGAGATGTGTTGTCCACCTAGATTCCATGACCTGCACTCCTTCCCCACTACTATGGAGTCCTACTCCTCTATGGCTCTGAACTGGTTACAGAACTCAGTGACACTTGGGTCTGCTCTGCTGTTTATGCCTTTGGGTGAAGATATATGAGCATGTAGGGGACAAGCACAGCCCCAACAAACACTGCTGGACAAAAGAGTCCAATCGTGCACATGAGCATCAGGAGTGGAATCCATTTTGACAACATATCTCTAACAACCATACTTACTGTAAGGTAAGTAATTCATTCATTCAAAATCATCTTTGATAGTAAAATTTTTTTCCCTGTTTGGATACCTCCTTCATCCATCAGGCTTGATCTTTTTCCCTCCTTCCGGCAGAACAGATGAACGTGTACTATTCCTTTTTTCCCTCAAAATAAGTTCTGAATTCTGCTGTGAAAAGGTAGGACACAGAGCCCTACTTAAAAATCCCTCACTTTCGCTCAATTTGTCTACGTGCTCCTATTCTCGTAGTGAAGGGGCAACATCAGCTTGATCATGCCAGTCTGATGGTTATACTTTCATTAGTTGCAAGCAACAGCTAAGATTAAGGTATCTGAAAACTTGGTGAAATAACTTTTATTTTTTCTCTCTAGTTCAAGTTGTGCATTTGACAGCTCTTTGTAGTCAGTGTCTCTTTGCTGAAAACTCATAAACAGGGAACAAACTCTCACACAATATTTTAAAAAGAATTAAATAGACATTCTGTTAAAGTCCTATATCCTAGGATTTTAATACATTTGTCAATTTTAAAAAATTCAAGCTGACCATGTCTTTAAAGTTTTTCTCACAGTACTGCTGAGAACAAAAAGCTTCCTTTAGGATAGAAAAAACACTTTTGCCTTTTTTCCCTTCATTGGTTCTCCTGAAATATGTTGTGTCCCTCCATCTCTGTAACACTCTCGTGCAGTGGTTCTCAACCTGTGGTCTGCGGATTATGTCTAAGGGGTCCATGAAAGACTTGCACTGAAAACTGACTGAACAGAATTCAACTGTATATACAGACAATAGATTTCCAAGGGGTCCGCACTTCCATTAGAAATGTCCAAAGGGGTCCGCAAATGAAAACGGTTGAGAACCACTGTCCTACTCATACTTCTGAGGCTTATATACTAAGGCTGCAAGTATCCGTGTCCTATTTATTTGAAAACATCTCCATCAGTCTTAACTGTACTTATTCTTGGACTCAGTGGGGAAATAATCCTTGTACTTTAACATGCAGATTTAGAATTTTCTGTACTCTGAAAAATGCAGAAATACACAAGTTCCCAACCCTTAAGGTTTATGTTCCTTTTCCTGTGGATAATTGATCTTACCTTAAATGGCTGATACAGATTTTTCTTCTGCTGAAACCATTTTACCCTAAGGCAGGAATCTTTAATCCCAGATAGGAAAAGAAATATTCATAAAATATATCAATTCTAGTGTGTGGTTCTTCACAATCTGGTTCCTGGCCACCTCTATCTGTTGCCTGAAGACATCAGCCAGTGCACTTTGGAAACTATTTTAAGTAGACCTCCTAAGTTTGTTTTGTGTTTTAACATTTTACTCACATACCAGACTCCAAAATAGCTAAAGCAGAGATCTACTGTTAGGAAAGATTTTATTTCAAAAGGCATGTTGAAAGTATGGCAAGTATCATGGATGAGAACTACACTGATGATATTTATACTCCATGTAGACGAGCGGACTCACCCCTGCGGCACCTCCTGCTGGTGACTTCTGGGAATTAGCTCAATTCAGCTCTGGAGCGCCCTCTGCAGGCTGGTGATCCGCCTGTCCTCTGGGCTCCATGTCCCTCCCTGTATCCGGTGCCCTTTTACATGGGGTGCTGCCCCCTGGCAGTAACCCCTTTCTCTCAGGGTCTCCCCTCCCCAGGGAATCCCCACCCTCTATCCCCATCTTGCCTCAGTATATGGCTACTGCCAGTCATTGTCTAGCCCCACGCCCTGAGGCAGACTGCAGTATCAGCCTACTCATCACTGGCAAGGAGGGTTTGGACCTGCTGCCTTGGCCTACCCCTGGGCTGTCCTCTGCAACCCGCAGTACCTATTAGGCCAATGCTAGGCCGCAGCCTGGGGCTTTCCAGGCGAGAGCTCCCCAGCTCCTCTGCCTTTCCCCAGCCCTGCTTCACTCAGGTACCTTTATATCCAGCTCCCTGCAGCCAGGCCCCTCTCCCTCTATAGCTAGAGAGAGACTGTCTTGGCTTCTGGCTCACAGCCTCTTATAGGGGCCAGCTGGGCCTGATTGGAACATGGCCACAACGGAGCCTACTTTCCCCAATCAGCCTAGGCTTCTTGCCCCAGCCTGAAGGCTACTTTCTCCAGCCACAGCCCCTTCCCAAGGCTGTTTTTAATCCCTTCAGAGCAAGAGCAGGGGTCCACCCTGCTACACTCCACCTCTATCCCCCTCACGCCCTACCAGACAAACAGAATGAGGGTTTGTTACTTAGTTTAGATCTAAGAGGATTTGACGGACTTACAAAATCAACATTTTTACATCCACCAATCTCAGTAGCCATTCAGGAAAAGTCACTGACCTACCTTCAGGCTACATGTTTGTGTTTCAATCCATCATGTGTTAGATAATGACTAAGGGCTTGTCTACATCAGAAAGTTGCAGCGCTGGTGAGGGAGTTACAGCGCTGCAACTTTGAAGGTGTACACATCTGCAGGGCACCACCAGCGCTGCAACTCCCTGTTTGCAGCGCTGGCCGTACTCCCGTTTTGTCTCGGGTGTAGAGGATCCAGCGCTGGTGATCCAGCGCTGGTAATCCAATGTAGACACTTACCAGCGCTTTTCTTGACCTCCGTGGAAGGAGGAAGCCTCTGGTAATCAAGCTGGTCTCCTTTCCCGGTTTGCTCTCTCGTTCCCGGAGCCCAGAGCAAGCAGGTCTCCTTCCCTGCGGTTTGCTGGGTGGCTCCGGGAACGAGAGAGCAAACCGCGGCGAAGCGGGTCTCCTTTCCCGGTTTGCTCTCTCGTTCCCGGAGCCCCGAGCAAGCAGGTCTCCTTCCCTGCGGTTTGCTGGGTGGCTCCGGGAACGAGAGAGCAAACCACGTCGAAGCGGGTCTCCTTTCCCGGTTTGCTCTCTCGTTCCCGGAGCCCAGAGCAAGCAGATCTCCTTCCCTGCGGTTTGCTGGGTGGCTCCGGGAACGAGAGAGCAAACCGCGGCGAAGCGGGTCTCCTTTCCCGGTTTGCTCTCTCGTTCCCGGAGCCCAGAGCAAGCAGGTCTCCTTCCCTGCGGTTTGCTGGGTGGCTCCGGGAACGCGAGAGCAAACCGCGGCGAAGCGGGTCTCCTTTCCCGGTTTGCTCTCTCGTTCCCGGAGCCCCGAGCAAGCAGGTCTCCTTCCCTGCGGTTTGCTGGGTGGCTCCGGGAACGAGAGAGCAAACCGCGGCGAAGCGGGTCTCCTTTCCCGGTTTGCTCTCTCGTTCCCGGAGCCCAGAGCAAGCAGGTCTCCTTCCCTGCGGTTTGCTGGGTGGCTCCGGGAACGAGAGAGCAAACCGCGGCGAAGCGGGTCTCCTTTCCCGGTTTGCTCTCGCGTTCCCGGAACCCCCCTTGAAGCCGCCCAACAGCGCTGCAGTGTGGCCACATCTAACACCACTTGCAGCGCTGGTTGCTGTAAGTGTGGCCACTCTGCAGCGCTGGCCCTATACAGCTGTACTAATACAGCTGTAACAACCAGCGCTGCAAAACTTTAGATGTAGACATGGCCTGAGATTTACTGAAAAAGGCCAGATTCATTCTGAGAGCTCTGGGCATGCCTTTGACATAGAATGCCTATTGCTTTCACTGAACTGATGCCAGTTACTGCAGGATATCAAAGTTAATCCAAGGCATTGACTGCCAGAGGGAAAGGGAGATGAGGGGGTCTGTCACAGGAGGCAAGTGAACTGCAATATAAGTATTACTGGTACATTTGTAAAGTTTAAGTCCTGTGGGACTCTGACAAATTAGGCACAATGAAAATTCGAAATGGACTAGTGTTCTTTAATCTCTGTTCCTCACCTCACTACCTTGAGGCAACAAAACTTGGGGCTTGTTTGGTGAAACTGCCTAGAATATAGTAGGAAATACTTTCTCCTTCATCTGACACGTAACTTGTCTTTTTTTACTGGTGCCAGCCCCTTGCACATTTGGCACACACTGTATTTGGTAGTTAACACTGGCAGTGAAAAGATACTAACTCCTGTTCTGTAGCCCAGTTTGCAAGTGTTTGTCTATGAGAGGAGCCATACAATTGGAAGGAGTCTCCAGGCCAGAGCCATGCTTGCAGAGACAGAGTTTTAAGAATTCCTTGAGCTCAGTTGTAGGGGTGAGAGATGGATTGTGAAACGTGAGATGGGATCAGAATGCAGGTTATTTCAAATATGGCAACTGCAGGAGTCCATGCTGCAGGATGTGTTTTACAGGCTATTCAGGTTTTTTAACCCTCAGCAAGTAACTACTGGAGTCACTAAATTCTTCTATGATAACCGAGCTTGCAGCTCTGTTAACCAATCTGCTCAAGTTCAAGGTGGCTGTAGGCTCTGTCAGTACAGCTAATGGTGTTTTGTAAGCTCCTTTACCTGGACCATTCTGGTTAAAGGAGGTTAGGCTTCTCTGAGTAATTCTTGATTTATCTGGTCTTCATTTCGACCTGTATTGTTTCACTGAATTTAAATGCATCACTCTTGCTTCGCGCCTATAACTATAGGACAGTGTAGCTGGAAGAAAATAATATAGAGAATTTTCACAATCAGTATTTTGAAATTAGACTGAGGAAATTCACAAACTTTGACAAATCCTTACCCTGTATTTTAATGTGCTAAACTTATTAGAATGTTATAAAATTTCATACATTTCTTACAAGCCCTATGCCAGGGGTGGCCAAACTGTGGCTTGTGAGCCACAGTCGGCTCTTTTACCAGTAAGGTGCGGCTCGTGGAGCTCCATTCCCCCCAGTTCTCCACCTACCAGTCTCTGGGGGAGCAGCTTAGGCCGTCTGCCTTGCAGCAGGGTGGTAGGGTAGAGGCTTCTGTCCAGTGAGGAGAGGGGTCTCAGGGCTTCAGCCCCACAGGGTGCACCTGCTGGGGCTCGGCTCAGGGCTTCAGCAGGAGCAGGGTTGAAGCACCAAGCCCCATCTAGGTGTGCCATGGCTCTCAAACTTCTGAAGATTGTCGTATATGGCTCAGAGGGTCAGTAAGTTTGACCACCCCTGCCCTATGCTCTACAAAAGCAGCCATACACTAGCACAAATGCAGACTATCTTTGCTACATAGAAGTCATCTGTTTAGCCACAGACCCAGCTAGAATTCGTCCTCCTGGAATGTGCCTGTGTCTTACTCATCAGAACTTTTCTCCACATTCTTCCATTTCCACCACTACTGTATATTTTTATACCTCACTCTGAGTCAGATGTGGAGGGTTAGGGAGTGTATTAGTACTGTGCTCCATTCGGGCTCATCTAGCAATCCCAGAGTACCATGTGCTTGCAAAACAAGTAGCAAAATGATTATCAGTGGTTGATTTTAAGCCAGTTGATGGCAATTAAATGTTAACGCACTATTGAGATAATAGAGTATTTCACATCTCTATTCACGCTATTTTCAGACTGTCTGCAGACACAGCTTCACATTTGAAAGATTATTTGCCAACTTATGCTTTCACTTACTTAAAAAAAAATCTGCAAAAACGGTTAGGGCCCCAGAGAATAAAGAGATACCACAGAGTGCTAAATCAGTCCAACCCTTCCATCTCACTGTAGCCATGGCACCCATATGCCCACACTTGTGTACCTCACTACACTTTTATTAACAAGACCTGACTATCCATAGATATCCACTATTTCCCCCTCTGTTGTAAAATCAGAGGACTTTATTTCATTCTCAAACAATTGCCTCACCTTATACGTGCTCCATAGAGTAGTCCTCATATTTGAAACTGAAACAGAGTGGTGTCTATGCAAAGTATTTCCAGTCATTGCACCAGCTTTAGCAGGGCGTGCATGTAGAGTGAAGGTAGTTCAGTGTTCAACTTAAATCCAACCTGAACTTAGGACTTTCTGGTGTTCCAATATCTACTTCTAGAACTACAATATCCTGTTAAGGTTTTTAGAAGTAATGAGTCTGCCCAATCCTAACTATATCTTACGGAAGTATTTTGTCTTTGAACTGATTTTCAGATACGTTCTCTTGAAAAGAGTCAGCTTTGAATTGGAAAGTACGAACTGCAAACAAATGCTGTAAACTCATTCCCCTAGTATAATACTTTAAAATCAAGTGACACCTGTGGTTTGTTTCTCTCTAGCTGGTACATGCACTTGCCATACTTCCCAGTTTCTTGTCTCCAAATTCTGGTTCTCTAGTTATCTTATACTGCCTTTTGAAAGAATTTTGCAGTAAGGGAGGGTTGGAAAAATCTTGATAGCCCAACTGCTTCCAAGAATGGATAACACTGAGTTGGATTTCAACTCTGTCATAGGTCTCCATATTTAATTGGTACAATCAGTAGAATTCCAGTTCAGACATACCATGACAAGTGGAAACTATCTTATTTTGATTTCTAGCATTTGGCCATGGCTGATTTCTCTGCTAAACAGCTTCCAGCCCCATGAGGAAGATCTTTCCAGCACTAATGGTAAGGATGCCCTTAGACTGTGTTGTGTGAAAGGGAGGTGGGAGTGGGGGAGAAGTATCTCTAGCATCATTGGTGTTGGGGTGTCATGATTGGATATGAAAGTAGAATAAAGCACCTTCCAGTATTAGTACACTTAGATTGTGAATATTTTACAAACTGCTCTTTTCTGTGCTGAGCATATTGTATTTCATTTTATCTATCCTACACTGCCTGTAGATCCCACAGCATGAGCAGTACAGAATTTATCTAGTAGTGTGAGCTGTACTGTATGTGGTGACTGGATATCCATAACCTTACTGGTGCAGCATATTTCAGGCTTTGTTTACTGATATTCTTTCCTATCTGATTGTTCACCAGCTACCCCACTTCCAGAGGAATTTGAGTTGCAGGGATTCTTAGCTCTGAGACCGTCATTCAGGTGAGTGGCAGCTGAAAGATGCTTTACCCATACTGGTGGTGAAGTACTGAGATGAAGACTTTGTGGTAGGGAGATACTGACTTTCTGCACTAACCCTATTTTCACAGCAAGTACAGATGAATGTAGATCTCCTTACAAACCATTTTAATAAGTAAAAAGTGATCTGGGTGCAGAACTCCAATCTCTCTAGTTTTATGATGAACTGGAGTCCATGTCCAGTATTAGACAGGAGTAAAATTTTGGAGGGAAAGTTTGTTTTTTGTAAACACATTTGTATATAAAAACATATTAAAACTTGTAACGTGGATGGGGTTCTTTTTTTCTGGTTTTAATTTTTAAATTTTCCTTTTTGCATTTTTCCTTCAATAGCCTTCAATCCAGCTTTGGAAACAGTGATGATCTTAAAGGAGAACTCACACTGAGAATTTGGGAAAGGAATATATTTATATGAATAAACAACTTGGCCCTTCTGTTTCCTTTGCTGCTGTTGAAGTTGTGGGATTTTCTCCCTCTGAGCCTAACCTGTTCTTCAGTTTGATCCTGTAGCAAAGTAGTTCTCCTATGCCTGACATATGCATAATTTCCGTAGTATCAGAGTACTAATAGCACTATGACTTCACTAGAGGAGCCAGGAGGAGATGTCTAGTGAGGGGAAGATGTTGGTTTAAACAAATTAAACACCTTATGAAAAATTATTAAATCCAGTCGCTTACTGTTAACCTTTATGCTTATGGTCTTAATGAATATGAGGGTTTTTCCTAATATCATGCACCCTTTTGTCATGTCATAAAGGATTTGATGTCCGTAACTTACTTGCTTAATGTAGACCTTCTTTATTAAAGTAATAGAACTGAAAATGCAATTCAGATATCTATAATTGTATTTAGGTTATTAAACCCTGCTGAAAATGAAACCTGCAATAGCTTTCTGTACAGTTCATTGTCCTTTTTGAAAGCCTCCGTTTGCCTTTATGGCACAAGAGGTAACTGAGATGAATTTTATTTTCCATTCTTTGTTTACGTCAATATTAGGAACTTGGATTTTTCCAAAGGCCACCAGGGGATTACAGGAGACAAAGAAGGGCAGCAGCGACGGGTACGGCAGCAACGACTGATCTTCACAGGAAAATGGATTGCTGACAACCAGCCAAGGTATCTACGCAGCTGCTGGTGCTCTCTCTCGCTCCTGTTGTATATTGTTCTTGCTGTAAAGCGTAGTCGTATTGACAGGTGCCAGAGATTTAACCGTTTTGAGTGGAAATGTTGATATGTTGCCTTAGTGTATTGTAGAACACTACATATGTAAGTAAATGTTCTGTACTGTGGTTGTGACCAAAAAACACTGCACGAATGCATGGTGCTGATAATGAGCATTTGTGAAACTTGTAATTAGTGGAGAATACACAGTTTTTTAGATTTACCTGTTTGGGGCAGGGGTTGTGTATCTTCCTACATGGTGGTAAAGCGTCTAGTACAATGGAACCTCTGAGTACTGCAGTGGTACAATTAAATAACAATACTGGCAATAGTATGTGAAGCGGTAGAGACTGGGTAATGGTGGGTGGGTGTGCATATAGAAGAGTGCCATTGGCCCTGGAAGGTATAATGTAATTTGTGTTATAGAGTTAGTACTGAGGCTGGGGGGTTCATGTGCTGGCTCCTTGCTCGTTGTGTATGTCGTGCCGTTATTATAGCCTGGGAAGATGGGTTACATGGTTAAAATGACTACTACATGCTATTCAGTACCTTTTTTTTTCTCTTTTTAGGCTGTTTCAGTGTGAAAATGAAGTAGGAAAACTGTTGTTTTTGACAGAAATCCCAGAGTTGTTACTAGAGGACCCTAGTGAAGCCAAAGAGAGTCTCGTCCTACAAGAAACATCCATTGCAGAGCCACTGTCTACAAATGGGAGCCCAGGACTCAAATCAGTTCTGTCCACTGGCAGAAATCTTAGCAACTGTGACACTGGGGAGAAACCAATGGTCACATTCAAAGAGAACATTAAACCACGAGACGGAAACAGAGAGCAGGGGCAAATCTATCCACCTAAAGATGTGGGTAGGGAAAGAAGGGACTATAGCAAAGGAATAACAGCTATTAAAAATGATGGAAAGAAAGACAACAAGAGAAAGAATGAAACCAAGAAATGTAGCTTGGAGAAGATGCAGGAGGCAGGAAAGCAGAATGTGGCAGTGCAGGTAAGGCATTCAGATTCTGAGTACAGCGTCTGTCTCTTGCTGTTTTCTTAGATGGTAAGCTCTTTGGAGCAGGGATTGGCTTTTTGTATGTACAGCATCTAGCTGAAAGGAGCCCTAACTGAGGTCCTAGGTGCTATTTCTATGCAAATAGTTAATAACTGAAGAACAGCAACAGGCCTTATTTAGGGACTAGATATAAAAGTGATTCATGGCATTTCCTTACAGGTTTACTCTTTGGGGAAGGGAAGTAATGGATGGTGACCTGGTTGCTGTGTTCAGTGCCTAAATTGTAGTTCTACACTGAAAAGTTACTAGTTAAAAATGGCACTTCTAACTTGACAGGTCAGCTCCTCTACTGTACACAAGGGCTTGTTTACTTTAGTGTCATACATTTTTACTAGAGCTGTCGATTAATCGCTGTTAACTCAAGCGATTAACTTAAAAATTGGGATTAATCTCAGTTTTATTCACACTGTTAAAGAATAGACTACCAGTTGAAATTTAATAAATATTTTGGATGTTTTTCTACATTTCCAAATATTTGATTTCAATTTACAACACAGTGCTCATTTTATATTATTTTTGATTACAGATAGTTGCACTGTAAAAATGTTAAACGAGAGAAATAGTATTTTTCAGTTCACCTCGTACAAGTACTGTAGTGCAATCTCTTTATCTTGAAAGTTGAACTTACAAATGTAGATTTTTTTTTTTTTGTTACATAAGTGCACTCAGAAACAAAGCAATGTAAAACTTTAGAGCCTGTAAGTCCTCACTCAGTCCTACTTCTTGTTCAGCCAGTCACTAAGACAAAAAAAGTTTGTTTACATGTACGGGAGATAATGTTGCCTGCTTCTTATTTACAGTGTCACCTGAAAATGAGAATAGGTGTTCACATGACAGTGTTGTAGCTGGCATTTCTAGGTATTTCCGTGCCAGGTATGCTAAACATTCGTATGCCCTTTCATGCTTCCACCACCATTCCAGAGGACATACTTCCATGCCGATGACGCTCTTAAAATAAATAATGCACTAATTAAATTTGTGACTGAACTCCTTGGGGGAGAATTGTATTTTTCCTGCTCTGTTTTACCTGCATTCTGCCATTTATTTTGTCTTATGGCAGTCTCGGATGACGACCCAGCACATATTGTTCAGTTTAAGAACACTTTTACTGCAGATTTGACAAAATGCAAAGACGGTACCAGATGTGAGATTACTAAAGATAGCTACAGCACTTTACCCAAGGTTTAGGAATCTGAAGTGCCTTTCAAAATCTGAGAGAGATGAGGTGTGGAGCATGTTTTCAGAAATCTTAAAAGAGCAACACTCCAATGTGGAAATTACAGAAACACCCCCACTCCCCAGTGTAGACCAGGCCTGACTTGCAGAATTTTACTGCTGGTGGTTTATGAGCCAACTAACACAGCTTGACTTTCAGATACCAGATTGTTGTAAGGCTGAGAGTTAATAAGCCACATTTTTTACTTGTAACTGAGCATATTTGGTAAGGAGTCATTGATGGACTCAGCCCTAGAACTCCTAATGCCAATTTTAGTACCACTCTTTTGTAGAGAACCATTATGTTTTGAGGGACCCCCAAAGAGCTAGGAAAAATCACTTCAGCTATCTAGAAAGAGTCTGTGTGTATCAGATCCATCAGCTGCCTTTGCTACAGTATCTATGATGTTGATATAGCTCCTTTTTTGGCCGTGATTGATAGACTTACTCTGCGGTGATTCAATTTATTTTCTTTGAGAGAATCAGAGAGTGGCTTTGGACAACTGGTCTTCTGCTCATTCTCTTCTTAGGGCCTTCTTGAACATTCATACTTCATCTAATGCAGAATGTAGTGTAGTTATGTATCTGTATTCCAAAGATGACACTAACATTTCATTTCTCGTTTCAATTCAAGGTGTTGATCTTGACCCCTTAAGATGGCCAAGACCCAACCAATTAAAGACTGCATGTCTCTTCAGCACTCCCCTGACAGTTGAAATTCTGATGAGGGTCATGAGCTGACATGTCTCAGATTCAAACAGGGACTCTGGAGGCATAATTTTTTCAGTGGCATGTTGAGACTAGAGTTAAATTCCCTCCCTTTATTGGTCTGACAGCTTTAGTTTGACTTTAGGTCATTCTGCAAAGCCCATCTGTTTGCTCAGGCTTTCCCAGAAGGAACTGGTTAAAGTGGGGAGGATGGTGGTTCTTTTGTGGTGAGGAGGTGAAGTACAGAAGAAATTGTCAATCTTACGTTTTTGTTTTCATAAATTGTAAGCGAAGCAAGGCTAGTAAGAATATGTTAGACATCACAAAAATAAACCTGGGGAAATTGGCTAAATACTAGGACAGTTCTTTACAAATTCCAGTGAAATGGGAAGGATTACACTAATAGATAACAAGGAGTCCTTATGGCACCTTAGAGACTAACCAATTTATTTGGGCATAAGCTTTCGTGGGCTATAACCAACTTCATCAGATTCATGGAGTGAAAAATACAGTAAGCAGGTATAACTATATAACACATGAAAAGATGGGAGTTGCCTTACCAAGTGGGGGGTCAGTGCTAACGAGGCCAATTCAGTCAGGGTGGATGTGGCCCATTTCCAACAGTTGACAAGAAGATCTGAGTATCAACAGAGGGAAAATTACTTTTGTAATGACCCAGCCACACTCGGTTTTTATTCAGGCGTAATTTGATGGTGTCAAGTTTGCAAATTAATTCCAGTTCTGCAGTTTCTCATTGAAGTCTGGTTTTAAAGTTTTTTCATTTGAAGAATGGCCACTTTTAAGTCTTTTATTGAGTGTCCAAGAAGATTGAACTGCTCTCCTACTGGTTTTTGAATGTTATAATTCTTGATATCTGATTTGTGTCCATTTATTCTTTTGTGTAGAGACTGTCCGATTTGGCCAATGTACATGGCAGAGGGGCATGGCTGTCACATGATGGCATATATCACATTGATAGATGTGAAGGTAATAAGCCCCTGATGGTGTGGCTGATGTGGTTAGGTCCTATGCTGATGTCCCTTGAATAGATATGCAGACAGAGTTAGCAATGGGGTTTGTTGCAGGGGTTGGTTCCTGGGTTAGTGTTTCTGTTGTGGAGTGTAGTTGCTGGTAAGTATTTTGGGGTCTATCTGTAAGCGAGGACTGGCCTGGCTCCTAAGATCTGTGAGAGTGAGGGATCATCTTGCAGGATAGGTTGTAGATCGGTGATGATGCGCTGGAGAGGTTTTAGTTGAGGGCTTTGGTGATGGCTAGCGACGTTTTGTTACTTTCTTTGTTGGGCCTGTCCTGTAGTAGATGACTTCTGGGTACCCTTCTGGCTCTGTCAATCTGGAATGGGCCATAGCCACCCTGATTGAATTGGCCTCATTAGCACTGACCCCCCCACTTGTTAAGGCAACTCCCATTTTTTCATGTGCTGTATATTTATACCTACCTGCTGTATTTTTCACTCCATGCATCTGATGAAGTGGGTTATAGCCCACGAAAGCCTATGCCCAATAAATTTGTTAGTCTCTAAGGCCTGGTCTACATAGGTGAGGTTGACGTATCTTAGGTCAACTTACCTCGCATTCTCACGGCTTGGGGTCGACTGCCATCGCTCACCCGTCGACTCTGCTTCCGCCTCTCGCCACGATGGAGTACAGAATTTGACAGCAGAGCAATCGGGGATCAATTTATTGCATCTACGCTAGACGTGATAAATCGATCACTACCCGCCAATCCGGTGGGTAGTTTAGACATACCCAAAGGTACCACAAAGTCTCCTCGTTGTTTTTGCTGATACAGACTAACACAGCTGTCACTAAAAGATAAACATACATAAGGAAAGGGAGAGTGCCTTAACTTACATTCTCTTCTAGCCCTCTCAGTGTACGAGTTACTTCAGCTTACTCAACTCACTCATCAGCTTACCATCATGTAACTTAGACTGCTTTACCTGTGTCTGGGGCCCTTCCAAATTTACAACCATGAAAAATGCATCGTGGACTGTGAAATCTGGTCTGCCCCTGTGAAATCTGGTCTTTTGTGTGCTTTTACCCTATACTTCTGAATCTTGGCCCACTCAATTTAAGGAAATCAGAGTTGGTGTACAATAACTAGTGTGGAAAGCCCAGAAAAGAGGGGTGTAACTGGTAAAATAGGAGGGTGTAAGGAGTTGTTTGCTTAAGTGGCATGGTAGATTGCGCTTATTAGCAACTCTTTGGCTGCCAGCAACTTTTTGCTGGCAGCCAATTATCAGAGAGTTGCTAATAAGCAGAAGGCAGATTTGCAAGGCAGCAGCCAGGGTAGAAAGCATTGGGACATGCCTTTTCTGGATGTAGCCATGCAAACCTGACTCTGGCAGGGCAGCTGCAGTCTGGATGTTGGGACTTTCTATGGGGAGCTCAGGGGCTCATGAGGCTGCACCATACCTCTCCCTACACTCTGCAAGAGTCAGAGATCAGCACATCCCAGTGCTTTCTTCCTGGTATGCAGTCCCCTGGCAAGGCACAGGGAGAGGTACTCTGCCGTGCTGACATCCAGGATGCAGCTCCCCTCCCTGTTACTGCTTTGCCCACAACCTCCCTGCCTATCCATAGCCCCTTATCGCCTGTGCAGTCCCTGTGTGCAGGGATGTTTGCTGGGCTGCAGCCCCAGAAGGAAGAACTGGGATGGGCTGAGCACTGGCAGCAGGCAGGTTTGGGGAGTTGCAAGCAGGGAAGGCCTGTCCCACCACATACTTTCCTGGCTGCAGCCTTGCAAATCTGCCTGTGGTGGGGCCTTTCTTTAAAATAAGGGATGTGGGGAGGTGTGCTAGTAAGTGGCATGCCGTTGCCAGTATCCAAATCCTCTTAATATTGATGTTAATGAGAATGGAATTTGCAACATTTGCCTGGGATGCATTAACTAGAAGTTGCTAACATCAGAATTGCCATTAAGTGGAATCTACTGTTTACCATCTTACAAGTCACTTCTAGTTGGATACGTAGGCCAAATGTAGAAGTGGATGAGAGGCTAGTTGATAACTCTCACAGAGGGGGCTGGAAAAAGGTGCAACTTACATCTACTTATATTTGGCCCCTGAATTTGGCATAGAATCATAGAATATCAGGGTTGGAAGGGACCTCAGGAAGTCATCTAGTCCAACCCCCTGCTCAAAGCAGGACCAATTCCCAGCTAAATCATCCCACCCAGGGCTTTGTCAAGCCTGACCTTAAAAACCTCTAAGGCAGGAGATTCCACCACCACCCTAGGTAACACATTCCAGTGCTTCACCACCCTCCTAGTGAAAAAGTTTTTCCTAATATCCAACTTTAACTTCCCCCACTGCAACTTGAGACCATTATTCATTGTTCTGTCATCTGGTACCACTGAGAACAGTCTAGATCCATCCTCTCTGGAGCCCCCTTTCAGGTAGTTGAAAGCGGCTATCAAATCCCCCCTCATTCTTCTCTTCTGCAGACTAAACAACCCCAGTTCCTTCAGGCTCTCCTCATAAGTCATGTGCTCCAGCCCCCTAATCATTTTTGTTGCCCTCCACTGGACTCTTTCCAATTTTTCCATATCCTTTTTGAAGTGTGGGGCCCAAAACTGGACACAGTACTCCAGATGAGTCCTCACCAATGTCGAATAGATCGGAATGATCATGTCCCTCCATCTGCTGGCAATGCCCCTACTTATACAGCCCAAAATGCCATTAGCCTTCTTGGCAACGAGGGCACACTGTTGACTCATATCCAGCTTCTTGTCTACGGTAACCCCTAGGTCTTTTTCTGCAGAACTGGTGCCTAGCCATTTGGTCCTTAGTCTGTAGCAGTGCATGGGATTCTTCAGTCTTAAGTGCAGGACTCTGCACTTGTCCCTGTTGAACCTCATCAAGTTTCTTTTGGCCCAATCCTCTAATATGTCTATGTCCCTCTGTATCCTATCCCTACCCTCCAGCGTATCTAACACTCCTCCCAGTTTAGTGTCATCTGCAAACTTGCTGAGGGTGCAGACCATGCCATCCTCCAGATCATTAATGAAGATATTGAACAAAACCAGCCCCAGGACCGACCCTTGGGGCAATCAGCTTGATACCGGCTGCCAGCTAGACATGGAGCCATTGATCACTACCTGTTGAGCCCGACGATCAAGCCAGCTTTCTATCCACCTTTTAGTCCGTTCATCCAGCCCATACTTCTTTAACTTGCCAGCAAGAATACTGTGGGAGATGGTATCAAAAGCTTTGCAAAAGTCATGCAATAACATGTCCACTGCTTTCCCCTCATCCACAGACCCAGTTATCTCCTCATAGAAGGCAGTTAGGTTAGTCAGGCATGACTTGCCCTTGGTGAATCCATACTGACTGTTCCTGATCACTTTCCTCTCCTCTAAGTGCTTCAGAATTTGATTTCTTGAGGACCTGCTCCATGGTTTTTCCAGGGACTGAGGTGAGGCTGACTGGCCTGTAGTTCCCCGGATCCTCCTCCTCCTTCCCTTTTTAAAAGATGGGCACTGCATTAGCCTTTTTCCAGTCATCCAGGACCTCCTCCGATCACCAGGAGTTTTCAAAGATAATGGCCAATGGCTCTGCAATCACATCCGCCAGCTCCTTTAGCACCCTCGGTTGCAGCGTATCTGGCCCCATGGATTGTGCTCATCCAGCTTTTCTAAAAAGTCCCAAACCACTTCTTTCTTCACAGAGGGATAGTCATCTCCTCCCCATGCTGTGCTGCCCAGTGCAGCAGTCTGGGAGCTGACCTTCTTTGTGAAGACAGAGGCAAAAAAAGTATTGAGTATATTGAGTACATTAGCTTTTTCCACATCCTCTGTCACGAGGTTGTCTCCCTCATTCAGTAAGGGGCCCACACTTTCCTTGATTTTCTTCTTGTTGCCAACATACCTGGAGAAACCCTTCTTGTTACTCTTAACATCTCTTGCTAGCTGCAACTCCAAGTGTGATTTGGCCTTCCTGATTTCACTCCTGCATGTCTGAGCAATATTTTTATACTCCTCCCTGGTCATTTGTCCAATCTTCCACTTCTTGTAAGCTTCTTTTTTGTGTTTAAGATCAGCAAGGGTTTCACTGTGAAGCCAGGCTGGTCACCTGCCATATTTGCTATTCTTTCTACACATTGGGATGGTTTGTTCCTGCAACCTCAATAAGGATTCTTTAAAATACAACCAGCTCTCCTGGACTCCTTCCCCGCTCACGTTATTCTCCCAGGGCATCCTGCCCATCAGTTCCCTGAGGGAGTCAGTCTGCTTTTCTCAAGTCCGGGGTCCGTATTGTGCTGCTCTCCCTTCTTCCTAGTGTCAGGATCCTGAACTCGACCATCTCATGGTCACTGCCTTTTTCTCTGGGTAGAGTTTAATGTTTCATTCTTTATAGTGAGTGGCTGTATTTATTGTGCTGTTGGGCAGTTTAAGAGAAACTATGGAAGTACATTGTTCTTCCCAGAGCAGTTTGAACACTGGTGTATTGAATATTAGCCAGTTTTCTGGCTGCAGACAATTGTCCAAGCAATGGGGGTTTGTGAAGTCAGCTAAGCCTTTATGTTGAAGGGACTCTCCAGCTGCCCTGTTCAGGCAGCATTCCATCTCCTTTGCAAGCTAGAGCAGTAACAAGGGGGGTGAAGTCAAGGGACAGGACACGGCCCAATGTGTTTAGGATAAATAATACTTCAAATTTAATAGCACCTAATTGTATAACCTTCTCAAAGGTAATTTTTCCCATTTTACAGATGAGGGAAATGCTTGCTCAGTGGCACACAGAGTATGACAATGTGGAGTAGACTGATTCCCTGAATCCTGCTCTAAGCACTAGACCATGTTATCTCACCTGGGAGCAATGAATCCAATAGGGCAGTAGAAAGTGTAATGGAGATTTTCTTAGGGAAGAAGACACTTGGTAGAATGGTCTCTGATGTAAAGCTGACTTTCTCCAGGTATCCTGAGGTTCCCCATTAATCTCTAAATCAGACCTGATCAATCAGTCGATGGAGCTACTTATTGTGTTAGTGATTTAAATTAAGTGGTTTATGGAACTGTAATATTAAAGACTTGCATTGGGCTTAATGTTGCTAAGACATTTTGTTTATGCACGAATATTGTGTAAACCAGTGCTGAAGAAATGACAGGCTTGCTGGCTGGTAAATTCATGTCTTGATAGCATGTTTACTGTATGAGGGGTACTGTTATGTCATAGTATTATAAAGGTAACCTGCAAAAGAAGAAAATTATATTTCTAATCTGCTTTACGATAGATAAAGAATTTTTATTTCAATGGGATTACTTTTGCTTAAAGTGTGTATGTATGTGTATGAGTGTTTACAGTATCTTGGACTAAAATTGTACCCAACTTTTCTTTCAGTGACAATCTATCATTGGAAAAAAATTACTTTCAACACTGACAAAGCTATTAACTTTTTTAATACACACAAGGCACAGCTTTCAAAAATAGAGGTATAAAATTAGGCACCTAAATCCATATTTAGGCACATAAGGGTGGAATTTTCAAAGTCACTTTATTGACTGAAGAGCAAATTTGATTTCAAACCCTGAAGGAGTATAGCCTGGTGAAAATAATGCATCTTTCTTGACTTGTGGAAATTCAGTATATCAAAAGGTGATGTTCGCTGCAGATACATATTTTATCAGCTTTGTGGTTAAGAGTTTATGTTATCCTCACAGTAAGATTGATAATGACTGTCTTTTTCAGCATAAATAAGTGTTTTTAAAATGTAAATCTTTTGGGATTATTTATTTATTTATTTATTTATTTACAGACACCACCACCCCCTCCCGCAGTGTTAAATCTCAAATTCTGCTATTTAGGAAACTAAAGAAACAAATATAAAACATCCACTTCAGCAAGTTAAGACTATAAAATGGTAAAGTTTTTAAAAATCTAATAAAATTGTCAGTCCTGCAAGCAGAAGAAATCTGTTTTGAGAGAAACTTCAAAGCCTACTTCAGTACATAAAGAAATAAAACAGGACAGAAGACCCCTTTTCCGTGGGTCACCTTCAGAACTTCTGTGCAACATTGATGTTTTCATTTTCATTTTATGGAAAATACTTGGGGGATATTCAAACATTCCTATTGCCTGATTGCTAAGGTGATACTTGTTTTCATGTAGATATTACACAGTAATATGAAAAGGGTCTGCTTCCAAATCAGTCACGGTAATAGAGTTGCCACTAGAATTAGGAACTTGAGGCGCACACAAGAAACAAAACTCTGCATGTTTTCTGACTAGTAAAATTTATTTGCTAAACAAACAAGATCACAACCCCTATAATACATCAGAGGAGATAGAGGCAATACAAAATAGCTAGCATTTGCATATTCGCATCATCTCTTGTGAGGAGCCCCGGAACATATGAGGTGATCTGCGTGTGGTTGTCAAATCAACACAACCAACATGTCTGACTGCCCTCAGGCTGGGTCTTAACTTGTATAGTTGTTATGCTAATACCCACCATATCTTATACATATTCAGTGATGGTTTTAACCTTTTCCCTTAGAGGTACTTCTACCTTCAATAAAATTGGAGTCCCTGTCCTCAGTTGCTCTATTAGTCTCTGACGTTATACTTATTAGCATTTACATCGATTAGTTGCCATGGTACATCTGCAGTTAGTACATGTCAGTTTTAGTTAAGCTCAACATCCTTTTAAATTTCCCTAAAATTTCCAAAATATACTTTTGTGATACCTCACTTCGCTTTTTCCCATCACGTACCACTCTCATTTACTGTAATACTTATCTTGTGACTTAAGGTCAAACTGTTGATTTAAAAACAACTTACCCGGTAACTACCTACATCAACACTTTATGCCTAGGCCTTAATTATGCAAAGCTTATTGTCATACAGGCTTGTGTCCTGTAGGCCTTTGTGTTACAGCCTTATGACTTCTGAATGGCTCTTACCTCTATGCCTATACGGTGTAGCACTGGAAACTAAGTAACTTTTTGTATTGCATGAGAATGAGGAAGTTAGTGGCTAGACAATGTAGTGTGCATTTTGATGCACATCACGCATACTCAAGGCTCTGTATGTAAAATAGTTATTCAGTCCCTTAGATTCTTATATAATTCTTTGAATCTGCTACATAATTGTTTCCCCAAATCTAAATGTTCATCATGCAGTACAAAACCTTTGACTACCTATGTAATGGGGTTGGATCACAGAAACCCCCTTGGGAACTGCCACCAGATTTGCCAAGACTGCCTCTGAGCCTGTTTTCCCTGCCAGCTTAGGACTCCAGAATCCTGCCTTATTTGAGCCAGACACACTAGCCTTCTACACACACAGACCCAGGTCTGAAACATGTCCCACAAAAGTTGCAGGCTTAATTGAAAACATCTTAAGAAGTGTTCCTGTGTCCAACACTCAGATACCCAATCCCAGTGGGTCCAAACCCCAAATAAATCCGTTTTACACTGCATAAAGCTTATACAGGGAAACTCATAAATTGTTCGCTTTCTATAACACTAATAGAGATGCACAGCTGTTTGTGTGTCCTCCCCCGGATATTAATACATACTTTGGGTTAATAAGTAAAATGTGATTTTATTAAATACAAAAAATAGGATTTAAGTGGTTCCAAGTAATAACAGACAGAACAAAGTGAATTACCAAGCAAAATAAAATAAAACACAAGTCTATGCCTTGTATAGTAAGAAAACTGAATACAGATAAAATCTCACCCTCAGAGATGTTTCAATAAGTTTCTTTCACACACCTTCTTTCTTGGACACCTTCCTAATCTGGGCACAATCCTTTCCCCTGGTACAGCCCTTGTTCCAGCTCAAGTGGTAGCTAGGGGATTTCTCATGATTGCTGCCCCCTTTGTTCTGTTCCACCCCCTTTTATATCTTTTGTATAAGGTGGGAATCCTTTGTCCCTCTCTGGGTTCCCACCCCTCCTTCTAAATGGAAAAGCACTGGCTTACAGATGGAGTCAAGTTCAGGTGACATGATCACATGTCACTGTAAGACTTCAAGCCCTCATTCCTCCCAGCCTGACTCACAGGAAGGCCTGGATGCAAACAGAGCCACCCACAGTCAATTGTCCTGGTTGACTGGAGCCAACAAGATTCCAAACCACCATTAATGGCCCACACTTTGCATAATTACAATAGGCCCTCAGAGTTATATTTCTAGTTTCAGATGCAGTAATGATATATACATACAAATAGGACAACACCACTCAGTAGATTGTAAGTTTTGTAATGATACTTTACAAGAGACCTTTTGGCATGAAGCATATTCCAGTTACATCATATTCACACTCATTAGCATATTTTCATAAAATCATATAGAGTGCCACATCACAATCTGAAAATGTAGGGGCAGCATAGAATGGAATTTAATATCCAATAACACAAGATACTGTGCTGGATGGTGCTGAGTAGAGAGTGGAAAAGAACTGGTGTTTGGTTACGGAGGCTTGTCCCAAGGGACCTTTTAAATAATTTGGGTCAAATGTGCGGCATAAAATATAGGGCCTTGCATATATACTGCATAATTTAGGATGGAGCAATATACTGGGAAAAGTCTTGCTGCAGCTTCTTTTCCAGACTGCATTTGTTCTTATACACTGTGAAGTAGGGAAGTACTACTGTCCCCATTTTACAAACTGGGAACTGAGGCACAGACAGGCTAAGTAACTTGCAGGAGGTTGCACAGGAAGCTTGTGGATCTCCCAAGTCCTCATGCCCTAACTACTTGGACCATTCTTCCCCTCCGATTATCTGGCTGGAGTGAATATATTTCAATCTGGACCCTCCATTTCAGAGCTGAGATGATGTGGATGGCTGACAAAAATTCTGTAACTATTTTTGTGAAGAAGTGAGCTGTAGCCCACGAAAGCTTATGCTGAAATAAATTTGTTAGTCTCTAAGGTGCCACAAGTACTCCTGTTCTTTTTGCAGATACAGACTAACACGGCTGCTACTCTGAAACCTATTTTTGTGTGATTTGTTTTGATATAGGTAAAATCTCAGACTGAGATGAGGAAAACTCCGGTGTCCGAAGCCAGGAAAACACCAGTAACTCAGACTCCAAGCCAGGCAAGCAACTCCCAGTTCATCCCCATTCATCACCCAGGAGCCTTCCCTCCTCTTCCCAGTCGGCCAGGTAAATCAGCTGATTCTCATCTTTACTACTAACTGCATAGAAATTCATGTGATGAAAGATATATTGAAGCATCCCTCAAGGCAGCAACAGTTTTAGTAAAATTATCATTTCAGGTTATGGACCTGACTTAAAGCGTCATAACCAGAGGTTGTAGTTGAACTGAAACGTGAGATAAATAGGGTTCCTTATATTTTGGAATTACATTCCATGTCATGATGTCTGTATGGTTTACATGCAAATATAGCACATCTTAGGTTTTGCTGTTGAAGGACAAGCTTCTAACTTTATAACATGAAACTACTGTAATCTGCTCTTGTATTTACTTATAATGTGACAAACTGAGTAAAACAGGATTTTAAGCAAAGATGCTTCCCTTAGGAGTGAAGTATTCAAAAGATGAGCCTGGGAGCTTAGATTCATAACTTTGTTAGACACTAACAATCATGGACTCAATATAAACACTGGATTTATGGCTCATTACAACGATCTGTAACGCAGTAACCCTCCTTTTTCCTGAGGCTGCAGAAGTATTAACTGCCCACTTCATTTTGAATAGTCACTTACAACATGTTAACTCCTTGTGCTAAGCAATTTGTTCCACCTTGTATGTAGCCGTGACACCTTGAATGTCTTTCCCAGACCTGGATAAGAGCTCCATGTAAGCTTGAAAGCTTCTCTCTTTCACCAGTAGAAGTTGGCCCAGTAAAAGATATTACCTCACCCATCTTGTCTCTGCATACAATACTCTCATAACTGCATATCTGAGCTTTTATATTTTATCTGCTTTACAGTCAAATTTCCACTGAAGAAGGTGTGGTGTTAATAATTGTGTTAAGATGTATTGTCTAAATATGTTTAATGATTTGCTGCTGCTGTTTCTCAGGGCTATGGTTTATTCACATAAACAAAGGGATCTTGCAGACTATCATGTTTACTTTTTCCACTTGCAGAGCCCACCTACCCCAAGTGGTGCTGTAGCTATTCCAAGGAGCAATTGACCAAAAGTGGGGCTGGAGAAAGAGGATCATCAGTTCTTACACTAAACTCAACTGAAAACCTGGGTTGGGAGGAACAGCTTCAGTCCCTTGTCTTCCTCCCCAGACTGCAACAATATGAACTGCAAGAAAAGAAGAGTTAGGCCATGTCTATATGTACAGTGGTGCAGCTGCACTGATGCAACTGTGCGGCTGCAGCCTGGGTGGTGAAGAGACTATGCTGACGAGAGAGCTCTCCTGGTAGCGTAATAAAATCACCTCTGAAAGCGGCAGAAGCTATGGCAGTGGGAGAAGTTCTCCTGCTGACATAGTGCTGTGCACATGAGTGCTTATGCCAGCGTAATTTGTCGCTCAGGGGAATGGGTTGTTCACCGCCCTGAGCGACATAAATTATGCTGGCATAAGCTGTAGACATAGCCTTAGTCTTGCTGAAAGGAGGACTTAGTTCTGTACCCACTTTACTCTTTGAATAAATTGTCAGGAATTGGAGACTACCTGGGCATGGGGTGCAGCGTGATAGGTTGCCAGTCCTCCCTCCAGCATTGCAGTGATTCAGTATCAGACAGAATGTGGGATGGAGGAGTGTCCTGAGAGTAGTAGATTGAAAATCTCAGGATGGTGAAGGCAAGAGAGATGGAGAAAAAGTAGAAACAAATAGGTTAATTTTAGTGTGGAGAAATTTCAGGGAGTCTCTCCAGTTGACCATAACCAGTAACTGGAAGGGTAGCTAAAAAAATTCAGAAATAGAACTTCCCTATAAAATTATCAAACCCCCTTCCCCTGATTTTTGAAAGTGTGTTGTCATAACTCTCCTACTCAGATCTGAACCTTAGAGTTCAGAACATGAGAAGCTAACATGAAACCTCCAAACTTAATTACCAGCTTGGATCTGATATCGCTGCCACCAGCCAGAATTCCAGTGTCTGGCTCACTCTGGTCTCCCAAAAACCTTCCCTGGGGAACCCCCAAGACTCAGATGCCCTGAGTCTCACCACAAAGGGAAATAACCCACTTCCCTTCCCCCTCTTTACCTCCTCCCAGATTTCCCCGCCCTGGGTACTCTAGGATATTCCCTGCTTCAAGTCCTTGAAACACAAGTACCGAGAGATCAATCTCTCTCTCCCCTCACCCAGAGGGTATGCAAAGTCAGGCTTAGTAAATCTAACACAAAGAGATTCTCTCTTCCCCCCTGTCTTCTTCCTCCCACCAATTCCCTGGTGAGCTGCAGACTCAATCCCCTTGAGCCCCCACTAAAAAAAAAAATGCAACAGGTCTTAAAAAGAAAGCTTTATGTAAAAAGGAAGAAAAAGACATAAAAATGGTCTCTGTATCAAGGTGACAATATACAGGGTCAATTCATTAAAAGAAAAAATGAATAAACAGCCTTATCCAAAAAGAATACAATTTAACACATTCCAGCAACTATACACATGTAAATACCAAAAAAACAATATAAACCTATTGTCTTACTATCCTTGTACTTACAACTTGGAAATAGAAGATTAGAAAGCCTGGAGATAGAAAGATCACTCTCAAAGCCGAGAGGGTCACCGAACCAAGACAAAGAACTCACACCCAAAACTTCCCTCCACCCAGATTTGAAAAAGTCTTGTTTCCTGATTGGTCCTCTGGTCAGGTGTTTGGTTCCCTTTGTTAACACTTTACAGGTAAAAGAATATTAACCCTTAGCTATCTGTTTATGACGTGTGGATGTCATTTAGGGGAAATACAAAGTCTCACAAATGTGGAATTACAGCTCATATTTATAGTCTTCATGACTGAAACACAGAAAATAGAAAAACATGATGCATATCCTGCATTGCTTAAGACATGTGGCTTCCTAATGGTTAAAGATGTGTTTTTATGTTTTCTAGGGTTCCCACCTCCAGCATACGTTATACCTCCTCCTGTGGCTTTCTCTATGAGCTCAGGTTACACCTTCCCAGGTGGTGTTTCTGTTCCAGGAAGCTTTCTTCAGCCTACAGCTCACTCCTCTGCAGGAAACCAGGTGCAAGGTGGGAAACAGTCCCACATTCCTTACAGCCAGCAGCGGCCCTCTGGACCAGGGCCAATGAACCAGGGATCTCAACAGACAGCACCACCTTCCCAGCAGCCCCTTACATCCTTACCAGCTCAGGCAACAGCACAGTCTGCAAGCCAATTACAGGTCCAAGCTCTGGCTCAGCAACAACAGTCCCCTACAAAAGCTGTGCAGGCCCTAAGGAAGAGCCCGCCACACCACTCTGGATTCCAGCAGGTAAACTTAAAACATAAGAACTATAAAATTCTTCAAGCATCCATGAAAGGGAAGGATGCAGTGGCCAATATTTTTAAAAATAGGAGCACAGGTCCCATTGACATTAATAGGACTTGTGTCCAGAAGTCACTTAGATCCTTTTGAAAATCCTGCCTTTAGGCACTTAAATATGGATTTAGGACTATGGACTTTAAGCTCTTATTTTTGAAAAATTTTGCCAGTATAGTACCGTCAGAGTATGCAGGAGGGTAGGGCTTGGTGCTGTGGACTATTGGCTCTATAACTAAAGCTAGTTATTGAGGCCTGAAATGTTTCGTATGGCAGACAATGTATTCTGTATTCTCTCTTATGCATATGTGTACAGATGCCTAAAAGGTGATATTTTCGACCAGATGTTTCTGCTTTAGGCTCTTCTAGACAGCCAGGTGATTTCCTGCCTAACTAAGGAGGGTAGCTCTGGATCTTTCCCCATAACTATTCCCTCCTATCCTTTTTAGTTAAATGCATCACAATGCTGGTTCCTTGCCATCCAATAGTTATACACTCAGCACTTGAGAAATCTCCTTTTGAACATTGCTCGTCTAAAATCTGTAGCTGAGAGAGACTCCACCTCCACCTAAGGCACCTCAATTGGAGATCTGAGTCAGCATCTCGGTTGAAGGTCTGTGAAGTCTGCAAATTGAAATAAGGATGACATTTCTCAGGTGTTACCTCCGAGCTTGAGTAGGGAGTGTGAAGTGAGTGCTCACTGAAATTCTGAACTTTGGTGAATAAGAACTGAGAGAAACATGCTCTGAGATTTATAAAAGGAGAAATTGTAATCTACCAGCAGGCATGGCCACCAGGAATGAACGTCTGAATAGAACAGGTAGTCGCTCAGTTAACCTTTATGGTACTATTCCATTGTTTATGCCTCATGGTGAAAGTGTGCATCTCTTTTAGTATCCGCAGGCAGACTCATCAAAGCATCTCTGGAATCCTCCTCAAGTCCAAGGCCCACTGGGAAAGATCATGCCTGTAAAGCAGCCCTATTATCTTCAGGCCCAGGATCCCCTAAAACTGTTTGAACAGTCATTACAGCCTCCTGTGATGCAGCAGCAGCCTCTGGAGAAAAAAATGAAGCCTTTCCCCATGGAGCCATATAACCACAACCCCTCAGAAGTCAAGATGCCAGAATTTTACTGGGACTCCTCCTATGGCATGGCTGATAATAGGGTAGTGATGGCACAACAGGCTAACATGGATCGCAGGGGGAAACGACCACAAGGAGTCTTCCGCCCAGAGCAGGACACTGTGCCCAGGATGGCTTTTGAGGTAAACATACTATTTTGTTAAGTGGTGAAGATCATCAGCAAGACTCTGATGTCCCTAAATGTGAAACTCCCAATTTTTGGCCATATCCTCTAGCAAGAAATGCCTAAATGTGGGCCTGTTTCTGGTCCACCCCCCAACAGGGATAATACGATATTGTACTGCCTTCTGGAGAGTGGTTCACTTGAGATTCCAGTCACCAGTAATGGATTTGCCACTCAGTTGGTCTAATTATATGGGAGCATATTCTTGGGGAAACTGTTGGTTCAGGGTACTGTCAGTTGCACTCAGTGTAGAAATGACATTAACCTCTGCATTAAAGCAAGAATTTGCTGCTTGATGGAAAATGGAGAAGTCATGCCACATTCTGATTTTGGTTACAGGCTTCCCTCCCTCTTGCAAGAGACCCTGTTAGTGATAGACCAGGTTGAGAGAGATCCTATTGTCTAGGAGCAAAGAACAAAAAACCTGTTCAGACAAGTGAAATTTAATTACTGCCTTCTAAACAAGCTGCTAACCTGCACTTGATACCTTCGGTGCATTGACTCACCAACACATCCAGCCTAGGCTGGAAATTAAAAAATAGCCTCCTGCTTCAGTTTCCTTTTAAACCCCACCAAACAGAATGGGTGATCTGCTTGCCTGGGCCATTGCTTTGCCAGACTCATCCTTTGCTTCTGCTCAGTCCAGTTGTGCCTCATATTGCTGTTACAAATATTGTGGTTAATTTCTGTTCTGTTAGTTCTCCAGAAGAGACGTCTGGGGTGCAAATGCTTTTTGGTATTGCTTAAAGGAAACTGAGGCAGAAACCTGGTTTCCATTTTTAACCTGGGGTCAGGTGTACTTGGGTGAGTGTACTGAGGATTAAGAGGTCAGTTCAGTTCCTTGAAGGAGAAGAGCTAGACAGTGACCAGGAAACTGCCTCATGCCCTAATGTCAGGTTGTGTTTTTAGATGGAACAGTGCCAGTGTCCTGATCTCACCCGCATCCATGGATCTCATCCATGCTGCAACTTTTGATTTGGCTGCTTGAAGCATGAGCAGAGACTATGCCACGCAACCCACCTGTGGCTGATTTAATGATTACACACACAATGTGAGAAGGCTAATTCTGTCCACTCCCCCTTTCCCAGGTAGGGAAACCTCCTTTTGCCCAATGGTGCCTTCAGTTGTGGGCCATTAGAGGTGGAAATGTTTTTCTCATGAAAACTAAACTTTACCATAAAAAATAACCAAAACAGAAATGTAATTTGTTTACAACTTAAAAACAAAAACACAGATTGGCATAGAAAAAATATGGTGATTTTTCTTATCAGAAAACTAAACTTCAGATCCGGGTTTTCCTTGACTTACAAAATGTGGAATGAATCCATTAGTCTGTAGGTCACTAATATAACAGGGAGGACATTCTCTAAATTAGTTACCAGTCTCTGACTGAAAACTTCAACTTAATGTAAAACTGCATCAGTCTGCTGAATACGCACAAGGACAAGATATTAGTTTTATCAGTTCAGCATTCTCTTTCCATCCTCTCTTCCTTGTTTCTCTCCTTATGTTGCGCTGGTCTTGTGCTTCTTTTGCATGCTGCCTTTTTAACTGCTTTATAATATTCCTCTCTTCTGGACACTATTATGTCTTGCCTTATTTGTGGTTATTACGGCTTCTCTTCTCTTTCTGTGGCTTCCCTCCTCACTCCTATTCTTGCTTTTTTCTTTTCCCCTCCTCTGCTGCATCTGACTGTGCTCCTTTCTGTCACTAGGACCCCAAGAGCTCCCCTCTGCTTCCTCCGGACCTGTTAAAGAGTCTGGCTGCCTTGGAGGAGGAGGAAGAGCTGATTTTCTCTAATCCTCCTGATCTTTACCCAGCTCTGCTGGGGCCTCTCGCCTCTCTTCCTGGACGAAGCCTCTTTGTATGTATTTGACTTAATTCTGCTGCTTCTCACTCTAATTCTGGCATCTTTTTTCTGTGAAGTTGTAAGATGTGAAATTTTGTTTTCCTTTGTTTAGTTAGTCTCTGCCTGGGAGTTTAAACAAGCTGATGGCTCATTAGCTCAAGATAATCGAGGAGGAGATTTATAAAGAATAGAATAGCTATTGATCCAATTCCTGGATTCTTGGCTTGTTCAGAATTCAAAATAATTGCTTTGGTTAAAAGTGTTAAGCCCACAGGCAAAACATTGGTGGAGCATCTATAAAACTATGCCTTCCACAGTGGAATGGGCTTGGTTACTCACAAGGTTCTATTTTATCCATATGTAGAATCATATTGTTTTTATCCCTTCTATATGTTACCTCATATGAAAAAAACTAATCCTTTAAAAATGCAAAAGGATCACAGAAGGAAGAAAATACTTTTTAGAAAAGAATTGGAAGTATGTGGATAAAGAATATAAGGTTAACTTTCAGTCTTGTAGATTACAATAAGGTTTGGAAAAGTGGGAAATCTTGACTGTTATGTTTTAGTAGCATACTAGAGCCTTCTTAATTGACATTGACCGGGAGAACCATTGAAAACTGCTGAAGGTCGTGAATTAGTAATAGAATACCAATTAAAAAGTATTTTTTCATATTTTTATTATGGCAATTGTAGTTTAAAGTTACAATTGGCTAGTTAAATGCCCTGTAGAATATCTTGTAACAATAATGAAGTCTTAGTAATACTTAGATTTATAAAATGAAGAGGCACTTCTGAATGCATTGGGAGCCTCTGATTCATACATAACATACAATAAATCAAAGAAACAAAGTCTTCACACAGTTCTGAACAACCAGCAGCACAAATATAAAACAAATTCCCCCCTTCTAGAGCTTTTATTCCCCCCGTATTCAAACTAATCTCTGCTAAGAAGTGGAGGGAGGCCAGCTTAGTTCATGTGCCGGTTAAGTGGTGCGGAATTGCCAAGTTTGGTATTTGTCTGAATTCTAAAACATTTTCAAAGTATCGAGTTGTCACCCTGGCAAAACCCAATAAGCTAACATCTGCTTACTATAAAAACTGACAGGGGAATTCCTGGTCAGCTGACAGGATCGAACACAAAGATGTTCCTGATACGAAGGCCTAAATTCTAGGGAAGGACTACAGTGCAGGCTGCGGTGTAATCCAGAGGATTTTATTTTAAATATAACAAAAAATATAATGGACAACCGTACTGAGATGTTATGAACTTAACAAGGTATTGAGTGATGCACCAATTTTAATTTTAATTTTGTCTCACACAATTCATTTGTGACTTACACAGTCATCCTGAATGCCGTGGCACTTGCTGCCCACTGGCACATACATTTTTTATTATTTTTATTTTTATTATATTTTTTTTATTATGTGGATAGATCCAACTTCCTGAAAATTGATTCACATTCACTCTCCGTTCCAAACAGGCATATCATGCCAAAACGCCTCACGCTGGCTTGAGGTGCATTATTGCTAAGTCCTCAATGCTACCAGTTAGGTAGAGCAGAAGGGAGAAAAACTAGTGGGGACTCAGTTGAGGGGTGTAAAGTTAAAAATGACAAAAGATTCCCTGCTGTCTGTGGAGGGTGACTGCTGGCATTGTACTGGCTCTCCTTGTTTCTAGCTGCTGAACTGCTTTATAATAAACTTAAATACATAGAGCAGTGGTCTCCAACCTTTTACGCCCAAGATCACTTTTTGAATTTAATAGCAACCCAGGATCTGCCCCACCCCACTCACTCCATCCCCCCTCTCTCCGTTGTTTGCTGTCCCCCACTGTCACTCACTTTCACAGGACTAGGGGTTGGGGTTTGGGAGGGAGTGCAGGCTCTGGGCTGGGGCTGAGGGGTTCTCAGTGTGGGAGGAGGCTCCAGGTGGAGCCTGGGGCAGAGGGTTGGGGTGCAGGAGGGGTGAGGGGTGTAAGCTCTGGGAGGGAGTTTGAGTGCAGGAGGGGGCCCTGGGATGGGGCACAGTGTTGGGGTGCAAGGTGGGTACAGGGTGCAGGACTGGGGAAGGGGTGCAGGAAAGTATATGGGGGCTGGCTCCAGGAGGCTGCAGGTTGGGAGGTGGAAGAGAAATGCTGGTCCAGCATAGCTGGACCTGCTATACTCATGCTACTCCTGGTCTTAATGCTTCAGAGCCATTCATAACGTGCCCGTTGAAGGGAGCAGCACTTACCTTGGGCAGCCCCAGCCCCACGCTGCTTCCAGACATGGCCAGCGCAGTCCCAGGGGGACAGGGGGTCTTTGTGCACTGCCCCTCTCTGCAGGCACTGCCCCCACAGCTCCCATTGGCCAGGGTTCCTGGTTCCCAGCCAATTGGAGCTGTAAGGGTGGTGCTTGCAGGCAGGAGCAGCGTGCGGACACCTCTGTTCCCCACCCCCAGGACTGCGGGGACGTGGTGGCTGCTTCCAGGAGTGGCATGGGGGCAAGGACCCTACCTTAGCAGCAGCCCCACTGCGCCACCAGAGATCACAGTTGACTGGGAGAGTCTCAACCGGCTGGTGAGCACTGATCTAGAGTAACGTACAGAACATAATGCAAGTAATTCCTATATTTCCTAAAGGGATGTGTGATAGGGCCTTCAGTAGCCAGACGGCCTAGAGGCTAGATCATTGGTTAGGGAGGGCTGAAGGGAGACCTGACCTCTCCTGCCTCCTCAGGTTCTGGCCCAGGGTCCTGTGTCACTCACCCCTAAGGAGAGGAGATGGATTTTCCTTCCAGCTGTGAGGATGGCTTCAGGAGGGCTTTCCTGGGCTGCTCCATATGCAAGTCCTTTTAGTTTGGGGCATGGCCCCGCTAGTCCAGTTTTTGCACAGTTGGGGCTTGCCTGCAGGTTCCCCTTGACAGGGGAAGACTTACTTGCCTCCAGTGGCTGCGTTGGCAGGCAGGTTGCTGGTCTGTGCCTTCAGGCAGGCATACAGAGAGCTGCTGCCTCTTCACCAGTCAGCCCCAGACTAAGCCAGGCTCCCTTCTTTTCTCCCCCATCCAGGCCTGGCATTGGCTGCAGGTATAACAGGGCAGAGCTAGCTGAACCCACAGGTATTCTTTAACCCCTGCTTTGCCTGGCAGCCGTCTCTGCTCCTTCACAGGGTGTTACATGATTACATGTGGGAGGGGAATTGGTCCAGATAATTGACTGGTAGGGAAGTGGTCTATAAAATGGTCCCTCACTTATGAAGGTTTGAGAAACCTGCCATCATAAAAATTGATCGGTTCTTCCTCCTCACCCCATGCTGTGATGAGAACAAGAGAACACTTGACATTAAAAGAGTGTGTTAAAACCAGTAAAGCACATGCCACATAGTCACACCTTGATGCTTCAGGAAGTAGATGTATATTTTCTTCAGAAGAGTTGAATTATTTTGTGACAGCTAACATATTTGGCACAGCAGCAAATAAAGATAAAATCTCATGCCAAGGAAATAAACTGATTGTTTGGGGGAATGGGCATAAAGCTCTCCCATTCTTGCTCCCTTAATATATAACATTGCACAAGTAGTTGGCTTCTTTATTGGTAGAGGGGATTGTCTTCCTCTGAAGTATCCGGTACTGACAAAGGCCAAAAGCAAGATACCAGACTTGATAAATCAGTGGCCTAATCCAGCATGGTAAATCGTTAAATGAGTTTGGTTGAGATTTCACCTCAAACTTGGTGTAGTTGCTGGTGCTGAGGCATTAAGTGGATTTCAGTTAATGTGATGGGTTTGTGACACTCTTCTGCATGTATCAATATTTGCTTCATCCCAATGTTGGGAAATAATTTGTAAAATAGTTTTGATAAACACTTTGCTTTAAAGTATTCTGGTGATTAAACAACTTGTCTTTAATGTGGCATAATGTGCTTTCTGTCTTTCACAAATACAATAAACGTCTAATGACATTTCCCTTTTGATCTCTGAAGAAGTCCCTATTAGAAAAACCATCGGAGCTGATGTCTCAGTCATCTTCTTTCCTGTCCCTCACTGGCTTCTCCCTAAACCAGGTATGTAAACACCAACAACTCTTAGCCCTTCAGTATTCAAAACATCCATTCAGCTCTGGTCATGTTATAGAATCAGGGTGGTTATACTAGTTCCAAAAATGGACACAAGCTGGAAAGGAATTCCCAGCTGTAATCTTATTCCTTACTGGTAGATGGTTTTGGGGTCTTTCCATTCTAACCTATTAGACACGCTGTCTGGTCCCTTTGTCTCATTTGTTTGTTCCTTCTTTGTCATCTCTTAGGGCCTGATGCTACAGACCAACAGTCAAAACTCCCGTTGACTTCACTGGGAGTCTTGCCTATGTAGAGCCCCAGGCTTGACCCTTAGTGTGTATATCTTTCCTTCTTTTCATCGTCTGTTGCTTGCATGTTTCCCACTAAGGACTGTGAGCACGGTCCACTGTCCCGTTACAGACCTAGTTAGGATTTTGTGGTACAGCTGGGGAGATGATTCAGGAAGTGATTGGAGTTTATATAAGTAAAATGATTATAAAGGAGATGGGGTAAGGGGGGAATAAATATGGAGTTCAGGAAGTGTTTTAACCCACACCACAAGTTCTTTCCACAACCTTAAGGTTTCAAATAAGTGTGTTACTCAGATTAAACTCTATTTAATATTGCAGGAAAGATATCCAAACAACAGCATGTTCAATGAGGTATATGGGAAAAACCTGAATACCAGCACAAAAACAGAGGTCACTCCCTCAATGGCCCATCAGGAGACATCACTATATTCTCTCTTTGAAGGGACGCCCTGGTCTCCATCCCTTCCAGCAAGCTCAGGTAATAATCTTGATATGGCTTATTTCCTGCACAGTAGTTCAGAAGGCTGCACAGAAGCTATTTCTGTACCTATTATGATATATATTGTATTATCTGTTAAATGTGACCTGCAAATGAAAAATTTGTTTGCTTCTTTTTAATATATAAAGGAGGCCTGAAAGTCTTTTTCAAAGTCTCTTACTGCTTGCTCTCTTTATCTTTTGTACCCTGTTTTTTGATGGAGAACTATAAATGCCAGAGAATTACAGGGTTCTGACATTAAAAGAGAGAGAGAAACGTGAGCAACTGAGTGGGGCAAGAAATTGTTGTCCATTTTTCAAGCTATTTTGTTAACACTTATTTAACTCTTAATTCCTGACAAACATTTGGGAGAAATGCTCTCATGATTCAGACACACCTGCTGCTTCTGTCCTAGTCCTCCAAGAAGTCCTTTAGACAAATCAGGGAAGACTAGATTTCATGGTCCTGATGTTTCAAAAGTAAAGGAAATAGGGTGGAGTGCTACTTTAATACATCACAAAGAGACAGAAAAATGCGCACACACATCTTTCCTTTACAGGTCACCTTTTAAAAACCATAATATAGTAATACCGTTAGAGTAGAAAGGAGAGCTAAATCAAGAGGCATAGGCAAAAGAGAGAAAAAAATTATTTGAGAAGATGGCAAGCTGAAGCCAGGAGATGGGAACGCTCTTCCAAATCGCAGCAGCTGCAGAAGAGGTTCGTTTGTGCAGAAGAACAGAAGTGGTGGGTGCTAGATGAGATGTGAGGGTTGAAGTTTTTCTCAGTCTAAAATGATGCAATTGCAGAGTGGTCTCTTCCAGTAGGACTTATGGCAAGACCCTCCATTCTTCATTCTGTCACCTTGCCTCTTCATTTAAGTGGCCTCCCACTACCCTATGTTAGAGCTCTCATCTATCCTAACATTATCTCCTCTACCAGGTAGATCTGCTAATATTCCACACTTCCTCAACACCTCTTGCTTGGTATTCAGTACAAGTCTGAATTCCTTTCAGACTATTGCAGATTGCTGTATAAGTCAGACTTTCTGAATTTGATGATTCATCACTTAATGCCAGACTCTTTGCACAATGATCAAGACATTGGAGAAAGAAAATCATTTTTGTATAAAACAATAGCTTTGGTCAAACTACAAAATAGGCATATTTCAGATTGTGAACGAGCTCAACACTGAAAACTGCACCCAAAACATATTTGAAACAAATTTGGAGAACTCCGTTCCATTGGCTAGAAATCCCTTTACAAAGATCTTGCTAGGAGATTTCCAGCGTTCTCAAGTAAGCACACAAATGTTTTGTTCAGCTGGCTATTAAACTAAAATTATTCTATTACTGTGGTGTGGCATATTCACATTACAGTTGGCAGATTTCCAAATCCCGAAGTTAATATAATAGGGAATAAACTGACCCTGGCTCAGAGAAAAGCTTTGTGACTGCAGATACTGCAGCAGAGTTTAACGTTCTCAGATGTGCAGAAAACCCTTACCAATTTTTTGACATTTCTTTTCTTTTACTCTATCTTGATTTATTGTTCAACAGATCATTCAACACCAGCCAGCCAGTCTCCTCACTCCTCCAACCCAAGCAGTTTGCCAAGCTCCCCTCCAACTCATAACCACAATTCTGTTCCATTCTCCAACTTTGGACCTATTGGGACGCCAGACAACAGGGACAGGAGGATTGCAGACCGTTGGAAAACAGATAAACCAGGTGAGTGCTAGGTTCCAGTCCTGGGGCAAATACTCCCCAAGTTAGTCTGATGCTTTGCAATGCCTTTTTGCGACATACACTTTTAACCAGTCTCTGTTTGCTTTAGCAATGGGAGGATTTGGGCTGGACTATCTCCCAGCAACATCCTCCTCCTCAGAGAGCAGCTGGCACCAGACCAGCACTCCCAGCGGCACCTGGGCAGCCCATGGCCCCGCTATGGAGGATTCCTCCACTGTGCTCATGGAGAGCCTGAAGGTATACTGAACTTGAAGAGGAGAAAATAGTTTTTAGTATTGTGTAATTCCCGTTTCCTATATGGCATGGAGAGATCTGGGTGATGAGACTTAATGCAGGATACATGTCAAGCGTTCCAAGCACCAGACTGTTAATGTAGTGCTTGCCTACACTTGAAACGGTACAGCAACACAGCTGCAGCACTGCAGCTACACTGCCATAGCGCTTCAGTATACACACTACCTACGCCAACGGGGGGGGGGGGGGTGCCTCCTATTGGCATAGGTAATCCACCTCCCCAAGAGACAGCAGCTAAGCTGATGGAAGAATTCTTCCATAGACCTAGCACTGTCTAAACTGGGGGTTAGATCAGCTTAACTGTGTTGTTCAGAGGGTGTGGATTTTTCACACCCTTGAGCAATGTAGCTGGGTTGACTTAACTTTTTAGTTTAGACCAGGCCTTAGTACTATGAACTGAAGGCTTCCTGCTGCAATGCAGGAATGTGTTAGGTATATCCAGTTCTGGAAGACGTCACTGTAGGTGTCAGTTCACTCACACTGTAGAAATCTCTCTCCTCACTTTGAAATGTCATATATACCAGGAATAGACTGGCTGAACTAGAAGAAACCCAAATGTTGGGTCTGATTTACCATATCTGTGTCTATTTAAAAAAAAAAAAAAAGATTCTGCATTTCCATTGCTTATTAGTCTGGGATGAGTTTTAAGGCAATGGGAATTTCTGTTCACATTGACTTGTTTTACGGGCATACCGGAAGAAAGGAGGAGTGTTAAGAGGAAGGGTCCTTTCAGTAACTAATCTGTGACCTTGACACTTACAAAATCATCCATTCCAGTGAAGAGCATGGTATAAATACTGAGGGGAGGCAGGAGAAAATGGGAGACTTGTCAGTCTGGGAAATGTATACGAGAAGGGGCCCTCAACCAGGTATTAGTGCTGAGCCTTGCTTTTTTATTTCTTTAGTCCATCTGGTCCAGTTCCATGATGCATCCTGGACCATCAGCCCTGGAGCAACTGTTAATGCAGCAGAAGCAGAAGCAGCAACGTGGACAAGGCCCCATGAATCCACCACACTGAGAATGAGGTGGCAATCCTTGCAAAGAAAGGCTCCATAAACCATGGCATGTTGGGTCTGCAGGACTCGCCCACACAGTCCTGTGCAGGTGGCAGCCCTCTCTTCTGTTCCTTGCTGTCAGGAGGGCGTAAGTGCTCCACCAACCCACTGAGTGTGCACGAAATGTCTGCAGTGCAACAAAAAACATCAGGAACTCTCCCATCCCCCCCAGCCCTCTGGAGAGAGAGAGGAACTGCTGTTTGTCTCACTCAGTAATCTGATATCACCACCTCTCACCTTCTCCATCGTGCATGTCCCCAGCCACATGGGAAGTAAAAGCTGAGAATGAAGGGCAGATGGGAGAAGCCAATGAGAACTTCTCAATCCTTTTCCTCTCTTTGGGGAGATAAAATAGGAATCCATTAATGATTGCTTTGCTGACTGAGAATGTAGTTGAAATTATTCCTAAACATCTTTATTATTATTACTATCTCAGTAGTAAGATCACACTGAATTCTTCCATACAAAATGTGCTTTGTAGTCAGTGTGTAGCAAAGAAAGCCCCAGTCGCTGCTCTGGTCAGAGGTGGGCGGTGACAGGGTGGGGAACTATCTCCTGGGCTAGTGAAGGAGTTTCGTGAAGGAGAGTCTGGCACTTGACACCACTTCATCCTTCACTCAAAGGCTCTGGCCAGCCCTTGTGTGGGTTAGAGACTCCAGCGTAAAATGCCCTTTCTGTAGGTGTTCAAGCTACAATTGGGGACGCAGTGGGCATTGCAGTGCAAGCAAGTAACTGCTACGGGGTTTTAAATTAATGTTTCTGATTCCTATACATTTTACTGTAGCATAGTGACCAGCCTCACAAAGGGCAGACTAGTCTGTGCGTTCACAGCCTGACTCCTTTTGGTAGGTAGGTAGGTAGGAGCTTTCAGTGGCTTTGTTTTGTTTTTTCTTTCTACCCCCACCCTCACCTCATTGCTGGATGCTCGTAGTTTCATTCCCGATGTCAACATCCCACAAACAAGTAATGGGTCCAGCATGATGGGATAAAGAAGACAGTCAGCTGGGCAGTATGGTGTGTACACAGCCCCATAGGTATACATCAGCTTCAGGCTCGCACGCAGCTGAGCCCCAAACCTCCAGTTCCAGAGTGAAATTCCAGGCATCACAGACGCGTGTAACACACAGAAGAAAACATAGCGCCGTTCGCTTCTGAAAAGGCGCAGAAAAGGAAATACAGCATTTTATTTGCTATTTATTAGGGGAAAAGGAAGACTGGAAATCTCATATAGAAAAAAGGACAGCATTTCTGTTCGTTTCCCAGGGAAGTTATGGAAACAAGCTAAACGTCCATTTGCAATGCTAGCCAGAGGGGCAGTTTGTGTGTGATGATTCAGAATCGCTGAGCTGAGAAACAGCTGCAGAGCAAGGCACATGCAGGAGCCTCAGTGACACTGGAGTCTGGGCAGCCCCAATTAATACAAAAAGGGAAGATTAGAGCTTAGTGCCCTTCATAGGGTATGACTGGCTCCCCCTTGCCCCCTGCACTAGCAACATTACTGTTCTCTGTTGCAATTCTAAGAGAGATTTTCTTTGAAAGCTCTAAAGAGTGAAACTCCCATCCTAGTGGTGGTGAATACAAACCGAAACCTTCTGTGCTTCTCTTCAGCCCTCCCAGTTTGTGTATTTTGAGCTGTGCACCCAGGCAGCTGCAACATTCCAGTGCTTGAACTGTCACTGACTCTTGCACCCTAGACAAGCTAACCAGATTCACCATCTCACGCCCAGCAGTGCCAGAGTCCCAGCCACAGAATCCTATTTCTGCATGAGAATCTGGTGTTTGGAATGTTTTCTGAATCTTGGGCCAGGACTCCCCATCCCACCCTCCAGTGTCGGAGTTACGTAGGGCTCGGGGATTCCCAACAGAAACTGGTTTGTGTCGTAAGCTTTTTTGTGTTTTTTCGTCTGTCTGTGCAAGACCTGCAGCTGCTGAAATCAGCTTTGCCTTTAATTAAACCATGTTCTCTCCATCCAGGTGTGAGTAGAATTTATTTCCTGTTTAACTGAATGGAAGTTATTTAGATTCTCTTTTTGTAGAAAAGGGAGCGAGGTTCATGTAATATTCATGTGGGATTGAAAGATTCAGTGAGCCAGAGAGATTCAGACTGGACTCAGCATGGGTGAGCCAAAAGGCAAACATAGCACAGGGGCTATGAACACTGAACTGAAAATGATGTATAGGGAGTTCCTGACAAAACTTTCACTTGGAAGGTTGATTATGTCAGACTGCCAGAGCCCGGAGAATGAGTTAAACTTTAATCCTGAGGACTGATGGAAATATTTAGGGCTGGGATTCCCAAACTGTGGTATGTGCATCACTGGTGAAACATGAGGTTGTAACAGGGTGGGCTGTTCCTTTTTAAGGGATCCCAACTGACCCCTGTTCAAGGACATGGCCCCTTTAAGGAAATAGGAATCCAAGAGAGCCACAGACTAGTTGGGGGAATGGGGTCAGGTGTTAAGCAAGTAGCTGCCACCTTAACATAAAACCCAGCTGTTAAGTGACTCCCAGAAGGAGAATTACAGGAAAGCATGAAGTCAGGAAAGAGGCTCCCTAGATGGGGACCAGAAAGGAAGACTGGTGGGCTGGAAAATCCCTTACACCCCAGAAAGTGTTAATGAAAAAGATGATGTGAGTCATGGGCCCAGGTTAGGAGGAGACTTTTGTATATAAAACTCCTGTGAGGCCGGGGTTGCAGTGGGATTGGCAGCTCCCTGGCTCAGAGAGAACCAAATTGGAACTGGGAACTGGAAGCCTTGGAGTAAGGGTAAACTGGCTGAAGCTTCTTGGTGTCCAGTTAAAGCTCTGGATGTCCAGCTAAGACTCCCCCACCCCTCTGTGCCTCCCTGCTCTTTGACATACTCTCACACGTTCTCACCACCAGAGCCCATATACACTCCAGCCAGAACCTGTATCCTCAGTCTAACACCATTAGAGCTGGAAAGGAAATGGTTTTCCCCCCATGTGAACCTTTTTACCATTTTGAAACTTCCCCATTCTGCATCATGAAGGAACTGCATTCTTTTGAAGTGTGTGTAAAACCGAGCAAGAGAGCCCACCTCAAAACAGCCAATAACATGGTGGTCAGGGCACTCACCTGGAATTGGTGAAAGCCAGGTTCAGATTCCTGGTTTGAATGCTGGGTTGGGTGTGTCTCCTGTTGGAGCTGTTGTAGAAATAATTAGATATTCACTGGATTGCCCACATCCAGGTGAATGCCCAAACCACCAGGCTGTTCTAGTGTGTGTGAGGGCAGGGGGTGTGTCTCTCTGGTTTTGAAATTCCATCCTGGACCTGAGACCTTCCTTGATGATGGTTTTGTCAAAACTCTGGTACACTCCTATAGAAAGTTTTGGTTTAAACAAAGTGGCATTTTCCAATTTGGGGGCGGGATGTTTTGTTTTTAAAAAAAAAAAAAAAAAAAAAAAAATTCCTGACCAATTCTAAATCTCCTGTCCTCTAACCTAACACGCACACTCCCACAGCCAAACTCCTTTCTCAGACATCCCCAGGAAGATCTCCATCAGCCTAATTCACCACTTATTTTACTGAGTTTGTAAATACTTCAGTTGAGCCTAATAAGGGATAAAATAAATGTGCACAGAAGGAGAAATTTGCATGTGGTACTTTTAACAGTGTCTTTTGAAGGTGGTATGTGAATCAATAAAGTTTGGGATGGTAGGGGATTGATAGAGAGATGTGGAGCCTTTTGTCCACAGGCCATTTGTCCATATACACATCAGGATGGCATTGACCATGTCCTTACTACCTGTTGGATGTTTGGTCTCAGTTCAAGTCCTAGTGGCACAGGTGTCTACGCCATCCTTGATAGTACTGTTCTTGTCATTGTAACAATGCGGGGCCAATTCTTAAACGAGCTTTGGAAACTGAATTGCCTTGACTGAGGCTAGTATCTTTGTCAGGTTTGAGGCACATTAGTGGGGCAGTGTAGGCGAGCCAGCACTGTAGTGATATGGTAGCTTTCATGCTTCTGTTTTCAGACATCTTTCAAGAACAATAAATTCACTTGAAAACAAATATCAAAATTTCTATGGGTAGGAGTGTGGGGACTTTCCAGAACACACATGTTAGTACTTAGAATGGGAAATTGTCTCATAAAAAGTGTAGGACACCCAATAGTGTAAATGTCAGTGCAGAGACTTGACGGTAACTTTATCCATAGCTCCAGTGCTACCAGAAGGGATAGTAGCTCTGATATGAGAAAAGGTGCCTTCCTAAGGGTTTTGAGAAATCCCAGCTGCTGGTCAGTGAAGGTGAAGCACTGAAAGAAGAACCATTTTATTGAATGATGGAGCAGAAAAAAGACAGTAATTTTGGAAGGAGGAACGGGAGTGGTAGAGTTATGGATGCTGACAGGTGACTAATGATGTGGCAGGATTAACCTGTCCGGATCCTTCGCACCTGACCGCCAGCTCCTGTTCCATTCTTGCTGGCAGTGCCATAAATAGAAGAGTAGTGCTCTCTTTGAGAAGTGGTTTCCTGATTCTTGCCAGAGGCAGAATAGATGTGGGGAGAGCTGCTGCTTCTCAAGTGGTCTAAGAGCACAAGAGTTCAGGCAGGTCTGAGTGGCTAGTCTCCGTGCTGGGAGATGGTTCATAAACAAGGTGCTAACTGGGACATGTTTAAATAAGAGCTGGGGCAAACCAAAAGGTGAAACAAAAGTAAGGCTTTTCTTACACATGAGGGTCACATTTCTGTATACAGTGGTTAACGAGAGGAGACATCTTAAACACTACTGTTGCATGTCCTGGCGTCCTCAGGCTTCTGTGGAATTAGATTTCAGGGTTTTCGACATCACTTTTTTGAACAAAAGCTCGGGGGAAAATACCCACCTTCCCCTTGCACTGGCCTTCCAACCACTCTTCATTCACTAGAAGATAAAAATTACAGGGAGATGCTTTTTTTTGCTGTGGATAAGTTTATAAACAACATCACACCCCAAGAACCGAACAGTGCCTAAGAGCACCGTTAAGCTCCTCAAATGGGTAAATAGATATGCTGAAAGTCAAAGACGTTGCTAAAGAAGAAGGAACTGAGGGAGCCAGTGGACAGACAGGATGGAGAGCTGCAAAGGCGCAAGTCGGAGGTAGCAACAAAGAATAAGCTGCAGAACTGAGAGAGACTGCAGGTATTTCTGAAACCACGAGAAACAAGCTTATAGAAGGAGTAAATAGAGCAGTAAGGCCTTAGGCAGATAAGAGAGAGCAATCTTGCTTTTATATATATTTTTTTAAAGTAAAAAAATTAATTCCTGGGACCTGAGGACTGACTGGAAATGTGGAAAGGAGATGATGGAAGTAGGTGGAAGCAGAAGTATTTTCTTGGATACTGTGGTGATGGGCACTAGTATGAAACCCTGAATGTCTTCCAGATAAAATCAATAGCAATAGTGAAGTCTCTGACACTCTCCCTTTCTGAGAAAAAAACTGATCTTCAGTGTAAAGGTGCAGCCAATACCAGGCCGAGGCACAAAGGACAATAAGGGGAAGCTTTTCAAAGGCACAAAAGCCTGCTAAGTGCCAAACTTTCACTGCAATTTAGGCACCAAACTGCCCTAAGTTCCTACAGACTGAGTTCTGGGGGGATGGTGACCCTGTATAAAAGACGATGGAACAAACTTAAGGGACAAAGCCAAATATGGTGTGAGCAGAGCCTGGCACCCTTAGAGCTGCAAGCTGTCACTGGTCACATCAGAGAGTACAAGCCCGAGCAATAGAGATGAACGAAAACCAGCAAGTGTCACGATGAGAACAGTAGCTGGGGCAATGGTGCAATGAATGGAGTATTTGAATTTCCAAAAAACGAATGGAAGGAAGAGCCAGCTTTTCCAGGCAAGGGCTCTTAGCTCAGTGAAGAGAAGCAGCAGGATCAGGGCATTAGAGGGCTTGATCCTGTGCAATGCCGGTGCCATTTGGGCATATAAAAACAAGGCAAAAAACCTGAGTGGGACAAGGAGGGAGTGTAGGAAGACAAGACCCTTCATTAATGACAGAGCCTCTGTACAGCCACCAAATTATTCCTGCCTTAGACCAGGCATCAGATCTAAAGGCCGCATATAGCTATAGGCCTCGCATACTGAGGGGTTCACTAAAACCCATCTCTCCTGCCAGGCTCGTTCTCTGCCAAATCCGCCCCTCTTCCAACCTGAGCACTTGAGGCAAGGGAGTGGGCACATCAATTCAGGGCGAAGGGCTGAGCCTAGTTCTTATCATCTGTGCCTGTTGTAGTCTGTTCATAACTGCACTGGAGCATACCAGCCTTGTCCTCCCTGCTGTGCCTCGTGCACAGATTGAAACAGTCAAGGCCAAAGTATCGCTGCCAGCAAGGCCCACTGCACATCCTCACACCCCATAAAGCTTGAACTGTCCTGGAAACACCGTGGACTGGTATTGGGAAGGATCAAAGGTTCATACAAAATTCTACCCGAAACCAATCACTGTCAGAGAACAGTGCAGCGAAAAAGGAAACTGATTAGAAGAGGGCCTGGGGAAATAATTGAATGGCTTTGTTCCAAAGGTGCAGGGTGATAGCAGGGGCTGAAATGGCCACCCTGGTTTTTCCTCTCTATCAAAAAAGAAAACATGTTGAGGAAGTGATTAACAAACTAGCATATCTCAAGCGGGATAGAACTCGAGGCTGACTGAAGTCGGCTGAGCTTGGACGTGTAGTGTGCTTAAAAAAGAAAAGGGCAAAAATCAATGTGGCTGTATTTAATGGGTGTGGGACAGGGCTGCTCTGAGGTGGATTGGAAAGGGAGGTCTGGTAACATCCAATACTGTTAAACCTGGAAATGAGGGTAGAACTGGAGGATCGGTGTGTGGGCTGAACTTCTGCTGGGGATGACTGGACTAAAGCTAAAGCTGGACTAGAGAGAACTAGAAAGGGTCTACACATGGAAGCTAAACCCTCCTTAGCCTGCTGCTTCGTTGGGTTAGTCAATTGGCTGAAAATCCTGCTCACTTCCTGTGCAGCCCATGGGACAGAAGCTGCCCTTACCTTAGCACAGGGGTCAGCAGCCTTTCAGAAGTGGTGTGCCGACTCTTCATTTAGTCACTCTAATTTAAGGTTTTGTGTGCCAGTAATAAATTGTAACGTCTCTTTCTATAAGTCTATAATATATAACTAAACCATTGTTGTATGTAAAGTAAATAAGGCTTTTAAAATGTTTAAGAAGCTTCATTTGAAATGCAGAGCCCCCCCGGATCGGTGGCCAGGACCCAGGCAGTGTGAGTGCTACTGAAAATCAGCTCGCATGCCACAGGTTGCCTACCCCTGCCTTAGCAGGTTTGATCCTCAGGCCTTGTGGATGGTAAGAAAATTTGCAACAGTGTAAACAAATTGATGTAGTTACTGGTGCAATATTTTTCTCTGTATAGGCAAGGCCTAAATGGGGGATCTCTAGAGTAAAGGGAACCAGGGACTCATCTTGCAGGTTTCAGATTAAAAATGCCCATCTCTTGGAGGGGGGGAAGGAAGGAAGGCATCTTTCTTTTCCTCTTCCACACTTTCAACCTTCAGGATTTGAGCATTATCCCCACAGCCCTAAGACCATACCCAACAGCCTCTAACCAAGCTTCTTTCAGCAAGCTTGTATTACTACAAACACCAGCGATGGTAAAGTGTCACACACAATGCTGGCTTTTGCAGCAAAAGGATTACTCTCTGCAGGTGGGAAGGTAGAGAAGCCTGTGCCTCGGCCAAGGGTTCAGAAGCAGCTGGAAATAGGAGAGTCCTACTGGTCTCGCCTACTTGACTCAATATGTGGCTGATCCGACAAAGCACAAAATGCAGGGTGAGACCCAACAGACTGGGGAAGCAGCCGGAGATGTTCTCAACTGACTCATCTGCACTCATCAGAAAGGTGACTTGCTGAAGAGCTACTGCTAGATAAGAGCTGGCTAAATTAACTTGCAAGGATTTTTTTGTCATGGTTTTTTGGAGGAGCTGGATATCCAGGGCACCCACTGAACTCAATGGGAGCTGCTGAAGGTGCTCAGCACCTCTGCAATCGGGCCAGTGCTCCAACCAGCAGCATAAACCTACCTTTGGATAAAACAAGTATCACATCTCCTGCCTGGAACTCCAGGTCCTCAGGCTGGATGGCTTCATAACTGTATCGAGCTACCACGTGATTTGCTTCCAGCTGTTGTGGTGGTGTCTTCTGGGTACCCTCCTCAGCTTGGCCATCTTCTCTTCTGGGTAAATCTTTGTCTCCCTAATACAGGAAACAGCCTGTTGAGATGCCGCTTGGTGTTTCCTTTAACGTGCATGTCTATGTAAGAAAAGCTACTGACTGAATTTCACAGGAGGAGCTAGCAATGCTCTTACACTGTAAGTTTACTTGTGTGTCAGATGAACTGTGTACGTCTTCCTCTATCCAGACAGACCCATTTGGTAGTTCTTGGGCAATGTAATTATCCTATATCTTCGTTATCTACTGTACCTACGGGGGGCGCTTTGGCCCAAAGGCGGGGGGAGGGGAATAGTGTGCATTCTAATGCTTTGTAAAACATGCTGAGGCCCTTGTGTGAAAGGCATCACAGAAGTGCAAGACACTAGGAGTAGGACTTGGGCCCTTCTCCTAGGTTCACTTGTAGCCTGAAGCCTGGCTCCTGCCGTGAGATCAGCCCAGGACTCAAACAGCCAGTGAAGTGGTGGGCATGGCCTGCACTCACCGATCCTCGCCTGGTACAGCTACGTCGAGGGGGCTGAGTTTGTCTCCAAGACAGGAGCAAGAAATCAACAGCTGGCCCACCAGGGAATCCACTCATGCGTAGGGGTCAAACCCACCCAGCCTCCCTGGGGAAAGCAGCTATTGCCAAAGCCCCTGAAGTGTCGTCTGCCCCCCGCCTCCGCAAGGCTGCACTGATGCGACAGGAATGGCTTATGGGGAAACACGAATGGGCCTTGCTTCTGTCCCTCTCTGACGCTCTGCAGTGTGTGCGCTCGGGTAAAATGCCTCTCAGAGCTGTTCCTGCAACTGGCTGAGCGCAGCAGGAGGCCAGGCTGTCCTTTGCAGGACATTTTGATCACTACTGAGATACCTGGATTCAAAGCCAGGCTTCTCTCCACCCTTGCACTCCTATTCAGAGCTAGGTTGTGCCTGCCTTTGTGTTTGGTTACCTAGGTCACCAACAGCTGCAGGGCATACAGGGCTGGGTACCTCAGTAGCTTGACTCATTTCGCTAGAGGACTGGGGTTGTACACAAGGTCAAAGAAAGGACTGTGCAAAACCAAAGGAGAATGAAGTTCTCTTGCTTGGGTCTTGCTGCTCACCTTCCTCGGCACAGGCACCTGCTCCACCATCCTAGGGATAGGGTGAAATCTGGAGTGGAACTGAGTTCTTGGGGAGGCAAGTGGAAGAGGGCTCGGAAGGACCTCCACCACCAGAGAAGTTTAAAGGTAGAGCCTCCTACAAGGGCTCTGGCATTCTCTGGAGGTGCTGTCTTTAAAAAAATAAAAATTCAAACCAGTCTCTGCACATAGCCACTGCTGGGAGTGGGATTGCTGGGGGGCTTGTTCCAGGGAGCTGCCACTTGGCCCCCAGCATACCTTGCAGGCTCATCCCAGCAAGCTTTTTGTTCTTAGACTTTCACACAACCTCTTCCCGCCTAATGGGCTGTCTAGTCCTTGAGAGATGGCCTGTGCTGTGCCAAGTGTGCTGGTCCCCTTTGCATTTGGGACCTAGGCACAGCAGTGGCCTGGGGTGGGGTGTTTCCAGCCTGTGAAAGATGGGAATTGCAGGGTAGGTACAGTGGAGAAAGGGGCTGATCACTCATTTTGAGGGTCTGGCTTCTTCGAGATGCACCTCTGTCCCTGCCTTCCAGTTCCTGGTAGCTGGGGAGGGATGGCATGGGCTTATCATACAGGAGCCCAAATCTGAATAAATTGGGCCCAAATTTAGAGGGGAGCATGAGCTGATACAACTTCCAACTCCCTTCCCCAGTGCACGTTACCCTGGCCCAGAGTTATTCTGATTTAAGTGGACTCTCACTTACGTAATGCCCTGTCATGCACACAGGCTCCCTCTCCACCTCCACACACTCACACCACCGATTCCAAGAGGGTCCATGCCAGGGTAACTGGCCAGGAGGCAGGAATGTACCAGACTGCATCTACTTTAGCAGACACCTTCTGGGTCCCGGGGTGTAAGTTACACCAAAGGGTGCTCCCTCAAACATGCAGGTTCTCAAATTTCATTGCATCATGACCCCCACGCCCAGGCTGCATGTTTGAGGGCCATGGGGAGTTTTACACCACTTTACATAGCACTTTTGAGTTTGGCCCTCAGCTCTGGATTTACCACATTCTCTCTCTTACTGTCCCTCAGACTGAATTACTTTCAAATATCCAGATTCTCAAATAGCGTATTTCTCTCCCAGATTCAGCCAGCAGGAATCCCTGCTGCTGATAAGCTAGGAATGCTGATGCCAGAAGAGCTGTCCACAGTCAGCGAGCATTAGAACCCAGGGTAACTGACCTCTGTGACGTCGCACCACAGTGTCAGGTAATAGTCCTTAGCGTGACTCCATGCTGTCTTCATGCTGTCCTCGCTCAGAGTTACCAGCTGCTCGCTCTCTGCAGGCCGGTACCTGTGCCACAGGGGAAAATTAGCATGAGACCGGAAGCTCTCTGAAGATGAGGATGATGCTGAGACAAGGCAATAGCTCACCTCAGTTTTGTATGCTCTGGTGAGAGCTCCAGTTTCTTGCACACCATGTCCAGGAGTTCGCTGTAGGTGATTCCAAGCCGGACTGGTATTGCTACTGTATACTTGTAATGCACCTTGAGAACATATGGGCTTGAGGTAGCTGATCCTACATCCTGCAGGGGAAAAGTGGGATTGAACATTGCAATCTGCACCACAGAAGCCTTATTGTATAAATACAAGTGGTTGACTCGTTAAAAGACGAAGAGTGAGGCCTGCATAAATCGGGGCTGGCATGGAAACGGAAACCTTTCATCTCTAAGCCACTGGTTCCATTCTGACCCAGGTCACCAGCAATCTGCCAGCTGGGAGTCTTAATAGCTTTTCCAGCAGGTAAGTGTCTATGTCACAAAAGTCATTATCACAGCTAAGGCTTATTGGCAAACATGGTGGCAATTCTAGGAGGGAAGCCAAGCCACACTCGACCACTCTGAAAGCAATTCACTCTGACCAGTCAGGGCACGCTAGTGGAGATGGTTTAAAAGACACTTGCATTGCCCAGGCTGTGCAGGGAGAGGACAGATGATACCTCTCCAAAAGCTACCCCAATCATTAACTTACCAGCACAGTAAAAAGTCAAAGGATGTGCTTGGATGCACTGACAATCTTAGATCCTGCTGTCCAGCTGACCCTCAGCCTGGCTATTACTTTTCAGAGAGGCTAGCAGTCTAGAAAGTGACAAGCTCAAAAGCGCAAACATTCACCCCACGGTACAATAAATGCTTGTGTATATGGACAGTAAGTATTCACCCTTCAGGGGTTCCTCTCCACAAACACACAGGGACATTCATTACCTTTGCAGCTTCTTGCTGCTGTTTTCCAGAAGTACCAGGACCGTGAGCTGAATGGAGAGCAGAGGAAAAAGTAAGTGAATGGACTCTAAGCAGATAACTATTGTCACTCTCCATGCAAATATACACTCAGATTCGTGGCAGACCCCTCACCCCACATCTCGCATTACATCAAACAATGACAGATAAGCACATTAGCTTGTTGCTGCTAAAATGAGTGAAATCATTAAAGTGTCATTGGGTTTTGCCATTAGCACCTCATTGAGATGAATGGAAGCAACCCAAATTTCTATGACTCAGGCCAATAACACTGCATCATCTACACTTGATTTCACATTTTAAAGATTAGTTTTTTGCAACCATAGGGCATAAAGACAGTATTTTTTTTAAACATAAAAGCACAAATTGCTGGGTAACGTAACATAATCTGCACTGTGTGGCTATTCGTGTGGCTGAGTGAGCTCCTTAACCACTGGACGTGCACCTAGAAGAGGAGGTTGGTTCACACTGTAACAGTGGATGAAATGTGTCAGACTTGCTCAGGGTTCAGTTTATAATGGTTTCTCTGGGAGGCTGGGGGCTTGACAAGACACTAAGTTCCAGCACTAATGGTAGCCAAGTTAGTGCAAGTGGCAGAGGTCTGGATTTTTAGAACGGAAGGGAAGTTAGACTCCCCATGTTTAGACTGATAAACTAATGATCATGATGTACAAACGTATGCAGCTCTTGTCTCTCATACCACTTACATTCTCAGCTCAGGGTTTCGGATCTGTGAAGATCTGTTAACGTGTGGACTGGGAGTCAAACCTCCTGGCTTCTGTTCCCAACTCTGCCCCTGCCTTGTTGTGTGACCAAGGGCAAGTCACTGAGGAGTTCCTATAACTCCAGGTGCTCAACACTTTTGCAACTGATCTCTCTGTGCATCTGTTTCCTTCTCTATACACTGCAGATAACTCTTAACGCACAGGGGTAAGGTTAAACTCATGGGAGCAGATCCTCAGCTGGTGCAATTGAAGTCAATGCAACTATGACAGTTTATACCAGCTGAGGATTTGCCCCCGGGTTTGTTAATGCTTTTGACACTGGAAGGCATTAAAGAACAGCCAGTGCACCAGGGTATTCAATATGGTCCCACAGTGCGATTTGTGCTCAGTTTTAAGGATTTTGCTGGGCTATAGAGCCTGCTGGATGTGAAGGTTCCCTGAGCCTTCTGACCCACAGAGGGCTAATTGGTGTGGCTATCAGCTCTGCTAGCATTGCTGAATGTTAGTCTGCTAGTGTCTCTGAAGTACAGATGATTGGAAAAGGAAGTATTTTTTTCTGGGAATTTTTAAACTGCAGACATTTTTAGGTTTTTATGAAAAATTTAACAAATTGTTGGAAAAACTGGTAAATGCTCAAACTAACTCTTATTCGGAAAAAGTGCCATTCTTGGTCTTTTTCTTTTTTCTTTTTCTAAATGAAAACTTTCATCCAGTTCTTTAGTTCCCTCCTTGCTGAAAGTCGTTTTGTTTGGCCTGTGGCCTTTGAAAGCGATTGCTCTGTTCCAAACAGGCCAGCCAACTGCCAGTGTCATGTCCCTGTCCAACACCTGATTATGTTCACAGACAGCTGTGTCTGGCTCTAAAGCAAGTTCAGATGCAGCTGTTTCCACCTGCCACTAGCCACCATCCAATCCAGTGCAAAGTGGCCCCTCTGCTGACAGTCTGAGCAGAGGGCAAGGAGTGACATGGTAGAGGTGGTTCTCCTGCTCAGGATGGAAGCCTCGTTCCAGAGCCTCTGCCTACCCTGCTGCTCCTTGGTTCTGCCTGTTGTGGAGCCATGCAACGCTTCATTCACCCGCACAGCACTGTCCATGATCCAGCTCAGACAAGGGGATTGGTGACTGTTCATTGTCAATGCTTTATAGACGGTTGGCTGTCAATAGCCAGGCTCCTGCAGGCAGTGGCTAATGACCACTTAGCTTAGAAGTAAGCTTAGGTGTTTCCTGCTCATGTTAAGCTTTTTAGTCCCTGGGGTTATGCCACTTCAGGAGTTGCAGCTTCTTCAAAAGGCAGGGGAAATTAAAATTATGCTCAATATCTGAATAGGGTTAAAAGATTTAGAACATAAAACTGGCCATATTCAGTCAGACCAATGGTCCATCTAGCCTGGTGTCCTGTCTTCTGCCAGTGGCCAGTGCCGAATGCTTCAGAAGGAATTAACAAAACAGGCCATTATCAAGTGATCCATCCCCTGTTGTCCACTCCCAGCTTCTGCCAGTCAGAGGTTTAAGGACATCCAGAGGATGGGGTTGCTTCCCTGATCATCTTGGCTAATAGCCATTGATGGACCTAACTTCAATGAACTTAGCTAATTCTTTTTTGAACCCTGTTATACTCTTGGATTTCACAACATTCCTGGGCAAAGAGTTCCACAGGTTGACTGTGTGTTGTGAGATGTGCTACTTCCTTATGTTTGTTGTAAACCTGCTGCCTGTTAATTTCATTGAGTGACCCTAGTTCTTGTGTTATATGAAGGGATAAATAACACTTCCCTGTTCATTTTCTCCACATGATTTTATAGACCTCAATCATATACCCTCTCAGTCATCTCTTTTCTCAGATGATAGTCCTAGTCATCTTTAATCTCTCCTCATATGGAAGCTGTTCCATACCCCTAATTGTTTTTGTTGCCCTTCTTTGTACCTTTTCCAATTCTAACATTTTTTTGAGATAGGGTGACCAGAACTCCACATGATATTCAAGGTGTGGGCATACTATGGATTTATATAGGGGCATTATTTTATGTTCTGTCCTATTATCTATTCCTTTCCTAATGGTTCCTAACACTGTTAGCTTTTTTGGCAGCCACTGCACTTTGAGTGGAGAACACATCTTCATGTTCCCTGAAGACAGGGCCGGCTTTAGGAAGTGCAGGGCCCAATTCGAACATTTTCGGCGGGGCCCTGGCAGGGATGACTTAAAAAAAAAAATGTAAAAAAAAAAAAAAAAAAAAAAGCCTTTCATTTCTTCCATTTATTTACTTTCCATAACTATATAAATAATACAATTATATATTATGTACATTGCATCATATATACTGTTGATTGCTTATTAATGACTGCCATTTCACGTGTGGGACCCTGCCACTCCCTGCGGGTGTGCACATGTGTGGGTCCCTGCTGCCCCCTGCCCCCCTCATTGAAGCAGGTGTGCAGGGTTACTGCCCTGGGAACTGTAGGGCAGCAGTGGACATGGGGCTGGTTGGAGGCAGGGCAGGGGCTGACTGGAGGTAGGGTCTAGCTGCAGGCAGGGCAAGGGGTGCAGGGCTGGCTGGAGACAGGGGGTGTGGGGTGGGCTGGCTTCAGGCAGGGCCACAGGGGAATGCAGCAGGGGTTGGGAGGGCTAGAGACAGAGGAGTGCGGAACTGGCTGGCTTCAGGCAGGGGAGTGCAGCGGGGTTGGCTGGAGACAGGGCAGACGGTTTGGGGCTGGGTGCAGGCAGGGCTGTGTGGGGGGCTGGCTGGCTTTGGGCAGGGTCACAGGGGTGTGTGGCAGGGGGTGGCTGGAGACAGGGCAGGGGGTTTGGCAGGGGCTGGCTGCAGGCGAGGGGGCAGGGCTGGTGCGGGCAGGGCAGGGCAGGGAGTGCAGCAGAGGCAGCTGGAGCCCCGGCCCTTTAAATAACCCCCAAGCCTCCCGCTATCCCAGGGCTCTGCGGGTTATTTAAAGGGCCCGGGGCTCCCCTGCTTCTACCCTGCCCCGGACCTTTTAAATAGCCACGGGAGCCCAGGAGAATACATGGGGGCGGCAGGGCTCCGGTGGCTATTTAAAGGATGGGGTGGCAGAGGCAGCTGGAGCCCCAACCCTTTAAATAGCCCCGGACCCCCCCGCTATCCCAGGGCTTTGGGGGCTATTTAAAGGGCCTGGGAGCTCCAGCCGGGAGAGTGGGGCTGCGGGGCTTGCCGCGCTACGGCTGGGGCTCCAGCCGGGACTGCAGGGCAGCTTGCCGTGCTCCGGCAGGGGCTCCAGCCGGGACCGCAGGGCAGCTTGCCGTGCTCCGGCAGGGACTCCAGCCGGGGCCGCGGGGCTGCAGGGCGGCTTGCCGCGCTCTGGCTGGGGCTCCAGCTGGGAGAGTGGGACTGTGGGGCAGCCGCGCTCCCAGCGGCGCTCTGGTCAGGGGAGCGGGGCCATGGAAGACCCCGGAGCAGACCTCAGCCAGCATAAGTAAAAAAATTTTAAAGGTGCGGGGCCCTCTTAGGTGCGGGGCCCGATTCCCGGGAATCGGCTGAATCGGCCTAAAGCTGGCCCTGACTGAAGACCTCGGCTAAGACCGTGAGTCAATGTAAAAAGTCCCTCTGCAGAGTCCACTGAACATAAGACCATCCATACTGTATCAGACCAAAGGTCCATCTAACCCAGTATCCTGTCTTCTGACAGTGGCCAATGCCAGGTGCTTCAGAGGGAATGAACAGAACAGGTGATCATCAAGTGATCCAACCCCTGTTGCCCATTCCCAGCTTCTGGCAACAGAGGCTAGGGATACCATCTCTTCCCATCCTGGCTAAAAGCCATTGATGGACCCATCCTCCATGAATTTATCAAGCTCTTTTTTGAACCCTGTTATAGTTTTGTCCTTCACCACATCCTCTGGCAAGGAGTTCCATGGGTTGTGCGTTGAAATACTTCCTTTTGTTTGTTTTAAACCTGCTGCCTATTCATTTCATTTGGTGACCCCCCTAGTTCTTGTGTTACGAGAAGGAGTAAATAACACTTCCTTATTTACTTTCTCCACACCCATCATGACTTTATAAATCTCTATCATATCCTCCCTTAGCCATCTCTTTTCAAGCTGAAAAGTCCCAGTCTTATTAGTCTCTCCTTATATGGAAGCTGTTCTATGCCCCTAATCATTTTTGTTGCCTTTTTCTCAACCTTTTCCAATTCCAATATATCTTTTTTGAGATGGGGTGACCACAACTGCACTCGGTATTCAAGGTCTGGGCATACCATGGATTTATATAGAGGCACTATGATATTTTCTCTTATTATCTGTCCCCTTCTTAATGATTCCCAACATTCTGGTTGCTTTTTTGCCTGCTGCTGCACATTGAGTGGTGGTTTCAGAGAACTATCCACAATGACTCCAACATCTCCATCTTGAGTGGTAACAGCTAATTAGACGCCATAATTGTTTATGTATAATTGGGATAATGTTTTCCAGTGGGCATTAGTTTGCATGTATCAACACATTTACATTTGAGCCTGATCATCCAACTGCAGGCAGCCATCCAAAATTGCATCGAATGAGGCTAAAGATGGTAGGTGGATTTTTGCTGTCTAATACATGGGTTCTCAAACTTCATTGCATCACAACCCCCTTCTGAAAACAAAATTACTACATGACTCTAGAAGGGGGACCAAAGCCCGCCCGAGCCCTGCCACCACAGGTGGGGAGGACCTGCAGCCTGAGCCTGCCACCCAGGGCTGAAGCCCTCAGGCTTTGGCTTCAGCTCTGGACGCAGTGGGGCTTGGGCTTCAACTTCAGCCCTGGGCCCCAGCAGCATGTCTAACACCACCCCTGGCACCCCCATTAAAATGGGTCCTGACCCACAGTTTGAGAACCGCTGATCTAATAGAAAAGCCATTCTAACATTAGAACCCCAGATCAGGAGCTTCTAGGGTGCCAACAATGTCTCAGATCTGGTCATTCAGACACAATGCTCCCCACAAGATGGTTCAAAGGGTTTGGAATGAACACGCTCACTCATCCTCTTCTCCCCTCAGCCTCATCCTCCACCAGCCTGGCCAGCTTTAAAAAGTGTTAACCACTGTGTCTTAGCACATCTGAGGGCTTCTGGTCCAGGTCCAACAGGGCTGCCAGCAGCTGACGCCTTGCAGCACACAGCTGCTTTCCACTCTGGGGTCAGAGGACACTATCTTTGGGCTTGTTGAATGGAACAGTTTCACACCTTCATTCAGCAAGTGGAACCCCCTCCTTCTCCTATCAGGCAAATGCTGGAGAATAGTGTGGAACTGGGGACTCCAGCAGCTTGCAGTGATGTCAGCCGCTGCTGCTGCAAACCCAGGTCTTAAACGGCACAGCATTCAGTGACAGAGAATACAGTCTCAGACAGCCCCAGGAAAGGCAGGCAGCAGCCTGCTATGGGATGGTCTTGTGCTGATTTCCCTGCACTGGGAGGTGAGTGAAGTGGGTTTAGTTCTCAGCTCTGCAAGCTTGGACGAGATGCTTAATTTACTCTGTGCCTCAGTTCCTGCTCTGCAGGGTGGGGACAACAGCAACTCCTTTGTCTGACTTGTCTATTGAAATGATAAGTAGGGAGTTTGGGACTATCTGTGCAGCACCTTGCACAATGGACCCCTGATCTCAGTAAGCACCGCTCGGCACTACCACATCACGGATTGTTCTCAGTAACGGTGTCTGAGTGTGCGCACACTGGGAGTGCAGCATTCACCGCAGTCCAGATAGCCCTTAGCCAGGCACACTGAGGATCTTTTCTTCTGAGGGAGTAAAATTAGCCTGACTGTCCATATGAGATGGAATTGAAGGTTCAAGCAGCTTTTCAAACACAGCCCTCGTGCCCCCTGTCCCAGCTGCACTGAACAAGCAGTGGGACTCTCTGAAAGCCTGAGCAGGTTTCAGAGCCCTGGGAGAGAAGCCCACATTTAAAGTTAAAGCAGCAAGACTGGGTCCAACAGTCCCAACTAACCCCTCAAAGGCAGTGAGTATCCACAGTGGGCAGCCTGCAAACCACGAGCATCTTCCTCCCGAACGCGCCCTGCTTGTACCCAGATGCTGTGCCAGATTTGGGCCCTGGCTTTGTACTGTTCCCCACCAGTGAGAGAGGATTTAGGGTGGGGAGGTTTGTACTGTTCCCCGCCAGTGAGACAGGATTTAGGGTGGGAGGTTCTTAAGTGCCCACGTGATTTAGGAGCACACTTTCAAAGTGCTTCTAAGTGACCTGAAGGTTTGTGACCATCCAACCCTCTGTTTTTCTAGTCCATCACCAGTGCTATGCCATATAACACTACAAATGACTGTGTCCCTTGCTCCGGCCTCTCTCGACTGCCCCAACAGCACACAAGGGCCACACAAGAGCTGCAGCTGGCTCGGACGAATTCCCCCAGTGCAGGTACAGCAGAGCAGGGGTGTGCTGGGGGCTGCAGGAAAGAGGGGGCACACCATCAGATAGGGTGAAACTTAACACCGAGTGCTTGTTCCCACCAGCTATGGCTGTCTCAGTGATCCCTGGGTGCGACGGTCACTGACCTGGTGCTGGAGACCTGGGCTTTTCCGGAGCGGTGGAACTGGGTGGGGCAGGGATGTCCAACTCAGCAGGCGATTCCTCCTGTGAAGGATGTGTGTGAGACTATAGTTAGTGCTACTATCGGCCGGGGGCAGCACTGGGGAGCTGGGGTCCTGCTGTCCTGTGTGTGAGATTCCCTGTTAGTCACTGGGCAAAGCTGCTGCATTGGGCTCTGGGGTGATAGGATCTGTGCATCACATCCCTGCTGGGACTCACTGGCCACAGGCATCCTGGAGGAGTGGTTTGGGTAGCCCTAGCTCAGCTCCCCACTGTGTGATAGTGCTGCAGTGCTGGGTGGTACCCTGCAGGGGGCAGTGTGCGTATGGAGGGAACTGCCTGGCAGAGCCTCTACATCACTCAATCCATTCAGGTCCTGCCGGAGAGAGTGGGGTGATGAAAAACTCAGTCTCCCAGCAGCACAGGCAATCCCTGGCTACCACACTATGGAACATGGGATCCGCATCTTCCGAGGTATATGGACATTCATGAAGGTGGGGGTGCCTTGGTCATCCTGATTTGGGGAAGTCCTGGGTGCTCTAGGAGCAATTCATGCAGCCCTAGTGAGCATGCAGGTCTGGAGAGCATGAGGCGGTGGGTGATGGGCACTGGGCGGGTGTTGCAGGCAGGTGCCCCTGCATACAGTAACAGTGACAGCGCTATAGGCTCTGGTGAGCTGCAGTATCATTCTCCTGGTGTGAGACACTACTCTGCTAGGAAACATCTATTCCAAAGGGGCTGCTAGTGCACCAGCCTGGCTTACCCGGACTTGCGGCTGGTTCTGCAGCTCCACGGCCTCAAGGTAGTTATAGGGGACAATCCCTTTCTGTGGGGAGGGGAGACACACAGACAAAAGCAGGAGTGGTTAGGAGGAGACTGCGACAGCGTTACGTATTAACATATGGGTAGAACCACAGGCTGGGAAGGAGCAACTCAACCATGCCCAGCAGTCTGGGGGTCTCCTCTACACCTGTAGCCTGGAAGGGCAGCTGCTGCAGAGTTTAGATTTGTTTCTTGTGGTCTCTTCCAGTTCAGAGAGGTGTCTGAGCAGCCCAAAGCTGAACCTACTGTTCCAGGAGGAGGATGTAAGAACAGGAAGCATTCCCCCCCTTCCCTCCAACCGCACGGTATCTGATCAGATAGCAACCAAGCTGCTCTTAGTGGCCTTTCTCAGACAGCTCGCACTTCTGTGTCATGGAGCTAGTGTGGGCTGACACAGCTTGGAGCTAGTGCCCGAGACTTTGCTTTCATGTGAGGGATCTGGCTGCAGGTGCAACCTCAGGGCTCTTGCACTTCGGGGTGAGGGATGCATCTGAGGCCAAGGCGGGGCTTGCTTGGATGGCCTTTTGAAGGTCATTTAACAACAGATGGGAGGAGGTGCTGAATGAGACCAGCTGTACAGGAAGGAAATGTGGTCAGGCCTTGGAGCTGAGAGCCTGGCATCCCCTTCCTGGCTCTGCCACTCACTTGCTGCTTCATCATGGGCAAGTCCTTTTGTGGCTTCCGCTTCCCCACCTGTAAAACAGGGACCTCCCGGGGTGGCGTGATGGGTACTGTTAAAGTGCATGGGGTGCGCTGTAGAAATGCAGGGCCGAGGGAGCAGCTAGCTGGGATGCAAGGCACAAGCTGTGGATCTCACAGTGAGAAGGTGGGTGGAAATGCCCTGCAGGGTCCAGCCTGAGGTGGGGCTGGGGCAGGGGAGCAAGGCAATCCGTGCTCAGATGCTGGCTGATGGCATTAGAGGATGCCAGGAAACAGCTCCCCCAGGGACCTGTAGCAGGGAAGGATCCTACCAAGCCTAGAAACGCGTCTGTGTTTGCAGCACTTTGCAGGCTGCAACGAGGACCCTAAAGCACATGGGTCAGGCCCCAGGCCCCAGCAGAAAAGCAATGACATACAAAGCAACCGAGCAAACCCCACCCAGCAACTGGGGCCTGGCAATCCCCATAGGGGTCAGTGGGGGCTTTGGCATTGCCTTCAATGGAGCAGGAGCAGGCCCTTAGCAAGTGCCAGCCAGCACTGGCCTGGCAAAGCCCACGTGTGGAATGGGCTCTAAGTACCTTCCCGTTGAACATAACAGTGGCCCAGTTGTCCTTCCCCTTCCTCAGGACAAAGACAATGTTTCCCGGCAGGACCTGCAGCTCATCTGCGGTCTCGGGCGTGAACTCGAACAGCACACGGTGAGGCTCCCCTTCCAGGGCCCTAGATGGGGACACAATGGCTGGATCAGCTGGGAAGAATGCTGCTGCCTTCCTTAGCTTTGTCTTGGATCTTTTGTTCTCCTGGGCCTCTCCCCTCCTCCCTCTGTTTCTAGGGGCTGAGACTGTTGCAATCACTGTCAGAAGGACATCGTCCTCCCTCACCCTATCTGCTCATTTTACCCCATTAGACCAGCAGTGGGAGAACAGACAGCTGAATTTTGGCCCGATAAACCCCTCACCATGGTATCAAAGCACCAAGTACATCATCCCCATATGTACAAAGCACCCTTCATCCAGAAACCTCCAAGCACTTTACAAAGCAGGTAAGTAATAAGTATCATTATCTGGCTCCATTATATAGATGGGGAAACTAAGGCACAGAGTGGCAAAGTGACTAGCCAAAGGTGACTCAGGAGGTCAGTAGTAGGGCTGGGAAGAGAGCCCAGGACTTCTGGCTCCCGGTTTAATGCCCTGTATTGCCTCCCATAAGCAAACTAAGAGCTGACTGCACAGTGTCCTCCAGGCGCTGATGTAAGAGGCAGCAGGAATCCTTAACTCTGGGAGCCCAGGGGCTGTCTGAGGGCAGTAATGAAACTGAGTGTTTGATTTGTAGAGAGAGTGCCTGGGAACTGGAGCCGGTGAAGGAATAAATATGGCCACCCCACAAGCCTTTTCTCTGAATACAGCCAGGCTCCTGTTTCCCTGCTTAAGCCCCTTGTCACTTAGCCTTTTATCTATGGCAGTTTTCAATGTGTGGCCTTTCACTAGAGGGAGCAGCGGTGTTTTCTCAAGGTGAGAGTACAAACACTGTGGCTAAGGAGAGATGAGGGAGGCTGGGCTGGGAAATGGCCACGGAAGAGCAATCCGCCTCTCTAGTATCAGAGCAAAACATGCGGTAGGACTCCTGGAGACCCTGAGGGCCTGTCAGTGTCCTGTGCTCTTCTGCAGCGTGCCTTCACGCTGCCTGGGGATAGCTCAGGTTAGGAGAACAGGAAACCCCTCTGCTGCTTCAGCACGATTGGTACGTAAAGCGGCTGGGGGAGCTCAGCTATAAAGAGTAAAGAGCAGCTGGCCACAGCTAGGGTGACCAGATGTCCTGATTTTACAGGGACAGTCCCAATTTCTGGATCTTTTTCTTATATAGGCTCCTATTGCCCCCCACCCCCTGTCCTGATTTTTCACACTTGCTGTCTGGTCACCCTAGCCGCAGCGCTCTGGTAAAGAGCATGTGGTTTTCCATGGCACTTCAGGGAATCATAGGTTGAGTCCCTCTGAATGCAGAACTGCACATGATTGCCACTAAATTAGAATGGAAGTTGCTAGGTTGGACAAACAGAAACATGGTGTTTGTGCTGTTGCAATGAGGTTAGTGTCTGATGCCATCTCTCATCCTCCCCCCACACGCAGTCTCCTCACTCCTTCCATCGCTCACTCAGACTGCATCCCCAGAGCACACGAGGCAGTAGATAGGGAGCTGAACCTATCTGGCACTACAGCTGTAAGTTACCGACTCCTGTTAGGGGTGGCATAGTTCTGAATGCGGCCAGCACCAGAACTGGAGGAAATCCAGTATCCAATATAGTGCGAGTGTGCATGTGAGGTGGCTAGTCTGGGAGCTGTAACTGCACAGAGCTCTGTACTGGGACAGGTGCTACACACATTACTACTATTCTGCTTTTCTATAGGACCAGTCATCTGAGCCTTATGCAGCACCTTGCATACACTGATGCCTCCCCCAACCTCCCGACTTTGTTTAACTCACCGGAGGATTTCTGGTGTCTTTGGTCTGGGTGGGGGGCCACACGTCTGTAAACAAACAAACAGAACCTAAACAATCCTGCTGGTTTCATCTCTCTGCAAAAGGAATCCCTCCAGGCTCCTAACACATCTCTTGCCCTTCTCAGGATGTTTCCTTTCTCCTGCTCTAGACCAGCAGTTTAATACTGGCAGTGGTACAATCTCTGTTCCCTTCTCAGTGCAGCCCAACCCTTTATTTGCCCCCAGGACCATTGCTGTGCTTTGGGCAGCCAACTCGGAAGATGTTCATAATGTCACTTTGGCTTATTCCCCTAAGGGTCTGTCTACACTGCAATTAGACACCTGCGGCTGGCCTGTGCCAGCTGGCCAGGGCTAAGGGGCTGTTTAATTGCAGTGTAGATGCTCAGGTTGCAGCCTGAGCTCTGGGACCCTCTCACCTTGCATGGTTCTAGTGCCCTGCTCCAGCTGAGCCCAAACATCTACGCTGCAATTAAGCAGCCCCTTAGCCCAAGCCCCGTGAGCCCAAGGCAGCTGGCATGGGCCAGCCATGGGCGTCTAACTGCAGCTTAGACCGACCCTAGAGACCACAATTTAAGCCAGAGCCCATTCAGCCACTTCATTGTTTGTTCCAAAATGCAGCACCATGCACTCGCCTGCTCATGAATTTCAGCTGTCATCGTGGTGCTTTGCTTTGCTAGGCCCTTCTGCACCACTACACTATCTCCTCTAGTCTTAATTCAAATCATTTTGGATCCTTAGCTAATTTTGCCACCTCTTCCAAGAGCTTGCTACATTAAACATGGTGATACTACTGAACGGTAGGGAAACACGCTCTCAGCCTCTTACCAAAGTGGAAACGGCCCACTTATTCCTGCAATGAAGCTGTTTCAGTTCACAAGAGAACATACACCTGCTGGCCCTGTGGTTACCTCACTTCCTTGATAATCTTTCAAGGAACTTTAATGAAAGCCTTCTGGTGGCTCAAGAGTCTGAACAGGTGGAATGGCCTCAGAAGCAGCAAATGACAGCTGAAGGCCCAGTGGGGAGGTGTGTTTGTCAGGAAACTGAGGCTGACAGGAGGGAAAGAGAAGGAGGGAAAATAACAGCTGAACCAGCCAGGTCTTGTTGGATTTCCTGCAAGTTGTTGAAAATCAACTACACGCACAGGGTGTGTGGATGCTACAATCAGGTGTGACTGCCGCATGTGTGGACATAACCAAACTAGCACTGATCTAGTTAGCTTGCATCACAATGGAAGTGAAGCCACAGCAGCATGGGTTAGATAGTGCCACCCAGGATGCTGGGTATGGGCTGGAGCAGCTAGCCCAGGCTGTCGCCTGTGCCTTCACTGCTGCTGCTGTTTGAGCTAACGAGGTCAAATCTAGCTGCTGTGTCATCTGTGATTACAGTGCAGACATGTGCACACGTTCTCTCATTGGCAGCACTTGCTGTATTGTGCTAAGCATGTTACGACGCACCCAATGCTGCCTCACCTGCGGCTGAAGCGGAGCAAACCCTGAAAAACTATCCTTGTCGACGACAGACGCCACGACCTGCAGACAGAGAGGGGAAAGGTCATTACTTGGTTCTTCCTGGCTTTCCTCAGCTCCCACTCCCTCTCCTGCTTCTTTGCTCCCACGCTTTTGCTTGCTACTCACTGTAATCTAACCTTCCCATGGCCCTGACTCTCCGGCTTTGGAAAATCCCTGCTAACTGCTCCAATTCCCAGGTATTCCTGACCCAACCGCCATAGGGGCTGCTGTTAGAACATAAGAACGGCTGTACCGGGTCAGACCAATGGTCCATCTAGCCCAGTATCCTGTCTACCGACAGTGGCCAATGCAGGTGCCCCAGAGGGAGTGAACCTAACAGGCAATGATCAAGTGATCTCTCTCCTGCCATCTAGCTCCACCCTCTGACAAACAGGCTGTTCCCTAGTGGTTCTAACACCCAGCCCCAGTTCAAGAGCAGCCGTATCTTCGGGCTAAACACTTTTCACTGCGCTACAGGGCACCTGAGCCTGCCCTCTCCCGGCAGTGAGCTCTGAGCCTTGCCCCTGGAGCACTGAAAGAGACACTGTTGGCTTAAAATTCAGCTATATTTGTAGCCTGAGCTTCTCAAAGCAGCTGGAGAGAGCTAGGTTCCCAGCTCCCTTTCAGTGTGATTTTGGTATTTAACTCCCTTTGGCTATTTTGAAAATCCTGGCCTTGGAAACCAGACGCCTTTACGTGCATTACTGACAGCCCCAGGAGCATTGGAGCTGCTGCTGGTTTATTTTCTGACTCAGGCAGTGGCAAGGGAATTGGCCATTCGCTTCCCAGTTCTCACGCAGTAGGTCAGTGCTGCGCTGTTTGACTCTCACACACTGAAGGGGGCCTGAAAACATGGTGTCACACAGGCCCATTTTCTTGTTTTTACTCATGCAGCTTCCAAATTTTAAAATGGATTTCTACTGATTTCCCTCCCCCTACAAGTGGCTGAGTCCCTCAGGGCAGGGACGTCCCAATTCCCTGTTCTCCTCTGTGCTGCCAAGACTCAGCCAATAATAAATAAGTGGTGATCCCAAGGGAAAGGCCAGCAAATTGGCTCCTCTGACCCACAGCCTGACTTGAGAAAACAGCATGTTCATTCCTCCCCCTTGGATGAATTTCCTACCGTAGCTTTTCCCAGGTAATCCTTCTTCTCCAGCTGAGCCACTTGCTTTTCATTTGGCCTAAACAGCTTCCCCAGAGGAATCACCACCGGCTCAAAGAGTCTATGCTTCTGCAGCACACAGAAATCACAGTGCCTTTCAGGGATACGTGGGAAGAACACAGCTTGCTCCAGCATTGCCTGTCTTCTGTCTTTCTGTTTAACTCTCTCCATGTAAACTCTACCCAATTGCCCCTTTGTGTCAACCCCAGCTCCCTCAACCTCACTCAATCCAGCCGCCCTCTCCCCACAATCCCCGCTCAATCCAACCACTCCCTCCCCACAGCCCCCACTCAACCCAGCCACCCCCTCCGCACAACCTCCACTCAATCCAACTGTCCCCCAGCCCATAAATGCACTCAATCCAGCCACCTCCTCCCCACAATCCCATTCAATCCAGTCACCCCCTGCCCACAACCCCACTCAATCCAACTGTCCCCCAGCCCATAACCACACTCAATCCAGCCACCTCCTCCCCACAATCCCCGCTCAATCCAACTGTCCCCCAGCCCACAACCCCACTCAATCCAACCACCCCCTGCCCACAACCCCCACTCAATCCAGCCACCCCCTCCCCACAACCCCATTCAATCCAGTCACCCCCTGCCCACAACCCCACTCAATCCAACTGTCCCCCAGCCCATAACCACACTCAATCCAGCCACCTCCTCCCCACAATCCCCACTCAATCCAACTGTCCCCCAGCCCACAACCCCATTCAATCCAGCCATCCCCTGCCCACAACCCCATTTAATCCAGTCACCCCCTGCCCACAACCCCACTCAATCCAACTATCCACCAGCCCATAACCACACTCAATCCAGCCACCTCCTCCCCACAATCCCCACTCAATCCAACTGTCCCCCAGCCCACAACCCCACTCAATCCAGCCACCCCCTGCCCACAACCCCATTCAATCCAGTCACCCCCTGCCCACAACCCCACTCAGTCCAACTGTCCCCCAGCCCATAACCACACTCAATCCAGCCACCTTCTCCCCACAATCCCCGCTCAATCCAACTGTCCCCCTGCCCACAACCCCACTCAGTCCAACTGTCCCCCAGCCCATAACCTCACTCAATCCCGCCGCCCTCTCCCCACAATCCCCGCTCAATCCAACCACTCTCTCCCCACAGCCCCCACTCAACCCAGCCACCCCCTCCGCACAACCCCCACTCAATCCAACTGTCCTCCAGCCCACAACCCCACTCAATCCAACCACCCCTTGCCCACAACCCCCACTCAATCCAGCCACTCCTTCACCACAATCCCCACTCGATCCAACTGCCCCCTCCCCGCAACCCTACTCAATCCAACCACCCCATGACTCAGTCCTTCCGAACAAACCCCATTCAGCCCAAACACTCCCTTGCTTCAAACCCCACTCCCCACAAAAAAAGCCCACTTAGTCCAATCGTCCCCTCACAAGCCTCACTCGCCTGCAAATCCCATCATCTACCCTGAAACACACATTTCTCAGCTTTTTCTGTTGCTCTTGTAAAGTCTCTGATCAAGGACAGTTTCTCACCTTCCTGGAATTCAGAGCTTCTCTCATCCCTATGGGTCCCTAGCTTTTCAGTGTGAGCCTAGATAGGAAAAGACCCACTGAGCAATCCCTAGTGTTATTCTTTACCAAGATGGCTTCCATCGCCCTGTCAATCTTGTTGTGCCGGGGCTCAGTCTTCATGCTTATCGCCAGCGTCAGATGCTCTTCAGCTTTTCTCCAGTCCTCCAGCTTGGCATACAGCAGGGCTATGTTATACAACACCTGCAAGGTCGACAGGGAGCAGAGAATGGGCAATCTCCACTCACCCACTCCCACTGCAGAGCAGTGGCCTATGCCAGAGGGGAGAAGGCAGACCCGCGATGGCCCACATTACTGCATACGGCACCAGCTGCCTGAGGACGCTGCTGAGGGGTTTGCTTGTCTTTGTATCCCAGAGGAGGATCCAGAAAGCTTCTCTGAAGGCAATGAGGTGATGTGTGTGTTTGAGGGGGACGGAGAGGACTTGCTTCCCTTTGTAACGATTCTGCTTCCTGCTTGTAACCTTCCTAACAATGCTCATGCACTTTCCCAAGGGCCATATGACTTGCCCTCACCAGGGCCAACTCATCTCCCTTTTCAGGGAGATTTGGATACAAAGAGAAGCTAGTTTTACATCTCTAAAGTTACCGGTCCTAGTGAACAGCCTTCAGTAATCAACCCTCTACGTCCCTACGCTCTGCAAGCCAAATCCTGGCTTTGTCCAGCTCTGTGAGGCAGAACCTGCCCAGCTGCAAACTCCTGCTTCGAATCCTCATGGAATTTGAATCCTCAAGGGAGTCTAGGGAAGACGCCCCTTTCCTCCAGGGGCAGTGTCTCTCTGCTGCCTAATTGCCTGAGGATAATCAGTAGGGCCCTACCAAATTCACAGTCCATTTTGGTCAATTTCACAGTCACAAGATTTTAAAAATCATAAATTTCACAGTTTCAGATATTTAAATCTGAAATTTCATGGTATTGTAACCGTGGGGGGGTCCCAACCCAAAACCAAGCCATGGGGAGTGGGGTGGTCAGAAGGCTATTGTGGGGGGTCACAGTATTGCCACCCCTACTTCTGTGCTGCTGCCTTCAGAGCTGAGAGGCTGGAGGGAAGCTGTTGGTCAGGCGCCCAGCTGTGAAGGCAGCCCCACTGCCAGCAGCAGCACAGAAGTAAAGGAGGCAACACCATCCCATGCGACCCTCACTTCTACGCTGCTGCTGGCGGCAGTTCTGCCTTCAGAGCTGGGCTTTCAGCCAGCAGCCGCCACTCTCCAGCTGCCCAACTCTCTCAGCGCCGGTCTTCCCTACAATAGTCAGATTTCATGAGGGAGATCAGATTTCACAGTCCATGATGCATTTTTCACAGCCATGAACTTGGTAGGGCCCTAATAATCAGGATAGAGAGGATGATGTCTTAGGGAAAGCAGTGCTGCCCCGATCTCCCCCCATGGTGGTGGTAGCAGTGAGGCTCCTCCCTGACTGACTGCCAGAGAAGAGCCCAGGCTGCAGACAGATCCTCAGCTTCTCACTCAAGAGCTGAGTCCCTGGGAGGGAGTTTGGCCCTAAGCCAGCCCTCACTGGTTATCATGAGGTGATCTCAGTCTTTTTTTAACTTAGGGAACCATCATTATCATGCACAAAGGATTGTGGGAGTTTCATCATAGGGGTGGAATTGGTGTTGCTGGGTGAGGTGGGGCTTGTGAAACAGGTGCACGTGCTAGGGGTCATACCAGCTCTGGGATTTTGCTGCTTTATCAGCCGCTGTGCTGACTGCAGGGCCGGGGCTTCCCTTTAGGCGACCTAGGCGGTCGCCTAGGGCACCAGGATTCGGGAGGGCGGCAGGCTGCTCCGGTGGACCTCCTGCAGGCGTGCCTGCGGAGGGTCCGCTGGTCCCGCGGCTCCGATGGAGCCTCCGCAGGCATGCCTGCGGCAGGTCCACCCGAGCCACGGGACCAGCTTGGGGTGGCGAAATGGCTAGAGCCAGCCTTGCGCCTAGGGTGCCAAAAACCCTGGCGCCGCTCCTGGCTGACTCTGTCCCCCCTGGTGACCCACTTCTCTGTTGCACCCACTGGCTGAGTGGCACTGGGTTAGCAACCCCATTCCTTCACCTCCTCTGGGCTTCCCGGCTGCCCTCGCTTGTCTCAAACACTCCCAGCTCCTGCACGCGCCTCACCTCACAAGCAAACAGCCTGAATGGCAGCCCCAGGATCTTGTAGTCTATCAGCAGGTTCCCTCGTAGCAGGGCCAACACCTCTTTAAAATCCTCAATGGCCAATTTGTAGCTGTCGAGCAAAGAAAGGTGATAATCCATCAGGGCAGGGCTCTGTGCTAGTCTGGCTGCCTGCCATCCTTCAAGCCACACAGAGTCCAGCTCTAGCCCTGAGTTGCTCTAAGATGACCCCTGCCAGCCTGTAGAATACTAATAGCCTTTTACCATTACTCGAGTCCTGGGGCCGTTTAGAGTCATTCTCATGAGATATGGCTGCCTCAAGGGTCTCAGATGTCAGAATCTCTTGGCGTGAGTGCATTCCCCCTGCTCCTGGCCCATCACAGTTTGCCAGCCCTAGCAGGCTGAGGTCTGCGCCTCTCATCTCCATCCAGATTTTTTTCAAAGCTATGATAGGTGTTAATAGTATAGTCATTGCACTAGGTGCTGCATAATGTGAGACACAGGCTGCGCCCTGAAGGTTTTAGTTGTGTCTCCCCCATTGTCTTTGACTTCTTTTGGGGGGGGGGTCTTTAAAGACACCTGGGATCTCATGCCTGTTATCAACCCACTAGTCCTCTGTCTCTAAGCAAGAGAAAATGTTTACCTTGGGAGGTGTACCCCAGCCCCATTTACTCACCTTTGGCATCACAACAGGACTGACTTGCCAAATGACTGTTCTCAGCCAGTTGGAAACCAGGAAATAGCTCTGCCTAGCAGCAGCATGAACCCCTCAATTCTGGAGAGTGCACCCAGCACTTACTTCTCTCTCCTGTAAAACACTGTCCCACGCTGGAAATAGGCCACGGCTAAGTGCTTGTCACGGTCAATGCTCCTGGCAAACGCCTGCGGAGAGCAGAAGGTGGTTCATACGGGGTACAGACAGACTGGCGGAGAGCGGCAGAGAGAGACCCGGCCCTTGAGTGCGAGGCTACAGATCAGGGAGGAGTCCTAGAGCGATGCAGAGCAATGGAACCTGCTGTGGAGAGACACTTGCCCTGGGCTGGCGTGAGGCATGAGGGCAGAGCCACCAGGAAAGGGGCTAAATGTGGGGTGAATAAGAAAGGGAAACATGGAGAGAAGCAAGACAAGGGAGGGGTTGCCTCCTTCCCCACAGCCTGTCCCTCTGTTACATGCCTGCTGTATTTCTCCTGACCAGTGTTTCTGATGCCCCAAATGGAGACCAGAGCTGGTCAGGAAATTGTCAGGAAAGGCCTCTTAGGTCCATGGTAGAATTTCTGGACCCCCCCAGAGCTCCCCAGTATAGGCAATAGCCGGGTGCTTAGGGCACTCGCTGGGAACCTGGACAGCTAGGTTCAAGTCCCTGCTCTGAATCAGGAAAACCATTTCCTGCCTGGATCTTGCTGGGACCATGCACTAGCTGAATTTCAGTAGGGCAGAAGGAATGAACTGGGCGAACTGATGCAATGTAGTTGTCTCCCTGTGTCTTTCTAACCCATTGCTTTATCCCTCCACTCGGGGAATGCTCCATATGGCCTACATTGGGGTGTCAACCTCCCCTCCTCCTTCCCCTGCACTGCACCCAGTCTGGCCAGTTTGCCAGCCACCCCCTTGGATTTGTGCCCTTCTGCATGTCAGGCTACAGATCAAGCCAGGTGTTGGACCTGCTTGTCTGCAAGTCATCCTATCGGCCAGTCTACACTCCACGTTTCAGCGGGTCTGTCAGCCTGTCTGTACATCAGTCAGACTGGCCTGTGAAAAGGGGCCAGTAACAGGAGTGACTCACCTGCTCTGCCTCAGCCAGATTCCCCAGGATCAGGTGGATGCAGCCGATGTTAAAGCAGAGTTTGGAAGGGGGGTTCTGCACTGAAGTGAAAGCATCCAGCGCAGCTGTCCAGTCCTTGCGGTCTGTAGCACACACTCCTTCGTTCCACAGTCGGATGGTCTCAGCCAGAGACATGGTGTAGCAGCGGCCTGCAGTGGAGTAAACACGGCCTCCCCTTGCTTCAGCCCTTCTTTGCTCTTTACAGTCACGCGGCCACTCTGCACTTCTCCTGCTTATACTTCTGTGTTTCCTCTGGCCCTGGAGCCAGCAGTGTCGCAAACCAATCAGGAAGTGTCCCCACTGGTAGTTGCTGACACAGCCCTGCTGTGATAGGGAAGTAGAGCAGATGCTGGCCAAGGTGAATTATTTTTCTTAACACATTCTTGACGTGTCACTCTAAATCCTCGCCCACTGGTGCCCCCTCACTTCTTTAGACTTTGCTTTCCAGGGATCTTCATCTGAAGTCATGTGGGCCGGTCAGCTGGATGTTTGTGACTGGGGGATTGTGCTTGTCATGGTGAGTTTATCAGTGAGTCAGAGCACTGACAATGCATCCTGGAGTAATTAGAGCATCAGGACTGCTCAATGTAGTGCCAGGATCTCCCTTGAAAAGTAGCCTGCAATGTCCCCACCTCTTTCCCAGAGCAGCTCCTAGAGTCCTCTGGTTGCATCCTCTTCTCTGCCCTCCAGAGGTGGGAAGGGGAGTGCAGCCCCTCTAGCAGACTCAGAGGCGAAATGCTACGGTGTTTTTGCAGCAGTCCTGGGACAAGGCCTGTCGGTGTGGCTTTAGCTGAACTGAGCCAGCTGGCAACGGACATTAAAATTCCAAAACTCCTGCTTGAAATCTGTTTTTTTCACATTATCACTCCCCCAAAGAACACGCTCCAACTATTGCCTTTTGACTGCCCCAGAAGCTGCCCCCCTCAACCATGCAATTACTACAGTCCCATGACTCCACCTCTCCTTCATCCTGTGCTTCAAGTGCTCCTGTCCTGTCAAGAGCAGGGCAGATCGGATCTTTTTGGAGCTTTGCTCAACCGCATGCAACTTCTTTCTACATGGGAAAGAACTGTTTCTTCTCCTTTTTCTGTGCATTGCGTTCTTCCTGGCTCAGGTACTAATGTAATGCCGACAGACCCCGTGTGTGTTCTCTCTCTCTCTCTCTCTCTCTCTCCCCCCACCCCACCCCTGCCATCACTGGATGGGACAGAACACCACACCCAGGAGGTGTGTGGGTTACACTAGCTCTGTCTGGGCCTATAGGTTTCCTCACAAGACAAGAAAGGCAGCAGATTGGCAGAGGGCTTCAGAGGCTGTGAATTTGGCCCCTTTCACCAGCACTAAATTGAGCGGAAGGAAGGCAGTATGGACCAGTGCTGAGAGCACTAACCTGGGAGTCAAGTGACCTGACTTCTGTTCCCAGCTTTGCCGGTTACTGTATCTCTGTATCCTTGGGCAAATTACTGTATCTCCATGCCTCAGTTTCCCCATCTGTAAAATAGGGATATTTCTCTTTCTTTCTAAAATATTGTGAGATCAGGGGATACAGAAGAGCTGTGTGTTGTTTTTAAAGCTCCAGCAACTTGGTTACAGCCTAAGTAACTCTTATGCAGCCGTGGATAAATCCTTTCAGAAATTCTTTTGTCCAATTTCTGCTTTTGAGAATGGGTGGCGGGGGAAAATCTGTACTTCTGAGAAACAGTGACTCATTTTTAATCAGAAACACAATACAAAACATCTCCAATCCGCCAGCGCTCGCACTCTCTCTCTCTCTCTCTCTCTCTGGCTCTCAGGTTACAAGCTGAGCCGCTGTCACCATCTACTCAGGCACAGCCTGCTCTTGTGGGATCACTATAGCAACCCCGAGCAACACAAAGGGGACTGGTTTCAGAGTAGCAGCCCCGTTAGTCTGTATCCACAGAAAGAACAGGAGTACTTGTGGCACCTTAGAAATGAACACATTTATTTGAGCATAAGCTTTCGTGGGCTACAGCCCACTTCATCGGATGCATGCAGTGGAAAATACAGTAGGAAGATAGATATATACATGGAGAACATGAAACAACGGGTGTTACCATACACACACTAATGAGAGTGATCAGTTAAGGTGAGCTATTACCAGCAGGAGAGAGAAAAACTTTTTGTAGTGGTAATGGAAATGGTCCATTTGCAGCAGTTGACAAGAAGTTGTGAGGAACAGTGGGCGGGGGGCAGGGAAATAAACATGGGGAAATAGGTTTACTTTGTGTAATGACCTATCCACTCTCAGTCTTTATTCAAGCCTAATTTAATGGTGTCCATTTTGCAAATTAATTCCAATTCAGCAGGGAGACAGGCCAGTCCTTGCTTACAGACAGACCCCCACCACCATCTGAAGCAAATACTCACCAGCAATCACATACCACACAACAAAAACACTAACCCAGAAACCTATCCTTGCAACAAAGCCAATTGCCAACTCTGTCCACATATCTATTCAGGGGACATCATCATAGGACCTAACCACATTAACCACACCATCCAGGGCTCGTTCAGCTGCATATCTACCAATGTGATATGTGCCAGCAATGCCCCTCTGCCATGTACATTGGCCAAACCGGACAGTCTCTACATAAAAGAATAAATGGACACAAATCAGACATCAAGAATTATAACATTCAAAAACCAGTTGGAGAACACTTCGTTCTCTCTGGTCACTCGATTACAGACCTAAAGTCACAATATTACAACAAAAAAACTTCAAAAACAGACTCCAACGAGAGACTGCTGAATTGGAATTAATTTGCAAACTGGACACCATTAAATTAGGCTTGAATAAAGACTGGAAGTGGATGGGTCATTACACAAAGTAAAACTATTTCCCCATGTTTATTCCGCTCCCACTGTTCCTCAACTGCTGCAAATGGACCATTTCCATTACCACAACAAAAAGTTTTTTTCTCTCTTGCTGGTAATAGCTCATCTTAACTGATCACTCTCGTTACAAAGGGGACTGTGATCTTCTTGTACCTCAGGAAAGGCGAAGTGAAGTCTGCAAGAGCGTAATGTGACATGGAAGGAAAGGAATGGGAAAACAAACTTTGTAAATATGGAAACTCTCCTCCGCAGGGCCTGTTGTCTTTTGTATAAGAGTAATTTAAAACTCACGGATGTTTCTTGTTTAAAATGGACATTTAAATGCTCAGAGGCAGCAAACCCTGCTCCCTACTTTCTCCTTCCCATTCCTTCAGTCTTCTGCCTCTAAATGTATAGCAGACTGTTACTTCATGGAGCGTTTCACATTGGATTACAGATCTCCAAAGGGCACTGCACTGGTACTTGGGAGCCCTCAGTTCTACTCCTGGCACTGGCACTGACTTGGTCTGTTACATTGGCCAAGTCACATCACCTCTCTGTTCTGTCCCTCAGCTTTCCCTTCCAGTCTTTGTCCATCCTGTCTATGTAGGTGGTAAGCTCTGCTAGTGCTTTGGGCTCTGATCTCAGCTGGAGCCTCTAGGTGCTACTGTAATATAAATAACTTTTCCAAATGGGGAGCGCTACTACAAATATAGAAGTTTGATTGCGGTTGACCAGGAGCTTTATCTGTGTGAGCGGTAGCTTTTCTTATGCAATAACAACTGAAAGAATGGCGAGAGCATCTGAAAGGTACATGCACACAGCAACCTTCATTCTAGACGATCTGTTTTTCCTCTATTAAAACAAAAAGTAAGCAACCAACGAACCCCAGCTGCTATGAGTTTATCTCAGCTTCTAGTGCCAGAGCTGGTATCGCTTCCTCTTGGCACCTACTGAACGTGATTTATATGGTATAATCTTTTTCGTTCTACTTCATGGTCAATTTCAAGGAGACCAAGCAATTCAATATGGTAGCATTTTGCCCCTGGTGAGAAAGCTAAGGCTATATGGGGCTTACTGAAATGCAGCCACTTCTGGGGCTAGAATGAGGCAGCTGCTTTAAGTGTACACAGCAGCAATACGCAATAGCTGATTATTATTAACTCTCAGACTGGTAAAAGGGGAGGGATGTAGAGCCATGAAAACTGAACCCTTCTGCCCAGTGCTCTGTGTGCAGTGAGTTTTATTTACTATAGATGATCATAGGAGTGTAGAACTGGAAGGGACCTTGAGAGGTCTTTTAGTCCAATTCCCTGCACTCATGGCAGGACTAGATAATAACTAGACCGTTCCTAACGTGCAGGTGTTTGTCTAACTTGATGCAAATGGTGGCTATTACTGGAGCAGAGAATGAGGGGAGAAGCATGGTGACTGCTTTGCTGCATGATGGAGGATTCAAAGGCCACGTCTTTTGGGGGGCTCTCTCCTTTCCCATAGCCCTTCAGCTGCAAGCAGCCAGAGCAGAGACTGCTGCTGAATTCCTGGGATGCCCCCAGGATGGACAGAACACTGAAAGGTACACACAGCTGCTTCATTGTTACAGACACCAACTTTCATCATGCAGACCCTTTTTGAAGGTTGGTGTCAAGGTCCAAAGACTGGGTGTTAAGGACAGACTGGATTGGCCTGATTCAGAATCTTCACCAATCGCAGCCCAGCCCTTGATCTGCAACAAAAGCTTTCAATGTCTGGACTGATTTGGAGAAGTGATTTTGTGCCTCTGCCCTTCCTCCACAGGCTGAATTCTGCAGTGACTCATTCAGGGCTACCCCATCAAAGCCAATGAGATCTCATGTGATGTAGGGCAGTGTAGAATTTAGCCCTATCCATTCCACTAGGGATTGTAGGGCCCCGCAGGGAGGCAGATGTGTCTCACCTGTAGTTAGTAAAGTTGTAAGGAGATTTGGGGGATGAGTAGAACGGGGAAGGGGCAGGCGAGAAGGGTGTGCAGGGAACCTGCTGTGAGGGGATAGAAGGAGTGGGCTGGTGTGTTGGGGGTGGGGGGGAGATCAGAATGGAAATCTGTGAGGTGGCATTTCCTAGCGGATCCCTGTGGTGGGGTGGCATGGTTGCCTTGGTTATGAACATGAGAGGGTAAAGCAGGGTGTATATTTTGCACATTAATCCCCTTCTCTTTGTAAGGGCCCAGTCAAATGCCAGACTCCATGGCTAAAACCTCTTCCAGGTAGCCCTGATTCTATAATACTAACACCTCCCTTCTGTAATAATGTGAGAAGCATGAGAGGAGAGTCTAAGAACACTGCAAGCACCCTGGGAGCAGGTGACTCAGTGGGACTGGGGGCGAGGCCTTCCAGCTGTGCAGCAATGCATGCTTCTTTAGCAGCTCAGTTATTATTGACAAGATGTGCTGACTAATATCTCGCAAAGCACTCGGCAAACTCCATACCCCCTTCACCTCCAAACCCACTCCACTGCCTTTACTACGATCCTGAATAAGCTCCCTGTTTTACTTTCCTTGACCTCTCCCAGCCATACAGACTCGTAGAATTGTTGCTATACAGCACTGCTGAAATATAGCCACCTCTCAGGTGGGAAGAAAACCAATCAGAGCAAAGTGCAGGGGAAGGGAGAATTTTGCCCGGCAGGGCCAGCTTTAGGAAGTGCAGGGCCCAATTCAAACAGTTTCGATGGGGCCCCAGCAGGGATGACAAAAAAATCCCACAAAAAACGTGGGCCTTGTACTCACCGGGTGGTGCTCCAAGTCTTCAGCAGCACTTCGGTGGCGGGTCCTTCACTCGCTCCAAGTCTTCAGCGGCACTGAAGGACCCGCCGCCGAAGTGCCGCTGAAGACCCAGAGCAAGCGAAGGACCCACCACCGAAATGCCGTGGATGAACCAGAGCGCGCCAGGTGAGTAAAAATTAAAAAGGCGCCTCTAGCCAGGGAAGGGATTCTCACTGGGCACGGGGCCCTCTTAGGTGCAGGGCCCGATTCAGGGGAATTGGTGGAATTGGTCTAAAGCTGGCCTTGTTGCCCGGACCACCCGGACTAATACCTATTCTCAACAAGAACAATTGGATCTTCAGTGTCTACACAGAGCAGACAGGACATCAGTTTCTTAGGTTGCATCTGAAACATACATACACAGTAAATGATATGAAACACAATTTATCTACTACAGAAGCAGGAAGGGCTGAATCAGGAAGGGCCAGGCCTTCCACAATTTCATCTAGTAGCTTTAGGGAAGCCAGGCATTTCAAGCCTGACATTATTACATGGGCTTCTCCAGTTTCCAGAGGAGATGACTTTAAAGTAAAGGAGGCCAATGAGAATCTAGCAACCCGGAATGAAGCTACTGAACAGGGAAAATGCAGCTATGCCGAATGAGCTATGTGAACACCTAAGAGTGAGAGGAGCATTTTGTTGTGAACATCTCTTGTTCCTGTAGCACGTTTCAGTAATTATCATCACATCCGCCTGACACACACATGACCCGCACGCTTCAATTCTGGCAGTAAAAAAATCCCACTTCACAGTTGGCCGATGCTAGTCATGTCGCTTAATGTCTCTCTGGGGGGAGAGATAGCTCAGGGGTTTGAGCACTGGCCTGCTAAATCTAGGGTTGTGAAGTCAATCCTTGAGGAGGCCATTTAGGGAACTGGGGTAAAAATTTGTTTGGGGATTGGTCCTGCTTTGAGCAGGGGGTTGGACTAGATGACCTCCTGAGGTCCCTTCCAACCTTGATACTCTATGATTCTAATACAAAGGTACCACGGTGACAGGTGTGGGATAAGAACTTGCATAAAAGGCTTGATTCTATTTTTGAAGTGACTTATAGGGAAAAGGAACTTTCTCTCACAGCCAAAATCTTCCCTTCCTCATGGGACTGGCAGCATTTCTTGCTCCCCGTTTACACTGAGGTCACACAAACTCTTAGAGTTTCATAACTGGCAGGTTTTCCTTCTCACAGTGAGATTCAGCATTGGGACTAGCTGGCAGAACTGCGCAAGCAACCTGGCAGCCCACACACGGTGTCCATGGAGTGGCCCTGCCATCCAGACACATGGACGCCAAAGCCATCATTGACGACTACATGACCAAGACTGGGCTCCCCAAGACAGAGATCAACGTGCCCCTCTTCTTTGAAAACGTCCTCTCTGCTTTCAGGCCAATTGCTGCTGGCCAGGATACCTATAAATTAGATGAGCGATGGATCCTATATGAGAGATTGTTGACCTATTGCCTACCTCCACAGGTGAATTGTTTTCAGCATTAGCCCTTAGTATCAGGGAACCACAGCTCCAAGGCTAAGGCCTTTTCCCAGATTCCCTCCGGTATGTATTGCTTCATCTGAAACGAAGTGGGGCAAATTCACCAGAATTCCGTTTCCTCACTTCAGTGAGGGGTTGATTACAACGGGACAAAGCTGTGTCTGGCTGTTGTTGCTGTGCACAAGGGCAAAGGGTTAAGCCTCAAACAATGCCCTCTGCCTCTGTATAACGGATTACAGCAGAAAATGGCTTGTGATCTCAGGGTGGGAGCGGGATGTGCCCGAATCAGGATGTGTTATGGACTTTGGGGATTGCATCTCAGACACTCACCCACATCCCCAGATCATACACTGTGGCTGCAAGCAGTGAGGGGCCAGCTGTGCTGGCTCCTGTTCAGACACTGGTGGGGGACAAGGCCTCCTTTGGTTGCGCTGGAGTTTTCAAAGCAAAACGTGGGTGGTGACATTGTGCTCTCAGTAGCAGGTGCCTAGGCTACCTGAGCACTCAGGGCCCAGCAGCATGTCCAGCTCCTGGGATATTCAGAGTTGCACTGCCATACTGTTCCGCTCTCCTGGCACTGCCGTTCTCCCTGTTGGTAAATGTCTGGGTCTCCTGCCCAGCCTTTTCCAAGATCCTTCAAGATTCTTCGTCAGTTCTTGGACCTCATCTGACCCTGAATTGAGAGAGAAACCTCCAGTTGGTGGAGGAGTTCATCACGGGCTGTTATAAGTGATAGTAAAGCCGCTTTCAGCATTCTGCGCTTGGCCATTGCAGAAGTGGGATGGGAAGCAGATAAGGGGCAGTTTCTACACACTAAGGCCAATGAGGGCAGGGTGGGAAATGCGCTGCCACAATCTGCAGTGTGTCTGATACCATGCAATCCAGGCAGCACGAAGGCTCCCTGCCACAGGTGTGTCCCAGAAGCTAGTGCCACAAACATCCATAACAATCGGAGCGGCTTACAATACACTTGATATGTCTCAAGGGAAGTGTAAAAAGGCATTGAGGCAACTTTCAGAAACCAAAACTATTTTGGCTGTCAGTTTTTTTTCATCCCTGCTCCCTCTTCTCGCCCTGTTTCCCCTCCCTCTCGCCTTTTAGTTTTTCTCAATCTCCTTGAAAAAGTGCATCTCACAGCCTGCCTCTCCTATGCTGCCTACATCCAGTGAATCAGCTCCCACCCCAGCAGTTATAATTACCAGCCTTTTGTGCCTCCTCACTACTTCCTGTCTCACTGTAACAGCTAACATTGTTGTAACTGCTATGTTAGAGACATTCCTGACGGGCACACATCAGCCAGTTGAAATCTGCGCCACCTGGGAGCAAAGATCAGCCCCAAAATCAAAATGTTTGTGTCTCTGTTACAAAGTGTGCATCTTGTTCATGTTACAGTGACCTCAATGCTTGTGAAAGGTGCTGTGTGGACAGCCTTGCGATCTGAAGCCCTGATTATCCATAGAATAGGTACAGCAGGGACAGTGGCAATATTAGATTTCCAACATGACCACCTGCCCATGCAGGAAAAACTATTTCACTAGGAGGGTGATGAAGCACTGGCATGGTTTACCTAGGGAGGTGGTGGAATCTCCATCCTTAGAGGTTATTAAGGTCAGGCTTGACAAAGCCCTGGTTGGGATGATTTAGGTGGGGTTGGTCCTGCTTTGAGCAGTGGGTTGGACTAGATGACTTCCTGAGTTCTCTTCCAACCCTGATATTCTATGATTCTATGATTCAACCTGTTCTGAATGGACTGTTTATAAGTGTGAATGGAGAGAGCATAGTTCAGTATCTGTAATCCTTTCAGTCCTTGGTGGCTCTATCTCAGGGGCGGGCAAACTACGGCCCAGGGGCTGCATACGGCTTTTCAGACGTTTTAATCAGGCCATCAAACTCCTGCTGGGGAGCGGGTTCGAGGGCTGGCCCCACTCCGGGTGGCTCCCATTGGCTGGCAACTGTGGCCAATGGGAGCTGCAAGGACGGCATCTGTGGATGGGGCAGCACGCAGAGCCACCTGTCCACGCCTCTGTGTAGGAGCCGGAGAGGGGACATGCTACTGCTTCCGGGAGCTGCTTGAGGTAAGTGCTGCCCAGACCATGCACCCCTAACCCTTCCCATACCGCAACCCCTTGCCCCAGCCCTGATCCCTGTCCTGCCCCCCCAAACACTTCGGTCCCAACCTGGAGCCTCCTCCTGCATCCCAGAGCCCACACACCCCTAGCTGGAGCCCTCACCCCACCCCCCAAACCTCTTGCCCCAACCCCAGAGCTCCCTCCTGCACCCTGAACTCCTCATTTCTAGCCCCACCCCAGAGCCTGCATCCCCAGCAGGAGCCCTCACCCCAAGCCCCAATTTCATGAGCATTCATGGCTCACCATACAATTTCCATACCCAGATGTGGCCCTCAGGCCAAAAAGTTTGCCCACCTCAGCTCTATCTAGAAGGGGGTCAACTAGGATGATGGCTTTTGTGCTCTGGATGTGTTCACTAGGAATTGGATTGAGAGCCAGAAACTCATTTCAGATGTGCCCTCAAACCAAGTGTCTCTGCCACACAGCTCAAGCTGGCTCTCAAGCTAATACATTGCATGTTCACCCTTATAGATTTTACAGGCTGCAGTGCCATTGATGAGATGACGGAAGAGCTAGGCCACACCGTAGAACTCTAGATCACTAAATCAAACAACTAGTGATCTTGATTGTGTTTGATTTAGTGATCTAGAGTGAAAGACTCCTAGTGAACACATGTCCAGAGCACAAAAGCCAGAGGTTCTTATTTGATCCCAGGATACACTTTGGTCATAGGAAGAAGTTATGGCCATCTGCTCCCTGCACTGTATTAGTCAGTGAACTGGCTTTGCTCAGCCTCAACGATGGATCACCTTTCCCTGTGTTGCACAGCTGCACAGTTCAATGCAGATTTACAGAGACTATGGAAGATTCAGCTTCTCTGACTAGGACATTATTTATCTGCGTGGTTACCGTCTGGCCTCCACAACTAATCAGGTGCTTTTTGCCCTTTTCCTCCTGCTAGCCATCCCCATGGGTGACACAGCCATGGATGACATCAGTGTGACACAGTGCAACGCAATTGTGGAAAATCCTCACTGCTGTATTGGGAAGAGCTGGTCCATGTCTGCAGCTCACCTGACAATTCGTGACTATGCAATCAGCCTTTCCCAATGACTGTATTCAAAGGCATTCAGATACTCCCAGGTAAGGGTACCCTCATTCATGTCATTGTGCACTAAAAAGAAGAGATGGCAGAGCCAAAGGAAGAAAAGAATAGCACCCCTTCACTCCTCCATGGCTGTCTTCATCCAAGGACCAGCAAGCACTTTCTGAATGGGCCTTCTAACCAACCCTGTGAGACCTATCTTATATACTTCTATAGCCCCTTACCATAGTATCTGAGCATCTCACACGCTTCAGTGTAGTTATCCTCACCTCACTCCTGTGAGGTAGGGAGATGCTATTGTCTCCACTGTACCCCTGGGGATCCCAGACACAGAGGGATTGAGTGATTTGCCCAAGGTCACACAAGAAGTCTGCACTGGAGAAGGGAACATGAGTTCTAGTCTTTCAGGTCTCAATCTAGCAGCATAATCGCCTGTTCATGTCAGAAAGGTGTGTGTTATCCCTAGTTCACTGCTGGGGAAATAGGAAGCACTGAACAATTCAGTGACTTGCCTAAGAGCCACCAGCAATGCTGGGACTTCTACTCTGGGCTCGTTAGCCCCCATGCTGCCCTCTAACTTGACAATACTCCTTCTACCAGAAAGTCTTTAAATCATGAGAGAAACGTGATCAGCGGGATTTCCTTGGAGGCACAACATGGCACCGGAGGGGAACAGAGCATGCCAGAGCAGTAGGACGTATTGCAGGGAAGAGTGTGCCAACATTGGGATGGAGTTACTGGGGAAGAGTACACTTGCTGGGATGCCCTGGTGAGTGATCTTGTTCTAGATCTGAAGATGGGGAGGAGCTGGCTGTACACACAGCTGGTAAGTTGGTTACATTGTATGATCCAGAGGGTGGAATTGTTTGGTCTATTGAATGATGACAAACCTTAATGCCTGAAGCCTGGGGTGCTGGTGAAGCTCCCTTCTCTTCTTTCCATTGTGAAAGGCTTATGGAAGGTCCTTTGTGGAGATGCACGGAGGGGCTGCTGCCCAGGCCCTTGGGAACATGTCTGAATTCTGGAAGGGAAATCAGGCAACAAATTCTACTCTGACAATTGAGTTGTGCCCAGGCCTGCAGACATTTCAGAAAACAAAGAGCACTTCAGACATGCCCTAGAATCCCCCTCAATGCAGCATTTTCATTTCTGAAGTGCCCAACTCAGTTTTTAAAATATCCTATTAATTTTAATTCCTTAGGACTTTTCACAAGAGCAGAGAACGATACCCAAGAAAGCAGGTTTATCAGGTTAATAATATTTTCTACATAGCTAAATAACCCTTGCAATTTCAGTTGAAAAGAATATTCTCTAATTCTGGTCATTAAAATGTTGCTTTGCATTATTAACAGCTGCTGCCTTTCACCTCAGAGGTGGCTGCATTTCAATGGTGTGCAAAGTCATTATTATATACATCATGTCTTAATAAATCCTCGACCCTCATTTAGTGGTGAGAAAATGTTGTTGAAGTTAAACATCACTATAGAATTTCTCAAAGAAAATAAACCTTTTTTCCTCTGTGGGATTCTAGTAAAGTCTCTCTTCTCTGAATCAGCTGGTTCTCTTATTTGTTTCAAGACATCAGGAATATTTTTTTTTTTAAATTTGAGATTATTTCCCCTCTCATGTAGGGCTCAGAAGTTCCATGTACAATATACAAATAATCATTACAACTCTACCCATTTACTATTTATCCCACACTCACGTACATTGATACGCATCTTTTATTTAACACATCACCCGCAGAAGACACTTAGATATTTATAGCATAATGTGCGTAATTTACATGTCACTCTGCAACCAATCCATGGCATCTAGAGGTAGCTGTCCTTGCTGCCTTGGCTATCTAGTGCCACCTGGAGGCAGCTGACATATTCTTGCATCAATTGATTTCAAAGATGTGTGTATAGTAGTGTCTAGCTCCGTTCATAGATTCGAAGGCTCGGGGTCAGTGCCTGCTAGATCACAATCAGGTCTTTGAATTTAGGATAAGAGGAAAGCGAGGCACCAATAACATCGGCTAGAAGCAGGAAGGAATGACGGAATCAGGTATGATGGACCTTACTTTAGTAAGAGAGGGGAAAGAGGGATACTGAAGAGAAGACATCTAGTGAGAGGTGAACTAGCTGGAGGAGTACAAGTATGAGCAGAGGACAGCGTGAATAGGCAACAAGAAGGACGACGACATATTAGGAGAGATAAGCTTGCCAACTAACCTTTGTGACAGACCCAGACCACTGGGGTACAGGAGTCTGGTAGAGGGCAAATATACTGGTCACTGGATGAGTAGTTTTCTGTTCCCTGAGTGACCAGAGCAGGGGATGCACTAGAGTAATTAGGAACCTGCTAGAACCAATTAAGGCAGACAGGCTGATTAGATCACCTGCAGCTAATCAAGGCAGGCTAATCAGGGCACCTGGGTTTAAAAAGGAGCTCACTGCAGTTCGTGGGGAGGAGCCAGAGGAGAGGAAGTGCGTGTAAGGAGCTGAGAGTGAGAGGCTGTGCTGCTGGAGGACTAAGGAGTACAAGCGTTATCAGACACCAGGAGGTAGGTCCTGTGGTGAGGATAAAGAAGGTGTTTGGAGGCGGCCATGGGGAAGTAGCCCAGGGAGTTGTAGCTGTCATGCAGCTGTTACAAGAGGCACTATAGACAGCTGCAATCCACAGGGCCCTGGGCTGGAACCCGGAGTAGAGGGCGGGCCCGGGTTCCCCTCAAACCTCCCAACTCCTGATCAGACACAGGAGGAGTTGATCCAGACTGTGGGGAAGATCACTTAGGTAAGAAACTCTGCCAATAAGCGCAGGACCCACCAAAGTAGAGGAGGAACTTTGCCATAACTGGTGTTAGGAGTGGGATTTGGTGTGCACAGCGTGGCAGAAGGAGGGTGATTTAAAAAAAAAGTAGAGGGTTTGTTTGTTTTTTTTCACCACAGTAGATGACTTAGTACGGGCATTGATACAAGCTACGGCGGCCCAGTAGGAGGCTACCTGTGTCCAGGCAGCTGCCCAACAGGAGGCAGTGCGGCTGCAGCAAGAGACTAATCACCTGCTGATGGACCAGGCTTCTCAAGACCGGGCTATGTTGCCGGAACTGGTAAACCAGGTAAAGACCCTTACAGAGCTGAACCGCAGCCATGATGGGACACAGATCATACAGGCCAGCCATTAGCTGCAGAAAATGATGCGGGAGGATGATGTAGAGGCATACCTTCTGGCCTTTGAGAGGCCTGGCCTCAAGATCAGTGTCTGGCATCCTTGCCCCATTCCTGTGTGGGGAGGCCCAGAAGGCTTACTATGATCTGCCTGAAGAGGCGGACTACCCCCAGCTGAAAGCAGAGATCTTGGCCAGATCTGGCGTAATGACCACAGTGCAGGCCCAACAGTATCATGAGTGGAGGTACCAGGAAAACAAAACCCCGTGGTCCCAATTGTATGACCTCATCCATCTCGCACTAAAGTGGTTGCAAACAGAGTCACGGAGTCCGGAAGGGATACTAGAGGTTCTGGTCATCGACCGATACATGAGGGCACTACTGCCAGACCTTCGTGCCTGGGTAAGCCAGAACGAACCCTCCACCTATGATGAGGTTGTTGCACTGGTAGAAAGGCAAAGGACGGTGAGGGAGCTGACCCGAGCAGTTAAGGAAGAGGCACCCCGGGTTAAGCTAGCAGCACCAAGCCCTAGAGCTCGGGTGACTGGGCCACGAGGGGGGCCCAGGTGGAAAAAGAGAGGGGCTGAAGGCCCACCAGAGGCCACAAAGAGTCGGAGCACGGAGAGAGAAGAGGATCATGATGTTACATCGGCCAAACCAAGAGACCGGGGAATGCCTAAGGCCCCATACAGATGTTATGCCTGCGGGGAGTGGGGACATATAGCTGCACAGTGTCCCAAAGCTGAGGAGCCGATGCAGTGTAACCTGGGGAACTGGGCAGACCCATGCTCCCTAATCCACCTTATGGGGGTCTCACTAACCCCACATATGTACACCAGACCAGTGAAAATAAATGGGGTAGAGACCATGGCACTGATTGATTTGGGGAGTGCTATTACGCTTGTCTCAGGGAAGCTCGTCAAGTGTAGTCAGCTGCTGCAGGCTAAGCGTACAGGGATAACATGCGTCCATGGGATAGTTGGTTATTACCCCACCATCCCAGTAAAACTCGAGATTCAGGGGAATACTACCGAGGTAGCAGCAGATGTAGTCCCTAAACTCCCATACCTGGTGCTCATAGGGAGGGACTTCCCAGGGTTTGGAAACTTACTCCCAGTAGGAGGATTGGAGGAAAAGGGGAACCCTGAAGTTAGTGAGGCATCCACAGTAGACTATCAACCCCCAGTCTTCTCTGAAATATCCCCAGATTTATTTTCCATTCCCAGACAGGGTAGAAAGTCAAAAAGGGAAAGGAGGGCAGCTAAGGCCTTGGGAACCTGAATACTGACTCAAAGCCAGAGGGTCGCTCTCATAGGTAGGTGGACCCGAGCAGCTGAAAAGGAGGCCACCCAAGAGGGAGAAGCACCCGAGTCTGACCCCCACCCTAACGCTTCTGAACCAGTAGAGGCAACACAGACTGGGCCCTAGATCTTGGGCAGATTAGCACCGGGAGAGGAAATTTTGGACGGGACCAGGCTGAAGACCCAAGGTACGATAACATTAGGAAGGAGGTGACTGAAATAGATGGGGGTCCCTGTGGAAGGGAAAACCCAGGGATCAGGACCCTACTTCATAATGAAGAAGAATCTCTTATACCGGGTTGCACCAGTACAGGGGCAGAAGGTACAGCAGATCCTAGTACATCAAAAATACCAGAACGCTGTATTGTCTTGCTCATAGTCATCTTTTGGGGGGGCATCTGGGGGTAGAGAAGACCCTGGCACGAGTCCTACAATGGTTCTTCTGGCCCGGAGTACATGAAGAAGTGCCGAGGTATTGTGCGTCCTGCCTGGAGTGTCAGCTGCACAGTCCCCGTCCCCACCTGAGGGCACCTTTAGTACTCCTTCTCATCACAGAAGTCCCCTTTGAGCGAATAGCCATGGGCCTAGTGGGACCCCTGGAGAAGACGGCTCGGGGCCACCAATATATACTTATTGTTTTGGACTATGCTACTTGCTACCCAGAAGCCGTCCTCCTGCAAAACACAGCCTCTAAAATGATAGCCAAAGAGCTGGTGGGGATCTTTGCCTGAGTGGGGCTACCAAAGGAGATATTAACAGACCAAGGAACCCCATTTATGTCAAAGCTAATGAAGGACCTCTGTACATTGCTCCATATACATACCCTGAGAACTTCAGTCTACCGTCCGCAGACTGATGGGTTGGTAGAAAGGTTTAACCGAACACTCAAGGCTATGATAAGGAAGGTGGTAAGTCAGGACGAGAGGATTGGGACACCCTACTACCCTATCTTATGTTCGCTATCCGGGAGGTACCTCAGGCCTCAACTGGGTTTTCCCCCTTTGAGTTATTATACGGGCGTCACCCCTGTGGCATACCAGATATCGCCAAAGAGATCTGGGAAGAGGAACCCCAATGAGGGGAGAAATGTATTACGGATGCGAGACTGGATAGCCTGGGTCACTCCTATTGTACGAGAACATTTGGAAAAGGCACAGGAGGCCCAGAGAACCCATTACAATCGCCTGGCAAAAGTCCGACAGTTCCAACTAGGGGATTGGGTGATGGTGTTGGTACCCACAGCAGAAAGCAAGCTTCTGTCCCAATGGCAGGGACCCTATGAGGTGGTTGAACCCATGGGGTAAGTAACCTACAAGGTGCGGCAGCCAGGACGCCGAAAACAAGAACAGATTTATCACATCAACCTTCTGAAACCCTGGCATGCACAAGAGGCATGCATAACTGTCGAAAAAGACCTAACGCAGGAAAATAAGCCTTCCAAACAGGTGAGAGTGTCTCCCGATTTAACACCAGACCAGAAGAATGAGGTGTCTGAGATGATCTTCCAGAACCAAGATGTGTTCTTGACAAAACTGGGTCGAACAACCGAGACATATCACCACATCGTCACGAACCCTGGGGCCAGAATAACTATGAGGCCCTATCAGATGCCAGCAGCCAAAAGGGAGGAAATAAAAGCAGAAGTAAAAAAAATGCTGGAGTTGGGGATCATCAAAGAATCCCATAGTCAGTGGTCCAGCCCAGTCATGCTGGTGCCCAAACCTGATGGCACCACAAGATTTTGCAACGACTTCCAGCGACTAACCCAAGTATCCCAGTTTGACACATACCCCATACCTTGCATAGATGAGCTAGTGGACCGTCTGGGTAATGCCCGGTATTTGACTACTCTAGACTTGACAAAGGGGTACTGGCAGATTCCCCTTGCGGAAGACGCAAAGGAAATGACTGTGTTCTCTACACCAGAGGGTCTTTTTCAATCTACTGTCCTCCCTTTTGGACTACATGGGGCCCCAGCTACTTTCTGGCGCCTCATGGACAAGCTATTACGCCCGCATAACAGTTATGCTGCCGCCTACTTGGACGATGTGGTCATTTATACCCCAGACTTGGAAACCCACCTGAAGGTGGAGGCAGTCCTTGATACCGTCGGGCGAGCTGGCCTTACAGCAAACCCTGCCAAGTGCGCTGTAGGGTTTATGGAGGCCAAATATCTTGGCTACATTGTGGGAAAAGGTCTGGTAAAACCCCAAGTGAACAAGTTGAAGGCCATCCAAAATTGGCCCCGACCATGTTGCAAGAAACGAGTCCAGGCATTCCTAGGTGTAGTGGGGTATTACCGACGATTTATCCCCCACTTTGCCACAAGGGCAAGCCCCGACAGACCTAGTGAAAGCCCGTGGACCTGATCTGGTGAGATGGTCTGACGCAGCAGAGGAAGCATTCACAGACCTGCGGCTGCCCTCTGCAGTAACCCCGTACTGATAGCCCCTGATTTCACCAAGGAATTTATCCTGCAGACAGATGCATTAAAAGTAGGGTTGGTGGCCGTTCTATCATAGATGATTGGGGAGGAGGAACACCCAATTCTCTACCTCAGTAGGAAACTCCTTCTGAGGGAACAAAAATATGCAGTGGTGGAGAGAGAGTGCCTCGCTGTAAAATGAGCCATGGAAGCATTGCGCTACTACTTGCTCAGGCGCAGATTTGTCCTCCTGACTGACCATGCCCCTCTTCAATGGATGCAGCGGAACAAGGAGAAGAATACAAGGGTGACCAGGTGGTTTTTATCCCCCCAACCTTTCCAGTTCCATGTGCAACACAGAGCAGGGAGCCATCACGGCAATGCTGATGGCTTGTCATGTGTGCACTGTCTGGCTTCCCACGCTGCCCAACCCCTTGGTGTTGAGCAGGGGGGAAGCATATGTGACAGACCCAGACCAGTGACGTACAGGAGTCTGGTAGAGGGCAAATATATTGGTCACTGAACGAGTAGTTTTCTGTTCCCTGAGTGACCAGAGCAGGGGCTGCACTAGAATAATCAGGAACTTGCTAGAACCAATTAAGGCAGACAGGCGGATTAGATCACCTGCAGCTAATCAAGGCAGGCTAATCAGGGCACCTGTGTTTAAAAAGGAGCTCACTCCAGTCGGGGGGGAGGAGCCAGAGAAGAGGAAGTGCATGTGAGGAGCTGGGAGCAAGAGTCACAAGGAGCTGAGAGTGAGAGGGTGTGCTGCTGGAGGACTAAGGAGTACAAGCGTTATCAGACACCAGGAGGAAGGTCCTGGGGTGAGGATAAAGAAGGTGTTTGGAGGAGGCTATGGGGAAGTAGCCCAAGGAGTTGTAGCTGTCATGCAGCTGTTACAGGAGGCACTATAGACAGCTGCAATCCACAGGGCCCTGGGCTGGATCCCGGAGTAGAGGGTGGGCCTGGGTTCCCCCCAAACCTCCCAACTCCTGATCAGACACAGGAGCAGTTGATCCAGACTGTGGGGAAGATCACTGAGGTGAGCAAATCTGCCAATAAGCGCAGGACCCACCAAAGTAGAGAAGGAAATTTGTCACACCTTGTATAGTGGAGTTGCATCATAGGCGCATTTAGCTTACACAATTTTAACTATATGTGCTCAGCAAAACAAAAACAGAAAATAATTTAAATACTGTACCTGTAGTGTGGGCAACTCCACTTGCCATTCCACTCAATGAGCGTTTGACTATACGCAATTTTTGCCCTACGCGCTGACCTCAGAACCTAACCCCCACATAAGATGCGACTTCCCTGTATAGATGTCATTAGAATTATCCACTTTGGGAAGAGTGAGAGTTTCCTTAAGGGACTGGGCTTGATTCATATTTTCCCTACTGAAAAGGTGACAACCCTAAAAGCCTACATAGGTTTCCCTATTTGCTAGAGTAGTTCTGTCTTTTGTAAAAGGTGGAAATGTTGCAGAAGTACAAGGAAATCCCATTGAAAAAACTGTGTATATGGCAATGTGAAAGGCCTTGTCTCCTTTACAGGCTAAGTAGTGCATGTTAGTAGACAGTCATTCTAAATGAAGCTGAACTATACAATTATTTCTCTGTTAATAGAGCTTGTTTTAGGGAAATTCACCGAGCAACGTGCTGTGAATTATCCTAGCCTGATGCCCCGTTAGGACCAGTCATTTATTATCCCTGCCCTCTTATTACTCAGTACAGCTGGAATGTTGTAGTCACCATGTCAGGACTGGTGTGACCTTGTCGTGCTTTACATCATCTTTCTCTCTCACCCGCTCAAATGCAGGCTGCATAATTTCAGCACTGGGATTTTCCTTTTTATTAACACCATGACCAGGAAGAGCAGTGTTCTTTAATAAGCTTCCTTATGCAGCTCCTTACATGGACCTTAAAGACAGCTATAACTGGATATGATTTATAGATTTCTATGAATCAAATGTACTGCAGTCATGCCTAAATAAACATATCATTAAAATGAGCAAGAGATTGATAGTACATGAACTAGTGGAAATGGGAATAATGTCTATTGTCCAGACCTGCTTAGGACTGAAACAAGCCATAGATAAAATATGTAGTACACCATTCTGGTAGGATGTTTGTTGCTGTGTATGTTAAATAGGGCAGAGAACTGTTTCCCAGAAGTAGTGAGAGGATTTAGTTAACACTTTTTCTTTGTGAGACACACTGAACTGGGAAGAGGAAACAGACTTTAAGCTGAGAGAGAAACTTGATTTTGCCATACTAAGACTTGTATCTTAACACTGTGCAACATGAACTTGGCCTGGATTACCAAAACTTTCTGCAGTGTTTGACTAGCCAAAGTATTTTGTCCTTAGCCCTCTTGTTTGTGTTTTTTCTTTCTGTAATTTGTCAGTACATTTTGGTTTTGTTTAAGACAACCTGAATTAGGTGGTGGATACTAGCAACGGGGCAAATCATTGCTGGGTGCCTCAGACTGACTTCAAAAGAAGCAAAATAAATAGGTAACTGCTTGAGCGCAGAGTTGTGATCTCCCACTCCCCAAACAGGGCAATGGAACTGGTAGGGAGGGAGCGAATTTACATGAAGAGCTCTAATTAGCTGCAGAGACCACTGTTGATCAAACACTGACACTCCTAAAAAATTGGATTTACTCACTCAATGCAAATAATATAGCTTGGAAAGCTTTTTTTCTAATGGCACAAATGTCATTATTCCTCATTCTTATATGGACATTCATGACTTCTCACCCCAAACTCCAATTAACAACTAAAAGTGAACTTAGTATTGGTATGAAAACTGTAGATGCTAGATGTAAGTTTCAAAAGTGACTAGTAACTTTGGTTGCCTCACTTAAGGCATCTTTGAGCCTTGACTGTCAGAAAGTGCCTGCCTTTGAAAAACTTAGGCCCCTTTAAAAAACTGTCAAATTGGGCACCAAAACTTGGATGCATCCAAATCATTAGTCATTGAAATGGCCTAAGTCCTATTCAGAGAGGAACTACCATCTATGCATCAGCACTTCAACCTTGTACTAAGTGCAATCCAATACTCAGTGATGGAGTATTTCTTTGGGCACTAGGGCAGGATGAAAATATTCAAATAAATCCACTTAGACTGAAGTAGCCACAAAGTTTGCAGCACTTAACAAAAAATGCAAGCCACCAAAAAAAAACAAGCAGGAGCTAACCAGAATGAGACTTCAGAGCTACTGTTGTTTTTAACCCTGCACTCAAGCAGTTACCTATTTATTCTGCTTTTTCTGAAGTCAATCTGAGGCACCTAGCAGTTATTTGCCCCATTGCTAGTATCCACCACCTAATTCAGGTTGTCTTAAACAAAATCAAGATGTACTGACATATTACAGAAAGAAAAAACACGAACAAGAGGGCTAGGGACAAAATACTTTGGCTAGTCAAACACTACAGACAGTTTTGGTAATCTGGGCCAAGTTCATGTTGCACAGCGTTAAGAAAAGCCAGCTACATTTTTCTGAATAGTGTTGGTGTCCACGGATCTTGATTTAGGTAGAGCATTCAAGATTGCTACAGGAAGATCTAGGTCTACGATTACTTACACGTGCAAAGTGCTGCTGCGGAAACAACCTTGGCAGGAAAAAGAATGGAGGTGAAGGGCAGAAGTTGGGTGACTATTTCTGCTTTTTTCCCTTCCTCAAACCTGTTAGTGTGTGAATTTCCCAAATTCAGCGATAAAACCATCAGAACAGTTAACACCAAGGAATTTGAAACATTAAGTAAATATTCAGTGACAATTTATTTTCTGATCATTATCATTTTACAAAAAAAGCAGGTATCAAAACGGCAAAGATTTTCATAAGTTCCTCACCAGTTTTACACAGCTGAACTGGTGTAAAATGTGAATGTAAGACACAGGCTGGCTTTGCTCCTGGTCATACACATTCAAGGTTATCCCTGGGCTGGGATGCACTGGGCCTTTGGAAATTTTTTATTTTAAAAAGCACCTGTCTTTTTCTGGGACTTGACTTGATTCACCCAAGTCACTTTGTACTGAAATATAACATGGAATGTGTACCTGCTGGGATCAGAAATTAATCTTTTCTGGATCCCATGTACCTTAACACTGATCAAGGGACTTTGCAATGGACACATTAGGCACCAGTCTACATTTCTCAGATTACCAAAAGGCAGCTATTAAATTATGTTAGCTACAATCATTTTTTGCACCCCCGCCCCAACATGCTGCAATGGGATTTATCTGTATAACAGCCCTTTCTACTTTTCCTCATCAGGATTTCAGGTCCCAAAAAGGAAAGCTTTACTAGGTTAAAGCCCAGGGAAATGGACCTTCATCCTTAAATATCCTTATTGTGTTGTGATGCCTTAGACAATTCTACAACAGTAAGACTCTCCCATTGTGGACCCAAGACTTGAATGATCAAAGGAAACCAAGATAAACCATAAATGTGAGATAGGAAAAAATACTCAACTCACTGGATGGATATTCTGGTTCTTTTCTGAGCCAGAGCTTGTTCTTCTACTGTACTTGTGCTGTAGGGTTCAGAGTTTGACCAGGAAAAGCATAGTCCAGTTTCCATTAATAGCTGCACCATCTTTTCAAACATACAGCTTACATTGAACACTGCCTGGTTAGCTAAAGAATTAAGACACTGCCCTGAGTCCCTCAGTATCTGCTTGGAAAGTCAGGTCAAAATCTGGCATGAAAATACATGAATGCAAATCATCTTACACAAAGACTTGTGTATATGTCACTGAAATGCTTTTGAGAGTACCAAATACTCCTATTAAAAAATAAAATGGCACCTCTATTATTACTCAAACAGCAAAAGGAAATCAGATATGCATATTTTGTCATAGATATGAAAGAGGAAGCAAGAAGGCAAGCTGAGAGATAGATGCTACCCCCAGGGCAGCAGTGACATTTGGTTGTTTTGGTCATTGTACCAGCATTTTGTACACCCACGGCAGGCAGTCACTGGCTGCTGAACTTAAACCGTTTTTCTGGCGGTCAAGACACGGACAATGGACCCTACACCTCCAGCAGCGAGAGCCTGAAAACAGAGAAGTAACAGTTAATACAAATAACAGACTTAAAAATAATAACACTCAATACAGTTAATACTCAATAACTGACTTAAGTGGCAATGCTTCAACGACAAAAATTCAAAAACAGACTCCAAGAAGAAACTGCAGAACTGGTATTAATTTGCAAACTGGACACTATCAAATTAGGCCTAAATAAAGACTGGGAGTGGAAGGGTCACAACAACAACTAAATTTCCCTCTGCTGTTACTCACACTTTGTCTATTGTTTGAAATGGGCCACCCAGTTTACATTGGCCTCATTACCACTACAAAAGTGATTTTTCCTCCCTTGGCAGTCTACTGTTGAGAACAGCCCACTTTCACTTTAATGGAGTTGTCTCGTTAGCACTGACCCCCACTTGGTAAGGCAACTCCCATCTCTTCATGTATTGTGTGCATATATACCTGCCTACTGTTTTCTTCCACTCCATGCATCTGATGAAGTGGTTTTAACCCACGAAAGCTTATGGCCAAATAAATGTGTTCGTCTCTAAGGTGCCACAAGTACGCCTCGTTGTTTTAGTTAATACAAATTAACCAATAACACAGTAAGCACAGACAAACAATTACTACTTGGACTTCAGTACGTTTCATCTGAACATCTCAAAGTGTTCTACAGACACTAACCGTCGGCACTCTGCAATAGGGAAGCATTACCACATTCATTTTATAAATGGGGAAATGGAGTCAGGCATTAGATAACTTGCGCAAGTAAGATTCACTGGGGGAGTCAGGACACTTGGGTTCTATTCCCAGCTAAATCCCCAACTTTGACCTTAGATTATACTGCCTCAGTGCAAGATGACAGTTTTTAGGAAATATGCAATGGCTCATTTTCATTCTTACCTAATGCATGATCAAACTTCACCTGTAAAGTCTGCATGCATCAATATGACATAGGAAGTGTGCACTAATTTCACATGGTTCCCTGGGGAACCTTGTCCTTCCCACCCCAACTGTTGCAATACGAACACTGGAATTTTAAGGGGAAGAAGGCTGATTCTTATTGGACTCAAGACAGAGTCATGGATGTAAGGATCTGTGCTAATGCAAATTATCAGGCCAAATGCGACTGAGACTTAACACACCTTTTCATGCCACTGCAGTAACACAGCACTGCTGTTGTCAGAGGGGCTCTCAAACCCTTTGTAGATGTATTTCATTAGCAGATCAACTCCATTCTTGTCCAGAGATTGTACTGCCTTTTCAATATCATTGGCTTTGAAAGAGATGAGAACTTTCAGAACAATGCTTTCTGCACGATCCTGTAAACAAGAGAAAAAGTCACAACCTGGAACTGAGCTGATCAATACTGACATGGTCTGCAGCCAAATGTTAATGATCTCTCAGCTCTCGGAGGTAGAACTTTTCTGTTCTTAACAATTCAAAAATGTTCGGCTAAGGTAGCTCAAACACATACCAAGTTGTCAAGCGTATTGTACGACAGATGCCCACATCTGCCCTACGACAGTATGACCTCAACTGACACATCTGTAATTCTAAATGAACTTCAATTTACAGCTAACATATGTAATTAATTTGTAATTAAGTTTTAGATAACAAGTTAAACAGTTAGTGCCCAGTTGGGTGAAGGAAGCTAGTCTCAAAAAAGAGACTAATTTTCTTCACTGGCTTTGTAACAAGCTTGTTCTCTTCTAGGTTTCTCTTTCTGCTCACCAAGCTTGGCTTTTGTTTGCAGGACTCCACCCACAGAACTGTATAAGGGCTGTACTGAACTTTATCACTGTTAATGTTCATGCACTGGAAAGTTCAAAAGAAGTTGGAACTAATAGGACTAAGGGTTTGATTGGCTTTCCTCTCACCTCTTATTTTACATTTTGTCTAGATGGACAGCTCTGCTGTGGAATAGAAGTGATCTTAAAGGAGTTTGCTCTCAAATTTCAGAAGTATTCCTACTCAGCACTGTTTGAGCTCTGCTCAGCTAATACCTTAGCTTTACTCTGCATTATCCTTCTCTTCCCCCATTGACTACTGTATTATAACTACCGCTTTAATTCTGTGTACATAATGCTTTACAAAATCCTTGGAAAACATCTTTAAGGCCCAGTCAGTATTACCAGCATGAAATAGTTCCTGGTAATATGATTGCTTAATCTACACAGGTCAACCCAAACATCTGAAGCTGCAGTTAAAAGCAGCTGAACTGTCACATCCATGCTGAAATACAACTGCTAGCATCAAATGCTTCAGGTAACGAGAACTGACCTTGATGCCATTTCTGGATCAAGAATTTATGTAGCATGGTTAGGTCCTTTCATCACCCATTCTGTAAGTATCATCCTTCCCCACCCTCCCAAAGTAATTTTCTTCCCCTGTTCACTCAATCACCACCTGAGAGGTAGCAATATAAAAAACCTTAACTGTCAGAATGGATTCCTCTTGTATATAATCCCACTGAGCAAGTACTGTCTGCAGTTGCTTCCCAAAGGAATTATAGCCATTATCTTTCCCAGTACACAGAGACACCCTGCAGCCATTTGATTTAGTGAGACTTCTCAGATATGTAGCAGAAATAGTAAGCAGAAACAGTTATTTGGTGGGAGGTTATATCCTAAAATAAGAATGAAGCCAAGAACAAGCTCACGAGACAGAGCTGCCAGATCTGCAAGTTCTCCCAAGGCTTTGGTGAAATCAGTCATATTTTAAGTCTTTTTCCAAGTGGAAAAAGACTTTGTACAATGGCACTACCTTGTACAGCAGATCTGCCCCATGTGTACTGAGTCATGTGTACTTCACTGACAGAAGTTTTAATACTTTACTACAGTGAGCCCTGCAGAAGCAACTTAACTGTGGGCAGCAAGTTAGATTTGTTTGCCTCCTACATCAGAATTACAGTAGCCCCTATGCAACCTCATTGTCTTTATATTATTCCTTCAATGACACCAGAGCAATTGTAATGAAAGACACATTGTCACAGATGTAAAAGAAGGCAAAATTACCGGCAGAATCTCTTACTTGATGATGCCCTTGATACCAAGATTGGTAGGTGATTCTTAGACCCCCAAGTAAATTTGTAGGGCTGGCAGTTGGTGGAGAAAATCTTTACTGGGAAGTTTGTTTGTGACAGTAGACCAAACATAGAATCCTACAGATATATTCTTACAGAGTGAATGCTTAGAGTAGAACTCCACTCTAAACAGAGCTGTGTGGGTGGCTACAGTACGGTAGATTCCTATAGCTTATCTGCGCATCCATAACACTCAAAACTAGTTTTTGAGAGCCTTGTCCGACAGGCAAGTATGTGTGCACAGTATAGTCAAAGCTCTCCTCAAAATGGGAGTGCTTATATTTTCTAAGTTCTTATTGTAGCTAGAATTATGGACTAGACACAGTAGCTGATCAGTGCCTACTGTTTTGGGTCCTTTTTCATAGGCCTACTTGGGCCGAATATAGTTTGGCAACAGGAAAATACTTAATCAGTCTCAAAGAGAGGGCAAGGAGAATTAGGAGAGAATTCATAGTATGGCATATAAATGTGAGAGTTATTGGCTACTTCACCTTTACTGCTTGGTTCTTGGTGTTGATTGGAGGATTCTTCAGGGCTGCCTGCAATGCAGCCATCATGTTCCCTGTGAACAATGGTTAAGGAAAGACAGGGAAACAAGGACCTAGAAAGCAACAGAGCTAGTCACAATACAGTGGGGTTCACATGTAACTTGTTCATTACTAGGAATATCAGCGATGGAGTTGCTAAGAGAACATCTTCCATATTGAACACTTCAGTGGGTGCAACATAAGGTGGCAAATACTAGCCAATTACTGAAATCAATGGGACCTGTACTAAGGTGGTACAGTTTTCAGTACTGGAGAGCACCAATCATGAAACAAGGATCCAAATAATAGAAACATTTAGAATTGGTCTAATTTGGAATTTCTATCTTCAAACATCACACATAATGGCAAAATATCATCCAACAAGCTATAGCATAGCTGTTTGCACAATACAGAATGATGTGATTGCTAAAATAAACTGTTAGTGGGAACATCTGTGCCACATAAATTGGAAAAATACCATCAGTCAGGACACCAGACTAAACATTGGTAGGAAAGGAAAGGTCAATCTGTCAGTCAATTCATCACAATGTAGTTGATTATGATTTGGGAGAGTTTTCTATTCAGATCGTATATTACATCCACCACTGTGGTATCTAGAAACCTCCCCCACCAGTGCATTAAGTAACATGACTAATGTGCACCACAGATGGAGTTCATTATAGAACAATGAGACTCCAAGACTGCCTCCATCAATGTCATGAACCAGGAGGAGAACAAAACATGCTCTAGAGACACAGATAATTCAGGCTTAGCAGCCCCCACTTGAATTTTCGTAAAGGGTTTCACAGTTCTGAGCACAGAAATTTGCCTTTCAGTTTTTCCCCCCCACCTCCCCAGGAATTGCCAAAATTGAATCACAAAACCCATTAACCCTATGGGGTTCAGCCTCGCCTTGAAAGGGCACTACTGAAGCAAAATGCTTTAATATGTGGAAGTGAAAAGGAATTAGATTGTCACAGACGAGGTGCAATTATTCCCATAAAAGGAAAACCACACAGCGTGCACACTTCCTCCAACCCTGAAGCCTAAGAAGGGGGGTTTGAGGGCAGGGCTTTCTCTCTGTCCCTCCCTCCTGCTCTCATGAGGTCAGACAAGACCACATCCTCAAGTGCGTACGCGCCCGAGAACTGGAAATACAAAAAAAGCTGACCGATATTAACTTACATAAATAAAATTGTACAGGGCAACGGTCTCCATGGATAGCACGGTGCTCAAGCCAGGGATTAGACAGACACACACTAGGAAGTTTTACATTGTTTGGAAAATATTTCATTGAAAATCTATTGTTGTTTAAGAACCCAACACACCTGAGTTTTAATCTGTGTTTCCTACTCCTGCACTTGCACTCAAAGACGACAGTTATTTATTTCATTCTGTGGGGCTAGGTGGTACTGGCTGACCTTACCCAGTCTGAAGCCTGCCCTTAGGGAGCCACAGATTTACAGGGTAGACTAGTTCGAGAGCGACAGGGCTGTGATGAATCTGAGCAGGGGACATGGAGGATCCTCCCCCCTGCCCAGTAACTTTCCAGGCCAGCAAAGCCCTGGCACACTCAGTGCAGGGTGACACAGGCGAGCCCCACCCGCCCTGCCTGTGCCCTGGGCATCCTACAAGCCTGGTAGGCTCAGTATAGGGCTGGGGACCGCTCCGCGCCCCGGCAGAGAACCGGGCAGGGCAGGGCAGGGCAGGGGGCCAGTCCCCTCCTCCCCTCGCGCTCCTGGCCTCAGTCAGCGGCCAGGACTCTTTCCCCGGCGCTGGCGGAAGGATATTGCCGCAGGCAGGAATCCACCTCGCCCTCGTCGGGCCCGGCCTGGCCATCGCCTCCCTCCTCCTCGTCCACGAATTTGTTCTCGTCATACTCATCCACATCCACGCGGCGAAAGCGCGCAGAGGACACCGTGTTCTTCGCCATCACCCCGGAACCTGCCGGCGCCTCCCGGCCGCTCCCCTCCGCAGGACGGTGCCCGCCCCCTACTGCCCGCAGTGAGCAACACCGCGCATGCGCAGGGAGTAGAGTTTCTTCCGCCTCTCACTTCCACTCACGCGCAGGAAAGATCGCGCTCGATCGATCATCTCTTCCTACGTAATAGCCATGCGCGCTTGCCGTTCGTGGGTGGGAGCATGCGCAACACAACTGCGAGTATCTTTTTACGCATGCGTGTTTTAAATTCCGCACTCCCTCCTCTAGTGCGCATGTGTTCTGAACAGACTTCCTCTTTCTCCTGCGGCATCCGGCAGGCCTTGCGCGCAGCCGTAGAGAAGGCAACCCTCAAGTGGGCGGAGGAAGGCAGGGTCCGGGGAGGAGCAGGTGAGCTGTTGCGATTGGTCGGCAGGGGGTGGTCACGTGTTCTCCCGGGTGAGGAGGGCCGTCACCATAGGAGCGGTCCCCTGCAGCTAACGGGCGCTGTATGGGGGCGAGCGGCGCGGTGCGGCGCGGCGGTCCCGATCCAGCCACGCCGGGTTAGGCTGAGGCTCTGCCTGCTGGGTGGGTGTGAGCCCCGGGTACGCACCGGTGTACTGGGTGCGGCTTATCTCCAGCAGCCCGGTGTGGCCCGCCCCCGTCTGTCCTCAGGGGCTACTGCAGGAAGGAGGTCACTGCCCCCACGGCCTTTCTGCCTCCCCTCCCGCAGTGCTTCTCTAGCGCTTTCCAGTGGGACGCCCCTGAGTGCTTCTTGCTGCTAATTCATTCACTCCACCTAGCTCCCCGCGAGAAGGGTTAGCGCTCAGAGCCCTACTTTGTAGATGGGGAAACTGAGGCACAGAAGCGCCCAAACTTTCACCAGTGCCCCTTGATTTTTGGCTGCTGCAGTTTCTAGGTGGGCAGGTTTTCAATTTCACTTGTCTCCTCTTTGAGCAGGTATGCTCGGTGTTGCTGGACATCTGGCCCAAAGTGTCCAAAATCAGGCTCTTAAAAAATTGAGATAATTACAAGAATTTGGGCTAAGAGAGCTACTCATAGTCATATGATGAATCAGTGGCAGAGTTGAGGCCAAAACCCCAAAAACTTGACTCCCAGTTCCTCCTCTTCACTCCAAACAGTAATCCCTTCCTTTATATTGATATAAATATTTTAATCAGTTGTCTTTAATATATGTTGAAATGAGATTTGAGGTATACATTATATTAGTATTGTATGTTAAATGGACATTGATAAGTAGTTTGAGTTCAAAATCTGGGATTTACAAAAAAGAACTTTACAGAATCTAATATGAATCATAATGCTTTCCTAATAATAATAAAAAAATAATTTAGGACATTAAACTTAGTCTTGTGGTGCTGGGAACCCAACCTCAAAAGCCTTGTGCTAATACATAACAAGGAGAAAGTGAAATTGACCAGCCAACTTTTACTGTGCAAGCTGAGTGAAATACAGAAAATAATACAGAAATAGTAAAAAGTACATTTAACCCCCCTGTTTTAATAGTCTGACATAAACATAAACAGATATTCTTTTAAAGTAAGATTTTTATCATGCATTCCCTTAAATAAATTTGTTCATTTTTCAAATAATTGTATATACATTAAGAAGTTCACTTTAAAATTCCAGTCCATCTCCAACTGAAGACAATGGAAAAACTCAATCGGGATTAAAGAGGGCCCCAAGTGATTGCGTGTTGTTAAGATGTAGAAGTAGGGAGTTCTCATACTATGACCCCTAACCCTGCAAAGATTCATGCAAGTGAGTTGTCCTCCTGAAGTGAAATCACGCAGCACCTTGCAAGATCAAGTGTCAGAGTGGGGACTTTGCACCTCTTGGATGCAGAATTTGTGTTGCTGTGTTACATGGACATGTGAGAGGTTGAGTATTATTTGAACCCCTACAGAGAAGTTATGTATGGTAAGGACTAACAATTAGATTCTTAATGCTGGGGTCACAAAAATAAAAAAGATTGATTTTTACAGAATTAATTGGTGTATTTTTGATTAAGGTTTCTGTAAACACTCAAAGCCACTTTTGCTACAGATCAGAAGTTACCAGCTTTACTATAGAACGCTGCAATTAAAACACTTTAAATATTAATAACAAATATATTGTATTACAACAGTGAAAGCACTGATCTATAAAACAACTCACTCTTCATACTCTATATTCTATCAGCACCACCTTTTAAAACTTTATATGAAAGAGATCTCTTTGGTGTTCCCTCAGTTTTATTTTTTATATATTTCTAATCCTTTTATATTTTTTAAAATCTAATTTAAAAATCATATTACATGAACTTCTGGCTGATGAGAGGTGGCAGCCTTGGAGGGTAAAGGCTTTTTTATTCACAGGACAGGTAGTGGGAGTATAGTGTTCCCCCATGTATATCCACCCTTACCTGAAGGAACCACTTTTGGGATTCAGGCAGTGTTTGGTCTATATTGTCCATTTCATCCTTACCTTATGCCGAGGCTTTCAACAAGGATACTAGTTACGTTGACATCTTATATGCTGTGGATACCTCTCCAGTGAAAATCTGATTGAGACTGTCAACTTCATTTATTGTAAGTCACTAAAAGTCATTGGCAGGTACTGAATTTTTATCATTACTGGCCTAGATTGGATTTAAACAAGTGTTCTAAAGGTAAAAGTATCCATATCCTCAACATCACAGTTCTCTGAGCCATCTAGTCCCTCTATGTATTAACTTTCATAAGAAATGGATTTACGTTTTTTTTTCTTTTTTCTTTTTCTTTTTTATTTTTTGCCCTTTGGTATCTGTGGTCTTGCTACTTAAAAGTCGTTCAGTGATTTCTACCACCTGAACAGGTCTTCCATGGGAAAAGGTTTGGGAATGATTGGTATCATTAAATAACTCCTTAGGCATCTTTAAATGCCTTACAATATTTTTAGGTTTGGGATATAAATGTTGCCCCCCAAAAGGCAGAAACTTGCTCGTTAAAGGCACCAAATGGCTGTGACTCATCAGTGGTGGCAATCTGCCATTCATCATTTGTGAAGGTTGCTGAGACGGTGTGTTAGCAAAGTAGTATTGCTGCAAATTCTGCTGAGGTTTTAGATTTTCATATGTTGCCTGGGGAGATGCTTTCATTAAATAACGTTTCATTCCTGTTATGTTGTTAATTTTATGTGAATTTTGTTGGTCAGCTAATGCTCTTGCAGGTAAAATTGGATGATAAAGGGTTGCTTCTGGCATACCACTCACAAAATTGTAAAGGAGGGAATGCCAGACCCCACCACATAATGAGTTCAAAGTCACGTGAGGCCACAAGCTGGCAAGGCTTTGTAAAGCTTTGCAGTTCCATATGGACATGGGGAAATCATCCTCAGTGTGATAAAGCTGAGAGAAATAAATACAAAGGGTAATGTCTGGGTACTTTGACAAGAAACTGTAGATCTTGCTTATGCAGCAGTGCTCAGCCTCATTACAAGGAGAGTAGTTTGAATAAAGAATTATGTACCCGATGCTGTCATAGTCATGTGTAACTGCATCCAGATAGCCGCCCATCTCAAATAACATGGACTCTGGGTGGATGTTATACTTAATGCAGTTGGTTGCATGGCCCTTTTGGACTAATGTCCCAGAAAAGCTCCTCAGTTCATAGAATATAAGGTGTTTGTTTTGCGGACTCATTAGTCCATATGGGAATCCAAAGGCCTTATGAAATTCCATATAAGGGACTCTTGCTTCTTCACCTGTTTGTATATGATAGGGGCATTTGGGACAACTTTTGCTCAGTGTCTGCCAATAATAGGGCTTTACTACTGTTCCTTGATTTGCCAGATATTCCTGGAACAAAGTTTCCCTTTCTGGGTTCATACTGTACTGGAAAATCTCCCCACTCATATTTCTGTAATTGACAGTCCTGAAAGAAGAAAAAAGAACTCGTAATTTATCCCTCCCATTTCCTTTGCTCTTACACTGCAAACATTAAAATGCATATTTGCCTCTAAAGAATAAGCTATTGCACAAGTACAAAAGAGAGCTTTGTGGATTGCAGCTTCAAGTGACGAGAGGGCAAGTTGGCAATACAAGTTTCAAGATTGTCCTTGTCTTTACATGCCTGCCTTCTGTGTTTAAAATAAATTAATCAGAAAATCTCTCTTCCTGCTACTACCTCCCCTCCCACAAAAGTACAAAGTATATAATAAAAGCATTGCATACTTTTCAGAAATTGGATCACTAGATTTGCTGTATGCAATCTGAGCACAATCAGATATTTTAAAAAAGGTATAATTACCATCAATACATCTCCAGACCAGGACAGTAGTCAATGTATATGTAGTCCACTTCACAGGCTTTCCTGAGTCCAGTTGTTGATTCCCATTTTAGTCTAATAAATATTACAAACTTCAGGGGGTAGGCGTTAAGATCATTTGTTCAACTGGTTGTTTTTTCTCATCTCCCAAAGACCAGCATGTAGTTTTGTTATATAACTTTGAGGCATGGCAACCCTACTAATCATGGTGAAGACTCTAAAGACAACTTCATTTTGATGTTTGCACTTGCCAGATGCTAGGATACGCAGACACAAACAAGACTTTTTCATTGTTTGTATTTCAAACAGTCTGCTGGGTTTAGCTTTCTTTCCTTTGCCTGTCACTATTTCCTTTTCCCTCTTCCTTTATTAAGTTCCTTTAATTTTTTTCAGACATTTTGGTATAAGTGGCTTTTTGGGGTGGGGGTGGGAATAAAAGATGCACAGATAGAATAAACCAAAATATTTATTTGGCATATTGATACAAAGTAACTATTTATTATTCATCTGCAGTGGCAATCTGACAGAGGCGCCATTGTTTTAGGTATTGCACATACACGTAATGCAAAATAGTCCCTGCTTCAATCTTGACTTTGCTAAAGTCCTTGCCTAGGTTTATGATCATTGGATCTTTAATAAGTGTGTAAGCAGTCTGATATACAGTGGGCCAAATCATGCTAATCATACTCTAAAAAAACTCCAAATAGGAGTCAATAGGAGTTTTGCATAAATTAAGTAAGATGTGGCATAAAAGATGCTCTCGCTAATTATTTTCCTGTGTCAGTTGGATCCAGTCACTTCCTTTTCAAAAAGCTCCAGTGGGCTCCCCCTTTCCCACTGATTCAAGTTTAAATTTCCCATCATTGCTTTCAAGGCCCTGCTTGGCTTCCCTCCTTCCACCTGCATCATGGCTCTTATTACATTCCCGCAAATCCTCTTTGCTCTGCTGACTGGAACCTCACTACTACTTTTGTTTCCTTGTCACACTCCTGTCTTTGTGCCAAATTCATAGCTTTTTTATGTGCATGGAACAATCTCTTGAAGTAGGTCCTCATCTGCTTCTAATTAAGGGTCCTCCTAAAGAGTCTCTTCTTGAAGCCCACAAACACTGTCCTTGTGATCTTGAAAATATTCACTGAGTGTCCTGTTGTGTTCAGTCTTCTACGTGTCTGTCTTGATCACTGTAATTTCATCAGGGCAAGGACTCTGTATCCGTTTTCTACGCTGATGAGCACATTGGTGCTTAAATAGTACTCATAATAAAAAAAGAGTAGTTCTGAGGAAGAAAAAATCCTCCAGAGTGTGAATAAACACCTGTTGAGGGGCTTATCTGCACCTGTCTAGACCTCCTGCAGTTTGCCAATACTAGCAAACAGAAAAAAGATGAAGCATTTGGAGAAAGGTGTGTGTTACTGTTGCCTTCCATGACCAGCGAGACTGGCCACAAGATGGCATCGTAGCACACAAGTGGTGTTGAGTATTTTATACTCACTGGCCATAAAAATGGTTTGAACTTTATTCTGTGGTGTTTGCAGTGTTGCTGTAGCCACGTCAACTTTATTTTGTGTATGCAGTGTTGTTGCAACCATATTGGTCCCAGGATGTTAGCAATACAAGGTAGCTGAATTAATATCTTTTATTAGTCCAGTAAAAGATATAACCTCACCCACCTTGTGACTTTACTATAACATTTAACAAGGTGCTGCCAAAGAGACCTTAAGGTTGATCTCTTCCCCTAAAACTTCATGTAGCTCTGATACAACAACAACAAATCTTCCAGCCTCCCAGATTAGTGCTGCAGTATCCTAACTGAGGAGCTGGGAGCGCCAGGGAAAACCATCAAGGACTCTGGGTTTAATTGGGACTGTGTGCATGTGACCTGAGTGCATATATGCATCTGCCCTCTCCTTCCCTGCCAGCTCTGTCCTTGTGAGCCTGCAGGGGCTTAAATTGACAAGGATCCTGCACCGTAGTGCTTCAGGCTGCAGCATTCTCATCAATTTAAATCCCCTGCCAAGTAAGAAGAACAGAGCCGACAGGGGAGCGGAATCCAAATGAATCAGTGAATATAGCAGAGCTCTGCTTCTCATTTGCCACATACACTATTCTCGTAGTAGACGACTGTGGGTCAAAAGAGGAAGGGTGGCAAAAAAAAAAATCAAAAAACCCTCAAGCAAAATGAAACAAAACTTACCACTCAGCAGGTTCTGAGGACAAGTCAGCATCTGTGCTTCGTTTTTTAAATTGTCGTCAAAAAAAAAAAAAAAAGGCTAGATGCCAATTTAGTTGTACAAACTCTATTTAACTTTCTTAAATGTCCAGGTCTGGAAGCAGCTGGTGACCTTATGGAACTCTCCACAAAAAGAAATTTTTGTCAAGTGTACAGCTGTAGTCAATAACACTGAGCACTTACCTAGCACATCTCATCCTCAAAGCACTTAATAAACATTAGCAAATGGTTTAGTGGTTAAAATACAGAATGGGGAGAGGGGCACTGTCAATGAGTTTTGGGGAGACAAGGCCCTGCACCCCCGGCTTCCTGCGATTCACCATGACTCTCAGCCAGCCAGTAAAACAGAAGGTTTATTTAGACGACAGGAACACAGTCCAAAACAGGTCTTGTAGGTACAGGCAACAGGACTTCCTCAGTTAGGTCCATCTTGGGGTGGGGACGGTGTCCTAGGGAGGCCAAAGCCTCCACTTTCCCGGTCCAGGAGGCCACCTGATATCTTTGTTCTCCAACACCTTCAGCTGGCGCCTTTGCAGAGGAGGGGCCCAGGCCATCAGTTGCCAGGAGACAGGGTGTCAGCCATTCTCTGTGCAGACAGCATCACAGTGACCCCCTAGGGCTCTGCAGCAATCACATACCCCTAGACCAGGGGTCGGCAACCTATGACACTTGTCTGTCTGGGGGCAGAGGTGTGGATAAGGGTGGGACAGTCAGGGGACAGGTAAGAGGTAGGTTCATAGGGGGGCAGTTAGGGTGGGGGGGGTCTTAGGAGAGGGCAATCGGGACAAGGAGCAGAGAGGGGTGGGGGGGGCGCAGCTGCTCCCTGCTAGCGGCGCTGTCGCCTTTGCAGGGCTGCTGCCCCCCTGCACCGCACCGGCTCCTCCATGGGCTCGCTGCTGTCGCAAGCGGGACGCTCTGGCTCTCCGGTGCCTCCGGAAGGCGGCTCCTCCCCGCCAAGCTGCTGCAGCAGCCCAAGCCCAGCAAACCCATTGAGTGGACTCAGGGCAGGGGCCACCTGGGTGGGGAGGGGAGGACTTGCGGGGGGGCTGTGTACCCTCCAGGGGATTTCAGGGGGTGGAGAGGGGGGGACCTGGTCTGCGGAGCAGCCCCTGGGCATGGCTGGCCCGTGGGGTCTATAAAGGCTCATTGGGATTTGCCCCTCAATGAACTGATCTGAAGGGGTGAAGGCAAGGTAGAAGTTTCACCTAGGGCACAAAATAGCCTTGCACCGGCCCTGCCCCAGGGGGTGCATGCACCCCAGGTTAAGAACCACTCTGATAAGATCTGCATTTTAATTTTATTTTAAATGAAGCTTCTTAAACATTTTAAAAAACTTGTTTACTTTGCATACAACAATAGTTTATAGACTTAGAGAGACTTTCTAAAAACATTAAAATGTATTACTGACACGTGAAACCTTAAATTAGAGTGAACAAATGAAGACTCAGCGCACTGCTTCTGAAAGGTTGCCGACCCCTGCCCTAGACACTCGAGAAATGCATTGAGGAAACTGAGGCATCCACACAGCACTCAGAGAAAACATTAAGAACATTCCCACTTCGTCACAGGCACTATTCCCAGCATTGCCCCTCTGATTGTGCCACTGGGCTGGATTGCTTACAGGGACAGTGGCTTCTGATTCTGGGAGCCTAAGTTGAAACACTGAATCTGATTTTTTTTTTTTTTTTTTTGCTGAGCACTCAGAACTCTAGTTGAAGTTAATGGGTGCTGTGGATGCTCAGCACTTGTGAAAGTCAGACTCAGCGTGTATCAAATTGGACACTTAATTGAAGCACCCCAAATCAGTCATCATTTTTGTTAGCCTTAAAGCCAAATTTTACAATCCTTACTCAGGAAAAAATGCTGTTGATTCCAATGGGAATTTTGCCCAACTACGGGCCCAGGGTTTGGTCCTATAGTTCTGTGTCTTTTCTCCTTCTGAAGAAAAGGGCTATAGTAGTTGTATATGGCACCTTGCAGAGGCATGGGGTTGTGAGCCAACAAATTAATATCTGTAAAGTGCTCTGAGTTCCTTAAATTATGCTGTAGGAGAATAAATATTTTATTTATTATCCTTAATTCTGTTTGTTCATAAAAATTAACCAGTGCACAGGCTTAGGGAACAATAAGGACCCTCGGAAGTCTTCTTTTGTTGTGTCTGGCTGCCCCTGTGTCCAGCCAAGAGCTCTTCCAGCCCCTCTCTTCTACTTACCTGCTTTCCTTATGGACTTAACTCTATATTGGTCAATGGGGGAGTTTTTCATCTGCAGGAGGAACACAGGATTTTTGGGCTGCAACAGAGTGGAGAGTGGGTCTTCAATTTTTTGGGGGAGGGAGTGGGGGGAGAGAAATCTGCCAAGTGTCTCTAAAAAACTCTTTTTGTATGGAATATGGTCACATTGCATAAAAGCATCATCCTGACATAATACAGTGATAGGCATGGCATTCTCTAGGCATTCCAAACGCATTCCAGTAAAATCTTAAACCACAACACAAACATATATTCTCTATATATAGGAATCCCTTCATCTACCCATGAAATGCAGCCATCTCTAGGGCAGAGAGCAGTTGCCATTTAACAGTGCACAATAGCACTATACAACTCTTTATGGAAAGAAGTGAAAAGGATTATTGTATTCAGTTAAATTACAGGGTGAATTTAAGTGATCAGCATATAATTACTCAAGTTGGAATTTGGCCAGGACATAGGCCATTTGTTCTTGAGGGAAATATACCAACTGGTCAGGACCTCACTTTTACATCTTCTCCAAATACTAGATGCAATCATGTACCTCTTCAGAATCTGTGACTCTCCTTACACCTCAATCTATCCCAAGTTTGCCAATTTTGAGTGCAATTACTGATGTTGGTTTTATTTATTTAAAATAACATGATTTATCCAGATTTCTTTTGCATCAAAGGAAATACACAGATTAAAGGTTTATGTGACACTAGGCAAAAGTTTATTCCAAGTACAGATATAGTTCTAGAAGTGTGATAGTGAGTTTTTTCTCCATTTATTAGCCAAATTAAAAAGCCAAAGATTGCTTTCTCTAGTACAAATATACTTATGTTTACATAAGGGGGATCTAGTATTCCCCCTCTAAGTAACGCACTTTGTACAAGAATGACACCCCCCCCTTTTTTTTTTTTTGCTGCTGAACCTCTGAGAGTTGAAATTCTGTAGCATTTCTTAGTACTGCCTGGTTCAAAATAATCTCTATTGGAAAGCATTTTACACATGACTTCATTCAGTAATAAGTTTAGCTGAGTTCAAAGTACAGAAGGGTCATGTGGTCTTTAAACAATCAGAAACTTAATGTTTCTGTTCTATCTTAAGACTTTAAATATAAGAGGTGGGGAGGGGGGAATAGCAGGATGTGATCCAAAGCTGTTTTTGATTTAATGCTTTAGTTTCATTTGGAGACTTGGGGCTGGATCCTGCAAAGTGCCCTCAATTCCCATTTGTCCTAATGTTTGTGTCTCACTGTTTTTACACAAGTGTAACTTCACTGACTTCAGTGGAGTTACTCCCAATGTACACTGGAATAAGTGAAATTAGAATCAGGCCCCTTGATCCCAATAGTGTGGTGAACAGTGGAGACTGTAATAAAGGGAAGATGACCTGGCATCTATTTTGGTATTTATAGCAGCAGCAGCAGCAGCAATAGACAGTTGATGAAAATATTATTGGGGGCTGGAGAAAAGTGAAAGCCAGGGTGCAGGGTTTGTGAATTCAGTGCATGCAAAAATAGGAAACTGCTTTGCCTTTAACCAGGAACACAAAAGCTGCTTAATCCTCATCTACATTGCACCAAATATTTCAGTGCTGGCCTTCCTTTGAGCAGACTGTGCTAATGATACTGAACTGTCTGGTGATTTTTATGAAATTGATAGTGGAGACTGGGGTGAAGATACTTAATACATTTTCAGTGATGAATTACGCTAGGATTTGCAAATCAGATGCGCAGAATGAAAAACTGGTACAGTGCACCACTTAGCCTCCAAGTAATTTAGCTATTATGGGATAATCTCCGTAACTAGCTTTTTAACATAGTTTTAAAATCATCAGGACATGTTGCCATCTTTGCAAATTGCACTAATTTTTTTTCCTCTTAAAGAACCAGGCTATTCCCTCCACCCAGTGTTTTGTCACCCTGAGGGAGAGTACAGACATATCTGCGATAGCCCTGTAGCCTTTGGGCTTGAAAAAGACAGCATATATGTAATTGAACCAAAGATCACCTATGAAGGCTCAGTGAGAAATGGGAGCCTGAAGAGAGAGCGTAGGTCAGTGTAGTGAAGAAATCACTATTTCTAAGGCACATTTTATTTGTTCATAAAAATTCTGATCAAGGCTCTGGTCCTACGAAAGAACAAATGAGAGTATTCCCATTGATGTCATTGGGACTTGTGCATAAAGTTAAGTACATGTGTAGGTCTTTGCAGGATTGGAGACCAAAGTAGTAATGCCTGCTAAAGCTAGTTTGTGTATTGTATGTGGGATGAGAACAGACCTCTCAGAACAGTAATAAATATTGTAGAAAGCTAGACAAATTCGTACCTGGTTTACCTTAGAGATAAATTTGGTTCAATATGTGTATGGTTGAAAATGTGTAAATGGAAGCCAGAGGCCAGATACCCTGAATTACAAGTTCAGATTTTAGGATTCTGCATCCTCTCAACATAAATAAATTTAGTTCTGTGCATTTTGCTCAGTCAGTATTACCAAACCCAAGCATTCAAGAATCACAAGTCAAGCACTAAAAAAATCATGAAATTTAAAAAAATAAACGGGGAGGAAAGGGAGTGGTTTCTTTCCCTTCTGGTGTTGGAATGTTTAGATCTCACATTTTCATGCTTTTCCCTTTAGTCACAAGGGCTAGAAAATTATCTTTTGGGGTTTTTTTTTGTTTTTGTTTTTTAAAGGACAGCTGAGCTTCTTATGTAGTAACCTGATTCCACCATCTGGGACTCAAACAAAAGCACCAAATAATCTGAGACTCCCATTACAAACCACCCAGATCTTAAAAACCTCAGCCCTCTCCATGCTATATGAACATTAAAGTACCCATGATATTTCTGTACTGTTAGGGATTTGCCAACATTTTTCTTTTCCCACACTGGTGGGTGGTGTGTTGCCACTCTCACGCTATCAACTCCAGCATGGTTCCCTGTGTTGTGCTAGTGTAATGGAGGTGAGGCTGGATGATCTGCTGTTACACAGATAGGCTTATCTTCCCGTCTGTGATATCGATGTGCACAGTTTATATCTGGGACTGTTGCATATACACGCGCACACACACATTTCTTTTTAATTGTTTTGGGTTGAGGATCTAGCCCCTGTTGACATCAGCTTGCCAGTAGAGGGAGAGTAGTTTGCTTCACATCACTAAAGATACTGAGCCTGATTCTTCTTATTCATACCAGTATAAATAAAAAATAACTCTATTAAAGTCAGTGGAGTTACTCTGGTGTAAATGAAGAATGTGATCAGAATCGGTTCCACCAAAGTGTTGCTTAGCCTCATCAATCCATATGTGTGTATTAATTTAGGAGGTTCTGCTTTCTCTTTATTGAGAACAGTGTCCATAAGTGATGTCATTAGAGCTGGTTGGGAATTTTTCAATGAAACACTTTATCAGAAAATGCTGATTTGTCAAATCTGAAACTTTTTGTGGAAACTTAATAGTTTCAACAAAAAAATTGTCGGGAAGGCTTCTCAGGTTCTGGATAGCATTTAGAGAGACCCCTATCCCCCAGAATAGCCAATAGCTGGGTGGCTAGAGTGCTCATCTGGTGCTGATCTGCATCTCCCACATCCTAGGTTAGTCTCGCCAATGGCATATTAGCTATTCTGAGGTGAATATTTCTCTACTTTAAATTTTTGAAAGGTCTAGTTTTTGTTCTGATGCAGAATGAAAGCAAATGCTGAAACCTCTCTTTTTTTTGGCAAATGTCAATTTTTGTTTCTGCGCCAGCCCTACATATCACATCCGTGGTTGGGAAAGATCAGAACTATGGATACATATTTTTTATTTTTACCTTACAAATAAAGCTGTCTTGTACTATATATTCAGCTAATGATATCTAAAATGAAGCAACAGCAATTGAAAGCTGTACAAAGAATTTACTGAACTTGTGCACAGTTATTTAAATGGGGATTGCTGAACAATGATGTATGCTAGTGGCATGGGAGTCCAAGTGCTAAACTGATGAATTATTTGTCAGTGTCCTATTTCTGGCCAAGTATAATAAATGCTCTAGAAACAATATGGAATCCTAAATTGAACTGCACAAGACTCTTCTTCTTACTCTGGATTTTGCTTGAGTGTGGTGCTGGTAATTTGGTTAGTGATTTGTTCATTTTTGTATAAATTCTGGGGCCATGTTCTCATCTTGGCCACTGCAGGGAAAATACAGAGTAGGTCACCTGCTGGAGTTACTCTGTGTTTGACCTGATATCAGACTCTGGCCCTGCGTTTTTAGAGTTCTGTACATGTGCTCTGAAATTATAATTGAGCACATTATAGAAACCAATAAATACATTCAATTATTGGCTGCGCTGAAACTATTTTTGCCACATGATTTCTGTTCAATACTGGAAAAAAAATGAACAAAGATATTTTTTGTTTGTTTTTACAAATAGATGGCAATTGCCTCTGGCTGTGCAAAAAGATTAAACCTGAGAAAATGGAAGATAACATGTATTCCAGCTTTGAAAGACTAGTAAAATGAAAAGGCAGAAATTGTCCTATATGAGCAGTAGTTTATAAGATGAACAAAGCTGTGAATTTCTGTATGCTGCAGGAGGACCTGGTTGCTCAAATAATGGGCAATAGAGATATCATTAGGAAGTTTAAATGAGTTGTGACCCTCCCTAAGGAGACATGATGGAACAGACCAGATTTTGTTTTGGGTTAAGAGTGTTTGTTTGCTGTTTTGTTGCTTTTAATTTGGTCATAAAAAGGTAAGATGTCTCCTTTACTCCCCTCAGCTCCCTCTCAATAAGGTGATTGCTTAAGTCACAGGCTGAGAAGCTCCTCCTAACTTATATAAATTATCATTGTTCAGTTTAGCTGAAACTGACTTCTTTAAGTCAGATTTCCCTCTCAGCCTATGGTAACCCAGTGCCCCTACCATGCATATGTTCAGAGACAGACGGTGTAGAGACCTGGGGAATATATTAATTTATTTGGGGCAGGGACCACAATAATATCTGTCTGGATCCTATTCCCATTAAAATCAATGATTTTAAAAAAGCTGCTATTCATGTCAATTGGCTGCCATTCATGTGAAACAACTAAATAGCAAAGAAACTGAGAACTAACAAAAACCTATATTTTATCATTAAAAATAGTTACTGTGCTGGAGAGCTGCCACCATTGTACCACTCTTCTATTTAAAAAGGGAGTGGAAACATTAGAGTGATAATTGGGCTTGCAAACCAATGAGCTATATCTCAGTACTAGAAGAAGTAATTAATAAAATAATTAAAGATCTGGGGTCACACCCCTAGCTGGTGTGAGTCAGTGTAGCTCCACTGAAGCTCAGGTGTGGCCTACACTACAGAGTGAGGTTGATGCAAGGCAGCTTACATCAGTCTACCTGTGTAAGTGTCTACACTTAAATTTCACTCTCTCCACTGTAACTGCCTCCCTGTGCCAACTTCATAATTCCACCTCCATGAGCTGCGTAGAGTCAAGGTCAATGAAGTGCCAGCATAGACATTGCATTGTGTACGTAGACTGTTATGAACTGTCAGGAGCTGTTTTATAATGCCCTACACTGACTGCACAATCGATACCAGCGCTTCCGGTGAGGATGTGCACCACCGATGCAAGGAGCAAAGTGTAGACATGCCACAAGTAATGTACTTACTGTGGCTGCTGTATGCCGTCATAAGTTAGATCACCTTAATTCTGTAGTGTAGATTTGGCCTCAATAGAGCCATACCAATTTACAGCAACCCAAGGCTTGGCCAAGAGTTACCAAAAGCCTGCCTGAGTATCATGGCAAGCAAGAATGTTTATTTTTATTGTCCCTTTATATGTACTTATGAATAACCTCTATGAATATTTACAAAAACAATTCAAGAATATTAGGTATAATTCTTGTCTCACATTGGTGTAAATCAGGACAGTTCTTTTTAAATCAATGAAATCAAACTCGAAATCATCAATAATATAAATCAGGCAAACCAACATTAGCTAGTGCAAACAAAAGGACAGCCCCACCTACCAAAAAAACCAACAACAAACAAACCCCAAACTAACCCCACAGAGAGAGCCTGAATAAACAGATAAGCCCCCGTTGCATCAACACACTCTGTCAGTGTTGTGCCAAGGAGAAAGGAGATACCAGAGCCAGGGCCTCCTCTCGGAGAACACCTGTTAGCAAGCCCCCAGAGATGTTTAAACATGCCGGCTATGAGCTTGAGTACCTCAACTGATCCACTCTCCGCCTCTCTAACTTCTTGTAATTATTTATGAGAGTGGGTACTGGAGAACCAGGAGCTAGAATTATTTAGACATTTAAAAATGCTTTTGATACAGTTTGTCAGAAGATGCTGTTCGAGAAACTTGGTGTTTAGGGAAGGAGAGAGAAAATCCTGTTATGGACTCAAAACTAATAGGAAGCAAAAGCTACCCAGTCCAAATTTTTGCAAGGCTCAGTGAGGGGTAGATTTGATGTTTCAATACAGGCCTATGTCTAATCTGCTGATTAAGGAACTGGAAGGAGAGTGAATAAGACAGAGAGGTAACGTTTCCTTATTTAACAGGCTTGCATTATTGCAGTATACAAAGATGAGTGTTCGGTAGAAAGTAATAAACCTTCAGGATTTTTGCTGAATCTATAATAGAGGGTGAGATTTTTATTTATTTATTTATTTTTAACATCTAGTTTCTATTGTTGGTTGGTGTTATTTTAGTCAGTGAAAATAAAGCATGTTTGGAGAACTGCCAGGAAGACACGATTTCAAAACATGGCTGTTTTCTTTCAGTTTAGCAAAAGGTTAAGTGTTATCTTTGGTTATCTCATGATCTTAATCTGATAGTGATGCCCTTAACATGGGTGGTGTGAAGTGGCCATCTGCCCTTTTAGCAGCTGGATTGTATTTTTGCCTATTGCACTGAAGACTGCTATATGGGCTACTTGAGGGTTATGTGCACAAGCTGACTTGTATTCATTACTTTGATGTGCAGTAAATTTAAACAAGAAATCGACTGAATATCCTATTTCTAGCAAGTGGCAGTTCTAGTATTTGTGTTAATATTCATCATGGCTTTTAAAAAAAGATTCACAGAGACATTTGTGGATCTGAAATAACAAGAGACCTCGGCTTCTCCTAATATTATTCCTTGCTGGTGACAATCCAGTGAGACGGCTGAGGCAAAAAAGACTGTGAAAACATAAACACAAATAAAAAAATATTTATTCTGGTTCCTGTGGAACAATAGCTTAAATTACATCAACGGAATAATGGATTTCATCTTTAAATTCCTATCCTTTGCCAGTGTTACATGGTGGAAATTGCATAACCTCATTTAATTACATATGTCGTTTCTTTGCCAGATCTGTCACTTCCTGTGCTTTCAGCTTGGTGTCATGCTTAGTGTTGGTGGGTTGACCTCACAAGATTCAGAGTTCAGATGCAGATCAAATAAACACCAAAGTTATTTGTTCAAATCAGACTTCTTGGCTCTGTTTCTGGTTGTGATAAAAGTACCACAAGAACAGCCTCTCTTTTGGTGTTTTGGTATTTCTGCCCAAACATTGGAGTAAGAGGTATCTTACTTCTGAATCAGTTTCCCCATTTCTAGATGTGTTGAAAATAAAAAATTCTTCAAGAGTAATGATCCTCCATACAGCTAAGCACCTTTCATCCAAGGATCCCAATGTGTTTTACACACATTAATGAGTTATACTGCACAACACCACTCTGAGCTAGGTATACGTCAGGCCTGATTCTCATTTATACTAAGGCCCCTTTATACCACTCTGAGCAGTGTCATGCAACAGTGACCAGTTTCAGATGCTTCAAAGACTCCTATAGCCTTTCATAATTCACTGTATTGTGCAGTACTATCCTGTCAGCTGATCAGGTTCTGCCCTGCAGCAGGAGCTCTGATAGCTCATATAATTTTCATCTTAGGTCGTGTACTGCAGATATGAGTCTTATTCATATAGGTATCTAAGCCTTGATCAAAGCTCACTAATCCTGCTTGCTGAAGCTCTGGCTTTGAATGTGCTCAGACCACAGAGGTGAAAAGATTTATTTTCCCACTTTATACGCTTTTGTGAGTCTTGTATTAATCACTGTGTTGCTTACCGCTGTTTATTGTATTTACATGTTTTCAGCTATTTGTGTACAAAATCCACAACCTGATTCCTTCCAGACAATTGTACTGCAGGCTTCTGGGGGCTTGTTTACAATGCAGTGCATGGTGATTTATATTCATAATTCTCACATATTCTCACATATGCAGCACAGCCTGCTAAAGCTGTACCTCACAAAATGGATGGGGAATGTGGGGCAGATCCCTCTGTGCAAGTAGCCTGGCTGGATATCTTCATGTACTTGAGAGAGCTACATAAGAATGGCCATACTGGGTCAGACCACTGGTCCAACTAGCCCAGTATCCTGTCTTCTGGCAGTGGCTGATGTGAGATGCTTCAGAGGGAATGAACAGAAGAAGGCAATTAAGTGATCTCACCCCTATCATCCAGTCCCAACATCTGGCATTCAGAGGTTTAGAGACACCCAGAGCATGATGTTGCATCCCTGACCATCTTGGCTAGTAGCCATTGATGGACCCATCCTCCATGAGCTTATCTAATTGTTTTTTGAACCCTCATATAGTTTTGGCCTTCATAGCATCCTCTGGCAATGAGTAAATCTTTTAAATACTTCCTTACTTTTCAGGAGGGTCAGGAAGCTTAATTCACTAATGATGTTTGTGAAGTGCTTTGCGATCTTCTAATAAAAAGTGTCTTAAAAGTGCTGAGTATTATTAATTGTAAAAATAAAACAAGCTGCGGTGTCCAAGACTGCATGAGTTTATGGGAGTGCTTTGTGCTGCTGTGGTTTGCCTACAAAGACAGTGCTTAACTCTATGTAATTCAGTGTTCTGTACGTGGTGCTTTGATACACTTCAGCATGAAAAGTACAGTGTAAAACCAAATTCCAGTCAAGGAAAACTGAAACACATTTGATAAAACATTGCTAGACAGACACCTCAGACTGTCTGCAAAGAAGCCAGGACTGTTCCTCTCTTAATATGAGAGAGAGGTCTAGCTGTGATATATTAAATGCTTAAAGAACTGGAATGTACTTCTTTTTCTTTAAGATTTCAAATGCTTGAACAGGACTATGTCTGGGTTTCTCATCAGCTCTTCATAATACCTTGGGTAATCCATAACAGCATTTTCAAAGGCAATGCGGAATGACTTGTGTGTGTCTATGTTTGATCCTAGATTGTTTTCCTAAGGTTAAGGGTTAAAGTTTTGACAGATGTGGCTGCCGTCTAATTGGCCCCTTTTAGCTTCCTTTTTATTTACAAGTGCTTGATAGCTCAATCTGTGAAATGCAGCATATCCATTTTGGTACCAGTCTGGAATGCACCGGATGGAATATTTTGCTACCTCTCGAGTTTTTTAGTCTGCACAGGGATGGTATGTCACTTTCAGTGCACAGGACAGAGGATATTCCTGCTCTGTATCACTGTAACTATGACACATCATTTCAGCTCCTATTCTGCTTGCACCTGGATTTCAGGATAAGACCATTTTTTAAATTTTGCATGTGTTTTTCTCCTCTTTCTTTCCCTCCATCCACATCAGCAGGTCTTTGATGAAGGGCCTTTTCCCATAATCCACCATACCAGCTCTTGACAGTTTTTCTCCTCATCCTACCCTGCAGCCTTTGAGGAGGGGCCTTTTCCTTCATGTGGGTCTGGCAGACAAAATTGCACATGGAATCTCTATCTTTGTGGTACAGTGAAACACTGCCAAGTAGAATTAAACTGATTAAGCAAAATGACAGATTAAACTGAAAATACATAAAAATGAGCCATGTTCATAAACACGAATAGATAGTAAATATAAATCAGCTTTTAAATTTATTGCAAGTGTGCAGCTGTATTCTGTTATGGATCAGGCATCATGCGCTGAGTCATAGACAAATCAGGTTGCCCACCCAGCACATGATTTGAATTGTAATAGCTGTAGTGGTGTTCTATATGGAGCATAATTCATTTGCTTGGAAGAAAAAAAATCTGTTTAGTTTACTAATTCATAATAATAAATTTGTATCTACTGTATCATTTGTCTTAGTATTTCAGAGTAAGCTACAAGCATTAAGGGTAAGCTCTTTGGGGCAGAGTCCATGCTGTCATATGTGTTTGTACAGTGCCTAGCCCTAAGGGCTTTGAGCTTGATTGTGCCCATTGGACACTGCCATAATACAAATAATAAATAAGAACATTGTGCCTAGTCCTTCCTGGGTGCGTAAGGATGGAGAGCACAGAAGGAGACTCCCTCCTGCATAGGGTCTGAACACAAATCAACAACAGCCCTGAGGGGGATCTTTAAAAAGGCACTGCTAGGTTGGTTGGTTTGGAGGCAGAGCAGAGATAGTAGATGAAGAACTATGATCTGGCCTTAAGTAAGCTTCACAATACCCCTCTGAAATAGGGAAGTATTACCCACCCTTTAATAATGGATACATTTAGGCACAGGAAGGTTATGTGACTTTCTCAGAGTCACACAGTAGGTCAGTGGCAAAGTCCTGATTTCCAATCCTCAGCCCTAACCAGCAGACCACTTTCCCGCTTGTATTGTACTCACTGTTATTACTTCTTTTGACCCGAGTGCTTAGCCAATAATCAGAGTCTTGCAGATTGTCTCTGGTATGTGGAAAAATTGATGATGGAGTCAAGTTTTTTTTTCCTACAATCCTGTTTATTTACCAAAAATGTACATAAAGTTCTGTTTCCCTGAACATTATAGGAAACAAGCAACAGGAGAGAGTTTCTTTGCTCTCAGTTCTCAGCCTTTTCTAGTAAGCACTCTTCCCAAAAGCTCTATCTCTTAGTTTTTACTCAGGATCACCTTCTCTGCCTATCTCTGGAGTTGTCTTGCTGCCTTCTCTGTGTGCTTCTGTGGTGTTTCTGCTCATTGTCTTTGTCTTTCTCTCTCTCATACTTGTCTCAATCAAACTATATGCAGCCCTCTGTGTTTGCATTTAGACCTGAGGGAAAACATCTGACCGCATGGCTCTCAACTCCTATTCCTGGACATCGCAGGCCACAGAACTTGACCCTAGGGTTGCCAACTTTTTAATCACACAGACTGAACACCCTAGCCCTGCCTCTTCCCGAAAGCCCCCTCCCCTCTCACTACATTGGGATGTTTGAGGGGGTGAGGGCTCTTGGGTGGAGCTGAGGATGAGGGGTTTGGGGTGCATGAGTGGGCTCCAGGCTGAGATTTGGCATGTGGGAGGGGGCTGCAGGTTGGGGTGCAGGAAAGGGTACAGGCTCTGGGCTGGGGGTGCAGGTTTTGTGGTGGAGCCAGGGATGAGGGGTTCAGGATGTGGGAGGAGGCTCTGGGCTGGGGCAGGGTGTTGGGGTACAGGAGGGAGCTCTGGGTTGTGGAGGAGGCTCAGGGCTCGGGCATGGGATTGGGGCTCAGAGTTGGGGTGCAGGTTTACTGTGGACAGCTCTCAGTCAGTGGCGCAGGGGGGCTAAGACAGGCTTCCAGCCTGTCCTGATTCTGCATTGTGCCCCACAGTCCAGCTCCTAGGTGGGGGCGGGCAGGAGGCCCTGCGCGCTGCTCTCGTGCACAGGCACCACTCCCCAGCTCCCATTGGCCATGATTCCTGGCCATTGGGAGTGTGGAGCTGGTGCTTGGAGTGGGGGCAGCACATGGAGCCCTGTGACCACCCGCCTAGGAGCTGGACCTGCTGCCACTTCCAGGGCGCAGTGTGGTGCTGGGACAGGTAGGGACTAGCCTGCCTTAGCCCTGCAGCACCGTTAACCGAACTTCTAACGGCCTGGTCGGCAGTGCTGACTGGAGCCGCCAGGGTCCCTTTTCGACTAGGCATTCCAGTCAAAAACCGGACACCTGGCAACCTTACTTGACCCACCCAGACCTGTAATAGGCCCATAAACTCTGGATGAGTTACTGAAATCTTCAAATCTTGGTTTAAAGACTTCAAGTTAAAGAGAATCCATCATTTACTGTAGTTCAAATCAGCAAGTGAATGGTGCCCCACTCTGCTCAGGGTCTAACTGACTGCCATTTGGGGGATTGGGAAATAATTTTCCCCGAGATCAGATCTGCAGTGACCCTGGGGTTCTTTTTTTCTTTTGTCTTCCTCTGCAAACAGTCACAGACCTGGGAAGGAATTTTCTGTTGTACTCAGAGCCCTCTCCATCTAGTGTCCCATCTCCAGCTCTTGAAGATATTTGCTAATATCAGTTGCGGATGGGTCATATGCCGCTGTAAGCAGTCACATTGTACTATTATCAAGCTCAGTCTTGAAACTAGTTAGATTTTTTTGCTCCCACTTTTCCCTGTGGAAAACTGTTCCAGAACTTCACACCTCCAGTGGTTAGTTTAACTTCAAACCTAAATTTGTGCCAATATTGGATCTTAACTTAAATAACTCCTCTGAGGTATTTATAAAGCAATCGTATCTCTTGTTTTGTTAGGCTAAACAAGTCAAGCTTCTTAAGCCTTCCCTCATAAGGTGGGTTCTCCAGTCCTCTGATCATCCTAACAGCCTTTTTCTGTATCTGTTCCACTTTGAATTAATTTTTCTTAAATATGGGAAATCAGAATTGCCTGCAGTATTCCTGATGAGGTTTTACCAGTACCCTCTGTAATGGTAATAACACTTCCCTATTTCTACTGGAAATACCTTGCCTGATGCATCCTAGGATTACATTGGCCTTTTTCATGGCCACATCGCATTGGCAGCTCATAGTCATCCTATGATTGACCAATTGTGATGAACCGGGACTGTTCTTAATGTGGTCTTTGAATGCTGAGTGGGGAGCGTTGGCCTGGGAGGACGGTCTGCATTGGGGGATGGGAGACTGGCCTTAAGGGAGGATACCTGAGCATGTAACGTGAGAACCCAGGAAGGGGTTAGAGGCCAGGTGACACCTTTGCCCCGGGAAACTGAATAAAGGCTGAGTGAGAGGCTGGGGGGAGTTTTTCAGTTTGGAAGCTGGCTGGGAAATGGAGGGGAGCCCCGACAGGGTTCAGGCCTTTCAATGGGGCTGTGGCCTCCCTGGGGCCCCAGATGGACCTAACTAAAGGGGGTCCTGTTGTCTGTACTGGCCAGACCTGTTTGGACTGTGTTCCTGTCATCTAAATAAACCTCTGTTTTACTGGCTGGCTAAGAGTCACGTCTGACTGCGGAGTGGGAATGCAGGATCCGGTGGCTTCCCCAGGACCCCGCCTGGGCGGACTCACTGTGGGAAGCGCATGGAGGGGCACATGCTAAATGCTCCTAGGAGAGACCCAGGAGGCGAAGCCATGTGAGTTTCTTGCCCTGAAGACAGTCTGCTCCAAAGGAGAGGAGGCTCCTCAAAGTCCAGACTGGCTTTGTGCGGAGCAGTTTCAGACATTGCCCGGGGACTCCGTGACACCAATACAGCCAGATCTTTCTCCTCTGTCACTTCCAACTGACACATCTCTATCTTAGAGCAAAAATTCTTGTTGTTAGTTCCTAGAGGCATGACTTTGCACTAATTAAATTTCATTCCATTTCTATTACTTCAGTTTTCAAGGTCATCAAATCTTGTATGATATTCTGTTCCTCCTTTGTACTGGCAATACCTCCCAACTTTGTGCCATCCATAAACTTTATTAGCACATTATCACTTTTTGGAAATGATAAATAAGATTGATCCCAAAACTGATTTTGAGAAACTCCACTAGAAGCCTCCCTCCAGCCTGACAGTTCACCTTGAAGCATGACCTGTTGCAGTATCCTCCTTACCCACCTTTCAATTCTTGTATTAATCCTCATCTTCTCCAATTTAAATAATAATTTCCCATGTGGACATGTATCAGATGCTTTACTGAAATCCAGATAGGTTAGATCTATTGCATTTTATTTGCTAAAAAATCAGTTATCTTCTCAAAGAAAGAGATCGAGTTGACTGACTGGAATGATCTACCTTTTGTAAAACCATGTAGTATTTTATCCCAGTTACTGTTTACCTCTATGTCCATAACTACTCTGTCTTTCAAAATTTCTCCTAAGACCTTGCGTACATTTGAGGTCAAACTAATAGGCTTGTAGTTTCCTGAATCACTTTCTCCTCTTTCTTACATATAGATACTGTATTTGCAACTTTCCAGTCATAGGGCACAGCCCTTGAGTTTACAGATTCATTAAAAATCCTTGCTGTTGTGCTTGCAATTTCATGTGCCAGTTCCTTTAATATTCTTGGATGGAGATTATCTGCGGCCTGTGGATTTGGTCTCATTGAGCTGTTTGAATTTGGCTTCCACCTTGGATGTTATAAATTCTGCTTCCATACCTTGTTCTCATTAGCCACCCTACCACTGTCCCCAAACTCCTCATTACTCTTATTAAAAACTGGGGCAAAAAATTCATTTAGGTGTTGCATCATACCTAGATTATCATTAATCTCCATTCCATCCTCAGTGTTTAGTGATCCCACTTCTTCTTTCCTTGTTTTCTTTTTATTGACATGGTTAAAAAAAAAACCTTTAGTATTGGCTTCTATTTCCTTTACAAGATCCAGCTCTGCTTGGCTTTTGGAAATTCTCATTTTTTTCTCTATGCTTTCTGATCTCCAAGAGTAGCTTTCCTTGCTGATTCCTGCTTTCATTTCTTTCTCTTAATAACTTATTTGAGATGCTTTCTAATCCAGTTTGGTCTGCAACCCTTCCCTTTGAATTTTTCCCTTTTGTTTGGGATGCAGGCTTCAGATAGTTTCTTCAACTTTGACATACCGTAATTCCAAGCCTCTTCCACATTCAGATGCTTGAGCTCTTCAGTTTCGTCCCCTTCCCTAGCAAATTCCCTTGGTTTTTTAAAGATTGTCCTTTTGAAATCAAGTTCACAAAGGATAGGTCCATCAATGGTTTTTAGCCAAGATGGTCAAGGATGCAGGCCCATGCCCTGGGTATCCCCAGTTTCTGTTTGCCAGAAGTTAGGTGTGGCTATCAGGGGATGGATCACTCAGTGATTGCCTGTTCTGTTCATTCCCTCTGAAGTATGCGGCATTGGCCACTGTTGGGAGACAAGATACTGAGCTAGATGGACCTTTGATCTGACCCAGTCTGGCTATACTTATGTTAAGGACCTTTGTTGCAGACATATTTTTGTTTGTTCTTCCATTTAGTTTAAACTGAACTAACTCATGATCACTCGAACCAAGATTGTCCTCTATAACCAGCTCTTCTTTGAGGTCCTTGTTCGCTACTTACCATTACTAAATCTAAAATGGCATCCCCTCTTGTTGGTTCAGTGACTGGTGAAGAAATCTGTCGGATTTATATCTGGGACTTACCATTATTAGTAGCACTTGTCCTCCGATCTATAGCTGGGAAATAAAACATTCCCATAATCACACAACGCCCAGCATTATTTATTTCATTAAAAATATGAAAGAGATCTCTGTCCATATACAAATTGGATTCTGGGAGTCTGTAGAAGACCCTAATCACTGTGCCAGTAGAACACCTCTTACTTTTCTTCTCCAAAAAGATTTTGACCCATGTGATTGCCTTAAAAATCACGTGGTTTTAAAAATACTATATGTTGTGTTTTTTGTTTGCCTTCTGGTATGGGAGTCTTCAGCATTCAGACATTTCTCCACAATTATGAGGTCTAGAATCTTACTTCTCTCTCCTTAACGATTTTTCAGGTAATAACATGGTTCCATCAGCTGGGGCTTTTAGGAAAACATGAGATGTCATAACATGTCAAATTTCACAATTTTATTGCAACATGACACCCATCATTTATTTGTGTTTTGTCTGATGCAAATTTGAATTAGTAACATAAAATATGTCTCTGCAGCACTGATTTGCAAGTCGGTGATGACATAGTGCATAGGCCAGTCACATGACTTTATTGTTTAGTTTTTACTTTACAGTAGTGTCTAGAGGTTCCACTCAGGTTTGGTGCTAGGTGCTCTTCATATATAAACAAAGATATGATCCAGTTTATTAATCGATCAATCTGTCGTTAAACACACAATCTAATTCCCCTTGAAGTTGATGGGAATCTTTCCACTGACTTTAGGGCAGCTGAATCAGGCCCTTAACTATTAGATCTGTATTATCATTAGACTTTTAATGAATTTATTTAAGAAATAAGCCATAAATAATGTTTTACAAAAGGCATCATGTCTTTCTTTGAACCTTGAATGAATCCTTGTTGTTTTAGCCCCAGTCTTGAAAAAAATAAAAAAATAATTTTTACTAGGCCACCAGGCCTGAATGGAGAATAGGAAGGCTAGGAAATCATTCCAGCTGTTTTCCTTTTGTTGGCACTCAGCGCTCTAAGCAGGAATTGCTGAGCAAAGAACATCATTTCCCAAGAGAGGTTCATTGGGATAGCACAAATGCAGTCTGGCTGTTTTTTAATTAAAAGCTCCTGCCAAATACTATCATGGGGAGGGGGTGGGAGGGGAAAGGGAGGAATGCATGAAGACTGGAGTCCACTTGGAAAAGAGAGAAACTGGCCTCAGAAAGCAGCAGAGCAGAGTGTTTTCTATCTTTTAAACTCTTGCTTTTTAGCATTTTAGCATAACCAGAAGAGACCTGCTTCTGCCCTCCTGCCCCCACAAATCTGTTTTGAGTATTGCTTCTCAACAGAGAGACTGAGTTGGAGAACGATTGTGCAACTTTGGAAATGCTTTTGGACCAGCTAGTGGAACAAAAAAAAAGCAAATTCCTTCTCTAGAGAGGTTGCCAAATTATTGACTTACACATCACGCTACGTTATAACGATAGTATACCAGGACCAGATGTGTATTTGTGTGTCTAAACCAACTTTTAAAGCAAAAAAGTGCAGTGATTTCTTTGCTTCTCCTTTGCTCTCTAAATAAAGCTTAAGAAAACAAATCATAAAAAGTAACTGAATGGTGTTTACCCTGGGATATAGGCCTCTTCACTTCTAGCTTCCTGGTTTTAATCCAGAATAACTCCGTAATGACCAAAAGCTGTTACCACATGATGGCAGTTTGGTGGCCAGCGTGAAATGGATTTGATGATTTATTTCCAGTCCTCAGTTGACAGATGTCCACATCATAAAACCCATCGTTACAGGTGATACTATCTGGCACTCTTATTGGCAATCTCAGCAAAGAGATCAAGGACAGATTTAGGTTTAGGGACTGAACTGCCCTCTTCAAGGTGGCAGTTTCAGGTAGGAGTTGAGGCATATAGGCAATGCATTCTGGCGAAGCTTGCATTGCATCAGTCTATGCTGTGTATCTTTTGGGGGACTTGAGGACTTACACCGCCAAGGCTTCCAGTCTGGGTCTGCTTGCCAGTACTAAAAAGGGGGAGAAAATCACGTGCCTCCTATATAGCAGTATGAAACACTACCATTAGCCTGCTGGAATAATAGTTTATTTTAATGCATTTTGACCACCAGGATCTGGCAGGAGCATATCTATTATCCCTGCAAGTGACTCAGACATTTCTACGTCCGCAGAAAGATTTTGTGTTCATTTCGTTTTTAATGTTACTTCACTTTTAAAGAACACCACCAAGTCCCTTTTTTCTGTAGTCTATCAGAATTTTTTTCATCCAGAATTATAGAATGGCTTAATTGAAAACAGCTTAAGAAGTGCTCCTGTCTCCAGCACTCAGATGACCAGCTCTCAATGGGGTCCAAACCCCAAATAAATACATTTTATCCTGTATAAAGCTTTATATGGGGTAAACTCATAAATTGTTCGCCCTCTATAACACTGATAGAGAGAGATGCACAGCTGTTTGCGCCCCCAGGTATTAATACATACTCTGGGTTAATTAATAAAAAGTGATTTTATTAAATACAAAAAGTAGGATTTAAGTGGTTCCAAGTAATAACAGACAGAACAAAGTAAATTACCAACAAAATAAAATAAAACACGCAAGTCTAAACCTAATACAGTAGGAAACAATGCAGGTAAAGCTCACCCTCTGAGATGTTCCAATAAGCTTTTTTGACAGACGAGCGTCTTTCTAGTCTGGGCCCAATCCTTTCGCCTGGTACCGTCCTTGTTCCAGGTCAGGTGGTAGCTAGGGGATTTCTCATGACTGTAGCCTCTTTTGTTCTGCTCCACCCCCTTATATATCTTTTGCACAAGGCGGGAACGCTTTCTCCCTCTTTGGGTTCTCACCCCTTCTTCTAAATGGAAAAGCAGAGGGTTAAAGATGGATTCCACTTCAGGTGACATGATCACATGTCACTGTAAGACTTCATTACCCACTTGCCAGCACTCAAGTACACAGGAAAACTTACAAGTAAACAGAGACATTTACAACCAATTGTCCTGGTTAATGGGAGTCATCAAGATTCCAAGCCACCATTAATGGCTCACAATAGGACCCCAGAGTTGTATTTCATATTTCCGGTTTCAGATACAAGAATGATACATTTATACAAATGGGATGAACACACTCAGTAGATTATAAACTTTGTAATGATACTTTAGAAGAGACCTTTTGCATGAAGTATATTCCAGTTACTTTATGTTCACCCTCATTAGCATATTTTCATAACATCATATGGAGTGTACCGTCACGTGCTGCTTGTGCAAATCAACACAAAACACTGTAGATTCTCTCATGCTGTGTGATGTGTTTTTTAACGTTTTGCTAACACTGATGGGGTTTATAATTATTATTTTTTAATAAATGTTTAAAATCCAAAGGACATTCCTCACAAGATCACTTTGGCGCTTCAGCTGCCTGAAATGTTCTGTTACTGTGCTCATCTATTACAGCAAAGGGCACCTTGGAAATTCCTAACATAGATACTTGCTATTGTCCCTTTTAGTGCACACATTTTCTTATGATATATTAGGGTATTTTAAGATTTTTAATTTTATTCCCAGGCAAACAATTATTCTTGACGTTTCTGTTATGTTTGTCTGTGTAGCTATCCCTTAATATAATTATATTCTCATTTTCTTTTGTGCTACCTACTATTCCAAATTTGGGTTCTCTCTAACATCTCCCATCATCATGGTATCTGAACGCAGAAGGGTTTTCCTTTACAACGTTTCTTTTGGGTTTTGTTTTGCTTTTTGGTCTTTGGCTGGATCTTAAGGAGGGTTCAGCTGTTCAGGAATAAGGTGAACATTCAAAGCATGGTCAACTTCCTGTAATTGTAGGGTGTCTCTAGCATTGTGTACCTTCCTGTCTTTTGTTTCAGTATGTCTTTATTTAAAGTGGAAATAAAAATAGATGTCAGATGGCTGGAAATAGAAATGAATATTTGGCATCTGAGCACAAATGTGTCCATAATACTAAACAACTTAATCCCAAAGGACCCTAAAATGTTTACAAACTGTGGTTCAAAATTTGTCACTTACAAGTAATTCTGTTGAAGTCCATAGGAGTACTTGTATACAAAAAGTGAACTGGATTTGGGCCTGTGTACATACTTAGGCCTGGTCTACACTATGCATTTAAACCGATTTTAGCAGCGTTAAACCGATTTAACACTGTACCCGTCCACACTACGAGGCCCTTTATATCGATATAAAGGGCTCTTTAAATCGGTTTCTGTACTCCTCCCCAACGAGAGGAGCAGCGCTAAAATCGGTATTACCATATCGGATTAGGGTTAGTGTGGCCGCAAATCGACGGTATTGGCCTCCGGGCGGTATCCCACAGTGCACCACTGTAACCACTCTGGACAGCAATCTCAGCTCGGATGCAGTGGCCAGGTAAACAGGAAAAGCCCCGCGAAATTTTGATTTTCATTTCCTGTTTGCCCAGCGTGGAGCTCTGATCAGCACAGGTGGCAATGCAGTCCCAAATCCAAAAAGAGCTCCAGCATGGACCGTACGGGAGATACTGAATCTGATTGCTGTATGGGGAGACAAATCTGTTCTATCAAAGCTCCGTTACAGAAGACAAAATGCCAAAGTGTTTGAAAAAAAAATCTACAGGCTACACAGTGCTGCGTGACAAGCGTAACAGGAACCCAGAGACTCAAATGAACGCTCATGGAGGGAGGGAGGGGGTACTGAGGACTCCAGCTATCCCACAGTCCCCAGCAGTCTCCGAAATGTATTTGCATTCTTGGCTGAGCTCCCAATGCCTGTAGGGTCAAACACATTGTCCGGCGTGGTTCGTCAATTTACTCCCCCCGCCACCACGTGAAAGAAAAGGGAAAGAAATCATTTCTTGGCTTCTTTCAATGTCACCCTATGTCTACTGAATGCTGCTGGTAGACACGATGCTGCAGCAGTGAAGAGAAGTATCCGCTCCTCTCCCCTCCCCGGTGGCAGACGGTGCAGTAGGACTGGTAACCGTCCTTCTTATCAACCCGTGAGTGCTCCTGGCTGGCTTCAGGTGAGGCTGGTCGGGGGAGCCTGGGTGAAAATAGGAATGACTCCCGGTCATTCTCAGTAGATGGTACAGAACGGTTGGTAACCATCTTCATCATAGCAACTGGGGGCTGAGCTTCAATCAGCCCCCTCCCTTTCATGTGAAAAGAAAAGATTCTGTACTTCCTGGACTATCATAGCAGTGGGATGCTGGGCTCCTCTCCCCCACACTGCTTAATGTCCTGCCTGGACTATCATAGCACCCGGAGGCTGTCTTCCCCTCATTTTATGTCATTAAAAACTCAGTGTTTCTTATTCCTGCATTCTTTATTACTTCATGACACAAATGGGGGGGGGACACTGCCACGGTAGCCCAGGAAGGTTGAGGGAGAAGGGAAGCAATGGGTGGGGTTGTTGCAGGGGCATCCCCCCATGAATGGCAAGCAGCTCATCATTTCTGCGGGATCTGACACAGAGCAGCTGTACTCTCTGATGCACTGCTTCTTTAGTACATTTGCCCCATATTCTAGACAGGACTGACTCTATTTTTAGAAGCCATAAAGGAGGGATTGACTCAGGGAGTTATTCCCAGTTTTGCTTTTGCACCCCCGGCCGATCTCAGCCAGGGACACCCATGATAGCAGCAGACAGCACAGAAGGACAAGTAACCGTCATCTCATTGCCAAATTACAGTGGCAGCAGACGGTACAGAACGGCTGGTAACCATCTCTGCTATCATGCAAAAGCAAATGAATGCTGCTGTGTCCGCCTCTGTCCGCGGCATCCAGTACACATACAGTGACTGTAAAAAAAAAAAAAAAAAAAGACAGCTGAACGGGCTCCATGGTCTGCCAGGGCAATCCAGGGAAAAAGGGCACGAAATGATTGTCTGCCATTGCTTTCCCGGAGGAAGGAATGACTGACGACATTTACCCAGAACCACCCTCAACAATGATTTTTGCCCCATCAGCCACTGGGCTCTCAACCCAGAATTCTAAGGGGCGGGGGAGACTGCGGGAACTATGGGATAGCTATGGAATAGCTACCCACAGTGCAACGCTCTGGAAATCGACGCTAGCCTCGGACCATGGACGCACACCGCCGAATTAATGTGCTTAGTGTGGTCGTGTGCACTCGACTTTATACAATCTGTTTTATAAAACCAGTTTATGTAAAATCGGAATAATCCCGTAGTGTAGACGTACCCTTACTTACTACAGGACTGTAATGCAGCTGCCAAACAGCGAAGAGCACAAGTGAAAAGAAGGAAAGTTTTGGCTAAGGACACTGGGGTATACTCTTCCCAAAAGCACAAGTGGATCTGTTAATAGTTTAGCCAAACAGATGGGACCATAGTGCTAGAAGCTTTACAAATACATAGGAAGACGCAACCCTTGTCCCAAAGCACTTTCAGCGTAATGAAAGGCAAGATGTGGTAAGGGTGTGTAGCCACCAGGAGGGATGTGGGACAGAGAAACAAAGTAACAGAAATAAGAATATACATTTAGATAGGCTTGATGCATAACTTGATTGTTCTAAGTCATTTCACCTTATGTTTTTATCAGAAAGAAACATTTGCAGTCCCCACTGGCCCTTTACCTAGCCATTATGAATTGGTGATCTTTTGTTGGCATCACAATAGAAGTAGATCTTGAAGAGAGATCTGAAGAAGGAAAGGACAGTGGTTTTATCATCTAGTTCAAAGTAGGTGTTCCATGCATAACGGTGACAGAGAAGAAACCATGAATATGATGGTAGGAGAAGCAGATCAATCAAAGGTCAAGCCTGGCATCATTGGTAGAGTGGACGAGGCTACAGGGGTGGGAGACCTCTAAAAAGAGTGAATCAGTAGGGAGGAGCAGAGTTGTAAGGGCCTTATAGGTGAGTACTCGATGATTGAATTCAGTGCAGCAGAAAATGGGAGCCAGTGCAGGAATTCAGAGAGGGGATGTGTTCAGAACCATGATCAAGGAAAACCATTTTAGCAGCTGCATTTTGAATGGACTGGAGGAGGGGTGATGTCTGGTGCTAGGGAGGCCAGAGAGGAGATGTTTTCAGTAGTCAGGATGGGAGACAATGGTCTGGGAAGGAGTTCTAGCAGTGTGGACAGAAAGAGAAGGTTGGACTTGATAGGTGTTCAATCTACCTTCGTAGTCTAGATAGGATTTTGTTTGAAAACGTTTTCCCAACCTCTTTTCCTAATCTAGTCATACCCTTATGGAGGAAGAAGCAGCACGATGTGGACACAGCTTGCATGTGCAGTGCAAACAAGAGGGAGGAGTCTGATATGATCAGGCCGGCTCTACTGTTTTTGCCACCCCAGGCAGCACGCTGAATTGCCACCGTGGATGGCAGGGGCACTCCGTGTGCCATTAGGGTGGCTCGCGCGTTTTCGGGGCAGCAATTTGGCAGCAGCTTCTGCCTTCAGCCAGAAGACAGAAGCTGCGCTGCCGCGGACAGCTTCGCATAGAAGCTGCTACTGAATTGCTGCTTCTGTGGAAACACGCGTGCCACCCTAACAGCACACAGACTGCCCCCGCCATCCATGGTTGCAATTCGGCACGCTGCCTGGGGGCAAAAACACACTGACTGCCGCCCCTTGCAGATTGCCGCCCCAAGCACCTGTTTGGAATGTTGGTGCCTGGAGCTGGCCCTCGATACGACACCCAGGTTGCAGGCCCTAGTGGCAAAGAGGTTAATGATGCATTCAACTATGATAGAGAAAGAGGGGAACTGGGAGGGTTGGAAAGTGAGCTTTGAGGCTTAATCCATTATGCCATCCACTCTGACCACTGGCTTTCTATGTAACTAATGAATATTGCATGTGCCTGCCTCCTTATCTATACAATGACTATATTCAGTGAATTAATCTCCTAAGAAAGAGACCATGAGAACATGTAAGGAAATATGTTACTGTTTGTATTTAAAACACCTCTCCCTTATTTCTTTCACACAGATACAGAATTTCTCCTGCAAGTATCTGGTTCTGCAGAGATTTAATAGAAGACTGCACAAGCAACATCTAGAACCAAAACTCTCACTAAGCCTGGAGAGTACACGGCACTGACGTATGGACCACTATACCCGAATATGGGATACTTCAGAGATGGAGGAGGTAAATCAACTGGAGGTGACAAACTGTTATTGCTGTGCCCTTTTTACCCCATCTAATTTAATAGATCCAAGGTTTTATTCAGAATCATGATAATCAATAAACAAGGGTGGTCCTAGACTAACTGCCAGCAGCTGGCACCGTAGGCAAACCATGCAATCGACACCTCCACCCCCAAACCCCAATGGTAGATCTAGGCTGAGGTTTTTCATAAACTGGAAAACATTTTGCCCCTTTTTTCCTTTTAATGTTTTTTAACCTTTAAAAAAAAAAACAGAGGCTAAATTATTCGGTTTGTCCATCTATCTGTCCAACCAATGTTTCTGAGATCAATTAAAATAGAGACATGAAATTTTCAGAATCGATTTGTACATGACAGCTCGTCATATTTCAGTCCAATTTCAAATAAAAATGCATTAAAAATATTAATTATAATTTTTAGTATTACAAATCTAAAATCATGCATTACGCTATCCTGCTTTAACTGACATTACCACCACATCCAATATAGAAAGAAATAAGAAAACTCTTCAATGAACTTTAACTTCATTTACAAAACACTCTGAATAAAAAACATTCTGTGCTCTTAAAACATGACTTCTCTTGCTTTAAGTTTTGAAAATTCAATCTCTAGTTCTTTTAGATCCAGTTTTCCAGCTATTTCAAGCTCTATTGACATTGTGGCAAGTCCAACAAGTCTCTCTTGCACCATTGTTGAACGCAGATATGTTGTTATTATCAATTTTAAACTTTGAGAAGCTCCGTTTCCCCACTAGCTACAGAAACTGGCAAAGTTAAAAGAATGCTTAGCGCTATAAAAATGTTTGGAAAACTGTCTGAGAGTTTATTTTTGCAAACAAACTTCAGTACTTCTTCAGAAGTGGAGTGTTGTCTTGAAAAAGCCTGAAGCTCACTACACAAATCTGTAGCATCAATGTCTTTTGAATTTTCATGAGTCAGTGCCAACTCCAGTTTTATACAAAATTCTCTTATCTGTTTTGCTGTTTTCTTTTGAAAGCTGTGGATATCATATAGAAAGCCAAATACTGACTCTACTGCTGTATCTGTTGTAATCTTTCATCAACCGAGTGAATAGCAGTATCAAGGACATCACCGGCAAGGAGGTTTGGACCTGCTGCCTTGGCCTACCCCCGGGCTGCCCTCTGCAACCCCTAGTACCCTTTGGCCTTCTGCTAGGCTGCAGCCTGGGGCTTTCCAGACTGGAGCTCCCCAGCTCCTCTGCCTTTCCCCAGCCCTGCTTCACTCAGGTACCCTGTCTCTAGCTTCCTGCAGCCAGGCCCTTCTCCCTCTACAGGAAGAGGAAGACTGCTTGGGCCTCTGGCTCACAGCCTTTTATAGGGGCCAGTTGGGCCTGATTGGGGCATGGCCACAGCTGAGCCTACTTTCCCCAATCAGCCTAGGCTTCTTGCCCCAGCCACAGCCCTCTCCTGGGCTGTTTCAAGCCCCACAGGGCAGGAGAGAGTAATCACTCCGCTACAACCACAAAATGAGTGAAGTCACAAATTTGAACTTGGAAAAGCCATTTGCAAGAGCTTCTGCATCTGAACGTGCCATGTTGCCAGATGATCCAGTAAAGGTAGTATCATCAGAAATTTCAATTAGAGTATCATAAATGCTTCCAAGTTGATAGCGAAGAGGCTTCAAAGCATCAATGCGACTCTCCAATCTTGTCTGACAAAGTGGTTTCACGGTTAGAGAATTCACATGGTGATCAGAATCTCCCAATGGCGTGTTGAGCCTGAGAAAAACACATAAACACATTGCACTAGGTCAAAGAAACTGCTTGCCTCCAAACAGCATCTAGCAGCATCATTGACAACCAAATTCAGAGAATGCGCACTGCAAGGAACAAAAAAGGCCCTAGGATTGATTTCCATCATTTTCCTTTGCACACCATTGTCTTTATCCTTCATATTACTCCCATTGTCATAGCCTTGGCCACATAAGTTTTCAACAGATAATGACATTGTTACAAGCACTTGTAGAATAGTTTCGGTCATAAATGCTCCAGTTGCCTCCTTCAGTGGTACGAAACCCAAAAAATGTTCCTTTATGAGCATTTCAACATTATCTTCATCTGCAGACTTTTCCATATCCACAAAACGAATGATCATCATCATTTTGTTCAACATGACTCACATATGGTGTACAGTCCAGTATTATTGAAAAGTATTTTGCAGAATGGGCAGCTTCTACAATTTTCTTTTTAATGGCATTTGCTAGGATTTGAATCAGTTCATTCTGCATATTTTTTCCTATGTAGTGAACCTGTATTTCATGATCAGTTATTTTACATAGATGCTTCTTCATGACTGGATCAAACAAAGGTAGGTATTCAGCAGATTTTAAAAAGTTTCCATTACCTGGAGTGTATAATTTTTCATTTCTGCCGCAGCCACAGAATGCTAAATTTTGCCCACCGAAAACTCTCACAAAAGCAATCACACGCTCTAATATTTGTTGCCAATATTCTTCTTTTTCCTCGATCACATGTACATGGATTTTCCTTTTTTCAATAGTAATTCAAGTTCTTTCCAATTCTGAAACATTCCAAATGTTCTATACCTCTTTCATATGAAGGGAGAATTGAAGATATGTTTTTCCAGTCCTTCGAACCATTTTCAGTAAGTGATGTACCAATTGCTTGATTTCTAAACAACTTGCAGCAAAAGCAAAACACAGAGTCCTTCGACACTGAATACTGTAACCAGTTTCGATGAATTTCTTCCCCATTCATGAGTTTCCTCTTGTAATACTGAGCAGAATTTTTTTTTTATTTCCATCCTTAGGGAAGGGAAATTCATGAACTTGTTCGGGTCCATGTTCCAAAAAAATTTGCCACACACTGTCATCACATCTGGGCCATGAAGCTGGGTCCCCATGCTGTAATTTGTTTGTAACGTCCTCATCCTTTCTTCCTTCTACTTCATTTACTTCAATTTCTGCATGTGTCTCTGAAGGTGAATACATTTTCTCCACTTCCATATCAGTCTGATGCTGTGAGCTGCCTTCATCTAGAAGTAAGTTTCCATCATCTTGAGTTTCCAAACTGCTTTTTTGTGGATGTGAGCTACCCTCATCTCAAAGTAATATACCTTCATCTGGATGTTCCAAACGGCTGCAAGTAAAATTCCTACATCTGGATGCTATGAACTGCTTCCATCTTTATTTGGATTAAAGAGAAGATATTTCAGGAAGGATCCCGGCTGTTTTGCTTGGTCGTTTTCCTTCTCAGCCTTTGGTTTACGATACTCAGCTCCTGAGGGTTTTCTTTTTCCTCTTTCTGCCATGGGGCATTTGAATAGTGTTATGTACTGTGCTCCCAACTGCAAGCATTATAGCGTTAAGGATGGCTGACACACCACATGGTTGGCAGTTTAAACCACATTACAGCCATCCCAACACGTCTTTTCACTGCTTAAAGGTTCAGTGATTAGTAACATACACTCACTTACCTATTAAAAGAGTTAGTTACAGTGTTTACACGGAAACAAAATGACCTTTTTCGATGTTGTAGCCCAACGCCAGTTGTTTGGAAAGTAACCCCCTTCCTCATGGTTACCCGCTTGGAGTGTGACATCATCACTTTTGTAGTCTATTAAACGTTAACACTGTTACTTTTCTTTTATGGACCTTATTTAGTACATGTGAACCAGTTATAACAAAAGTTCATAATTATACAGCCCGATAACGCCAAGGTTTAATAACGCTTAAAGATAGTCACATTTTGGATTTATAATGCTGAAAGACATTATTCTTTATTCTTTGGCACCAAGAAACACAATTTTCCACAGTATTCGTTCAGTTCTTCACCATCTACCTGCGACATGTGTTAAAATGACCATTGGACATGTATCAACTCGCGATTATCTCCGCTCTACATGAATTTCCGGCTATGCATCCTTGATGTATATTCAAATTAGGTGTCACTAGCATTGCAGCTCTTGCCGCTGGCAGATGTTTTTCATGGTGGCTGAGTTATTGCTTATCAAAATTGAAGAGTGGGTCATCTTGATGCTATGTCACAAATTGGAAAAAAAAATTTGCTAAAATATTTATTTTGCAGTAAATAAAAGATTTCACATATTAATAAATGCTCAGAAATGTAGAGAAATGAATTATAATACATATTCCCTCCGTACACGCACGGGTATTGAAATAATGACGTTTGTCATTTTATTTGTATTTTTTTCATTTTTTTTCATTTTTTTTATTTTTTAATTTTATTTTTTTCCTCAAATTTGGCGCCCCATTTAACTTATCACCCTAGGTGACTGCCTAGTTCGCCTATATGGACAGGTCAATAAAGCCCTGAAGTTTCAGTTAGGAAATGAGCAGCAGATGGAAACAGAGTTATGTGGTTGTAGAGAGCAGTATATTAATTTCAGTGTTGTTTGTTCTGTATGTCTTTTTAGTTCCATTGTTTAGATTTGAAGGGGAGAGCAAGGAGCAATGCTCAAAAGAAAATTGTAAAGAATGGAGAGCTCTGATATGATGGTGCATAATGTTGTGTTCAGCTCTGGAGCTGATGGTACATGGAGGTAATAAAGTTATACAGGATGGGTAGAATGAATGCTACAAAATAGATTCAAAGGGGCACGCTGATAAGTAATGAATTCTTACTACACTTTAATGTTCTCCACTTTGTTCCAGTGAAGTAGAAGAAGATGCTGCTTCTGGTTGAACTCCAAGAAAAAGAAAGGGTGAGGTCCCAATCCAACTGAAATATTAGAGTCTTTCTGTTGACTTCAAGGGTAGTTGGACTGAGCACTAAATCCTGCTTTTAGTTACTTCAGCAAAACTCCATTGACTTAAATGGATTTACATCATTGTAACTGAGAACAAAATTGGGCTTAGTGTGCTCATTCTGATTCACAGCCTGTGAGTGCCTTCTCCAGGTCCATTTTAAGAATGGAGTGACCTGGGGAGGAAGTTAAGGAATCCAAATGCAAGATTCTGGATTCCCTGACATTTTGAAGCCCTCTTATTTTTCTAAGATTGTCACCTGGAAAATCTCTCAAAATGCTGGATTTCTGAATGGTTGGCCAGCGCGTAAACTATTTACTTCCAGCTGAAACATCCCATGGAAGAGTTCAACCTGTGTGGTTTCTTTCTTTCTTTCTTTCTTTCTTTCTTTCTTTCTTTCTACTATAATAGAAACCACAAAATAGTGTAATGGTTGATTATCAGTTGCTCTCTATTATTGATTCCGACTGTCTTAGGGGACAAGAAGGTAGTGTTAGCATATGGCTCAGCTTTGCTTTGTGGTTCTGGGCTGGTCCCTACACCTACACAATTCACAAGATGATACTTTAATGTTCCGATTAAACCTTTTGAACCTAAGATGCAGAGTTAATTTTGGAATTTAAATCCTGGTCTTTGAAATAGATATTTTAGAAACTATTAACTAATTCTTAGGGCAGTAGCTGTTATAGGGGCACCTAATAAAACTAATCCCTGGAACTAGCCTCTTTAGAAGTAATAAAACTAAATTATTGAATTGGCCTCTTTTGAAATCTGGGCATCTTCAAAGTGAATGAGTCAAACTAAAGACAAGCCAACTGATTGCAATTGAATGGGTGGGAGGGGCAAAGTCCTTTTTGCTTTGAACTAGTTAAGATATAAAGACAGAGCTAACTGTCAAAAGTCTGCCCAAGAGCAGAGATAGGCCCCAGATAGAGTGAAAGGTACTAATAGTGCCACTGAATAAGGGAGCCTACAATTTACTTACTAAGTTCAGCATCCTCTGGGGAATAATTGTAATAAAACTAGCACTGTTATGCAAAATTTTAGAAAGGAGAATTAAAGAAAAAATAAGGCTAGTCAAAAAGACCCTAGAATCAAAATTAGGGAAATTAAAATCCTTAGTCAGCATGGATACTACTTAACCATACCATAACAGAGTCATGGAAGGCATGCATACCCCAAGTGAAAAAGGGAAGCAGAAAGACAAGAAGAAAAACATTATGATTAAGTAGGAAGTTTCACGAGGTTATTCAGACTGAATCATCCTTTAGAAAATGGAAATCAAACCCGTGGAAGAAGAAAGGATCCTAAAGTATGGCATATAAAAATGGAAATTAGAAGGGTGTTTGAGAAGCAAACAGCCAAAGACATACTCCAGCCCCACCCCCATGCCAGCTTTGTAAGTTTATCAAAAGCAAGAAGCTCACTAGAGAATTGGTAGGTCTGCTAGATTACCAGGGAGTTAGAGGAGCAATTAAGGAGGATGAGGACTTTTCAAAGTTTTTAACAATTTCTTTGCTGTGGTTTTCACCACAGTGAATGTGTTTGTGCGTGCTGCTGATTGGAGTATTAATAATTACTTGACAGAGGAGGCCTATAGAGAAGGAAACAGTATGTTGGAAATTACTCTTTAAATGGGTACTTGTATCAGTGGCTGGTTTGGGTCTCAAACCATGAATAAGCTCCCCGCCCCCGTAACTCAACTTTGCAAGCAAAAGGAGAAACTGCTTGCTTCACCACCAGAAAACTTTTCCTTTTTCAGTAGTATGCTAGCCCATGAAGATGTCTTTTAATATTACAATATGTTTGTGTAGGACTCGATAATAGGATGTTATTTTGGGATGGAGGAGGAAATCTGGTTTGGATGCCTTAGTAGAGCAGGGGAGAGGTTGGAGAACACAGTTCTTCCTCAAAAAGGAAGGAAGAAGGTGGAGAAATGAGCAAAGTCCCTTTTCCCTCTCTTCTAGCAATACACACCTGGCTATCCCTTCTTGGGTCAGTAGTGAGATGAGAGGGTTGGAGGACTGTTGGCTCTCTTGTTGTTTTCTGGGGGAAATGCTCTCCAAAAATCTGAGCAATTTGTAGATTATTAGATTTTTGAGAGAAAAAGAAACTTATTGCAAAGAACAAGAAACCCAGAAATTCAGGAAATTTGTTCAAGCCTTGCGTGGTTCCAAAGTCTGAACAGTCACTGCACGTCTGGGGCTAAATCCTTGGTCTGGCTAAATCTGCTTGCTATTCTGGCAGCACAAAGCGGATTTAAAGCTGGTTTATGAAATCAGATCAGTCCTCCCACTGCATAGAGGGATCCTCCAGTGCCCTAAAACTAGTGTAGTTTTATGCTGTTCCCTCACAGTCCAACATATATGGGGTATAACTAGGAGAAAAGGGGTTATGGCCAGAGCATTGCTTCACTTGTGCAGTCCATGGTGGTTGGATTGCCCCCTGGAGGCTGTTGCAGCCAGCACAACGAAGAGCCACCCTAAGGCCACTCTATGTTGGTCATTGGTGACAGCCTGGCTGTTCAAGGATCAGGGTGCTATAAAGACTTAGTGTCATGTTTGTGCTGTTCTTCCCCAAGTTGTGCTGGTGGCAGAAGGGACAGTCCTAAGGATCTGGCCTGCAGTATCTGGTACTTTGTTTTATAAAGTACTTTGGGATATCCAGGGTATGAAAGGCACTATATAAAACCAGATTGGTCCACATGAATGCACAAGAAGTATACTGAACAGTAGGGAAATTAGAAGCATGTGTATATAGAGTAGGCTAAAACATTGCTGCAAAATAAAAAGCAGTGGGGGCTAAGCATCAAGGACTAAAAAATGAAAGAGAGGATAAATCAGAAATGGAGGAAAGAGTATCTGGAAGAGAGACACTGAGGGGAAGGGTGGGGCTCATAACTGAAAATAACAAAGATGCCTAGTAAGTAGCAGAGATTTGTTCTATGGAAGATCAGGTGACAAGGGAGAGCAAGGACCAAACTAAACTAAGGCAGGAGGATGGAGATGTTTAAATGCTGGATTTATTTTTTAAACTCCCAAAATACAACAGCTAGCACAAGTAAGAAACACTAACAAATGTTACTGTATAAGGTGTTTTTGTATTGTTTTGTTTTTTTTTTAACCTGAGAATGGAAAGCAAACAAGATGGTGCATGTGTATGTAATTCCTGGCTCACTTAAATTTGACTGAGACAAAAAGCTGAAGAATCTGTAAGTCCCTTTCAGGTGTGATTCTGTCTTTCAAATCTCACTGGAGTCTCTTGATAGGTATATCTCCATATAATAATCTCATAGAACTGGAAGGGACCTTGAAAGGTCATTGAGTCCAGTCCCCTGACTTCACAGCAGGACCAAGTACTGTCCTTGGCAGATTTTTTGCCCCAGATCCCTAAATGGCTCCTTCAAGGATTGAACTCGCAATCCTGGGTTTAGCAGGCCAATGCTCAAACCACTGAGCTATACTTCCCCCAATAATTGTAATGTGTGACATCTTGGTGCTGCTCCAATTTTATCAATATCTTACAAGGGCTGAAATCCACTAATTTGACCAAAGACATTTAAAAAGGAAAATCTGTCCAGCAGTTTGGAGTTTCACAAAACCACTGATTTTTATCCTCTTTTGAAAACAATTGGTTTTTATTACAAAGAAATTACTGAGTGGAGCATGTCAGTGAGTGACAGCATGTTCACTGTTGTGATGTAACAGTGGTATAGTAGTGACCACTGTTTTTATAGTGATGTAAAGATTTCCAGGTTATATTAGCCTCCTGGTTTCAGTCAGCCATCATATTCTGAAAAATACTAATTTGGAGGTAGTTGGATTTTTCCTGTCATTGAGGTGGATTCTGGTCTCCCAGCCATGTAAATTGATAGGAGCTCCACTGATGTCGGTTGAGTTACCTATAGTCAGACTGAAATGTAACAATGACTTTTCTTTATATCTGCTGAAAATCTGAAAAATATCGACAACGTTTTTTTAAAATGGTGCAAATGAGAGGAGAATCAGGCCTTTGGACTCTAGTCAAAGAGAATTTTTTTGGAAAGTTTGAACAAAACATTTAATCCATTTGTGAATATGAGGAGAGAGGAAAAAATATTTTTTGCTCCCTTCTTTTGAACAGCTCTACAGCCTAAGTGGTGTGTGCTAAAATCTGGCATGGAAATAGCCCTAATTGTGGGGAAATACCTTAGAGTTTTTGGCTTTGATTTGACCCAATTATGAGCCTTAGAAAATCACATACAGAGCATGCACTTTAGGTCTGTTTTTAAAGCTTGTAAAGGCTGCAGCAGAGGGAAGATTTGCTGTAAATGCAGGCATGCATAGGCCAATTAGGTAGTAAAAACTAGTGAGAGATATTGCTGTGAAGAGATGGGGACACCTAGAACTGCAGAAAGGGCTGCAGACCTTGTAAGATTCATAGGAGTTGAGGGAAGATTCTTAAACACTCTGTAATGTCTCACTGTGCACAAGGGCTCCTAGGAGCTCTTGCCACTGCTCTTACAGATACTGTAAGTCCCATCGGGGCAGAAGAGAGGTTCTGTGGTTCTTGTAAGGAGTGGAGGAGGCGAGACAGGTTTCCTGTGCGCTTTGTAATGTGAATCGGAAAGAGTTCCACTCTGACACACCTTAGCAGCTCCATAGTTTATACGGCTCACAGGATGGGGATTTCATCCTGGGTACCTCCTCAAGTGCATAGACTAGAATAATCCAGCAAAGAATCCTGTGGCACCTTATAGACTAACGGATGTTTTGAAGCATGAGCTTTCGTGGGTGAATACCCACTTCGTCAGATGCATGTAGTGGAAATTTCCAGGGGAAGGTGTATATATATGCAAGCAAGAAGCAAGCTAGAGATAACAAGGTTAGTTCAATCAGGGAGGATGAGGCCCTGTTCTAGCAGTTGAGGTGTGAAAACCAAGGGAGGAGAAACTGGTTTTGTAGTTGGCGAGCCATTCACAGTCTTTGTTTAATCCTCAGCTGATGGTGTCAAATTTGCAGATGAACTGAAGCTCAGCAGTTTCTCTTTGAAAGTTTCTCTTTCTTTGCTGCTTTTACAGATCCAGACTAGCATGGCTACTCCTCTGATACTAGAATATTCCAATGTTTCTAGACAAATGGTTACAGATTATGAAGTTTACCAGTGTTGGTTTCCCCTTTTTTGTTTTGTTTTGTTTTGTTTTTTGTTTTTGCAAGCAGCATTGTTTCAAAGTCTTGGCCAGTGAAACTCCTTATGCATGCACAGTAGCACAAGATGCTACACATGCAGGAAAAGTATATCCTATTATATTGTGTACACTGAGACACAGTACTTGCCCATGTAACTGTAGTCTCTATCACATAAATATGCACTAGTTGTAGAGTTAAGGTTGCATGTTCATTCTTAACTTTGGTATTTCCTGATTTAGAGCTCTTAACTATGCAACCTTAATGTTCTGTTTGTGTAGGGAATATATATTGTATTTCCTTTGGCATTTTACAATCATGCTGGGGAAAATAATGACTTTAAGGCTTCTGCTACCTCCTAGCTTCACAAGAAGGGTTGAACTGCTCAAGGCCAGTTTTAGGGGCAGGTGAGTTGGGGGATTGCCCTGCATGCCAGCTTTCAGGGGGATGCCACACTGCTTTTTTCTTTTTGGTCTATTGTTTCAGAAGTGACGGCTCCAATATGTTTTTCTGCCATGACTGGCAAAACCCTTAGTCCTGGCCCTGAATCTAGTGGGGCTCATAGGACCTAGTTTGATGTAGTCATTTACATCTCGCAAATTGATTGTAAAGTGGGTGTAAAACCTACCATTCTACTTTGGTAGCATTTTACCCTGACCTTACGCAGGTGTAAATGACTCAGTAAGGTTCCAAGCATTGGAGAATAAGCACCATAGTCTGTAGTACGTGCTCACTGTCTGGAATTGAAATGATGGAAGCAGTTCTTTCCTTTCCTGTAAGCTAATTTTCATTTTGATTAATACACTTAGTGGCTTGAAAACTGTGTAATTTTTGATCCCAGCAGTTTTTTCCAGTTGATCCATTGTGTGTGTACTGGGTGTCATTCATCTGAAAGGTTTCAGAGGGGTAACCCTGTTAGTCTGTATCAGCAAAAAGGATGAGGAGTCCTTGTGGCACCTTAGAAACTAACAAATTTATTTTGGACATAAGCTTTTGTGGGCTAAAACCTACTTCATCCAGATGCATGCAGTGGAAAATACAGTAGGAAGATATATACACACACACAGAGAGAATATGAAAAAATGGAGGTTGCCATGCCAACTCTAATGAGACTAATAAATTAAGGTGGGCTATTATCAGCAACAGGAAAAAGAACTTTTGTAGTGATAATCAAGATGGCCCATTTCAAACAGTTGACAAGAAGGTGTGAGTAAGAGTAGGGGGGGAAATTACCCAGCCACTCCCAGTCTTTATTCAAGCCTAATTTAATGGTATCCAATTTGCAAATTAATTCCAGTTCTGCACTTTCTCGTTGGAGTCTGTTTTTGAAGTTTTTTGTTGAAGAATTGTGACTTTTAGGTCTGTAATTGAGTGTCCAGGGAGGTTGAAGTGTTCTCCGACTGGTTTTTGAATGTTATAATTCTTGACATCTGATTTGTGTCCATTTATTCTTTGGCACAGAGACTGTCCGGTTTGGCCAGTGTACATGGCAGAGGGGCATTGCAGGCATATGATGGCATATGTCACATTGGTAGATGTGCAGGTGAACGAGCCCCTGATGGTGTGGCTGATGTCATTAGGTCCTGTGATGGTGTCCCTTGAATAGATATGTGGATAGAGTTGGCAACGGGCTTTGTTGCAATGATAGGTTCCTGTGTTAGTGTTTTTGTTGTGTGGCGTGTGGTTGCTGGTACAGCTGCACCGATGTAGCACTTCTGGTATAGATCTGCTCTAAGACAGCGTAAAGGGGCCTGCCAAGTTGGTCTAAAACACTACCTTTCTGGTGTAAATGACCACATAATTAAGTGAAGGGCAACAGAGAATCAGGTCTGTACTGTATTAAAGGAATGCTAGTGAATGACTTTATGTATAGTAGGATGGTGATACTACTAAAGGGGAGTACATAATAGCCACAGCCAATAAATCACTAAAATTCTGTATAAAATGTAAAGGTTTGTGTTTTGCTTTTTATAATGTGTGCATTCTAGTTCACTTGTGAGTCATCTTTTGTGCACATTTATTTAACTTTCTTTTAAAATGGTTTAAATCTCAGGAATTCTACAGAACTCTCTCTCTAACCAAGACTTCCCTGCATGTGCTGCTTTGCAATCTGGTCTACTTGTTCTCTCCCTGTGTGCACACGCTTTCTGGCTGTTTGGTTCCCTTCTCTCCTGCAGATGCTGTCTAGCCACTAAGTACCCTTCATCTACTGCCTGGAGTCTGGCTACCTTGTTCCTTTTTCCCTTGTTCTCCTGGACATTCTTCTGCTAGTGGCTGGTCGTTCTGGTCCCTGAAGATGGTCCTCTTTCCTCTCCTGTTAGGCAGGAGTGGCCCCTGTTAGTCAGCAAGGTTGGTTCCTCCTTGTTTTCAGGTACTGTTGCAGGTGTTTTGACTTGTCTTTTCGATGAAGAACCTGGATGCTAGCTATAGCAACAACTAAAAATGAGGAGGGGTCAGCACTATGTAACTGTCTTAGTTCTCTGTGGACCATCCGTAAGTGCTCCATGAACCACACCAGTGATCCATGGTTCACAGCTTTGGAACTTTCCAGGGTTAACTATATTTTATAGTGTCACACAGTGAAAAGGATGAGTTTGTATTCACAAATGGATTTATAGTTCATTCTCCTTGCAAGGGTGAAAGAATGCACAAAGAGAGGCATTAGCAGAAACATATATAATTTATACAGCAGAAGTGGCAGAAACACATAAGGCTTGTCTTCACTAGAAAATGTTATCATGTTTGAACACAATTATGGAGAGTCAAATTAGCTAACACATTGCTGACCAGCCAGTGTAGACCATGGCAAATCTTGTTTACCTAATCATTATTAAACCTTGCTAAACTACAAAATAGTAGTTGTAGTAACCCAAGCTGCAGTTGGTTCAGAATAGTTATTCTTTTCTGTATTACCATCAGGCCATGAGATCTTTATGGATCGTCCTTTATATTAATCAGAGCCTGGATCCTTTTGGTATTGTATATGCATTCTGATCTCTGCTTCTCATCTTGAATAGGTTATCAGATACCACAGTGATGGAGGACTTATAATTTCCTAGATAGGCAGAAGAGAAATCTTCCCTGTGCCACTTTAGTGTTCGTATACTGGGTAGGTCTTTACATACTTAAATTTAGCAGACACTGACTGGGTGGTAACTAGAAGGCTAAAATAAAATGAGTTTATTTTTCTATTTTTAAAGTTAATTGCAAGAACAACATTTACAATTGTCTGTCTCTACTAACCTCTGAAGGTTATCTACTAGAGCAGAGAATAAAAATGGGCACCTGTGTTAGATTTCTAGCCTGTACAGTGGCCACGAGTGAAATGTTTCCTTCTCTTGAAAAATTCTACTAGTTTGAGAGAGATTCCTTGTACTTAATATGGAGAATACCACTGGAACCCATCATCTCTCAACATAGAAGTTTAAGGCTGAGAATTTTAAAGCTGGCTAGGGGATTTGGACACTCAGTTTTTAACTAGGCATCCAGATCCCTTAGTTGGCTTTAAAATGTATTTCAAAATGTGATCATTGTTAGATAATATTGGATAGAGGGCTTAATCCCACCAGGTGTTGATCTCCCTCAATTCCATTGACTTCAGGATCTAGGACTGGATTCAGCAGAATACTTACGCCTGGGCTTAAGTTCCATTGGGTGTTAAGCACATAATTAACTTTAAGCACGTATTTAAATTCTTTGCTAAATTGGGGCCTTAGGTAGGGACAAATGTCAGATCAAATGAGTTTGTTGTTCCAGGCTCCATGTTAAATTTTGATTAGGCTTGGTCACGGTCATTTTAATTTTTTCCTAGCTACTAAACTGGTGTGGGGAAATAACTTTAAAAACTAAAAAGAATGATTTAAAATGATTTAAGGAGATAGGTAAACAAAAGTCTAATTAAAGTCTCAGTTCTGATCAAGTAAACATTAAAGATTTCCAGATAAGACTATTGTATTTTTATCTTGTTTTCCATTTCCCCTCTTTCCTACAAAGCGACAACTCTTATTGTGGAATCTAACTTCTTCCTCAAGCTGATCCTGACACTTCCCCTCAGGATCAGCTGACTGAGGGCACTAGGGAACAAATACGCTCTGTCCTATTCCCATTTGGCTGCACCACACTTCACCTCCAAGACTCACTCAGAAATCTACTGTTTTGAAAATGTATTTAAATATGAGTGAATTTAGTGCCTATGAAAGTGAGAGATGGATGATGCTGGAACGAGCTGGATGTCTATACCTCAATATTCCCTGCCTCATCAGGGGAAGGAACAGGTTGGCAGAGGAGGGGGTTGGTACGATATGTACATGCTCTTACATGCTAACCTAAATAGTGGCTGTGTCTGATAATAAACCTGCCAAGATCTGACAGACTTAGACTCTGTGAAATCACAGGTTCAAATGTAGGCGAGTCCATCTTTGCAAAGTAGATAAATTAAGTTCTATGCAGATTATTGTGTGGGTTTTTTTAAAATCAGTCCTTAAAATAGAGCTTCTATCTGCTTTGCATTGACATTAGATCCCATGACACTCTGCTGCCCTTGACCAAAAATTTCCCTTTCCCACACTGTTATGAAGTGTTTTGTCTGCAGTGGTATGGGTTGCTGCCTGGCAGCCCAGAGGTGGCTACATTTCTTTGAAGCAATTTGCAGTTCTTCAGGATGAAAAATGATGTATAAATGCAAACTGCTGCCATAATAATTTGGTAAATAAAGAAAAGAAAAGGCTCAATGCATACTTGAATATTATCCTCCCTTCTACTGGTTGATTTATTAGAAATGGTTGGGTTTGTTTGTTTGTTTAGAAAGTATATCGGTGCCAATTGCTGAAGCACCTTGGCACATTACATAATTAAAAATAACAATTTACAAATTAATCAGCTTTGTGAGCCCTTTACAGTTTCATTGAAGAACCCCTTCTGCACTTACAGAATGTCCATCCTGATCCTTGCTAATAAGTAAATCCATGGATCTGTCAAAATCATAACCAAATAACTAATGGCCGGTTGAATCAATTACAAGGGTGGCTGGCTGTCTCACCTGCTATCTGGATGTGGAAGTGTTGACTGACATTCCTGCCTCATCTTCCCCGTGCTCCCACCCCCATTTCTTTCAGATATCGGCAACCAATAGGATTCACAGACATGTACAGGAGGAGGGATTACACCCTATTTTGAGTGCACAGTGCTGAGCTTGGCTTTCAGTGACCAGGCAATCGTGAAGGCACCAATCTTTGTCACTGGGAATCAATGGGGACTTTTGTCATTGATTTCAATAGGAGAAAGATACGGTCAAATATGGGCTGCTTTCTTCTTTTTTGCATCAACTTGTTGCCAATTTCTTGCAATGAAAACACAATGGATTAGAAGTACTTGCCTCTTTGGTGACTGCTAGCTCTGGTGCTGGAACATGATACCTCAGTGTAGTGTCAACTGGACAGTTGACCAAGAACTCATCTTTTTGATAATAGATAATTGTCCAGACTTGGTGTTTTACTTTTGGCAGTATGAATCCTCCCCTCTTCACGTGGGAACCTGTTATATTTTGCTTCTTAATGAGCCAAATTTTTAGAACCAGTTTATGAAATTGCTGATTCATTTTTATGTATTCAACACAAATCCAGGTTTTTGAATGTCAAAAATTATGTTCCAACTTTTAGCATGCAAAATTTTCAGCTCAGCTAGCCTGTAAAACTGCACCTAAAACATACTTCTAAATTTGTAGGCTACCAGACTTAGTAGTTGCTTGTAACACACAGAGACATTATCTAGTATAGCATACAACATATCCTGGATCGTTAGGGTATTACACAACCAACAAATAAACACACACATAGCCTGGAAAATAGTCAAAGGAGTTCAACCATGGCAATACACTTCAGTCTTAGTTTCATAGCTTAAAATAATGTTCCTTGTTTCCTGTTGTTAGCAGCTGCAAGTGGTAGTCTCCCTTAGTTAGCACCATGCTTGCCCTAATTGGTAATAACATCAATATGTATAAGTAAGTCTACCGGTAGTTAGAGCAGGGGTCTGTGCTCCTTTATTCTGTGCTTGGCTTTGTTACTGTCTCACTGAGTGATCCTGTGCACTTGACTTCAGTGTGCTTCAGTTTATTCATCTGAAAAAGGGTTACTAATACTATACTATTTACTTGCCTCACTGAGATGGTCTGAGGAGAACTTAATTAGTGTCAGTAAAGTGCTTTGAGATCTTCAGATGAGGTACATTCACATCTGTGCCTATTATTTGTACATTGGCAAGGTTCAGAGTGGATATCTGATTGAATGTGTAGGGTGAGGTGTCGTGGACCCACATTATGAAGAAAAGTAAGTCGTGTTTGTACAGCGCCTACCACAAGGGGTTCCCAGTTCATGACTAGCACTCTTAGGTTCTATGATAATATGAATCATGCAGGGGTTTCTAGTCTATATAGGGTAGTTAAGGCTTTGTGGCATATAATGGAATGGTAGATATTGGCCAGTGTTGTTTATGGATTGTATGTAGAGGGTAAGATGTGAAAATGTTGTTGTGTTTTCTTGGTTAATAGTGGGAAGGTGGCTTACAAAGAGAAGGTGAATTGAAAGAGCTAGAACTGATCTTTGGGGTGGATGGCTCTTACATGCAGTATTGAGTGACTGGTGTTCATTAGTGTGCCAGGCCTGGGTAAATAGAATGAGAGTGAGTGGCTTATATTGCAAAGTTTGAAGATGTACAGTGCGTAACAGTAAAGTTTGATATCATTGGGAGAGGTGTAGATGGTATGGATGATATACTAACTGTAGTTTGAGCTATCTTGAGCCATACTTTCAAACTTCTGGAGATCTTTAATATGCAATCTTAACCAAAAATTAGGACATTCAAAGCTATTTGTTTTTTAAACTAGAACACTCTGTTAGCTTTTCCCCCTAATGTCACTGGTATATATTCACAACCAGAACTCTTCAGGCTATCTGATTTTTTGACACTTAAAAAAAATTGGCCTTTTTTGTTTAAAAAAACAACCCATGTTTGTGAATTGCTTGTGACACTTTCATGTACGTTACTGATTTTGGAAAATGGACTACAATTATCTCTGTATTTGCTACAAATTAATGGGATGAGAGCCTCCAAAAGGACTACAGGCAATTTTTTGCCATCTCATAATTTGAAAACAATTTGGTCAAAAAGCTCCAAGTTTGGCTTAATTTTCTGTCATCCATGAGGATTCTGCATCTCCTTGTGTCCAGAAAGCTGAACTATGTATCACATCTCCTGAGTAAGACTGTCATCTTTTCAAGGCAGTGTTCCTGTCATTTTATACTTGTTCTGTAAAGTGCATTGTACACTTACTGAGCTGGGTAAGTAAATAATACTGCAGGATTCCCCTGAACATACCTAGAATCACCACTGAAAAACTTTGAGTTTTCTTAATAGGAAAAAAAAGATCCTCTCTTGTTTGATGGAAACTCCTGAGTCTCATTTTGCTGAAGTGAGAATGTGTTATGTTTGTCTTTTAAGTGAAGTTTTCAGAAAGTCTGTTCTGTTCTGCCATCAGATCAGTGCACTATAAAACCCATTTTGAATGTCTTGATTCTGAATGGTTTTCAATTCTAAAGGCTTTTAGAATATTGAGGTACCATTTTTGTGCTTCTGAAAGATAAAGATAAACTCCTCTATTGGTATTGCAGCTTTACATTGTTAATGCCTGGCTGGAGTCGCTCTGATTTAATTATTCAAAGAAGTCTATGCAAGTGGATAATAGCAGTTTATTTAACCCTCCCCCTTAACCACTCCCCTCTCTTTGTCTCTTATAGTTAAGGAAGGGGGGAAAAATTACTTTGGTACCTAGTATGTATCAGGAAATTAAGATGAATTCCAGAGGCTTAGCACAATGTTGAAGGATCGTTAAGCACTGAAAGATTATTTTATAGTAACTTTATATATGGTGATGCTTAGAAAGGGGAGTTTAAATTCATGAGCATAAACAGGAAAACCTTACATCACAGTGTGTGTGTGTGTGATGGGGGAGGAGTCTCTCCGTGTGTCTCTCACTCCCAGCACACCGCTCACAGTTCTTTGTGGTCATGAATTGACTGCAGAACCCAAGCAGCAGAGGCAGAGTGCTGTCTACTGAGTTGAGAAAGTATGTGAGAGGATTGTACAAGCTGTTTGCTTCAGAACAGGATCCATCATGCCCCGTCGATGTCCTGAAGAGGAAACTGAGAATGAAATTGCTTTGGAAAGCTAAAATGGTAACTAGAGCTCCCTTACTTCTCTAAAGACTTTTTAGATGGAGAATCCCTGTTTCAGGATTGGATTGTATTCTTTCTGAGTGAATCTGGCACACTGATGACATATTTGTGTGCAACTTTTTGTGTCTGCAATCTCTTGAGACCCACTTTTAAAGTCTCCTTCTCATTGTTCTGTATAATTACCTCTTAGTGTGCATTACTGCTTTTAAAGTAATGCTTATCTGCAAAGTAATTGACTTTCTGTGTGTGTTGTGGAATGGCACAGAAGAGGGAAACATTTGAGAAAGGGAAGTTAGATGAGTCCTAGAGGATGAATTCAGGATTTTTTTTTTTTCTGGTTCAGCAATAGTGGTTTGTCTTTGTTTTTCTGTTTTGTTCTTTAGATTAGGAAATATAAAATGGAGAATTATTTCAGGTTATGTTTCAATTAAAGTTTTGATGTGATATTATGGTGCTGCTTCTGCTTTCTGATATTTGTAACTTTCAAAGTCTTAGCCCTGGGAAGTTTTTGTAGCCTGAAATAATATTAAAAAACAAAACAAAGTGCTTTTAATCCCTAGTGTCAAAAGAAATAGACACACTGTATTTTAAATAACTTTTAGTTTCTAAGTTTAAATGATCTCAGCCTATGTAACTCCTCTCTATTAAAGTACAATTCTTTCCATAAAGGAAAACCAAAAAGAGTAATTGCTTTTAAAAATGTTTACTAATCAAAATGGAATCATTTCCTTCAAAAAAGACTATAAAACTATTTAAAATATGTGCAAGTCTAGGAAAAAGAACTAAATGGTAAGTCAGGATATCCTGATACCATCGGAAATGGCAGCTTGCCAAGAGTATCTCAGCATTCCCTCAATCGAAAAGTGTCCTGGATTGCTTTGATTCTTATATTTACTTTGTACAGCCCATCTAGTGCGCTGAGCTCTGCAATAAGCAGTATAGCAGCTAGTACAGATTGTGATTAGCAGAGAAGGGGGAAAAAGTACCTTTTTTTTTTCTTTCTCTCTTTTTTTCCCCCCCTTCCATGGCAGAGCTCAATTCAGGACGGGGGTGAAGAGGTAGAGGAAGGAGCTGTTTACCATGTCACCCTCAAAAGAGTACAGATTCAACAGGCTGCCAATAAAGGAGCAAGATGGCTAGGGGTGAGTAAAACCGGCGCAGTGGCATCTTGAGAGATTGCTTGTAGACTTTGGAGCCCTGGTCCAAAGAGCTGAATTCCACGGCATAGTTATGGTATTAACTTTTAGCAGAGACTGGTTTTAACATTAAAGAACAACTCGGTATCTGCAATGCCTGAAAGAAAGTTCTATTATGTTCAACTCTTTAATCTTCTGGATGATATATAAGACTAGGATTTGATCAGTTGTGGTCATGGATCCCATAGTACTTTTTGCAGGTGTAGGGATTTTAGTCCAGGGTCTGATCCTGAAAATAACTGAGCACTCTCAATCATTTCACTAAGAGTGGTATGTGTTCTCTACCCCTCAGGATCAGGCCCCTGGACCTGGACACATTCTAACAACTGTACATACCTACATTCTGTCTGCCTGTGGACTCAGTCCAGGACCCTTTGAAGTCAATGGAAAAACTCCCATTAATTACAATGGGAGCAGAACTGGGCTATAATTTTACTGCTTTTTCAGTTGCATACACCATTCATCTTCTCTTTCTGTCTTACACAGTTGTGCAGTGTTGCTATGTGCTATTACACAAGTGCAGTGTTTCATCCCAAAGGCAGGTGCATTTTAGATGTGGGTGAAACAAGGCCTGTATAGAAGGCCAAATACTGCAAGATGCTGAATGCCCTAAACTCCTATAAGGTTAGACCCTCCATTGGTATCAAATGCCATCACTCCATTAAAGCCAATGGAGCTATGTCACTACACCGCTTGAGGATCTGGCCCATATTTTTATCTATTTGTAAATTTCCTTCAGAATGAAAGGCACAATACACATTCTAGATCAGATTTATTTACCAGTTTGAAAAACATCTTTCCTCAATCCATATAAGGTCAATAATTTAAAGGCTCTTAGGGCTACCCTGAGATTTAAATCAAATAGATTTTTTTTGTCAGGTATCACGGCATAAAGCAACGTGCGAGACAGCAGCACTGAAAACACAGTCTAGAAAGATAAGCAAACTTTGCCCTGCATGCAGATAGTGTTCAGAATTTCCCCTTTCCCTATTTCCAAGAAGTACACAGAGTTCTAAGCAGAACAGATTATTTCAAATCTGCTTCCTTTGATGAGTGGCAAATTTCCCATCTCTGCCTCCTGTTTATAGCAGGGTTGGGGGAAAAATAGCTGAATGTATTTTTGAGCTCCTGTTAATTGCACAGATGGTAGTTTTGCCAGAGGTCAAAACCGTTTTGAGTGAGATTGTCCCACAGATATAGTCACCACGACTGAAGCACTTTTCATTGGAGTCACTACTGTTTAGTAGCGTCCATGGATGGGGAGTGGGGTGCTCAGACCTGTAGTCAGTGGACAGGTGTCCATGTTACAGAGACCACCACCACAACCGGCAGGAGTTGGTATAGTACTTTGATTGTAGGGAGAGGTCAAGGACTGAAGCGTCATGGAAGATGAACTATCCTTTACTGCTGGATAGAACTGGTCCCTCCAGGTAAGGATTGAAGTATATTTGTGGGCAGGGAGGCTGCATATTAGAAAGTCTGCAGCTGTTCTGTTCATAAATGGATAAATTCAGTCTCCTGGGCTGTCAGGCTGATATCTTTTATGAGCAATAATCCTGCACAATTATTTTAAAATCAAAACAGTCCCACAACCTTTTTGTTCACTTTAAGCACTTCAGAACTTAAAATATTTTAAGTCCTTTAAGTGGATGGGACCTGAGCCTGCTCTCGCTGTTGACTTCAGTGGGAACAGGACTGGTCCCCTGGTCAATAAACAGCCTTTATGCTAGAACACCGGTGATTAATGTGCGCTCCATCAGCCATTCTGCCTTAAAAAGAAGAAGAACTGTTTTTTGGAAGTGTCATCAGTTTTGTTTTGCTTTACTTTGAAATCTAGAGCTGATGTGGTTTTATTATTCTACATTTTTAACTTTTTCAGTGGTTTGTAATTGCTAGCACTGTATAAAATGAATTACTTCCAAAAAGCCATTGGGTTTCCCAGAGTTGGAGTTCTCTTTCTTTTTAATGATGCTGTAAGTCCTGCCTGTGTGGGTTGCTGATTCAGGTCAAACTGAAGCCAATGGAAGAGTATTGCATACATATCCAACAGCGGGATGTGGGCTTTCCTTTGGAAAATACAGGAACTCTTTATGATTAAACAATTTTTCCTTTAAAAAAGTCAAGTTGAGAGTGTCTAGGCTCCCTGGAACTACCAATGCAAATCCTGTGAAGGTCTACTGAGTTCTTCATCCTTCTAAGAAAGAGAAATTGAGTTCCTTGTAGTTTATTGCAGTGGGGTAGGTGTCTTTCCTTTGTGACTTTAAAAACTGAAGGCCTGTTTACTGTGCATGGATATTAAATATCCTGTGGCATTTTTCATCAGAGTAGTGGTTTGATCCAGTGACCCCCAAGTAGCTGCTTTTCAGTGGTGCTGTGTGTATAAAGTGCTTTGTAATCCTTTTAGATGAAAGGCACTAGGTAAAAATGTAAATTATTATTTACCATATTGGAGAGAGTGCTGCAGAATTCATACCGAAAATGTAAGTGAATTAGAAATCTGCGTGTTTATTTCAACTATATCAGAATTTTACGCTTTACAAAGTACCATTAAGTATTGACAGGCTTGAAATCTTGGACAAATTCATCCCTATTGTTATGACACAAAAGACAACAGAGTGAGACTATGTATGAATCTAGTCCATTCGGTCTGTTTCAGCCTTTCATATTTAAACTTCTTTTTTTAAACAAAATTCCCCACCACAGAAAGCATCCAAAGACACCCATCCCACTGGACCCATTACAACTGAGCGGTCTGCAAAAGGGTCAGTCATAGGGTCTCAGTTAAGCATCTTAACACTTTGCATTCCTATAACTCTAACTAATTTTTAGTATTTCAAATTTTTGTAGTAATAATAAAAAAAGACTCCTCGGATGAGGTCATGTAAGCAAAGGTCTGCCAAGAGTCAAATGCTTATAGCACTAATAAACCTTTCTGAAAATAGGAGTCTGGTATATAAACATCCAACCACTCAGCTTTTGTTTTAGCAGAAGGCTGTGTTTAAGAAGGTATCGTTCACCAGAGACAATGTTATGAAAGCTAGCTGTGATACTATAAATCTCCATAAGATCATCAGTTTGATCCATTAGATTTAGTTTTAAGTGGCTTTAAAACTTATAACTTGCTATTATTAATTATTTCTGTTACCGTAATGCCAAGGAACCCTAGTCACGGATCAGTATCCTGTTGTGCTAAACACTGTAGAAACACCTACTCCTGCCCTGAACTGCTTTCAGTCTATATATAAAGCCTGGTCTACACTTGGGAGGATCAATCTAAGTTACGCAACTTCAGCTATCAGAGTAGCAGCCGTGTTAGTCTGTATCCATAAAAAGAACAGGAGTACTTGTGGCACCTTAGAGACTAACAAACGTACTATGCTCAAATAAATTTGTTAACTTCAGCTATGTTAAGTGACTGAAGTCAGCGTTCTTAGATCTACTCACCACAGTGTCTTCACTGTGGTAAGTCGAAGGCTGATGCTATCCCTTCAACTCCACCTGTGCCTCTTGCCCTGGTGGAGTACTGGAGTCGACAGGAGAGCGCTCAGCGGTCAATTTATCACATCTAGACTAGATGCGATCTAGACTAGATTGCTGCCCGTTTATCCAGCAGGTAATGTAGACAAGCCCTAAGACAAAAGACAACAGATGGATACAGACAGATGGGAGGACTACAAGGAAACAATGAGACCATATTGGTCCACATGATATGCAGTATTCTCTGCATACCAGCAGCTTAACTGTTTTATGGATGTTTATGGGTAGCTCCTCCCAGGCATGAGGGGCAGCATGAGAAAGCACAAAGGTGCTTGTTTTAAAATGTAACAATTGGGCTATGGAGGCTGGCATCATGGGCCGATGGGAGGTGGAAGTCGACCTCTCAATAGTCAATGAGAGATGATGGGTGAAGTAGGGATGGGCTGTTGAAAGACCTTGAAAGTGAAAACAAGTAGCTATGTTTGATGTAATAGAGAAGGGTGTGCCACTGGATGGAGGTAGAGAGAGAGGAGACATACTCAAAGTGACAGTCTAGAAAAATGATCTTTGCAGTAGCATTCTGAATGGGTTTGAGTGGGGTTTACATTTGTCAACACCAGAGAAAAGGATGCTGCAGAGAGAAAAGGATGCTGAAATGCAATATGATGAGATCCTGGGTCAGAGTTTCATCTGTGTTCTGGATAGGAAAGCTTGTATCTTAAAGATGTTATACAGAAAGAATCTGCTAAATTTACACTTAGCCTGGAAGTGAAGATGTAGAGAGACAGAGAGAAGTCCAAGTTGAAAATGACACTCAGGTTGCAGGCCTGCATGTCAGGCAGGATGGTGATATTGTCCACAGAGATTGAAAAAGGAGGTAGCAGGGAGGATTTGGAGGGAAGAAGAGATTAAGAACTCTGTTTTAGTCATGTTGTTGATCTCTAGGCATCAGCTCAAACTCATGATTTTAGTTTGGGCAGAAGGAGACAGTTTGGATTAGAAAGGTAAATCTGAAAGCTGTGAGCATAGAGATGGTAGTTGAGTTTGTGTTTGCAGAGGAGATTACCCAGATATAAGGTTTGGGGAGCGGGTGAGGAGGATTGGCTGATGGAGGGATTAAAGGTAGGAGAACCAGGGGAGGACGGAAGAGCATGGTTGGTGGTGTTGAAGGCAGCTGAGAGGTCAAGGAAGATGAGGATGGAGTACTGGTTCTGAGCTTTGGCTAAGAAGAGGTCACTGGAGACTTTGAGAGTGGTTTCAGTGGAGTGCAAGGGGTGCAAGCCAGATTGGAGTGGGCCAAGGGTGGAAGTGGAAGAGAGGACACCAGACAGCAATTGTGAACAACATGTTCAATGAGCTTAGAGATGAGAGGCAGGTGGATCAAGGGTGTGTTTTTTGTGATGGCAGAGACTAAAGCAGCCTGTATTACCAGCTGAAAGAGTCAGGCAAAAGTGAGAAGTTAAGAGGAAGAGTAAGGGAAAGGACAAGAGTGGGTGTGAAGACCAGAGGGTGGGATAGGGTTTCTAGGGCAAGTGGAGGGATTAGAGGAGGAGAGCAGGTGAGAAGCTTCTATGTCTGTGATGGAGAGAAGAAGGAGAGAGAGAGTTGTGGGGGTGGGGAAGGAAAATCAAGCCACGGGGAGGAGGAAGCTCTCATTGTATTTTGTCAGTTTTCTCTTCTGAGAAAGAAGTGGAGGTGGGAGAAGGGGAGGGTTTCAGGAGTGACTGATGGTGGTGAAAAAATGGCTGGGATTGCGGTTGTGTGATCCAGTTAAGTTGGAGAAGTAGAGTTACTTACCTAGGAAAACGGCAGAATTGAAGGAGAAGAGGACAGAATTTTGTAGTGGAGGAAGTTGACCTATTACAGGATTTTCACCAGAGTAATTCCGCAGTGTGAGAGCTGAAGCAAATGAAGTGGATATTGGGGGTGAGGCTGGGCTGGTGGTTGGTAGGGCAGACCTTGCAATGAGAGAGAGGGGCAAAAGAGTCAAGGGTGGAGGAGAGTAAAGTGTGGAGAGAGTCAACAACCATATAAATGAAAGAAAAGAGGAGGGAGTACAGGGAGGAGAAGTCTGAGAGCGAATGAGAAATCAGCAATGCTGATGGACTGGAAGTCATGGAAAGGCTGAGTGACCGGCATAGTGTGGGGGACTGATGGGCAGTGCTGAAAGGCATAAGGTAATGATCAGAGAAGGGGAAATCAGCAACAGACATAGGTGCTGATTCTGTGGGTGCTCTGGGGATGAAGCATCCACAGGGGATGCTGAGCACCCACTGGCAGCACCCCTAGCAGTTCCCCCCAGCGCCTCCTGGCAGGCCCTGCAAATCAGCACTTCCCTCTCCCTCCCAGCGCCTCCCACCCACTGCAATCAGCTGTTTTGTGGTGTGCAGGGAGGGAGGGGGAAGGAGCAAGGACGCAGTGTGCTTGGGGAAGGGGGTGGAATTGGGTGGGAAGAGGTTGGGTAGAGTGGAACCTTGGGGGAAGAGGTAGAGTGGGAGCGGGGCCTGAGGAAGAGTACCCCCCGACGCTATGGAAAGTCAGTGCCTGTGGCAACAGACACAAGAGAATGAGCTGTGCTTGGTGAAGACCAAGTCAAGTGATAGGCTCTTTTGGTGAGTAGGAGAACCGAGCCAGGGTTGCAGGTTAAATGAAGACATGCAGGCCAGGAAATGTGCAGCTAAGGGGTCACGTGTGTCATTAACATGGAGCTGAAGTTCTCGAGGATGACTATGGCAGACTGAGAAGAGAGAGCTAGGAATTGAAATCAGAGAGGAAGATTGATGGAAAGGAGTTGAGTTGAGTGGATGGTAGATGACAGCAACATGGAGGGACAGAGGAGAGATGACTCTATACCAGTGGTAGGCAACCTATGGCACGTGTGCCGAAGGCGGCATACGAGCTGATTTTCAGTGACACTCACACTGCCTGGGTCCTGGCCACGGGTCTGGGGGGCTCTGCATTTTAATTTAATTTTAAATGAAGCTTCTTAAATATTTTAAAAACCTTATTTACTTTACATGCAACAACAATTTAGTTATATATTATAGACTTATGGAAAGAGACCTTCTAAAAACATTAACGTGTATTACTGGCACGCAAAACCTTAAATTAGAGTGAATAAATGAAGACTCAGCACACCACTTCTGAAAGGTTGCTGACTCCTGCTCTATGCAGTGGTGTTCAAATGAGAAGAAAAAGGGGAATAGGGGAGGAGGAACGGGGTTGGAAGCAGTAGGAATGGGAAAGGAGAAGCCTGACAGCTCCACCATGGTCTGATCTAGGCAGGGAGCATGAGAGAAGGAGAGGCCTCTGTAAGAGAGGGCAGCTGCAGAGTCCCCTGACAGAGGACGGGATTGAGGTCTGAGAGCCAGGGGCTGGAGGGAGTGAGCTATGCAGAGGTTGTGAATGACTTTTATCTTTTTAGACATGGATTGGGCATTCCAGAGACATCAAGGGAAAGGAAGGAATGGGCATGAGGCTCAAAATGGTGTCACAAGAGGGTGGGGATGGATATGGGAAGTGGAGAGGGAAGGGATGGATGAAGGGCCAGAGTTGGGACAAATGTTACCAGAGGGGAAGAAGAAGAGGGGTAGAGCTGGAATTGTGCTGATGAGAGGAGAGAAGGGATGGAAGAGGGGAAGAGGAGCAGGTAGAGCTAGTGGGAACTGTAGTGGGGTGAAGGTAATAAGGATAGGGATATGGAGCCAGTTGGCAAATGCTGAGAGGAGAACGGATGTTATGATGCAAAAGAGAGGCATGATGAGAGTCATGGCTGAGTGACAGATGGTCAAGATTATAAAAATAAAGTCTGAAAAATGTTGTGAAGCTTTACTTCTAGAAGGCAACTGGAGTGTGTTGTTTCACCCTGCCAGGGAGGAGAAAGTGGAGGGCCATGTTCTGACCTGGAAAGATCTGGTTGGGAGGGAAACATCCTGGAACAGAAGTGGCTCTCTGGTGATTGTAGAAGATAGAAACCATGTGAAGCTGATTTCCTGCACCTTACAAATGATAGCTAAGCTTGAGAGACAATCTTCAAATCATAATTTCTCCATTTCTTGATGGGACATACAGACTAATGTAATGTAATAGCGGTTCTTACAAAGGATCTCAGATGTGCCTTAAGAAGATGGGGAACCTGCTAAATAAATAACTGGTCAGTGAGATCAATTTCAGTAGCCGGTTCAACCTAATTCAGTTAGTTTTATGGCTTTGTTTACTTCAAAGTATGAGGTTTCAGAGATGTGACTATTTCTTTTTGCTTAGTTTTTGGCCATAGTTAAGCTTTTCTCCTGTGGGGTTTTTATGTTTTGGCTCAACCTGTCTGGGGGGGTGTCATAACCTAGTCCCAGATTTGGACCGTAGCATCCAAAATATGGGGGTTAGCATGAAAACCTCCAAGCTTAGTTACCAGCTTGGACCTGGTACTGCTGCCACCACCCAAAAAATTAGAGTGTTTTGGGGCACTCTGGTCCCCCCAAAAACCTTCCCTGGGGACCCCAAGACCCAAATCCCTTGAGTCTCACAACAAAGGGAAATAAACCTTTTCCCTTCCCCCCCTCCAGATGCTCCTGGAGAGATACACAGAAGCAACCTCCGTGAATCTAAGCAGAGGGAGTCCACCCTCCCTAATTCCAGTCCTGGAACAAAAAGCACTTCCCTCTTCACCCAGAGGGAATGCAAAATCAGGCTAGTAAATCTAACACACCCAGATTTCCCCCCTGACTTCTTCCTCCCACCAATTCCCTGGTGAGTACAGACTCAGTTTCCCTGAAGTTCCTCCACTAAAGAAAAATTCCAACAGGTCTTCAAAGAAAGCTTTATATAAAAAAGAAAGAGAAAAATACATACAAATGGTCTCTCTGTATTAAGGTGACAAATACAGGGTCAATTGCTTAACAGAAATATGAATAAACAGCCTTATTCAAAAAGAATACAATTTAAAGCACTCCAGCAACTATAGACATGTAAATACAAAACAAAAACCCAACTTTGTACTCACAACTTGGAAACATAAGATTAGAAAGCAGTACATAGAAAAATCGTCCTCATAGCTGAGAGAGATTCAGGCAGACAGAAGAACCAAGAACAAAGGACTCACCCACAAAAAACGCTCCACCCAGAGTTGAAAAAATCCCGTTTTCTGATTTGTCCTCCGGTCAGGTGCTTCAGGTTACTTTTTTTTTCAGGTGAAAGAGACATTAACCCTTAGCTATCTGTTTATGACACGCCCCCCAAATTGCAGACAGTGGGGAAGCTCACTGGCGGCGATTTCCTTCTAGAACTTTAAAATAAACAGATTACTACAACACATGCACCTTTACATATACTACTAAGTATATAACTAACAGACTTATACATTTTAAGAACACTTTTTAACTACTGAAATCTGGGAAACTCTCACGGGAGAGTGCATCAGCTACTTTGTTAGAAGCTCCTGTGATGTGCTGAATTTGAAAATCAAAATCTTGGAGAGCTAAACTCCAACGAAGAAGTTTCTTGTTGTTCCCCTTGGCAGTATGAAGCCACTTTAGTGCAGCATGGTCAGTTTGTAGCTGGAACCGCCATCCCCAAACATATGGGCGTAGCTTTTCCAGGGCGTACACAATGGCATAGCATTCCTTCTCACTGACTGACCAGTGACTTTCCCTCTCAGACAGTTTCTTGCTGAGAAACACGACAGGATGGAAGTTGTGATCTGTTGCTTCCTGCATGAGAACTGCTCCTATACCACGCTCAGATGCATCCGTGATTACTAGGAATGGCTTGTCAAAGTCCGGGGCCCTGAGCACAGGGTCAGACATGAGCGTTGCCTTAATTTGGGTAAAGGCCTTTTGACACTCATCAGTCCAGTTAACTGCATTTGGCTGGGTCTTTTTGGTCAGGTCAGTCAGTGGGGCAGCGATTTGGCTGTAGTGTGGTACAAATCGCCTGTAGTACCCGGCCAAGCCTAAGAAGGATTGGACCTGTTTCTTTGACCTTGGGACAGGCCACTTTTGGATAGCATCCACCTTGGCCTGTAGGGGGTTTATGGTTCCTCGACCCACTTGGTGCCCCAGGTAAGTCACTCTGTTTTGGCCTATTTGACACTTTTTGGCCTTAACAGTTAGTCCGGCCTTCCTGATGCGCTCAAAGACCTTTTCCAGGTGTAGTAGGTGTTCGGGCCAGGAGTCTGAAAAAATGGCCACATCATCGAGGTAGGCAACTGCATATACTCCCAGTCCTGCTAGTAGACCATCTACCAGCCTCTGGAAGGTGGCGGGTGCATTTCGAAGGCCGAAAGGAAGGACATTGAATTCATACACCCCCACATGGGTGACGAATGCTGACCTTTCCTTGGCAGGTTCATCTAGCGGTACTTGCCAGTACCCCTTGGTTAAGTCTATTGTAGAGATGAACTGGGCACGTCCCAACTTCTCCAATAGCTCATCGGTGCGTGGCATTGGATAGTTGTCCGGACGAGTTACCGCATTTAGCTTACGGTAGTCCACGCAAAAGCATATTTCCCCATCTGGTTTGGGTACCAGAACCACTGGAGATGCCCATGCACTGGTAGATGAGCGGATTATACCCATCTGTAGCATGTTCTGGATCTCCCGTTCTATAGCAGCTTGGGCATGAGGAGACACCCGGTAGGGTGGGGTTCTCATTGGGTGAGCATTACCTGTGTCAATGGAGTGGTATGCCCGTTCAGTCCGTCCTGGGGTGGCTGAGAACAATGGGGCGAAGCTAGTGCACAGCTCCTTGATTTGTCGCTGCTGCAGACGTTCCAGGGTGGTTGAGAGGTTCACCTCTTCCACGCCACTGTCTTTTTTCCCGTCATAGTAGACACCGTCAGGCCACTCAGCATCATCTCCCTGGACTGTAAACTGACAAACCTGTAAGTCTCTGGAATAGAAAGGCTTGAGAGAATTAACATGGTAAACTCTAGGTTTTAGTGAGGAATTGGGAAATGCTATGAGGTAGTTCACAGTTCCCAGGTGCTCTTGGACCATGAATGGCCCTTCCCATGATGCTTCCATCTTATGGGCCTGTTGCGCCTTCAAGACCATATCCTGGTCTCCTACCTTGAAGGAACGTTCTCTGGCATGTCTATCATACCAGGCCTTTTGCTCTTCCTGAGCATTCTTTAGGTTCTCTCTAGCAAGGGCTAAAGAGTGTCGGAGGGTGCTTTGTAGGTTGCTTACAAAGTCCAGAATGTTAGTTCCTGGAGAAGGCGTAAACCCCTCCCATTGCTGCTTCACCAACTGTAATGGTCCCTTAACCTCGTGACCATACACAAGTTCAAACGGTGAAAACCCTAAACTGGGATGTGGTACAGCCCTGTAGGCAAACAGCAACTGCTGCAACACTAGGTCCCAATTATTGGAGTGTTCGTTGACGAATTTACGTATCATGGCCCCCAAAGTTCCATTGAACCTTTCCACCAGGCCATTGGTTTGATGGTGGTACGGGGTGGCAACCAAGTGATTCACCCCATGAGTTTCCCACAGTTTTTCCATGGTCCCTGCCAGGAAATTAGACCCTGAATCTGTAAGGATGTCGGAGGGCCAACCTACCCTGGCAAAGATGTCTGTTAGGGCCAGGCACACAGTGTTAGCCCTGGTGTTGCCTAGAGCTACTGCTTCAGGCCATCGGGTAGCAAAGTCCATGGAAGTCAGTACGTACTGCTTTCCTCTGGGTGTCTTTTTTGGGAAAGGACCCAGAATATCCACAGCTACTCGCTGAAATGGGACCTCAATTATGGGGAGTGGCTGGAGAGGGGCCTTGACCTGGTCTTGAGGCTTTCCCACTCTTTGGCATATCTCACAAGACCGGACATACTTGGCAACGTCCTTGCCCATCCCCTCCCAGTGGAAGGACTTCCCCAACCGGTCCTTGGTTCTGTTCACCCCAGCATGGCCACTGGGATGATCATGGGCTAAGCTTAAGAGCTTCCCCCGGTACTTAGTTGGAACCACCAACTGTTTTTGTGGCTGCCATTCTTCCCGGTGTATACCAGAAAGAATATCCTTGTATAAAAGTCCTTGGTCTATAACAAACTGGGATCAATTAGAAGAGCTGAGAGGCGGTGGGGTGCTGCGTGCCGCCACCCAAGCTTTCTGAAGGCTGTCATCTGCTTCCTGCTCAGTCTGGAACTGTTCCCTTGAGGCTGGGGTCACCAGTTCTTCCTCAGACTGTGGACTTGGGCTTGGTCCCTCTGGAAGCGATGTAGGTGATGGGGTTGTTTCCGTTGCTGGTGAACCGCTCTCCACTGGTGCACCTGAGGGTATTTCAGGCTCGGGCTGAGCCTTTTGGGTATGGCTGTCTGTTGCTTCTGCCAGTTCTGGCTCGCTGGCGCCCTCTGGCGTTGAGTTTGAAGATGTGGTTGCAATTGCTGGTGCTGGTTGCTGTTCCAGTTCCGGGCCTGGGACTGGAGGTGCTGTGGCTGTTTCAGTGGTTGGCATGGAATCCAGGTCCACTACCTCTGTCTGGGTCTCTGGTAACACAGACGGGGCCTCTGTGGACGGCTCAGGCACAGGAATGGGTCTGGAAGCTTGCCTGGTTTGGCTACGTGTAACCATTCCCACTCGCTTGGCCCGCTTCACCTGGGTGGCCAAGTCTTCCCCCAGTAGCATGGGGATAGGATAATTGTCATAGACTGCAAAAGTCCACATTCCTGACCAGCCTTTGTACTGGACAGGCAGTTCAGCTGTAGGCAAGTCTACAGCTTGTGACACGAAGGGGTAAATTGAACTTTGGCCTTTGGGTTGATGAATTTGGGGTCAACGAAGGATTGGTGGATAGCTGACACTTGTGCCCCCGTGTCTCTCCACGCAGTAACCTTCTTTCCGCCCACTCTCAAATTTTCCCTTCGCTCCAAGGGTATTTGAGAGGCATCTGGGCCTGGGGATCTTTTGGGTGCTGGTGGTGTAATGAACTGCACTCAGTTGGCGGTCTTTGGACAGTTGGCCTTGATATGTCCAGTTCATTACACTTAAAGCATCTTCCATCTGATGAGTCACTGGGCCGAGGTGAGTTACTGGAGACTGGTGAGGTGGAAGAATAGGGCGTCTGTGGCTTTACTTGGGTTGTATGTGGGGTCTTTGGCTGTCCTCGGTTGTAGGGTTTATGGTCGGTGTGCCCCCTGGGGTATTCGTTCCCCTTGACCGTAGCTTTCTTGCTTTCTGCCACTTCCATCCATCTGGCTCCAATCTCCCCCGCCTCAGCGAGATCTTTGGGTTTTCCATCTTGTATGTATGGTGTGATGTCTTCAGGAACACCATCCAAGAACTGCTCCATTTGTATGAGGAGGTGCAGTTCTTCCAAGGTTTTAACATTGTGTCCTGATATCCAGGCCTCATAATTTTTCCCAACATAGTAGGCGTGTTTGGGAAATGACACATCTGGTTTCCACTTTTGGGTTCTGAAACGCCGACGGGCATGATCCGGGGTTATCCCTATTCTGTATCTGGCCTTGGTTTGAAAAAGTTTATAGTCGTTCATGTTCTCCTTAGGCATTTCAGCTGCCACCTCTGCTAAAGGTCCACTGAGCTGGGGCCTCAATTCAACCATGTACTGGTCTTCAGGGATGCGGTACCCAAGACAGGCTCTTTCAAAATTTTCCAAGAAGGCCTCGGTGTCATCACCTGCCTTGTAGGTGGGAAATTTCCTGGGATGTGGAACCATAATTGGTGAAGCGTTGTTAGGATTGGCTGTGTTTTGCTTAGCCTTTTCTAATTCCATGGCCTGTTGGTGGGCTTCCCTCTGGAGTTCCATCTCTTTTTGTTGTTTTTCCATTTCTCGGCGGTGGGCCGCCTCTTCTTCTTCTTGTTTCCTTCTGTGGGCCACCTCTTCTTCTTCTAGTTTTCTTTTGTGTGCTGCCTCTTTGGCTGCCTGTTCTCTTTGGTAGGCTGCCAGTTTGATGCTTTCTTCCTTTTCTTTCAGCTCCACCTCTTTTTTTTTTTTTTTAAAAGAAAGCTTTATATAAGAAAAAAGAAAAATACATACAAATGGTCTCTCTGTATTAAGGTGACAAATACAGGGTCAATTGCTTAACAGAAATATGAATAAACAGCCTTATTCAAAAAGAATACAATTTAAAGCACTCCAGCAACTATAGACATGTAAATACAAAACAAAAACCCAACTTTGTACTCACAACTTGGAAACATAAGATTAGAAAGCAGGACATGGAAAAATCCTCCTCATAGCTGAGAGAGATTCAGGCAGACAGAAGAACCAAGAACAAAGGACTCACCCACAAAAAACCCTCCACCCAGAGTTGAAAAAATCCCATTTTCTGATTGGTCCTCCGGTCAGGTGCTTCAGGTTACTTTTTTTTTCAGGTGAAAGAGACATTAACCCTTAGCTATCTGTTTATGACAGGGGGTCTTTTTGATGTTGTTGGACTGGGTATAGAGTTGAGCATGCTCCTCTTTTAGATGCTAACGTATAATTGAAATAAACATTAAACTGCAGTGGGAGGGTAGCTTAATACAGACCTGGCCACTTGCAATTTTGCATTGGATCTGAAGGGCTGTGAAGTATTTGGTAAATATCTTTTCTGAGACTCTCATATTTTTGTTTCAAAACTGGATTATAATTAATTGCCTCACACACAGAAAGCTGGATATGATGTCTTGCTTGGCTTCTAAGCACAGCTTCAGTCACAGGCATTGCCAGAGAGGTTATATTGGGTAATTCACTCAGAAAAACATCACTGGAAAGTTAATCTAACTTTTTACTCCCAATGTGGTTCCCTCTGTCTGCGTCTCTCGCCACATTTTTAGCCTTAGGAGCAACCATACCATTGGGGTTTTGAAAAAGATCTTTGAAAATAAGTTATATTTTAGACTGGATTTTTGTCTTTCCAGCCCCTGCCTGCCAGGGATAGATTAAGATTTAAATGGAACCTAGAGCCACCAAAACTTCAGGAACACCTAAAACTTCACCCTGTGGACAGACTTCATCTGAGCCCACCTTACCCTTGGACAGACTCTTTCTGCCAGCTTCAAGATGTCCTTTTATCTTAGGTCCCTGAACTTGTTAAGTGCAGCTTCCTAGCCCACTCAGCGGGCAAGGGCTTGACATTTTTTTGTCACCGCCTTACTGCTGCATCTGGGCCACTTCTGACTAAGGCAGCTCAGATTCCTGTGGTCTGTCCCTCCACTGCACAACTGAAGGCAGGAACTGGTGGGTGCAGTTCTAATGATGTGTTTGGCAAAAGCAGCAGACTAGTTCCCAGGGATCTGGCAGGCATTATCCCTGCAGACACCATGTTGGGTTACTGTCTATAGCAGAGGTCAGCAACCTTTCAGAAGTGGTGGGCCAAGTCTTCATTTATTCACTTTAATTTAAGGTTTCGCATGCCGGTAATACATTTTAATGTTTTTTAGAAGGTCTCTCTCTATAAGTCTATATATTATATAACTAAACTAGTGTTGTATTGTAAAATAAACAAGGTTTTCAAAATGTTTAAGAAGCTTCATTTAAAATTAAATTAAAATGTTGATCTTATGCCGCCAGCCCGCTCAGCCTGCTGCTAGTCTGGGGTTCTGTTCACCTAGGCTGGCAGCGGGCTGAGTGGGGCCTGCAGCTGGGACCCTAGCTGGCAAGGGGCTGGCAGCCAGAACCCCAGACCAGCAGCAGGCTGTGCGGGGCCAGCTGCTGGGACCTCAGACCAGCAGCGGGCTGTGCAGGGCTGGCAGCTGGGACCCTGGACCAGCAGTGGGCTGAGCGGCTTAGCCTGCTGCCGCTCAGGGGTTCCATCCACCAGCTCCTGCCAGCCGGAATTCCGGCTGCCGGACCCGTTACAGCCTGCTGCCGGTCTGGGGTCCTGGCCCTGCCCACATACAGTGGGTACCTACCTTCTCTCTGGTTCTGGCCCATTCTCTTCCTCCCTCTGCACTGAGCTCAGGGCTGGGGATGAAGGGTCTGGCCAGGAGCTAGAATGAGGGAGGGGGCTCACACTGACTCTGCTCCTTCCCGACCCCCTCCCTCACAAGGGCCATCAGCTGATAAGCCGGCAGGCAGGGAGGGACAGAGAGGCGGAGGAGGGGCAGGAACCCAGCACACTATGGGAAGTGGAAGGGGAGCCGGCAGGACCAAGCTTCTGCCCATAGGCGTGTGCAGCACCACCCCCCCCCCCCGCATCTTGTCCCCTGACTATCCCCACCTGGCCTGCCCCTAACTGCCCCCAGGACCTCACCCCCTATCTAAGCCTTACTGCTCCTTGTCCCCTGACTGCCCCCCTAGGATCCTACCCCCTACCTGTTTCCTGACTGCCCCGACCCTTATCCACAACCCCGCCCCCAGACAGACCCCCAGGACTCCCATACCTATCCAATTGCTCCCCGCCCCCTGACAGGACACCCAGAACTCCTGACCCGTCCAACCCCCCCTGCTCCCTGCCTGCCTGCCTGCCTGACAGTCCTCCCCTCCCCAAGAACTCCCAACTCATTCAACCCCCTCAGCATCTTGTCCCATGACCACCCCATCCAGAGACCCCCCCTACCCTAACTGCTCCCTCCCCCAGGACCCTCCTTGCTCCCTGTCCTTTGACTGCCTTGACTCCTATCCACCCCCCATCCCCTGACTGACCCCGGGACTCCCATGCCACATCCAACCCCCCCTGCTCCCTGACTTCCCTCTTCAGAGACCTCCTGCCCCTAACCCCCACCCTGGGATCCTACCCCCCCCATCCAACCCACCCTGCTCCCTGTCCCCTGACAGCCTCCACCCCTTATCCAACCCCCCAGCCACGGACCCCTTACCATGAGGCTCCTAACAGCATGTTCTGCTTCGCGCAGAGCCAGACATGCCCGCCTCTCAGGAGTGGGCACCCCTGCCCCTCAGAGCGTTGCATGCGTGGCGGCATGGCTCCGGAGGAAAGGGGAAGGTGGGGGAGGAGCCGGTGGCTTGCTGCGCTTGGCCCCGTGCTCTGGCCCGGGAGCGTGGACCCTGCGGCTTGCCGCCCTGGGAGAGTGGGGCCATTTGCCCACCTCTGCATTAAGGTATGCCTGGGAACACCCTGTCTGCACGCCTATGTTTCTTCCCTCTATCCCTGTGGTGTGGGGGAGCAGAGGGCGGAGAAAAGTGGGCTGGGCTGGGCTGGATTTTTAATGGCACATTGCTGCCTGCTGGGGCTCCGGCAGGCAGCAGCGTGCCATTAAAAATCGGCTCGCATGCTATCTTTGGCATGCATGCCAGAGGTGTCCATCCCCTGGTCTTTAGTGAGAGAGATTTTTCTCCTTCTGCCTTCTTTCCTATGGGACTGTCTTGGGGATGAGCAGGACACCACCCTCCTTGTGTGACTATATAAGGGCATCTTGCACTAGCTGTCACTATGCTCTCTGTGTTCTGGGGAGCCCGAGAACTATTCTTTCCTATTTCTTCTCTCCCCATGACCCCCAAGAACAAGCCATCAAAAAGAGGGAAAAAGAGGCCTTACTGTAGAAGATGAACATCTTGCCACCATCCAGAATGATCACTTACTAAGCTTTTAAATTGTCATTGTGTTATTCTTGCACCAGTGGTGCCTCTGAAGGAGTAGTAGTCATGTTAAAGATTTGACTGTCGATCTGACTTGAGAGAATCGCTTGAATTCAAGCGTATCTGTGATACACAAGAACATAACAGCACCTTACACAATAATTGAACTTCACTGGTATCTTTCTCAGGAAGTCTGTGGTGCTCACTTGCCTACAGTATCATTCTCAGGAGGACAGTGGGTTCTCATTTACTTGCAGTGTCTTTCTCAGATGATCTGCAGTAATAACACCAGCTCGCTAACACCACATTCTACAGGCCATTACCCTCTGATCCCACTGAGGGTTACCAAAAGAAACTACACCATTTGCTCAAGAAACTCCCTGAAAAAGCACAGGAACAAATCTACACAGACACACCCCTAGAACCCCAACCAGAGGTATTTGATCTGCTACCCAAGATTCATAAATCTGGAAATCCTGGATGCCACATCATCTCAGGCATTGGCATCCTGACAGCAGGATTGTCTGGCTATGTAGACTTTATCCTCAGGCCCTAGGCTACCAGCACTAATAGCTATCTTCGAGACACCCCTGACTTCCTGAGAAAACTACAGTCCATTGGTGATCTCCCAGAAAACACCATCCTGGCCACTATGGATGTAGAAGCCCTCTACACCAACATTCCACACAAAGATGGACTACAAACCGTCAGGAACAGTATCCCTGATAATGTCACGGCAAACCTGGTGCCTGAACTTTGTGACTTTGTCCTCACCCACAACTATTTCACATTTGGAGACAATATATACCTTCAAGTCAGTGGCACTGCTATGGGTACCTTCATGGCCCCACAGTATGCCAACATTTTTATGGATGACTTAGAACAATGCTTCCTCAGCTCTTGTCCCCTAGCGCCCCTACTCTGCTTGCGCTACATTGATGACATCTTCCTCATCTGGACCCATTTAAAAGTAGCCCTTGAGGAATTCCACCATGATTTCAACAATTTCGATCCCACCATCAACCTCAGCCTGGACTAGTCCCCACAAGAGATCCACTTCCTGGACACTACAGTGCTAATAAGCGATGGTCACATAAATACCACCCTGTACCGGAAACCTACTGACCACTATACTTACCTACATGCCTCCAGCTTTCATCCAGACCACACCACATGATCCATTGTCTACAGCCAAGCTCTAAGATACAACCGCATTTGCTTGAATCCCTCAGACAGAGACAAACACCTACAAGATCTCTAGCAAGCATTCTTAAAACTACAATACCCACCTGCTGAAGTGAAGAAACAGATTGACAGAGCCAGAAGAATACCCAGAAGTCACCTACTACAGGACAGACCCAACAAAGAAAGTAACAGAACGCCACTAGCTGTTACCTTCAGCCCCCAACTAAAACCTCTCCAGTGCATCATCAAGGATCTGCAACCTATCCTGAAGGACGATCCTTCACGCTAACAGATCTTGGGACATAGGCCAGTCCTCGCTTACAGACAGCCCCTCAGCCTGAAGCAAATACTCACCAGCAATCACATACCACACAACAGAAACACTAACCCAGAACCCTATCCTTGCAACAAAGCCGATTGCCAACTCTGTCCACATATCTATTCAAGGGACACAGTCGTAGGACCTAATGACATCAGCCACACCATCAAGGGCTCGTTCACTTGCACATCTACCAATGTGATATATGCCATCATGTGCCAGCAATGCCCCTCTGCCGTGGACATTGGCCAAACCGGACAGTCTCTGTGCAAAAGAATAAATGGAAACAAATAGATGTCAAGAATTATAACATTCAAAAACCAATCAGAGAACACTGCATTCTCTCTGGTCACTCAATTACAGACCTGAAAGCAGGGACGGCTCTAGGTATTTTGCCGCCCCAAGCGCGGCAGCCAGGCTGCCTTTGGCGGCTTGCCTGCTGGAGGTCCCTGGTCCCACAGATTCGGCAGCATGCCTGCGGGAGGTCCGCTGAAGCCAGGGGACCAGCGGACCCTCTGCAGGCATGCCGCTGAAGGCAGCCTGCCTGCCGCCCTTGCAGTGCTGGCAGAGTGCCCCCCGTGGCTTGCCGCCCAAGCAACACACTTGGCGTGCTGGGGCCTGGAGGCTCCCCTGCCTAAAAGTCACAATTCTTCAACAAAAAACTTCAAAAACAGACTCCAATGAGAAACTGCAGAACTGGAATTAATTTGCAAACTGAACACCATTAAATTAGGCTTGACTAAAGACTGGGAGTGGATGAGTCGTTACACAAAGCAAAAACTATTTCCCTGTGCTAATTTTCCCCCTACTGTTACACCTTCTTGTCAACTGTTTGAAATGGGCCATCCTGATTATCACTACAAAAGTTTTTTTTCTCCTGTTGATAATAGCCCACCTTAATTGATTAGTCTTGTTAGAGCTGATATGGCAACACCCATTTTTTCATGTTCTCTCTGTATAGATATCTTCCTACTGTATTTTCCACTGCATGCATCCAATGAAGTGGGTTTTAGGCCACGAAAGCTTATGCCCAAATAAATTTGTTAGTCTCTAAGGTGCCACAAGTACTCCCCGTTCTTTTTGCTGATACAGACTAACACGGCTACCACTCTGAAACCAGTAATAATTGTGTTTGCTGTTAACTACAAAGGTAAAATTCAGTGATGTTATTTCTTTCAAGATCAGATAAACTGAAGAAATAACAAATCAGTTCATGCTGAAAGGAAATTACCGTTTTTGTTCTGAATGTTATAGATGTAGGTCACTGTTAGGGTTAAAGCAGTGTTGGCAAGCAGTGTGGTTATGTGTCATTGGAAAGCCTCAGAGAAGCAACATATGAGCTGCATTGAGACATTGTAAAGACAGGAGACCTGGAGTAACCATTCGTTTAGAAATTTTTGTGATATTTTCATCTAAGGAACAGGCTGCTGTGCAGTGGATATGTTAGTCATGCTTGGTTTTAAATTTAGCCTTTGTAAAGTTAATTAAAAATATGTTCAGTGACAATCTAGAAATGCAGGCTTTCAACTTATATTTTTCATTATTGCTTTAGAAATCTACTTGCCAAATAAATACTCTACTACAAAAGTATTCTAATAGTCTGAAATCAAGAGGGAAATGCAGGCAATATGCATGCATCAATAAGCAAATGTTATAGAGCTGCTTGTCATCAGACTCAGAACTATTTCAGAACTGGTAAAATACTAAATTAATTCATAAAACATACTTCTTGTCTCCAAACACTAGAAAGTACCTATTGAGTTCAAACCATTACATCTGCTAGGGACCAGTTCTGAGCCTATTAAAATCAGTCACAATGTCATTAACTTCACTGGTGCAGGATTAGGCCTGTAGTGTCTATCCTTTAAAGGCTAACATGAGCTTTATGTGTTTCTATAAAGCCCCTTTTGTAAACCTCAAAGCATATCACAGAAATAGATATAGAAATCATGAATACATATAGAAATACATTTAGGGCCAAACTATGAAGTCCTTTTTCTGGTTTTACTTAGTCATTCTCAGGCAAAACTCATATTGAAGACTGTGGGAAGTTTGCTTGAGTGAAGACTGAGGAAAATATTCAGTAAGGACTTCTGGATTTGGGGCCATGGAAATCAAGATCCTACGTATAACAATCACTTCACTTCCCATAGCTGCTGCTTAACACAACACAGTACCATACTATCTATAATTTAGGGACTGGAAGTGAAGTAAAAGAACATAGGAAAGAACAGAATTACCAGGAACGTAAATGAGCATGATTTGTTGGGGAAGAGTCAACACGGCTTTTGTAAAGGGCAGTCATGCCTCACCAATCTATTGGAATTCTTTGAGGGAGTCAACAGACATGTGAACAAGAGTGATCTAGTGGATATAATACACTTGGACTTTCAGAAAGCCTTTGACTAGGTCCCTCGCCAAAGGCTCTTAAACAAAGTAAGAAGTCATGGGGTAAGACGGAGGGTACTCTTATGGATCAGTAACTGGAAAAACATTGATTTTTACATGGTTTTTTTTAAATCAGAGAATTTTGGTTTTTTATCACAGAAAACTAGGATTCCTGCTCATAAATGATCTGGAAAAAGAGGTAAACAGAGAGGTGGCAAAGTTTGCAGATTATACAAAATTACTCAAGATAGTTAAGACCAAAGCAGACTGCAAAGAGTTACAAAGAGATCTCACAAAACTCGGTGATTGGACAACAAAATGGCAGATGAAATTCAGTGTTGATTAATGCACTTTGGAAAACATAATCCCAACTGTACATACAAAATGATGATAGGGTCTAAATTAGTTGTTACCTCTCAAGAAGGTGAACTTGGAGTCATTTGTGATTAGTTCTCTGAAAATATCTGCTCAATGTGAAGAAGCAGTCAAAAAAGCTAACAAGGTTAGACACGTATCCTCAGTTCATGGAGGATAGCTCCACAATGGCTACTAGCCAAGATGGTCGAGTGCAACCCCATGCTCCATGTCCCTAGCTTCTCACTTTCAGAAGCTGAGTGTGGACGACAGGGGATGGATCGCTTAATGATTGACTATTCTGCTTATTCCATCTGAAGCACCTGGCATTGGCCAGGGTTGGAAGACAGGATGTTGGGCTAGATGAACCATGGGTCTGACCCAGTATGGTGGTTGTTATATCCAATTAAAATGATAATGATCTGGCATTCTTACAACACCTATCATCCAAATGCTTTTCAAAGCACTGCCACAAATATTGACTGGACAGACTAACTAGAAAATCTTATGATGTGATGTGGTATAAAGGTTTCATATGCATACATTTGGTTCGGGCATGTAATTTATGAGTGACATTGTTACCTGGGCTTTTGTGCTGGTTATGTTTTGTAGGGGAGGAGGAAATATTTCTGGGGTAGCTTCAGGGCTGGCTCCAGGCACCAGGGCAGGAAGCAGGTGCTTGGGCCGCCAATGGAAGGGGGTGACACATCCAGGTCTTTGGCGGCAATTCGTTGGCAGGTCCCTCAGTCCCTCTTGGAGGGAAGGACTGGCTACCGAATTGCCGCCGAAGAATGAAGTAGCACAGTAGAGCTGCCGTCGAAGTGCTGTCGATCGCGGCTTTTTTTTTCTTTTTTTCCTCCTCGCCGCTTGAGGAGGCAAAAAAGCTGGAGCTGGCCCTGGGTAGCTTGCTTTTTTTTTTTTTTTTTTTTTTTAAACGGAGCTCTTTGAAGTTTCTGAGAAGTTTGAAATGTTAGTATAAATCATGGGGGAGATGGGTTAGTTGTCAAAGATGCAAAGCATTGTTTATTTCATGGCTCTATAGTTTATCATGAGTATCTTCTCCACGTGTGTGACATATGCAGTATAATTCCAGTTATCTGACAATCCTTATTATCTGAATCCACAGTGTGTCCCCAGTGTAGCCCTTAGTAAATAGCACTTCCATTTATCCAAATACCTGGTAATCCAGAACTTTTGGTTATCCCCCAGGCCATTTGGATACGTGGGAGGGTACCATATCTGGAGAGCAACAACTATTTAATAACACACAGCATCACAATGATACATTTTAGGACAGGAAGTGAATTAACTATAACCCTCAAGGAAAAGATCTAGGCTTCATTGTGGACAGTTCTATGAAAATATTTACTCACTATGCAGTAACAATCATGAAACAAAGCAAATGTTAGGTTCTAAAAAGGAGTGGGGGGGGAGAAAACACTGCTAAAAATATTGTAATGATGTTAGATAAACTGTGTTGAGATCTTATCACACCATCTCAAAAAGATGTAACACAATCAGAAGAGGTCCAGAGATGGGAAATGAAAACAGTTAGAGGCCTGGAGAGACTTTCAAATGATAAGACACTGAAATTATTAGGATTGTTTAATTTAGGCTTTGACCTCATAAAGTCTTGTGAATTGAACTATAAGCACAAGTACAATCCTTGGCAGGATTGGGGCCTTACAGTAGAGATGAATAAGAGGGCATAAGAAAGATATATTAAAATAATGAATGGTATAGAGAAGGTAAGCTGACTGCTTCTGTTTTTCTTATATCAAGGGGATGTTCAATGAAATTGAAAAGTCATAATTTTAAAATGGAAATACATTTTTATGCCAGCCATAATAACCTGGCAGACACGTTGCCAGAAGATGTAATTGCACAGCTTAGAAGGATTCAAGAAGAAATAGATATTTATGTGGATAATGAGAACAATCACAGTTACGTTAGATAAGCTTAGAAGAGAGAAACTTTCATGCTTCAGGGCATAAAACAGCCACAAATTTCCTGGGTCTAGGAAAACTCTTTCCCAATGGGCAGGTTACTCCACCATGTCTATTATGAGCATTCTTGTATCTTCCTCTGAAGCATCTGGTTCTGTCCATTGTCAGAGACAGTGTGGACCACTGGTTTGGTCTAATGTGTCAATTACTTTGTGCCTATATTCATCAATTTCTTTTTCCAGTTTGTCCACGGTCAGAATTTAGGTAGGCAGATTGCAGTTACTCACAGTAGAATTTGACAGGACACCATGGCTAATACGTTTAAACTCCTGAAAAGCACTATGAGAACTTCAGTGACCAGTAGATGCTAGGACTTTATTATAACATAATTTGTGATTTCCCTGTGGGCCTGTTTTTCAGAAGTGCTGAGCACCTGCAACCTCATTTCTAGTCATGAGACCTGTGAGTACTCAGTTCCACTATAATAAGTCCTGTATTATTTTCTTTCTGCAAAACAGGCTGTACTTCATACTGTTCTGTGTGGGTTTGCGTGTATCCAGGAATCATGTGGCTTGCTCTTTGCTTTATTCTACTCAGCTGTATAATAGCCCTTAATTAAAAAATAAAAAGGCAGCTAGAAAATAGCACACTACATGTGGTCTCATCAGACCCTTATGCAATGGAAGAATAATGTCCTTTGACTTGTGTTCAATACCCTTTATTTATACACTGCAGAATTGTGTTTGCTTTTTGTTACTGCTTCTAAGCATTGTGCTGAAAGATTTAATGTTCTGCCTACTTTAACCCCTCAGATCTTTCCTGATCTGTGTTCAGTAGTGCATGACCTTTGAGGGTAATACTTTTGACAGATTTTCCTGCTAGCCTCTTACATTTCTCTACATTTAATTTCATACGCCTTCTGTTGCCCATTCTCCTAACTAATCAGAATGAGACTGCCCTTTGATTTTGATGACAGCTTTTGCAAGTAAAGTGAAATTGGCTGGGTGTGAAAATGTCTGCCATTTTGCATTGCAGCACTGACCTGTGATCAGCCTTTTGCTCCATCAAACAACTGTGGCTAAGGCTTGATAGGCTTTTTTGGTCCCAATGTGATACTGATGTACAAACTAAAGCCCTGATTTTATAGTCAGCCTGTAGGGGCAGAGTCTTGCATTAGTAAGGTGCTCGTTGCTGGCTTGGGCACAAATGAAATTATAGCTGCCATTCCAATACGCTTCCTCCTGCATCTTTACATCTCCTATCATTTAAAAAATAATGTGACATAAGTATCACCAATGTTCATTAAGAATAAACTGTATATTTCATTATCTTGAATACATTGTATATTACTTACTATACAAATTTATGGAGAACATGAATACCCAAATGTGTCATCTAAACTAGAGACTCATGATGATCTGGGAGTCAAGAGTCCTAGATTATATTTCCAACTGCTATGGACTCACTCTGTTGCCTTGAACAAGCTTTCTGACTTCTCTGTGCTTTCGTTTCCTCATCTGTGATAAGCTTACCCATATTTGTAAACTACTTTGAGATCCTTGGATCAAAGTATTATATTTTATTATCATGGCATAATGTACATGCCACTGAGAAAGAAGTCTTATACAGTACATATGTTACAACAAGCAGTTCTGTACTGAGGCAAAATTTTCTTGATCCACACTATGAAACTCTATTGTATATACTAGTAGTGCAGTGACTGTGTAGATAAATACATTCAAAAGCTCACACACAGGCACAGTCTTGAATATTAGAACCTGTTTTGTTAAGAGAAAGGATTTTGGGAAAGGCACTGGGGTTGATCCCCCACTCTTTCTAAAAACTGCCCTTTGATTTCCAGGCAGATCCCACCGGAGTTGAGCAAAAGCATATAGTTTAATGTACACAGGATAGTACTTTCCTGCACGAGGGCTGCTGTGTCAGCATTTGGAATGCATTCTAGTGCTAGTATGTGACCTGTACTCTCAGCCTCATGGGCCAGAGCCAAGAATGCTACCCACTGAACCATAAAGACACCAATAAGGTGTCAGCATTTCAATCACTTTCTCTGCGTGACGTTGCTGTACTCCACTCTTTCATCCATTTTTTCTTTTAACATTCTTTCCACCCTTTGCTCTGGCGAGCCGTTTAACGTCTAAGTATTGGTTTTTCCTTTCTTTCTCATATACATATTACAGCTCTTCCATGGAGGTTCCATTCTTATGCCTGTTCTTTTCTCCTCGCCATTAGCTTAAGATATATACCCAGCAGCTTTTTCTTTCTTCTTGGACAGTTCATGGGTTCTCTGTTCAGGTGCAATAATAATATAATAAATATTGTATATTTCAGTTATATATGGTAACATCTTTCATCCAAGGATCTCAAAATAATTTACCAGCCTTAGCTAAGCTTCATAATAGCCATGTACCAGGAAGTAGGTATGTCAGCCCACCTTGTAGAGCCCGTGTCAACTCTTCAGAGAGCCCCTGTGCCTGTTATCCCAGCATTAAAGCTTATATAATAACTACTGTCACATACATTAAGTCCAGAGTAGTGTCCTCGAGAATGAGCTGTTCTAAAAGGCAGCTAGCCATATGTTGTATTCACCTGTATATAAGGTCATTAGAGTCGATGATGAGACTTTGGGGCTGCAGCGTTATCTGAGTGCAGATACAATTCTGTGTGTCTTTCTGAATTAACTCAGATTCCACAGTTTCATTACTTCCTCGATGTGTGTGAGACATTTGTTAAATAAAGGCATGCAAGAGGGGAAGTTGGAGGACAGTTTAAGTATCCAATAGAAACAAATACACTCAGCAAATATTTTATTTTGAAGACAGCCATTCATCACTTCTACCACTTTCTTTCTGTGTTGTACCTCCTGCCTTTACTCTTTGTCCGTTTGTCTTTTCAGACTGGAGGCTCTTCAACACAGAGATGGTTTCCTGTATTTTGATACAGCAACTAATGTGGGTGCTGTTGGAAACAAATAATAAGTACTAATAATGCACTCCATTTGGAAATCAAGTTCCTTGCATTTTTAAATCCCAGTTCTTTTCTCCCATTGAGTGCTCCAGATTGATGCTGGCTGGGTTGTCAGTGTGCTGGCTGCGTTTGCTGTACAAAATGTGAATGAACTCTTGCGCGCTTACTCAAGCCACAAGACTTTAATTCCTCTTTATGCAAAAACAGTTCTTTGTTTAGAAAAACACTGGCAAAAAGCGCTAGAGCAGAGAAGAGAAGAACACAGGGTGCCAGCTCCTGTTGTGACATTTAAAAAAAATATTAAACAGGAAGATGTAAGAACGCCTAGGGGAGCACTTGCTTTGTCTTACGCCCTCATGTTAATTGCTTTGCACGTAAGCTATACTTGTTTTACATCCTCATTTGATGCTATCACATGCGTGTGTCTGATTTAGCTTAAGTGATTTGAGCTAAAGTTAAATAAGCCACTCTTAAAATAAAATAAGAGTGTCTAGACAGAATTCAGCATGGTAGCCGTGTTAGTCTGTATCAGCAAAAACAGCAAGGAGTCCTAATGGCACCTTAGAGACTAACAAACCAAATAAAGTTGTTAGTCTCTAAGGTGCCACAAGGACTCCACATTGTTTTTACAGACTTTAACATTGCCTTAACCAAGTTATCTGATTTACATTAAACTAGTACAATTTTCTCATACAGATGAAGCCTATGTCTGTGGGGTTGGATTGGTGGGTAAGGGATGAAGTCGTAGGTATGTGATAATTTGCACAGATAAGTGATATATTTGTTAACCATATGTCTATGCAATGTATCACGTGCCTTTAGCATTTAGAGCATGGGTATTCCATGCATATGTATGGCAGCTATATACTGTGTATATAATATATATGAATAATACTGTTTTTTCATTTTTGTTCTTGTGAGGAAAGAATCTTGCAAGTGTGCATGGTCAAATCTCTTGTGACTACTTGGTAGTTAAGCCAAATTGCATTTTGATCATGTTAATTCTGTTGAAAACTGAACAAATATATTTGGGCTCTGTGTTTAAAGAAGCGTGTCATAAACAGATAGCTAAGGGTTAATGTCTCTTTCACCTGAAGCACCTGACCAGAGGACCAATCAGGAAACCGGATTTTTTCAACTTTGGGTGGAGGGAAGTTTGTGTCTGAGTCTTTTGTCTGTCTGCCTGCTTTCTCTGAGCTCTGGAGAAGTAGTTTCTGCTTTCTACTCTTCTGTTTCTAAGTGTAAGGACAAAGAGATCAGATAGTAAGTTATATGGTTTCTTTTCTTTGGTATTTGCATGAATATAAGTGCTGGTAATGACTCTCAATGGGAGTGCTATTGTGTGACAAAAGACTCTTAATAGCACCTTAATGGTTTCTTGCTTAAGATGCAAGCCACAAACTGCCAGAGAGAGCAGAAAAAAAAATTCTCTCTGGTTTCTTTTTAAAACCAAACTCTCTCTGCTAAAAAGTCCCTAGCAGAGAAAAGAAAAATATAATATTCCTACTGGCTTCTGGATTCTATCTCACCACTGCACACCATGTCATAACTTAGTCCCAGATTTGGACCTTAGCGTCCAAAATATGGGGGTTAGCATGAAAACCTCCAAGCTTAGTTACCAGCTTGGACCTGGTACTTGCTGCCACCACCCAAAAAATTAGAGTGTTTTGGGGCACTCTGGTCCCCCTGAAAAACCTTCCCTGGGGACCCCAAGACCCAAATCCCTTGAGTCTCACAACAAAGGGAAATAATCCTTTTTCCCTTCCCCCCTCCAGGTGCTCCTGGAGAGATACACAGACACAAGCTCTGTGAATCCAAACAGAGTGACTCCCCCTCTCCGTTCCCAGTCCTGGAAACCAAAAGCACTTTCCTCTTCACCCAGAGGGAATGCAAAATCAGGCTAGCAAATCCAACACACACAGATCTCCCCCTGATTTCTTCCTCCCACCAATTCCCTGGTGAGAACAGACTCAATTTCCCTGAAATTTCCCAGTCAAGAAAACTCCAACAGGTCTTAAAAGAAAGCTTTATATAAAAAAGAAAGAAAGAGTACATACAAATGGTCTCTCTGTATTAAGGTGACAAAATACAGGGTCAATTGCTTAAAAGAATATTGAATAAACAGCCTTATTCAAAAAGAATACAAATCAAAGCACTCCAGCACTTATATTCATGCAAATACCAAAGAAAAGAAACCATATAACTTACTATCTGATCTCTTTGTCCTTACACTTAGAAACAGAAGAGTAGAAAGCAGAAACTACTTCTCCAAAGCTCAGAGAAAGCAGGCAGACAGACAAAAGACTCAGACACAAACTTCCCTCCACCCAAAGTTGAAAAAATCCGGTTTCCTGATTGGTCCTCTGGTCAGGTGCTTCAGGTGAAAGAGACATTAACCCTTAGCTGTCTGTTTATGACAGCATTTTGATCATGTTAATTCTGTTGAAAACTGAACAAATATATTTGGACTCTGTGTTTAAAGAAATGCTGAAGATGGTAATTTTTAGTATTGGGTAACAATACTTTCTCTGCTCTGGCCTCATCCTAAAGAAATATCTCTCTGTTTCAAAATACAGGGCAGTTAAAAAAAAAAAGCCATGAAATGAGGTTTATAATGTACCAATCTTTTATTTATGCTTAGTTGTACAAATTCTTTAATGCTGACCTGTTTGTTTTTTTTAATACTTTTTTAAAAGGCTGGTGGTAGAGACTTTGCACTGAGTAAATGATATAAAACATATCAAAACATTTCCTTTATTTTTCTCAATAAAATGGTGTACGTTACCTGCTCAATTTAATTTAAAATATGATTACACATACCCCTCTTTCAAAACCCATTTAATCTCACCTCAGCTACAGTTTTATTTCCCAGCTCTCCATTAAGTGTGTGTGTGATTGATTGCTAAAGTTAAATAATCCACTCTTAAAAACAAAATAAGAGTGTCTACACAGAGTTCAGCGCTGCCGTAACCAAGTTAACCGATTTACATTAAACTAGTGCAATTTTCTCATGTAAACAAAGTCTACGTCTTGGGGAGATGGATTAGTAGTTAAGTGATGCAGACAGTGAAAATCTGTCACTCCTGCATGATTGTTTACATTGGATTCAATAGCAGTTTTCTCTGATTTCTTGAGTCAATACGATTTTAGTTTTCATTCTGTGCCATACAATGCTGTGTACTGTTTAAATAAGCTTTGTAATCTGAAAGCAAAGCTACAGATCCAATCAGAGTAAATAAAGCTATGTAGACTTATGCAATATGTTTATATGCGGTAGTTTTGCAATAGAATTATTGCTTGCAGCATCTTTTAAATCCATCTCAAGTTCAGCAGTATTGTTTACTGTCTCCCACAGTCGTTCTTTGTTTCTAGCAAGTGAACAGGAAGTGATTATTAGCTTAACAAATAAGTTAAATCACATTCCTGGAAAGAAAAATATTGTAACCTTTTTCTTTTTATGGGGGAAGGTATTGCAATTTTTGAGAACCCAAAAATATAATTACTACTATAAAAAAAAAGTCCTTATTCCTTTTGACTACACGTGAATCTTGTTTTTCTTGATGTTGACCTTGTATTTTCATACAATGAAGTGACTTTTGCCACATTAAAACTATCTAAATATATTTGCCATATTGATAATTCCTGTGACCAAACAGGACAGTGCAGATCTGGGGGAAAACCATCCCTGTGAGCAAATGTTGAGTGTGGTTAAGAGATTAGAATTTCACTTTGACAAATTTAGTTTCTGTTTCTGTATCTAAATTGTAAGCAACCTCCTGCAGTGGAAGTTTTGCGGGAATAAGGAGAGCAGGATCATTCCCTGGAAAATCTCCAGTCTGTGTATGCACGGTGTAATCAGTGTAATCTGTAACCTCTGAGAGGTTGAGAAGGTGAGGATTATGAAGAACTTTGGAATCACTGAATACAAGCTTGCTTAATACAGTTTGGGAAGGCATGAGTTCATGGAGTGCAGCTGGACAAGGTGATGGATTTCAGAAAGCCAGTTCTGGGAAATGATGACGTCTGGGTCCATGCTGTCCTCTCCTCTGGTAAAAACCAGTAGGAGTAGCACAAAGGATCAATAACCTGGCAGAGTTTCTAATGAAGATTTCCCTCAAGACAGAAGGGGTGTGGAACTGCAGATGAGCTGGGGGAATTACTTATTTTATTATTTTATAGCACCTAGTAGTGTGCTGGCTATTTCACAATACAGATAAGACATGATCCCTCCGCTGAAAAGATTCCATTCTAATTTGACACAATGGTTGAATGAAGTAGTAATAAAACAAACAGGTGGAAATTAGGGAGGAAAGAGAAGGGAACAAAACAGTAAGATAGCACAGTTAGTCAGTAAAGGCATGTGCCCAGCACAGTGAAGTTGACTCACTTCTTGTGGCGTGGTGATACAAATGAGTCTTCAGGAGGGATTTGAATGTGGAAAGGTCTCGTGGTGATCTCTGGTAGGGCAGTTCATCTGTATGGGGTGGTACAGGAAAAGAGATGGGGATAGCTAAGGGAGAAGTGGACTAACAGGGCACTGAAGCTGGCATCATTGCTAAATTGAAAGGTTAAGGGTGGTGCAATAGGAGACTATGTAAATAGGCAAGGTGATGCAAGGATTTGAAGATGAGAATAAGAAAAACTAAATGTCATGGAGAAGGAGAAGCCAGTGTAAAATTTCAAAGATGGATGTGACACAAGCAGATTGACAGGCTAGGAAGATGATTTTAGCAGCTGACGGGCGGTGATGTGGATGTCTTGAAGGCATGAAAATTCTATCACAGGGGACTTCTAAAACTAGATTAGATAAAACACCAGAAAATGTACCGTGGGAACCTATGCTGCAGTGATAAGGATATGGATTAGATTAGCTAAATGATATTTCTTTCTGTAGTTTCTATAATTCTTCCATGCGGGATCTTTCTAATACACGCAGACAATGTGGTTCTGGAAAGACCAAACGGGAATTAGGCTAACTGGTTTTTCCAGATCAGCTCTTCAGACTAAGGTGTGTAAGTGGTTAAAGTAAGGAAGTAAGATTACTAGTAATGTACGTGAGTTAGACTTGCTACTAAATTGGTGCAATTTATGTTAGCCATTTAAGCAACCTTTTCATGTAGTTATTCACTATATATCGTATAGTCTGCCTTTGCGGCACATAATGCATATCTAAGTATATTATGAAAATGCATTATGGTGATGTTGTAAAGGTTAATGTTTTATTTTAAAAGATATGTATGTTGTTGTCAGTTTTTCTTGTTCATTTAGGGTAGTTGGATTTGTGCTATTGCCTCTTTTATGGGCCCTTTTAATGTATCCCCATTTCCTGGCCTGCCTTCTCATCCTGTCAGGAAGGGTTATGATGGTGTTCTGTAATCAGTCTTTTTTGTCACAGTAGCAGTAGCAGACTCTGAGGCCCTGTAGGAATTCAGGGCTTTTCTGTTGAGATCACTCAGGTGCTAAAACCCTATATTAAGATCCAGACTTAGTTGTTACGCAGAGGTGGTCTTGGAGGGAAATCCTCGAAATAGTCACACTTGGGAAGAAAGTCAGGTTGAAACGTGTGTTGCTGTTGTTTTTGAGTTACCAATAAAGCCAAACCTCAGGAAGGGGTGAGTTTGGACATTGGCCCAGAGTCTGCATGATCTTTGAGAGAGGGCATGGACACAGCTGTTTTGGAGTCACCACCTGTAACTTCATTTATCTGCTTGTTAAAATGAAAAGAAACTGGAAGTAGGGGTTAGGTTTGGGATCCTCATTATCTGTGAGATTGAATCTGAGTTTGGGAATAAAGGTCCCGATTCTGCAAAGTGCTGAATGCCTCCTGAGAGACCACTTGGCACCTTCAGGAGGTGCCCAGGGCCACAGCCTAAGGGCCCAATCCTACTGTCATTGTAATTAATAGGAATTTTCCTATTGGCTGCAGTGGGAGCAACATGAAGCTATAAAACAGCAAGGAGTTAGGCCCAGATTTTCAAGTGTGCATTAATCTTGAATGCCTCAATTTTTAGGGTATGGAAGGGCTCTCAGAAACATACAAATTTAGCTTTCCTTGAGTATGTTTGATTTGCACAGTTGATTTAGAACAATCTTTCTAGTAAATGTCTTTTTGAAGATGCATTCCTGGAGAAGTGTGAAATGCCAACGGTTAACACACTCCTACCTGGTTTATTTTACACTTTCTTTTGTTCAAACATCACTATACTTTAATCTCCCACCATCCCAAAAATATTTTCATATGTGGTATGGATGTAGAATCATAGAATCACAGAATATCAGGGTTGGAAGGGACCTCAGGAAGTCATCTAGTCCAACCCCCTGCTCAAAGCATGACCAATTCCCATCTAAATCATCCCAGCCAGGGCTTTGTCAAGCCTGACCTTAAAAACCTCTAAGGAAGGAGATTCCACACCTCCCTAGGTAACCCATTCCAGTGCTTCACCACTTGTAACTTGTGTCTTGCTTACAGAGGCACTTGCTCCAGAATTGGCCCGCAAGGATTTTATAAGTACATCTTGTAGGCAATGTTCCTTTTATATTTTTGCTTCCTCTAGCATGTACAATTTTAAGATTTGCAATGGGGGGGGAAAGTATATGTGAGAGAGAATGGGGTACAGGTTAACTGTTGAATTATGAAATCTGGTAGAACTGTGAAAACAAAGAAAGAGAAATGACCTATGCTGATCTTTCAGATCCAGTTTTCTTGGCTCAGTGGGGGCAGAGAGTTGGATAGAAGAGGCGGGTATAAGTCCTTGTGAGAAGCTAGGCAAGAATCAGGATGATGAGGGATTTTTTTTTTCATGTAGTTTAGTTTTTGTAGGAAAGGCTTAGGAAGTTTCACACTTTTTTGGAAACAAAGGGAAGGTAAATATGTAAATCACATGAGACAGCTAGAGACAAAGGCTGGGATTGCGTGATCAATTCATCTACAGTCATTTTGAAAAGTTTCTGTACTGCATAGTGAACCTCTTCATTCTCAGAGGACATCAGTCACCATGAGTGACATAGTGTGCACTCCTTAGCTACATAGAAGATAGCAAAAAATGGGCCAAATTCATAGGTGAGTCTAAGTAGACTTACTTGACTGAGACTTTCAAAGCCACCTAGAAGATTTGGACACCTCATTTCTATTAATTTTAATGGGAATTGCGCAGGCACTTCTGAAAATCCCAACCACTTTTGTTTGTTTACTTATTTAGACTCTCTTAGATTGTCCAGCTATGCTGGAAAAAGGACAGGAGACACTGAATGTGGTTATGTAAGCTGAAACTTGTATCCTAAATGTGTCTGGGAGTACCTGGCAGATAAAAGTATGTAATTCCATAATCATATACATATACCTGGTGGAGGCTGCTCTCAGCCCTCCACTTTACCCAGCCTGGGCCCCCAGCCAACTCGCTGAGTATTAAGGGGAGCTATAAAGGGAGGGAGGGAGGTTGACACCCTGCCATACCAGTCACAGGAGCCCCAAACTCCCCTCCTTATAAAGGATGACCTCATTTATATCCTGTACCAATCCATTTTATCTGATCACCATATCCCTTCCCTCTGGAGTGCCTGCACTGGACATCCGCCCCAAGGTTGCATGATGAGTTGCGACATCATAGCCTAACCTGCGTTTCATATTTGCCCCAACTAAGCCCCCAATCCGTTGTGGGGAAGGCAAAAAAAACAGCAACCCAACCCTACCTTGCCTTCCCCAATGGTGAGGGTGACAAGGGGAAAAAATTCTTTCCCAGCCCCCCAAGAAAGGAGCAACTAGCATAATGCCCACAATGGATCATGGCACAACCTGCCATTTAATTACTTCCATGGGTGGAAGGGTTGGCTCTGTTCCACCTGGTTCAGGTAAAAGAGAGCTTTTCCTGCACCAGCAGGGACCTAAATAATCCCCCTTCTCTTCCCGTCATCTGTGGGATGGGTCAGCATCCCCATGCCGACCTAGTCTGAAGCTGCCACAAGAAGTCATTCTGGCTCTCTGTCCCCTTCAAGAGGCCATACACCTCTTTCAGACAGTGGCCCCTACCGCTTAATATGTGGTGAGATCATTCATGGAGACCCTTAGACGTCACCTCTGAAGTTTGCTAAGTTTGCGTAACTTCAGAAGAAGGTATAAGAAAGTGCACTGTAAGTTAAAATAGCCCCTGCCCCACTTTAACTTGTGTCTTCTACCAGATCCTCAGTATGTAAGTTACAGAATCTCTTGTGTAAGTAGTAGGCTTATAGAATATAAAATTGACAAGTATTTAGGAGTGAGGAGTGTATATTTGGTATATAAGTAAAACATGGCTGTAACGCAAAGCCTCTAAGCTGAGGCCTGTAAGATTTTAGCTTATCCGTACTAGGCTTTAGGCTTAAGAACACTTGACATGAGTTTAATAAAACTCCTTGTGATTAGTTACTACACAGTATTGTCCCTCTCCATTGTAGATCCCCCCTTGTAATTTTCCTTGGTCAACTCAGTCTTCATCTTCTCTCCTAAAATACTCAGGGCCACCCAGAGGATTCAGGGGGTCAGGGGTCTTCAGCGGTCTTCGGGGTACTTCGGCAGCAGGTCCTGGAGCGGAAGGACCCCCCCTCCCGACTTGCTACTGAAGACCCAGAGCGAAAGAAGCTCCAAGGGCCTGGGCCCCGTGAGAGTTTTCCAGGGCCCCCGGAGCGAGTGAAGGACCCCGCCCCAGGGGCCCCAAAAACCTCTCGTGGGGGCCCCTGTGGGGCCTGGGGCAAATTGCCCCACTTGCCCCCCACCGGGTGGCCCTGAAAATACTCTGTTGTATGTTGTTACCAGGGCAGAATACCTGCTGCCTGTTGTGTGAAATGATGATCCCCATATCTCCTCAGAAGCTCCAGTTGGCCGGTTGGGTCCACAATACCTATGCTGGGATTCTCAGCTGCTGCTGTAGATTGCCACTAGCCATACATGTAAGCGAACGTTTTAAACACTTACTTTCAGAGGGCAAGTAACTGAATATGCAGTTTATGAAGCATATTTAGATCCTTCTGGAATTAAAAGCACTCTGTACATGTTAGTTTCTTGTTAATTAATTATCTTTAAAATAATTCTTTGAAACAGAATTGATTGAAATGAGGTGTGTGTTTTGCCTAGTACAGTGCTAGAGTTGTTGTTCCTTGGAGGTTCCTGTGCTGACGCTCTTTGCTGTGCAATTCAGTTGTATTATTTTTTTCTTTACTCTTGTATTGGGTTTAATCTCTCTTCATGACAGTTTACAAAGCTGTATTTATTCATGCAGGTCCCTTTTAACATTTTTATAAGCAACATATAAATTTATGAATCTATCTGTGAAGTTTTAGACTAAATGTGCCATAGATTTCCTTTGTTCTCCCAAGACAAGTGGCAGGTATGTTTGCACTTCTGAATGTTGTTCTTTTGATGATTTAAAAAAAAATGGTGGGACAATTTATTCTCAGCATCTCTAAAGATGAAAGTAGTTTCTGCACAAATGTGCTAAATATCCAATATTTAAAGGTGCACTGTTAATTTAAAGACCATGGGTAAAATTTTCAAAAGTATCTGAATCCCATTGTCATAAGTGACATAGGTACTTAATAGCCTACGCCTCAAAACAAGTCAATGACATTTAGATTCCTATGTACCTAAGTCACAGTTAAAAATGGGTTAAAATGGGTTCAGAGTTAATCACATAGGTGCATTTGAAAATTCTACCCCATATCTTTTAAATCAAACAAATCTTCTTAGATGTTAACATTTTAAATAATTAAACTGGAAGAATGTTTAAAATCCAGTTTACTTGTCACTGTTTATCCTGTTTGTTTTCTTTCAGTATTTCTCTCAACTTGGATATTGAAAATGAATTAAATCAATTTCACTTTTGTTCACAGTCAGTTTCACTTTCTGTCCAAAAGCTACCTGTTTGGGTTGCAGATGCTGCAGGGGAATGTTTCTTTGTTTCAAAACAACTATTTCCAAGGACATATATTTTAAATAGTGAGAACCTTCTATAAGTCTTTGTTTTGGTAAAAGCTTGGTGTAACATCATGAAGATATTGAGCAAATTTCAGTTGGTGATGTCCTTCTAAGTCTGTCAGTACTCCTTGCTACTAATATACACTGTTTGCTGAGTGACACCAATATACCATTCCTTTATAATGCCATTATAGCTTGATGGGTAGCATTCTTGTGTTTAGCCCACAAGATTAGGAACATAAGTATGGCCATACTGGGTCAGACCAAAGGTCCGTCCAGCCCAGTATCCTATCTACCGACAGTGGCCAATGCCAGGTGCCTCAGAGGAAGTGAACCTAACAGGTAATGATAAAGTGATCTCTCTCCTGCTGTCCATCACCACCCTCTGACAAACAGAGGCTAGGGACACCATTCCTTACCCATCCTGGCTAATAGCCATTAATGGACTTAACCTCCATGAATTTATCCAGCTCTCTTTAAACCCTGTTATAGTCCTAGCCTTCACAACCTCCTCAGGCAAGGAGTTCCACAAGTTGACTGTGTGTTGTGTGAAGAAGAGCTTCCTTTTATTTGTTTTCAACCTGCTGCCCATTAATTTAATTTAGTGGCCCCTAGGTTTTATATTATGGGAACAAGTAAATAACTTTTTCCTTATTCACTTTCTCCACATCATTCATGATTTTATATACCTCTATCATATCCCCCCCAGTCTCCTCTTTCCCAGCTGAAAAGTCCTAGCCTCTTTAATCTCTCCTCATATGGGACCCATTCCAAACCCCTAATCATTTTAATTGCCCTTCTCTGAACCATTTCTAATGTCAGTATATCTTTTTTGAGATGAGGAGACCACATCTGTACACAGTATTCAAGATGTGGTCGTACCATGGATTTATATAAGGGCAATAAGATATTCTCTATCTTTATTCTCTATCCTCTTTTTAATGATTCCTAACATCCTGTTTGCTTTTTTGACCACCGCTGCACTCTGCGTGGATGTCTTCAGAGAACTATCCATAATGACTCCAAGATCTTTTTCCTGATTGTGGATTCAAGTCCTATACCATGACTTAGGCGCATACCGACTATTTAAATTGTAGTAGATAGGTATAGCCTAGGTGCTGCTTTCCTTTCTGTCGGTTTTTGGTGGTGCCTTTGTGGAAATTAAAGCATCTCTGGTATTTTGTGGAAGGAGCAGCAGATAACCTCAGCTTCCTGGCCAGTAACCTCGGGGGGCAGGAGGCGGGGGGTTGAAAGGCTCTAATATCATAGCCTGTGTGGTCTGCTATTGAACTCACAATGCCTGTCACATTTGCCTATACATTTCCTGCTGTGCCAGTAACAAACTCATTGTCATTTAGGACACTTTGAGTATGGTTCTGTATTATTACTATTTATTGAGTTCAGAAGGTGTGTGTTGGGTTCTGTGCTAAAAGAGAAGCTGGCACAGTCATTGCCCCCAAAGAATTTACAGTCTAAGGCCTCAGTCCTGCAGTTAATTGTATGGTGGATCTCTGCACCTACACGGAGCCCAGTTAAGTCAGTGGGACTCCATGTGGGTGCAGACATCTGCCTGCATGATGGCAGTTGCAGCAGGGTGAAGGCCTCAGTTGTAAATGACAATTAGGGTGACCAGATGTCCTGATTTTATAGGGACAGTCCTGATTTTTGGGTCTTTTTCTAACATAGACTCCTATTAGTCACCCTCCCCCGTCCCGACTTTTCACATTTGCTCTGTGGTCACCCTAACGACAATGGAACCAAACTCTGTTCTGTGGGTGACCTTTATGTTAATGTTATATGCCAACCAGGGCCTAATTCTACTCTCTTTGAAGTTCATGTGAGTTGAGGGAGCTCAGCATCTCACAGAATCTTAACCTAAGGGACTTTCAGTCCACATGGAGCACCATTGTTGTGTGGGGGAGGTATATGTATGGATGAAGTTGCGTGCTATAAAGCCCTGAGAATGCAGAATTAAAATTGGATTGGCCCTTCAGAGAACATAACATTCCAAGGGGTTTGGTAGAGATTGTTAGAAACACGTCAATTTAATAGCTACCTATTCTGATGAATAAAGGATATATCTCAGTTTACTCTTAAGTAGTTTCATCTGATATTGAGAAATTCTCCTTACGTGGTAGGAAGCTGTTTGCTCATCAAGCACATGCACAAAATATCAGTGCTAGCATTCTTTTGACTGGAGGAAGTCACTGTGAAATTGAGACACGTGGCCCGATTTTCAGTTGTTGGGGTCCCATGAATCTCAGCTCAGTTAATGCAAGCCTGAGGTGCTCAGCACCTTTGAAAACCAAGCCATTAGACATTCATATTGAAAGAAACTTTGGGAGTAAACTTTTCAAAATCGAGCTTTTGGAATTGGCATGTGACCTCCCGTGACTTTAATGGGTGTCAGCACTCTGAAAACTTGTCCAAGGGCTTCAGAGGCCCCTTTTAAAAAGCAGTAGATACAGTATTCTCGTAGGCAAACAGCTGGCCTAAAGCAGACATAAAAACTCCTCATGCTTTTGGTTATCCTGGTCATGTCAGAAAAGAGATGGTCTCTTATTAAATCCAGATTGAGCAGTTTCCTGTTAGCATACTAGGTCAGCCCACAATGTCTTATTCTGTAAGTCTGTGTTACTGAACTCTTGTCTGCCAAGTCTTTTTTCCTTTTAAACGTCAAGGCAGAGTTGCTGAAATAATGCAAATAAAAACGGTCCTTAAAGGTCCCTTAAAATGATTTCTAGCAGCTTGCTCTTTTGCTGGCAAACTCAATTTTGGGGTGTCAGTGGTTTTTTTGTTAGCATTCTTGCGGTATGATGTCTTGGGCAAGTTACAATTAAAGTATATTTTTGTGTGTGTTTCAATTTTAGAGGCAGATTCTCCCCTTCATCTGCATGCTGACGTGAATGGGAGTTTTGCATGTGGAACAAGAGTAGAATATGGCCCTAACTTTAATGTAAAAGGAAAAAAATTCTGCTAGATAAAAAAGGTTATTAAGTTAAATACAATGAAGCACAAGTTCCTTTTCATGAAGCGAAGGGAACTGTGTTAAATAATAGGCGATTTGAAAAATCAAAACTTTAACAGTGAAGTATCAAAAATGAGGTTCGATTTTTTTTACCTGCAAATTGTTTTTAGTTTATTCACAAAACTTAACTTTTGCTTAGAAATTTTTTTTACTTACAAAAATAATAACATCGTGTTGCTTTATTACTTTTCTGGATGGAGTTGTTGAGTGCCATGGCAAGTCACATCCTTTTCAATTGCAAAAGGTTAATAAATAGCAATTCTAAGATTTTTGTGGGACAAAATCTTCAAGTTTCAGTGGTGTTGCTCCATTTATTTCAGTGGGGTTGCATTGACACCAGTGCACTTGAGACCAGGTTCTGCCCCATACCACTATCCATGGTGTAGACACTCCATGCCAGTGAGTTCACAATAAGGTCCTAATCTGTTTATAATGTTAGCATTACCTTAGGACACAAGAACAAGTAGATATAAACTGGACACTAGGAAGTTTGGACTTGAAATTAGACGAAGGTTTCTAACCATTAGAGGAGTGAAGTTCTGGAACAGCCTTCCAAGGGGAGTAGTGGGGGCAAAAGACATATCTGGCTTTAAGACTAAGCTTGATAAGTTTATGGAGGGGATAGTATGATGGGATAGCCTAATTTTGGCAATTAATCTGGCAATTGATCTTTGATTATTAGCAGTTAAGTATGCCCTGTGGTCTGTGATGGGATGTTAGATGGGATGGACTCTGAGTTACTACAGAGAATTCTTTCCTGGGTGCTGGCTGGTGAGTCTTGCCCACATGCTCAGGGTTTAACTGATCGCCATATTTGGGGTCGGGAAGGAATTTTCCTCCAGGGCAGAATGGCAGAGGCTCTGGAGGTTTTTCGCCTTCCTCTGCAGCATGGGGCACGGGTCACTTGCTGGAGGATTCTCTGCAGCTTGAGGTCTTCAAACCACAATTTGAGGACTTCAGTAACTCAGACATAGGTTAGAGGTTTGTTATTGAAGTGGATGGGTGAGATTCTGTGCCTGCATTGTGCAGGAGGTCAAACTAGATGATCATATTGGTCCCTTCTTACCTTAAAGTCTATGAGTCTATAAGTATTACCGGGATGTGGTTATTAACTCCCTTGACCCTCTATTTATCTACATATACTTTCTCATTATTCTCTTTTGATCTTTTATGCCCCAGTCCTGTAACCTGCTTCAAGCAAGGAGAAGTCAGTGGGGACTCCTCCAGAGGCATGGCGATCCAGCCACATGGAGCAATTTCCAAGATTAAGACCTTAGATAACAAGCTCCTTGGGTCAAGGATCGTGCTTTCTGTGCAGTTTAGAAAGCCTAGCACATTGTGGAATGCTACTGGAAATAAATGATGATAATAAATAATTTCCCATGGACTTTAGGGATGTAGAAGTTATTGCTCATTGCTATTTTGCTTCCCTGCCTGAATCATCTGTATAAGAACAGCTAATAATATTTTAATGCAACAGGGAAGGCATGTTGTTCCTTGTTCTACAGGCCCAAAGCATATGCTAAAACAAAATAAATGTCCTCATTCACAAGTGAGATGCTGCTGCTTTCAAGTAAGATTTCAGATAATGCTCATTTTCTCAAACTGAAGGAAGGTTTTAGTTTTTAAGTGATTTATAAAAAAAATTAAAGGCTATATTATAAATGTAAAAATGATTTGCAAGAGGGATTAAAGCCACTTAAGGGGAAATTTAGCAAACTAAAGGTTTTGCATTCATCTTCTCACTTTGCATATACCTATCACTGAATGATACAAATCCATAGTTTGTTCCCTAATTGGTTTCTTACCACTTCTTAAGATTGTTCATCATTAGTAAGTTTTCAAACTGTCTGGATTGTTTTAAGATAGTGAAGTAAAATAAATAAATGAATACATTTATGTATGTATGTATGTAAAATCTTCTGTTAATCTCCGCAGTCTAAAACACGACAGTGACCAAACCTATATATAAAAGAGATCTGAAGACTAAAGAAAGATTGCTAGTTAGATCCTTTATTATAACATTGGTCTCTGATTTTAAAGCAAAGTAGCAAGCAAGAAAGGCAAAATGGATCAAGATTAAAAATTCATGCCAGTGGTTTGATAAATATTTAAATTTATATTTTAATTACTTTCCTATTGAGGACTAATTATTTCTATAGCATCAGAGGTATGCATTTTACATACGGATAAACTGAGGCACACAGGCTAAGGGCTGGATTATGACTGGCTTTGCATATATGAGCTGAGTGAGTAAGGTGCAAGGAGCCTTCTGCTGCTCGTAACCCCTGCAAAAGTAGCTGGACACAGTTGTAGACCATCTCAAAATGGGTGGGGAGAAAACAGGGCTATGTAGCTGTCTGGCCTCAAAGGGAAGCATATACTGCACCCTCTGGAAAGAATGCACAGCAGATGTTCTCCTCCCATGCCAGGGAGCTCTGGGAGATATTGTGCTTCCCTGAGCTATCTTACCTCCCAGAATTCCTACTGGGGCAGTGTGGCCCTTCATCTCCCAACTACTGAGGGCTGTACCTTAATGACACAATCTGTCCATAACTGACTAGCCCTAGCCACACAATGAATTGTTGGCAGAGCGAGGACCCTAAAGCCCTAACTCCTACTTTCCTGGCCTGACCCCCAGTCAACAGTCATCCTCCCTAGCCAGCTACACTACCAAGAAAAAAAAGGAGTTTCTTCTTGTAAGAAGGAGTGAATACAGTTCCACGGATATCTATCATCATATTGCCAATACTTACACAAAGGCTAACTCAGCAGCCTTGTAGGAAGAAGATCACCACAGCAAGTTAGCAGATAAGTCTGATTCAGCATCCCGTTAAAGTCAATAGGAGTTGGACTGCTCTCCAAATTGTGCATTACTTAGTTGCACAAGTAGTCCTGTTAAAGCCAACAGGACTACTTGTGTGAGTCAGACCTGATCTACACGTACAGTTGTACTGATTTAACTAAAGATGTGTTTTAAAGTTAGATTTAGTTAAATCAGTGGAACTTTGCATGTGGACACTTTTAAATTAGGGACTATCTTTTTGTTCAGTTTTTGTACAGTGTCTAGCACAATGGAATTCTAGTCCTTAACTGGGCCTTCCAGGCACTACCACATTACATAAAATAATAATTTAAACCTGGGAAAGGAGAAGCAGCAGTGGTGATATTATATTGCTGTGAGCTGGGGAGGGAGAGGCTGGATGTGGGGAAACCAGCTGTGACACACTCTCTATCTTGAATTTCAGTCTCAGTAGAATGTTGGGTGTAAGCTAGTGTCTGAAAGCTACCAGAAAACAAACTATTCAATGTCCTAGTGCTGAAGTGCAATGGAAATAGCTTGAACTCATCCTATTCTGTCTTCAGACTGTAGCAAAAAATAATGATGGATACGACTAATTAGCTCATTTAGACCACCCTTGGTCAGTGCATAGTTATTCTCTACAACATATTTTAGTGCTCCATCCAGTCTGATTTTAAATTAGAATTAAAATGACTAAACAATGGGGGTTCCACTACTTCCTGTGGGAGATCATACTACAGTCTAATAGACCTTGTGGCCAAGAAATCTTTCTTGATGGCCTAAATTTTCCTTTGCGTGATCCCGTTATTCCTCAATATATACATTTTTTCCTACCCTAAATTGTACACATCCTGTACCCATATAAAAGTAACTTTATATTTAAAAGAGCTGTTTTCATTTATTCAAACTGTATTTCAATTGTTAATTTATACAAGTCAGACTATGTTGCTTTCTGGGGCTTGCTAACATTTTTTCGGATTGCAGACTCTCACCGACAGATATGAACCATCTACTTCTCTCCAAGGAAACAGCTTTTTTTTCCCATTTGTGAAAGTTTATTGGTATTAACAGTAGGTAGGCTGGATTACACCTACACACACCATTCATTACAAGGTTACTGAGCAGCTACACTTCAACATACATTCCCCAAGTTGAATCTACAGTACCTCAGTAATACTGGCACACAGGTTTTTTTTAAAAAGAAAAAAACTATACACCTTACTGAAGTCTCCTCTTTCCCGCTCTCTGCCTTTTTATGCCAATAGTCTCTAATAAAATTCTTCCTTAATATTGGGCAATTTAAAAGAAAAAAATGGAACTTCTCATCAAATTGATGGAGTCATTACTATTATATTTTATTTATTAGTGTGTGTATTTATATCTTTCATTTATATAGCACTTGTAATCTCTGATGCCTTTACAAACAAGTATATGGACTACTCAGAGGGATCGTTTTCCATTACTGACATATAATCAACTCTAGAATGATAATGACAGCTATTTAAGGCCTGATCCAAAAGCAATTGAAGCCACTGGAACTCTTCACATTGACTTCAACAGACATTAGATCAGGCTCTAAACCATACACAAAATGCTATACAAAAATGTAGATGTGATGAGAAATATTGCATCTCATTGAAACAAAGAGAAATAGTGACAGAATGTAATGATACATTTGGGATTTGACCAGGACACTAGAGTTAACACCCTCCTTTTGCAAAAAGCATTATGGAATGTTGGATGACCACAAGTGTTCAGGACATCAGTTTTACGTCTCATCTAAAATTGGCACCTTCAGTGCATAATTTCCACCCCTGCCTCAGTGCTCCAAACACCTGGTTTAGATTGTAAGATCTAATGGCATCATAAAGTGTGGTGGTTTGACTACAGTCAGCTACTGAAACATCAGGTGAAGGATGTCAAAGAAATATTTTTTAAAGGGTAAACAATTCTGAAGTGTTTCATCAATAGAGCCATCTTCTAGAGTTCAGTGGTCATCAAAAATGACAGAATATTTCAGGACTTGAAGGCACACTGTCATTTATCCCTTACCCAAAAAGCATAGTTTAACTTGTTCGGTGTGGTAATTCTTCTCATTTGGGGTATTTGGTTTCTCCCATGCTTTTGATCCTTATTTCATAGGTTGAAGGGGACCAGTTGCCTCCAGGACATACTGTCAGCCAGTATGAAACATGTAAGATCAGAACAATAAAAGCTGGCACTCTGGAGAAACTTGTGGAGAACCTGCTGACGGCTTTTGGGGACAATGACTTTACCTACATCAGCATCTTTCTGTCAACATATAGAGGCTTTGCCTCTACTAAAGAAGTACTGGAACGTCTTCTCGACAGGTAAGAGTTAGTGGGGAGCTATAGAGAAAATAATAATATGGAAAACTGTCATGTTATGTACATGATGAGGAACATTGCAAGGAATTAGCTCAAATGTATTGAAGATGTATTTGAAAGGTTACATGATATTTAGATATTTCAAAATCAGTGCTGATTCCTACAAGCCTGGAAAATCCAGTATTTCAGCTTAACCAATGGGTTGGTAAATGTCTCTCCTCCTCACTTCATAACGCCATCGCCATCAAATAGGGAGAGATGGCTAGTTTGGGCTACTAAAGAGCCAAATTGTGACTACTGTAGGGAAAATGGCATAATGAACCCCAAATAATTGAACAGATATGCTGCAAAGTCAGAGTTATTACTGAATTCAAGCCATTAGTATCCGCTGCACAGTCTCCTGTATGCGGGCTACACAGAAGGGTCCATTGCTGTGTCAAGACATAGACTGTACAGGCATGAGCATACAAGCCTGTTCCATATCTACTACACTGTGCCAGAATACTCATCCTTATCTCCTGTCGTGAAAGGACAGCAGTTTGGCCTTTTTGATTTTTGAAGAAACCATGACACAGGCACTGTTTTTTTGGAGAGCTCAGTGGTTCCAGAATACAAAATCTAAGGCAGAAAACCATTTAATCTCAAAAGAATCCAAGTTTAGGTGGAGTTAGTAAGGTGATTAGTCCATACATAAAATATATCAGTTATCAGTCTGTAATATTCCATGCTCTTTATTCTGCTTATAAGTTAAGAATGGCTTTTTTGGTAGGAGTACTTTAAGTTGTTTGCATCATCATAGTGTAATCATTTTGTGGTCTCAGCAGTTTTTTTTCTCTCTCTATTTATGACTTGACCTCCAAAGGGATAGAGGGGTATTTTATTTCTTGTGCTTGTTTAGTTAGCATGTTGTGAAAATCAAGTGATGTACAGAGGCTATAGCGCTGTCTTGTAATTAGAGCAGGAGACTGGGAGTTGGGACTCCTGGTTTTCTAGTCTTGGCTCTCCCACTGACTTCCTATGTGGTATTGGGCAAGACATATACATTCTCCATGCTTCAGTTTCCCCATCTGGAAAATGGGGAATGCAGGGGTCGGCAACCTTTCAGGAGTGGTGTGCCGAGTCTTCATTTATTCACTCTGATTTAAGGTTTCGCGTGCCAGTAATACATTTTAATGTTTTTAGAAGATCTCTTTCTATAAGTCTATAATATATAACTAGACTATTGTTGTATGTAAATAAGGTTTTTTAAATGTTTAAGAAACTTCATTTAAAATTAAATTAAAATGCAGAGTCCCCCAGACTGGTGACCAGGACCTTGGCAGTGTGAGTGCCACTGAAAATCAGCTCGCGTGCCGCCTTCGGCACGTATGCCATAGGTTGCCTATCCCTGGTATAATACTTATCTCACAGAGCTGTCATGTGACTTTGTTAATAATAACGTTAAAGTGCTTAGAAGACAGGCCCTGCGTGACTCTTATGATATAAAGTACTGTTCAAATACAAGGAGCATAAAGGCCATGTAACATGTAGGAATTGTGAAAGAGAAGCCACACTGGGGAACAAGAATACAAGGTTAGCTTCAGACTTCAGAATGTCCCTGTCAATCTGCCAAGATCCAAAGGTGGAACACAATGGGTGACAAAAACCCACAATGAGGAGAACACAAATATTATTCATGCAGAGAACTAAAGATATTATAGGATTCCTTCCTTTAATGTGAGCAACTCTTTCCATAACCTCAGTTTCATGATTCTTTGCTTCTGATGTAAATAATTTTCAACAATAAACATAAGGGGACACCAATTTTGTGTGGAATGTAGGGAACTTCGGAGCTCCAAGGAATGATAACTCTCAAAATGAGGGACATTAAAGTGGTGTGCCTTGAGACTCTCTCACCCATAAGCAAATGAATTGCTAAAAAGATTTAGAGAGTGAACAAACTGGTATATGCATATAGATTGGCTTGTTTGTTGTGTCACATCCAATAATGAAACTTCTATGGCATATAATTATTTTATAGGGATATATTTCTGTCAGCAGGAACTTTTAAAAAAATTATAAAATGTTGGAATTACTAAAATGAGGACTTAAAAATTCAGTTTGACTTTGTTTAAAAGCATCTATTTTAAACACAATTTCCCTGACAGTATAGTTGCTTTTGATTTGCCTCCTGGTTCCCAAACTGTCCTCTCTTCCATGTCTTTTACATTCTCCTGTATTGATCAAATGTGTACAACAGAAGATTACCTTTTTGCTATGAACAATTAGAAGTTGCCAGTGTCTACATTAATCCAAATCAGCCGGTCAAAGAGGGCTTAAAGCCAGATGACACAGTTCTAGCTAAAAATGGTTTGATTTGAAATAAAATACATATTTCTCCTTTAAGTGCCCAAGAGATGTGTGTGTTCCCTTTTTGGCATGGGTTTTTAATTTGATTGCTCCACCTCTTTCTTTTATTTCTTTGTAGTTGTCATTTAGGTACTGTTGAGATTATTATACCCAGTTTAATAGGGGGAAACTGAGGCACAGAGCGGTTAAGTGACTTGCCCATTCACACAGGAAGTTTGGAAATTTAATCTAAGTCTTCTATGTCCAAATCTACTGTCTTTACCACAAAACCATCCTTGTTCTTTGTATTACCTTCATTCTCTTTCCAGTTTACATACTGTAATTTACCTGTGTGTAAAAACAATCGTGCACTGAGGGGCAAATCCAGAACCCACTGTGACATCGAGGAGACTAGATTGGGTGCTGAGCAGATGTGTTGGGGTTGCGAGGAAGGAATCAGTTCCAGGCTGCAATGCAACAGTCTGGAGAATAGCTCAGCCTGGTAGCTGGAGTAAACTCTGCAGGCCCTTATGTGCCGCCTGAGAAGCTCTTGCCCCGTTTTGGCCTACTACATACTACTGTGCAGGGCTCTCATGGACTGGTAGCCTATTCTGTTCACAGGTTGTGCTTACCGTATGTAACCTGCCTATATTCAGTTTCAGCCCTTCTGCAGCCAAAACTGCTTCTGTTCCACAACCAAAGGCTCATTTGAGGCCACACAGAAGAAGGCTGGATTAGCCCCTTATTGGTGGCACTCTGCTAGATTTGTATATTCCCTGCAGTTTCTTGTGATTCATGCCATAGATCACTATGGAAAATGAGCAGATAAGGACAACTGATACATTAGGAAACTGTTGTAGAAGGGAGCAACTGCTAAGGACATATTTTTCATTATAAGTCACTCTCTGCGCATTCCTACTACGTGAGTTTCTACATCTGAAAACACAGTGACACAACTGGCACCGATTGGCACTGTTGTTTGTAATGCTGGCCAAGGACTGGTCATCCCTGGGACGTCTGTTTAAGTCAGGGTTGATTGAGGCACGTTAGCTGGGAGGGGGGTGGGGAGGGGTAAGGTGGAGGCCTGCACTCTGGTTGCTCATGCTGTTCCTGTTTTGTGGTTCAGTAGGGAACATCAGTCTCTAAAGTTGTCACTCCAGCACGTTCATGAGTGCCAAAATAAATACAGTAAAATTAACGCCCTTCAACTGGGGATTTAAGAACTCTGAACTCAGGGATGGGAATCGGGGGATGATCTTTTGCAAGAACAGACCATACCAAAGCCATCAGCCAAGGTTTTGGATGTTTGGTTTTTAACCATAAAAATGATCGAACTCTAGTAGACTACTTTTAGTTAATGGAATCACAAAGAATCGTTTGGAGACCCTTGGTTTGCCAGGAAAGCTTGTAGGCTCTCTGATTGCTGGCTTTTTTTTTCCTGAGGGGAGATGAGCCCAAGGAAAATGAAGTCTAAGCAATGCACATTAATGTCATGTTGAGGTTATGACTTTAGATTCACAAAGGTTAGGAAATTGGAAAAAAGTAAGTTTCTCATGGTAAAGTTAACACATCAGGGTTGTAGTTTCTATTTCTACGTTGCTTTGTAAATGTTTACATTATAGCAGGGATTTTCAAAGCCACCTAAAGGAGTGAATTTGGGCACCTAACTCCTTAAGCTTTCTCTAAAAATCACAGCCTACTATATTAATGTTTGTTGCTAAACCTAGCCCCTAAAATGTACACTTTGTGCAATGAGGCTGAGTTAACATTACCATGAAGTCTGTAATATTTTGATAGCCTTGCTTTTGAGTATTTCAACCTGTAATCTTAGTGTTAGACTGACGAATACTCTGGTGTTTTAGTATATTTTATACCAGTCTCTTCCCACCAGCATAAAATTGCCTCGTCCATGCTTCAGTAAAAAGAGTAAAAAAGAAAAAAGGAGGAAGTGGCAGGGCAGGGGGGAATTAAAGGGTATATTTTGCATATAGGGCTAAGCCGCCTTCTGTGAGGTGCTGGGCACCCTCAGTGGTTTGAAAGTCAGTGGGAGCCACGGGCATGCAGCACCCCAAAGGGCTGGGCTTTCTCTCTTTCTTAGATAATTTGTATTGCAGTAGCACCTAGAAGCCCTAGTCACCCGTTGAGACCCTGTTGCACTTGGTTCTGGAAAACATGAGTCAAATCCTGCAACCCTCACTCAGGCAAGTGGATGAATTGCAGTTAATGGCACCTCTTCATGTCAGTAAATCCTTGTCTACACTGAAAATTTAGGTCAACCCAACTATGTCACTCAGGGGTAGGAAAAATCCACACCCCGAAGCAGTGTAGGGAAGCTAACCTAACCACTAGTGTAGACAGCACTAGGTTGATGGAAGAATTCCCCACCCACCTGAACCCTGGTGCCTGAGTCAGCTGACATGGGCCAGCCATGGGTGTTTAATTGCAGTGTGGACTTACTCACAATCACTTCAGACCTACAGTTACTCTTGGTGGTAGAAGTGAAGGAGGGGGACTGTAGGTGGAGCAGGTGTGCAGGGCGTGTCACTGTTTTGTCTGTACTCTTCCCAGGTCCTGTAAAAATGGTGATAAAACCAAGTCAGAACAGGGGCTACTTGATCTGAGATTGTTGGATACATCAGTCAAAATACATTGTAGAGGTAGGATGCAGCTCTATGATCTGGCAGCCAGGTTGGGAGGTGAATTTCACACTTGTAGAAAATAATTTTTGCCTGCAGGAATGGTATGTTTGGGGGAGTGGATATGGTTCATATATCAGACATGGTTTTCATGGTATCATGTTTGATGTATTATAAGCATGATCCGAATTCTGGGTGTGAAAAATGTGTTCTGGCTAACAGGAAATAGGCAAAGTTGTAATTATGCTGAAACCCATTACTGTAATCTATGCTTGATGAATGGGAAAATAATAAAGAAAGCTGATGCCAGAGAAAAGAATGTCGGAAAAAGTATTTTGATATATGTGCAGAAAGTTCAAAATAACTTGTGCTTTGGTTAAATAAACCTGCAGGTTGATGAGATATTTTTGTGATCTTCTCTCTGAGAAACTGAAAAAATCCAGGTTTATCCATCTTTTCCCAACCCAGGCTTTTCCTAAGGCAGTGGTTCTCAAACTTTTTTTTTCACAGACCACTTGAAAATTGCTGAGGGTCTCGGTGGACCACTTAATGATCTTTCCAAATATTGTTTGTACCATTAGCTAACTATTGTAAAGCGCTTTGGATAAAAACACTATATAAAAAAAACGTAAAATAATAATTAACTTTTTTTGTTCTACAAATAAAAGCAGTCAGCTCATGTTTTAATATCTGTAGTCTTACCTTTCTAATGCAATGGATGTGCCCTCTTTCCCCTGCTGCGGCAGCCCCCGAGCTGGGGCTGGGAAGGAGGGGGGTCTCTCTCTCTCTCTGTCCTCCCTCCCCCTCATTGCAGTAACCCTCGAGCTGGGGCTGGGAAGGAGGGGGGGTCTTCTCCCCCGCACAGCAGCCACAGAGCTGAGGCTGGGAAGGAGGGCTGTCTCTCCCCGGCAGCCACAGCCCTGGAGCTGGGAAAAGTCGCCTCTCTTTGGCCACCGCAGCCCTGCATGTCCCAAATTCCCCCCACCCGCTCTTCTCAGCCCACTCCCCCCTCCCATCTACTCCCTCTTCCAGCCAAGTCCATCACCTCACCTTACATATGCATCTTCTCCAGGGTCCAGGCACCTAATTAGTAGAGCCATGCACACTAATTAGGTGGGTGGCCCTTCATTTTGTCATGTGTGTCCGCCAAGGCGCACACCTTAGAGGGAACTCTCTGCGGACCACCTGAATGGAGCTCGCAGATCACAGTTTGAGAACCTCTGTCCTAAGACACCCAACTGATTAAAATATGGATGTTACTTTGCCTTACCAACATTAAGAAGCAAGTTGTACAAAATCTTACTAGGGCTTTCCAGAGTACACGTTGTGCTCTTCATTTCATATATGGACATGGGGGAATCAGCTGTTTTTTCTCCATATATGGCTGAATGCACAAAGAGCCACAAGTAATTTATGCTCCTTTTAATTCTCTCTGCATGACTTAGGAAAGCAGGATCCTGCTCTCAGGAGGGGGTCTCCCAAAACCAAAACACACATGGGCTCAATCTTCTCATGGCAGGAGGCATGTGATCACATGTGGCTTGTACTGACGGTTTTCAACTCCAGCATCAACCACTTGTGCTGTTGTTTCACAGACGCACCAAACCAACTGTTCAAAGAGATGAGTAAGATGAAATTTAAGGAGGAAAATTCTGAATGGTCTATGTGTGACTGTGGAACATGGACTTAGGAAGAAAAAGTCAGATGTAAGAACCACAAAAACCCAATGGAATTTCAAATGTAAATTTTTAAACGTGTAAATTGTTTTAATGAGAAATGTTTAATTTCTCATTCAAACAAATGCAATTGCTGTAAAAATATAGATCTCAGATTTTTAAAAAATATGTAATACAGTCAAAGGCAGTTTTTGATTTTTCCAGTTAAAGGCAGGTCTCCCACTGACCTGAATAAGCTTTAGATTAGGCTCTTTAGCAGGTGCGAAAATAAATATTAATTATAGCCAAGGTTTTACCATGTACTCTTTGAGTAAAATTTAAATGTTGTGGAAGATTACATGTAAATCCATTCCACACTTTAGGAGCTCAAGGGAGTTTTTGTGTTATACTTAAGAAATTGGAGGCTTAATTTTTATTTTTTTGGATCCCTACAAATTCCAAAGGCTTTCTTGTGACCCTTTAGGTTGAAGAAGATCTAAACAAAATCTTGTGCCTATGCAAGTGCATTAAAAAATAAAAACAAAGGTTTGATTTTCAGAGCTACCTAAAAGGAATTTGATATCCCCATCTCTTAAAATTAATGGGTGTCAGGTACCTGAATCCCTTAGAGCAATATTTCCCAATGACCGGTCTGTGGACCGGCACCGGTCCCTGAAATCTCCCTGATATATTTTAGAAGGCAGCAAGCTGGTCCCTGGTATAAAAAGGTTGAGAAATACTGCTCTAATGGCTTTGAAACTCTCTGTCCAAGTTACTAGCATTTTTTCATCATAATGGTGTCTGTTTGCTCAGCATAAGCTGATGAATGAAAAGAAAATTATTCCTCCAGTTTGACTGTCAAACTCTCCTGTGTGAAATGTTTGATGTGAGTTCTTTTGAGAGAGAAATCATAGTGCCTGGCCAGCAGAGCCCAAAGAATCACTGAACTTAGAAACACAGCAGGACAGGCACCTTACCTACCACTGCACCTCCTCAGCTACCCAGTGAGAGCTTGATGGGAATTGAGGACACTCAGCTCCTCAGAAGAGTGCTCTGCATCTTGCAGGATGAAGCTATAGAAGAGTTTATCTGCTGGGTACTTCATACAGTCTAAGAAGTAGGACTCCCAGCCTGCATGTTTTAGGAGGTGCACAGGGACGATATAGAATCATAGACTATCAGGGTTGGAAGGAACCTCAGGAGGTCATCTAGTCCAACCCCCTGCTCAGTGCAGGACTGATCCCCAATAAATCCCCAAATGGCCCCCCCAAGGGTTGAACTCACAACCCTGGGTTTAGCAGGCCAATGCACAAACCACCGAGCTATCCCTCCCCCCATAGCTTCAGGTCTGCTGACCACAGGAGCTTCCGGGCAGCAGGGCTCCCCTTCTTCTCTTAAGTTGCTCAGGAGGGGAGCCCTGCTGCCTTGAACTTCCTGGTACTGTAGAAAACAGATGGATGTTATTTTCTATCGGAACTTCTAGGACTTTGATGATAGGTCATCCATTCAGTTATTTGCAGTATGGATGTGAAAATTGGCCTTATGCATTCCAGTAATGACTCTGATAGACAAATCATCAACCCCTTTTTCAGTGAATCATCACTGGTTACACTTACATGGTCCAAGACATACATATAAGGTTGGCTTGACAGAATTCAATTTTTATTTTTTTTATCATTTTGATGGATGTTTATTTTTACATATTTTCCTGATATTTGTCAATTTACATTTTCATAGTTGTGCAAAATTATGGGTTTTAAGGATTTTATTTTATTTTTGTTGATTTAAATTTTCACAGATGCAGGAACTTGGGGGTGTGTGTCAGACAATTATTTAATGACAGTAGATGTTTAGATCCAAAAAGTTAAAGCTTTTATAACTGTTAAAACACAAATTGTCAACATCACATATCAAAATATATTGAGTCAATTTCAGTTTAATCAAAATCAAACTCTAAGTTCTCAGGCAGCATTCTGACAATTTTTTTGTCTGGGAATAATAAACAGTGGGTGGGCCTCTGAGATTCTTAAAACCTGTAGCACTGCTCACTTCGCATGAACATTAAGGATCCCAAGGCACTTTTCTTAAGAAAAGGGATTTGGCTCAGTGTCATTTGCCAAAATATTTTCCCCTTCTATATTGTTTTGCTGTATACTGGCTGGTTGGTTCCTTCCACTTCTGAAGTGGCTGCATTTTAGTAGGGCAGTATTTATACAGTCTGAAAGTGTATTAGGATCCTTAATGAATGAAAGAAGCAAGATATATATGAGACAGTTATGTAATGTTTATTTTGTCACATGCAAGCATTGTTTGGGTTTATGTTTGGGATCCACACTAAGGGCCACACTTTTTATGACTCCCTAACCATTAAGTGGCTAAACAGTAGCCCCCCTCACCCCCCGAATAAATAAGTAGATAAATCTTCAATGGATATGGTACATTTCTTATTCCATTGTTCAGCATTTAAAACTTAAATACTATGAATCACATTCTGGTTTCATTTGCTCAGTTAATGCCTCTGTATGAAATATATAATCTTCAAAACACTGGACAAGGTTGAAAAGTTCCACAGGCTATGAGATCCTTTTGTTTCTCATGTCTTTTTTGTATGCAAAGCATTCATACAACGCTATTCAGTGAATAGATCTTTGTTCAGGACTTGATGAGGGCAAAGTAGTGGAAGTCTGCAGCAATGCTATTCTGTATGTTAGAGGCATTGTAAACTCCACCTCACCCATATTTAATGTTCTGTTGTATGTCCAAATCCCTTTCATTGTGAGACAGGCTGTGATTTGAGTTTTGGAAACCACTGTAGTGTTATGTGGCATTCTGTTTTGTTATGAATAATTGCCTACTTGTATTGCTATTTGATTGTTAATTTCAACATTTGTTTCACTAACGAAATTTAGATGTGTGTGCCTGACATTCTGTCAGCGTTTAGCTAACATTTCATGTAAGGAGGATTTCTAGTACTGGAATAATGACACTGTTCCACTGCTTATTCAATTTTGTTGAAAGAATTAATGGTGAATTATAAAAACCAATATCTATAGGTAATTATTTGCTGCCATTCAGAACTGAAGTTATCTTTGCCACTGCTTGCAGGGAAAGTTTCTGCCTTTGCAGATCATTTGCATATTAAAGGCTTGCCCCCACCCCCATTTTACTTTTAAAATATACTTTTTAGTGAATTTACTTCTAGCGTAGGGTGCCCAGTGGCACTGAAGAGTGAAATCATCTCTTTATCCACAGATCTTGGGCAGCAAACAGGGCAAGCTCCCTGTACGGTGCCCCATCAGTGTGCCTGACCCATGTTTTGGAGAGTTCACCCCTAGGGGTTGGGAAGAGCAAAGTTCATTCTCCAAGCTCTTTTCATGGCTGTTAGCTGAGGCCTGGTCTACACTACGCGTTTAAACCGATTTTAGCAGCGTTAAACTGATTTAACGCTGTACCCATCCACACTACGAGGCCCTTTATATCGATATAAAGGGCTCTTTAAATTGGTTTCTGTACTCCTCCCCGACGAGAGGAGTAGCGCTAAAATCGGTATTACCATATAGGATTAGGGTTAGTGTGGCCGCAAATCGACGGTATTGGCCCCCGGGCGGTATCCCGCAGTGCACCACTGTGACCGCTCTGGACAGCAATCTCAGTCGGATGCAGTGGCCAGGTAAACAGGAAAAGCCCCGCGAAATTTTGATTTTCATTTCCTGTTTGCCCAGCGTGGAGCTCTGATCAGCACGGATGGCAATGCAGTCCCAACTCCAAAAAGAGCTCCAGCATGGACCGTACGGGAGATACTGAATCTGATTGCTGTATGGGGAGACAAATCTGTTCTATCAAAGCTCCGTTACAGAAGACAAAATGCCAAAGCGTTTGAAAAAAAAATCTACAGGCTACACAGTGCTGCGTGACAAGCATAACGGGAAGCCAGAGCCTCAAATGGACGCTCATGGAGGAAGGGAGGGGGTACTGAGGACTCCAGCTATCCCACAGTCCCCAGCAGTCTCCGAAAAGTATTTGCATTCTTGGCTGAGCTCCCAATGCCTGTAGGTTCAAACCCATTGTCCGGCGTGGTTCAGGGAATAGCTCATCAATTTACTCCCCCGACCCATGTGAAAGAAAAGGGAAAGAAATCATTTCTTGACTTCTTTCAATGTCACCCTATGTCTACTGAATGCTGCTGGTAGACGCAATGCTGCAGCAGTGAAGAGAAGTATCTGCTCCACTCCTCTCCTCTCCCCGGTGGCAGACGGTGCAGTAGGACTGGTAACCGTCCTTCTTATCAACCCGTGAGTGCTCCTGGCTGGCTTCAGGTGAGGCTGGCCGGGGGCGCCTGGGTGAAAATAGGAATGACTCCCGGTCATTCCCAGTAGATGGTACAGAACGGCTGGTAACCGTCTTCATCATAGCAACTGGGGGCTGAGCTTCAATTTGCCCCCTCCCTTTCATGTGAAAAGAAAAGATTCTGTACTTCCTGGACTATCATAGCAGTGGGATGCTGGGCTCCTCTCCCCCACACTGCTTAATGTCCTGCCTGGACTATCATAGCACCCGGAGGCTGCCTCCCCCTCATTTTATGTCACTAAAAACTCAGTGTTTCTTATTCCTGCATTTTTTATTACTTCATGACACAAATGGGGGGGACACTGCCACTGTAGCCCAGGAAGGTTGGTGGAGGAGGGAAGCAACGGGGCATGGCATGTAGCTCATCATTTCTGCGGGATCTGACACAGAGCAGCTGTACTCTCTGATACAGTGCTTCTCTAGTACATTTGCCTCATATTCTAGACAGGACTGACTCTATTTTTAGAAACCATAAAGGAGGGATTGACTCGAGGAGTCATTCCCAGTTTTGCTTTTGCACCCCCAGCCGATCTCAGCCAGGGGCACCCATGATAGCAGCAGACAGCACAGGACAGATAACCGTCATCTCATTGCCAAATTACACTGGCAGCAGACGGTACAGAACGACTGGTAACCATCTCTGCTATCATGCAAAAGCAATTGAATGCTGCTGTGTAGCACTGGAGTATCGCCTCTGTCCGCGGCATCCAGTACACATACGGTGACTGTAAAAAAAAAAAAAAAAAATGCTGAATGGGCTCCATGGTTGCCGTGCTATGGCGTCTGCCAGGGCAATCCAGGGAAAAAGGGCGTGAAATGATTGTCTGCCGTTGCTTTCCCGGAGGAAGGAATGACTGACGACATTTACCCAGAACCACCCGCGACAGTGATTTTTGCCCCATCAGCCACTGGGCTCTCAACCCAGAATTCTAAGGGGCGGGGGAGACTGCGGGAACTATAGGATAGCTATGGAATAGCTACCCACAGTGCAATGCTCCGGAAATCAACGCTAACCTCAGACCATGGACGCATACCGCCGAATTAATGTGCTTAGTGTGGCCATGTGCACTTGACTTTATACAATCTGTTTTATAAAACCAGTTTATGTAAAATCGGAATAATCCCGTAGTGTAGACGTACCCTGAGACTGACAACTGTGGTGCCAGTTATCACGTGTCATTGTAATAACTTTGTGATATGGGACCAAATTCTGACTGAAGCTAATGAATATGGGGAAAATTAAGCATAGTTTTTTTAAAAAAAGATGGAATTAATTGAAATATATTTGGGAATATATTCAGGGTACAGTAACGCCTCACTTAACGTCCTCCCGCTTAATGTTGTTTCGCAGTGACATTACTGCTCCGTTAGGGAACCTCGTTTAAAGTTGTGCAATGCTCCCTTATAACGTTGTTTGGCTAACTTGTGCAATGCTCCCTTGTAAAGTTCCTCTTCTCCGCCTCCTCCCCCTTCCTCTTCCCTCCCTCCCAGCTGTTTGGCAGCACCTGGGACTTTCTGGGAAGGAGGGAGCGAGGGAGCAAGTGGGGAAGCTGCCCTCCCACCCCCCTGGCAGGCAGGCAGTGCAACCCGGAACACAAGGGGTTTAGGAGCTGCAGGGCCCTGAGCTAAGGGGGTCCTGGCCTGCAGCTCTAAAGCCCCTTTCAGAATGCGGCCCTGCGAGCACAGGCCAGAGGACTCAGGAGGAGAAGGGGCAGCCATGCAGCTGGAGAGAAGCAGTGCTTTCCCTTTCAAAGCCTCCCGGAGAGAAGCGGTGCTTTGAAGGAGAAAGTGCCGCTTCTCTCCGGCCACGGCTGCGTGGGTGCCCCTGCTCCTCCTGAGTCCTCCAGCCAGTGCTTGCAGGGCCGCATTCTGAAAGGGGCTTTAGAGCTGCAGGCCAGGGCCCTGGGGCCAGGGCTGGCTTTAGGAAGTGCGAGGCCCAATTCGAACATTTTCGGCGGGGCCCAGGCAGGGATGACTAAAAAAAAAAAACATGTAAAAAAAAGCCTTTCATTTCTTAGCAACTGGTTCCCTATAAAAAGTTCTGATTTAAGAGATGTGCCACAGTATGTATTTTTTGTACCAATAGGGTTACCATATGTCCATATTTTTAAAAATTCCTCCTGGATGGCGATTTAAGAACCAAAAAGCTGGACATGTCCAGGAAAAAAGGCTGTATGTTAACCCTACCTAAAGTTCTTTTTTAAAAAGATGGGCTTGAACTAGAAATGAGCTCCGTTTCACATGTGTGGGGGTGTCAAGGGTGACCAGATGTCCCGATTTTATAGGGACAGTCCCGATTTTTGGGTCTTTTTCTTTCCTAGGTTCCTATTACCCCCCCACCCCCGTCCCGATTTTTCACACTTGCTGTCTGATCACCCTAGGGTGTGCACATGTGTGAGTTCCAGCTGCTCCCTGCCCCCCTCATTGAAGCAGGTGTGCAGGGTTACTGCCCTGGGAACTGCAGGGCACCAGTGGACATGGGGCTGGCAGGAGGCAGGGCAGGGGCTGACTGGAGGTAGGGTCCAGCTGCAGGCAGGGCAAGGGGTGCGGGGCTGGCTGGAGACAGTGAGGGGTGGGGTGGGGTGGGCTGGCTGGCTTCAGGCAGGGCCACAGGGGGTGCAGCAGGGGTTGACAGGGCTGGAGACAGAGAAGTGTGGGACTGGCTGGCTTCAGGCAGGAGGGTGCAGCAGAGGTTGGCTGGAGACAGGGTAGGGGGTGCGGAGCTGGTGCGGGCAGGGCAGGGGGTGCGGGGCTGGTGCAGGAAGGGCTGGGGGTGCGGCAGGGGCTGGCTGCAGGCAAGGGGTGCAGGGCTGGCTGGAGACAGGGGCTGGTGCGGGCAGGGCAGGGAGTGCAGGGATGGAAGCAGAGCAGGGGTGTGGGGCTGGCTGGAGACGGGCTGGCTGCGGGCAGGGGGTGCAGGGCTGGTGCGGGCAGGGGGTGCAGCAGGGGCTGGCTGTGGGCAGGGAGTGCAGCCCACCCTGTATGGTGAGTGTCCTCTCCTCCTCCCTTCCCCACCAGGGTAGCAGCAGCAGCCCGGGACTCCCCTGCTTCCACTGCCCCGGCCCTTTAAATAGCCGCAGGAGCCCTGGGGAAGTGGCGGGGCTCCGGAGGCTATTTAAAGGACCAGGGTGGCAGAGGCAGCTGGAGCCCCCCCGCTACCCCAGGGCTCTAGGGGCTATTTAAAAGGGCCCAGGGCTCCCCTGCTTCTACCGCCCCTGCCCTTTAAATAGCTGTGGGAGCACTGGGGAAGCAGCAGGGCTCCAGCGGCTGTTTAAAGGGCCGCGGCAGTAGAAGCACTGGGAGCCTCGGACTTTTTAGTAGCTCCCAGAGCCATGCAGCCCTATCCCAGGGCTCCAGCAGTGGGGCTCTGGTGGCAATTTAAAGGGCCTGAGGCTCCAGTCCCTGCTGGGAGCCCCAGGCTCTTTAAATTGCCCCCTGGGAAAGCCGGGCCACCCCGGTACAGCACACCCACGGGGCTTGGGCACGGGGCCCGATTCAGGGGAATTGGTTGAATTGGTCTAAAGCCGGCCCTGCCCAGGGCCCCCTTAGCCCAGGGCCCTGCAGCCCCTAAAGCCCCTGCACTTCAGGTGGCCCTGCCTACCGGAGGCGGGGGCAGCTCCCAGAATTGCAGCCATGGGGGTGGTGCTGCACCGCGCAGAGCCACCTGCACACCCACTGCACCAAACAGGAGCTGCCCCAGGTAAGTGCTCTGCACCTCCTGCCTGCCCCAGCCCTGAGACTCCTCCCACACCCCCACTCTGAGCGCCTTCCCGCACCCTAACTCCCTCCCAGACCCAGCACCCCCACCCTGAGCGCCCTCCCACACCTTAACTTCCTCCCAGACCCTGCACCCCCAGCCCTGAGCCCCAGGTGTAAGCCAGGGGCACCTCCCCGCCACCGTACTGTACAGTATATAATGCCTTTTGTCTGCCCCAAAAAAATGTCCTTGGAACCTAACCGCCTCATTTACATTAAATCTTATGGGAAAAATGGATTCGTTTAACATCATTTCACTTAAAGTTGCATTTTTCAGGAACATAACGACAAAGTTAAGTGAGAAGTTACTGTACTGTCTTATTTCATTGCTGCAATAAATTGTTAGGAGGTATAGCAAATAGAGTTGTTAGTATATATTTTGAATTACAAATACTGAAAATGAGGATTGAGGGTTATGCTAACAACTATGAGAGGCCAAGTAGGATTCAGTGGGGAAGACTTAGGTAGCAGAGACTCAGAGAACAGGCACACTTATGAAAAAGGATATGTATCAAATTATACACGAGTAGTGGTGACACTCCGTGAATGGGTGCATAGACTTCAGTGGCACCGCTCACGGAATAAAGTGCTATTTAGCGTGGGTAAGGATATAAGGATCTGCACCTATCAGTTTAGCCTTGCTTATTTTCTTGCATATATTAGAATCTATTCAATGAAAGCATGACAGTTCTAAGTAAAATTGAATACACTTGCCCTGATGTCTGAAAGCTTGTTCAGAGGATCAAATTCTGTGCTCTCTCACACTTGTGAAATCTCACTGATGCAGTGGAGTTGCACTGGTATAACTGAGAAGGATTTAGACTTTAAAGAATGTCAGCGTCTGCAGATTTTAGTGCGTGGCTTTTGCCTTCTGTCCCAGACTGATAAGGTGGAGTGGTGAGATTTCAGAAAGTTTCAACACTAGCATGGATATAGGCATCGAGTAAGGAGCACAGTGTAATTTAGCAGTAGAGTAGAGGACTGGGGATCAGGAGATCAGGGTTCTATTTCCAGCTTTGTCACAGATTTGCTGTGAGAGCTTGAGTAAGTCACTTACCCTCTCTGTGCCTTAGTTTCTCCATTGGTAAAGCAAGGACGATGACAACACTACACCTGTCTTGCAGGGCTGTTGAGACTTAACTCAATATTATTCGTAACGTGCTTTGACATTCTCAGATGAAATGTGCTATAGAAGAGCAAATCATTTTTACTAGTATGGACAATAATGCTCAAACATACCTTTCACCGTGTAGCAGATAGCGGCCAGCAGGTTTTGGGACTTCTCAGGCTTAAATGCCAACAGTTAACCTTCACAACATCATCATGGTCTTGATGTAAAATCTTCAGATTGATGATGCTGTGAAGGAGCATAAAGAGGTGAGCAAACTCTGCTCCTTCATCTTTCTCCTTTAAGATGGTTTGGATGAATAGGTCTCTATTTTTCATTGGCTGCATCTTAAAGAAACAAGCTTTTTCAAAATGGTTTAATGATTTTGGGTGCCTCAGTTTTTGGGTGCCCAGCTTCAGACATCTTCAAGTGGCATGGTTTTCACAAAGTGTTGAGTACCGGCACTCTGAAAATCAGGCCCTTTTAAAGCATCTCAAGTTGGTACTTAGATATTAAAGCACTCAAAATTGTTAGTAACTTCTGAAAATCTTGGCCAAGATTCTCAAACTTACAGCTGTAGCCAGATCTCTCTTAAGCCTGGATTTTTACAGTAGTTGTCTCTGCCTGGAACCACACCAACTTATGCTCTCATCTCTTACAAGCCCAGGGTCAGACTGTGCCAATGGAGTAAAAGGAGAACATAGAAGGGATCAAGGCCAGGTCTTGACTCTTCCCTGTCCCTTTTGTGGTAATATGCAGCGCTGAGGATCAACAGAAAGCAGTCTCAATTCTCTTGCAAGCTCTGAGGCTGGGACAGGCCTTTGCATCTGTCTTGTATTTTCATTTGTAGCCCAAGAGAAGAAAGCTTTTAAAATTATTGCAATAATTATAATATACCAATATTCCAGTAGGTGGAAACTGAGTCCTTGTAACCTTTGAGTCCTTATTATTTAGGCTTGATTTTTAGCAACAGCCTGAAATATCCATCTTGTTGTGTAGGTATGGAAACCTGGAGACCTCAAACTGTGAAGAAGATGGGAGCCAGAATTCCTCAGAGTCCAAAACAGTGCTCAGGAAGTAAGTGTGGCTTTATGCTGTACAGCAGAACCTCAGTCAGGATTGGATATTGAGAAAGGATGTGGTCAACATAATCCTCTTTTCCTTTGAAAATACGCAGCAATCCATACTCGTTTTGATAACACAAAGCAGTAACTCTGTCATAACTCTAACAGATAATACAAACATCAAATCTCTCAGGGAGGCAGGGGAACTTTCCCAGAACAGATCAGACATGTTTCATGTGGTGGCCAGCACATTATAGTGAGAAACTAAACACATTTGTTTCCCTTGCTTTTCTTATCCACAAAAATATATGATTATTATTGATTTTATATTGTATTCTGCTAGTGCCTTGAGACCCCAAGTGGAGATGAGGGCCTGCTTGTGCCAGGCTCTGTACATGATTCTAAAGTCATTTTTAAGTTTTGATGGCATATGTTGTGTGCAAAATGGTGAAGCTATTTAAAAATATTAAATGTAAAAGAATAGTTGTCTTTCTCTTTCTAATTTCGTGTGAAATATTATTTATCTTTAAGAGTCAAGAGTAGAATGAATCTTAGGTCACAGTATTCGTACTTTGACACCTGAATGATCTACAATTTGCATCTGCAACGGCAGCATAAAATAGCTGGATGATTGTATTTGATTACCCTGAGTAAAGACCTTTGACTCAACACTGTACACTGTGTCAGTGCTGTCAACTTCCCCATAATACTGTCACAAATTCCATCAATGAGAGCATTATTAAATGTTTCTTAATTTCATTTTGCTGGTTTGTGGCATAACTGAAGAAACGTGTCCACAGCTTTCAAGTTCTTCAGTTTGTTTTGAAAACAGTAAGTCCAGCACTCCTTTCCCATCACATGCCATGCACAGCATAACCAGTGTTCCAAGCTCTTACTCTAGTATGTGTTCCTGCTAAAAGTAACATTTTAACTGATGTTGGGGTTTTAGGGAGGGGGGAGGAAGTGGGCTTTGTATTCCCTATTCCAGCATTGTCTATTCCTAAGATACAGGTAGGTGGGTTTTATAGAGTATGGCATAGTTTTTCAAAACAGCGTTATCTTCTAAAACACTGCCAACTCATCTGACATGCCAACCCCACCACAGCCCAGCTCCTTTCTCTGCTGGGTCTCTGTGCTCCTTGCAATGTCAAAGCATAGCATGCTGTGGGGCATCTTATTGAAGCTGAGCTGGAAAATCTGGACTTGAGATGGTATAAACCTCACTCAAACTGTAAGTTTGACAGTGGGATCCATACGCTGCTGCCCTTTGCTGAGTGGGTTTAACAGGGACAGAATGTGAGTTAGTGGTTAGGGACCATGCTTTGGAAATCAAGACTTCTTGCTTCTAATGCCCCGTCTTAAACTGAGGGTTTGTCTACATGTGAAATGCTACAGAACTGTAACTGTGCCTCTTCAGTGCCTCAGCGTAGACCCTACCTACACTAATGGGAGGGGTTCTCTCATCGGCATAGGAAATCCCCCTTCCCAAGAGGTGGGAGCAGAGGTGGCTCTAGCCATTTCGCCGCCCCAAGCACGGCGGCACGCCGCGGAGGGCACTGTGCCGGTCACCAGTCCCGCGGCTCTGGTGGACCTTCTGCAGATGTGCCTGCGGATTCTCCACCAGAGCCGCCTGCCGCCCTTCCGGCGACAGGCAGAACGCCCCCCGCAGCATGCCACCCCAAGCACGCGCTTGGCATGCTGGGGCCTGGAGCCACCCCGAGTGGGAGCTAGGCTGATGGAAGAATTTTTCTGTCAACCAAGTACCATCTACATGGGGATTTAGGTGGGCTTAACTATATTGCTCAGGATGTAGATTTCTGCGCCCTGGAACAACATAGCTGGATCAATCTAATTTTTTAGTGTAGACCACCCCTGATTTGCTTGGTGACCTCTCTGTCCCATCTGAAAAATACCAGTAATGAACTTACAGGAGTGTAGTGGTGCTTAATTAATGTTTGTAAAATACTATGATATCCTCAACAGAAAGCTTTACTCAGAGACGAAGTATTATCCTGTAGTAATTTTTAGTTATACACCTGTTAATCACCTTTAAATAAATGAGGTCAGAAATTAAGGGTTAACCATAGATAGGTTCAAGAGTTTGGAAGAAGAAATGTACTGGCTGTCAAGGCATTTGTACTGGGTTCAACACGGCAGCTTGAGTCTCTGTTTCCTCTCTGCTTGAGGGAAAATAGAGCTAGCTGTATTGTCCCCCCATTTTGTCATAAAGCACTCATTCAAGCACACGTGGTAGTTTTTAAATATGTCAGAAATACAGAGAAGGCAGTAAAATGTGGTGGGTAGAGAAAATGGCTGAAGGCCAAAGGGTCCTGGGCTCCAATCCAAGCTGAGCCATTGAATCCCATATGACTTTGGGCAAGCCACTTGACCTCTCTGTGTTTGGGTCATCTCAGCCATAAAACTTGAGCTAAAGCAAGATCTTGTTGCAAAACAGATGATGGATTTGAGTGGGTTTCATGGGAAAATAAACAGCTGAGGACCAAATATATCTGTGAAGTATAGGGAATATGTAGTGGTGTGGCATAGCATAGGGGTTTTGTCAGCATGAGTTTGAGATGGGGGTGTTACTCACGAGTGGTAAATTTTAAAATGTACCATTGAAAACATTGGTACCATAGGAAAAACAGATATTGAAAATGTGCTTGAAAAATATACCAACACAGAAGAAAAAAATATAAGGAAAAAATTGAAAGCAGAAAAGGGAAAGAGGCGAGAACAAAAATGGAGAAGATACTTTCACCAATGTAAATCCACAGAGGCTCCAATGTCTTTGAGGAGTCACTGCATTTTATACCTATGTAGGAGTAAAATTTGACCCTGGATGTAAATTTGAGAGAAAATGGGTGAAAATAGTGAGGTATTTCATTAATATTGTCATTCAATGTATGTGCAAAATGACAGTCAATTACATGTCAAGTGTGTGGAAGTGAAAGAGCAACAGAAGTAGCAATTAACAAAAGCATGTGTTGTGGGGGGGTTTTAAGCAGCACTGCCTTGCACACTTTATCACCTTCCTGCTATTTGCTTTTCCTGCTATACTCGTAGCTTCTTCCCTCTTGATACGTAATTAGTGCACTTTAGCACAGCCCCTGAATGCTAAATTGGTGCAAGTTGCATTGATTGCTTTATCCCTTAAATACTTCTTCTAGTGAATCGACATCCAGCACGTAACTTACACTAACATTTCCAGCACCGCTGAATTTGATCCCGAGACCTCCATGGGAGTGGTAACTTCGTACAGCATGTCTGAATATTATCCACATTCTTTTTTTTGTTATTAATTTACAAGAAGTTTCATACTAAAAATTTATAACAAAACGCATCCGGTTAATAAATCTATAAAATGTTTACATGCTTTACACAGATGTTTTATAACGACAAATTCACACTCAGTCCTCACCATTTCCCACTGCGTCCCCCTTGGCTGCTCTGGCTACTTGCCTCTAACTTTAATTATAGATTCTAGGAGGAAGTGGATAGCTTTCTGGTCATCTTGTATAACGTGGTACTGGTAACTCAGACTTTCTCTGGGCTTGCGATTCTAATTCAGATATGATTTCATAACTCATTTTTCATAGAAGAGAAAACCGATACATCTTATGCTCACATTTTTCTAAGGATGAAAGAAATAATAATAAGAATTGGTAGTGTTGGTCGCTAGAAATAAACCTGTCTCAGCATTTCTCTGTGGACAGTCTCACAGGGGATCATAGTCAACAATTTTTTTCTTTCTCATATACTTTACTAGTCTCCTATTGTGACAGTTCAGAGTTACGTCTGGGATTTTAGTACCTCATCATAAAATTTAAAACCACACTTCCACTGGTTTTGTACAAATATGCTACATAAGAGTTATGATTTTAAAAACAACTTTAGGATCAGACTTTATAAAAAAAAATGGCCTGTCTGCTCTCCAGGACTATTAAAGATCTCATGGTTTTTTGGTTTTAATAAAAATAGAGATATGCTCTGGCATTTTGTGTCATAACAACTCTGTCCCACACTGTTGTCTGTTGTGCTGGGCAAATAAGGAGTACATCAGTTCAGGATAAAAGAATACGTGAAGCAAAGCAAAATACGCATCCATATCAAGAATAGAACTAAGAGAAGAAATAAGAAAGCGTAATAAAGGTATGACAATATGATAGTATTGAATGCCTAGAAGTTTACACAATAGACCAGTTAGCTTTTTGACAACTAGGGTGTATAGTTCAGATGTGTGCCTGGGTTGTCTTGTTACCTTGTAACCAATATATAGGAAAATGCTACATTATTTTTTGCTATATTAATATTCCCAGTTCACCTCTGGTACAAAGACCCCACAGGCTACATTGGTGTTCGCTGTGGAACACTAGAAAGAAAAAGTTATATCCTTGATCTTTCATGCCCCTTTTAAGTATTCTGTGGAGCGGATCAGCCAACCCAAGCTATTTAGGGGCCCCAGGTTTATTGAAGTTGTTTAGTGTATTGGGCATAAGAAAAACAAGCTTTCAAGAGATATCCCTCGATCACAGAATAGGTACCAGAGCGGTGGTGTTAGGGTCCTGAATCAACTTCTTGGCATTGATAGAGGTTGTACTCTCTACACATCTCTGAAAAAGTTCATTTTCCGTATTAAGTTTGAATTCAGGGCTAGTTTAGTGCTGACAGACTGCTGTACTAATACCCACAACTTAGACTTATGGGCACAGTCCCAAATGTATTAAGGAGGCAACACATTAAGGAAACTGAATATTTCCCATATTTAAGATAGCAAGCATTTAGAGTTGGCCAGAGCTCATTCAGGACAGATGGAGACTAGTAAAGCCTTTGCAGTACAAAGTGTTGCATCTCCTTGTCTGGGTTGCAGATCTGTGCTTTAAATGGATACTGGAGAACATTTTACCAGTTGTCAGGGTCAAACATAGTGCTGAGATCATGTGCCTGTGGTTGACTGCTGGAGTTTTGACACTGGGAGAGCTTGGTAAGTGGCACATTATGCACTCCAGCTAAAGGGGTTTAGAATCTAGCCATCAACTTGAAAGGCTCATAGTAACGTTCGTTCATAGAAGTGGTGAATCAGTCTTCAGATTAGACTGCAGATTAGAAGTGTCTAATCTAAATTTAGAGGTTCATTTGCGATGTTTGCAGTAAAGGGGGACAAGTTTAATGTTAATAGGTTGCCAGAAAGCCACTGGTTTGGTCATATTTATTCAGTGTCCTGATACTTGCGTATGTCCACAGAGAAGTGTTGAGTCAGGCAAGGCATTTCATTGAATAATCTGATTTGGAGAGATATCAGAGGATGTTGTCTGTAAACAATATGATCTTATATTCTTACCTGTACATAGAAATGCCTTATATATTTAGCCAGTGAAATTACTATTCAAAGGGTATCAATAGACAGAGCAAACAAAATCTAATAACGGTAATAATGGAAATGTTTCACATATGTTACACAGTAAAGAAAGTGAATCACATTTGAATCCATTAATTTACACGGATGCTCTTGAGCCGAAATAGAAAAGCTAAGAGTTTCAGTAAACCCTGTCCAAAGTTATATTTCTCAAAGATACTGAAAAGAAAGCTTCTGAGTCAGAAAATCAGTCTCCTGATTGTGGTATCAGATATTTAGTAGGCATTTTTAGTTAGCTTTATTTATTTTAATTATTTGATTTTATTTTGCATCATAGTGAAACCACGTTAAGGGTGCTATGGAAAAGGAGATTGCTTGTCTCAACCAGACTAACTGAGGTTTGGGAAATATACAAGCTCGCTTTTGTAGTGCAAAGAATCAGTGAGCTTCACACTCACTGGAAGCCCCCAAACAGTTCTCTTCTGCCTTATCGCCAAGCATTACTGCTGCACCAGCATGACAGATGATTGAGGTTTGAGTCCCAAATGAACTGGAGCCACATCCAGGAAGATGCAAACAGAGAAGACTGTATCTTTCCTTCTGAAATTGATTTCAGTTTACCAGTTCGTAACATCCCCTAGGTACCTGTTAAGTGACAAGGAGCAAAAGTGAATCAAAACATCTCTAAACGCTTGGTGCCTTTGTTCACTCAGCTAATGTCGAATCCAACTCAATCTGCTTTAGCTAGAACTATAAAAGGAACTGGGAATCGGATGCAGGAAATGAATTAGGCATCAAGTTCATGTCTAACCCTTCCTTCTCCTGCTGCACAGGAGGCTTCCACAAAGCCTCTCAGTAATAATGACCACGTGACATTCTTAGAGGTTCAGCTCTAATAAAGTACTACAGTGTTCCATGTTAATTATCCAAAACACTAGAACCTTCAATACCAATGCAGCGATGTTTTGGGCTATTGTTATAGAATGCTTAGGGGTGGGGAAAGATTTATTTTTAATAAACTATTGATCCAGACCCTTTTGTGTCTTTAGAGCTTTGTGACAGAGAATTTGCCTTTTGTTACCTGTAAAGCTTATTATTTCAGCTGCTTGTAAAAGGATTTGGTGTCCTTAAAGAAACAGATACTATGGGAGGAAAATCTGTGAACCTTTGGCTGACATTTGTACAAGTTTTTCCCTGGCTCCAGGAGATGTTCCTGAGGATTTGAAAGTAGCAAACAACATGATTCCCATATTACTTAAGACAAGGTAAAACTGAGACAGTATGGTTGGGTTAACTTCATTTGTGAGGGAAATCTTGGAAATCATGTGAAACGGGAATGATGGGACTGGCCCTTGCAAAGCACAGTTCCGCTGTTGGTGTGTAGCATGGATTTAGGAAAGGGGAGGTCATAGGAACAAAAGCTTCCTGTCTGGCTGACTGATTCAGTAAGAAACAAGTCAGCCATCTTATATAACCCCTTTTGCAAATATACTTGGTGCTGCGCAGAGCTGAAAGCATAGCTTATGTTGATAAAAATTTCTCATCCTGGGGATAATAGTGGTGGACTTGGCAGAATTTTTAACCTCAACAAGCCACTAAGATCCCCAAACTCTTTCTTTAGTACCAGTTGGGGTAAGAAAAATGCTGTGTGGCTACCTTCGCAGAGAGAAGTCCTCAAAATTCCCACCTGGACCTCTGCATCAGCACTTGCTCCGTCAAGGCCCCACGTCATAGCTATCCTTCCAGTCAAGGAAGATTGGGCAGAGCTCATCTTGTAGCTTATCAATGCCATTCCAGAATGAACTGATGGAGTTGCAGTTAAGAGATATGAGTGACTCTCTCCCTCTGTTTTTCCATGTGTTTCCTGTCCTCCTAGCTCTGCTTGCTCGGTGTAACAGATTCTTTGGGGCCTCTGCAATAACTTCATAGCATGTCACAGCGTTGGGATATTGCATTGCCTTTTTTGGGGGGGCATAATGTGAGGTGATGAGTGGTGTCCTGTGGACCCATTTTGAAAGGTGACAAAACTACAGCTCTCTTCCCACCCAGCAATGGGCTGAGTGAGGGATTTAAAATTTTAGGGACAAGGTTCATACCAGTGGAGCAAGGAGAACCTCTAGACTAGTGAATAACAGCTTGAAAGCATTACTGAACAGAGCCCATATTGTGTGGCTCTCAAGACAGGAATTTAAAATCTAACCTTCTGTGGCAGCCCACAAAATATGCAGTACAGTATAGCAGGGGTTCTCAACCTTTTTCTTTCTGAGCCCCCCTGACATAACATAAAAACTCCATGGGCCACCTGTGCCACAGTAAATGGTTTTCTGCATATAAAAGCCAGGGCCAGCATTAGGGGGTAGCAAGCAGGACAATTGGCAGGGGCCCCACACCACAGGGCCCCTGCGAAGCTAAGTTGCTCAGGCTACTGCTTCAGCCCCAGGTGGTGGGACTCAGGGCCCTGGGCTTCATTCCCGGGCAGTGGGACTTCGGCTTTCTGTCCTGGGCCTCAGCAAGTCTAACACTGGTCCTGCTTGGCAGACCCCCTCAAACCTGCCCAGGGCCCCCCATGGGGCCCCGGACCCTTGGTTGAGAACCACTGCAGTATACAGTGTGAAGACAGACAAAGATTTATGGCTTGCAACCCCCCCATGAAGAATGGATTCTATGATGTTGCTTTCCTGTCTGAGATCTTGGAAGTCTCACATTCCTATCTGTTTCTTGGCCTATCAAGTACAGGGAGTTTCTTCCCAGGGACATCAAACATAAAGCTGCTACAAGATTTGGGCACTTGTCCAGCTTTTCTTCAGAATGCTTCCCTCCCTAATGTACTGATTGTTTAATCAGCCGATAGGAGGTCAGTGGGATATAGCCCCTGTCTGCACAATGTACTTTTTTTTCTTTTCTCCTCTTGACTGAAATTATTTTGCTGGCAAAATCAGTGTCTGTAACTGCTGTGAACTTTTCAACTCCACTCCAAGAGATTGGGCTTGTGTTAAACTCTGTTTACTTTTCAGTGTATGAAAGTGCCCATCGTCAATGGCACTAAATATAAAAAAAGTGTTGAACAGTATTAGCACTAAAAAAAAAAAAAAAAAAAAAACCTTCTCAGAGCTATAAATGAGCTCTCACTTGCAACTCATCTCCAAATGGGCAGAAGCCTTGATGAAAGGTCAACTTACCCTGGCCCCTGAATTCAACAGACCAGTTGTTTATTGTAAAAGTGGGTTAAGCCACTGGTACTTCCAAAACAGCAAGACATCTCTTTAAAATGCAGTATAGACATTGAAATAAAAGTAATTTTTAAACTAACTTCTGACTGAGGAATGAATAAGCTTGTTTAATGAAAAATATTAATAGTGAAATGGAAGATCCCAGGCTGTTCAGAAGAATAAAGCTGATAACCACAAAGAGCTTAGATCCTGAAGTCCTTACTCGGTTGTTAATCAAAGGGATTGTTGACTGAGTAAAGATGGCAGGATTTGGCCCCAAGCAGGGGCGGCTCCAGGCATCAGCATGCCAAGCACGTGCTTGGGGCAGCAAGCTGCAGGGGGGCGCTCTGCCGGTTGCCGCAAGGGCGGCAGGCAGGCTGCCTTTGGCGGCTTGCCTGCAGAGGGTCCGCTGGTCCCGCGGCTTTGGTGGACCTCCCGCAAGCGTGCCTGTGGAGGGTTCGCTGGTTCTGCGGCTGCGGGAGGTCCGCCCAAGCTGCCAAAGGCAGCCTGCCTGTCGTGCTTGGAGCAGCAAAATGCCTAGAGCCGCCCCTGGCCCCAAGTGAACCACCTGAGTTGTACGGTCTTTGTTTTGAGTTTGTAATGAAGCCCCAAGCCAAGGGAGTTTTGCATGTTTTCATTCTTGGTTGTTAATGTTTTGTGCAGCTCGGTTCTTGTAATTCTAGAGTTAGCCCTGCTGGCTGCTCTAACCAAGTAATATTACTGTCAGCTTTCAAAGCACTCTTTCTGACCAGAAAAGCAGATTGGTTGCCATATTATAGAAGAGAATGAAGAAACATTAGTTGAAAATACGGAAACGTTTGTAAAATAGCAAGTCAGCATAGTCTTAAAAACATATTGGCTATATAGGGAAAGAACATGGAGTATGGGTAGAACATAGAACAGAAGGTGATAGACAACCCAAATGCTAAAGCTTTTGAGGTTTTATTTTGCATGCTTAGTTGAAGCCTATCCAAACAATCTGCATTTCTTGTGCCTGCTAAACTGAAAGAGAAACTTTGCAAAAACAATTTGGTTTGTATTTTGGGTGAAGGTCGTGCATGTTTGGAGCAGGGATGTTTTCTATTATTATCTGAAACATTTCACCCGGGCCTGATGGTACCTTGTTTGATAGAGATACTGGATTAGATAGGCGGGTTTTGGGGCTGCTAAAAATAATGGATCTGATTTGCCACTGTCTTGCATCTTTGGGGAGTGACTGAGCATCTCTTTACAATGGTGTATATAACACCACTGTAGTCAATGGTAAAAATCTGTGTAAATGAGATTACAATAAAACTCATGTGCAATAAAGCTTGTGAGCAAAAATGGCGCCAAATCAGAACTGTGTTCACTAACAGTAGTGGTAATATATTACACTTATTCTATACCCTCTTTACACAGGTATGCATGACAAGTGGATTTTTTTATATACCATATATAATCAATCAATCTTTTCCAATGTACTTCTTTTCAGTGCAATAGCCTCAATCTTGAGAGCCTGGCTTGACCAATGCTCTGAAGACTTCCGAGAGCCACCCAATTACCCTTGTTTGCAGAAATTGCTGGATTACCTTAAACGGATCATGCCAGGCTCTGACCCGGAGAGAAGGGCACAAAACCTCTTGGAGCAGCTTCAGAAGCAAGAAGTGAAAAATGAGAGTAAGTTACATTTTTGCACGGCTGTTACTGCCTAATCTCCCAGACTATCCTGAAGAACCTGAATTTTCAGGGTAAATTTTATGGGGTGTATGATTTTGATCTCATTTACAGTGATGTAGATCAAGAGTGACTCCACTGAAGTCAGTGAGGTTTACAATGGATGTAGAATCAGGCCCTCTGGACTTTTGCTTAGCTCTTTGCTTATTGAATCCCACAGAGATTGTAGCTACCATAGGGATGAAATACAAACATGAAGTGTAGAATATGTCTAGTAATTCTGATCGAAATTTGGGGAACTCCAGTGTTTCTAAGAACTCTGCCAGTGCACAGAAGTTGCTGCAATGGCGATATAGTTAATTGCAATTGCATTTTCTGTCGTCAGAGTAAAACCACAGCTGCTCTTTAATTAGTTTTCTCATTAAATTAATTAATTAAAATCCCATCAAATGTTACTATGCTGTGACCAAATGCAGCTTCAGTCACAAATCTATTTGTCACGAAAGCTTCTTTTCCCAGTTACCACCATGTCAAAGGAAATGCCTGTGGCTGTTTTTTCCTATTTGAGTGACAAGCTGCTGACATCCAAGGACAGAGGAAAATGTTACTTTACCAGGTCAAAGATCCACTGAAACAATAGTGAGCTGTAGTAACACACAAATGCTATGTAGTGTCAAACTTGGCACATAGTCCGTACCCCAGTTAGAAAGTTTCCTGTAACATAATTAGCATAGCTAGAAAGTTACCGGAATTTGTGCAATGTGAGAACCGGATTCAGTGTCCATCTTTGACAGATGAATGAAAGGAAATGATACATGGAATAAGAAGGAAGAAGGCAAACAACAAAAAAGTAGCATTTCATCTCACAAACATTACCTGCCGGATGTTCCAGAATTGAGGAATTATTGCATAATCAGACACAAAGCCAAATGAATTTATGCATTTAAATCTGTATAAAAAGGCCTATTGCATAAAATCCAAATGTTTTCCTCGTAAGAAAAAAGCAAGTCTACAATGTTGCTAATATGCGTCTAATGATGTTCTTTCCTGGATTTGGTTCTAGCAGGCCAAACAATGAAAGTCCAAAGGCCCTATTTTTTAGATCCAACTGTTGTCCAAAAGGAGCAGAAGTTCCCAGGCACTCAGCTTCTGCACTAATTTCCTGAAGTAACACTTGAAAAGGTTCCTGCTTGAGTCACAGGCACTTCACTTGAATGAGAATAAAATTACTTGAATGCTGCAAGGATAAAAGCAGTTAATAAAAATTAACAAGTTATTCTGAGGGTCTGAGAGAGCTGCTTATAGTGATGACTCATTTTATTTCATGTCCATTCTACATCTGCTCACCTTATACAACACTGAAACAATAATTTGTTTTGAAGTTCAGATTTGAATACACAGTAATAATCATTGTTATAATTTAATGCTATACATTGACATGAACTTTACAAATATAGACCCGGATCTGACAATCTGATTGATATGGGCAGACCTCTATGGGGCTTTGCACAGGTCCACCCTTTGTGGATTAAACTGCCGGATTGTGGCCATAGAAACTACATGTTCTCTGCCCCAAAGAGCTTGCAACTTAAAAATATAAAACCACGCAAGCACAGGAGAGCAGTTCAGGAGCAGGAATGTATGGAGATTACTAGTGATGTCAGGAAGAGAATAGCAGGTTTGAGAGATGGGTGTTAAAGAAGGATTTGAAGGCGGAGAGTGTTCTTCGCAGATGGGGACTGGAAGGCTGCTTCAGGTGTAAGGACAACGTGACAGAAGGTTTGAAAATGGGAGTGGGAAAAGAAGATAAAGGGGGCTATAAAGGAAAAGACTGGAGGGTCAGGAAGGTATGTAAAGGAAATGAGAAAAGAGTTGAAGACAAGATTATTTAAGATCTTGCAGGTGTCATGGAGTTGCATTTGATAATCTAGGATGCAAAAAGGCAGCAAGGGGCAGTGTGCTCAAAAAAAAAAAGAGGAAAGAGGTGATTTTTCATAAACTGTTATGAAAATTTGGGCTGTCAATTAATCGCAGTTAACTCACATGATTGACTTAAAAGATTAATCACAATTTATCACAGTTTTAATTGCACTATTAAACAATAGAATACCAATTGTAATGTATTAAATATTTTTAATGTTTTTCCACGTATTCAAATGTATTGATTTCAATTACAACACAGTATACAAAGTAGACAGTGCTCACTTTATTTTTTAATAGAAATATTTGCACTGTAAAAATGGCAAACAAAAGTAACAGTATTTTTCAGCTCACCTCATCAAGTACTGTAGTGCAATCTCTTTATCATGAAAGATCTACTTATAAATGTAGATTTTTTCTTTGTTACATAAGTGCACTCAAAACCAAAACAATCTAAAACTTTAGAGCCTACAAATCCACTCAGTCCTACTTCTTGTGCAGCCAATCGCTAAGACAAACAAGTTTGTTTACATTTACGGGCGTTAATGCTGCCTGCTTCTTATTTACAGTGTCACCTGAAAGTGAGAACAGACGTTCGCATGGCACTTTTGTAGCTGTCATTGCAAGGTCTTTACGTGCCAGATATGCTAAACGTTCGTATGGTCTTTCATGTTTTGGCCACCTTCCGGAGGACATGCATCCATGCTGATGATGCTCATTAAAAAAAAAATGCATTAATTACATTTGTGACTGAACTCCTTGGGGGAGAATTGTATGTCTCCTACTCTGTGTTTTACCTGCATCCTGCCATATATTTCATGTTATAGCAGTCTCGGTAGTCATGATGACCCAGCACATGTTTGTTTTAAGAACGCTTTCACTGCAGATTTGACAAAACGCAAAGAAGGTACCAGTGTGAGATTTCTAAAGATAGCTACAGCACTTGACCCAAGGTTTAAGAATCTGAAGTGCCTTCAAAAATATGAGCGGGACAAGGTGTAGAGCATGTTTTCAGAAGTCTTAAAAGAGCAACATTCTGATGCAGAAACTACAGAACCCGAACCACCAAAAAAGAAAATCAACCTACTGGTGGCATCTGACTCAGATGATGAAAGTGAACATTAGTCAGTCCGCACTACTTTGGGTCATTTTTGAGCAGAACCTATCATCAGTATAGACACATGTCCTCTGTTACGGTGGTTGAAGCGTGAAGGGACATATGAATCTTTAGTGCATCTGACATGTAAATCTCTTGTGATGCAGGCTACAACAGTGCCGTGTAAACGCTTGTTCTCACTTTCAGGTGATACTGTAAACAAGAAGCAGGCAGCATTATCTCCTGCAAATGTAACCAGAGTTGTTTGTCTGAGTGATTGGCTGAACAAGAAGTAGGACTGAGTGGACTTGTAGGCTCTAAAATTTTACATTGTGTTATTTTTGAATGCAACTGTTTTTTGTACATAATTCTACATTTATAAGTAGATCTTTCGTGATAAAGAGATTGCACTACTGTACTTGTTAGGTGAATTGAAAAATACTATTTCTTCTGTTTTTATAGTGCAAATATTTGTAATAAAAATCAAGTGAGCACTGTACACTTTGTATTCTGTGTTGTAAGTGAAATCAATATATTTAAAAATGTAGAAAACATCCAAAACTATTTAAATGGTATTCTGTTATTAACAGTGCAATTAATCACGATAATATTTTTAATCGCTTGACAACCCTAATGAAAATCCATTTCCATGTGCTTATTTTTATAAAATATCTGCAGATAAGGCTGCAGAGGACACTTCCACAGACCTCCTTTAGCTCTGTCAATAAATTGGTGTATCTGGATTCCTGTCTCTGCCTTCCAATAGTTCTAATTTGTTACAGTAGAGGCTTGTGCTAATGACTGGGAGACCCAGTGTGAGCTACTAGAGTTTGCAAGGTAGTGAACAAAGAGAAAACAAACATTTTGGGGGAAAAGGAAGATCCATCACGTAATGTCCTTTGTTATTTTGACATTTGCTTAGTTTTAATTTGATATGAAATACTTCAGAGATACTCTGAAATGTAGTGTATAGTTTGTCAAGTCTTAATAATCGAGACTTCATTACAACAGCTTTGCTGTTAAATCTTTGTTGAGAGATGGGAGAGTCCACGAATTTTTGTATTTTTTTTTTGGACTGGATCTCCTCTTCCTGCAGTAAACTCCATGGGATGGGGACTTAGGGAGAATGAAATATCTTCATGGATCCTTTAGGTGTGATCCTCCCTAAACCTTGAGTGGTGGGGAAAGTTTTCCCTGATGGACTAAACCATGGTTTTCCCCCCAAACCTGGAGAGTCCTCTAGGATCTTTGTGCATCTTGGGGGAGCTACAGGCTGTCAGAGCCATCTGCATTGAGTCCCTGTGCCTCTGCACCAGCTCTATTTCCCCACTCCCAAGTAATGCTGCTCCTATGGAGTCTGTAAAGGAGGGTCTTGCCATGGAGACTCAGCATCAACTTTGCAGAGCAGGGCCGCCCAGAGGATTCAGGGGGCCTGGGGTCTTCAGTGGTGGGGGGCCCCCACTTCGGCGGTAATTCAGTGGCGGGGGGGTCCTTCCGCTCTGGGACCCGCCACCAAAGTGCCCTGAAAACCCACGGCAGGGACCCCCCACCGCCGAATTACCACAGAAGACCCAGCACTTCGGCGGCGGGTCCCACTTTGGCGGTAATTCAGTGCGGGGGGTCCTTCCACCCCGGAGCGGAAGGACTCCCACCGCCGAAGACCCGGAGCAGAAGAAGCTCCGGGGGCTCGAGCCCCACGAGAGTTTTCTGGGCCCCGTGGAGTGAGTGAAGGACCCCGCTCCGGAGCCCCTGAAATACTCTCGTGGAGGCCCCTGCGGGGCCCAGAGCCTGGGGCAAATTGCCCCACTTGCCCCCCCTCTGGGCGGCCTTGTTGCAGAGCAGGGAGGGGAACCATATTGGGTTACTCTCTCTTCTCCCCAGCTTGAGCCACGCCAGGACTCCTATAGCGCCCCTGGAAGGAGAGTGTGCCACCAAGGAAATGTCTAACCCCCACTCCTCCATACAGGAGAGTCTAAATCTGAATGCAAAAGGTCCCCTATGCACTGAATGTGGGACACTATCTGGCCCTTTGATAGTTTGATTTTTTTAGGTTATAAAGCATACTGACTATCGAAGGGTGGATTAAAGAGGTTCTGCTATAGGAGGGAGAAATTTTTATACCTATAAGTCTTGTCTGAGCTGGTTGTAAATTCTTCAGAGGAAGGACTTTCTTCCATCATGTGTCTCACTACAATGCCTAGCACAATAGAGCCCTGACATCAGTTGGGATCTGTAGGCTCCACTATAATACAGATAAATAATGGTAATAATAAACAATGGCGTTAATGTACTGTTTAGCATGTGTATTTTACTAAGTAATATTATATTTTCTGTCCTGGACAGATGGGTTCCATAGCACCTTCACTTTCAGCTTTGATGAGGAAGAGGAAATGGAAGCTGGAGGACCAGAAGAGTTCTCTTTTTTCCCAGAAGACCTTGTGGCAGAGCAATTAACATACATGGATGCAGTAAGTACTGTGTACATTTAGGGGGAAAAGCTACTGGGAAAAATGCTAGGATACTTAGTGTTGTTATTTTAATCTTTCTTTTAACTCATGTTAACCAATACAAATCTAGTGTTTCAAAAAGCTGTTAGCCTTATTAGGGCAGCAACGCAAAACTCTCTTAGGTTATCTGATTCTATTTCAGCCAGTTGGATTGTTTCATTCAGCCAAGGGTTTTTAAAATTGTGTATGTGTGTGTGAATATATATTGCTAGTTCATGGCCTTTTTGTAAAGATCAAGGAAAGCACAGTATATGTTTAATATCTGATACTGGTTGTGACTATATCTCACTCTTACATAGACATCTATAACTACTATGCTCATACTAGTCTGTTCTTGTGGATAGTATTGGCAGAGGTGAAAGTAAGCTCGTACGGGCCAGTACGGAGGACCGGTAAGAAAAGGAGACTGAGGGAGGGAGAGAGAAGCCTGCTCCCTGAATAAGAATAGTTTAAACTCGGCTGTTCCCTGATGGTTCAGCCCCCAGGGCTAGGTTTCTGGCATCCTTGTTAATTTCACTCACAGTAGCTGAGGGGAGGGGTCGAGGGGAGGGTGTGTTTGACCATGGCAAGGGCAGTCCTTTTCTGCCCCCGGGATGAGGAGATCTCTCCAATACTAATATACACAACAAATACAAGCATTTGGCTGCACAGCTTAAATCCAGAGCTAATAAAAGCAGGTGGAAGGGGAAAACTCACTGTCGCATTGGTTTCTCAGCTCCTCCCTCCCCCTCCTCCAGCCAGGCTGCAGACAAGGTTTGCATTCCTCCCTCCCCTTCCCCCAGCAGGGGTTCTCCTCTAAGCTCTAGCTTGCAATAGGGACACTGGCTGAGATGCCTGCTCTGCTGCCTGCAAAAGAACAGTTTAAACTCAGCTGTTCCCTGTGCAGTTCAGTGCCCAGAGTTAGGAGCCGTTTCTGGCATCCTTGTTAATTTCACTCCCAGTTGTTGTTGGGTGTGTGTGTGACCATGGCAGGGGCAGTTCTCTTCTGCCCCCGGGATGAGGGGATCTCTTAAACACAATCGAAATCAGGAACCATTTCCAAGGTCAAATCTATCCCATTCCCTTCCCAGCAGAGGATCATGGTTGTGATGTCCAAACTGCTTGCAGATCCTCTTTGAAATGTTACTGTTTTAAAAAAACAACACAAAAAACATGGAGAACATGGTGGAAAGATGTGTCATGGTGATTAGGATTTATTTTGGGCAAAGCAATTTTGCTAAAGCAACTAAAGAGTCAAAGGGAAAGCAAATAGCCCCCATAGACAAAACCACAAAGGGATTGGAGGGGAAAACTGAATATTCAGGGAAATTATTGTGCCTCCATTGAAAGAAATAGTGGTTTTCATTCCAATCCACCCTCTTTATATATTGATTTAAACACCTGAAATGTCCTTAGGACATCGGGTGCAATCTCAGATCTCTTTTTGTTTTGTCCTGCCTGCAGAGTGCAGAGGCTGAAATTGACAAAACTTTCTCTAAATATCTTGTATATTTCATGAAGGCTATTCCAGTTGTCCTTCATTCACCCCTGACTTCCCCTCCCCCTGGCTCCCTCCCTGGCTGGCTGTGGTTTTTCCTTGGTTACTTACTCCTTGGCAGACCCAGCCCCGCGGCACCTGCTGGCTCTCTGCAGGCAGCAGCCCACAGGGGCCGGTTGCTGTGGTCGCTGCTGGTCGGTGGCAGGCTGCAGCTGCATTGTTTGTGACACATTCATACACATACACATACATACAGTCAGAGGTGAAAGTAAGCTGGTCCGGTCCAGCATACCAGCAAGAGTTAGTGCACCGTGTTGGACCACATCAATTTCCACGGTGGGGATTGAAAGGGCTCTGGGCTGCCCATGGCTGCGGGCAGCCCAGAACCCTTTAAATCCCAGCCATTGCTCCAGTGGCTGGGCTGGGGCCAGGATTTAAAGGGCTTCGGGCTTCCCTCAGCGGCAGGAGCTCTGGGCCCTTTAAGTCCCTGCCCCAGCCCCGCAAAGCTCGGGGTTCCCCCTGGCAGCTAGAGCCCTGGGCCCTTTAATTTGCCCCTGAGGGCTCCCAGCCACCTCTGCAGCTGGGAGCCCCTGGTTGATTTAAAGGCCCTGAGTCTCCCAGCCACAGCTGGTTCCCCAGGGCCTTTAAATCTTGAGAGGCCACGCCTCTTTCGGATGAGGTCACACCCCCTCAGGACTCCGGCAGTACCGGTAAGTCCTGTAAGTTACTTTCACCCCTGAGTATTGGTATCTTTTGATATGCAGATAAAGGAGTGTGTGTGTGTGTGTGTGTACATAAATAGATATACTCATACTGTATATGTTATATGTGTATACACAAGACACGGTTCCCCCCCCCTTTAGCTTTTTGCCAGCCAGGGGGGAAAACATTTAACCCCTACCCCCAAACACACACACACGATCATTCAGTGAACCAAAGAAAAAAGGCTGGTCAGTCAGCATGAGGGTGGGGAGGAACCCTGCTGAACGTGGCAGTGGTACAGCACCCCCTGGAAGACGACATCCAGGGTGATTGCCCAGCTTCCCCTCCCTGAGAACCAGCCCTGTGCAGCCGTCCAGTAGCTCAAACAAGCTAAATGTTCTAAGTGCTTTTTAGCTGACCATGATACATTTCCTTTTTGTCCTCAAGCATATATGGAGCAGAGTAAATTTTCATATAAGAGAAAATGAGCATTTATCTGTTAATACACTCTCAGTTTTAGATCCAGCATGCTGTAAAAAGATGTATTTCTGCAAACTAACAATAGGAATCTCAGAGAGCCCTGTTGATTTACAAACCTCTTTCTTGTTCTAGAAGCTCTTTAAGAAAGTGGTGCCCCACCACTGCTTGGGGTGCATCTGGTCTCGGAGGGATAAGAAAGAAAACAAACACTTGGCGCCCACCATCAGAGCCACCATTTCTCAGTTCAACGCAGTTACCAAATGTGTCGTCAGCACCATCCTGAAGGGCAAGGACCTCAAAACACAGCAGAGGGCCAAGATAATTGAGAAATGGATTCATATTGCACATGTAAAGCATTCATTCTGTCCTGTTTCAGTTAATGGTTGTTTGGGAGGTGGGGGGTCATGTGCTTTGTCCACGGGTTATTTTTCACACTGACTCCCTTGGTGGCCTTGGGCAAGATCCTGCATTTCCCCATCCTGAAAATGGGGTTGTTAATGCTGCCTCATCACAGCGTTGTGGGTGTTAATGAGTGGATGATGCATGTGCTTCGAAGGTAGGAAGTGCTGTGTCAGTGCTATTATTATGGTGAGAGAGGTTTGCAAAGTCAAACAATTCATGTTCCCTAGGAAAGAAAAATGACTAATCTTCTTGATGGAAGTGGAATTCTGTCGAGGTCCTCTTAAAGTTAGATGCATTAGGCCATATTTCTCAAGGAAAGTGTAACAGGAATGTAATAAGGTCATTGATGGTGCCCACAGAACCCCACATAGACTGGGTGATTGCATCTACAGCCCATTTGCTCGCTCAGGTATACGTTTTGCTTACACACAGTCAAACATTAATGAGTGCAGAGGATGCTGCTCATTTTTGTATGTCCCCCTGTTGCATCTTTATTTGAAAGTTTGTCCCATCTGTTGTTTTGAGAGAGGAGTTCTCCAATATCTTGTAATCTTTCTGCCCTTTTACTCCTCTTCACCCCTTTTATAAAAGGCCTCCACACTGCTGATGACCTACACCATAATCCAGGGCAGGCAGGGTCTGGATGAAGCTCCCTCTAGAGCCTCGATCAGTCAGAGGGGGTCAATGGAAAGTGATAGGTATTCTCCCTTTGACGGACTCAGCGCAATGATTCTGCAGTGTTCTTTCTTAGTCCTTGATGCCATGAGGGTGGGGAGTAGGGGTGAGAAACCAAGCTCAATTCCAAGTGAGGGCCTTCCCACATGGTAGCACTCTGTGTTATTAATAGACTAATGGACCCCCAAGGCCTAAATTTATTAATACTTATTTCTCAGTTATCCAGGAATTATTGCATCTTTCTTGACGCTTCATGACTTCTGAGTAAACTGTGTGAGATGATTCAGGGACAATTTTTAAATATCATATGAATGGCCATACTGGATCAGAACAATGGTCTGTCTAGCCCAGTATCCTGTCTCTGACAGTAGCCAGTAGCAGAACTTCAGGGGAAGTGTTCAAAACAGGGCAGTTGGAGTCATCCAACCCTGTCTTCTCATCCCAGCTTCTGGCAGTCAGAGGTTTAGGGTTGTCCTGAACATGGGGTTGCATCTCTGACCATCTTGGCTAATAGCCACTGATGGACCTATTTTCCATGAATTTATCCAGTTCTTTTTTCAACCCACTTGTAGTTTTCGCTATCACAACATCCTGTGGCAATGACTTCCACAGTTTAACTGTGTGTTTTGTGGAAAAAGTACTTTTGCTTGTTTGTATTAAACCTGCTACCTGTTAATTTCATCAGGTAACCCCTGTTTTTTGTATTGTGTGAAAGGGTAAATAACACTTCTGTATTCACTTTTTCTATACCGTTCATCATTTTATAGACCTATATCATATCCCCTCCTCCATCATCACTTTTCTAATCTGAACTGCCCTAATCTTTTTAGTCTCTCCTTATATGGAAGTCATTGCTTGCCATTCTCTGAACCTTTTCTAGTTCCACTGTATCCTTTTATGAGATGTGCCAAGCAGAACTGGACACAACATTCAAGGAGTGGGCAAAGAAATATGAGTAAAACAGTAAAAGGTGCTTCCTGTGCCCTTTGCTTTAATCCCAGTTTGTGTTTCTCCTGTTCCAAATGGGAAACTGGGCTTTTGAGCAAATGGAAACTATTTTGAAGGAATCAAATGCAAGTGAGAGTTTATGTTTCAGCTACCAGAAATACAAAATCTCTTAGAAATGATTCACCTTCGTCTTCAACAGGTAATTGTAATTTCTTTCCTTCTTCCTTTCCCCATTTATAAATCCCATAAAACTAGAATTTAAAACATGAGATCACCAAACTAGATATTTTCTTACTTAAACACAACGTATTTCAAAGTAAAGCAAATGGTAAGACTTAGGTAAATGATCAGACGCAAAATTTATAATTTTGGGGAAAAGCAGAAAAATTAAGTTATTGCTCATAGTATTGTTGTTTTGAATAACCCTTGACACTGCAGTATATTTGCTTACGGACTCATTTACTTTGTCCATTGGGCATGATCCCTTGTTTGTAGTTACAGATTTACTCAAAAGACCAGAAGAAATGTAAGGAAAGGCTGTCTGGTTCAAGAGGCCTGCCCTTTCTTTGCTTCGCTTCATCTTAATCCTATTTCCCTGCTTTTTCTCCATACCCCAGGTGTCTCTAGAACTCCTTTTTACTCTTTGTTTCAATTGCTTTCCCTAGTAATTGATTCCATATGTTTCTCATTTGTTTGCATGATATCATTTTGTCTGAGTTCCTTCAGCAACCCTGGCTTCCTAATTTTTTAGATTGTATCTTCTATTTGTTGGATGCTTCATGAACTGTGCTCGTGAGGGCTGGGCTGCTGGCACTGAGATAGTTTTGTTTGAATGCTTCAGTGTTCCTTTAAAAATAAATCTAACGCACATTAAAGAATCATGGATTCTTGCAAAGAGATACAAAATAAGCAATACTTAAAAAATCAGGACAAATATTGAGTTTTCCAGTCTTAATTTGTTTTAGTGCCTCTAGAAGCAAAATTGTTAATATTGGCACCTAGACAGGTGGGAATGGATGGCTCAGGGAACTCTGCTGGCTGACTCTAGGCATATTGCTTAAACTTTCTGTTGCCCAGTTTCCCGACCTGTAAATGGGGCTAATGATCACTCCTTTGTAAAGCACTTTCTGAGCTTGACTGATGAAAAGGGCACATAAGGATTAGGTGGTATTATAGGAAGTAGTCTTTCACCTCTACATTAGCAGTTCTAATTCAGCCTAAATCAGTAGGTGATCAACTTCTGTTATCATCTGATGGTTCTTTGATGGCCAGTGTGAAATGGCTTAGATGGTGTCAGTCTTGTTTTCTGGTACACAGGTGTCAATCACAAAAACCATCATCCAAGGTATTAATGGACACCCTTGTTTGGGAGTTAAGAGGTGAAGGATTGAATGGAGATTAAGCAATCTTCTCATTCCTAGGGGTGATCCCTCAAGGACAGGGAATGCATATTGAGAGGGTAGTAGGAGTGGCAGGGGAAGTCTGGACTGTCACTGCCCACATGGTATCTGATCTTTGACCTTCAGCCTCCAAGACTATCAATCTAGCATCTTTCACCAGTCCTAAATTCACACACAAAATTAAATACTGCAGCCCTAGTTGAACCCATGAAGAATGTGTGTGCACACTCAGTCAAGTAATTGCATGGGCAGAATGGCTAGCTACACATACAGTTCCCCACTTCTAAATAGAATTGCTTATTTTGCATGCACAAATGAATGTTTTGCATATGTAGGTGCCTGTGCTTGAGAATCTGCCCATTAAACTGGAATTAGTCACTATAAAAATGACTCTATAAATAAGGCAGTGTGGGGTTCCATGTTTGTCTGTCAATGACTTCATAGCCAATTTGATACGTTTAAAAGTCAAGTTATGTTTTTTCTAACTGCCAGCCCTTCAAACTCCATCTTGGATCTAAAATTACTGAGCAAGAATGACCAATTTTCTACATCAAATACTTTCTTTCAAAATAAAAAAGGAATCACTAATTGCCTGTTAACCTTAATTTTAAAAAGGACTTTTATTTTTGAGTATTTCAGGTACAGGAAAGCTTCTGATTATTTTATGTTTTTGTCTCTTAAAAAGTGGCAAAGCAATTCTTAAAAAACACCCTGAGGCAGAAAAATGCTGGCTAAAGTTTAGCCTGTAGTGAATAAAATGAACATCTTAAAACATGGATATAGAATGGGAGTCCTGATGTTTTTCTTAAATCCAGTGGAAGCTGTAAACTAAAGATGGTCCCACACTGGCACCTACTTTCCCAACCTCTTTCATGTTTGGGGAGCAGAGTGTTTCAGGATCGTATTTCTGGCTCCAAACCATCCCCTATGGTTTGGGTTCTGAGCTGAGCCCGAACCAAGAAGAAACTTGTTTTCTACTGTTGCCAAAGATCTTGTGAGAAAGCTGTTTTGTGAGATTTTGGTACAAGGTGCCAGAAATCTTACAAGAATAGCTTTCGAGCTTTTGGTGTCATCAGGTCTGACCCTGAGCTTTGGCCCCAATTACAATCTTTTGACACTAACCTTAGTGCAAACCTAGCCCAAATGCCATCACCATATGCTCTGCTACTCTCTAATATTAACATTATAAGGTAAATTCTTAAACAGCATCTGAAGTTGTGCATAGCTTGTGCTCATAAACATGTGAGTAAAGTTAGAGGCTGCATTTTAAAATGTGACTTTTAATGTTAATATTAGAGACTAGCAGAGCAGGTGGTATTTGCATGTGCATGCATGAACTGCTGGGCTGTGGACACACTTTCATGAGTTCTTTGGAGAGTGGGTTAGTCAGAGGATGCCTGTTCTTTTTCCCCCTCCTCCTTGCTTCCATATAAGCCTCAGTTATAATTGCCACAAAGATGTGGTGTGATCACAAATGGGAGGGAGATGTCTTTGAGCCAGTCTCTCTATTGAGATGTGCTCCCCCCATGGAGAGGTTTGATCCCCCTTACTTTAAACAATGTACACGCCTGAATATGTTGATCTTTTGTGTGTATTTTTTAATTGCCATTTAGTTTGCCAAGGTTTATCATTTTAAGTTCAACTTGCAAATAAGCAGGCCCAACTTTCCCCAGCAGGGGGAGAAGGTAATTATAAAGTGCTTATTAATAGGTAAAAGTTTGTTTTCTTTAGCTTGCCTTCAGAGACCCACCTCCACTAGTATTTTTACTAGGAGAGCTGGAAGCTATACAAAAAAATGAAAGTGAAGAAAACAAAGATTAAGTGCCAAAACCTATAAAGGTTTTGGTAGGTGGGGAGGGAGGGGGAGCCATTTTTGATGCACTATATTTGTACAGCTGCCTATTGAGCAGTAAGAATTCAGCGCAGCTGTGAGATTGGAAAAACAGGAAATCGCCAGCTCACTTGTAATATTGATCTTTAACTCTCCTTTATTTTTTAATCCCTCCCTTTACAGGAATGTAGGATCCTGAAGAATTTTTCCTCTTTGAGGGCCATTGTTTCAGCACTACAGTCCAACTCCATCTACCGGTTAAAGAAGACTTGGGCGTCTGTTCCAAAGTAATCCTCCCACTGTCCTTTTAGCTCCTTTCCTCTGACTGGCCCACAACAAAAACCAAGTACAGTTATGCTTAGGGCGGTGTATAGTACAAACTTTTGCTGATGCAAATAAGAAGACTGCCACAATTAGTATATTGTTTGTGAGTGTGCATACTTGGCTTCTTGCATTGGCAAGTGTGCATGCTCACCACGAGTGTTTGTGTCGATGCATGGTGATGTGCACCATGGGTAGATAGGCTAGAGTGCAGCCCTCCACCATTCAATCCACTGTTTTTTGGGAAGTTTTGGCAAAGAACGGTGGGGCAGATATGACTCACGCAATGGTGACTGGGAGTAAGGGGTCAATTTCCTAGCATGCAACTGTCTCCATTCCATAATGTTATCTAAATCTCATAATTTTCGTGCCTTTCTAAAAAAAACCCACAAACCCATGCAGCCCTCCTCACTGTCTACCATCTCTGACAGAAGCATGGAGCCTGCACAGCTCTGCACTACTGTCATAAGCATTGCAAGCACAAGACGCACAATCCTGTGGTATTTGCAGAGCCATAAGAAAAAACTAATCAGCATGGAACATGAGGATTTCTTGGCGGACAGATTGCTGTGAGACATAGCGAGAACCAAATCAAGTTGATTGATGGCATTCACTGGGTAGCTGCCGATGTTGGAGCATCGCTTCTGAGCCCAAGAAACAAGCACTGACTGGTGGGATTCCATCGTAACACAGGTTTGGGATGATGAGCAGTGGCTGCAGAACTTTCAGATACTCAAAGCCACATTCCTGGATCTGTGTACAAGCTCATCCCAACCTTCCAGTGCAAGGACGCCAAGATGAGAGCTGCATTGACAGCAGAGAAGCAAATAGCAATCGCACTGTGGAAACTTGCACTGCCAGATTGCTATTGGTCAGTGGGCAATCATTTTGGAGTTGGAAGATCCCCTGCTGTGTGTGCAGAGCCGTTATGACTGTGACTCTCAGCAACATGCAGGACATAGTGGATGGATTTGAAGCAGTGAGATTCCCGGGCTGCAGTGGTGCAATGGATGACACGCATATCCCTGTTGTGGCACCATACAACCTTACACAGAGAACATCAAGAGAAAGGGTTACTTATCATGGTTATGCAATCTTGCAAAATGCTGAGCCAGCAGCAAGAGGAGTTGAGGAGGCTCAGCACATCAGTGAATGAGTCCCTGTGCTGACCCACCTTTTACATGTTTGATTGTTGTCTAGTCCTTCGTCACTGTGGAAAACTGGATAATAATGATGTAGGCTTGATTTAGGTTGCTTTGTAATCAATAATTGACTTAATTCCTCTTCTGCCTAGGGACAGGATGCTGATGTTTGAAGAGCTGTCCGATATCTTCTCAGACCATGACAATTATCTGACAAGTAGAGAGCTGCTAATGAAGGTGAGAATGAGGCTGAGAGCAAGAGTTATGATCTGTGTCAGTGCTGAACTTTGTCGCCTGTCCAGTCACCCAAACCCACCCCCCAAGGCTCCATTGTAGGGAGACTTACAGAGCACAGTTCTGTGGCATGCAAGAAGTGTGCATGGCTGCTTCCTGTGTGACCTTTCTGCCCCCTGGCGCAGCAGAATTGCATTGGTTCCACTGACACTGATGCCATGCACAACTGGAAGGTTGGGATGGATTATGGGATTTGTCTGCTAGTGAACAGGTGCTGTAGAGGATGTTGAGATATCTGTTGTCTCACTGAGGAGCGGCAGCTCAAAGAAGTTGCAAAATAGCACAACGGCAAAGGATGCAGAAGTACTTCCCAGAAATACAGCTGTTCTAGATAGCCTTTCAGTTAGTCATACATTCATCTAGAAAGGTTCAGTACTGATGAGCATAAAAGAATACAGAGACCAGATTCTCAGCAGCTGTAAATTGTCACAGCTCCTTTGACTGCAGTGGGTGTTAAGTCAGTTTATTTCAGCTGAGGATTTCTTCCAAGATGTTTGTCCAAACTATCCCCACCTTCTTGGAACTACAGAACAGGGCTGGGAATCTGGAAGGAGCAGGCTTCCTGCTGTGTGTGTGTGGCCAGAAATGCCACAAAACAGTCTGTGTTGCAGTAGTCTGGGAATTCTGCTGTCAGACGCGGGTGAACCCCTAAAGTTCAGAGGCCCCTGAAAATGAGAAATATTGGTAGTGAAGCATGTTGATATGAACCTTTTAGAAACTAAAGGAAGGTTCCATTAGATTTCTCTGAGCTCTGTCTAATTCAGTCTGTTTCTATCCAGTCTATATCTAGTCTGTCTAGGAATTTATATTTCACCTCAGCATTATAATGTCAAACACTGAGTTTTGGGCAAAGGCTCAGTGATGGTGGGCGATTGTATTCAAACTTGTGAAGCAGTAATAAATATTGAGAGGAGTCCATATCTAGCCAGAGCAGTTTAATTAACTAAATGTTAAACATCCCCAGGGACAGACCTATTGGCTCCTGCCAGATCTTATTCTGCAAACCATTCTGAAGGCAATGAAATGAGCTTATGATGATCTCGTTCAGCTGTTTTATTAACTCCGTTCCACTTGTGACAACCCGAAGACTAGCTTCAGATGAACCCTGGAAGTCTCTCTTTCCTAATTGTGAGGACTGCCACATCCTTGAATAGTTTTCCCAAGGAAGTTGTAGCAGACCTATCACTTGAGGCATTTAAAACTGGAGTGGACCAAAACAGCTGAATATACTTTTGACAGGGCAGCATCTCGCTCCTGTCTCTTTTCTAGATACAAACTGCTTGGAGACCCCTTCTGTTCAAACACTTTGTGCAATTTATTTAGTGTTCCCCCCAGCACTGTTACAAACCTGTGCAGTGTTGTTTTATAAGCATACTGTCCTTAGTTCACTCAGCCAAGAAGCGTGGAGACAGAAAAGATTTTTCCCCAAGCGATGTCTCGTGGCTCTGTCTTGCAAAAGCCTGTCAGTCTGTCTCTGCTCCCCTTAGCATTGCCTTCCTGTGTCTTTTCTATTTTCTAATCTAATGAGCTCATTAGCCTTTTGGGCTCTCCTCAGCCCATCCCAGCCTATCAATTAGGCACAGCTTTACCCCTCAGGTTTATTCTGGGGTGCTATAATTGGTGGTCAGTGATCAGAGTGCTGGTACAGCTGCTGTTGCCCAGCACTCTGTCACAGTACTGTATGGAATAAGCCAGAAGTGGCTTGGTGGATGAACCAAGAGGTCTTTCCATCTCTAAAATCTAGAGCACTACAAGCCTTCTGCACTATGTGCATGAGTAATTCTTCTGTGGTTTGTAACTTATCATTTAAATCAGCTTCTGTACCAAATGACTAGAGGATAACTAATGTGACACCAATTTTTAAAAAGGGCTCCAGAGATGATCCCGGCAATTACAGGCCAATAAGCCTGACTTCAGTACCAGGGAAATTGATTGAAAATATAGTAAAGAACAGAATTATCAGGCACATAGATGAACATAATTTGTTGAGGAAGAATCAACATGGTTTTTATAAAGGGAAATCATGCCTCACCAATCTACTAGAATTCTTTGAGGGGGTCAACAAGCATGTGGACAAGGGGGATTCAGTGAATATAGTGTACTTAGATTTTCAGAAAGCCTTTGATAAGGTCCCTCACTCAAGGCTTGTATGCAAAGTAAGCTGTCATAGGATAAGAGGGAAGGTCCTCTCATGGATCGGTAGCTGGTTAGAAGATCGGAAACAAAAGATAGGAATAAATAGTCAGTTTTCAGAATGGAAAGAGGTAAATAGTGGTGTCCCCCAGGGGTCTGTACTGGGACGAGTCCTTTTCAACATATTCATAAATGATCTAGAAAAAGGGATAAACAGGAAGTGATAAAATTTGCAGATGATATAAAACTACTCAAGATAGTTAAGTCCAAAGCAGACTGTGAAGAGCTATGAATGGATCTCACAAAACTGGGTGACTGGGCAACAAAATGGCAGATTAAATTCAGTGTTGATCAGTGCAGAGTAATGCACATTAGAAAACATAACCACAACAAAAATGATAGGGGTCTAAATTAGCTGTTACCACCGAGCAGAGAGGTCTTGGCATCATTGTGGTTAGTTCTCTGAAAACATCCACTCAATGTGCAGTGGCAGTCACAAAAGCTAACAGAATGTTGGGAATCATTAAGAAAGGGATAGATAATAAGGCAGAAAATATCATAGTGCCTCTATATAAATCCATGATATGCCCATATCTTGACTACTGTGTGCAGATGTGGTCGCCCCATCTCAAAAAGATATATTGGAATTGGAAAAGGTTCAGAAAAGGGCAACAAAAATGATTAGGAGTATGGAACTGCGTCCATATGAGAAGGGATTAATAAGATTAGGACTTTTCAGTTTGGAAAAGGGACAACTAAGGGGGAATATGATAGAGGTCTATAAAATTATGACTGGTGTGGAGAAAGTAAATAAGGAAGTGTTATTTTCTCCTCCTTATAACACGAGTGCTAGAGGTCACCAAATGAAATTAATAGGCAGCAGGTTTAAAACAAACAAAAGGAAGTATTTCTTCACACAGTGTACAATCAGTCTGTGGAACTCTTTGCCAGAAGTTGTTGTGAAGGCCAAGGATATAACAGGGTTCAAAAAAGAACTAGATAAATTCATGGAGGATAGGTCCATCAGTGGCTATTAACCAGGATGGATATGGTGTCCTTAGCCTCTGTTTGCCAAAAGCTGGGACTGGTCAACAAGGGATGGATCACCTGATGATTACCTGTTCTGTTCATTCCCTCTGGGGTACCTGGCATTGGCCACTATTGGAAGTCAGGATACTGGGCTAGATGGACCTTTGGGCTGACCCAATATGGTCATTCTTATGGTCTTATGGGAGTCCAGGCTTCTAGATTCCATTTCTGTCTCTGCAACTTACTGTTATATGACCCTGGGCAAGTCACTTAAACTCCTTGTTTCCCCAACTATAAAATAGGTGTCGAATTACTCACCTATCTGATAGGAATGTTCGGAGTCTTGATTAATTAACATTTATAAAGTACCTTAAGATCCTACAAAAGGAGCTTTACAAATGCAAATTATTATTTATTATGGTTTTGAGACTCACTAGAAAAAGAGGGTCATAATCTCAGAAATGAATTAACATCACAAGGCAAAGGCTACAGAACTGTTATGAAATATGGCTCCCATTCATATAGTTATTGGAAAACCTAAATCCCTCAGGCTCGAATTGTGCAAATCTAAAACAAACACTTCTGTTTCCTGAATGTCTCTGTATTACTCGGAAAACCATAGAGGTTAGTCATCATATCATAGAGTCACTGTATAAAAAATGAAAAACGGCAGCGTGTTACATAACAGAGGGGAGATGTTTATTTGTAAAACTGCTGATTGCGAAATAAGTTAGAGGTCTAAGGACAAAAGGCCCAGATGCTGCGTTCGGATGAGAACCCAAATGTATGGCGCATATTCAAACTTCTTGAATTTAAAAATCTCAGTTGATTTGTGGTTCTTCTAAGCCTCGCCTGGGCCAGGACTGTTTTGCAGACAAACTCCCTTGTGGGAATTTGGTATGATTTTCTCCAACAAATCCCAGCAGTGCAGAAGCCTTGAAGTTTTTTTTTTTAAACAAGCAAAAAGGCACACATTTCTGAACCTCAGAGCAGTGTGAATTGGGCTCAGTTGGGTGAATTTTCATGTATTTCAATCCTACCAATAATGTCCCCCATTAATTGCCCTTTCATTCACTCCTTAGGAAGGAACATCCAAATTTGCAAATCTGGACAGTAGTGTGAAAGAGAACCAGAAAAGGACCCAGAGGCGGCTTCAGCTCCAAAAAGATATGGTGTGTGCAGCATGCTGTTCTCTCTTCTCTCTGAATTTATACCTGGGATAATAGAAGCAAAATCCTGAATTTGCATTTTAAGAAACAGAGCACATAGCACATTAGGGTTTTTGCATGGTATAGAGTCAATACAACAGTGAGGTTGATCATGCAAGTACACAGTGTCAAGGAGCTTAAACAGTGAAGATTGAACAGTCAGCCTTAACTCTGTCCCTTTTTACATATGGCCTGAAATATTCTTTCTGTATAAATGTCTATGTATTAATAAACAGACATTACAGTATAAAACAGAACATGAACAGGAGTTTGTAATACATCTTTATGTACTGTACAGATATTATATGGTGTGTGCTGAACTGCCAAGCTGTAACAGCATTATTGTATGCAGTGGTGTTGTAGCCTTATCAGGTCATAGGATATTAAGGAGACAAGGTGGGTGAGATAATATGTTCTATTGGACCAACTTTTGTTGGGGAGAGAGACAAGTTTTGGAGCTTGTGCAGAGCTTTACTTCCCGTTTGCCAGCTCTGAAATAGAGCTCTGTGTAAGCTCAAAAATTTGTGTCTCTCACCAGCAGAAGGTGGTCCAGTAAACGATATCACCTCCCCACCTTGTGTCTCTAAACTGTCACAAGGTGACCAGAGAGCAAGTGTGAAAAATTGGGATGGGGCTAATAGGTGCCTGTACAAGACTAAGCCCCAAATAATGGGACTGTCCCTATAAAATTGGGACATCTGGTCACCCTAGCTGTCACTTAGCAGATAATTTGAGAATCCCAGCTGTCCTGTGCTCCAAAAACTCCCATAAATTTACTAAACTGCCACAGGAAGTATATTTACAAAACACAAGTATTTATCAAATGCCTAAAATGAGGAAGTGCTGATGGCTGTAAAAGACTGCAGGAGTTGGAGGAGAAATAACGGTGCCAGAGTATTTGCTGTTGCACCAATAGCCACTTATCTGTCCACAGCAGCAGTAAATAAGAGTGCCTAGAGTTACTTCCTTCACTTCCACCTCCGTCTACCCAGTGCCCAGCCCAGCTTCTCAGGACTGGATGCAGGACTGTGGACTTGGGCCTTAATTTCAAGACTTTCAGAAATGTATTCAAACCGCCGCATGAGACATCAATAAATGATTAATGGCTGTAGGCAGATATCCATAGCCTCTGACTGGCTGGTCGTCTTTCCTAAGGAAGCACAGGAGCTTTGATTCACACTCCAGTAGCAATTTCTATTACCCTTTAAACAAAGCTGTGTGAAAATAACCAATTTTTACTTGGTAAAATGTTTATGAAAAGTTATATGATGTTACAGGAAAATTAGTTCTGGTCAAAGGGAAATTTTCATTCACTTCAGTGAGCTCATGAAACACACAGAAACTCCCAGGATTTTTGAGAGATCTGCTTAATTTTTATGGACTTTGCACAGAGATTTTTACCGGAGATGATTCCATAAGACCATAGGCGCCAACTTCCACTGTTCCTGGTGGGTGCTTGAGCCCACCCCTGCCCCTGGCCCCACCCCTGCATCACCCTCTCCCCACCCCCATTCCACCCCCTTCCCCCAAGTTTCCACCCGTGCCCTGCCTCTTCTCCGCCTCCTTCCCTGAGCGACATAGCCCTGCTCCTCCCCCTCCCTCCTAGAAAGTCCTAAGCGCTGGGAGGTAGGCGGAGAAGCAGGGATTCGGTGCGCTCGGGCGCGGGGGGTGAAATGTGGGAGGTGAGGGGAGTTTGGCTGCCAGTGGGTGCAGAGCACCCACTAATTTTTCCACGGAGTCGGTGCCTATGCATAAGACATGCCTGTTTCCATTTTTGCCAGTGAAAACTGCTTTTTACCCTGATGAAATTGGGAGTGGAACGTTTGCTGAAACAAATGGCTTTCTCAGACAAACTGAGTAAGAGAAGAGATCTGGAAACAGGGAAATGGAAGCAAAAACTGCTAAATATTTTCCGTTTTGGTTGACTGGCAAATGTATGAATCTTTTTGCTGGTTTCAGTAGCAGTGAGAATTTTTTCCTCACTGATGTAGACACAACCCTGACTCCAAATAAGGTAGAAGACTTAGGAAGGTTGAAAGTTGAGTCCTGAGTTAATTAGAACACAGTGATTATCCCAAGGCGGACGTACCCAGCTTAGAGGGAAAAAATGTGAATGTAATCACATGATTTTATAACTTCATTAAAAAACAAAGACTGGCTGAGATGAGCCACAGAAAAAAAGACTGTTTACACAAGATGTTAGGAGCCATCTGCACAGTCTGAAGGGAGCTGTGGGATGCTGGTGTTTGTGCTCCTTCTAGCATGTTTTACACTCATTCCACCTGTAGGACAGCAGTAGGAATTCTATGTGCAGGAACTAGTGTTGGAGAGGCCCTGAATATATCCACTCTTCAATATGAATTCATTTGTTTGAATAACAATGGCCCCATCTCACTCCCATTTTGCCATTGACTTCAATTCCTATTGATTTAAATGGAATAGAATCAGGCCCAGAATTTTGCTGCGGGCTTTCAGCTGATTACTCTGTATAATATATTATATCATAATGTACTGGCTGGAATTCACAGCCTTTCTCTGACAATTAACCAGACACTGCTCTGATTGTCTGCAGGGAGTCATGCAGGGTACGGTCCCCTACCTTGGCACCTTTCTTACAGACCTGACCATGCTTGACACAGCGCTGCAGGACTATATAGAGGTAGGTTTGAATTCTAACCCTTCTCCCTGCAGTTGTGATAATTGGGCCAACAGATTTACTAGCCACCACTGGAGACAAATCCTGATGGTTCTGTGTGTTTTGCTTTTGTCATATCCTCATATGAAACATTCACAGACATATAGAGGAGTTTGCAATGTCAAACGTTATAGATGGGGAGGATGAACAAAATTTTTATTAGGAAAAAAGATCTCTACTGAATTTAATAATGGAGCTTATTTACTAGGACATTCTTAAGTGTGGTACTTTATGCTCAAAATTTATGTTTTGCTTGAAAAAAATCCTAATGAGAGTATAAAAATTTTTATTATTTTATTTTAATTAAAACTTTTTTAAAAATATAAACTTCCCCCTTCCATGTTGGAAAACTCAACACCACAACATTGTCTTAAGTTCAGCTCTTCAACTTGAGAGGTTAAGTTCTTCAACATGGTCTTACTTCGTTTTGTAATTGGTTGAGCTCTGAAGGCCTTTTATGGGTAGGATTCTCCCTCCTCTTCAGCTGGCCAACCTTAGTGTAGGCAGGGAAGGACAGGCCCAAGAGATCCTGACCGGGGGCAGAGGTTCCATAGCATTCCAGAGGGGAATAGAATGGATGGATCTGAGCGTGAAGGAGAGAATTGGACAAATCACAGGGGAATTATGAGCGAATGGGACATGTGTGGCCAGGTGACTGTGACCAAGGATCAGTGAAAGAGAATGTAGGGGGTGACTTGCACTTTAGGGCCAGCATTTTAAAACTTGGCTGTTTGAAGTTGGCCCCTAAATCCTTATTTAGGCACCTATGTAAAAGTGGTCTGATTTTCAGAGGTTTTAAACCCCTCAAATCCCAGGGAAGTCATTGGGAGCTGCAAATACTCAACATCTTTGAACATCAGCACACTTTTTTGGGTGCTTTAATATGGAATTAGGAGCTACACTTTAGGTATTCAAGTTTGAATATTTTGGTGTTGATGTTTGTAGTGAGGATGGGCTAGAGAATGTTTTTGGCTGGGCTAGTAAATTTTCATGATAGTTTTGCCAGGGTCATCTAAAGGAAGCAGCTGTGACTCAGAATACACACAAAACATAATTCTGTACTGGGTTTGTTTGCCAGTTGTGTGTGTGTGTGTATGTATCCATGTTTGTTCACTTGGTGCTTACAAACTCAAAGTTTGGGAACCCTGGCTTGAGCCACTTGCAGTGCAGGCAGAAGTCAAGCAGAGTTCTGCCAGCACACCTCAGCCAGACCTGAAACATGCTCTACCTGTTCCAACACTGGAGCTTCCTTCTTAACCAAACTGCCAGTCAGTCCAGAGACAGAGCTCCAGTAGGGACTAGCATGCAACTGCCAAATTCTTTACCCATCAGAAAACTCAGATCTCTAGAAGGTCCTTGCTCAAAGAGACCATATGACTGAATTCAGCACTTCTTTCACTCTCTGACTTCATTACACTGCTGTTGAATATGTGCACGTTGGATTCTTCAGTGGTCTCTGTTTTCTTTGCTTCATACAGGGTGGGCTGATAAACTTTGAGAAGAGGAGACGGGTAAGTCTGAACTTCTTCCATGACTAGCGTTTTGCTGCCACCCTGTTGTAGGGAATCCTAGTTATACTTTACTTTAGGGACTTACTCTTTTCCCCTGGTGCATTCCCAACAACCATTGACTTCAATGGATGTTACCTGCAAATAAGGATAGAACAGTAGACCGCTATGTGTGTGAGCCCATGCAAGCCTGAAGAGGCTGGGGAGTGAAGAAAGGACCGCCAATAATTAGATGCATGCTACGGGGGAAAGGAAGTCCTAAGCACTAGTCAATATACTCCTAGAACATTTATGCATGGGGACTGTACATTCACTGCCCATGAGCATCAGTGGAAGAAGTCTGTTATCTCATAAATCCAACGTATCAACAGCAGAACAGACGTGCTAGTAAGCTAAGTTTGCTTTTTAGAAAGCATAGCATGAGTCTCGTAAACTTCCTTAGCTTGCTGCATTAATCTGCTTCATTAGATCCAAAGAAGGGATGCGAAGGAGAATGAAAGGGTGATACGGGGTGGAGAAATAAATGCTCTCAGCCTGCCCTTTCAATCTGCCCTGCATTGGTTGCACAGATAAAGAGGTAAAGAAAAGCCGCGTCGAAGGCAATGTGCTTGGCTCATATCTGTCTGAATAAAGACAAACCAAAGGCAAATCTCCTTTTCAGGGACTCAGCGCAGACTTTGATTTTTGCTGTGATAAGGCTCATTTCCTTACTCTTAACTGATTCCCAGCTCCATAAACCACATTTTAAACTACCCTTTTATTTATGATTGAGTGGCTCAGGGTATTGATAGTGGGGTACAAAAGCTCCTGTGACTAAGTCGCTGGCCCAGTTCAATGAAAGTTGTTGCCTTCTGATGATTGGTTAGTTGGTAGTCTCAGTCCAGTTCCTAGGAGGTGCTAAGTCTGCTCTGCCTTCCACCCTGTGCTGTAATTTACACCTCAGCAAAGCATGTGTAAAACAATACCAAAGCCGAATTCTCCATTCGTTCACACCAGGGGTAGCACGTCACACTCACATTACACAAGTATAAATGGCTGCACAACCTACAAGGCAGTGGAAGGCAGATTTCTTAATCAGTCAGCACTATGGACACCCTTGTTTGTAATCTCAGCAACATAAGGACCGAATAAGCACAGAGAATGAACTCCCTCTAAGGGTGGTCCATCTGGGTCAGGGATGAGGCATGTGAGTGGGACACTGTGTGGAAGCTTTCACTGCTATTTTCCATGATGTCTCTAGTCTATGACTTCAGTGTGCAGCACTGTCATTCTGGCATCTGATGCCAGTGCTAAACTCACATTAGAGTTTGTCTCTCTCAAAATCAGTCGTACCGAAAGGCAGAGTTCCTGGTGTTGAGAGATTGTCCTATTTTTCCATATTTTAACCTATGGAGCTTTGATGAAACTTGCAAAAACCAAAACCTGTGTGGGAAAACAAAAGGTGGATTTTGTTGTTGAAAAACTGCTTTGTGGTGTCTAAAATTACCTGGATATTCAGTTAAGAATGAAGCAGTCTTTAGTTCGTCCTGTGATTATTGGTGCATGTGTTCTGTCCATTTATCCTTGCTTTGTATGTGAATGAGTCTGTATTTGGCTTTGTTTTGATTTCTAATTAAAATTCCTATTTGATTATTTGTTTCCTTAGGAGTTTGAAGTAATTGCCCAAATTAAGCTCTTGCAATCTTCCTGTAATAGCTATTGCATGACGCCAAACCAAAAATTCATCCGATGGTTCAGGAGACAGCGGCTGTTAACAGAGGAGGAGAGGTGAGACTATCAATGCACTCAAGGGAGCATGTTTTTCATGTCCAGCCTCCCATCTATGTGTATGACCTATGTCTGGCTTAGGTAGTCTCATAGTATTTAAATATACCGTAAATCAAGGATACAGCATGTATGTGTGCCGTTTAGCACACAGCTGGTGAAAACTTCATTAACACTTTGCAGGATTTAGTTTTGAGATTGGGAATTTGGTTTTCAACTTTAAAATGTTATAGCGTGTTGTGTCTGACCTGTATGTCTGTCAGTCTGTGTGTGTGCATACATATACACTCAATATTACCTAGAGGTGTGAACCTATGATACATACTTCACAGTAGTATAAAATTAATCGTAAAAGGACACCGATTTCAGTTTAAACATAGTGACAGTGTTCAGTCCCGTCCTGCACTGTATTTATAATCCCTTTTCTTAGATTGCTTTTATGATATAGTTCAGAGGTCGGCAACCTCTGGCACGCGGTGCTGGGCCAGTTTGTTTACCTGCTGTTTCGGCAGGTTCGGCTGAACGCAGCTCCCACTGGCTGCGGTTCGCTGTCCCAGGCCAATGGGGGCGGTGGGAAGTTGCGGCCAGCACATCCCTCGCCCGTGCCGCTTTCCGCCACCCCCATTGGCCTGAGACGGTGAACCACGGCCAGTGGGAGTCGCGATCGGCTGAACCTGCCGACATGGCAGGTAAACAAACTGGCCCGGCCCACCAGGTTGCTTACCCTGGCAAGCCACATGCCAGAGGTTGCCAACTCCTCGTATAGTTAATATGATCAAAAAACACATTTGAATTATTTTTAAACTATTGTTAAAAAAGCAAATATTCCTTTCCTCAAGGTAAAATGCGTTCAGGCTGATGTTTCTCTGTGCTGACTTGCGGTAATCTCTTGTTGAAACTGGAGTAACTGAATATCTCTCTTTAAATTATTGCTAGTTTGAGGCCATATTGCATGATGATAAAATGATATTTAACTCCCTCAAATAAACAAATCTTCCCTGTTGTAGTTATGGCCTCTCATGTGAGATAGAAGCAGCTGCTGACACTAACACCACATCACCGAAACCTCGGAAGAGTATGGTGAAGAGACTCAGCTTGTGAGTATGACAGGAAGGGATCATGGCATCTGGTGAATTAGTAGAAGTATGACCTGAATAAATCAAACAAGAAAAATGTATTCCACCAGATGAGGAACTTGGCAGGGAGTCTGATAACTTTAAAGGGACATTGTCAGCTAAAAGTTCATAATTACATCTGCAGCTGTTTATTGAATTATTGTTCCAGGTAATACTTATGATAACTACAGCTGAAAAAGATTAGAAACAAGTCATTCAGTGGTTACCAGTCTTTTTGGGGTATAGGAGAAGTAACAAATTTAGGGCCCACCTATAAACTCAGTGATGCTGATGTTGGTCAGGAATAACATCACCAAATACAATGGAATTACACTGGGGCAAAAGCAGAGTAAATGAGATCAGACTGAGGCCCAAAGTTGGTTTAATTGATTGTATGTGCAAAAATTTCCTGCAGAATTTTAACATGAAAATTAGAGTCACCTAATTTATTTATTTAAAAAATAAAAAAGTCTCCATGTGCTTCCCTCAACCCTGCCCCGTGTACCGACTCCGTAGCTCCCATTGGCCAGGAACCATGACCAATGCGAGCTGCGGGAGCAGTGCCTGCAGGCAGGGGCAGTGCACTGAATCACCTGGCCGCCCCTGAGCCTAGGAGCTGGACATGCCGGTCACTTCTGGGAGCTGCCTGAAGTAAGCTCCACCTGGAGCCTGCACCCCTCACCTCCTCCCACACCCCATCCCCCAGCCCTGAGCCCCCTCCTGCACCAAACTCCCTCCCAAAGCCTGCATCCCTTCTTACACCCCAACCCCTTACCTCAGCCCTGAGCTCCCTCCTGCACCCAAACTCCCTCCCAGAGCCCACACCCCCTCCTGCACCCTTGCCTCAGGCTCAGCCTGGAGCACCCACCCACATTCCGAACCCCTCAGTCCCAGCCCAAAGCCTGCACCCCAACTCTCTGCCCCAGCCCAGTGAAAGTGATCGAGGTTGAGGGAAAGTGAGCAACCAAGGGGGGCTCAGAGAAGGGGTGGGTCAGGGGCGAGGCCTCGGGAAGGGGTGGGACAGGGGGTTGGGCAAGGGTGTTTGGGTTTGTGCAATTAGACAGTTGGCAACCCTAAAATCATCCTGTAAGGTAGGTACGTACTATCAACCCAGTCAAACGTTCATTCTGGTTCAGACAGCTGATCAGGAAACGTTGCTTAGCAATTCAAGCTCAAGATTGTGGCGGGGGGGAGAAAGAGCATGGAGCCAAGAATTGACTGAAGAGACAAAGGAAACAATAAAGAGAGAGGATCTGAAGGAATGTAGGGAAAACAGGGAAATGGGAGCAGAAATCAAGGGGGCTCAGCAAAAATGTATAGAGCTTCAAAGGTCAGTGTGATATGAGAGAAGACAGGAGAATATTCATGGAGGGGTGACATGGTCAGGACAAGAGGAGAAGATCAATTTTACAGCCAACATCAGAATTAATATGAAGACTGAAACCTGGTTATTAACTCCTCTTTTCCTGCCTTGGTCTTTCACCCAGCTGTCTCAGAACAGTGGACAAACATAAATTCCATGCAAGCTCTGTGGCAATCTAGGATCCTCAGCAATAGACTCTTGATGGCTGAGTATGTCAGTTCTGGTCCTAATAAGATCAGGGTAGCTGTTTGGACAGGAAGGTGTTTGTGTTTGGTTTTGTCGCTTTAAGTTGGTTATGAAGAGGTGTGGGAGTTGGAAATCGAAGCTGCTGTGTCTGAACTGAGTTTTCTATCTAACACTTTCTCTCTGGCATTTTGCCTAAACTGTGTATGGTAAGTGTCACTGTTGAGTACTGGGTTTATCCTTCTATTTCCCACCATGTTTCAGTGTAGCTCTTGTATTATAAATTAGCATAGGATAGTTAGGCTGAGGTATTTGTGTTTGCTGTGTAATCTTTGTTTTAAAACTTGTGGTACCTGCAATCTGAATATATTTTGCAAATTAATACTATAATAGTGCTTGGCATAATTCTTCTCTAGATGTTACGTGGCATCATTCTGGGTTCTCTCCACTGATGAGATGCCTTGTCAGCACCCAACTCAATTTGCCTCACCCCTTCAACATGTTGTTATACCAAGTTAGATTCCCTCTCTAGACTCCTTAGACTGACTTAGACCCAAACCCAGAGGTTGAGTTTAACTGAATCTCCAAGAATATAAAATCATGTAATTTACACCTTTTCTGGCCTTCTCATTGTATGTATAAATTATATCCCTTGAGAGTCTTAGAAAGAAATTAATCTCTGGTGTAACCCTGTTGAAGTCACTAAAGTCACACAAGGGATGAATTTGGCATTTGTAGGCTTAGTTTGAGTCCTTTTTTCGGTTAGACTCCCATCCACTCACTTAATCTCGCTTCTGAATTTTGCCCCACCCCTCAAGTCTGAGTGCAAGAGATTCTAAGATGATGTAATTCACATGTCAGAGGGGTCAGAAAAGAAGCAAGAAAAGGAATTAACAGGAGAGTGTAGAAATGTGTAAGCTGAAGTAAGCCGCCCCTTACTTTAATTTACATTTTTCTGGCTCATTGGTGTGTAAGTTACACCAAATTAATCACTCATTGGTCAGTTGATTTAAATAATTGTAATGAAGTCTAACTTACACCACCTAGTACATTACCCCTGACTCTGGCTCTGAGGTTGGAGAGTGTTTGTGTGTGTGTGCAGGGCTGGCGCTAGCATTTAGGCAGCCTAGGCAATCGCCTAGGGCACCAGGATTATTGAGGGGGCGGCATTTTGCCGGAGGGGGCGGCAGGCGGCTCTGGTGGACCTGCCGCAGTCGTGTCTGTGGAGGGTCCGTTGGTCCGCGGCTCCGGTGGAGCTGCTGCAGTCGTGCCTGCGGACGGTTGGCTGCTCGCACGGCTCCAGTGAACCGCCCGCAGGCACCACTGCAGCAGCTCCACCGGATCCACAGACCAGCAGAAGCTCCACAGGAATGACTGTGGCAGCTCCACCAGAGCCGCAGGACCAGGGTGTGGGGGGGCGGCGAAATGGCCGTGCGCCTAGGGCGCGAGAAACCCTAGCGCCAGTCCTGTGTGTGTGTGTATATATATATATTATATATTATTGGGGTACTAATGTGTTGGTGTTTAAGGAGTTCTTATGTCAAATCTTACATATAATATGGATGGAGCCAGGACACCAGACCACTTGAGAAACAAAATAACACACCGGACATATGAATCAAGCATCATCTCTTTGCTCAGTCCAGGAACATGCTGTAGTTGTATTATTTACGTGGTATGTTTTGTGTTCTTTGCCAGACTGTTTCTGGGAGCAGATGTGATCACCAATAGCACACCCACCAAAGAGCAGCCCAAATCTACTCCAAGTGGGAGCTCTGGTGAAAGCATGGATTCTGTCAGTGTATCATCGTGTGAGTCGAACCACTTTGAGAGTGAAGAAGTCTGCATCACCCCCATAGACACTCCTGATGATCCTCAGAAAAAGGTACAGTGTAGACCCTTAGTTCAGAAGGCTTGCAGCATGAATACCCCTGATGAATAGTTGACCTTTCTAGTATAAGCAATAGCTGAAATTTCAGTTGCATTGCACACTCATGTCTACTCTTATAACTGACCAAGGCACTACTTTCAAGGAAATGGGAGTATCCTTAAAAATAGATGTGATGAAAGTAGAAAAGATCCAGGTCAGGCTTTTTATATGATTCCTTTTATGAGCAGCTTTTAGGTGTTGCCAGATCTATAGCATGTACACACGGGAACCATTTTTAATTTCTTGGGATCAGCTTTTCTTGTGGGGTCCAGAGGGATTTTTAGGTAGTCATGTGGCCATTTAACAGCACTAGATCTGTCTCTCGCAACACACCAGTTGTGGGAGTGACGGAGCTGTCTGTAATGGTACATTTATGCTGGGAGGTTATTGGCTTCCTGGCAGTGGGACCAACAGACTGAAGAGTGTGTGTGCAAATATCAGATTGCTTGCGATGTTCCTGAGGATGGGATAATGGCAGTGAGAGGAAGGGCCTAGAGGATTTCCAGTCTCCCTTTTTTAAAAAACCAGGGAGGCAAAGCCTTGTGGGGGCGAATGGAACCAGCAACAAGCATTTCCTCCTGGAACATCTCAGGTTGAATGAGCTCATCTGCACTTAGCCTTAGGATGGTTGGACTTTCTACTGAGGCCCTGGTTCTTCTACAGAGTTGCCTCTTCTGGAAGCAGCTGCCTCCACTGGTTCAGCATGGTGAAAGTGGCTATGGCCTCACTTCAGAAAAGGCAGGGTTTTTACAGTGCAATAGCTCACCCGCATTAACTACACTGCTGCAAAGCCCTGGTAGAGAGAAGGCTCCTGTGGTTTTTACCGCGAGGGAGCTAGGTGAGGTCAACACTATCCCCCTGCTTGTGGTTAACCTCATCTAGTTCACCATGCAGTAAAACTGCAGTGCTTTGTCTCCACTAGGATTTTACAGCAGGATAGCGAATGTGCATTTGTTATTCTGCTGTAAAACCACACCGGTTTTTGGCAGTGAAGACAAAGCCTAACACACTGTGCAGGGGAAGCTGGGGATGGGTGGAAGTGGGTAGCCGCACTAACACAAAAAGGTACGGGTAAATGATTCACAATAAGGTAGATTCTGCCCATGCTGCAGGCCCTGGGGAGACTCCACCAATATGGCAGGAGGAGAGAAGAAAATATCAAAATGAGAAGCCAGTCAGAGGGGAACTGGAGAAGGGAAAAACCAACACTGAGGCCTTGTCTACATACACACTTGCACCAGTTTAATTAAACTGCTTCAATCAAACTGGTGCAAGCCCCTCTGTGGACTCTCTTATTTCAGTGTAAGAGTCCTTTAAGTGATTGCACATGTGCATTCCACTCTTTGTGTCTGTGCCCCCAGTGCACGGCCCTCAGAAACTTCTCCCCTCAGCAGCACCCATTGGGTGGCTCAAGCTCCCCCTGCTGCCGCATGCCACTGCATGCAAGTGTAAAGGGCAGAGCTGCCCCTTTTCCTTCTTACGTCCCGCGATGGTGGTTGGAACTCTGTTCTATACCAGAACAGTTATCCTGTTATCCTCTTGGCCTTTGTAAACGTGTGTGTGTGTGTGTGTGTGTGTGTGTGTGTGTGTGTGTGTGTGTGTGTGTGTGTGTGTGTGTGTGTGTGTGTGTGTGTGTGTGTGTGTGTGTGTGTGTGTGTAGTTAGTCCTATTCTCACCCACCGCAATGCTTAGACGTGACAGCAGCTAGTCAGAGAGAGCGTTAAGTGCACCAGGCTGCTACCCTCAAATGAAAGGCTGAGATGCCAGTGAAGAAAAGGGTGTTTTGAGGATATTTGACTGGTTGTGTTTCACCTAATAAAAGAGCCCACTTCCCCTTGATTTCTGCTGATGTACCCTGCTGTTCGGGAGCTTCTTCCTAAACCAGTTTCGTTCTGCAGTCTGGCATCCCACAACTTCCTTTGGTTCGTTGTATCTGCTGACACCTGCTGGCCTGTTCCCCAAGAAGCAGCAGAAAACATAACGTGTATCTAGTAGTGGAGTCCAGCAGCACCCATACAGGACAGGGTTGGCGAGTGGGAAAGTTTTGAATGTGAATAGTAAATTGTCAGATTACTCCCTGCAGAGGTGAGAATGCCACTAAGAACTTTAGAAACCTGGCATGGATTTTGCAGTAACTGAATTCCTGATTGTGCCTCTCTTGCCCATTCCCCCACCCCAGAAGTGACAATTCCATGGTCATGTTTCTAATTGTATGTTGGTTTTTCTTAATTTTTTTTTCATTACTTAGCTCTCTGAATCCTCCTCCTCTTGTTCCTCCATCCATTCCATGGACACGTCTTCCTCAGGGGTGTCATCTTTAACCAACACTATCTCACCCCCTCCTTCCTTAACCTCCAATCCCAAGATCCACAAGCGCTCCATCTCCGTCACATCCATTACCTCAGCAGTATTGCCTCCTGTTTACAACCAGCAGAACGAAGACATGTGCATCATCCGGATCAGCATAGAAGACAACAATGGCAACATGTACAAGAGTATCATGGTCAGTGATGTGGAAAAGCTAAATGTTTTTCTTAGTACTGAGATGTTTTTGTTCAGGGTGACCAATTATATGCAAGGTCTCAGCCTTGGTGCAGATCAGAGCAGCTAAGATTTTAAATGCCAAGGGCCACATCATGCCCTTGATTCTTGCATTCCAGTATTCACAGTATGTTCCATCTTCTGAAATCACTCTGGGGTTTCGGTTGGCTCCAGTTCATTGTTTGTCCCAAATTGTTGTGTCATGCTAGTGGTAAATGTGCCCTGCATTCCACTTTTAGTGGTAGCTGCATTTTAGTAGTGGGCACTCCCACTGCTCCACATACCCATTCCTCCCCCCATGCACATCCCTTTTGAGTTTCAGTTCTTTTGAGTGAAAGATGTTATTTAAACAATACAGTGGAACCCTGCTATAACATGATAATTGGAGTCTAAAACATTTGATCGCAGTAAATGCGGGGTCGCATTATAGCGGGGTTCCACTGTACTTGTGTTCAGCTTCCAGTTTCAACTTACAACCATTAAGGAAGTTTTATCCAAGGCAGGAGGAGCAGAACAGTGAGAAAAAATAAAAAAGGGCAGCTGGAGTGGCAAAGCAAAAAGAAACAAACCAGGGCACAAACATTTGGTGCCACTTACTTGGCGGATTGCGGCTGCCTCCCCTGGCCATTCCAGTGAGCCTCTGGATGGGCAGCGGCTGCACTCTGGCTAGCGGGACTCCCTGCGCTGCAGACATGCCCTGGGCAGCAGAGTGCGCGCCCCAGTTAGTAGGAGGGAGGGAGCGGGAGGGAGAGAGAGAAGGGGGGCAACCAGGGCTTCCTTCAGCCTCCTCCATGCTGCCACACCCTACAGTGGCGCACTGAAAGTCATCAGTCAGCGGGAAGGGAAGGACGCGGGCTGCAGGCTGGCGTCGGCCCTGCTGGGTACAGAGGTGAGAACCCCAGGGGTGTGCCGGGGCTGCAGGGAGAGTTGCTCCTGCTGCAGCCGCCAGGGCATGGATCCCAAATGCCCTGCGCCCACCAGACTCGCACCGCGCCCACCACAGCCATCGGGGCCAGATTTGCCCCATGTTATAACCGAATTCGTGTTATCATGGGATGCCTTATAGACGGGTTCCACTGTACCTACACTTAGCTATATAGGGATCTCAAAGGACATATAATTGTAAGGTGGCGTTATAATACAATATCCTTCTATCATATCAAATCTATTTCTAATGCATCCATCATTATGATATTTGGATTTTAATCATAATCTTTTTGTCCCAAATTCAAAGTTTTATTTGTATTTATTAGAATTAGTAGAAAAATCAAAATAAGTTTTGTGAATATTTCAAACAGGGTTTAATTGTATGAGTTTTGGAAACTGATCTATTTTTAGTTTTTTAAAACCTTCCCCAGAGATTTTCAACAACTGTAATAAAAACACTTTTTTTCAGTATCAAAGACTAAAATTTTTAAAAATAAATATTTTTGATTTTGAAAAAAATCTCATCACATAATTGAGTGGATGAGTCAAAACTGGCACAGGAAAGGAAGCCCTGAAGCTAGAAAACCAAAATGGCAAACGGAACCCCCCTCTCTCCCCAAATCATAAATAATTAAACACAATAAAGGAAAATTGAGAATGCAAATTTTTAAAATGGAAAAATACTGAGAATATAAGAATATTTTTCTGAAAATTACATTTTGAAAAATGTCTAAATTTCATCCCAATTTTCTCCAAATGAAAAATGTTAACCAGTTCCAGTGTTAGTTTTGGGGATGGAAGATACAAATAACAACGTTTTATACCTGAGGTTCAAAACTCAAGGGAGGAATGTGGCAGGTTTGGCTGAGATTGCATGTGCCAACTTTCTGCCTGGAGGGAATTTTTTTTCTCAGTACCCCCTGAAACTAGTGATTGTACAATGGAAGGTCTGACAAGCTGTTGAACTGAGCAGTATTCCCTCTATAATGAAAACTACCAGCAAGTGTGCAGCAATGCTTCCATCCTATAGCTCCGTTTGGAATCCCTCTCATCCAGCTGTAGATGATCCTCTGTGAAACATTTCCATTTAAAGGGAAACTGTCAAGATATAAACCATGGACCAGATGCGCAGCCGTGCAGCTGCTGCTGGCAGAAAGTGATAGCAAAGCTAATGGATCTAAGCAAGGCTCTGATGGCACAGGACTGCTATAGTCACTTCTTTATCACTCCCTCATTCCAGCTTGCAGCGGAGTAGTCATGATTGGGACTCTGTTATGTCCAGGGGATCCCAGTTGATTGAATGATCTCCTATAGCTAGAGACATAGAAGAGGGCAGCCTTCATGATGGTCTCTTATATCAGGGACTCACAAGACTTAGAGGCTCTAGGATTAGTGGCAGCATATACAACAAAACATGTAACAGCGCTTTGTAAATGTCACTATTGATGATGCTGTCAGTAAAAACAACCAGGAGTACTTGTGGCACCTTAGAGGCTAACACTAAAACCCACTTCATCAGATGCATGGAGTGGAAAATACAGTGGAGTGGTATAAATACACAGTACATGAAAAGATGGGAGTTGCCTTACCAAATGGGGGATCCGTGCTAACAAGCCAATTCAATTAAGGTGGAAGTGGGCTATTCTCAACCAAGGGAGGGAAAATCATTTTTGTAATGGTAATGAGGCCAATGTAATCAGGGTGGCCCATTTCAAACAGTTGACAAGAAGGTGTAAGTATCAGTAGGGGGAAATTAGTTTTGTCAGCTGTTAGAAATGGGCCACTCTGATTACATTGGCCTCATTACCACTACAGACTAACCTGGCTACCACTCTGAAACCTGATGCTATCAGTGTTTCTCTGGGCTGGGCCATTTTCCTGTGTTGACTTCTTTACATACCTCACCTATACCTCATCCACAAGCCATGGAACAAACACTCCATGTATTTATTTATATATATATATATATTTGAATGGGTGAACCAAATAAATATTTTGCAGCTTGCAGGACACCTTTTTTAAAGGAATTGATCCCTCAGGTGCTGCAAAGAGCAGTGAACTATGGGCCTGAACCAAATCTCACTGAAGACTATGGGAATTTTTCTACTGATTTCAGTGTGTTTCAGATGAGGCCATAGGTTAGTTCAGAACAAGTGACACTTCCATGGCAGACTGCAAACTAGGTACAAGGCCAAAAAATCTTCACAAGGTTTCAAAGCAAGTATTTACCCCCACTAGATTCGAAATTAATTGCTGCCTATAAGCAACAGATGGAGAAATTATTTATGTGGAAATTTTAAGCCTAGTACAAATGACACCTCATCTCTCAACACATTTGCTCAAGGGAGCTGATTATGTTATTTACTGATCTCTCAGTTGGTGCAGTATCTATCTTCCTGCATGAAACAAATTATTTCAAAAAAGTCATAAGTAGCACATTTCAGTGCCCACCAATAGCTACTATCTAATTCCTAAGAGACAATAATTTCTTAGTGCTTTGGAAAACTCACCCCCAGACCCAGTGATGCACTCAAAGCAGACTTTTATACATCAATTACAATGTTTAGAAGAAGAAAAAACCCTCATTGCAAAATTCTTTTTCCAGTTGACTAGCCAAGACAAGACTCCAGCTGTCATTCAGAGAGCTATGTCAAAACACAACCTGGAGGCTGACCCAGTCGAGGATTATGAACTTGTTCAGGTCATTGCTGAGGACAAAGGTAAGAAAATAGCAATGCTTGCTGCTTAAAAAGCTCTTCAGATTTTGCAGGAAGAAAGTGAATATGAAGCAACTTCAGAAACACCGTGGATTTTTCTTCAGACAGCCAGTTTCGGTAGATCTGTGATTGATTCATTGATCACTACAGGCCTATCCTCCGCTTTGGACATGAGCAAGTGCAGAATGGGAGGACGTACAGTCCGAGATCCCAGCTTCAGAGTGTAAAGAGATGTGAAGTCAGGGTCACAGAGGAATGAACAAAGAGCTGGGAGTGTAGCGTGCAGATTCCATGCTGCCAAAAAGTCACAGGGAACACCTGGCCATTTCCCTGAGATCTCGGGACACACGATTTGCCTAGCTGCATACTCCTCCCAGCCTGCCCCTGCACTGACAGCATGGCAGATCCCCATTAGCTCGACTCCAACACCTATGTGTTTCCACCCTCTTCAATGGCATGTGCAAGCCACCGTGGGGAAGTTTGTCCTGCCTTGAACAGCAGTGGTTTCTGCAGCAATTTGCAGTGCAAGTTCTCTTGCACTACAGCACAGAGAGCAGCTGCTCCCTGGCTCCCTCTCACTCAGCCAGTCCTGATTCCTTTCTATCCACAGAGCATTACCCACAACGGGTTAGCGTGCAGGTATTTCCTCGCCCTGCATCCTCACCTTCTGGCTGTCTGACTTCACTATCCTTTGAGTCCCTACCATGGTACAGAGTGGAGTGAAGCTGAGCCAACCTGCCTCCCTATATAATACGGATCCATGAAGTAGTGAGCACGACAAATCAGATAGGCACGTGCAAAGCAACACCTCCGTGCAGACATAAGAGTTGCCACACTCAAACAGACTGTCTGGATGTCTGTCTGGTCTACTATCCTGGCTCTCACAATGGCCAGTATTGATGCTTTTAGCCTGCCTAAATTTTCCAGCAGTTTCAAAGGGGCACAATATACTTTACTTCCTGTTCTTAATTGCTGTGCATTATGGCTGCACACTGTTAAACAGATGTGCTTCATCCCAAACAAGGCTACACTTCAGTGATCACTGAAATGATTCCTCTACTGTATGCAGTTTGTGAATCTATTGGTAAAGCATATTAAGATCCTTTTCCATATAAGATCATTATTATGTATTATTATTAGAGTTAAAGATCAGATTGCTAAAGCATAGTTTAGAGTCAGTATAGGGCTGATGTAAAAATGTTTTTTATACCTTCGTGCTTAGACCCTGATTCAGCAAGGTATGTGCCTAAAGTTGAAGCCTGTAATTCCACTGGTGTCAACTTAATGCTTTCTATGAATCCTGTCCTGTTAATGTGCTGAATTAAAAGTAAGATGTTACTCCTGTAATCCCTGGAAGCCCATTCATGTGCAGAACAAACTGGATTCTCTTCTGCCTAATGAATCCTCTACAATCCTGTCATCTAAGCACTGGTTCCAAATCCTTACGCTGGGCGATGAATGTAAGAGGCAGAAAGAACCCAGCCAGGTTTGCCAGATGCCAGGTGAAGTTCTAGGTCTGGTAGTTAGAAAAGGCTTGTTTGGCCCTATAAATTGAGCTGATTTGAATGGCTACAGAAGGATAATGATTCATGATGTGAGTGCTGTGCTCTCACATTTCTAACCATGACCTCCCTGTCAGGAAATCACTGTATTAGCAAAGCTCTGCCTCATTCCCTAGGATCATTCAGTCGTGCTATGCAGACCCAAGGATGTATACCAGACATGAAAAAGCAGCTCTCTCTGAGTCTTTTCATTATTATCTGTTGGAGGCATTCCAGCCCGCCCCTTCCTCCCTGCACAGGGCAAACCTAATGGGACACTTCATGACTATGCAAAAGAGGGAATGATTTATTTAGGGTTGTGAAATTGCATTTAATCTCAGCTGCTGCAGAGATTCCTTGGGCTGCCACGCAGGGAAACTATTTATTGACAGTCTACTAGCCAGATTTATAAAGGGGTCTTGTTAATGAGTTAGGGTAACCCATCAGCTAGAAAAATTTCATTGCTATCACAGCCTAGGCACATATCTGGTAATCAACAACAGGGAGGATGTAGATAATGGAAGTGGTGCTGTTTTTCTGTATCACATAATGTATAAACATTTTCAGGCATCCAATCCAAAAAAATTAAATCGCAAAAAGGGCCATAACTCAAAGAAACATAGTCAGATTTTGACCAAAATTGGCAGATAGCTGCATTATCAATTGTATTTAGAAGCTATGTACTTAAAGTAGTATTGTTTTGGAAAATTTGGGAACTATTTAGCCCCATGTGATATACTTTATGCATTTTCACATACTTTTTTGCCATCGGTTAAAGCAAAAGTCTGTAGTCATACGACAGTATAAGATTGTTTGTACCATATCATTTATCAAAATACTTGTCATTCTTTGTAGCATGGATTAATTTGAGGGGGGGAAATTGCTATTTTACATTGTATGAATATTGGCTACTGTCCAATGACTCCTTCAGTGGCAACTGATGTTAACACAGTGCACACCATGATGAAATATTTTCAGGATATGTTCCACTCTCTGAGCCAAGACAGGACCTATGTCATGTATGATGAAGCAGTCTTCTGCAAAGCACTGTTGATTAAGTGAAGGAATCAAAACAGATTTGACAATGACGACCTTGAGATGGGAGGCGTGCATCATGGAGCAAATTTCATGGGTGATACAGCATCTATGGTGCGTCAGCCATGCTCTAAGAGGGAAGGCATATAACCATGGCATTAGAATCCATAAACTTATGAATGAGACAATTACTTGCTTGAAGTGGGTGGCACTTGGCAATTCCATGAACATTGATATTCTCCCAGAAGATGAGAAGAGACACATCTTGGAGAAAGCTCGAACACACATTGAAGCTTTTGAAGATGTGGAGCAGGCACACTGAGAAAACAGAATGGAAGCACAGAATGCTCTGGCAGACTTGATGAACAGCTCCCAAGCATTGCACGAGCTCATGGACACTTACTTTACCCAAGGGAAAAACTGTTCAGATACATTTCCATCTAGGGAAAACTAGGTAACACATTGCTCCCAACCACTGATGGATTACATAGCAGCAAAGAGAAGCAATAACAAGTCCGTGGAGCTTGAGACATTTGCAGAGATGATCCCCCTATGACATTGTGGTCATATGAATTATGCCAGATGGGTTGTATAAGTGTTAGCAGAAGCTAGATCTCTGGGAGAGGAGAAGCCGCATATATACTGTAGGAATCATCAGCATCTTTGCACAATAGATAAGGCTCTGACCAAGGATTACCTGACTGTATGTTTTAAGTATCAGAGGGGTAGCCGTGTTAGTCTGGATCTGTAGAAGCAGCAAAGAATCCTGTGGCACCTTATAGACTAACAGACGTTTTGGAGCATGAGCTTTCGTGGGTGAGTACCCACTTCGTCAGATGCATGTAGTGGAAATTTCCAGGGGCAGGTATATATATGCTAGCAAGCAAGCTAGAGATAACGAGGTCAGTTCAATCAAGGAGGATGAGGCCCTGTTCTAGCAGTTGAGGTCTGGCTCTGTTGATCTGTTTCCACCAAGCATTCTCAAAACTACAATACCCGCACGAGGAAATAAGGAAACAAATCAACAGAGCCAGATGTGTACCCAGAAGTCTCCTACTGCAAGACAAACCCAAGAAAGAAACCAACAGGACTCCACTGGCCATCACGTACCGCCCCCAGCTAAAACCCCTCCAACGCATCATCAAGGATCTACAACCCATCCTGGACAATGATCCCACACTTTCATAGGCCTTGGGTGGCAGGCCAGTCCTTGCCCACAGACAACCTGCCAACCTGAAACATATTCTCACCAGTAACTGCACACCGCACCATAATAACTCTAGCTCAGGAACCAATCCATGCAACAAACCTCGATGCCAACTCTGCCCACATATCTACACCAGCGACACCATCACAGGACCTAACCAGATCAGCCACACCATCACTGGTTCATTCACCTGCACATCCACCAATGTAATATACGCCATCATATGCCAGCAATGCCCCTCTGCTATGTACATCGGCCAAACTGGACCGTCTCTACGGAAAAGGATAAATGGACACAAATCAGACATTAGGAATGGCAATATACAAAAACCTGTAGGAGAGCATTTCAACCTCCCTGGCCACACTATAGCAGACCTTAAGGTGGCCATCCTGCAGCAAAAAAACTTCAGGACCAGACTTCAAAGAGAAACTGCTGAGCTTCAGTTCATCTGCAAATTTGACACCATCAGCTCAGGACTGAACAAAGACTGTGAATGGCTTGCCAACTACAGAACCAGTTTCTCCTCCCTTGGTTTTCACACCTCAACTGCTAGAACAGGGCCTCATCGTCCCTGATTGAACTGACCTCGTTCTCTCTAGCTTGCTTGCTAGCATATATATACCTGCCCCTGGAAATTTCCACTACATGCATCTGAGGAAGTGGGTATTCACCCACGAAAGCTCATGCTCCAAAACGTCTGTTAGTCTGTAAGGTGCCACAGGATTCTTTGCTGCTTTTGTATGTTTTAAGGCAGCTGTAATAGTTATGACAAAACAAAGGTGTGGAATGCAGCCTTTGATCTCCACCAAGAAGCTACTGCAGAACACATGGCTGCAGATGAAATTGCTGTCCAAGGTATTAAAAAATGACTGAAAGAATGACAAATCCTTTTAGCACTGAGCCTGGAACAAGCCCACACAACAGTCACTTGTGAACGTTGCAACATCTACTGTGGGCCCACCTGAAAGTGCAGTTTTGTGCACAATAAGAGAGACTGGCACATGATAAATGAAGCCGTTCGTAACCAGGAGGCTGCAAAGGGGTGAGGGAGACCTCTTTGTGCCCATAGAAAGGCATAATCTCAAATCATTTGGTAGTCTCAACAAAACAATCAAACAAAAGAAGCAGTCAGCACAAGCAATAAGTATTGATAGTCAGATATTCAGCAAGCTGACAATTTTTTTGACCAGTCCAGAGATGTTGCTATCCAGGGTTTGATGACACGTGAGCTGGCACCAGTCCCACTTTCCCTCTTCAACTCGGGTGGATCTCTAAGAAATGCCCAAAAGAGGAACACACTGTCTTGGCTGGAGAAAAATCTGTCAATGGTTGAGCTACCAGCATCTAATAAGCCAACGTCAGCTATTCTTGAACTTGAGATGCTTCTGCAGATGGTGTGCAATGATACTGCCAAGTGCAAAACTACTTGAGAGCTGTCTGATCAGCTGCTGCACTCTACTGTCAGACTGCAATGTCCAATCAAATCTGGTGAGAGAGCCCGCAGGGGGAATGTCCAAATGCAAGATGTTTGGAGCCCCTAGTCTGTTCACACCATTACCAAAGCAACACTTGCAGATGATATCAAATTCAAAGAATAAATCTAACATTGCAAACTTTCTCCTCAGTGACTGGATTGTGAAGTGTGGACAGAGATTGTCACCTGGTCGTTACATATAACGACGTGTCATTTATAAACTTGCACCCAGTACCTACAGCATGAGCAGTTTTCAGGGCAAAGAGCAGATATGCTCAAGATGATATGACAGTCTAGAAAGGTTAGTTAACAAAGAACCGAGCAGTAGCTGAATCAAGTAGGCCTTGCTCAGGATCACTAGCAAGATTTGAAGGTAGGTACCTGCAGTCCAACCCAACTACAGCTTTTTCAATCAGCAGCCTCTGGCTAACAGGTATCTTTATTGTACTGTAGTACAATCTGCAAGCATCTCTAGCTAATGCGTGCTACAAGTTTTTGCTAAGAACCAAAAGAAGTGAGAAACTGTCACTACCTTCAGGCAGCACCTGAAATGTGTAAATTATAATTCATAGACAGGAAATCATGCAACAGTTCAGTGTCTTTAGGTGGCCCCTGTCAACAGATGGGTGATGGATAGCATGGGACATCTTGTTCCTCAAATGATGGTTCTGCCACCTGCTCCAGAAACCATCTTTGCCTTTGTGCAGCATAGCTGGGAAAGTATCTGTGCAACAAAGAGATGCAAATACCACTGTGAAGATTTGGTGTGCTGCAATGCACTCAGTTGTGACATTGACGAGTGCAGCAGAAGAGCACTGAATACATCAGACATTTTCTGAGGGAGAGTGGAAATGGTTCAGCTATCTGCAAATTACTGAGACTGTTTTTGAGAATAAATATAGCTCTGGGGAGTGTTGTATTAGACATTCAGTAGGTCATAGTTATATGTAGGAGTTATATAAGAGTATACGGTTCTACATGGTTATTTACACAATATATTCACATAAGATATTCTATAGTCCTACTACTACGAATCATTACTGTTGTAGAGTAGTTTACATGTATTATCACTGCATTCAGTGATAGTAAAATGATGATTACAGTTGTACCATGTGTGCTTTAGATAATATAAAAATATGTTTTGTAATTAAGGGGTGGGGGGCTTAGTATCTACATAGATTCATAAAAATAGCAGACAAAAGGAATCTTTGCTCACATCAGTCCATTCTGTAAATGATGACAGACGTTTTGAGGTATTACATGGCACAAACAAGCTCTTGCTATCATGTGACTACAGGCTTTCACTCTAACTGAAGGCAAAAAAGTACAGGAAATTGCACACATATCATCAGGGGCTAAATATGTCCCAAACTTCCCAAAGCAATATTATTTTGACGGCATTGGTGCATTATCAATTTATTTAGAAGCTTTCTGCCAATTTTGGTCAAAATTAAAGTCTGCGTTATGGCCCTTTTTGTGATTTTTCATGACTTTTTTTCCAATTGGATGCTGATAACATTTACACATTATGGCGTATAGGAAAACAGCTCCACTTACAACATCTACATCCACGCTGGTGTGATGACCACCACATATGTGCCTAACGGGGTAGCAATGACATGGTTACCTCTTAGTGCCCAAAACAGATGCAGGCTGGTAGACTCTGAAGAAAAGTCCCTCATGTAGTCAGCCTGGAATGCTTTCTTTCCTATTTGTATATTATTTTTACAGTGACTCCTCACTGGTTCTCTTTTCTGTTAGGTCTCCCTACCGTGAAATGCATTAGTGGTGGTGGTATGTGTTGAGAATGGCAGCAGCTGGAGGTGATGCAGTGCTCACCCTGAGAAATACAGTTTCAATAGTCAGACAGAACTGCAGTGGGAGAGCCAGTCCCAGAACCTGCAAACCACTTATGCACGTGATGCATTACTCATCTAATGTTTGCAGGATTAGGGGTTAAGAGTGTCTAGGGTTTTATTTTATTTTTTTGCGGGGGGTGAGGGCAGGGAGTCTATCAAAATCACTGAACACGTCTGCAGCAGGGAGGGGGTTGTAATAGCTGCACATAAAAGGTAAAGCCAAATTCTATTAATAAAAACACCAAAGACATGCCCACACCCAAAGCTTACCAAACCACACACATCAAAATGCACTAAAAGCACATTAAGATTGCAAGGACAAGCACTTGACAGTTAGGAAATGTCAGACTTACAGTTTCCTATGCTGCAACCCAAATTCAGACTCCTTGCTTATCTGCATTATGCTAGTCTTTAATTACATGATCACGTCCTATTCCTCCCTTCACTGGAGTCTGAATTATAGTTGCATGGGCAACTAGTAAATGCCAGTTTTACAGCTTTCAAGGGCTTGACTTCGCAACCTAAATAACGTTCTTTAATTTAGTTTTTTGTCATCATAACATGTCCCTGTTTACAAGGGGAAAGTCTGAGAAGACAAAAGGCACTGCTGCTAAATCAGAGTCGCAGATGCTGACATGAGATTTCTTTTCAGGCTGGTAACTGTAGTATCAATACTATAGCACATCACCACTGACTTTGTTTCCTCTCTTTGCAGAGTTAGTCATCCCTGACAGTGCTAATGTATTTTATGCCATGAACAGCCAGGTGAACTTTGACTTCATCCTACGGAAAAAATCCTCCCTTGATGGGCAAGTGAAGATGCGGAGCCGATCTAGTTTGACACTTCCCAGAACTGCCAAAAGGGGGTGCTGGACTAACAGACACAGCAAAATCACACTTTGAAGAGAATGAGCTAACACAAAGGAGATGTGGTTTAGAAAAAAGAAAACTTTGATACCATCCAGTATTACAAAGTCATGGAAGATGAAGGTGTCAGTGTTTGACTTTGGAAAGATTTGAGACTGGAATACAAAGTGTGCATTCACTATAGATACATAGAGATGAACATCGAGAGAGAGAGAGAGACTTATGGGACAGTCACTATGGAAATATATTTTGCACATTGGCCTAGGAAGGTGAGGTCACATATACAGGGAAAAATGGAATTGCCAACCAATCTTGTCTTAAGAATTCCACATAAGCTAAATCTCCTCCTTGGAAAACAGATTCTCCTTTGTGCCAGTATTACCTAGAACAAGAACTTTAAATTTATTTTTATACATTGGAGAAGAAAACTGTTGCAATTAAATTCCACCTGAATCAAGCAGGAGGATCTGAGCAGCCGTCAGCTGAATGATAACACTGATTTCCAAAGGGTGTGGATGAGTTGATGGCTGCTAGTTCCTCCCCCTGTCTGACAAGTGTTGCCTCCAGGAGGCTTTCACATCTGTGAAGAAGAAAGGAGCGTTGAGCCCCTCCTAAAACACTAGTCTAGAGACACAAGGAAGAATGCAGTTGTGTGCATGTAGGTTGGTTTCACGGAACTGACAAACATTTTTTGCAGTTGTTCAAAGCCAGAAAATACATTTTGAGGGTTTTCCAAAGAACATTAAGAAAATGGGCCAGGGTTGCTTTTGGATGAATGTCATGTTTTGTTAATGAGCAAGGCAAGGAAACTCAACCAACGTTACTTCTCTGGACCTTGTTCACATCTTAATGCCACTATAGTGTGTTCTTCCTTAGGCTTACCTAATCTGTTTAACAGGAATCAAGGCCTTTTGCATGTACAGTTGCAAGTTCTCCAAATTCACTGATGTACCTCGTTGTAATGTGCAATCCCTCTTCAGGTGCAGAACTCTACATTAATCCACATTGATTCAGTAAGAGGCAACTATATTATTTTGTGCTTTAAAAGTGGCATAAAACAGACATGTTTATTATTCAGTGCCCAAAATTACTACAGATCTTATAAACTTGTAGCATTATTATACATAATCTTCAACCACCACCTTCTCTTATATGCTTCTATTAACTGAATAGTTTCCTGACATGGTACATCCTTCCAGATGGAATAAAGAATTTAACCTTCTGTAAAGGCTCCCATAGCTGCTATTCTCTGTGAAACTTTAAATGACGCATTTGTTAACTCGAAGATACAAGTCTCCCTTCAGAACACATGCATAATTAAAAGGTCACATAAAAGATTTTAATTCAAAGCCATAAATGACACATTGGATTGTAAGCAACACTCACAGAACAGATTGTCTTTTCAGAATACTAGAGCTGGTTAAAATAAACTCAGATCTTGAATTTTATACAAGTCTGGAGCATGTTTTACCAGTTCTGTAGCACTGATTGTCAAAGCTGGGCCTAGAGTCCATTACCAAATACCCATGATGTACCAATAAATGTCTTAAATGGTGTTGGGTCTTTACTATGTAAAGAATTATTCCCATTTAAAAGGCAGCTCATTCTCTATAGTTTGAGTATCTTAAATCCAAGTTGTATTTTTATTTTGGGAATGAATAGATCCAGTTTTGAACTGAGCCTTAGATGTGTCTAATATTGGGTCAAGTTTACAACAGAACTAAAGTTCAGTTTCCTTTGTAGTTCAGTAAAGTCCAGTCCCCATGGCAGACTTAAGTATTATCTAGATCATCCCTGAGAGGTGCTTGTCTAACCTGCTCTTAAAAATCTCCAGTGATGGAGATTCCACGGCCTCCCTAGGCAATTTATTCCAGTGCTTAACTACCATAACAGTTAGGAATTTTTTCCTACTGTCCAATTTAAACTCCCCTTGATGCAATTTAAGCCCATTGCTTCTTGTCCTGTCCTCAGAGGTTAACAAGAACAATTTTTCTCCCTCCTCCTTGTAACAATTTTTTATGTACTTGAAAATCGTTGTCACGTCCCTTCTCAGTCTTCACTTCTCCAGACTAAACAAATCCAGTTTTTCAATCTTTCCTCATAAGTCATGTTTCTACATTTTTGCTGCTTTCCTCTGGACTTTCTCTAACTTGTCCATATCTTTCCTGAAATCTGGCACCCAGAACTGGATACAATACTCCAGTTGAGGCCTAATCAGCATGGAGTAGAATGGAAGAATTACTTCTCGTGTCTTGCTTACAACACTCCTGCTAATACATCCCAGAATGATGTTTGCTTTTTTTGCAACAGTGTTACACTGTTGACTCATATTTAACTTTTAGTCCACTATGACCCTCAGATCCCTTTCCGCAATACTCCTTCCTAGGCACTCATTTCCGTTTTCTATGTGTGCAATTGATTGTTCCTTTCTAAGTGGAGTACTTTGCATTTGTCCTTATTGAATTTCATCCTATTTACCTCAGACCATTTCTCCAGTTTGTCCAGATCATTTTGAATTTAATCCTATCCTCCAAAGCACTTTGTATCGTTCACAAACTTTGTAAGTGTACTCTCTATGCCATTATCTAAATCATTGATGAAGAGAACTGGACCTAGGACCAAACCCTGCAGGACCCCACTTGATATCCCTTCCAGCTTGTGAACTACTCTCTGGGAATGGTTTTCCAACCAGTTATGCACCCACCTTACAGTAGCTCCATCGTGGTTGTATTGCCCTAGTTTATGAGAAGGTCATGTAGAACAGTATTACAAGCCTTACAGAAATCAAGATATATACATCTACCATTTCCCCCTCCACAAGATTTGTTAACCTGTCAAAGAAAGCTATTAGGTTGATTTGAACGCAATGTGTTCTTGACAAATCCATGCTGTTACTTATCACCTTATTATATTCTAGATGTTTGCAAACAGATTGCTTAATTATTTGCTCCATTATCTTTCTAGGTAATGAAGTTAAACTAACTGGTCTGTAACTCCCCCTTTTTATAGGCTGGCACTATAATTGACCTTTTCCACTTCTCTGGAATCTCACCCATCTTCCATGACTTTTTGAAGATAATTACTAATGGCTCAGATATCTCTTCAGTCAGCTTCTTGAGTATTCTAGTATTTCATCAAGCCCTGCTGACTTGAAGACATCTAACTTATCTAAGTAATTTTTAACTTGTTCTCTCCCTATTTTAGCCTCTGATCCTACCTCATTTTCACTTGCATTCACTATGCTAGATGTCCAATCGCCAGGGCCGGTGCAAGGAAGTTTTGCGCCCTAGGCGAAACTTCCACCTTGCGCCCCCTCAACCCTGCAGCAGCTCCCCTTTGTCCTGAGGCGCCCCCCCACTCGTGGCAGCTCCCCACCCCCTCGGCAGCTCCCCACCCCCAGGCCCAGGGAGCCCTGCGGTACCTCCCCACCCTAGCTCACCTCTGCTCCGCGTCCTCTCCGAGCACGCTCTCCTGCTCTAATTCTCCTCCCAGGCTTGCGGTGCCAAACAGCTGATTGGCGCCGCAAGCCTGGGAGGCAGGAGAAGCGAAGCAGTGACTGCACGGTGGAACCCCTGGGCTGCTGGCAGTGGTGCACCGACCCAGGGGAACCCCTGGGCTGCTGGCTGCCAGCGGCAGCGCGCTGACCTCAGGGAACCCCTGGGCTGCCGGCAGCGGCGCGCTGACCCTGGGGAACGCAGCTCAGACTCCCTCTCCCTCCCAGGGCAGCGGCCGCTCAAACACTTAAAAAAAAAATAGAGGGCGCCGCTTTTTGGTGCCCCCAAATCCTGGTGCCCTAGGCAACTGCCTAGTCCACCTAAATGGTAGCACCAGCCCTGCCAATCGCTACTAACCTTTTTGGTGAAAATTGGAACCAAAAAGTCAGTTAGCACTTCTGCCTCACCCCCCCCCCATCATTGACTAATGGGCCTACCCTGTCCCTGCCCTTACTCTTGCTTCTAATGTATTTGGAGAATGTTTTTCTCAGTCCTTTGAGTAAGATGAGGGAAGGTTATATATAAAGATGCATGAAGCAGCATATGGACTCCAGGCAGGACCCCGTTTCTTACATGAGAGAGAGATGTGGTGCTTTGTAAAGCTCCAGTCCTCTTTTCTTCTGTTCCCATAACAGTCCGCACCAGCTCCTGCCCCTTTTTTACCTCTGAAGTTTTCTGGAGTGGGTTGTGTTGAACTGTGACCATTTCAAAATTCAGATCAAGTTTAGTCTGACTATGAAAAACAAAACTACAAAACACTACTGCACCCACACACAAGCAGAGAAAGAGTTTTCTTTGGCTGTGATGCTGCAACCAGCTTAGCACAGGTGAACCTCTGTGCCTACACAAAGCTCATTACAAATGATCAGAGCCATAATCTGTAAGCTGTTTGGGGCAAGGGCTATCTTGGTATCTGTTATGTATGGAACTGAGCATGTTCTTAAGTGCATTAAATTTGCACTTCCTTTCCAAAAAGCCTTTACCTCTGGTTAAGCCAAAGCATGAACAACTGCCTTGAGAAAGGAATTCATTTGAAAGTAATGAGCAACTGCAAAAGGGAAGGAGGAGAAAAGTATTTATAATAGAGGTGGGAATGCAGCATCATATCAGGATGCGCCTGCTCCCAGTCTGCTCATAAGTAAGTTTGGAAAGTAGTAGTTTACTGGGAAAAATCTGTTTCATTTTGCAGGGGAAAAAGGTGGGGCCACACTGACGCATCTAGCTAATAAAATAAGACTCATGAAATTATGCAAAACTTGTTCTTTCCTTTTTCTGAAACTGGCATTTACAGGCCCTGCATCATTCACAGCGTAGTAATGAAATGAAATGAAAACATTTTTGATTGTTCAGTAAAAGTTTTGTTTCTAGTAAAACACTATGACCGTACTTTACCTACTCAAGCACACAGGCGGCGAGCTATATATTTATTCCCAGGTGGGGCCCGGGTCCAGCTCCACCAATATTTGGGGCTGGGTGTCCCCCAGGCCCCACCTGCCAGCCCCCTCCCCCAAATGTCCCCTGGCCCCAACTTGCTGCTTCCACGGACAGCCCCCTGAACAGAGCATCTCTGACTCTTCCGAGCAGCTCTGTGCTGCCTCCCTGCAGCAACTGCTGCCTCCGGGTCCTAGTGCCCCCCACTTCTCTGGCAGGGCAGACTGACTCTGAGGCTGCCCTTCCACCTCAGACCCTTCCCTTTTCCAACGGGACCCTCCACCAGCACAGCCCCCCCCCCACCTGCAGTCACTGCTCCTGCCCCCATGCTTGGCAAGGAGCCAGCCCCATCCCTCACCCCCCAGTGAGGCTATTGTCAGGGACAACAGTAGGGAGGAGGTGCACACAGCACCCCCCAGCACCCTCCATGGGGGAGGTGAGGGAGATTCCTGGACCAGAGAGCGGCCCTAGGAGCACAGGCAGGGACAGTGGTGAGGGTGGGAAAGGGGGTGCTCCTTCCTCAGAGCTCCCTGCTGCTGGCAAGGAAAGGGCTGGAGGGGGGAGTCCTCTCTGGCTCCTGTCCCGGAGCAGCCTGCCTGCACCCAAACTCATCCCCACTCCTGCTCCACCCCAGAGCCCACACCCTTAGCCCGAGCTTTCACCCGCCACCACACCCTCAACCCTCTACCCTAGCTCTGAGCCCCTCCAACACCCCAAATACCTTATCCCCAGTCCTAGCCAGAGCCCTCATCCCCCTGCACCCTAACCCTCTGCCCAAGCCTTGAGCCTTTCCAGCACTCCAAACGTCTTATCTCCAGCCCCAGCCAGAGCCCTCATCCCCCGCACCCCAATCTTCTGCCTCAGCCCTGAGCCCTCTCCACCACCACATACACCTTATCTCCAGCCCCAGCCCTCATCCCCCTGCACTCTAACCCTCTGCCACAGCCCTGCGCCTAACACCCCAACCCCCTCAACCCAAGACAGAGCGCTCAGCTCCCACACTCCTACTCTTGCCCTGAGACCCACCCATACCCTAAACCCCTCATCTGCAGCCACACCCCTCACTCCTGCACCCCCTCCCATCCCCAAACTCCCTCCCAGAACCTGAACCCCAATCCCCTGCCCCAGTCTAGGGCCTGCACTCAAGACCTCCTCCCCCATCCAAACTCCCTCCCAGAGCCTTGGCCAGGTGTGTGGCGGTGGGGCGGGGGGAGCTTGAGCGGGAAGGAGTGGGTTCTGGGCACCACCAAAATTTCTGCCACCCCCTGCTCAAGCACCCACATGATTCAACAGCTGTGCTTAACTGAGATTGCACTGCACCAATTTGAGAGCATCCGCTTAGGCTGGGCCCCCATCTGATTTCCTTGCTTCAGAAACAAAGTCTGTTATATACAGCTGAGGCTATGACACACAGTGCCTGGCCTGCCAAGCAGAAGCCTCACCTGACAAAATGTAACAAGCAATCTTACACTCCTCAGCCTCGAGCCAGGGGTTCCCAAACTTCTTTCGCCTGTGCAGCGGCAATACGCACAGAGGCCCACTAGTAACACTTCCTGAGGAAAATTACTAATTATATACATGGCAACGATCTATACCAGCAGATGGCCAGTACTCATAGGGTGCATCATTCCACTATCCATCAGTGCTAGGCCTGAGGGCAGGTGCCACGCCGCCTCCCCAATGGCAGTGTGCCCCATGATGCCCAGCACCTAGGGGTGCCAGGCATCCTGACCAGCTGCTAAAAGTCAGGTTACCTGCAGTCACCAGCCTCTGCTGCCAGGGATGAGAGCAGGAAGCACAGCAGCTGCTATTGGAGCCTGTTCTGTTTAGCAGAGGGGGTTCTCAAACTGGGGAGGTCAGGACCCCTGGGGGTTGTGAGGTTATTACATAGGGGGTTGGGAGCTGTCAGGCTCCACCGCCCCCCCCCCCCCGCCCAAAAAAACCCCACTTTGCCTCCAGAATTTATAATGGTGTTAAATACATTTTAAAAAATGTTTTTAATGTGGGGAGGGACGGGGGGGGTCGCACTCAGAGGCTTGCTACGTGAAAGGGGGCCCCAGTACAAAAGTCTCCGAACCCCTGGTTTAGCAGCTGCTGCTCTTCCCACCCACAGCCTGACAGAGAGCCCTGGCTGATTCCTGAACCGGGCTCCAAAGCAAATACTGGCGCTGTCTGGGAGTAACCTGTCTGCCCCGCCATGCCCTGATTTCCCCAGCCCCTCACTTCAGGGAGCGCCCCCACCCCCCCCAACCTTCTGTTCCCCAATTTCCCCTCCCTGGCCCCCTCACTCCAGGGACCAACCAACCCTGCTCTGCCCCCATTTCCACACTCCAAGGACCAACACACACACTCCCCCCCCCGCCCTCCACTGTGCCCTGACTGCCTCGGGCCCTCGCTCCAGGGCGCCCCCCCCCACCTTCTCTGCTGTGCCCCGAGTTCTGGGGTGAGGGAATTGGGCAGCCAGGCTCCGGATCAGCTCTTCCCAGCCCTACAGGTGAGTCCCGGGGAAACTGAGCAACGGGGCAGGGGTGGAGCGTGCACGACAAGGGAGGTGGGGAGCGCTGGGGGGCAGGGCCTTGGGGGAAGAGGTGGGGCAGGGGTGTTTTGTTTGCGGGGATTAGAAAGCTGGCAATGCCACCAGCACCCCTTCCCTTGCAGACTTAGGGCAAAAGCCCTGAATTTACCCTGCCCCAAATCGAGCCAAAGCGCCATGTTCCCCCCCCCCCAACCCCTTACCATCAGCAAGGGCCCTCGGCCCCCTAGGAACACTGGTGGTTGGCCGGGGGCGGGCTGAGGGCCATTGGTGTTGCCTCTCACCGGTGGCAGGTGTGGCACATTCTGCTCCGCCCTGGGACTGCCACAGCGTCAGCACCAGCTCAGCCTGCAGGGCCCAGATCTCCTGCAGCAGGCAGCGAGACCGCCCCCCCAAAGGAGCTGGGGCGAGAAGCAGAGAAAGGAAACAGAACCGGGTACCCCAGTCAGATCAGGGGCTCAGCCCCAGAGACCCCCAGCCAGGCCCTGGGGCAGAGGTGTGTGTGGTGGTGGGCAGTACCAAGACCCCGTTTGGTCCAAGATGGCTCACAAAGCCGGCTCACGGGGGGGGCGGGGTGGAGAAGGGCAGAAGCCCCGTTAATGGTATTTCACAGGGAGGTAAGGCAGTCAGGGGTTGTGGGGGTGGGGGGTGGACTCCCGGGTTTGGCAGGGCCGCCACCTATGTCTGCCCCCACCCTTCACCTGCCATCTCTGCCAGCAGATCACCCGGAAGGCTGTGTTGCGGGCCACCTTCGGGAGTCCCTGCTGGCACTCACAGTGTAATAAGCTCACGGCAGCCAAACAACAGTAGCACGCAAGAAAGCAAAGGAACAGCCAGCAGTGTGCTTTAGCCCAGGGGCTCAAAACCTTTTCTTGCTGCGCCTCCCCACCCCCTCCATGCTATAAAAACCTCCAGGGCCCAGCAGGGTGGGGGTGGGGAACTCGGGCATAGTTTGACTTCTATTGGGGGGCTGTCAGGGCTTGAGCCAGCTCTGCACAGCAGGGTCCAGGGAGGGAGCGCCCTCTCTACCCTGACTCACCTCAGCTGGCCACCCAGCTTTTCTGGGTTGTGGGGGTGACGCAACCAAAAACTATAACTCAAAGGGATGAACTCAGCTAAAAAAGTTTGAAAAACGGCACTGGGGGCTGTGTGCAGGCGGGAGGAGGGGGTAGCTCAGGGTTCAGGGAGGGGGTTGCTAGGGGCTGTGTGCAGGCATGGGGTAGCTCAAGGTGTAGGGAGAGAGTTGCTAGGGGCTGTGCGCAGACGGGGGGGAGCTCAGCATGCAGGGAGGAGGTGCTAGGTGCTGTGTGCAGGTGGGAGGAGCTCGGTGCAGGGAGAGGGTTGCTAGGGGCTGTGTGCAGGCCGGGGGGTAGCTCAGGGTGCTGGCAGAGGTAGCTAAGTGGTGTGTGCAGGCGGGTGGAGCTCAGGGTGCAGGCAGGGGCTAGCTAGGTGCTGTGTGCAGGCGGAGGGGGAGCTCAGGGTGCGGGGAGTGTTGCTAAGGGCTGTGTGCAGGCAGCGGGGTAGCTCAGGGTGTGTGGGGGTTGCTAGGGGCTGTGTGCAGGCAGAGGGGTAGCTCAGGGTGCAGGGAGAGGAGTAGCTAAGGGTATGTGCAGGCGGGGGGGTAGCTCAGGGTGCAGGGAGAGGAGTAACTAGGGTGTGTGTGTGGGCTGGGGATTCCCACCCAATGGAAGTTGCAGAGTTGGCACTCGGGATGGGGGCAGTGTGTGGAGGGAGACCCCCCCTGGCTGTCCCTGCGCCTGGGAGCAGGACATGCCACTTCCAGGAGTGGCACAGAGCAGGGGCAGGTAGGGAGCCTGCCTTAGCACTGCCGGACTTTCAGCGGCCTATTAAAATCTCCCAGATTGGTTTTGGTAACCTCTGGGAGATGAAGGCCGATCCCAGGAGACTCTCAACCAGTCCGTGAGGGTTGGCAACCCTCCCTTCCGGGGACTATGCCCCAGCCAGATGGCTTCATGCCCATGCTCCTTCTGTGTGAGTAACGAGCACCAATGCTGCCTATTTCAGCGGTGACCATGTTATCAAAGCTAATACTTAAGCGCACCATTCCACCTCTCCGACCGTTACTCTTCTCTTCTCTGCCACCTAGCCCTAAGAGTCCTCATCTACCCCCCCCATTTATGCAAATACTGAACACGTACAATGGAGATGTGCCAAACCGGGACTTTCCTTTTGCAAAATGTCTTTCCCATTGTGGTTTCCAGGGATTGCTCCCGTCCAAAGCAGTGTTATCGCTGAATTGAAGAGAAATGGCTATTTGCACCATGAAAAGCATGCTAATATCAGCATTTCCATATTCTCCCTGGGCAAAGCCACCTATATGCAAAACCTGCCCCATCTCTGAGGGAAGCGTGTGAAATCTTTGTGATGCTGTGTTCACATGCATAATGAAATGTGAAAGAACCTGAATTCTTGCATAGTTTTCCCTTTCTTGCCCCTACTACTTTAAAACTGATGTTTACTTTCACTGTTGTTCTCCAAGTGGGCTTGCACAAGTGGGCTCCTGCTCCCGCACTGAAGTTAATGTCAAGATTCGTATTGACGTCAGTGGGTCAAGGCAAAGCCCCTTCTGATGAGCAGCAGTGCCACCATGTTCTGCATGTTTATATTTTTCAAATCCTCCTTTTAAAACAGCAGAGCAGAAAGCAAGGAGCGTCTTTCTGAACAGTGCCACCTGCTGGCCAACCAGGCTCAAAATGGAGGTCAGGTCTGCCCCGCAGGCTGGAGAATAAAGACCGGATTATGGGGATGGAGGCTTTATAAAAAGGGAAAAACAACACTTAATTTGTGCCAGGGCTTGGCAGTTCATAGCCCTGGCACCTCTGGGCTTGCTGCATCAGTTATGAATGCAAAAAAATTGCTTGAGCCCCCAGCATCTAATTACTTGAGCTCTGGCACCTATTTCATTACAAATTACGTAGTAGGAGAAAAACCCCAAATCATTCCCAATGGTCCAGGGATGCCCCACAATCCTTATTCCACATGTGCCAAGTTTCATGGCTAGGCCACTTTCTTCAGCCTGGGGTGTGGACAAGGCTGCACCTCATGGGGCAGTTGTGGAACATGTGTTTGTGGTTAGGGGCCAGGGGAACAGGCTCACAAAATCTTAAATTCATGATGGATTTGGTGAAGTGCAAGAGTCCCACTGACTCTGTTGAGAGCCAGATCAGGGTCCAAAATGTTGTAGCTATGATCTTTGGGTCTCTTTGTTATCTTTCTATGCCTTCTTTCAACATCCCTGTGAAGATGCCCCAAAGCAGCATGGCAGACCCCAGCCCTGCTCACCCAGCATTCTCTGTCCAAGAGCTCCACATAAATTAAGACTCTACACAGCTAATCATCTTGCATCCAGTTCTATGTATTATCAGACCCGCTGATAGTAACATGTCTTCTTTAGGAGAGAGCACAACATTATCAGCAATTGTTAAAAAAAGAAAAACCAACCACACGCTCCAATGTACAGCTCATCCAGAAAGTGAAACAATCTCTTTACATTTTAGGCCAGGAGGATTTTTTTTTCCCCTTCCCCCTCCCCCCCCAACTTTGTGTTGCACAGAAAAAGATCTAAATCTACATCAGCTAAATCTAAGAAGTGTAGCACAAGATCACCTGTCTTATGGGACACTTTAAAAAACAACAACATGACTTACTATGCTGACATCTTACCCAATACTGAGTATATCAGAAGTCGTCCTCCTCACATTTAAAAATATATAAAAGGCAAGTTGCCTTTTTGTCCTGCAATATACAATTCTAATGCAGCCATTCAACAAAGAACAGCAGGCTGGACACCATTAACATTTTCATGGTTTTCTTTTTAAAGGGACACTGTCAAGTAGGTTAGGCCCAAACCTATCAGTGAGGAAACTGAAACGGTTTTTTTATATATATTAATTGGAAAGGAAACCTAAAAGGTTTGTAGCCAAGACTCAGGAAGTGAAACTGACCATTAACAGGAAGTAGGACTGGCTGATTTAGTTTCACTGCTCAGTGTGAATGAAACGCATTTAAAAAAAAGAAAACAAAACACATATGTGGCAAAAAAGTACAGTGGATTTTAAAATAGATTATTAAAACTGAAATAGCTAAGGCATCAGTTTAGGAGGTTGCAGACACATCTTAGGAGACTGTGACCATCCTCTCTTTCCTTATGGCTAGATGGGATGGGAGGGGCGTCTTGAAACGTAGGAGAAAGAGGACTCTGTCCTGAAACTGTTCTGTATTGCAACATGAAGTGAGGACTCACATTATGGAAGAGGTGTAGATAGCCACACAGATGAGGCCATTTTTGAAGTCACTGTGATCTTGACAGTGATCCTTTAAAACACACACACACACACACACGCGAGCGCATACCTTCTCTCAGAGAATGGGGTTAAAAAACACAAATCAACAACAGTTAATGTTATGCAGCAGCACAGTGACAACTATCTGGAAAGGACTTACACGTCAAACCCCCTATATATATTAATCTTTATAAATACAGTATTCTACACCAGGAACTGTAGAAAGACGTCATTCAAGGGAATTTTGTAATTACTAGTGTCAACTCAGTGCGCCATGGAGCCAGCTCGCCACTCTACAGAGGTTTCAAAGTTACGAACCCTTGTGAGAATGTACTGGAGTTTACGATACACTTTTTAGAAGTCTCTGTTTTTCTGCAATGTGGAATGTTCTGGTTCAAGCCCCTCCCCCACTCCCTTTCCCAAAAAACAGATTGGTTAGGTTAAGTCAGTCGGATCCAATCAATTTGCTTTGCCGCTAAAGACGGCGAGAAGGAGACCACATTGACATCTCTAGAAGCTTCTAGGTGAAAGCTAAATTGTGAGGCAGGTTCCGCTGTTGTTGTCAGAGTCACTTAGAAAGAGAGGCAGTCATAGCTCATCCCTCGACGATGCTGCATCGAGAGATGGCTGGGGGGCCAAGGCATCTTTGTTCTGGGCATCGCTGTGGATCTGGCCCTGTTGCCGGGACTTCCAGGAATGGGCTCTGTCCCAGTCAGTCGACATGGTCTCATTGTCCCAGATTGTGGATGTCTCTGTGTCACTGAGATAACCTGGCTGCCCTGTGTAATGGGTCGGATAAACAAGCAAGGGCTCTGCTGAGAAGGCTTTCAAGTCTCTGGACTCATAGTACTCCTTGTACTTCTCTCTAAAGAAAGGAAAACAAATATCACTAGCAGAAATAACTCTTGCTCAGCACCACTGTGCTTGCTTTGCCTTTCCATGGGTTATGAGCCAATCTACTGAGCTAGGACTAGTCAGTAGGTTTAGCTCATCACAAGGTGAAACCTGGGCAAATGATTGAAGGTTTGAGATGAACTGAGCAGTGAGGACACTATTAGTCCTTTTGGAAAGGTGATTTTTATATAATAAAATAAAGGATCCTAAAGAATGACAAAGTATTTCAGAAACCATGCACTTCACCTGCCACTAGGGAGCAGCCACCTTTGGAGCGGGACCCTGCAGCTATTTGAATAGCAACACTCTATGAGATAACAGGACAGGAAGCATATTGGTAGCCCCAGCATGGCAGAGATATTTGGATATGTGAGTTGGCATTTGGTATTCAACTGGTGAGCCCCTGTATCGTTTCTTATTTGCACCATTGGAGTGCCATTTTTAGATGAGTTCAGGGGTGGCCTAACTCTGCTTGCCCTGAAATCAATGGTAAAACTCCCATCAACTCCAGTGGGAACAAAGTTAGGCCAAGAGATAACAAAGGCTTTGTCTATACTAGCAGTTCTCTTAACATCTCCCTCTATGGCATTGCTACCAGCACAGCTCCCGCGTTGCTAGCAAAGTGGTCAACTGGCCGCTGGCGTTTTAAGCGCCACAACTTCCAATCCCGTCTAGACCTTTTCTGGGCAATCCAATGGTTAGTCAATGGCAGTGCTCCCAGTGTCCCTACCACCAGAGAAGCTGCTCCTGGTGCAGATAAGGCCAAAGAGTGTACCCTGCTACCACAGAGTAAGTGGTGTGGCCAATTAGGGGAACTGGCTGTCAGAGGAGAACAAAGGCCCGTCTCAGATATGTTATCAAAGGATCACTAAGCCTGTATACAGGACTAGAAGACAATTGTCAGAGGGACACAGCAGTACCTGTTGGAAGCAGGGACCAATGATGTAGCACCCCAAATTCTTTTGGGGAGATGTCATAATGGGTAACTGGACTCTGGAAACAAGGTTAGGGGAAGCTTTAGGTGAGAATTAAAAAAACCCCAACCTGGTTTTCTTACAAAACAAGGAGATCCACCCTTGAAAACAGATTCCTCCCATATCTTGAGATCCACATCACTTTCCAGGGCTCTGAGAGAGAGCCTTGCAGAGCTCTCCCCACAAAGAGGGAGACAATGTTGATAAGTCTGGCTGGGAGCTGGTTAAAAGGTGTGAATTCTTCCTGCCCCACACACCTTTGAAATGAAAACCCTGGATTCTGCAATGCAGCAAAATAGGAAGGTGCCATGTAGATTCTGAAAAGGCCCTAAAAGCAGGGTTTTTGAAAAGAAAAGTTCCGAGTTGCAGAGAGATCTTTCCCAGGTCCTATGCCAGGTAAGTTATTCCAAAGTAGGCATTATTTCATAATCATAATAATACACCTATACAGTTACTTCCAATCAGAGATCACCAGCTGCTTCAAAAATACGAATTTATGAATCCCAAAAGACCTCTCTGAGGTAGGGTATTATTACATAAATTCAGGCACAGAAAGGTCCTGAGATTTGCTCAAGATCTGCAGCAGTGCCGGCAATATCCAAGAATCATAATATCCAGTCCTCTGCTCCGCCTACTAGGTTATGCTATGGAGATGCACTGTACAAATAGCAACACAACGTCCAGTTTAAGATCAGTTAGCAAGAAACAACTCATGCAAAGCCGGCTGGCTTCGCAAGCAACAAAGGGGTTTTACTTACACAGGGTGCTTGTTGTACATGATCGGCAGGAATTCATCCACAGGCAGCATCTTGCTAAAAGGTTCGGCCCCAATTAGTTTCTGAGCCCCTTCAAAGGAGATTGCATACCCCAGGGTCCAATATGAGTAATCTGCTTCCACAAGGTTCATTACGTTAGGAACTGCCTTCTCAGGGCGCTGCACCTGCATCCTTTTCCGACCAATGTAGCTGAAGGGGAGAAAAACCCACCACAGTGGAAACTAAGGCCTGTTTCCTTGATCAGCTATGCAGTGCAATTATACTGTAACTGGGACATTCGGCATTCCCACTTCAACCAGGGCTGAGCAAAGGCCTTTTAAGTCAGTGGGAGTTTTTCCATTGACTTCACTGGACCACGGATCAGGTCCAAAGTGCACCCACAAGTCAAACGCTACTCCTGGAATTCTCCAGTGCCACAACTGCCCATGCAGTCCAAGGAGACTACAGGTCCCAAAACCAATGCACCATCCTGACCCAAGCAAGGATTTGAATTCTCTATGGTGCATATCCAGTGAGGTGCTGGAGGCCACTCAGGAGCCTCTTGTAAAAACTCCATCATCCTACAGACAGGAGGGTTGGGGTGATTCCCCAGCCTCATCCCTTCTCTGGATGAAGCCCAGATAAATCAGCGCCACCAGAGATGACTTATCCCTTATACAAATACATCTTAAGAGAAAACGTTTTGCTTTTGGACTGTCACAGGCACTGATCCAGGGACCCACATAACTTGAGTACCAGAAAGCACCAAACAGCAGGGGGGTTATAAAAACTGCCTGGGGGAGGAGCTCCCTAGAAGGTCTTCTCCCTCTTCTCCAGCCGGCCAGTTTGAACTCTGCTCCCTTGGCAGTGAACTTGGAATTGTTTTCAGGAACAGGCCATAAAGATTTCCAGCTCAGTCTGTTTGCTGGCTAGACAGTCCCATTCTCTTCTTGCTTCTCCTTGTGAGAATGAGTTTATATTTAAATAACTAAACAAAAGAGTTGAAATACCCTGTTCCTCCACCATCCTCACAGTGAGCACATGCACCCCGTGTCACGGGAATTAGCTCAGAGTAAGGGACTGGGGTTATGGGAGGTGATGGCTATATTGCTGTGGGCACCTGTTTATCAAAGAGTACCCGCAATGTGCTTCATTCGATGGAGATTTTAGCTACTCCAGCCCCTTTAAAATTAACCCCCATTATTGAGTCTCTGGAATTTTGCCGCATTCCCCACAGGCAGCCCTGTCTGATTATTATGAGGGTACGTCCATGTTACTGAAATGCTCAGTGTATGTGGGAGCAGGGGAGAGAAGTTTCCAGGTGGTTTAGGGCAGTGAAAGCTCTCAGGACACAACTACTTACATGAGCTCCCAGTCTAGCTGGACTTGCTCTATATCATCCATCAGTTTCATGAGCTTCCTCTTAAACTGATGCTCAAAGCGCACGTCGTCTTCGATAACGAGCGTCTTCTCCAGCTCTCTGTTCACCACCTGAAATGGATGTTTTCAAATGAGACTGAAATGGCCCGTATGCTATTGAGGGGCCAGTTCTGCACCCTATGAAGCTATGCCTAGCCCCCCACTCGGAGAAGGACTGAGCCCCCATGCTCTTTGATCAGTATGAAGATTAATGGTCATCAAAATTGGTGACATTCAATTCTACACAGGTTTAGAATCAGAAAAAACTCATAGGTGAAATTCCGCAACAAAATTTCTTCACTTTTTTTTTTCCCTCCCCAGGCACAACATTGCCCCAAACAGGCTGGCTAAGAGTTTTGTGAAAAATGTCATGGCCATAGCCCAGATGTGTGACACAGTCGCACAGACTGGGAACTGTTTGCAAACTGACAGCACAATAGGAGCTGCTCAGTACTCAGCACTTTCGAAAATCAGGCTGCTTATGTGCCCAGACATGAACTTTTTGAAAATCGGAACCTTTTGTGAGATCCTGGATAATTCACACCAAAGTAAGAGAGACTATCTAAAAATAAAACATTACTTCCTTCCCACAGCATCCAGGTGTAATACATCTGCCAGAGCACAGACATTATTTACCTCTTTCCAGATAGAATAGTGGCTAAGAAAGCAGCCAATTTCCCCCCTGGTTAGTGGCCTGGAAGAGTAAGGATCTTGGTAACCAGGTAGCATGTCAATATTCAGAGCTTTCAGCTGACTTGTATTCAATGCCCTGAGGAAAGAGAGAGCTGCTTTCAGTATTAAGAACTTTTATAGATGTTACTATTTTTTACTCAGGAAAAAAAACAATGAAATTGTTTAGCAGTGAAAAGACTTTCCTGAGCTAGGGAAGTTCCCAAAATAGGCTGTGTATTTGTAGCTGAACGCAGTTTAATTTGATTTAAATCATGTTGAACTTAAGATATTTTTAGGACATTCACCCCCAACAATTTCAAGAAACTGCAGAGTTTTAAAAGGGTCATTGTCATATTGTTAATAACACTTTAGCTATATTCACACGGGAAGATTAGAGAACACCTAGCTCACCTTCCACTAATGTAGAACTGATAAATGAAATTGTTTTTAATTGTTCACTTTATTAATGTAACTTCTGTTCACCATTCACTACACTTGCCTACATTGTAACTTCTGTTCACTGTTTGCCAGCCATTACACCTGTTTATATTGTAACTTCTGTTCACTGTTCACCATATTGTAATTCAAACCCCATTTTAAAACACTCACTCCATTTTGTAAAAGCTTCCTCCAACCTTCATTTTTGCAAACCCTGCTGCAATCTTATTAGTTTTGTTTAGATGCGTGACTGAGGTATGTATGGATAATGGAATCAACCTCCAGCCCCAGCCTGTCTTGATGAAACAGAGTTCAAACCCCACCAGCTGAAGATGAAGACAAGAGCCCTAACAAAGTAAGAAGAGTCCACCCTAAAGAGAAAAGGTACAATAGAAGGAAGATCAAAGCCAGGTCCGAGGCTGAAAGTCACGCCTGCAATTGACGGATGATCAATCACCAAACCCAGAGGCAGCGTGACACAGCAAGACCTATGGACTCTGCATTCAAACTAAAGCCTACAAAAAGAATGGGTGAGATGGGAAACTTTGGAGGGTAACATTCTGCTACCAACATGGAAGGGCATCGGTGCAAGCCCAACAGAGACCCAGCTCGTCCTTGTGCTCGGCTTTCCTGGCCAGTTAGCCACCACAAGCTGCGAACTCATGCTGCAAACTCAAGCCACGAACTCAAGCTATTTCAGGACTGGTAACTATGCAGCAGCTGCAGAACATTTGATGGATATGTGTGTGTGTGTGTGTGTGTGTGTGTGTGTGTATGTATAGGTATTAGGTATAGTGTGTGTGTATAAGGATTAAGATATTAGTTATTGGTCATAAATCAAATTGTTATCATAATAAATGTGGCATCTTTGTCTTGCCCCCTGAAAAGATCCTGTGTAGTTTTGTCTGTACAACACTAAGTTTTGTTTGCTTTTTCATTTCTCTCACCTTGAACAACAGCACTAAAGCAGTCAGTATTATATTTGCTTATGGTCAGTTTCACTTTCAAGTTCTAATGCCCTAGCACTAGAGAGGCCACTAGGGCAGAGAGACACAGTCTCCTAACTGTCAAGTATCAGAGTGGTAGCCGTGTTAGTTTGGATCTGCAAAAGCAGCAAAGAATCCTGTGGCACCTTATAGACTAACCGACGTTTTGGAGCATGACCTTTCGTGGGTGAATACCCACTTCGTCAGATGCATGTAGTAGAAATTTCCAGGGGCAGGTATATATATGCAGGCAAGCTAGAGATAATGAGGTTAGTTCAATCAGGGAGGATGAGGCCCTGTTCTAGCAGTTGAGGTGTGAAAACCAAGGGAGGAGAAACTGGTTTTGTAGTTGGCAAACCATTCACAGTCTTTGTTTAATCCTGAGCTGATGGTGTCAAATTTGCAGATGAACTGAAGCTCAGCAGTTTCTCTTTGAAGTCTGGTCCTGAAGTTTTTTTGCTGCAGGATGGCCACCTTAAGGTCTGCTTATAGTGTGGCCAGGGAGGCTGAAGTGTTCTCCTACAGGTTTTTGTATATTGCCATTCCTGATATCTGATTTGTGTCCATTTATCCTTTTCCGTAGCGACTGTCCAGTTTGGCCGATGTACATAGCAGAGGGGCCTTGCTGGCATATGATGGCATATATTACATTGGTGGACGTGCAGGTGAATGAACCGGTGATGGTATGGCTGATCTTGTTAGGTCCTGTGATGGTGTCGCTGGTGTAGATATGTGGGCAGAGTTGGCATCGAGGTTTGTTGCATGGATTGGTTCCTGAGCTAGAGTTACTATGGTGCGGTGTGCAGTTACTGGTGAGAATATGTTTCAGGTTGGCAGGTTGCCTGTGGGCGAGGACTGGCCTGCCACCCAAGGCCTGTGAAAGTGCGGGATCGTTGTCCAGGATGGGTTGTAGATCCCTGATGATGCGTTGGAGGGGTTTTAGCTGGGGACTGTATGTGATGGCCAGTGGAGTCCTGTTGGTTTCTTTCTTGGGTTTGTCTTGCAGTAGGAGGCTTCTGGGTACACGTCTGGCTCTGTTGATCTGTTTCCTTATTTCCTCGTGCGGGTATTGTAGTTTTGAGAATGCTTGGTGGAGATTTTGTAGGTGTTGGTCTCTGTCTGAGGGGTTAGAGCAGATGCAATTGTACCTCAGTGCTTGGCTGTAGACAATGGATCGTGTGATGTGCCCGGGATGGAAGCTGGAGGCATGAAGGTAGGCATAGCGGTCGGTAGGTTTTCGGTATAGGGTGGTGTTAATGTGACTATCACTTATTTGCTCCGTGGTGTCCAGGAAGTGGACCTCCCATGTAGATTGGTCCAGGCTGAGGTTGATGGTGGGGTGGAAGCTGTTGAAATTGTGGTGGAATTTTTCCAGAGTTTCCTTCCCATGGATCCAGATGATGAAGATGTCATCAATGTAGCGTAGGTAGAGTGGACAGGAGCAGAGGAAGCATTGTTCCAGGTCGGCCATAAAAATATTGGCATATTGTGGGGCCATGCGGGTGCCCATAGCGGTGCCACTGATCTGGAGATATATATTGTCATCAAATTTGAAATAGTTGTGTGTGAGGATAAAGACACTGAGCTCAGCAGCCAGTTGTGCTGTGGCATCATCAGGGATACTGTTCCTGACAGCTTGTATTCCATCTGTGTGTGGGATGTTCGTGTAGAGAGCCTCTACGTCCATGATGGCTAGGATGGTGTTTTCTGGAAGGTCACCAATGCATTGTAGTTTCCTCAGGAAATCAGTGGTGTCATGGAGATAGCTGGGAGTGCTGGTGGCATAGGGTCTGAGTAGAGAGTCAACATATCCAGACAGTCCTTCAGTGAGAGTGCCAATGCCCGAGATGATGAAGCGTCCAGGATTTCCAGGTTTGTGGATCTTGGGTAGTAGATAGAATAACCCTGGTTGGGGCTCTAAGGGTATGTTGATTTGTTCTGGTGTTAGTGTAGGGAGTGTCCTGAGTAGATGTTGCAGTTTCTTAGTGTATTCCTCAGTGGGATCTGAGGGAAGTGGCCTGTAGAATTTGGTGTTGGAGAGTTGTCTGGCGGCCTCCTTTTGGTAGTCAGACCTGTTCATGATGACAACAGCACCTCCTTTATCAGCCTCTTTGATGATAATGTCAGGGTGGTTTCTGAGGCTGTGGATGGCGTTGCGTTCTGCACGACTTAGGTTATGAGGCAAGCGATGTTGTTTTTCCACAATTTCTGCCTGTGCACGTCAGCGGAAGCATTCAATGTATAGGTCCAGACTGTCATTTCGACCCTCAGGAGGAGTCTATGTGGAGTTCTTCTGGTGCTGTTGGTGTGACTGACTTCCTGAGAATCCTTGGGAAAGTCACTCAGCCCTGGACTTTCAAATGGGATTTGGGCACCTGACTACCTTAGTAAACGCCAGCCTTAACCTCGGTGCCTCAGTTTCCCCATGTATAAAATGGAGATTTTGTACATTGCTTTGAGAGTCACAACTAAAAAAAACTTTATCTGTGTTTACATTACTATAATGTAGCACAATGCTGCAGCATTGGGGTTGGACATGTTGCAGGGTAATATTTAAATGCCACAAAAACGTTTTCATTATTATACCCCTATTTAATTTTATGACAATGTTTCTATTCAGAGAACTTTGTCTTGAAGAAAACTTTACTTCTGTGCCTAAACTACCTTCTGGATCTCTAACGGAGACTGATCAGAGTAAGAGAAGAATAAAATAACAGCATGAAAACTTTTTTTTGCAAAACTGCACCAAATAGTACATTAAAAATGATAACTCAATCATAGAGCATCAAAGAGAACTGACTGAAATTAATCAAGGTAGCACTTCTAATCAACAGTTCTGCTATGCAGAACCAGATCTTTCCAAAGACTCACTTGCCATCCACAGCCTCTACTATCTTGACTGCAATCTCCTGCTCATAGAGTGTCCGCAGCATTCGATCCCGCCTGTCTTTTCGACGCTTCAGGTTGATCATGAAAATCTGCATTAAGAAAGACATCAGAAAACTCTGGCTCAATGCAAAGTACAGATCCAAGTTTGTGCCAGAGCTCAGCAGGTTTTGGTCATTTCCATTCAAGAGTGTCATTTTTGGGTTACTATAAATTTGTCAGACATTCATCTTTTGAGCTGCAATTCAGAATATTTGTTCTCAGTCCAGCTGCTGATTTTTACGGGAAGGCTGAGGAAAGAACGTTCAGTGATTTTCAAAAATGAAGAGTGTATGTGTGCATGGGGGCAGTGGGAAGAACCCACTTTTGCCTTGTTTAAAAAAACCCTACAAAATCTGACCTTTTTGGATCAATTCTAGAAGCTCACCAAATTTGGAGCAGAAACCTGAAATCTGACAGGGACATAAAGTTGACCCAGGTTCGTGGGGTAATCGGGGTCAGGTCAGTTCTAAAAACAACTAAACACTCTCAGGTTGGGTTTGGGTCAGCTGTGCTCAGTTTGGGTTCAGGTCCAGGTCAGGCCTTAAGAGTAGGCCTGAGCAGAGTTCTACCCCTAACTAGACAGCTGAGGATTCCAGGTAGGACGATGTGCAGTAAATGCAGCAGGGCTCCATACACTGGGCAGTGAGAATAAAAAACTAAATGAACAGCGCCACATTCCCTAGGCACCGTCCACACTGCGTGAGGGAGGGGCCTGGAGGAGAAAACTGTATCTGACTGAGTAATTAGAAACTGGAGGGTGATATAAATACACGGGGCAGAGTCAAGGTTGTGCAGGCAACATTAACTTTGGCATTTCCTGACTTTTAAATGTTTCACTTTGCAACCATAATGCTCTTTTAATGCACGTTGTATATGGAATTATAAAGCAGGGGTCAGGGGCCAGTTGTGCAGTTTGGAGCTGGATGTGAACTTCCCCAACACACTGGGATGTTTGGATCCAGGCTTTTGTTTGTGCCAATCTCTACCCAATACAATATATCCCTTTTGTATTCAAAGGGAGGATGGATTTGGCATGTGGTAAAGAGCACAGAACTTTACCGAGTGCTGCGTCTATCTTTGGGATTGCCAATGTGCCCATCACCCTTATATCTGGACACAAGTGGAAGCAGGTTCTGCAATGCAGGATATCTTTAATTACTGCAGATCCTGGAATTTTTCTGCTGATTCAATTAGAATCATAGGTGTGCTCCTGAGACATCCTGGGCAGGAAAACAGATCCCCGGGCAGCAGTTAGCCCAAGCTAAGCAGATATATTTTGCCTGGTCAAAGCTCCCCCAGGCATGTACATTCCTAGGTAAAACACAGAATGTCAGGGCCGTATTTCTGTCCTCAGGCAGACAAGAATAAATTCAGCCCTGCAGCCTGAGGAACAAACCTTGGCCAAACAAAAACCAGACTGAGTCCCAGCTTGGTGCAAAGGCAGTAATACTAATAAAATATCAGGCAATTTAAGAGCAGCCGCAAGAAACAGCCCAGAAACACACACACAGGACTCCAAACACAGATGACCAAACAAACACAGTCACACAGAATCCGCACTTCATGACACAAGCCATATAAACAGAAACTCCAGACCAAGCCAAGAAAACAAAACATCTTAAAGACAAAAAACAAGGCTCCTCCAATTTTAGTAGCTCCCTCAGTGATTATACAACTGTCTCTGGCAGCTACGCATGCAGGCAATACATGGTCCTGTGCAGGTTTTTTTTGGCTCTACACAAAATGTAAACCTAGTTTATTCACAGCACAGTCTCTCTCTGGAATTCTTCCTCCCTGGTCTCTTTCTGTTGGTACTTTGCCCCTGACTGCGGCTAGCCAGATCTAGCACTACAGGGGCAGGAGTTTCTAGAGGGATGATTTATGCACCAAACTTCCTGGGTTCTGCTTCAAACATGTTCCCAACTGTTCTGAGTAAAATCAAAACAAAAAGGCCACAGTGGAAATGTGGCTCCCAAACAGGAAAAGAAGATTAGGACCAACAATATAGAATATTTAATGAATACGTACAGACCCCCGTCATAACCCAAGTTATGCAAAGTGCTGTGTATTTAAACACCTGACTCTCTTCAGTCACAATCTCTACCAGCTTTGTGAGGTCATCAAAACAGTGTCCCTGCTTCTTAACGGAAAACAGGAGAAATTTTAAAAAACCCATACGTGCTAAAGTTCTTCAGGAATAATGAAGCTATCTCCAAGTACCCTATCCATAGGAACCCTAACTGTAGAGCAGGGAACCCTACCCATAGGAACCCTAACCCAAGCTCCAAGAATCCTACTAATAGGAACCCTAACCCTAGGGCAGGGAGCACTTGCCCATAGCAACCCTAACATTTCTTCCAAGTATCCTACCCACAGAAACCCTAACTGGAAAGCAGGGAACCCTACCCATAGAAACCTTTATCCTAGCTCCAAGTACCCTACCCCTAGCAACCCTAAGCCTAGCTCCAAGTGTCCTCCTCCTAGGAATATAAACACTAGCGCGGGGAGCCCTACCCACAGGAACCCTAACCCTAACTCCAAGTGAACTACCCATAGGAACCTTAATCATAGGATGGGGAGCCCTACCCATAAAAACCCTAATCCTAACTCCAAGTGGCCTACCCATAGGAACCCTAACCCCAGAGTGGATAGATCTATCCATAGGAACCCTAACCTATAGTAAGAGTATATAGAGAGCCTAATGGTTGCAGGAAATGACTGGAAGTGAAGCCAAATCACTGCTGGCCTGATTCAATGACCATTTAAATAACTGGAAAGACTTCCATTGGTATCCCTGGACGTTGGATCCAGCCAAGCTTTTCAATCTTGGGACATCTGAGATCAGGCACTTCAAGACTTGATGTCCAAAGATGCTGAGCACCCACGGCTCCCACTGATGTCAAGTGCAGCTGCCCAGCCCTTATGAAATCAGGCATCAAAATTCACATGTGAACACTTCAAAAGGATCCCCATTGGCTCAGGAGGAGTTTTAGTCAAATAAAGACACCAGGATCCATCCCATGGAAAATTTCAACCCAACGTACCAATGTTTTGGAAAGTTATGATGAACATGTGAAGACAGGATAGAAATGAAAACTGATTTGCAGCTTTATCTCTGGTGGGAGTGACCAGGCTCCCTATATGATGCACCTGTCCCCACAACAAAATAAAGGTACATACAGGCACTATACCATGGTACCCCCATAGTCACCACTGTCATATAATTATGATATATTTTGTACAAAGTATGGCTTGTGAGGTATTATTCTAAAAGTCTTACTCTGCCAGACATTAATATCTCATTTGATTATGTGTGCTATCATTGTACGTGAAGTTATGAAGTTTTACTTTGTCTGTGTTACTGAAAGATGTTGTGAAGTTGGAAACACCCACAGCTAGCCTTTCAGGTAAACCAGTGAAGAAGCTAGACAGCGCTGATAGCCCATCAGCAAAGACCATGGAAAAGGTTTGTCCTCACCTGGAGGCATTTCAGCCAGACTCTGAGTAATGGTTGCTATGACTCAGCAAGGCATGCAAGGGCATGTGACCAGATCATGTGACACTGAACTCCATTTTGGTACTTGCATTCTTCCACAAACTGGGCTGGGAACTTAGCTTGGAACAAAGGGTTCCCGCCATTTGCAGAAACTATATAAGGTGGGGAGTGACATCATGATTTGTCTTCATTCCCCCACAACTCAACACCTGAAAGAACCTCTGGAAGACAAAGGACTTGGAATGGGGAAAGGGGACCCACGCTGCAAAGCAGATGCAGCTTGTGCCTCAAGAATCTGTAAGCCTGCTTGTATCATCAGTCAGGGTGAGATATTGCTAATTCAAATCCTATCTATCTAGTATATTAGTCTTAGTTTGCCTTTTTATTTATTTGCCAGGTAATCTGCTTTGATCTGTTTGCTATCACTTATAATCACTTAAAATCTATCTTTCTGTAGTTAATAAACTTGTTTTATGTTTTATCTTAACCAGTGAGTTTTGGAGTGAAGTGTTTGGGAATCCTAGCTCTGTAAACAAAGGCTATCTTCCCCACATCGAGGCGGGAGCGAATTAATTAATAAGCTTGCATCATACAGACCCCTGTGCTCTGCAAGATGATATAATTCTGGGTTTATACTCCAGTAGGGGTGCAAGTCTGGGGATCTGGGAAGTTGGCAGGGGGCTTCCTGTTTGTCTATGAGTGGCTTAGGTAAAGCACTCAGGTAACTCATGTGTGGCACCACCTGCTGTCATGTTGGGTGATAACCGGGCCTGGAGAGGCTGGCTGAGTCACCAGCAGAGCACTGTGAGAGAGGCCAACTCAGCTAAATTGTTAGGGGGCACAGCGATTCCAATAGCTCCCAGAATGCACCCGGGAGGTAACATGCCATCACACCTACCTCATCAAATCCCATCTTGTCTGGGTGTTTTGGGGGAATGGAGATGTATTGCGAAGGCTCGACTGTAGGATGATCAACTGAAAGAGAGAATAGAAACATCCACAGTGGCTGGTTACTGAACTGCGTAGTGGCAAAGAAACCCAGTCAAATTCGCTGTCATCACGTTTCACTGTTTCCCCTAGAACAGAGAGGCACCTAGATGTGGAGTGCAATGCTATGGCCTAATCAGCATCATGCGCCAGAGGAGCACCCTGAGAGGCAGAAAGCCAGATGCCAGGGACTGCAGACACCCAAGAGAACAGTGTATCAATGCACATACTGGAGCATGTCTTTCCGGCTGGGATGACAGAGGAGCCCACATTTCAGCTCTGGCGAAATTTAAATACAGTCTGGTGGGGCGGGGAGGGATTTGCTGCTGGTGGAGCTTTCCTGTTGCTCTGGGGACTTATCAGGGGGAGGAGGTTGTGAGGGAATTATAGGCCAAAAAAAACAGTAAAACCTGCAACTCTAATAATGATTTTGGGACCACACTGCCCCTCCCCACTGCTGACCAACCTTCAGGATTGGGACAGAAGGGGTTGAGAACTCCCTGACGACAACCCCACAGAGTTTTAAGGAAATTGTGCCCTCCAACAGGAGGCGGGGGTAAGATGATGTGAAGTGAGCAGGGAGCAAGGTGTCCTAAACACCATAGACTTATGGGATCCACATGGAAGTACTATGCGACTAGATCCAAGACCTTGAACAAATGGTTGCCCACCAAACCTATGCATTGACCTCCAGGGCAGCACAGATCCAGCAAGCACCTTCATACCATTGATTTGAGTCCTGCCTGAGCTGCTCAGCCGCCAATCCGGATCATTGCTTCTCTGGCTGGGAAGAGACTGACTATTGTATCTAATCTAATCATCTGTCTGGTATTTCGCTGGCAAGTTGGCTTCCTTTATTTGTTATCGTGTAATATTGTGTTAAATACACCAATGGATAAAAGAGAAGGAGATTTTGCACAAACCCTGGCAGTGCTCACTTCTAGTTCCAGAACCAAGATTCTCCCTGTGACTGGTGCAAACTGGGGGGATCCCAGCCCTGTAACCAGCAGGAGCTGAGAGGGAGCCACACTCCTATTAACCAACTGTGATACCACTAGGAACACAGCCATCACATGGGGATGATAAAGGAGGGATTTGGAACCCCAGCTCCTATTAATTTTTAATGCCCAGATCCTTTTAGGTGGCTTTGAACATCTCAGCCATGATTTTTAATCCAGTCTTTAAGGACCTTCTTAGCATAGGATACTGCTCCCTTCAGCTCCTCTGAGAACACAGTTGGGCATCTCGTGAGCAAACTCTCCCCCACACTTCCAACAACACTTTTACAGAACCCCAGTGAACATTTTACCTGATGCATTTCACTTAACCTTGAATGGTCCCTTAGAATACATGCTAACTACTGATGCTAAACTATCTGTTTGATCTTGTCTTTAGCTGTGATGCTCAGAGTACATTTCGCAGACTTGAGGAAGAGCTCTGATTAGCTCAAAACCTTGGTCTCTCACACCAGCAGAAGTTGGTCCAGTAAAAGATATTATCTCCCCCACATTGTCGCTCTGCAGGTCAAGCACAGAAGCAACATTGAGACAGGTGGCAAAGGGCCACCATTCAACAAGAAAGTACTCGGCATCCCAGGGATGGTTCTGCAGAGATGGGGCAGACTCTGACTTACTCATTGCCTCGATTGTCACGTGAACAAAATTCTCCACGTCTTCCTGTAGTGTCTGGTGAAATTTCAGTGGCACTGGGAGGAAGCCATAGCGTTCTCTGTTGCAGATGTACATTTGAATGCCTGGGAATAAAGAGAAAATGGAAACAGAATCAGGTAATTTACCAGGCTGCTTCTTGGCTTTTCAAGTGGAGAAAAGGGAGGTTATTTGGCTATAATGAAACCCACGCTATGGACCCCAGCCCCAACACGTCCCCTCTCTTAAGCAACCACTTAAAAAACATCTGTGCAGTTTCTAGTATAATTTTGTTTGATCTTTAGCTAATGACCAACTTCTAGGCAACCAATTTCTCCACATCCCATAAAAAGAGATTTCATGGTATTTTAAGTTGCTAGCCTGTTGTTCTCTCCTGGGGAGAGGCCATCTCAGAGCCCAGAGAAATGATCCTGCTCACTTTCACACCCCTCATTTCACTCTCAGGACCCCATACACTGTAGAGACCAGCCCTATAGCACGGGACAGTGGTGACTCCTACCAAAACCGGTCTATGCAGATCAGAGGCAAACAGATTGGAGGCAGTGAGACATAAAGAGCTCTCTGCTACCAAAAGATCGAGTGAACTACTTGCTTAGTGCTCCCACTTCTGGCCAGTGTGGGAACTGGATTCAATGCCCACCAAAGTCGAATGGGAGTCACTCCATTAGCTTTGGATCAGGATCAAAGAGCAGAGCTGAAGTCTCAAACAGTTACATTTCCAATGGACTATGCTAAATAAAAAGTCCTTGGTTAGAATGGGGGCAAAATACATGAGGGAGTGGTGGTGAGAGGTGTCAGTGGGGATGCTGCAGGCCACACCTGGGACTGGCATCTCTTCTAAAAACACATTTTAAATTTCACAAAATATCTTCCATTCTCTTCTGTGAACCCTTGGTTTCAAAACCCGAGCATGATCCTGCTGCCTTTACTCACAGTCAAAGGGACTGATGTGAACAAAGGCAGCAGGATGAGGCCCCAATGTCTAAACATACAAGAGAGAGACTTTCAGATTGCAAGGCAGCAGCAAAGTAAGAGGATCCCATATTGCAGGTCTTGAGCCTGTCAGGGAGAGTCCGAGCCTAGGGAGGAGGGGGAAATGGCCCAAGAAGCAGGGGAATGTCCAAGTATCAGAAGTGTTTCCGGCTGCAGGCATCTGCACGACCTGCTGGTCTGCAGGCATTTCCACCCACTACCGACAGAGCAGCACTCCCTGTTGACAGCGCACAAAGGCTCTGTTGTTATCAGTCTGCACGATTACAATTTCTTCCATGACATAAAGCAGCTTGGTATGAAGAAAACCAGTAATTCTAAGCATCCAATATGTATAGCTGGTGAGGGGAATCCATCCTCCCCTCTGCCTTGCCCTGCACTTGGGAAACTGCACAGATCCATTGGCAAAGACAAGCATGGAAAAATACACAGCTCGACCAACGTCTCCCCATATAGGCAAGGATCACATTCTGCCCTGGCTTGGCCAAATTCTACTTTGTTATGCTGGTGTAAATCCAAAGCAACTCTACTGACTTACTCCAAATGTACACAGTGTAAACAAGAGCAGAATTTGATCCATTGACTTCAGTGGGAGCAGCATGTGGTCAGCCAAGGGCAGAAATGGGTCCAGACAGAGCATTACCAGGCATTATTAAGCTGTAAAGCAGCACCAACAGGGTACACACTTGAATTCCATTTGTGACTTAGCAAATGACTTGCTTTCTGACTTTTTGCACTTTGCCATTAGTCTCTTTGAGCTTAAGTTTCTCTCATCTGTAAAACTGAGATGATGATATTTATCAGTGTTTGTAAAGCACTTTGAGAGCTATGGATGAAAAATGCCACAGATGTGCTAAGCATATTATCATCAAGGTTCCACTTCTTACCAAAGCCAAGACCCTGTCCAACGATGGAGGGAAAAGGAAGAGCCCAAAGAGTATTCTATATCGAGAGAAACAAGCAAGTGGAGAATATACTAAGATGCTTTTTAATTAACTAAAGATAATAAAATGTTGCACAGCTTTGTCCTGCTCACAGGTTTCCTTATCCTCTGATAAGGATCTCAAATTGGGGGGTGAGGGAGAATGAACCAAGCTCCAACCTCATATTAGATCTCAAAGTCAGAAGTAAAAAAATACATTGCTGATTTCATTCACTCTAGATTCTCTAGCAATTCACTATGAGCAAAATCCTGGTTCCGCTGGATTCAATGGGAGTTTGTTAGAGACTTTAATGGGACTAGGATATGGCCCAGTGTTATTAGTAACTCATTAGGCAAAAAACTGTGACTGTATCTCTGTGAATCAAAACAAAGGCCTTTCTTTAGAGAGGTAGGGCTTGATCCAAAAGGCAGTGAAGCTGACGTAAAAGTCCCATTGCTTTCAGTGGGCTTTGAATTGTGTCCTTTGTCAATTACCTGTTGTCTGAAGGCTGTCGAAATCCAGACACTCACAACAATGGAAAAATTGAAACTTGATATATTTTTTAAAATATAAAAAAGCTCTGATTTTTAAAAAACAAGCTCAGAACTGAAAAATAAATTAAAAGCAGCTATAACCTGATGTTTCAATGTTTTAGATTATTGGTGGCTAGCCATAATCCCTAGGATTTTTAGTCAAGTAGGATGGTGTGCTTTTGTGACTGTTATGTTTCTGCCATTATAAACTCCTCTCCACAAGTAAATAGTTACTGGATTCCTTGCCAAACCACATTCCGCTGTCAGGAGTCATTAAGGCAAATGGAAGAGTAAAAAAATACTACCTACTGACATTAATGGATTTGACACTGATCTAATCAACCAATTTTATCTGGCTCATCACTCCTTACCCTCCATTGTTTAACAGGCTTTCAACTGTGCAGCTCTCTGTTGTTCTAAACAATCTCTCTTAAGAAAGGACAAAGTTCTTATATACCTTTAAATGGTAGCACTTTGTGGGGAAATATCCCTCCAATTCCTGTTATGTGGGATAAAAACAACTAATGCCATTGAGACAATATGAGAAATACATACAGTACATGTAGGTATTATTATTATTAGCAATGCAGTAGCCCACAAGCCATGCTGTGCTTGGCACTGCACATAATGCTGTTGAACACATCACACCTTGACAATAAAGTATCGGGGAGGAAAGGTCACCTGGTAAAAGAGATTTGTTCCTGGACTGGTTGGCTCACTTCAGCTTTCAGACCCATTCAGCAAATCATGTAACTCATGCTTTACTTTAAGCATATGAGAAGTCCCATTGACTTTGATGGGATCAAGCCCCATGAGCATTGAGAGGGGGTGGAATTTTCCCTCTAGAGCTTCAGATAATGGTTGCTGCAAAACAATGGTCTGATCAGAGATGGCAGATGTCATCCTTATGGTGACTCTAGTGAAGTAACCAGAGTTATCAGCACAGGTGAGGAGCCTAACCCAAGCTGCTAATGTTTTCTGCACTTCCTGGAATAACAACATACAAGTTGTCCAAGGTAAGAAATGGAGACAAATAGACTGGTACAAACTGGACTGTTTAAGTAAAAGAGCCTTGCTATGGGATCTGCCAAGCTGCTGGGAAAGTCACAGGGCGGCCTGACAATGCACTGAAAAGATCTAGAAGAAAATGTTAATAATTAAAAATCACCACACTGTGTTCTGATTGGTTAATGCTATTGAGATGAGGCTGTCAAACCTTCTTGGACATTGCTTACCTGGAGGGGTCACTCTGTGGGAGAAAGAAGGATACATGGACAGGATGGAATGAGCTTTACCATCATGGCTGCCACCCTCCTCTCTGTCCCACACTGTCTCCTGGAACCCAGTGATCCATCATGACAACACTGGGCCTTCAGCATCCTGATTCCCTTGCCTCATCTGTTCTTTTCCTTCCCCAGCTTATTTTTCCTCTTGCCTCTCTCTCTCCTTTTTTCTTCACACTAAAGTGCTTGGCTCAGTCAGCCAAGAGAACTCCATCTGGTGCAACTCTGCAATGAGCCTGTGACCAGCGAGGCAGTTACACACAGGTATAAATTTGCCAGATTGGCTAACCAGACTGTGTGCTGGGCCTGTGTTTCTCCAGCAGCAAGCTTGCAATTGGAAATCAGCACCACTGGCAGAAACTGCATTACCTGACTTTGCGTTGCTTCCCTGATGTTTGTCTTGTTTTGTCTGAGGCCATGTCTATACTACCACTTACATCGGCAAAACTTATGTGGCTCAGGGATCCTAAAAACACACTCCCGAGCAACGTAAGTTTCACCAGCATAAGTGGTGGTGAGCACCGCGCTATGTCAGTGGGAGAGCTTCTCCTGCCGACATAGCTACTGCTTCTTGTTGAAGGTTGTCATAACTATAAAGGGAAGGGTAACAAACCTTCTGTATACAATTCTGTAAAATCCCTCCTGGCCAGAGGCACCAAAATCCTTTTACCTGTAAAGGGCTAAGAAGCTTAGGTAACCTGTCTGACACCTGACCCAAAGGACCAATAAGGGGACAAGATATGTTCAAATTTTGGGTGGGGAGAGGCTTTTGTTTGTGCGCTTTGTTTTGGTGTGTGTTTGCTCTTGGAACTAAGGGGGGCCAGACATCAATCCATGTTCTCCAAATCTTTCTGCACAACTCTCTCATATTTCAAACTTGTAAGTAACAGCCAGGCAAGGCATGTTAGTTCTATCTTTGTTTTCTCAACTTGTAAATGTTCCTTTGCTAGAGGGTTTACCTCTGTTTGCTGTCACTTTGAACCTAAGGCTAGAGGGGGTTCCTCTGGGCTCTTTGAATTTGATTACCCTATAAAGTTATTTCCATCCTGATTTTACAGAGATGAACTTTACCTTTTGTTTTAATAAAATTCTTCTTTTAAGAACCTGATTGATTTTTCATTGTTTTAAGATCCAAGGGTTTTGGATCTGTGTTCACCAGGACTAATTGGTGAGGGTATACTCTCAAGCCTACCCAGGAAAAGGGGTGTAAGGACTTGCGGGGGAGGAATTAGTCTCAAATCTGCCCAGGAAAGGTGGGGTTAGGGACTTGGGAAATATTTGGGGGAAGGCAGAGTTCCAAGTGGCTCTCCCCTAAGATTTGGAACACGCTTGGTGGTGGCAGCTTACTGTTAACCTAAGCTGGTCAATAAGTCCTTCATGCGGGTCCCCACATCTGTACCCTAAAGTTCAGAGTGGGGAAGGAACCTTGACAGAGGTGGTTTTATTACGTCAATGGAAGAGCTCTTGCCCGCCGGCATAGAGCGACTACACAAGCGATCTCACAGCACAGTTGCATCAGTCCAGCTGTGGCATTATAAGCTCACTAGTGTAGACATGCTCTGAAAGAAAACAGAATAGGACTCCAACAATAACAACAGCTCCAGACCATCTCAACTAACTTCTTCCCTCCTCCCCTCCAAAAGAAGTTCATACCATCTTTAATACCACCTAAAAGACTGTCAGACAGGGATTTGTCCCTTAAAAGCCCTATACAGCTGAAGGGAAGGGAAAAGGGACAAAGCCTCGCTTAATATTTTACATTTCAGATGCTTTCACTGCTTTTCCTTCTTTTGCTATACCTTTAATGAAAGGTCAAATGTTCAAACGAGCACCTTTGTGCTTTCTTCTGTGCTGCCCCACAGGCTTGGCAGGCATTTCTCCATGAAAATCGGCAAACTTATCTCATTATCCACCTGCAAATTCCTCCTCATAACCTTCCTTTGCTATGGTGCCTACAAAATGCTTGATGACGGCTAGGCTGCTGGTGTGCTGAGAGCCCTGCCTGTCATGCTGACCAATGCTGTCTCATTGTTTCCTTGCACTCCCCCATCTCCCTGTATCCATCTGTTGTCTCTTGTCCTGTACTAAGCTTATAACCTCCTGGGGGCAGGGACCGTCTTTTTGTTCTGTGCTTGTACAGTGCCTAGCACAATGGAGGTCCTAATCTGTGACTGAGGCACCTAGATGCTATGGTAATACAAATACATAATAAGTAAAATATAATACTAAATAAATAATAATAATAATTAATAATGGTTGTTACTGTGACAGATATTGCAACCGGGGAGAACATATTGTACTAAGTTTACTGCATCACTGTGGGCCAGGGATTGTACATATGACTGTGTTCTACTGACTACTCCCTAGGGGAGTGTTACCCCAGATCCTTCAGGAACTAGAGCAGTGGGGGAGTGATTAGGATGACTCAGGCTCAGTGTACACTTTTAGCATGTGTATAGGAACTTTTATGGGTTTTCATATGTTCTCTCTGTAATGCTTTTGCTGTCAGACTAATGGTGCATGCTTAGAAAGAGCTGTGTGGTTACTTGTAACTGCTGGCAATACACTGTTCAGAGCACTCAGAGAGAAAGCAATGCACAGGTGCTGCCTGTTAGGCAGACTGGCTTGCTGGGCATATCCCAGTGTAAGGCAGGGAGCTGTGCAGGTTTAAAACCCAACAGTCAGAAGGGAGTGGGACAAGGGTCCCTACCCAGTGACAGGTGGCAGCTGGCAAACTGAAGACTGACTGTGCACTCCTGGAGTTGACCACAGAGTGGGAAATACAGGCACAGTTACCCTGGAACTGTGACAGTTACAACGGGAGTTGCCAGCAATAACTTGACATAAAACCCCAGATGACACTTCACTGTTCAATGCTGTAACAGTGAACAAGGGTTTCATTAATATTTTATCCCCTGTTGGGCCCAAGGCACCCCCTTTTCAACACACTAGTAGCTAAGAAAAATACAGGCAGCTATTCAAAAACAAACCAAAAAAACCCCAACCTTTCCAAAGAGCTCCTTTAATCCAGACTCTGCCTTGCATAGTTTTGCTACTTATGATTGTCACCAATCATTAAACAAAGAGTCCTCTCTGGGGCAGCACTACTCTGCTGTTAAACGTACTGTATATTCTCCACTCAGAAGAGATTCATTATTGTCATCTTTAGTGACAGCAGTAGTAGGCTATTTCATGCTTGTATACAGCATTTCATAGAAGGCTCTCAGGGCACTTTACAAGGGCTAGTGAATGAAGTCTCCTAAGAGCCTTGTGACCTGGGTGTCACTATTGGAGATATTTGCGGAAAGGGAAACTGAACATGGAGAGTTGGTGACTTTGTGCCCTCTCCCCCCCAACAAACTCCACCTCCCATCCCTGCCAAATCATTCAGCTACTCTGGGGCAGAGCCAGGGAAAGATATCAGAAGTCCAGATGCTCACAGTTCAGCTCAAACCACTAGACAACACTCCTCCCATTTATTTCAGCATGAGGTTTCGTGAGCTACAGCTCACTTCTTCGGATGCATAGAATGGAACACATAGACAGGAGATATTTATACATACAGAGAACATGAAAAGATGGAAGTACGCACACCAACAGGAAGAGTCCAATCAACTGAGATGAGCTATCATCAGCAGGAGAAAAAAAACTTTTGAAGTGATAATTGAGATGACCCATAGAAGGTGTGAGGAGAACATAACATAGGGAAATAGACTCAATTAGTGTAATGACCCAACCATTCCCAGTCTCTGTTTAAACCTAAGTTAATTGTATCTAATTTGCATATTAATTCGAGTTCAGCAGTCTCTCTTTGGAGTCTGTTTTTGAAGTTTTTTTGTTGCAAAATTGCCACCTTCAAGTCTGTCACTGAGTGGTTAGAGAGGTTGAAGTGTTCTCCCACTGGTTTTTGAACGTTATGATTCCTGATGTCAAATGGACACAAATCTGACATCAGGAATCATAACATTCAAAAATGCTAAAGCATGCTGTTCTCCTTTCTCTAACCAGGGGACCTTCTATGCCAGATACAGCTTTCCTAGCACAGCTCTTGAACAGTAATGAAACTTGACTCCACATCGTTAAGCTGACAGTCATGCTGAGTAGGAGACTGTCCTGTCAAAAGGTAATGAACATTCCTGCTGAGTGGCTGTGAGTAGGGCCTCCCCAGTGCTAGGAGGAAAGTGAGTTTCTTCCTGGCCAAACTTTTCTTTTCCAAGAAGCCCACTGAGCCCATGAAGGGCCTCTCAGTTCCCTTCTCACAGTGTCTCCTGTTGCTGGAGGTGTATGTCTCCTCCCCACTAATCTCTCCATTCACAAAGCCTCTGAAGTGAATTGTTACATCCCCTATCTTTAGGGTCCTGAAATTCCCATGCAGCCAGGTCTTCAGGTGGTGTAATTTGGCCTAGCTCCATTGCAGTCAATGGATCAACACAAGTATACACCAGCTGAGCATCTTATCCACTATGCTTTGTTCTTTAGCTAGAGCTCACTGCACAGGGGCATTATCAGATTGTCTATGATCCTGCAACCAAGCCCTGGTCTACACTGGGGGGGAGGATCGATCTAAGATATGAAACTTCAGCTACAAGAATAGCATAGCTGAAGTCTATGTATCTTAGATCGACTTACCTCGCATCCTCACAGCATGGGGTTGATTGCCGCCGCTCCCCCGTCGACTCCGCTTCCGCCTCTCGGCGGTGGAGTTCCAGAGTCGACGGCAGAGCAATTGGGGATCCATTTATTGCATTTACGCTAGAGGCGATAAATTGATCCCCAATAGATCGATCATTAACCATCAATCTGGCGGGTAGTGAAGACCTGCCCCAGAGAGAAGAGGGAAGCAACAAGGTTCTGGGAAGCATTTCAGAGATCTCTTGTCTTTATCACATCATCTGTAGTCAAGTAGTATACGTTTCACAGCAGGAAAAAAGAGGAAGTGAAATCTTGCAGAAACCTCTGAGTTGCACATGGATTCAAAATTACATTGTAAGCTGCCCTCTGTTGCCTTGAAACTGGTTCCACTGTGAGGATCCTGGGGCTCATCCACATTACAATTTGAAATGGGTTAAGGGGGATGTGAAACACAAAAAGAACTGCGGGGCTGCCCTGTTTTACTTCATTATGAAGCAGAAAGAAGGCCTAAATAGGGCCTGTTTGAGAACTTTTCCCACAGGAGTTTTTCATTGGAAATTCAGGGTTTTGACTATCTTCAAGACCCTATGGATGACTGGAGAAGTGGCAGGCTTATGGCATGAGAGAAACTGACCAAGATGGGAAATTATTCAGATGATTTAAAATTTTTGGGAGTTGGGGATGGGGATGTGAAGGTTGGTGGTTTATGTTAACTTGAACACTTGGGAGAATAATGCTCTTCGATAAAACGTCAGGACCCTGTTCCTTCAATTGAGGGCTAGGGAAACTCCCTCGGGAGTTCTCCAGCAAAAACAAGGAGGATTGGATTTGACAGTTTGATATTTCTAAGACTAAATAATTAGAAAATATTGGATTAATCTAAAGAGAGAGCGAGCACACCTGCACAACCCTTGTTTTTTCCCCTTTCCGTGTCACCTTTAAGTATATCCAGGCTCCGACATGCTCATCTGATATGGGCACAACTACTACCATTCAGCACATCCACAGGACAGGCATTTTTCCTAGCACAACTGTGTGTCTTTTGGACTGGCCTCGCAACACACACCAGGCTTGTTTCAGGTGTACTGTGGGAAAGTCTGTGCATACTACCACATATTCGCCCAGGTGCTGATGTGTGTTTTACAGGAGCCCCTGTGCTTTGGGATGTCCTCTCATACAAAGGCCTGATAGGCTGGAGACAGGGTCGGCTCCAGCTTTTTGCCGACCCAAGTGACGAAAAAAAAAGAGAAAAACCCGATTGAGTTGCCACGGAAGTGCAGCAGAGGAGGAAGACAGGAAGTGAAGGATCCACCACCAAAGACCGAAGCAGGCCAATTGAGCTGCTGGCGAAGTGCTGCCGCCACTGACCCGGATGTGCTGCCCCAGCAACGGATGAACTGCCGCCCCTTTCTATTGGCTGCCCCAGGCACCCGCTTTCTTCGCTGGTGCCTGGAGCTGGCCCTGGCTGGAGAACTGGCTAATCCAGTTACACCGACACAGTTAGGCAGTTCCAAGTACAGTGCACAAGAACTAGGCAGACTCCAGTTCAAGCCCGGCTGGAGACTGTGTTGCAGACTCGCTTATGGCATACCCTCATGGCTAGGAACTGAGGGCCAGGCTCAGCCCTGGCACTAGCAGTTGACTTTGATGGGAATTTGCAGAACTGAATTTGATCCTGCGTGGGGACATATAAACCATGTATGGAGTCAGCCATGTTTACAACCTACATATAAACTCGGAAAGAACATTGCAGTGAAACTTGGCTGAGATTCAAGTTCCTATGAATGCTGAAATTGGGTAGACTTTGTGCAATTTGGGGTTGCAGAACAAAAAGCTCAGACAACTCTAATTATTTTCACTGATTAAATGCAGAGCCACCTGCGCTACTGGACTTCCAGTGTTCTGACACCTCAAGAGATTTAAAAACAAGTGCTTGCTCTGTTTCATTGTAGGAGCCAGGATATAGAGCTATTTGGGGATGTGGAGCAAAATCTGAAACCGAGGCCACTCACCCTTCCATAAACACTGAAGATAGATGGTAGGGTTGGTGAGTGAGCCCACCCTGCAGTGGCAGTTCTCGTCCTGTGGGGCTGGACCCAGTTCCTCACTCCTGGCACACAGGGGGTGCAGTGCTGCTCAGATTTGGCCTGGCCACCTCTTTGTCATGATGGACAGGTGGTGGGCCAAACTTGAATGATGCTGCAACCTCTTGCAAAAGGTTGCAATGCCAGTCACTCAGATTTGGCTCAGCTGTCCTTCCATCATGACAGAGGGAGGGCCGGACCAGATCTGAATGATGCTGCAACCCCGTGCACCAAGTTGCAACACCATGCAGTTTGCAGGTCCTCTGGAGTTCCTCAGGCAAACAGCACCCCCCTCCAGGCGGCCCTGTTACAGATGCACACAGGGAAAATCTGTCAGTGGGGGGAGCCTCCCATACCCACCAGCTTAGAGACAAATTAGAGAAGAGCTCTGTCAATTACATAACTCAGCACTTCTAACAGGAAAGAGAGTCAAGCAATAAGGCCATTTCGAGGATTCCTCCAAACATAATCTCAGAGGAGAGACAAGTGATGCCCAGGGAGTTAATTTTCATTTGGTGACCAGACACTTAGCAGTACAAATCCTAGTGACTTTAACTGAGATCATGCACACACAGCACTATAAATCTCCACATGACAAACATACTGATCATGCTCGGTACTTACATAGCATCATCCACCTAAGGATCTCAGTGTGCTCCCATTCTCAAAGCACTAATTAATAGTCACAACTTCCTTGCGAAATGGGTCATACTGGTATTATTAAAGGCGGGTGAATGAATGGGTTGGTCCGTTGGCATTTTTAAAAGAAGTTTGTCTTTTTTTTGGTTGTGCACAATCCCCAAGCACCTTGTGATCTCCTAGGATTTATCTGTGATTTGAAATTACTCAGGGATCATTTCAACAGATAACCCTTGCCCCATCAACCATGAATGAGCTGTTCATTGTCCGTAGTTGGTTACCTCTGATAGGACACTTAGGTCACATGGTACCATTTCTTGTAGCTGATTGGAGCTGAAATAGGAGAGGGAAGAGATTTGGTGCCTGGGAAAGAACTGGCGGTGAGGAAAGGCCAAGAAGAGGAGAAGGAGCATGAAGGGGAGAGGATAGAGCAGACAGCAGCATATGGCAGCATAGGGCAGGCTTGCACAGCTGCTGCCCATGACCATACTTGTTCTGTGGATTAAGGTCTCCAACACTGTCAATACAGCTTCATACAGGAAAGTTAAAGGGAGGGGAGATAAGGGAGAAGAGGGGAGACAGTGGTCACTAGGATAAAAGACTTCAGGCCATTCAGAAGCAGCCTTAAAGTTAGTCTCAGTCAGGCACAGCTGTGTGACAACCAAGAGTCCAGAGAGGAGACTCCCAATTTAAAAAAGGTTTCTGAGAAATACAACTGCAGAAAAACACATTGACCAAATGTTACTGAAGTCTGCTGAATTTTAGGAGTGTAAGTCAGGCTAGAATTAAACCCTCTGCCTTTAAGTATTAACCTCTGAACTGAAGGCAATCTGCACATCTCCACTGATCAGCCTTCCCTGCCTGTGAGCTCACCAACATACCTGCCTGGCGGCTTGAGAAGGCAAAGACAATGATATCGTCAAAGGTCCAGGTGTAGTCCTGTTGTGGGGGGTAAAACATCAGCTTGTCTGAGGCCTCTTTCCTCAGGTCAATGAGGAATGTGGAATGAACCATCGGGACAGCAAAACAGCCCAACCTCTTCCATTCCCTGATCAGAGCATAATCCGGTGTCTTTCTGTAATAGCCCTGAAATGCGAAGAGCCAGAACTTTATTACTGTGAGACATTTCAAATGACTAGTCTACTGACTCTTTTCAGTAGAGCTTGACCAGTGCCAAAATCCCAGGTCCTCTCATTCCCAATCTGTGGGGCTGTTTGACATCTGCACTTGGAACTGAATTTCCCAAATTGCCCCACTCTTTCTTATGGGCTGACCGGAACCCTGGATACAAGTACCCCCAAACCTTACAGCATGACCCCATCTTCCCTTTTCAGCAGCTAATGGGGACCTAAGCTGTACTACTGCAAAGCTCTTTGGCAGCAAAGCTTCAAAGTCAGACGGGCCAGGTATTACTCCCTGACTCTCTAAAACAGGGGTTGGCAACCTTTCAGAAGTGGTGTGCCAAGTCTTCATTTATTCACTCTGATTTAAGGTTTCGTGTGCCAGTAATACATTTTAACGTTTTTAGAAGGTCTCTTTCTATAAGTCCATATTATATAACTAAACTATTGTTATCTGTAAAGTAAATAAGGTTTTTAAAATGTTTAAGAAGCTTCATTTAAAATTAAATTAAAATGCAGAGCCCCTCGGACCGGTGGCCAGGACCCAGACAGTGTGAGTGCCACTGAAAATCAGCTCGCGTGCTGCCTTCGGCACACGTGCCATAGGTTACCTACCCCTGCTCTAAAACCTACATTTGCACACACATCTCCAAGACTAATCCTGCAAAGTGCTTAGCACCCTCAACTTCAATGGGAGAGGAGGGTACTGAGCAGCTCACAGTATCAGGCCCTTACATAATTACAGCAATCTCCTTAAAAATCAAATCCCCTTTCTGTTGCAGGGCTGTCAGGCAGACACAGCGCTGGTCTTGATACTGCATCCGTTGAAGTCTATGGGAATTTTCCCATTGTCTCAGTAGCAACTAGAACAGGCCCTTTGTCAACAACGGGACAGATTCCTCCCACTAGAAACTGGGTGGGTTCAATTTGTCTTCTTCCTGCATCTCTGGGCTTGGCTGTGCCAGAAGGTGGATTCACCCCAGGGCAGAACAGCTTTAACGTCCACTTGGGATTCCAGGGGGTTCCACCAAAAGAGTTTGCCTAGGACAGATGCTTGATCAGCATGTTACTTGTGTCTGCCTCCCAGGTGGACCTTCTATCAGTGTGGGCTCACAACCTGGTTGTTGTGGCTTAAATCTGGCCTTTGCCCATATAATGCTACTAACACAATCAGTGATGGAAATAACGACCTAATACTCAGGCTGAGGCAGTCCTAATACATTGATCGGATGTCTGAACAATGACAAGGACTGGTGTGGATCCATAGCAAATTCTGGTCTTCTTAAAATAAAATAATAATCATAAAATAAAACAAAAACCCTAATTCCTGAATGTTCCACAAGTATCCCAGCAAACAGACATAAATTAAGCAAACATCTTTCAGTGCCTTTTCTCTCTCTCTCTCCACATAAGTTGTGCATCATCAGGAAAGGCTCTATCTTGTCAGTTTTGCTGCCAAACCTTCCAACAGTTATTTTCCTGACAAATAGATGTTGTGCTCTACAGCTCGATGTTTGGATTGCTACTGTTGTTCTGCACTGTTACTCCTTCTGCACCCTGCTTTTCAATGCTTGTTCTAGCTGTTATTCCTGCACTAGTCCCCAGAAGAAAACAGACCAGGAGGAGTGTGAAACCATTGGGCTAGAAGTGTAAAAACTAGGAGTGGCTAGAAAAAAAAAAGTGGATGTTTTGTTTTCACTCTAACCATTATTTACCAGGAAGTCTGTAGATCATATTTTCATCCTGTTTTTCTTTTATTTACTGTCTTTTCTCAGCTAACATCAATAATGATGGAAAACTGGAAACTTATTACCAGAGTTGCAGAATTTTGTGCCAAATCCTCTGCTGGTGGAAACTGGCTGTGATCTATTAAATTCAACCGAGCAATGCTGATTTATGTCATCTGTGAATCTGACCCCTTCTTTTTGAAGGCTTAAAGGGATGCTACCACCAGGATTCTCATACATTTTTAAATTTTCTTTATCCATATGTTTACTAATAACAATTCCTAATAACAAACTCAAGAATTGAAGAAGTTTAGGATGCTGTCCTGCAATTTTTTACTTACATGAGTAGTCTTTAGTCTGGCCTGTAATCCCAGTGTTGTCATTGGGAGAATAAGGAGTTACAAAATTGGTCACAGAGTAAGGAAGAGCAGGAGGTTCTTTCTACACTTCTTTTCCCTGTAGCGCCAATAAAATTAATAATGAATTTCTGGATGGCTCTTCAAAATATTAAAAAGAGTTGGGTAAGGGCAAGACTTTAGAATTGGAGATATTTATATATACGAGTCAGAGCAATTAAGGAAACTGAAATTAAATTATTTTCTCTGGATCTGAAGATGTTTCTGTTTAATTAATTCTCTTGCAAAACTCATTTACGGATAAGGAGACATTTATCAACTTTGGAATCTCTCAATCTCATTATGGCCCTAAAAATATACTAATTTCTAGAGTGTGCAATATTTTTGTTAGTAATATATACCAAAGTATAGATAGGGAATAAATTATTAGGAGTGCCATGACCAGAACAGGGCTTGATTCTCCTCTCTAAATCAGTTTCTGGAATACTGCACTGTATAAAACTGGTCAAAGCGCAAGAAGACATGCTCACACAATGGAGTAGTGTATGGAGAAGAGTAAATTCTTAATTGATTTGTGCCAGAATACTGGAAAACCCAGGCTAAAATTATGTATCCGTGGTATTTAACTTCATCCAGATTACACGGAACATAGGGAATCACCTCCCATAGACATCAGTGCAACTGTGAGTATACTGGTATTTCTTACGTACTTGGGGTGGGATTGGGCCATTACACATCATTTTTTGGTTACAAACTCATAAAACATGCTCAGTCTCCTCAGGATTTAGCCTTTTCTAAGGAGGAGACCCAGCTAAGGAAAGGCCCCAGAAATTTGCCTGTGCTCTACATCTAGGCTATACGCCACTTTGCTTACTGCCATCATTTGACGATAACACAAAACCAGTACCTCAAAATGTTGATTGCATTGAACATTGTGACGTCCACTTGGGGTCAGCTCCAAGAACCCCAGGGAGCAGCAGCCAAGTTCTCTGACATCTACAATAATGGATGGCCGCTGAGTTAACTCTGCTCCTGTCTCTCTATTTCCTTCATATCAGCCCCACCCGCCTCCGCAGGCCTTCATGCTCCTAGATGATTAATGAGAACTCTTTCCCCTCCCCCATCCCATACACAGCTGCTTATTAATCCTCTGAGATCCCAGCCCTTCAAGGAGCATTCAAAGAGCCACCGATTCCCACATGAATAAAAACCCTCATAACCCCCAGCCACATCCCCACCCACCCCAATTGTCCTCTGTCTGCCATGCAAAGACTCTAGTGGCTTTTGCAGCTGGGTGACCCCACGCTGCTCCCCACAATGAAGCAGGAGAGCAGGACCCAGCAACATAAGGAGGTGGGGTAAGGCTCAGAGGCAGAGGAAGGAGGAAAGGTTCCAAGACAGAGAGCGTCAGAACAGCAGAAGCTTAGGAGAGGATTCCCTAAAAGTTTTCCCTCCCCCAATTATTCCCAGGATCCTGAAAAGACCGAGGCTTCCCCTGATTTACCTCCAGTGTCTCCTACTGTAATGAGGTTTGCAACTCTGCCTCTGAGTAAGGAGCAAGCTTAGGTGGCTGCCTAATGCTCAAATCAGCCTGATTTGCATCAGAGGTGGAGCAGCACCCCTTCAGAACAGAGAGCAGCCTGCACTTCAAGGTAGCTCAGGAGGACAGCAAAGTTGACGTGGGCCCCACAGCATCCCAGGCAAATGTGGGATGAGTGGAGCCCTGTTGTAATAATTCAGTCAAATGTGGAGTGAGCAAAGCCCTACTATAATGACAGGGCCTCCAAATTTACCCTGATCGTGAGTTTAACTGTCAAAAGGACGCAAAAGTTCTTAAGACATCACAACAACCTATAATAACAAATGCTGATGGGAAAATGTATGAAAACCAGAGAGAGAGAGAGAAACTAAATTAGTCCAGACAAAAAGGGCCTTCTCATATGGTTTACGGACTGTGTTAAAATCATGCTCGGTAGAAACTTAAGATGTGGAACCAGAAATTAATGAACCAAAATTGGCATGTCAGAAACTAGGCCTAATTGGTGGACAAAATAATGAGAAGATGGACTATTCCACCCAACGCTCCCTTTTTGGGTTGTCATAAACAGATAGCTAAGGGTTAATGTCTCTTTCACCTGGAAAGGAGTAACCTGAAACACCTGACCAGAGGACCAATCAGGAAACAAGACTTTTTCAAATCTGGGTGGAGGGAAGTTTTGGGTGTGAGTTCTTTGTCTTTGTCTTGTGTTTGACCCTCTCGGCTATGAGAGTGATTTTTCTATCTCCAGCTTTCTAATCTTCTGTTTCCAAGTTGTAAGTACAAAGATAGGAAGACCATAGGTTTATATTGTTTTCTTTTGTATTTACATGTGTATAGTTGCTGGAATGTGTTAAATTGTATTCTTTTTGGATAAGGCTGTTTATTCATTTTTTTCTTTTAAGCAATTGACCCTGTATTTGTCACCTTAATACAGAGAAACCATTTTTATGTATTTTTCTTTCTTTTTATATAAATCTTTCTTTTTAAGACCTGTTGGAGTTTTTCTTTAGTGGGGACTCCAGGGAATTGAGTCTGTAGCTCACCAGGGAATTGGTGGGAGGAAGAAGTCAGGGGGAAAGTCTCTGTGTGTTAGATTTACTAAGCCTGACTTTGCATTCCCTCTGGGTGAAGGGGGGGGGGGATTAGACCTCTCGGTACTTCTGTTTCCAGGACTGGAAATAGGGAGGGTGGAGTCCCTCTGTTTAGATTCACGGAGCTTGCTTCTGTGTATCTCTCCAGGAACCCAGGGAGGGAACACCTGGAAGGGAGAAGGGGGGGAAAGGGTTTATTCCCCTTTGTTGTAAGACTCAAGGAATTTGGGTCTTGGGGTCCCCAGGGAAGGTTGTTGGGGGACCAGAGTGCCCCAAAACACTCTAATTTTTTGGGTGGTGGCAGCTTTACCAGGTCCAAGCTGGTAACTAAGCTTGGAGATTTTCATGCTAACACCCATATTTTGGACGCTAAGGTCCAAATCTGGGAAATATGTTATGACATGGGTCTTTAAAGAAAGAGACTTTGGAGGAGGGAGAATACGAAAGAAGAGATGGCAGCTACTGGAGTGGGCGTCACCATCACGGCTGCCACCCCCACAGTTTCTCAGGTCCCTGGGTCTCCATCACTTTGATCCTGAGAGATGTCCTGACCAGACCAAATTAAAGAGAGAGGGAGCCAGATAACATCTTTTACCAGCTCCAGCTGAACCCTAGATACCACCTGTGATGAAATGGGACTGGACTTAAACTGCTGCAGCAACAGCAGCAGCAGCACAATCTCCATCTCAGCTCAACTAACAACTTCTCTTTTCCCCAAAAGGACAGTTATCACCATCTTTGATACCATCTAAGATAGTGGTGGGCAACCTGCGGCCGGTCAGGTTAATCCATTGGAGGGCTGTCAGTTTGTTTACATTTGTATGGCTGCCCACAGCTCCCAGTGGCCCTGGCTCACCATTCCCGGCCAATAGAAGCTGCAGGAAGCGTCGTGGGCTGCGAGGACATGCTGGTTGCCACTTCCCACAGCTCCCCTTGGCCGGGAGCAGCGAACTGCAGGCACTGGGAGCTGTGGGCAGCCATGCAAATGTAAACAAACTGTCTTGCAGCCTGCCAGTGGATTACGCTGAAGGGCCGTATGCAGCCTGTGGGCCGCAGGTTACCCGCCACTGATGTAGGAGATGGTCAAACAAGGGGAGTTTCCTTTTAAAACTCTCTCCTGCTCAAGGGAAAGGGAACAAGAGTTGTTGTTAAAATGAAAGCCTCACTGAACACTTTACCTGTCCAATGCTTTAATTGTTTTTCCTTCTTTTTTGTATTTTTAATAGACAGGATTTTTAATGGTGTGTTTGCTGACATCACTGTAGACCAAAACACCAAATCTTGTTTAACACTGTTTAATGCTGGACAGTAACTGGGTTATGTTAACATCTCTGGGCCCCTATATTCCACCAAAATTAATACAACACCCCAGAGAAAGCTCACTCATGAGGCAGCCCCCCAACGCTGTTCACTAACCCCATTGAAAATGTGACTTGCCTGAGGGGTGATGCCACACCAGAAATTAGAATAGAGAGAGCGAGACTCCAGCATTGGGGCCACCACGGTCTTGTTCTCTGCTATCATCAGGTTCAGGGTCTCTGGATTGGTGAGCAAGTTATCTGCATCTACAAACTAGAGAAGGAAAGGGAGAAAGGACTTTTTCAACACCAGATAAAGTACCGGTAATAAACTTTTACAATGTCCCTTCCTAGGAGAGGTGGTGGTTGAATGGCTCACAAGATTAGCAATGGGCTAGAGACACTTTTGCCTCACACTGGTCTGAATCCACCCTGGGTTGACAGTCACTGTAAATGGTTACCGTCTGATCGCTACTGAGAGCCGGGGTGAAAGGAGTTGATGGGCTCGGTCTATTTTCCAGTGGACAAGCATCCACTATAAAAATACCACATCCAGCAGTGGCACTAATTAGCAGCTTCTGTGGAAAGGCCACTGAATGGGAAGAAAGACTGAACTTGCTTCTTCCCCTAAAGGAGACCATGGGGGAGGCTTGCACTGCCAGCACCCACTCTGGATGTTATATGGACTGACAGCAGCAGTGGCTCCTCAGAGCAGACACTCCCCACCCGTTTGGAGTCCGATACAGAAAGACTATTGATCACTGCTGTAAAGTGGCTCGGATCCCACCCTTCCATGCTGTTCTGCCAAACTTCTTTCTGATGTCACCAAACTTCACTGATAGCCGGCAGGATTCTAAAAAGGGCACCAGCAGGACTACATTCACTGGTAAACATAGTCCAGTCTCTGTGGGTGGATCCCTGGACCCATGTCAAGCCCCACTGTACTCAGCGGGGCTCTGCACATAGATCTAATGGCAATACTGGGGCCTCACACACACAGTCTGTTGCTGATCAGATCAGCTGATTCCACAGGTGTTTTTCAAGCCGAATTCAGAGCAAACAAAGAGCTCTTCTTTTAGAAGGGAGGAACTTTTGGCAGCCATTTGTGGGACTGATCAGAGCTCAGAGACGGTTTGTTTCTGCCCACTTCCCCCACTCCGAGTATGGCTGCAGAATGACTGTCTGAAAATATTCTGCCCAACTGCAGTTAATAAACCAAACCTCTCTTTTACCATGATGTAGTCTGACCACTTTTCTCTTGCAGTTCGCAGAGCTGCCTGTCTGAGTTTCATCACATGGGTAAACCTGGAGCTCGGCCAGTGTTTTGGCCCAATTTCATCAGGGTAAGACCTATGGAAGAAAAACAAACAGTTACTGCCTCCTGGCTCTGTCCATGCTGCAGCACCTCTGGCCATGACATTTCCCTTCTGACTTCAGCATAAAAGGAAAACAGATAGTCACCTCAACTGACCCAGGCGGTAGGAGAGCAGAAATGAAAAGGCAGGTTCTGAGGAAAAGTTTATTCCTGGAGTTTGTACACAAGGCTCTGCAGAACACACCGTACTACAGCATTTCCTGCCTCACATGTGGCTACAGTGAAAAAGGAGTGATGTCAAAAACAGCTTCAGTAGGCCAGATTCTCTGCTGGTGTAAACCAGTGTCATTCCACTGAAGTCAGTGCGATCATGTTGATTTATACCAGCTGAGGATCTGACCTCATATATCTACTCCCTGCTAGATATTAAGAGTCACATCTGTTCACATTACTCCCCTACACCCAGAACAGCCAACACAGCTCATGGAGAGTGATCTGGATTCTTTCATGGCTTGTACATCATTAGCCATTGTTACCTAAGGCCTCATCCCGACAAACTAACACTTAATGCTAAACTCAATGGGACTAATCTTGTGAGTCAAGTTACACATGTGCTTAATGGTTTTGCGGCTTGGAGTTTGTGTTCTGATAGCAGAATCTTCATTACTGATGAAGATGTGGGAGAAAGAAAGAAAGAAACCAAGGGCCTGATCCTCAGCTGATATAAACAGATCAGACTTCACTGATCTCAACAGAGTTGTGCCAATTTACAATAGTTGAGGAGCTGGCTCTGAAAAATTCATATTCACTAAAAAGCAAACTTTTTTTACAAAACCTAAAGGAGAAAGTTTCTAAGATTAAAATTTAAAAAGTCCAGTGGAAAGAAGATTGTTATTGAAAATTAAGCAAACATTGCCCTGCAAGATTTGCAAGTCAAACACCAGAGCACTATGTTGTGGAGTAAGACCCTGAATGAGAAAGTGATTGCATACAAATGTGAATTCGGTGTCCTTGTCCAACCTGGGAGAAATGCAAATAAGTGAAAAAAAAAAACCACAGCACAAAGGATGGAAATTAAATTAGATTTTAAAAATCCTCTCATTTTCAATATCTGAAATCTTGTTAATAGGTGAAGATTTTTGTTCTTTAATATGGATGTTAAAAAGGCAGGACAAAAAGGAAAGGCAAGTAGTAATGGGTTTAGTCTGCAGCAAGGGAGATTTAGGTTAGATGTTAGGAAAAACTTTCTAACGCTAAGGATAGTTAAGCTCTGGAATAGGTTTCCAAGAGAGGTTGTAGAATCTTCATCACTGGAGACTCTTAAGAACAGGTTGGATAAACACCTGTCAAGGATGGTCTAGGTTTAGGGTCCTGCCTCAGTGCAGGGGCTTGGACCAGATGACCTCCCAAGGTCCCTTCCTGCACTACATTTCTATGATCTTCTTTAAACACAACAGTGTCCCTTTAAGTATCGACTTAAGTACTATGGCGGAGAATGGTTTGGAAGAGTCACCTGACGGAAGGGATCAGAAGGAGACCCCCATCAACTGGAAGGCATGGAATGCATTGTCGTAGAGATGGGGGTTCCAAGACCACCACTCCCAAGCGGAGGAGACAGGTGGTGGTGGTCGGGGACTCCCTCTTAAGAGGGAAAGAGTCATCCATCTGCCGTCCAGACCAGGAAATTCCAGAAATGTGCTGCTTGCCTGGAGCTAGAATTCAGGATCTGACAGAATGTCTGCTGAGACTGATCAAGCCCTTGGACCACTACCCCTTCCTACTTCTCCATGTAGGCACCAATGATACTGCCAAGAATGACCTTGAGTGGGTCACAGCAGTCTATATGGCTCTGAGAAGAAGAATAAAGGATTTTGAGACACAAGTCGTGTTCTCATCCATCCTCCCTGTTGAAGGAAAAGGCCCAGGTAGGGACCATCAAATTGTGGAGGTAAATGTGTGGTAACGCAGGTGATATCGGAGAGAGGACTTTGGATTCTTCGACCATGCGATGTTGTTCCAGGAAGAAGGATTGCTAGGAAAAGATGGAATCCACCTAACCAAGAGAGGGAAGAGCATCTTCGCAGGCAGGTTGGTTAACCTAGTGAGGAGGGCTTTAAACTAGGTTCACTGGAGGATGGTGACCTAAGCCCAGAGGTAAGTAGGGAAGTGGGATACTGGGAGGAAACAAGGAGAAGGTGCAACAGGGGAGGCATCCTGATTCATACTGAGAAAGTAGGGCAATCAGCTGGTTTTCTTAGGTGCCTGTACATGAACGCAAGAAGCCTGGGAAAGAAGCAGGAAGAATTGGAAGTCCTGGCACAGTTAAGGAACTATGATGTGATTGGAATAAGAGTTGGTGTGGTAACTCACATGACTGGAGCACTGTCATGGACAGGTATAAACTGTTCAGGAGGACTGGCGTGGGAGAAAAGATGGAGGAGTATTGCTGTATGTAAGGGAGCACTATGATTGATCAGAGCTCCAGTATGAAACTGGAGAAAAGCCTGTTGAGAATCTTTGGGTTAAGTTTAGAGGTGAGAGCAACAAGGGTTATGTCATGGTAGGCATCTGCTATACACCACCAGACCAGGAGGATGAGGTAGACGAGGCTTTTTTCGGACAACAGACGTTTCAAAATGACATGAGGGACTTCAATCACCCTGACATCTGCTGGGAGAGCAATACAGCAGTGCACAGACAATCCAGGAAGTTTTTGGAGAGTGTTGGGGACAACTTCCTGGAGCAAGTGCTGGAGGAACCAAGTAGGGGCTGTGCTCCTCTTGACCTGCTGCTCACAAACAGAGAAGAACTGGTAGGGGAAGTAGAAATGGGTGGTAACCTGGGCAGCAGGGACCAAGAGATGGTCAAGTTCAGGATCCTGACGAAAGGAAGAAAGGAGAGCAGCAGAACAGGGACCCTGGACTTCAGAAAAACAGATTTTGACTCCCTCAGGGAACTGATGGGCAGGATCCCCTGGGAGGCTAATATGAGGAGGAAAGGAGTCCAGGAGAGCTGGCTGTATTTTAAAGAAGCCTTACTGAGGGTGCAGGAACAAACTGTCCTGATGTACAGAAAGAATAGCAAATATGGCAGGCGACCAGCTTGGCTTAACAGAGAAATCTTCAGTGAGCTTAAACACAAAAAGGAAGCTTACAAGAAGTAGAAACTTGGACAGATGAATAAGAAGGAGTATAAAAATACTGATCGAGCATGCAGGAGTATAATCAGGAAGGCCAAGGCACAATTGGAGTTGCAACTAGCAAGGGATGTGAAGGGTAACAAGAAGGGTTTCTACAGGTATGTTAGCAACAAGAAGGTCAGGGAAAGTGTGAGACCCTTACTGAACGGGGGAGGCAAACTAGTGACAGATGATGTGGAAAAAGCTGAAGTACTCAATGCTTTTTTTGCCTCGGTCTTCACAGACAAGGTCAGCTCCCAGACTGCTGCACTGGGCAGCACAATATGGGCAGAAGGTGAGCAGCCCTCAGTGGTGAAAGAACAGGTGAAGGACTATTAGAAAAGCTGGACATGCACAAGTGCATGCATGGGTCCAGAACTAATGCATCCGAGGGCGCTGTGGGAGTTGGCTGATGTGATTGAAGAGCCACTGACCATTTTCCTTGAAAACTCGTGGCGATCGGGGGAGGTCCCGGACAATTGGAAAAAGGCAAATATAATGCCCATCTTTAAAAAAGGGAAGAAGGAGAATCCAGGGAACTACAGACTGGTCAGCCTCACTTCAGTCCCTGGAAAAATCATGGAGCAGGTCACCAAAGAATCCTTTTTGAAGCACTTGGAGAAGAGGAAGGTGATCAGGGACAGTCAATATGAATTCACCAAGGGCAAGTCAGTCCTGACCAATCTGATTGCCTTGTATGATGAGATAACTGGCTCTGTGCATATGGGCAAAGCGATGGATGTGATACCTCTTGACTTTGGCAAAGCTTTTGATATGGTCTGCCACAGTATTCTTGCCAGCAACTTAAAAACTATGGATTGGATGAATGAACTATAAGGTGGATAGAAAGCTGGCTAGATCGTCGGGCTCAACGGGTAGTGATCAATGGCTTGATGTCTAGCTGGCAGCCTGCATCAAGTGGAGTGCCCCAGGGGTCGGTCCTGGGGCCGATTTTGTTCAACATCTTCATTAATGATCTGGATGCTGGGATGGATTGCACCTTCAGCAAGTTTGCAGATGACACTAAGATGGGGGGAGCGGTAGATATGCTGGTGGGTAGGGATAGGGTCCAGAGTAACCTAGACAAATTTGAGGATTGGGCCAAAAGAAATCTGATGAGGTTCAACAAGGACAAGTACAGAGTCCTGCACTTAGGACAGAAGAATCTCATGCACTGCTACAAGCTGGGGACCAACTGGCTAAGCGGCAGTTCTGCAGAAAAGGACCTAGGGATTACAGTGGCCAAGAAGCTAGATATGAGTCAACAGGGTGCCCTGGTTGCCAAGAAGGCTAACGGCATATTGGGCTGCATTAGTAGGAGCACTGCCAGCAGATTGAGGGAAGTGATTATTCCTCTCTATTTGGCACTGGTGAGGCCACATGTGGAGTATTGTGTCCAGTTTTGGGCCTCCCATTACAGAAAGGATGTGGACAAATTGTAGAGAGTCCAGAGGAGAGCAATGAAAATGATTAGGGGGCTGGAGCACATGACTTATGAAAAGATGCTAAGGCAACTGGGCTTATTTAGTCTGCAGAAAAGAAGAATGAGAGGGATTTGATAGCAGCCTTCAACTATCTGAAAGGGGGTTCCAAAGAGGATGGAGCTAGGCTGTTCAAAGTGGTGGCAGATGACAGAACAAGGAGCAATGGTTTCAAGTTGCAGTGGGGAAGGTTTAGGTTGGATATTAGGAAAAACGATTTCACTAAGAGGGTGGTGAAGCACTGGAATAGGTTATCTAGGAAGGTGTTGGATTCTCCATCATTAAAGGTTTTCAAGGCCTGGCTTGACAAAGCCCTGGGTGGGATGATTTAGTTAGGGTTGGTCCTGCTTTGAGCAGGGGATTGGAGTAGATGATCTCCTAGGGTCTCTCCGAACCCTAATCTTTTATGATTCTAAGTAAATAATAGTTTCCCTCAAGATTCCTTCCTGGGGCTTGCACTAATTCCCTGGATGGAAAATTACAGAATATTGAAAGCCAGGGACAGAGTTTTGACCAGGGTTGGGGAGATGAAGCATGTTTCTGCGAGTCTCCTGGAAAATAAGGAATCAATCTTTAATTTGTTTTTCCTTTCGGGGAGATCTTTTGGGTGTGCAAGGAAGGCAGGCTCAGATGGGAAATGACTGAATAGAACTGCTTTCTGCTGATAGGTCCCCATCCAGCAAAGTCCTTAACTTTAAACACATGAGTATTCCCACTGAAGTTAAAGATGTGCTTAAGTGCTTTGCTGAGACAGTGCCTTAAAGAATCTGAGTGTAAATCCTGCAACAATCTTTTGTTTAAACCACCATTGGTTTAAAGATTTCTATAATCTTGATATTGAAACCCCCAAATTGTTTAGGAAATCACTGGCCATGATACTCACTGAGGCTCCTCCATAGGTCTCCACTCCACATAATGATACAGTTTTTGCACATTCTTCAGCCACTCTCTGAGGATCTCTGTGGTGTTATCAATGTTATGGTCAGTGGCTGCCCTGGAGAAATAAGGGCACAAAGAATCCCATTAATGTAGCATCTGACTAGCAGGCACAGGCTGGACAGAGTAGGACCAGATTCTTTCTTGACAAAGAAATGCCCTCAAATGGGTGGACATACATTGTGTATAAATAGTAAAGTGCACCTGTATGCTGGCTGGCACCCCTGTAACTTTCCTCCTGTCCTAGCCTAGGACAGATTAGGCCTGCCAGGAGCTCATATAATCTGCACTGGAAGTGTGTGTATAGTTCCAAATCCTGCTAAGAGACATACAAACAAATCCATTCAACCCCCCCTTAGGATTCCCCTCATGGGATTCCCTCTGCAGCACCTGTCCAGGTATGTCTACACTGCAATTAAAAACCGTCAGCTGGCCCGGGCTAAAAGCTCAGACCTCAGGAGCTGTTTAATTGCAGTGTAGACATTAGGGCTCAGGCTGGAGCCCTGGATCTAAGACCCTGTACGGTGGGAGGGTCCCAGAGCTCAGGAGTCCATAGGAGAAGGCCAGTGGCTTCTTCAACTGTTTCTGACACCTGCTTTTCTGAGGTTGCATGTATGCACAACTCGTGTTGAAAGAATCGGGTATAAAATAGCCCCACTGGAATCAAATCTCAGCAGGGTAGATTCAGCCCTTCATGCTCCCTAACCTGAGCACCACTTCCCTATTGCTCTATTTCCAATGCAATTTACTATGATTGGGTCCTTTGCAGGAAACCTTACAGACTGGAGTCTGTAATAGCCCAGTGCCAATCCTAAGAGTCTTATTGGTGCTCCTGGTTTTCCTCAATGAATATAAAAAGCCATGACCTGTAACAAAAGACAGTAGTGGTTTTAGCCAGCTGCACCAATAGCTTCAAGGGTTGTCTAACATTTACAATCCACATTCCTAAAACATCAGAGCACTCTTTTTAGTGGCCCTGCATTAGCAATCATTTGTGTTGCAGTAGCACTTGGGAGCCCGAGTCATGGGACAGGCCCCCATTGTGGTAGGCATTGTATAGACATAGAACAAAAAGACATGCCTTCCCCTAAGAGCTTCCAAGTGTGCCTCCCTTCACATTCTACAAGGTCGTAGTTAGTCCTGATGAGAGGGGTAGGTTTTCAAGGGAGAGTTAGGCACACAATATGGTCAAGACAGGTTGTGTAGGAACCTAACTCCCCTTTGTGCCTTTGACAACATCCCGCAATTTTTCTATCCTGCTGAGTACATGGAAGGGAGAAGAGAGTTTGACTGTTGTTTGGAGCGGGGACTTGAAGCTCTGGTGTTGAGCCAGCCCCTTTATTACCGTGGGGCTGCTCTCTCACTTTACGCCAACCAGGGCCGTCCTTAGCCATAGGCAGAACAGGCAGCTACCTAGGGCACCACTAGGTCTGGGGGCACCACTCCGCCAGGAGCCCGGACAGACAGGAAGCAGTGGAGCATGTAAGAGCAGGGCTGCTGGGTCCTAGAGAGAGCCGAAAGCAGCACAGTCTGAGGGAGGGGATTGGCTGCTGGGGTCTCTGGGAAGGAACTCACCTGTAGGGTGACCAGATGTCCCGATTTTATAGGGACAGCTCCGATTATTGGGTCTTTTTCTTGTGTAGGCTACTATTCCCCCCACCTCTGTCCTGATTTTTCACATTTGCTGTCTGGTCACCCTAGGTGGGGGTAACTGGTACCTATATAAGACAAAGCCACGGTCTGTTGGGCTGGCGGTGTTGCCCATTGGTGTGTGATCAGACCTGAGGGTTTGCTGCTGCGGTTGCCACTCTGCACCCCAAGAGGTGGATTTTGGGGTCCTGCAGTTTTCCACCTATCTCCTCCTCTACTGAAGCTGTTGGACGAGCAGGCTGGGGGGTGAGCCAAGCATCAAAGCAGTACTGCATTCCCATTTAGATTGTCATTTAACAAATTTGTTTGCCAAAAATACTTGCTAACAATTCTGAATTCAATTTCAATATTTAAAAAAATAATCAGTATCTTAGCCAAAAAAACAGAAAATTAAGTTGTTGACAATTATTTGTGACAAGTTTGGTATGGGGAAGGCAGTGGGCCAGTTTTCATCAGAGAAACAAAAAATACTGACTGACTTTCCTATAGCCCTGTTACTGCTAAATAGAGCCCTCCAACAACTGTAATATGCTCATCTCCTTACTAGTGTATAGAGCAGGGGTCAGCAACCTATGGCACATGTGCCAAAGGTGGCAAGCGAGCTGATTTTTGATGGCACACAGTGGTGGGCTGAGCGGCTCAGCCCGCCGCTGCCCTGGGGTTCCGGTTGCTGCCCCGGGGTTCCGGTTGCTGCCCCATTGCCACCCAGGGTCCCGGCCACCAGCCCCACTCAGTGCCTGCTGCTGGCCTGGGGACCCTCAAGGAACCCCAGGCTGGCAGCGGGCTGAGCAAGCTGGCGGCTGAGACCCCGGCTGAGCCACTCAACCCGCTGTCAGCCTGGGGTTCCATTCACTCAGCTGGTAGCAGGCTGAGCAGGACTAAATTCAACGAAATAGGAAAACAAGAGCAACTAATGACAAAGTGCAAGAACCTAGAGCAGTGGTCCCCAACCTTTTTTGTCTGGCAAGTGCCAGACGAAGGACTGTGGCAGTGGACGAGGATCCGCCAAAATGAATTTCGGTGGCATTTCAGCAGATGCTTGTCTGCCAGCCAGTACGCAGGTTCATTGAGAGCCTCCTGAAGCACAGCGATCATTTTGATTTAAATGAACTTGAACTGTATGAAGAATTGAGGACTCTGTCATCAATGCTGCCACATGCAAAATCAGTGATGGACATTGTACAGTTTATTCATACCAGCAAACTTGTTGACATATATCCTAATGTATACATTGCCACTCGTATTCTACTGACAATTCCTGTAAAAGTGGCATCAGGAGAATGGAGTTTCTGAAAACTAAAGCTCATTAAAAACTATCTCTGCTCTACAAGGGGTCAGGAACACTTGACTGGTCTTGCTATTCTTGCAATCAAACAAGACATCACTTTGTCTTTGTCATACAATGATATTATTACTGATTTTGCAGCCAAAAAAGCCAGAAAGATTGCTTTTAATTAAAAACAAATCCTTGTTTCAATACCTCTTCACAGAAATTTCCAATAAAATGTTGACAATTTAAAAAAATTATATTATTTGCATCATTCTGTCATATCAGAATTTTTTCTATAGTGCTACTTCTTCAGTGCTAGTCCATCAGCAATACAATGTGCTTAACTAAGTTAAACTGGTTTTAATAACATGCATGTGGCAAGTTTTCTACTAGTGTAAGCTTATGTTTGTGTTGCTAAGAGCAAGACAGGCACAGGGGCACCAGTTTAATAATCCCGCCTAGGGCACCATAAATCCTAAGGACGGTTCTGACGCCAACGCCAAGCGTGGACTCTTTCTCCACTCATCCCTAAGAACTACACAACCCCAAAATGTCAGCAGCATCGACGTTCATGGGGAGCGAAAAGCGAAGGAAGTAGAAAGATACTGAGATAGTCATTAACAAAGGAAAAGCAATTTCCTTTAAAAAAAATTAATACGAGGGAACGTTCCCTTTCCCAGCTGTTGATCTACAGACATGAGGTCTGTTCTTGGAGGCTGGAAATAAACGCTGGCTAGCTGAACAGACGTCCTTATGGGTTAAGCAGACAGACACTGGCGCTTCACAGCGCTGCAACTTTCTTGCTCAGGGGTGTGAAAAAATACCCCCCTGAGCGCAGCAAGTTACAGCGCTGTAAAGCGCCAGTGTAAACAGTGCCCCAGAGCTGGGAGCGTGGCTCCCAGCGCTGTAAGCTAATCCTCATGGGGAGGTGAAGTACCTGCAGCGCTGGGAGAGCTCTCTCCCAGCGCTGGCACCGCGACCACACTCGGACTTCAAAGCGGTTCCGCGGGAGCGCTCTCGCAGCAGTGCTTTGGAGTTTTGAGTGTAGCCAAGCCCATAGGCTGTGTTTTACAGAGTTAGCTGCTAATGGAGGAGTTGCTGTAATTCACACTTATATCAATAGCATCTCCTTGCTTGCTCCAGCCCATGTGTGGAGACAGAACTCTGCCCATACTGTCTGTTAGTGTAGGGATGCAACTATAGGGGCCTATGGAGTTCTACAATGAGCTCCATAACTGTCCTCATTTTTGAGAGGCGCCAGCGCACACAGACCACATGTTCAGCATGCAGTGCTCCGCGTTGTACCAAAATGGAGCACTTTTTGAAAATAAACACTTGACTTGTGCTACACTAATTGCTGGGGTCTTTCATAAAACATTGCGATCAACACAAACACCAGTTTATGTGACAAAAATGCATTTGTGATCTTGGTCCAGTTCTACTGGACAAGCGTCCTCTTCACAAAAGCCTCCATAAAAAGCTGCACTAGCTGGCACTCACCAAAGGGAGGCTGAGGGGTGAAATGAAATGGAAGCTGGTGGAATCGCTAGGTCATCAGAGAGGTCACTAGAGGGAAGCCTGCATAGCTGGAGCTTATGCTGTACCTACTCTGTGGGTTAGGGACTAAATCCTGTTCCCAGTGGAGTTTTGCCAGTGACTTCACCGAGACAGGGATTTGGCTCAGATAAAGGATTTCAGTCTCCAGGTGTGTCCATCCAGTGGCATTTATAAGCCTTAAACTCTCAAACACAACAAAGTTAGTCACTTCTTGGATCACACATGCTCGGTGACTAGCAATTTGGCAAACCTTTACTTTTTCCAATTTAGAGCTTCAAAAATTGGCCATTCCCAACAGCTATTTTTGTTATTGTTCTCAGAACTATTTACATTTAACACCATTAAAAGTCAGCATTTACCCATTGTTTTCACACAGTAGTATCTTACCGCAGCAGTATGCATCTGTCCTTGGGATAAGAAGTGACTGTGGTGTCTCCAGTATCTCTGTCTGGAAACAGTGGGGAAATCTTGACTATTTTATGACAACCACTGCATAAAAACCAAATCACCAAACAAAACATCAACACAGGTTTCTACTGTTTTTACATGAGTTTCCCTTATAAACTCTACTTTTCTGTAATCAAACGAACAATCTCTGCCACAGTCACCTTGTAGGGGAGAATGGGACATCCAGTAGGTTGCAGACTGGTAACACGATCCAAAGCCTTTTAACCTCAGCTCTCCAATTCTAATTTAGAGATTACTCTCCCATTGTTTCCCGTGGCATAAGGGAAAGGAGTCTAATAGTCTCAGTCCAATTCCAAGAGCACAGAGGTGTCCACATCACAAAAAACACCACCATCATTTGCTTCCTAACTGGCTGTCTGAGGTGGTGCACTGAATGGCCACGGAGAACGGGTTATACTCTCCCCTACAGAAACAGTTCCTGCCAGAAGGAGGTTGAGGCATATTGACAGGGCAATTTGTGAAAAGCATATGCTGTACTTGGTCTCTCTGAACAAACATGGATTAATTTACTAGAATGCTTTGTGGTGGTGCAGGGATAAATGCAAGTGACAGAGGACTCATTGTGAGGATGCACAGTTTCACACTAGCCAGTCCTAATGCTTCAGTTACACACAATATTCTCCACTGTAGAGGAGCCTTCTTTGTGCTCAAACTATTGACATTTTAAAAACTCATCCTAATGCAGCTCTGCACTAAACAAGCCTCTTTTGAAAACAGACACTGAGAAAACAGCTTGATTTTTTTTTTTTAAAGCAGCATTTGCTTGGGCATACTGGTGTTGCCCTGACCCCAGCTTTCAGTGGAGTTTCATGAGTGACAGACAACTTCTAAGTTCAAAATTTCAGCACAGTTTACACCCAGTATGTAGACAGCACACAACCCTCATTAAAGTTCTACAGTGACCAGCCATAAGGTCATATTAAGAATGGTGACTGGACTGCCCCCTGCTGGTGTAAAGTAGTAAAAACAAAATCCAACTCTACAGATAGCTACAGATCCCGATTTAGGATTCTGCCCGAGTGCTGCACGAAAACAAGTTTTCAGGAATTCCACCAAATTTGCATCCCATGGAGCAGATGGCAAGAGTCCCTAACTCCATTGTTAATATGGCCATGCTGGCACAGAGCTATAGTTCCCAGCATACAATGCCTCATCCTGATCCAATTGGTCAGACTAACTGAGCTGCTTAGCTAGAGATGGAGCACTGCATGCTGGGACCTTTAGTGTGCATGGCTTGCATCGCTGTATGAAAGAGTAGAGTGGCCTAGGGCCATGCTGATGAACTCACTGGACCATCTTAGCCATTCCTATCCTTTGATTTACCTAAAGTGTAGTAGAATAATCTATACAATATTGCCAATCCCAGACGATCAAAAATCATGATTTGAGCCCCCCAAAACCATGAGATTGGCTGATAAGCCATGAGATGTTTAAAAAAATTAAGAAACTTGTTCTTCTGGTTTCTCAGCCTCTAGGGTGCACTCTGGTCATGTTTTCAAGATATTCTCTGCAACCACGAGGGCTAGAAATTTTCATTTAAAAAAGACAGTAAGCTGAGTGACCATAAGAACTGGTCATTCATACCCTACAAACTGCTGTAATAATCTTATTACAAAATATGCTTTATGAGATATCATTTGAAAACTAATAACTCACTGATCATTAATATTCTTGGGTGATGTATGGATGCAGTGTGTATTAAGAGTTGTGGATATATGCTGGACTTATTAATAAAGTGTGTTTAAACCAGGCTGTCAAGGTTCCTTCTCCACTCTGAACTTTAGGATACAAATGTGGGGACCTGCATGGACACTTCTAAGCTTAATTACTAGCTTAGATCTGGTAACTGCCACCACCCAGAAATTTCAGTGTCTGGATCACTTCTTGTCCCCCCCAAAACCTTCCCATCCCTGGGCAGCCTTGAGAGGCTTCATCAGTTCCCTGGTGAACACAGATCCAAACCCCATGGATCTTAAAACAAGGAGAAATTAACCACCTCCCCTCTTTTCCCCCCACCAATCCCTGGTGAGTTCAGATCCAATCCCCTTGGATCTTAAAACAAGGAAAAATCAATCAGGTTCTTAAAAAGAAAGCTTTTAATTAAAGAAAGAAAAGTAAAAAAAATCATCTCTGTAAAATCAGGATGGAAAATACTTTACAGGGTAATCAGATTCATATAGCACAGAGAAACCCCCTCTAGCCTTAGGTTCAAAGTTACAGCAAACAGAGGTAAAATCCTCTCAGCAAAAAAGGAACATTTACAAGTTGAGAAAACAAAAATAAGACTAATCCGCCTTGCCTGGCTATTACTTACAATTTTGAAACATGAGAGACTGATTCAGAAAGATTTGGAGAGCCTGGATTGACGTCTGGTCCCTCTTAGTCCCAAGAGCGAACACCACCCAAAACAAAGAGCACAAACAAAGACTTCCCTCCACCAAGATTTGAAAGCATCTTGTCCCCTTATTGGTCCTCTGGTCAGGTGTCAGCCAGGTTTACTGAGCTTCTTAACCCTTTACAGGTAAAAGAGGCATTAACCGTTAACTATCTGTTTATGACACAGGCATATGAAGGAAAGTTGGTAAACAGATCTTCCCAAGACAACGGAACGTGTATTTGATTCTCTGACCATCTCACTCTTCAGGCAGGCACAATGAAAGTCTATTTTTACGTATTAGGTAAACAGTGCAGTTAGGTTAATAAGCTGCTTTTGTCTCTTTACAAGAACAAATGAATCTTATTATTTCTCTGAGCTGCCCAGGAGAGGGCTAGACATTTGCAGAGCACACGGTTTTGGGGGAATTCAGGACTGAGAGTGTGTTGGGTCCCCTTCCTTGTTGTAACCAAGCCTGGTGGAAGCCAAAGTAGGGCCAGGGAGCTGTGGACAGGCAGCTAGGATGAGAACTGCTGAACCAGGGCTGTCTAGCACACAGACACTTCAGGGTATGACCTGTATGCTGGTAGGCTAGTTAGGAGAGTCCAAGCTGGCTGCTACAGCAGCAAAGCATTGTAAGCAGGACTGTCAAGCAATTAAAAAAATTAATCATGCTGTTAATAATAGACTACCATTTATTTAAATAATTTTTGATGTTTTCTACATTTTCCAATATGACAATTTCAATTACAACACAGAATACAAAGGGTACAGTGCTCACTTTATATTTATTTTTATTACAAATATTTGCACTGTAAAAAACAAAAGAAATAGTATTTTGAATTCACTTAAAACAAGTACTATAGTGCAATATCTTTATAATGAAAGTTGAACTTACAAATGTAGAATTATGCAGAAAAAATAACTGTATTCAAAAATAAAACAATGTAAAACTTTAGAGCCTACAAGTCCACTCAGTCTTATTTCTTGTTCAGCCAAACAAGTTTGTTTACATTTGGAGGAGATAATGCTGCTTGCTTCTTGTTCACAATGTCACCTGAAAGTGAGAACAGGAGTTTGCATGGCACTGTTGCAGCCGGCGTCACAAGATATTTACAAGCCAGATGCAATAAAGATTCATATATCCCTGCATGCTTCATCCACCATTCCAGAGGACATGCGTCCATGCTGACGGGTTCTGCTCGACAAAAATGCAAAGCAGAGCGAACTGATGCATGTTCATTTTCAACATCTGAGTCAGATGTCACCTGCGGAAAGTTGTCGCTCCTTTAACATTTCAGAAAGCATGCGCCACACCTCCTCCCTCGCAGATTTTGGAAGGCACCTCAGGTTCTTAAACCTTGGGTCCAGTGCTGTAGCTATCTTTAGAAGTTTCACATTGGTACTTTTTTTGCCTTTTGTCAATCTGCAGCAAAAGGGTTCTTAAAATGAACATGTGCTGAGTCATCAGAGACTGCTATAACATGAAATATATGGCAGAATGCAGGTAAAACAGAGCAGAAAACATACAATTCTCCCACAAGGAGTTCAGTCACAAATTTAATTAACCCATTTTTTTTTTTAACAAGTGTCATCAGCATGGAAGCATCTCCTCTGGAATTGTGGCCAAAGCATGAAGGGGCATATGAATGTTTAGCATATCTGACACGTAAATGCCTTGCAATGCCAGCTACAAAAGTCTCGTGACTATTTTCACTTTCTGGTGATATTGTAAATAAGAAGTGAGCAGCATTATTTCTCATAAATGTAAACAAACTTGTTTCTCTTAGCGATTGGTTGAACAAGAAGTAGGACTGAGTGGACTTGTAGGCTCTAAAGTCTTGCATGGTTTTGTTTTGAGTGCAGTTATATAACAAAAAAAAGAAACATTTGTAAGTTGCACTTTCACAATAAAGAGATTGCAATACAGTACTTGTATGATGTGAACTGAAAAATACTATTTATTTTGCTTATTTTTACAGTGCAAATATCTGTAATAAAAATAATAATATAAAGTGAGCAGTGTACACTTTGTATTCTGTGTTTTAATTGAAATTAATGTATTTGAAAATGTAGAAAAACATCGAAAAATATTTAATAACTTCCAATTGGTGTTCTATGGTTTAACAGTGAGATTAAAATTGCGATTAACTGTGATTAATTTTTTTAAGCACAATTAATTTTTTTGAGTTAATCACATGAATTAACTGCGATTAAGTGACAGCCCTAATTGTAAAGCACCCAAGGTTGCAGGGCAAGTGGTGACACAATCCCTCACTGGTCTGGATTGCACCCCAAAGTATAACACTAAAATTCGCACATGATAATGAAATGGCTCCAGTAGCTGGGGATTGAAGTAAAGCATGAAATACTGGGAGATGTGATCATGGATCTCACAAGAATGGGCAACAGTGCAGAGCAAAGGGAAAAACCCTGGACTACCATTTTCCCCTTTCAAAAGGCTCCCATTGACATCAAGGGTTCTGGATCAGCCATCAATGCTTTAAGGCTATGGCAATAACAGGGCCGATGATGCTCTTATTGAAGTCAACAGCAAAACTCCCATTTAGTACAAGAGAAATAGGCCCACTCTGACTATGGTAGTTCTGTCCGGTGCACTATCAGATACCTGACAGACAATTCCCTCAATTCAAGTAGTAACATGCTCTGCTTGTGACTATCAATAAGGGTAGAAGTTTAAACATTGAATGTCCTTTCTCTTGAAGGAGTTAAGTCAGGTCATTCACCCTTGCATTAAAGGGGAGATTTTAAAGTCCAAATCTAGATTTGGTTAACAGATACGTATTGTTAAACATTCTCTTACAGGGTTACAAGTCACAAAAGTGAATCTGATACTCTACTTTCAGGCCTGGTCCACATGGGAAATGTTACCAGTTACACCAGTACAATTGTACTAGTATAACTCCCCAGTGTAGACACTCTTATCCAATCTGAATGACTTTTTTTCAGTTTAACTAAAACCCCTTCCCAAGAATTGAAATCTAAATCCAAAATGCCGCTCTTGCACTGGAATAAGAGCATCCACATGGGGAGTTATATCAACATCAACTATACTGGTTTCAATTTACAACGTAGCTTGTACCAATCTAATCTTGCTACGTAGTTCAGCCCCCACTGTCCAAGCTAAGTGAAGTACAACCTCCCCATCCAAAAACCCCAACCAACCCTAAGTATCACAGATGGTGAAAGCAGACAAGCCATTTAAAACATTCACAGATTTAATTAGCGTATTACTGATAGGGGTGAGGAAAATTGCTGCTATAAATACTGCATAGTATTTTTAGCCTAATATCTCTTTAAACTTAGGTTTTGTGTTTGTTAATTTAGGTTCTGGCAATTCTGCCCCCTCCCTGCAAAAAAAAATGAAGGTATAAAAAATTCCATCAGCTTTTCACTCCTTTAGCACCCTATTTTGAATTCTCAAATTATTTACAGTTTATTTACCTCAAGTGCGGCGTCGGAAGAGCACAGGAGAATATTTTGCTGTTTTTCACCACTGCAGGAAAGGTACTGTCGGGCAGAAGGAACACTGTGTACCTTTTGGCCTCCCAGATTCCATGCAGCATTGTAACACATGCGGTGGAAAAATCTAACACAAGTGGCCTGCAGTAGTTTTCCTACTGCATTTAATATTCCCTAACTCTTCACTTGGGCAGGCTGGGAGGAAGAGCTTTTACTGATGGTGTTCGCTGTAGTTTTAAAATATTATATTGGAAAGCAGATTAACAACAGTAGGCAACTGATTTTCCAAAATAGAAGAAAATGCTAAGAGCAGCTTCTCTTTCTTTACACAACTGCTTTAAAAGTTCTTAGACCTTTTACAGTAAAGATCAAATAGTGGAACCGTTAACCAAAAGCCTGATCTGGCACAAATTACTGGTAAGTCAACTGGCGCTTTACTATTCATTTCAACAGAAGCAGGGTTGAGACCCTAGAGCTGTATACAAAAGGCCATTACAGTAGAACCTAAGAGTTACGAACACCAGAGTTACAAACTGACCTGTAAACCACACACCTCATTTGGAACCGGAATTCACAATCACACAGCAGAAGAGACACTCTCCACCCCCCGCCCAAAAAACGCAAATACAGTTCAGTGCTGCATTAAACGCAAACTACTAAAAAATAAAGGGAAAGCAGCATTTTTCTTCTGCATAGTAAAGTTTCCAAGCTGTCTTAAGTCAATGTTCAGTTGTAAGCTTTTGAAAGAACAACCATAACATTTTGTTCAGAGTTACCAACAACCTCCATTCCCAAGGTGTTCCTAACTCTGAGGTTGTCCTGTATATTTAATGGAAAGTCTCCACTGACTTCTATGGATGTTGTATTAGGCCTGTAATGAGGTCCTTATGACAATCATGCTGCAGAAGCTAACAATGGAAAGGCTGCACTCAATCATCTCGTTCATCTCCTAAGCAGTGGTGGATTAACGAATTTGGGCGCCCCTAGGCCCTCAAAAATCTCCACCCCCCTCCCTCCCTGCCAGCTCACCTCTGCTCCCCCGCAGTAAGCCTGGGGGGTGGGGGAGAAGGGGAGTTGCGGCATGCTCGGGAGATGGCAGCGGTGGAGCGGAGGTGAGCTGGGGCGGGGAGCGGTTTCCTGCCCCCCCCCAAGAGTTACTCCAGGCGCCTGCCGGCCCCAGCTCACCTTTGCTCCTCCGATCGTGTCGCTACTCGCTTCTCCCTCTCTCCCAGCACTTTTACGCAGCGAGCCTGGGAGGGAGAAGGGGAGTTGCAGCATGCTTGGGGGATGGCAGTGGTGGAGCGGAGGTGAGCTGGAGTGGGGAGCGGTTCAACCGTTTGTGGCAGGTTAGCTGTTGAAAGAAATAGTTATATAGGGTCCTTCCTGTTTGCAATGGAGTACTGAAGAAGGCTACACTTAAAGTGTTTCTCCACATTCTCAGATTTAAGGTAGAGAAAACTCTCGGATACAAATAGACAAAGTCACTCGCCCAAGTTATGCCCACAAAACTAGTGCACAGCCTTCCATATCCACAAACTGTGTATGTGACTGAACAAACTGTCCTTGGCACACACAAAACAGGTAATTCCAGGAGCAAAAGGGTATTTGGATGTGCACTCACCTAATCTGTTTGCATGCTCAAATACAGAATTTGCCCTGCATCCATTGAGCTTGGGGATTTGGGTAAGCTACTTGGCACAGGTGATCTTAAAAAGCACTTGGGAGAAATCCTGCCACTCCCAAATGGGTGCACAGTGCCTTCCGGCAGCAGAACCAATGCAGCAGAGGGCAGGAGTTGAGGAGATGCCATAGAAGGTCTATAATACCTCCATGGCACGGAGCCTGCCACAGTAGGGACTCTGCGATTCTGGAGGAAGGGGAAGGATTTTATAAAACTTGAAAGCAACGGAAATGTTTCATGATTTTATTCAAGCCAACAGTTAAACGAAAGCCAGATTTTTATTCCATTTAAGCATTGCCCTTCAACTGCACTAAGATACAGGAGCAGAATGTGGAGCTAACTGTGAATCTGGTCTAAAACCCACTGGAGTCAATGGGAGTCTTTCTATTGACTTCAGCGGACTTTGGATCAGTCCCTGTATGCAGAGAGTGAAACCCATGAATATATATATTTTAAAGCAAAAAAGACCATTATTATCATCTGGTCTGAGCTCCTGCATAACAAAGGCCAGAGAATTTTACTAGTGATTCCTGAAAACTGACTGGCTTAGTTTCACAACCCAACTTTAAAAAAGCATAAAATACTAAAATGAGTGTCACTGATGAAAAGTACATTTGATTTTCTAAAATGATTTCAATTTTAATAATCTACAATGTTATTTGGTAACAGAAGGATTTTTAATATATAATTCTAATTATGATAGTTTAGGATAAACTAACACAGGATAGGTACAGAGCTACGTAGCTTCTGCTTCATATGACCTGTTCAAGCTAATGGGGCCTCCAAACAGTTTGGCTTATACAGATGGAGCATTTATAGAGGACCTGATTCATCTTTCACATGAATAATGTCAATCAGGAGTAACTTCACCTGTGTGAGAGGAGAGACAAGCCCAGTGGCGAACACACTGTCCTGATAAATTTTTGTGTTTATTTCTGGTATACAACTAGTCCTCCCGAAAGTAACCAAAAAAAAAAGCAACAGAATCCTTCATGAGCCAAATATGAATTTGGTTTTAGAATTCCCATAACAAGTGGTAAATAAAGAACAGACAAGTCATTTATTCCTGTCTTTTCATTAGGGGTGTGTGACTGCTGCCAGAATTTTAAAAATCCCCAAAACAACCAACTGGCACATCTCCCTGCAAACCAAAGACAAATCTTGACTAGGACACTATAAAGTGGAGAGAAACTAGAAGAGAATTTTTGTTTCCTAAAGGAAGAGATATCAAAACATGGCTAAAACTTCTGAAACCCAGGGAGAAGACTTTTCCAAGAGCAAGCAGAGAATTAACAGGGAGCAGCTACTGTAAGTTAGTGGACTCAAGCACATTTTTCAGGAATATCAGTGCTACACCACCTTCTACCTAGGGGTCTCAGCATACTACCCAGATAACAACTCTAACAGCACCTAAATGAGCTTTTACACCTGGGAACCCAAAGCCAAGAGCGGTTATGTTATTTACACGGTGTCTCACAAGAACTCTTTGGCAGGGTTGGGAGTAGAATCCAGAACTCCTGATTCCCAGTCCTTTACTTCAGCTACAAAACCATCCTTGCCCATTGGGGGCAGTAAATAATATTATCAAATGTTGATTAATCACAATTCCTCTGCTCCCACCACGGTAGCTGAAGCATCGGTCTACACAGTAATACAGCAAGTCAAATGACGTTCACTGCACCTGTCAAGGTGAGTAGCAAGGAAAAGTGAGTGAAGTCCAGCTCTGTGGGCTGAATGCCCTTACTTACCAGGCTGTGGAGGGGACTCAGGTAAAGAACAATTCATCTCCTTTAAAATTTGCTTTGTTCTTTGAGAAATCCAGCATTCCTGCCTGGTTTGCTAAGACAGCCCAGAATCCATTCTTCTGTGAAGTTACAGATACCATTAGTCCCAGGTTGTCTACGGTGTCAGAGACAGTGATGCATTAGGGGACACATTCAGCTAGCCAGGTAATGCCAATGGATTTCACAATAGCTATTATTTCACCACTGATTACTCCCTTGCCTAGTGGGTAAGGGCATCAGCCCACAGGCTCCAATTCAGCAAAACATACATAAGTCCATGCATAAATTCCATGGAAGTCATGAAATTTAAGCATGTGCTTAACTTTTTTCATGGATTTGAGCGTTTTGCTGAATTAAGACCATAATGCTGAGTATAAATTGGTTTTCATTTTAACTCTTCACCTTTAAGTGTATCCCTCCAGGTCTCAGGATAATCCTGAAGCAGAGAGAGTTTGGGTCTCAGGTAAATCATAGGGGATTATGTGAATGAAGGATTGTGACAGCTTTGAGCCAGCAAGGACAGACACACTCCCCAGGCTGGGCAGCCATACAAGAGTGTAACCTCACAGAAAAGGAATGCAAGTAGGTTTCTTCAATAAGCCATGTTTCATGTTCTTCAGAAGCTTGTAGCTGGTGTGTTTCACTGGCAGCAGCAAAACGTAGACACTTAAGAGGCCTTGTAAACAAACGAGAGCATGATTCATATATTGAAATGCACAGGGGGCTCATTGTTTTGGCACAGGTGGAGAAATCTCAGACACTCTTGGCTCTCTCTTTATTACTATTGCACAGATTGTCACAGCAGGAGGTGCATTTGTGGCTGGGCTTGGTATAGAGAGAAAGATGAGATTAACTTGCTCCCTAAGAACCATCTTCTTAATATATAACTGGAAAAATACCATCTTAATCTGTAATGAAGAATGGCTGAATATAGTAACACTATCCACATCTGAAGGGGAGTCTCAAACAGCCACTGCAGGCATTGTGCCCCTGCTCTAGAGGGAGCAGGATATGGCCAATGGATTTTCATAGCAGATGCACTGGCCCCTCTCCTGACCATCCCCCAAATCCTGTTGCAGAGGGACACCACTAGGGTGACCAGATAGCAAATGTAAAAAATCAGGACAGGGGTGGGGGGTAATAGGAGCCTATATAAGAAAAAGCCCCCAAAACCAGGACTGTTCCTATAAAATCAGGACATCTGGTCACCCTAGACACCACACAGAGATGAGCTATGCATTGGCATGAGGTGCCCCACTATGGCCTCCTCAAATCCTTCCCTTCCTCCATGCAATGACTTGTTTCTGCTGCAGAGAGAGCCTTCCGGAGCTTGGCCCTACAGATGTTCTTCTTGGGTGTCAATTCCATTTCTCAGAGTACTTTGGTATAAAAGATTTATATTTATTAACAATAGATCCAGGCCAATGTATTCAATGTCATTAAGCTCCATTGGCACAGGTCACATCTCAGAAACAAACATAACAATGGCATCAATGTCCCATAGGTAGCCCATCCAAATGAGGCCTCTGATCCTCCCCTCACATCTGCTGTGTTTTAGAGGCCAAAAACTGGTTCTCTATGTATTTCCTTTGCGTAAAGGAAATCCCCAGGCGAAAATGAACCATAGGAACATCAGCCACTTCACTCCAGGCCCCTTCCCTTCTGGCTCCAGTCCTCCCCATGTTCTCCATAAACTGCCCCTACATTAGAGACCATGCAACATGCACATAAAATTTGACCCTGGTCCTGAAAACACTTATGTTCATGCTTGACTTCACAGGGATGACTCCTGGGAGTAAAGTCAATCACATTTGCAAGAGTTGGGAAGACCAGGGCTTTTGTTGACCTCTGAACCAGTTAACTATGTTAATAAGTCAATAGCTTCCTTTATCAAAGCTCTTCAGGGATGGTTTGTTTCCTTTAATGCCTAAATGAGACACTAACCAATAAAACTGCTCAGATGAATAATCAAGTGGAAAGAGGCAAGAAGAAATTTGAGGACACTGAAAAGATATTTTTGGCTCTGGAAACTAAACATCTCCTGCACCCAACTCCCATTGATTTTCAGTGGAAATCTCCCCCTAAAATATTAGCAGGTGTTCTAATTAAAATAAAAAATACCAAAAAACAGAAAAATCTAGAAAACTTCATTAAAATTTCTAATATCCACATATTGGACCTAATCCAAAACCCACAGAAATCCATGGGAGACTTTCCATTGACTGCTTTGGATCATGCCCTCTGGACCTTTGGTATTTGGAGAATAGAGAATTTAACTCATTCCGTTTCTGATTTTCATATTTTTTGCAAAAGTTTGAATGTTCCCTCCAGCTATCAAAAAAAATGTATCTACCTAATGAAAGTTCAACATTTAAATCTATAGATCAGTCTCGTACATCTTATAGTACCACAAGTGTAATATTTAGATTCTCATAATATAAAGTGGGTTTTACAGTTTGTCTGGGAAAAAGGCAGAACAATTATATATACATTCCTGCACACACGCATTCTAGATGGCAAGGGGTTAAGGGGAGGGCAAACAGTTTCTGCCTGAGACAGAATTTGCTGCGCTTGGTTTTCTGCTTCTGTTTTGTTTCTTTCCTAGTTTAGATTAAAGATCAAAAGCTTTGCACTTGTGATTACTGTAATGCAAAACCTTTACTTGTTTCTAAAATAAGAAAGATAGTTCAAGTCAATAGGGATATCTGTTATTCTTTTGATACAGCAAACTGTTACTGAATATCTAGTTCAGGATTATCTTTATTTCACTTTGAACAACGATATTTGCTGTACGTGATTAACAGGATGCACCTGAGCTTTGCGTACATTCAATTCTTTCATCAAGATTTTTGTGAGACTCTCTCTAGGCAAAATATTTTAATGAATAGTTTTGATTTTTAAACTGTTTTGCTTTCTATAACAATTTAATCCTAAATCTCATAGGCTATACCAGGGTAGGCAACTATGGCATGCGTGCCAAAGGCCGCATACGAGCTGATTTTCAGTGGTACTCACACTGCCCAGGTTCTGGCCATCTTGAATTTTAATTTAATTTTAAATTGACGCTTCTTAAACATTTTAAAAAATATTATTTACTTCACATACAACAATAGTTTAGTTATATATTATAGAGTTATATAAAGAGACCTTATAAACATGTTAAAATGTATGACTGGCATGCAAAACCTTAAATTAGAGTGAATAAATGAAGACTGGGCACACCACTTCTGAAAGGTTGCCAACCCCTGGGCTATACTGTATTAAAAATAATTTTAAGAAACCACAAACTCTGCAGTTTGCAACCCAAATATTACAGAATTAAGAAACTGACTACAAACAAAAGTAAAAGTGGCTTTTGTTGATTTGGGACAAGCTAACAAACAACCTATATTAGGGAAAATAAATGATTTTTTTTAATATTCAGTTTTAATAATTAAAGGTGTTATTGATAACAAAAGGAGATGGTTCACTTAAGAATATAGTTCCTCAGCTGGTATAAATCAGCATGGTATTGACAATGCTAGTTTATACCAGATGAGGATCTGGCCCATGATTTCTAAGATGACAGAGTTCTTTTACAGGGTACGGGTGAGTTTGTTCAGATTGAACAAACAACTCTTCCAAAGGAAAACATGCTGGTATACAATAACCATCAACAGGCTCTTCCTGATTTTTCAGACAGCGATGGCAGCTGCATATAGCCTCAAAGAAGCCAGAAACAAGATTTGTATCCCTCAGAACTGTATGGGGTAAAAGAATGTACAGGGCGGTGTTACAATATACTTCCAGAGGACAAAAACAAATATAACACCTGGAGGAGAGAACTACTTCAAACTCCACATGTGAAGTAAAGGAATGCAAGAGCAGACAGTAAATTGTGCTTCAGACAGACAGCCAAAGGGGTAATAAAGAGAGTGTCTGCATGGAGCTGCATTAGGAAATGCTTTCACTTTCAAATCACGACTTCTTTTTCAGAACCCAGATATGTACTGGGTGTAATGAAAGTGCTGGGACTTTAATTAATGCATGATAAGGAACTTTTTTAATATATGAACAGATACACGGGAAGGGGGCTGTGTTTCTTCTCCCTTGGTGTTCACACCTCAACTGCTAGAAGAGGGGCTCATCCTCCCTAACTGAACTACCCTCATTATCTCCAGACTGATTCTTGCCTGCATATTTATACCTGCCTCTGGAAACTTCCACTACCTGCGTCTGAGGAAGTGGGTATTCACCCATGAAAACTTATGCTCCAGTACATCTGTTAGTCTATAACAGGGGTCTCAAACATGCGGCCCACAGGGCTATTTCCTGTGGCCCACCAAGTGGCCTGCGCCCCCCTCCCCCAAGCCTACCTCCAGGCCAGGGGTGGGCAAACTACACCCGTGGGATTGCCCCCTCGAGCCCTGCACCACTCCCTGAAGCAGCTGGAACCACATCCCTGTGGCCGGGGATGGGGGGGAGACTGAGGCCAATGGGAGCTTCGGGGAAGGTACCTGGAGGCGTGGCAAGCAGCGCGCGGAGCCCTGTGTCCCCCTCCCTCAAGGGCCACAGGGACATGGTTCCAGCTACTTCCCGGAGCAGAGCAGAGCGAGCCTGAGGCCGGTAGCTTGCCCTGGCCCAGGTGCCGCTGCCACCCCGAAGCCCTCCTGCACCCCACACCCCAACCCCGTGCCCTGAGCCCCCTGCCTGCACCCCAACCCCCTGCTGCAACCCAATTCCCTGCCCTGAGCCCCCTGCCTCCACCCCAGCCCCCTGCAGCACCCCAGCCCCCTGCCCTGAGCCCCTGCCTGAACCCCAACCCCCTGCTGCCCCCAACTCCCTGTCCTGAGCCCCCTGCCATATCTCACACCCCTCCTGCACCTGAGCCCCCTGCCTGCACCCCAATCCCTTGCTGCACCTCAACTCCCTGCCCTGAGCCCCTGCCACACCCCTCATGCACCCTCTGGGGGCAGGAAGGAGGCAGAGTTGGGGTGGGGACTTCAGGGAAGGGGTTGGAATGGGGGCAGGGAAAGGGTGGAAAGAGGTGGAGCCTCATGGAAGGGGTGTGGTGGGGACAGGGCTGGGGCAGCAAAGGGTGTGTGTGTCAGTCATGCAGCCCTGGAGCCAATGAACAAGCCCTCATGTGGCTCTCGTGGCCATTTGAGTTTGAGACCCCTAGTCTATAAGGTGCCACAGAACTCTTTGTTGCTTTTTACATCTTGCTATAAAACCTTGGTGGACACAGGGCACTGCTAGTTTTTATTTTAACATGAGGTACCTAGACAAGGTCAAGGGATTAGTGGGGATTTTCTGCAAAACCCTCTGCGTCTCCCAAAATCAGCAAATTGAATATTTTGTAATTGCTGCAGGCTGAGGACTACAAACAACCTACTCATAGAAAGGCAGGACTGGGCCTTCCAGACCTAGCAGCCAGCATGATGCTATCTGTTTGCATATTCCAGGTGTTGAAAAGAGAGTATGGAATGTTTTGTAGAGAGCGTTCCAAAACATGGAATAATCGCCAGGAGGTATCTTCCAGTCAAGCAGCTCTGACTGACTTCAACACTTGAGGCTTCAGGTATGCGCTTTGCCATGGTGCAGCCTGCAGAACATCACCTTGCTGGGTTCAGGACCGTATCTATGCTACAGTCTTCCAATGGCCATATAGAGGGGGCAGCGCCAACCTTTCTGATAAATGAACCTGTGGAGGTTGGGAGGAGAAAGCCAATAGGTTTGAAAAGGCTGCTCCGCTTCCCAGAGTGCAGTGAAGGGAACGCTGCCCAGCTTGAAATACTGGCTGGCTTTAAAGAGTCTTTGTTAGCTGGAGCATGGCCCCTTTGAAACTAGCTGTCACTCTCTCCTAGGGTACAGTAGCATGTCAGGGACGTATCCAGAGCTCTGTATTCCAGACTAAAGGCTACCACCATACCAACAACTGGTCCACCACTGGGGTGTAACAAGGGAGTAGGGCTCTTCTGTTAGCAGGAGTTGAATAAGGAGTGCTAAGGCTAATAAGAAAATGTTGTTTCGAAGTGAAGTGTCAAAACAAACTATGTAGACATTTTTGAACTTTTTCTCCAGCCCAAACTATTCGCCAGATTTCATCCAAATTCACAAATAGTTTTATTGGCCCCCAGTGCATTTTCCAGTTAATCTACTATTCACTGAAAAGAGAAATTCGCCCAGCTCTAGCGCTAACTGCTTCTGCTTCCTACTCGCTCCACTGTGGTGTATGTGGCTTGTTTACTCCACCCTGAATATCAGAAAGGTGGAAATGTCTCTTCAGTCAGAGGGAACCAGGGCCTGGGATGGAGAGGTCGCTGCAGGGAAATGCTAAGAATAACCACCTAAAAGCAGGACAGGTGATAAAATCCATGGGAGAAGGACTCTAGAGAGGAAATCTTAATGCTGTGAAAGGATCCTCAATAGTCCCCTCTAGTTACACAGTGGGAGAGTGGGGATTTGCTCCCCCATGGAACAATTAAATAGGGCTTGCCCATAACCCTAGAGATTTGACAAGGATCCTTTGGAGGGCAGAGCCATCTTCCTGGAGGCCCTGTGCTTTTACACCAACTCTGGTCCACAGGTGCTTGAAAGACTTCTTCCATTATCTGCACAACATCTAAAGAGCTGGCACCCAGACACATACAACCACCACCCACAGAAAGGGATGGTACCAGCTGGTCTTATCTGCCACTATGGAAACTGCATGCTAAGGCTAAAGATGGACGCAAGTTGCAAAGTTTGGATTCAGTTGCAAATTCAGGAATGTTTGGATCCAGATTTTTGCTTAGGCCCATCTCCAGTTAATGATAACACAGGCTGGGGACTGAATCTTACTCCCACTTATGTCAATAGCAGAATTTATATCAACTTCCAAGGGACTAAAAATCATCCTTGGGACTGACGAGGTTTCAGAATACGGCAAATCTTCGTACATCTGCTGCAAAGCTCCAGCCAAGGGCCTCACCCTGGGAGGTGCAGAACAGGTCAGCATGGAGGGTGCTCAGCTCCTTGCAGGAAATGCTTGGCCCTTCCCAAGATCTGGCCCGTGGAAAGCAGGTAAAACCTCAACTATGCACTCCCTGGTCATTGGCAGATTAGATCAGGCCTCTAACATTGTTTCTGTTGGCAGTGTGCATGTCTGTGTGCTACTTGCCATTCACAGCTCTGTATGTATTGCTGTGGTGCTGCTGTTGGAAGAAACCTGGTTAGTGGACCCTGCACTGTAAATAAGCTCTCACCCACTTGCATTCACAAATATGACTCTGCATTTCTTCCTCATGAAAGAAATCACTGTCTGGGGATGGAAAGGGCTGTGAGATCTGCAGGAGTATGCCCCAGCTGAACAGATTAGACAAGCAAGAAGAAATCCTGAGGATTGTTGCTGAGATGCAGAGAATATTATAGCTACCAGTAGGAGCCCCGATATTGCAGACTTCTCTCACCCCAGTTTTGCTTAAGTAAGAGTTAGAGCATCAGGCCCAAAGGCAGAGCTCCATTGCACTGCACTCCATTCTTGCATTACAAGGAAGGTAGAAGATTAAACAAGTTCAACTAGGATATACTATATTACATCAGACTATTGTCCTATCCAATCTGGAGTGGTGCTACCAGCTGCAGCCAATACCTGATATTCCAGAGAAAAGCCAAAGCACCTAATAACACCCACCCAAATATTCTATGAAAAGAGAATTCCTTCCTGATCCCCAACTGTGATCAGCCTGGAGCATGAGGTTTGATTACCCTTGTCACCTTCCACAGTTACAAATGTTATCAGCAGTTGGAAAGTTATCCAGCCCTTTTCAAAGAAATCCAGCTCCAGTGTTAGACTAAATGTTGTCCTGCACCAGAGAGTTCCACAGATAGCTATACAAATCATAAAATATTGTTCCCTTATTTGTTCTAAATGTGATTGTCTAACATTTCAAGTGATTCCTTGGTATCATACCTCTGGGAGAGGATGAGGGAGCAAACAACATGTGACAGGTATGTAGTCACATTGCTTAGTGCACTATTAGCAGGTGCTTAGATACTATAAGAATGAATGCAGTATAAAAACCTTTTTATATAGGCTAAAATAGATAAATTAAAGGGCCTATATCTGTCTACATACTTGTGTAACCTACAGCACCATAGTATCTGAGGGCCTCTCTAATCATGAAAAAAAAACCTCTATGATTCATATTATTCTCTTAATAATTTTAAATACCTCAATCACATTTTCGATCCCAATTTTTCTTGACTGGAATGATGTTTCCTATCAGGGAAAAGTTAACTTTTAGGTAACGGACAGATAGCAGTGGGGACTGGACACAGATATGGAAGACAAAGCATTAGCAGCTCAGAACATAAGTACAAGCATGAATTAGAGAGGAGGATAAAAGTGAGTGGAGTCCCTTATCTGATGCTCTTCTCTGTTCTGTGGTGACAGGCCCATTTCCTGACAAATAGAAAGCATTGATAGGGCATAAGTGTTTAAAAATAGGCCAGAACATACACTGAGTGGTCCAGGACCAAGTGGCAACCAGGGAACAAGAGCAAAGGAGAATTGCCAGTTGTGTTTTTTGTTTAAGAAGAACAAGGTAGTTGGGGGGTTATGCAGGAGCCAGCAGTAGGTTTTGACAGGCTTATGGATAAAGGTATGTGTGGCCCCATCCAGCTTGCTCCTCACTTGGCATATGGCCTCCCAACCTCTCCTAACTGACAACAGGTAAAACAATCAATAACTCCAACTTCACACAGCTACAGCACCTTCTCTCAAAGGATACCAAAGCACTTAGGCACTTAAGGGGCACTGACAGTTAATGGGGACTTGACACTCTTCAGAATTTTAGCCTTAACTGATAATGAGTTTAGTCTGTGAGCCAAGGAATTATCATCATCTTCATTTCCAGATGGAGAAGAAGAAAGCACAGAAGTCAAGGGACTTGCCCAGAGTCACACAGGACAGTCCGAGGCAGAATCAGGGACCGAACTCTCTTCTCCTGAGCTTCATCCAAAACATCTTCCCTCTTCCCAACGTCCTCCCACAAGTGCCTATCAAGCCCAAAGACTGCCGGGGCATATACACGCCAGGCAGCACGCAAGCAGCACAACAAAGCAGGTATGGGAACTGCTAGGAAGATCTGTGGCATAGAACCTTAGCAGCTTCTGGTGCTTGGCCAGAGGACAGTAAAGGAACAAAGGCTGAGGGAAGGCTACACGAAGGAGCAGATGGTCTACTGTCAACACTAGTACAAGAGATGTCACATTTCAGCAACAGGATCAGGAGCTCTGGAGGAAGGGAGCCCTATGCAACTTCATAGATAAAAAGGACAGAGGCTGCCAGAGGCTTGTGCCTCAGATATCCTAGGACAGATTGACAGAGCCAGAAGGGTACCCAGAAGTCACCTACTGCAGGCCCAACAAAGAAAGTAACAGAACACCAACACCTACAGCCCCCAACTAAAACATCTCCAGAGCATCATCAAGGATCTACAACCTATCTTGGAGGACGATCCCTCACTCTCCCAGACCTTGGGAGGCAGGCCAGTCCTCACTTACAGACAGACCCCACAACCTGAAGCAAGTACTCACCAGCAACTACACACCACACAACAGAAACACTAACCCAGGAACCAATCCCTGCAACAAACCCCATTGCCAACTCTATCCACATATCTATTCAAGGGACACCATCTTAGGACCTAACCACATCAGCCACGCCATCAGGGGCTCATTCACCTGCACATCTACCAATGTGATATATACCGTCATGTGCCAGCAATGCCCCTCTGCCATATACATTGGCCAAACCAAACAGTCTCTACACAAAAGAATAAATGGACACAAATCAGACATCAAGAATTGTAACATTCAAAAAACAGGAAGAGAGCACTGCAATCTTCCTGGACACTCAGTAAGAGACTTAAAAGTGGCCATTCGTCAACAAAAAACTTCTAAACCAGACTTCAACGAGAAACTGCAGAACTGGAATTAATTTGCAAACTTGACACCATCAAATTAGGCCTGAATAAAGACTGGGAGTGGCTGGGTCACTACAAAATATAATTTTCCTTCTGTTGATACTCAGACCTTCTTGTCAACTGTTGGAAATGGGCCACATCCACCGTAACTGAATTGGCCTCATTAGCACTGACCCCCCAGTTGGTAAGGCAACTCCCATCTTTCCATGTGCTGTATATTTATACCTGCTTACTGTATTTTTCACTCCATGTATCTGATGAAGTGGGTTATAGCTCACAAAAGCTTATGCCCAAATACATTTGTTAGTCTCTAAGGTTCCACAAGGATTCCCCGTTGTTTTTACTGATACAGACTAACACGGCTACCCTTCTGAAACCTAGCACAGAGGAGCATTCTGCACATGGATGAGTTAAATGCTCTTCTTCTGTTATTTCATGTTTTAAGCAACTCAGATTCAGACCTGGTATAAGCAGGTACAACTTCATTGAGTTCAATGGAGTTGAAGCTTCTGACAGCAGGTCAGAATTTGTCCCATTATGTTAAAAATAATCAGTTGTTCACTAATTACTGCTTGGTGGTGGTAATTAGGATCTCAGGCACAACACCCACACAATCCCTAGTTCTTCCAAAAAAAAAAAAAAATCCATTGATCACAGCAATGTCAGCTAGAGCAAAGCTGTGAGATGTCAGGAGGAGCCAAGATTGAGGGTAAGGGAATTAATAAAGAAAAGCACCTTGAAATATTAATGAGAGAGAGATCACAGTATCTACAGTACTTTGATCGTTGCTTCAGGAATATATCGCTGCCTGACACATGGTAGACAAATGAAAAGCAGTGTTGGGCCATGCTGGAGGAGTCCATCTTCAAAGCTATGCACGCGGATCTGGCCACATGATTCCTATTAAAATTAATGACAGTCTTGCAGAAAAAGTAAGCTGATAGGTTTGTGAAAAGTATTTGATGCAATTCCATGTTGGAGAATATTAACTTGAGAAAGGAAGGAGAGGAGAGAAAAGAAAGGAAGCAAAAGTGTTGGCTAAAAACCAGGCTCAGAAATAAAAAATAGCAAGTGGCTGAAGAATGGTAATTTTTCCAGCTGGAAAGAGATTTACCGAAAGACCAAGATAATCTGGAGGAGGAGGAGAGAAGAGGAGGTTTGTACCTCTCACATTTTCTCTTCATTAATTTTTCAATATGTGTGAAAAATTTGAGGGAAGTCCATATATCTGATATTATACTGCACTCGTCACCATGAAAGGGATTTAGAGTCTTCTTAATACAAAGTCTCTCTGTTTAGAGATATTAAATGATCACATTCACTCCTAAAGCCAGGTATCCCATTAAGAGCATTTTCAGGACAGACACACCAATCCATTTACTCCAAATTCTGGGCCAGATCCTCAGGCCCCATAAAGGGGAAGCGGGGGGACTTCCCTACAATGGGCAAATACCTGGGTGGCATTATGCTGACATAGACAGCTCTACACCACCTGCTTCCAGCCTCCTCCCCTCGCCTGCCATCTAGTGGTGTAGGTGACATGTCAGAGGTGCGCCAGGGACACAACCAGAGTGCAGTGCACTCCAGCAATCCCCACCTGGCAGAATAGGACTGCCAGTGTAATTTAGAGCAGCTCTTAGGATGCTCTATATGGGCCCCCAACTAGCCCCAGACATGGGAATACAAAAATTTGGCCTTTATTTATTTATTTTTAATGGAAAATACAGAAAAAACACAGAGCTATTAAAGACTCAAAAAGAAGACTCAGAAGAAACAACCAGAGATGAAGGATACATTTCATTTTCTATACCTCTAAAAGAAGGGATTGGTAATAAAACAGCATAGGAAACTGAAGAGTTCATGCTGGAGATTAAATTACAGAAAGCCAGTTTAACAGCTCAAGAAACAAATACTTCCAGTGCATTTAACAAGAGAAAGTTAACCACACTCTACACATAGCATGTGGTGTTGGCAGGCTGTGCATTTTCATTAATCCAGAGCCAGAAAGCAGACATCATGAGTGAACTAAAGATACCATGGACCTCATTCTCGTCTACCTTATAGAGGTTTCACACCCTGGCATAACTTCACTGGGCCAAATTTTGTTCTCAGTTACATCAGTGGGAAACCAGAGTAACTGTGAAGTCAGTGGACTCCTCAGGATTTACACCTGTATACATGAAAGCAGAATGTAGACCATGAGCTCAAATGGGAGCTCTGCAGAATTTGCCCTAACACTTCTCAAATAACCAGTAGTGCTATGAAATGGAATTTATTCCATACTGGATGGAATACTACAGTGTATTGTGTCATAACTGTTGGCAACTTTCTAAAAGCTACATATAGTAAATGAAGCACTTAGCAGAACTGTCCATCTCAGCCAATCAGGTTAGATGAAAATATTAGGAATATTCAGAATTTATACAGAGAGTGTATAGTTTTCCTAGACAACATGAAGGAGAGTTTTGTCCACTACATTCAAAAACTGCAGAATAATTTGGAAAGGTAATAACAGTGCCTAGCCCTCATATAGCATTTTTCCATCTTCAAAACATTTCAAAAATTTAATAATTAATTGGTCAATATTTTCTGAATTTCAGAATTTCAACGAACCAGGGATAATTGGGAGAGGAGGGGGAAATGCTCTACTAATTAATCTCCACAACACCTCTAGGAAGTAGATACATGGAAATGAGGACTTGGTAGACAGAGTAAAGGCCTGATCTGAAGGCCATTAAAGTCAATGGAAAAGCTCTCACTGATGTCAGTGTCATCAATGTCAGAGCTGAGATTGGTACTCAGTCCACTAGACATGGCAAGAAGGAATCTTCTCTAACAGAGATTGTAGGGCTGTTTGTTCGATTCATACAGGACCTGCCACGACAGCAGTAATTTAGGGCACTCGATCTTTTTTTTATAATAACCCTTTAAAGACAAAAACTTGTTTTCTAACCAAAATATTTTGTCTCTATTGTTTACAGGAGCTGTTTGCTGAGCTCTGGTTTCAGGCACTGACTGCATTTTTAGATTTATTTTTAAGAGCACTGAAGCATCTGCACTTGAGAAAAAAGAAATCTAAAGAATTAAGTGTACTTTGCACAGAGCTGTAAAATACAAGATAAAGTACAAGGCAGTATTACACCTTGTGCTTACCAACCTGACAGCTTCATTGATAAATGCTGCCCTCCAAAGTGCTTCAGATTGGTCTGAAAGTAAATATACTCCAAAAACAGGACTAGTTAAATGCAGTACTTAGTTTATTTCCAGAAAGGGGGAAATATGCATCTTAGAATAATAATTCAGGCTAATGAGCGTAGCAACAGCAGTGTCTAGTCTCTTTAGTATTGAGACCGTGGAATGGGGAATCAGGGCACATGGATTCTGATCCGAGCCTCCCGCTAATTCATCGCAGAACCTGAGCAAGGAAGGCAGCCCATTTCCAGAAGTGGTCGCTACCGTTGGGTGCCCAACATGAGACACCTAGAACCTGGTTCTACAAGGGCTAGTAGAACCAGGGCTGTTAGCATCACTGATAATCAGACGTTAGGGATGTGTTGTCTTTTCTGTACACCCACCTCCCACGTAACTAAGGGACAGCTGCAGCCGAGGGCAATCCCTAGCATAAGAGCGTTAATGGAACTGAACTGCTGGGGACCAGGATCATAGGCCTGGGGCTTGCAGCTGGTGTAAAGGCACAAGACCACTACACAGAGGGTCCTGACTTTCTGCAGAGCACTGGGACGTACCAGGTTTGTCAACAGACACATGGTTTGTTCTGCTGCAGGTTCAGGAGGGGTGGAGTAGTAGTCCCACTCTACAGACAGAACGAAAGGAGAGGAAGAAAGGAAGTGCTCTGTGAACTGGTGGAAATGTGGATTCCAACATCTTGTTGAGGCTGGTTTCCCTCCTTCCCCAGCCTCCAACAGTTCTTTCTCCTTCTCCTCCCCACCCCAGACACAACTCTAACCACTACACTGCAAACTGCAATGCCCGACAGTGAGTGCTCCCTGCAAGCACCATCGAATCAATAGCCACTTTGTTTATTGGAGCACTGTATTCACTAACACAACACAGTACATAATACATGACAATGGACAGCTTTATGCATTACAAAATTTGGTACATGGTAGATATAAAAAAAATTAAGGGACTGGAGATCTTCTAAGGTACTTATGTTTTTATTTAATGAGCTGAGGCATGAGAAAGTGAGAAAGACCCCTGTAAAACTCCTCAGTTTGCATGCAAACCTAATTTCTTGTTTCATTTCATTGTGGGTTTGCAGTCCTCGAGCTTTGCTTTAGTTTCAGGTTCCAACCAACAAACTCAGCTAAAGCCACCAAGTTTGACCACCTGCTTGCTACTCTAGAGCCATAAAACAGGCCCAGGTTCCCACGAAATCAGGTTCAGGCTCACAGACCTCGGAGAAACTTTTAAAGAAATCAGCCTGCTGTTCATCCAAAACCCATTCACAGCTCTAATCAATATTGTGTATGTGTTGTGTTACTGACTACCCACTAGAGGGATTTGTTACATAAATAAGTTAAAAAACTGAAACAGATTCTGCCATTGATTTCCCTCATCGAAGAACTTGTCTGACAAAATTGTCTGTCGAAAATCCTCTTTTGCCTCCTAAACATCCTTCTATTCTATTCTCTGCAGTTGCCTCCAAGATTCAAAGGAGAAATGGATGAAAAATGGACTCATTAATACTGCTGCAAGAATTTTCAATTAATGTCACTTGATTTTCAAAGCTCAGAACGTACCACCTGGAATCACAGAGGAAAAACATTACCCTAAGTAGTTCATTTCGGCATGAACTAGCTGTGCTCTGTGACCCCTAGCTGGGTAGGAGTTTTATTTTTTAAATGCTTGCTTAACCCATTCAGACCATGTCTCATTGACTCTGCAGCCTTAATTCTTAGTACCCATGTGTCCCCTATTTCTCCGATTGTTTGGACACATGGTAATGGTAGAGTTGTCTCTTGTGAGCATATGTATTCCCTGGGTTCCCACTGTTCACACTAATTGGATCCCTTTGTTGTTTTCTGAACACACTCTTACGGTGCAGATATATCTGGCACCCACTCCTAACAGCTTAGACCGAACAACCCACTGCCCAGTCCCTGAAACTAGTGCTGGCCCCCTCAGACTGCCCATTCCCCTACCCTCATAGCTCCAACACACCCTCTCCTAGAACTCCACTCCAAGGTGTGAACCTTCCGTTTTACCTCTTCAGGGGTCCACGTGGTAAATGTAGCATGCTTCTGCTCAAAGCATCTTTGTATTATATAACACATTATTGCTCTTTACTTAACCACAAAAGAAATACACAGATCTATACAAAAATAATAAACCCTAAAACATGCATTTCCCTGCCTCAGTTTCCTCTGTGCCACTGCGCATGCGCAGAATTCATGTCCCCCTGCAGATTTCTTTGCTTCCACACAGAAAAGTGACTTTCTGACAGGAAAGCAAAGGGAAGGTGCAAGAGCAATCACACACCACTCCCTAGCCATGCAGGTACAACATTTCAGGCACCTAGAGCAGTCAGTGGAGAGGTAAATCACCGTGGGGCTGGGACACCCCAGCCAACGGCTCCTACCCTGAGCCGGAATCAGCAGCTAGTCCCGGCTGGGCTGGAGGCAGGAGAGGACAGGACTTCCTCTTCCTCTGCAAGGAGTGGCTGGGGCTGTGTTAGACCCATCCCCAGAGACCTCCCCCAGCTCAGCATCTTCCTACTTCCTGCCCCCATCACTCCTCAGCTGTCTGGGGAGGGGTCACTGTACAGGGAGCTGTTCCCCCATCCACCCAACCCCTGTGCATCTGGATCTCTCATACCCAGACACCCCTGCCAAGCCTCACCCTGTACACCCAGCCATCCATACCCAAACCCCACTCCACTGAACCTCAATCCCTCCATCTTGAGCCCCTCTGCAACCAGACTCCCTGCCTCCAGACCCCCACACCGTTCCCACTGAACTCCCTGCACACAAACCCCCACCCTGATTCTCCACCCGATACACCCACATCCAGACCCCCATGCTACTTACAGCCAACTAGCTGCACCCAGACCCTCATCCCACCAAGCCCCACTCCCCTAGCATCTAGAAACCCCCATCCCTGCTGAGACCCCCCACAACCAGACCCCTCCACTAAGCCACAACAACCTTCACCTGGAGGCCTCTGCAGAGTCCCATTGCCCCTGCACCTGGAACCTCCCCAACAAGCCTCTGTGCATCCACATCCCCCCCACACCTAGACCACCCCCCAATGAGCTGCCTGCACCCAGACTGTCCCACACAGAATCCTCTCACCCCACTCCTGGATTCTACACTTGGATCCTGCCGGGTTGAGTCTACCTGCCCATACCTGGTGCACCTGACATAGAGGGGCAGGCCCAGGTCTTGTGCTGTGCCAGGGTCAGGTGTAGCCTCACCACTGAGTCCGTGTCCTAGTGGTAAGTGATGGGTGGGTTGCTGCAGGGTGATCATCCATCTTCATGCAGCCAGTGGCCTGTGCTCCGTACTGCCATACTGGAGCCTCTGCATTTATTTATTGACAAATAAAACTTGCCGAATTTCGCAGAATTTTAAAATATTGTGCGCAGAATTTTAAATTTTTTGGCGCAGAATTCCCTCAGGAGTATCCAGAGCATTCTTTGGGCTGAACACCGGGCCCTCTGGGGCCATCTAGTGTCCATCTGCTGCAGTGCATAGCTTGGGTTCTGAAACATGAAGCCTTCTCCCCCCAGCTCTTCTTCTCTGACCCTAGCCAGTCCATCCCTTAACCCTCTCTCCTGTCCAAAGTTCCTCTGTCTCTCCTTTTCTGTGGTTTTTAAAAGCTAGCATCAACACCCTGCTGTCTTCTTTCTGTGTCTGGAGATTTTTTATTCTCCCTGACATGAGACCTTGCAAAAGGAAGGTGGAGAGAACCGATTTCTAGTAGAATGCACTCTTTAGTTCTCTCCAAGTAAGATTTATTCAGGTGCAGATAGTCGTGCTGGTCTGGCAGAGACATGGATTTCAGGCTTGTAGATCATGGTGAATACACAGAAATAGAAGCATTCATGCTATAGCAATTTTCACAGCAACAAATTTGGCGGCAAGTATAATAGCCTGGTGAAGGCTAGGCCTTCCCTGGCGCAGCTGCTGCAGACCTGCCACCGGACATCTGGGCCGTGGTGGCCCTGCCCCTTCCCCTTCCCCGAGACCCCCACTGCCTATGCTGCTTCTGCCTGCCTGCCTGCTGCTGCTCACTGCGTCCCTCGGGGGGCAGGGGAGTGAAGAGAGAATGCAAGCCAGTGGTGGGCAGCAGGGTCCGGTGGGGGTGTGAGGCCGCGGCAGCTTGGTCCAGTGTGGCCAGGGCCAGCCCAGCAGCTTGGGGGGGGAAATGGTGGCTTAGGAGGGAACGGCAGCTTGGCCTGGTGTGGCCAGGGCCAGCTCGGCAGCTCAGGGAGGACTAGCAGCTCAGGGTGGTGGTGTTGGTGGCTTGACCCGTAGTGGCTGGGCCCAGACTGGTGCTTGGGAGGGGAAGCCCATCGTGGCTGGAGTGGACAGACCGGGACTCCTCCAGTCCTTCTGTTATGGAGGGAGGGTTCGGGGCTCCGGCGTGCAGGGGGACAGAGCCTCAGGTGGAAGGGATATGGCCAGCGCGCTAGTCTCCCCAAAGCAGGGGTTTACCAGCCACCCACGAGTAACAACTTGATAACATCAACTAGAATTCATAACTGCTACAGACAGATCCCACAAGTCATCACAGGTCAGCGGTGTGTGCATTTTGGAGGATGTCTGCACAGCAGTCCTCTAGGACACTCAGACTCTGCCTGTCCTTCTTCACGTTCCATGACTTAGCTATTTCAGTGCCATTCAGACTAGCAGCTCATCCTTTAGACCCATCTGCTTTTCACAGCTTCAGCAATTTGTTTCCAAATATCGGCATAAGTTGTAAACGGAAGTCATTCAACAGTAACCCTTCACAACAAATTATTATATACAATATAGTGCGTGCACACACACACACCCCTAAAATATGCAACACATAATCCAGGAACCTCTCTCTCTCACTCACACACACCCACAAAATGAGAGCTTCAGTGGGCAGCAAGTTCAGCTACTAACTCAGCTGGATATAAACCAGTGTGTTGTACAAAATAATTCTATAGGGTTTTCCTCAGAGCTGGGTCAAAACCAGAGGCGTAAATCACAACCTCTGAACAGTGGTGGGTGAGAAAAAACAAGAGGTTTGTATTCAAAACCCAGATATACACCAGGTAGGGTTCTGGATCAGATCCAAAACTAGAAAGAACCTGTCTTCTGTAGGGATGCAGCTGAAATTTCACAAGAATGACTACTCTAAGAAGAGTCTGGTCCAAAATGGCAGAAATTACACGGACACAGGTAATCTCACATGGCCATTACAATTCAAGATGGTAGGTATCAATTTCCCATCATTTGGGACCAAAATCTGACAAGAACAGCTTATGACATTTCTGTGCCATCATATCTACATTTGAATCCTACCCATGATCTGGCTTGAAAACACACTCTAAACCAGATGCAAACACTATATTTCCAGGCAATCCTTAGGCTTTAAACTTGTATGACTTGCTAGCCCAAAAAGGCAGGCTCTGAGTCCTCTTGAGAAGCTTGTTGTCAAAGACAGAAAGAAATGCCACTGTTGGAAGTATCCCTCTACTTCTGCAAAATGAAGCTTTCTTGAAAGCTCAGGTCTGAGGCAGAAAAACCTGGCAGTGATCTTATTCTGTACGAAGAAGTCAGAGCTGAGCTTTGCCAAGCAGACAGCTATGAGCTCACCAGTCTGAAATAACAACTCATTGAGAAGAATTTTTTGTGGGTACGGTAACTAAATTAGTTAATGCTAGAAACAGGACTCCACTATTTCTCTCACAATAATCATTCCATCCCTCCATGGCTTAGTCATGACACCATGTGAGTTAGCCCCTGCATTAATTAGGAAATCATAAAATTGTGAGAAAGTGCTTAGCAGCACAGACTTTTGTATTCAAGTCAAGCTCTTTGAACTTGTGTCATTTTAGTATTTGAAAAGACAGTGTAACCAAAACCTAAAGAACAGCCTTGCCATGTAGGAAAAAAAATATTTGAAGAGGCAGCAGACCCAATGGCAATTATCATCCTCTGTGAGCTTCAGAACAGGCTGTGGATAGGTTTTTCCAGTAACCTGATGCAGTTTGGTAGGAGATAATGAAATGAAATGCTTTTAAAGAACCAGAAAAACAGTTGTTGAAAGCAACTTTGTCAGATCAGAGATTTGATGTCTGCATACGCTGCATCGCTATATGCTGTGTGGTGTTGTTTCAGACTTTGATCAGTCATTTATCCAAAACAAACCATTGCCGTCAGCTCCAGTTCTTTTGGTACCACTTCATGCTGTTGTCCCAAAGCTATGTGAATAATATTTAGGCTGATGTGCCTGTGTTAAAGTGTAAGCCTGACTGCTATTGGTGACAGCCTTTTACCGATGGAATTTATCATTGGAGAACTGTTGTGTATCGATAAATCGCATTCCCTCATTTTCAGCCAATCAGATGTTTCCTTTTCAGAACATTCCAAACATTCTTTTCCCCCCTCCCTCCACCGACAGCTGCTGTTCCAGGTTGTGTAAATGTACCAAGTCATTTTCCATAGGTGACCCAGTATTTGGACTTCTCAACAAACCCCAACTGAGTGAAGCTGTAAACGATTCATCAAGAAGCTTAACGATACTATTATAAATGGCTGTGTGCAGCTGTATGCAAAGGCTCGTTTTCTGTACACAAGGTACCAAATTCATCCCCCAACTTAAAGACTTGCACACGGATCCTGCTGAGATTGCTTCTTTCGTATGAATGATTTATAAAGCAGAGAATGAACTGGCTGAGGCCTGGTCTACCCTATGAGTTTAGGTCAAATTTAGCAGCGTTACATCACTTTAACCCTGCACCCGTTCACACAATTAAGCCTTTTTTTTACTTAAAGGGCTCTTAAAATCGATTTCTGTACTCCTCCCTCGACAAGGGGATTAGCACTGAAATTGACATCGCCAGGTTGAATTTGGGGTAGTGTGGACACAATTCGACGGTATTGGCCTCCAGGAGCTATCCCAGAGTGCTCCATTGTGACCGCTCTGGACAGCACTTTGAACTCAGATGCACTACCTAGGTACACAGGAAAAGCCCCGGGAACTTTTGAATTTCATTTCCTGTTTGGCCAGCATGGCAAACTCAGCAGCACTCAGCAACACAGGTGACCATGCAGTCCCCCGAGAATGTTTCTACATTCCCCCTATCATCTCTGTCCCTGAGGTTATCGCAGATTAGAAAGCAAAAAAAACCGCACTCACGATGACATGTTTTTCGAGCTCATGCAGTCCTCCCACACTGATAGAGCACAGCATAATGCATGGAGGCATTCAGTGGCAGAGGCCAGGAAAGAATTGCTGTGTTTGCTTAACGGCAAAAGTATCATGCCTCGCCAGCGATCCTGCCCGAGCCAGGTCACTGTGTCAGCCTTGGGCGGGGGCATGACCGCTTTGTGAGCAGGAAGGCCTTAGATATATACATTGCATTAGGTAGCTTCAGTAGCTAGAGAAAACATTCTTGTGCATTTGGCAAAGTCTGTGGCAAAAAAAGAGAAGCCCCATAGTGTAGTGGTTATCACATTCACCTAACACACGAAAACCCTGTAGCAAAGTGGTTATCACTTTCACCTAATAAATGACACATCCCTGGTTTGAAACCAGGTGGAAACAGGTCATTGTTCCTTTTTCTGACTCGCCTCCTGCATTTTTAGTCTTAGAACAGACCATGTTGTGAAATTTTACTTTGAATTATATCAATTATGAGTTAAATAATACGGAAGTTTTCTCTAAGTTATAGTCCCGGGTTCCTTATCCTTTCAGCTGCTCTGGTTAGGGGTGGGGGAAAATTTTCATGAAGCCTTTTATAGAGACTAATGCTATCTAGGACTCTGAAATAATCTTAACGTGGCCCACAGAGTGCAATCCTTCATTCTGGATTTATCACTCAACAAGCTGAACTGCTCCTTACTACTCTCCAGGCTTCATGAGCCATGGGAGCAAAGGGCAGGCTGAGGTAGGTGCGACCATGCTCTGCTGCTGGCTGGTAGAGCAGCCTGAGGCAGAAGCCTCCAGTTCGCATGATATTCCAGGCAGGACGAAATCTCCATGAGATGAAACTCAAAGAAGAGAATGACCTGGAGTCACTCCCATTTAATGCTTTGAGAGGAGGATAGCCATGTCTGTCCAGGCACCCCTGATCGACCTCACCAAGGTCTGCCAGCTGAGCGGCACCCTGGCTGGCAGGAGCTGGTGAACTGAGCCCCCAACCAGCAGCGAGCTGAGCCGCTCACTCCGCTGCCGGTCTGGGGCTCCATCCGCTGACCCGCTCAGCCCACTGCCTGCCTGGGGTTTTGATCATCCAGGCTGAGCGGGTCCAGTGGATGGGACCCCAGAAAAAAGGTGTGAAACGATCGTCTGCCATTGTTTTCATGGGGGCGGGGGCTGACATGTACCCAGAACCACCCGTGACAAAGTTTTTGCCCCATCAGACATTGGGAGCTCAACCCAGAATTCCAATGGGCGGTGGAGCCTGTGGGTACTGTGGGATAGCTATGCACAGTGCAATGCTCCGAAAGTCGATGCTAACCTCAGTACTGTGGACGCACTATGCCAAGTTAATGCTCTTAATGGTCTTAAGTGAGGATAACACAATTGACTGTATAAAATCAATTTCTAAAAAATCGACTTCTATAAATTGGACCTAATTTCGTAGTGTAGCCATACCCTGAGTTTTGTTTGGCTTTGGGGAAATTCCCCAAGAGCACGTGGAGAGAAACTGTTATAAATCAATATACTCTAATATACTCTAGATAAAAAGCTGATACTTTCAGAATAGCTTTTGTGATTTACTCTTTAAAATATTTCTGTAGAGCTAGAACATGGCCCAGGCTAACAGAGCCAGGCAGTAGAGTGGGCAAGGACTAAGGAGACTCCCGGAACAGCAATCCTGGTGCACTGCTCAGGACAGCACAGATGCTGCAATGGAGTTGCTCTTCCCCATATCCCTTGGGAACAACTCACTGATAAGGGGCTAGTGAGAAGAAGCCACGGCTTTGCCACCCAGTGAACTGGTTACCAGAGCTGGCAAGGGGATATGCCAGATCCCTTAAAGTGGCATTGCAAATTGCTTTCCCTTTAGCATGGCTAGAGGAATCACAAACAGAATAGCTGCCTGTTCTCCCCAGATGGGGGTGAAGCTGCGCACTGCCCCTTACTATGGGCTTTGTCTTAAAGGCACAATATAGCCTTTAATAATTAGACACATAAGCCAAGATTTTCAGAAGAAACCAATGATTTGGGGGCTCAGCTTGAGCAAGGCTGGCCTTACCATGAAGCAAACTGAGGCAGGTGCCTGAGGTGCCAGACTGGGGGGCGGGGGAGGGGCACCACTAGGACCCAGAGTGTAGAAAACTGTCTGCTGCTGGTGCATATGTATTCTCTCTGCTCTAGATGCACAGAGATGGTGGAGTGCTGTGCTGGAGAAAGGAGGGCACAAGAGACATAACAGGCAGGCAGGAGAAAAGGTGAGAGGGAATAACAGAAAGCAGCAGGAGCTGCAGGGAGAGAGAGGAGGAGCCTCTTATGTACCTCTCTGGCACCCCCAGGAGCCTGGACTGTTTTCCTGCTGCTTCCCTGAACCCACTTGAGGAGAACAGTCAACTGAAGTAGTAGGAGCCAGTTAGGCACTTAAGACGTTAATATCTTCCCACTCAGGCCCTGCAACCAGCCTGCTTATTTGTCCCCTTCAACTGAGTGTTGAGAGCCACTATAGATGGCACAGAACAGCAGGCATGAGTGAAAGAAGAAAACGCCCCTTTGGGGCAGCATTCAGAAAAAGAAAGCAAGCAAAGGAAGCTTTTCTATCTAAGAAGGAAGGAGCTCTCCTGAGATACATAGACACAAATGTTCGTGGCTAGCCTTCCAGCCCCAGTGAGGATGTGAGTGGTGAGGAGATGCCTGACCTTCCAGTTAGTCAGAGTGCAGGTGACCAGGCAGCTACTGCAGCATCCACATCTCCATCTCAAATGGATGTAAGCATGCACATTCCTGAAGAAAAGTGTAGATCAGAGAAGAGTGTGGTGGATGCACAAGAAACAGCTGCTGCTGAGTTTAATTCCTTATGTCTAGATGATCCAGGACTGTGGATCCACTGGAGCAGTAGCCTGAAGGACTTCCTTGTACTGCATGGGCCACAGAAAGTGAAAAACTTCATGTTCCCCAAAGACAATGAAAATAGAAGTTTCCATCCAACACATTTCTGGCGTGAAATCCCCAATGGTGACAAAGTAAGAGGCCATGGCTTATGTACTCAAAAACCCAGAATGATGCATATTATTTTTGTTGCAAACTCTTCCAGTCTAATGTTCCAGCCACATTGGGTTTTACAGGAACAAAGGACTGGAAAAATCTGGCTAGAAATCTGGCATGCCATGAGAAGGCAGCAAATCACCAGAGAGCTTTCCATAGGTGGAAAGAGCTTGAGATGAGACTAAGGTTAAAGGTCACCACAGATGATCTCATCCAGAGAAGATTGCATCAGAGTCTCTTTACTGGCAAAATGTTCTGAAAAGGCTCATTGCCATTGTGAGACTGCTTGCTACCCAAAACCTAGCACTGTGTGGCACTTCAGATCAGCTGTATGTGCCAAAGAACGGAAACTTCCTTAAAATTGTGGAATTGATGGCTGAGTTTGATGCTGTACTCCAAGAGCATCTAAAAAGAGTCATCACCCAAGAAATGTACACACACCACTACCCTGGAAAAACAATTCAAAATGAGATCATACAGTTACTGGCAACAAAAGTCAAACAGAAGATTGTGGCAGATCTGAAGTCAGCAAGATATTACTCTGTTATTCTGGACTGCACACCTCACATCAGCCATACGGAACAAATGACTTTAATGGGGCATTTTGTAACAACAGAACCTAGTGAAAATGTCCCTGCAATGGTGACTGTCAGAGAGCATTTTCTAGAATTTATTGACATTGATGATACTATAGGAGCTGGTATGACAAATGTGCTTCTTAAAAAGCTGGAAGATACGGGAATTGTGATAGCTGACATGAGAGGTCAGGGCTATGATAATGGTGCCAACATGAGAGGAAAGAACAGAGAAGTGCAGATACGGATCCGAGAATTAAACCCTCGAGCTTGTTTTGTCCCATGCAGTTCTCATTCATTGAGCTTTGTGGTCAGTGCTGCAACATCAGCTTCTAGTGAGGCTGCTGAATTTTTTTATGTAATTCAAAGCATCTATGTATTTTTCTCTGCATCAACTCATCAGTGGCAAATTTTGAAGCAACATCTGGGAACATGCTCTCTGACACTGAAACTACTGAGTGCCACCCGATGGGAAAGTCGAGTGGAGGCGATAAAGCCTATCAAACACCAAACTGGGAAGACAGATGATGCCATAGTTGCCATTATGGAGGATAATGCTATGACAGGAACTGAGAAACAGTGGCAGAGGGAAATGGAATCACCAGAAACATACATAACTTCAAATTTCTGGGTGGCTTAGTGTTGTGGCATGGCATATTGTTTGAAATAAATGTTGTAAGCAAGAGGCTCCAAGGTGTTGACCTTGATATATTTGGAGCAATGGAATAACTGGACAAAGCAAAGTCATACCTACAGTCTTACCAGTCAGATGAGAGATTTCAAACCGTTCTTAAGAGTGCACAGATGTTGGCAGAGGAACTTCACACTGAAGCTATTTTCCCACTCATTCAAGAATACAGGAGTCACAAATAAGAATGCACAAATAAGATGACCACCCTCTTTCCAAATCCTTTTGTTGCTCTGCGCATACTTCTAACACTTCCTGTAACAGTTGCCAGTGGAGAATGCAGCTTCTCCAAGCTGAAGTTAATAAAAACACAGCTATGCTCCACAATGACACAGGAGAAGCTGGTCGGCCTCGCAACCATCTCAATAGAGCATGAGCTGGCCCAGGCTGTGGACCTTCAGGAAGCAGTTCAAATCTTTGCAACCAAAAAGGCATGGAAAGCACCACTATGATTATTCAAACAGATAAAAATGCCAGTGTTTACTATGCAGACAAGAAAAGTTACATTTGCTGTTCAGGCGTTTGAAAGTTAAGTGTTACTTAACATTTTTGAACAAGGCATTTTAAGTTGTTAGTTCTCCTTTATTGGGGTAGGTAGAAGAGCAGTACCATGAGAAGAGTAGAACAGAAAGAAGGCAGAACTGAGACCTTTCAAAATTTTGGCCCAAGCGAGGGGGCATGGGTGTCATTTGAGCTCCCGCCTCATAAGCCAAAATGTTGTGGACTGGCCCTGAGCTTGAGACACCTAATTTTCAAAAGATGCTGAGCACCTCGCATTCTGAAAATCAGGCCCCTTTAATATGGCTCAAGTTGGGCAACCAAATATGGAGGCGCCTGAAATCAGTGGTGGCTTTTGAAAATTTTGTCCATAATTATTTTATCTCAAAGAATATCTGATATTTTGTGGTTGATTGCTTATGATATCTATCCAGACTTTTAACCACGTATTTTACATATCTATAAAATTTTTCCTCTTTTTTTAGTGCCACTTGTTTTTAATTGCCTTTATTTTTCATACTCCACTCTGAAAGTGTGCTATGGTTTTAGTTATTTTTGCATAATGATTTCTACATATATGTTAAAGTTGTCTCTGCTGTGGTGTTTAGGTCTTGATTTGCCTTTAGATCTGTTTGTTATTGTTTTTATATTGTTAATCACAGAATCAAATACTTTTCAGAAAGTATGTTATACTAAATATGATGTGATATTTGTAAATGAGATGATGCTCTCATTAGATAAAAGGAGCTGATAATCACTCATTTTGGGGACACTCAGTTGGGTGTCTAACTTCAAATGAAAGTCAATGGGAGTTAGGCACCACAGGACTTAATGCAATAGTTTATCTGATCTTCCTGCTGTTATTGCAGAATGGATGAGTGAACAAAGACTGAAAAAAGAAAACCATGAGCAGGTTTCTGGCCACCACCAAGAGCTGTTGGCACCTCTTTTGAAGATGTTACAACTCACACATTGACAGCCACTGGTCTGCAGAGACCCTGTTACTATCTCAAGATGGTGAAAGTTATTAAGGCAAGATTATCAGGATCAGAATTGTTGGAAGTAGTTGTAAATTGGAGGCAGAGTACCAAATAGCATTACAGCTTATTGCTGGCAGCCAAATGCCTACTAGAGCGAGCCAAGCCCTTTGGAGGAAGACAAAATCTGTCTGAAGACTCTGGACATTTGATGCATATATATGGGCCACATTTAGCCTTAATCCACCCCTGAAAATGAGGGCAAAATCATTGTCAGTGTAGACCATGCTTCCACTAAAACACAGGAAATTAAAGGCAAACAAACAAGCTGAAATAACATTATGTCTGAGACATCATCCCAAAGGAAGGAAATTGTGAGTTAAGTCACCCACAGAATCCTGCAGTCTGCTGAGTCTTGTCTATGCACTGCAACACAGATGGCCTTTCAAAACATTCCACAATACTGGCCATCGTTGCAGACAGCTCTGTGGACAGCTCACAATACTTGGTTCATCATTCCATTCCATTTATAAAGAATCCCCACAGGATACGTGAAGCTATCCAACCTAACTGGGCTCTCAGATAAATAACTACATATGTTGCAGTAAATATGCACGGCAGGAAGCAACACTGGGAATGCCCTTGCTTTGGTGGATTTATTGCTCAGCTCTAGTGTAATTTTATAACAAGGTGGGGAGAAGCGTTTGAGGGGAGTTGGTTTTTTGCGGGGTTTATGTTCAATCTGTCATTGTTACGGGGCTAGCTGCACCTCTGTCCCCTCACTGGTCTCTGAATAGCCCCCACAGGTATCGGGCCTTGTGCCTTTACTTCTCCTGGGGTGAAATTCTGCAGTTTTCCCACTCTTAGACCAGGCCCTGGGCTACACTACCCTGTGTATGAACTGTACGTACCCAGCAGGTCTAACTGCGGTTCTTCCCTTTGGGCATCTGTGACCAGTGATGTATAGCGAACACATAGCCTTCTTAAAAATCTAAGTGTTGTTTGTTTTAGGAGTAGGAGCAAAGCAAAGAGAAAGAAAGGCTTTTGAAACAATAATCTGCACATATGTCTATCTTATCTAAAACAATCATCCTGTGATGGTGACCTAGGCAGACCTAGCTTCTCCAGACACACGAGAGGGTGCCTATGTCTCAGTCTGATTCTCCCAAACAATTACCCCTTTATCTTCAAAGAGAGGCCCTTTTAAAATCTGCCAGAGTTCTGAATTCCCATGCTTTGGCCCTTCTGAGCCAAACTAGTTTTGTCTGTTGGTTGGAAAGGAGGCAAAAACATCAAAGCTAATAGCTCTGGCATTTCCCCTTATTAACTCTCAAATGTTTTGCTCAGCGGTGGCTATCCTGCGCCATTCTCTTCCTTCCTGTCTTATTTTGAAGACAGTTCTCTACTGAGCTAACCAAATACATTACTGCAGAAAACATCTGAATAACCAGGACAACATATGATATCCACACAAAAAATGATCTCAAATCCATCATATAACCTGTGTGGCCAGTTCTTCAGCTGGTATAACGTAGAATAGCTTCACTTAGGTCAGTGGATTGGGTCTGGTTTTTTTGGTTTCCCATACTAATTTCTCCCTTGTTTATACCTCTTAGTCGTTCTGTATTTATTTTACCTCTGTGACCATCTTATTCAAAAATTCTTTATCTCAAAATGTATCTTACAATTTGTATCAAAGAGGCTATAGAGAATAATGTCTCCATCCCAAAAGGTACTGCCACATCCAACTCCCACTGAAGCTGGTGGGAGATGTCGGCACTCATTACCTCTGAGGCTCAGCCTCTAAAGTTGTATTGTACTAGATACTATGAACTGTACAATTGACTCACTCTGCTATAATTCCAGCTGTCACACAAGACTACAAGGACATTATATGCTATTACTACAATATAGAAACGTATGATGGATCAGAATCTGTCCTTGATTATACACATATAGACCCACAGAATTTGATCTAATGGATTTTGCATGGGAGATAAGCAAAGGTAACATTGGGATCCTGTGAGCTTTTAATGAGATTCAGCACTGATTTATAATCAGCAGTAAAGCAGCAAAAATCAGCCTGTGAGTGACACCTCTTACATGACAGTTAAAAGCAGCAGAAGTATGCAACAATTGTAAACAGCTGCTTGATATTACCAGGCTAGAGACGAAAGCCTTTAAACAGAATCTTCGTAGCTATTCCTATAGAAACACAAGGAGAAGCTCTTTAACCTTCATACTTTAAAGAAAACTGAGGTGGAGGGAGGTATTTAAATATAGTTAAATATATGCATACATAAGACAAAGCATATGTGGACCAGACATGAGCAAACATCAAATCTTGATAGAAGTGTTCTTCACCCAGAGAGAGAGCACAGCTTCACACTCTATACTTAAAAACCTGGGGTGTATTGACAAATTTCACACAACTACCTCACAAATATAAGGATTCTTTCAGGAGCAACACTATATAAAGAAAGCTTGTTATATTTGGCAGATTAGGGGTGGGAGCACACTGTGGTTTTACTTGCATACTCCTGAATTTAAAATCTATTTGGGCAACCCCCATTGGGTCATCACACCTTACTGATTGCTACATCCAGATCCATAAGAGAGTAAGCTTCCAAAAATCACACTGGGTTCCCAGGAGCAGAAGCCTCCATCTTGCAAAGACAGAGTAAATTCTGGCATTTTAGAGACAGTGTAGCCTTTAAACTGGCTCCACTAGGGACTCCAACAAGCTGCACAGATTCTTTAGCGACAGTCTAATGGGATTCAAAAAGACGTGACAGTACATTTATATACAAAGCATCTGAATACTAACTCTTTCTGAACTTCGAAAACACCCAAGAAACTACTTCCAAACTAACCCTTAAAACCAAAACTTAAAACCAGTATAAACCAGGAGGAGGGGGCAAACAGCATCAGTAGGATATGGCCTTTGGAAAGTGATCTTTGATCCACGCAGCCAAATGATTATTGTACACACTGATTGCTAAAACTGAATTCTACTGAATACTGCATCTGCTTGGCTGTGGTATATTCGGGGCCAGCTTTATGACCCGTGGGGCCCGATTGGAATACTCGGTGGTAGGCCGGGACTTCAGCGGCACTTCGGCAGTGGGGGGTCCGCTCTGGGTCTTCCATGGCACTGAAGGACCCCCCCACCACCGAAATGCTGCCGAAGACCCCTGAAGCGGGGCTCTCTTAGGCACGGGCGCGGGGCCCGATTTCAGGGAATCAATGTAAAGCTGGCCCTGGGTATATTGTAACCTTGATGCCTAGATTCTAAAAGGGTGGGTGTGTTTTCAGATGCATTGGACAGACAGTCACACAAAGCAAATATCTGTTTTGTATTCCAGTTTATTCAAACCACAATTTAGTTGCCAAAAGTTTGGTACCTAAATAAGTGACTTGATTTTCACAGGTACTGAGCACCCATAGCGCTCATTGAAGTCCAACTGAAACTTGATACATTATGTAACTAGCAAACAGGTCTCATAATCACTATACACCTCAACAGTGGTGCAGAATTTTTATTTTCACTACTTCCTTTAGTCGTTTTGGGAAAGTGTCTGATACTCTTACTCATGCCGAATATCACCTAATTTCAGTGGGACCACTTCTGAAGTATGGTGCTATTCAGCAGGAGTAAGAGTATCAAAATCTGGCTCTTTAAGAATCTTCCAGGACAAGAAGGGGATCCATAGAAATTAGGAACACCAAGTAATGGTGTGTTTATATTCTTACAGCTGACATTTTACTCAGTGTTGTTACATAATCCATCAACACTGTTAGCTGCAATACATTTGAGGATAGTGGTACAAACTAAAGTCACAGCTGTAATTTTCAGATTTCCTTTCCAATGTTTCTACTGAAGCATTTCATGATGTCATACAGTTCAACCTGCCAAGACTGTGAGATGAACAAAAGAAGAAAATCATTTCATCAGTATAAAGGCAATTTTGTATAATCTCAGTTTCCTGGTTCTACATTTCAGATATGAATAATGTACAGTACTAGAAGTGAGAACGTGATCTCAGCAACTCAGCAAGAGTCAAGAACTCCTGTTTTCAAATACTAGGTCTGATACTAATAACCCTGAAGACCTTGTGAAGGTCAATCTGCCTCAGTTTCCCCCACCTGTAAAAGATGATAATATACTCTCATCTTCTGTCTGTCTTGTCTTTCTAAATTGTAAGCTCTTTGGGGCAGGGACTGTGTTTGTAGTGCTTAGCACAATGTGGCCTTGATCTCAGTTGAGATCTGAGTGCTACTGCAATATACCTAACAATGTAAGTTCCAAGTAGAATGTTTATTACTCGATAACACAAAATTCCTGTGGCACAAAGGTAAAATTGGATTTTAAAAAAATGATTTGGCATTGCTCATGATGAGAGACAGTGGAGAGGTACTACATGAATGACAGAAGTCAATCCATGTGTCACTATGTTAAACTAAGAAAAGATTACAGAAATTAACTAAGAAACTAAAATAGACAAGGCAACTTTCACCATCCAAACTGAGTGATGTGCAAAAAGCAAACAGTGAAGAGTAAGTTTATTTTACAAAATTATTCCATTTATAACAATCTGATGTGTTACTCATAACACAGAAAAGTGTTATTCAACTTTTGTTATTCAAAACACAGATTTTAAAGATACATCAAACCAGTATCAATAGACAGAAGTGAGCGCATAAAACAGCAGATTCCGAACTCCAATATTCCACAGTGAAAAGTATTTAGCATGGGAAGTTAAAATTATCCTTGCTTCACTAATGGAAATTCCCATATATGTAGATTCCTTCACATTTAAAAATGTTGAGTCCGGTGGCACCTTAAAGACTAACAGATTTATTTGGGCATAAGCTTTCATGGATAAAAAAAAAAACACAACACTTTTAAGGTGCCATCAGACTCCTCATTGTTTTTGTGGATACAGACTAACATGGCTACCGCTCTGATATCAAAAAATGTTATGAACTCACGTGATAGGAAAATATTCACATTCTATTGGCATCAGCCAGTAGCAGGCTAATCCTGTACCAATCTTGACATTATGAAAACTGCATCACCATTACCCTGTTTTTATAAACTTCCATTGTTAGCCACATCGACACCTTTAAGGGTAAACCATTCTCTTAGTGATGCTAGTTTTACAGTGCATCAGCAGTGAGCTACCTCCATTCATCTGGGACTTATCTCAAGCTGCTACCTAACAACGGCCACACCTATTGTATACTCTATCATTTCCAAAGTGGACCTGTAAAAGCGCATTTCATAACATATAATTGTACTCTGCAAGACTTGACTTTGTGTGCATTTAAGCACAAAAGGCTTGATCCGCTGCTCACAAAACTCAATGAAAATACTCCCATTGACTTCAGCAGCCTTTGGATTAGTTCAACAATCAGAGTCAAGGGAACTCTCAGCAACAACAGTGAGATGTGGTTCAAAACTCAAAAGCAATAGGAATTGATGGATGAAACTAAGGACATTTGCTTTCTTTACATTTTAAGTGCATATGGCAGAGATTTGCAACCTTCTTGGCAGTGCCATTATCAATGTGACCTTTGGAAAAGCAAGTCAGTGAGTTGAAGCTATTGAAAAGTACTTTAGAAAGAAATGAAGGACTCTTCGTGCCAAAGTGCCACAGGTCTGAGTCTGGCATTCTAAGTTTTGCTTGGACATAGTCTCATGGCTGGTCAGTCAGGTTCTAGCTAGCCATAATTAGCATTCTTACAAACAGCACATTTCTTACTTGCAGCTGAGTGGACCTCAGAGAAATAGGGCCCGATTCTCTTCTCATGTACACCAATATAAACTGGGAGTAACTCCACTGAAGTTAATAGAAATACAGTGGGGATAAACTTGCTATACGTGAGATCAGAAGCAGGCCTATAGTTTCTAATTTGATCCTTAGAAAATGCCTCTCAGGGGATGTCTATATGACAACCAGCAACTGTAGACGTAGCTGAACTAAACGAGGATCAAACATCTCAGCACCGCTGGGAAATGGCTTTTGCAAGGAAGATTTTAGCTTCAGCATCAACTTGACCTGGGAAAGCTGCCACTCATGTTTCAGCCTACTGTGATGTCTCCAAAGATCTTCCCAAAGTCCTTCATCAAAAGTCTTTTCATATAACAAAGGAGGATAAAGAGGGAAAAAAGGGAGGATTTTTGATTTGCAGTTCACTTTTAATGGTAACTGGATAGAATTCTAATGGAACTGCATTAGCAAATTCTCCTAACATGCCAATTTCCTAACTCAAATGAGTTTCTCCTACAATCACAGCAGATTGTAACTGGCACAGCCCTGAAGAAGCCCAGCCCACCCCAATGAAAACTTCCACAGTAAGCGTACGCACACAAAAACTACACAAGAAGATTTAACTTTTGACATAGCCTGAGGAAAAACAATGGGAAATGGCCATTAAAATGGAACGGCCACAAATATTTCTAAACGATTAGATACAACCAGGATCCAACTGACCTGTTTACTTAAGGAACTCTAGTGTGGCTGGGCATTGGAAGAACTCCATCCCCTGGATTTTGGAAGCTTTTGTCACAACCTTATATACTTGCAGGAGGGCCAGATTGTGTCTGACCTTTCAACAGGTGCTGAAGGGGAGTGCTCAAGAAACCGCTCTACTTTTGTGCCTTCCACACAGGAAGTAGCCCCAACAGCAGTCTCAGGGATTGCTCTTTGATAGCACCTCCACAGGGGCAGGGAGAGTAGGAAAGGAGGCAGAGATGAGGCCAGCCACAGTGGTGAGCTCCCGCTGCACCCTCCTATAGAAGTGGAATAGAGACTGTGCTTCCCAGAGCTAGGGGAGGCATTGTACTCCCGTGAGACACAATGAGATGAGCCTGGCAATTACAGGCCAGTAAGCCTAACTTCAGTACCACGCAAATTGGTTGAAACTAGAGTAAAGAACAGAATTATCAGATACATAGTTGAAGATGATATCTTGGGGAAGAGTCAATACGGCTTTTGTAAAGGGAAGCAATGTTTCACCAATCTATTAGTGAAATGTACCGTTGTATTCGTGAGAATTAAACTTGACATATTGCAGCTTGGTTTTATTAATAAATAATTTTTTTTCTATACTCTGTCCAATACATACAGCTGAAAACATTACACTTATATAGCTTTTACTTAGATTACATGAGTCACATGGAGTTAAACATTTATTAAGAACTTGACTGGAGAATGCAATTGCGCCGGTATCTTTCATTGCAAGGTAACCTAGCAATGTACACACAGTCTGCCATTTACAACTGTAAAAAAGGGCAAGCAGTACTGCAACCTGACATGGATCAATTTATTTTTTGAAAATGAGAAGGGAACACTGGTGGAGAAGATAATGGAAGTCCCGGACCATCTACGGCTACATGAAATGAGCCAGTCAAAAAAATAAAGAAAGTGGTAAGAAAATATGATAATACATACTTGAAGTTTGGATTCTCCTTTGCCGGATCAGATGAGTACCCATTGTTATAATATAACAAATGTGTTATAACATGTGTTATTTTATATATTTATTTAGACTATTTGATTATTTTCTAATTAGTAGAGAATAGGCTTGGGTCTTTACTTACACAGCACACAAATTCAGATTTTACACTCCCAAAAAATTGAAAACACAATATAATGTTCAAAGTTGGATAACTATTTTGCTTTAAAATCAAGAAATAACAGAATTTTTTTTAACAATTTTGTTAACATTGTGGTGTTTCTTTTTGTTCAGTTTTATATATTGAACATTTATAGATTGTGCTTTCACATTTTCCGCTCAACATTTTTTAAAGGGTAATTATACTAAAACTGTTTGCTTTCAGAGATCTTGACGCATTTCTTTGAGTGCATATTATTAGGGATATCTATCATTACAATTATTTACATTAAAATGGAAAGGACACATCTACATTGTTTATTTACAGTGTTATAGTTTATATGCAGGTAATAATTAAAATTAATAATTTTCCTCAAGAAGTGTTAGTGAGTTACAGTGCCTATTTCAGCCGCACAGATGTGCCTCAGGGAAAAAAGTCTGGAAACCCTTGTTGTATGATAAAGGTAAATCCTGTCTGTTAAAGGGACTCTGCATTTCTGACCTACTGTGTTTGACAATCTACCTCAGAAAAATTCCTCTTATTGTTTGCAGAGCTTCATTTGTTTCATATCAGTCTCTGGGGATACTCCAAGCCTCTGAGCACCATCTCACACCAGTGGACGTTTTGCTATTGACTTCAGTGGGAACAGCCCTTTAAGAAGATCTACCTCATGCCTTATATCATCAGACAATCAATCTTTCTCTAAGGCAATCCATAGGATATAGAACTTCCTTTTTCACTGCACACCATGTCATAGTATAATTCCCAAATCTGAACCTTAGCGTCCAAAATATGGGTACTAGCATGAATTCCCCTAAGCTTAATTACCAGCTTAGATCCTGTAGTGCTGCCACCAATCAGGACTTAGAGTAGAGCGCCTGATAGACTCTGGTCTTCCCCAAAACCTTCCCAGGGGACCCCAAGACCCGAATTCCTTGAGTTTCACAACAAAGGGGAATAAACCATTTCCTTTCCCCCTCCTTTCTTCCTGCCAGCTCTTTCCTGCCCTGGGTACACTAGGAGATCACCGTGATTCAACTCTTTGAATCACCACACAGAGAGGAATGATACCTTCCCCCAGAGGCAATCCAGATTCAACTCCGTGAATCTAAAACAAAGAGGAAATTCACTTTTCCCTTCTCCCCCTTGCTCTCTTTCCCTTCTTCCCACCAATTCCCTGGTGAATACAGACTCAGTTCCTTTGAGCCTTAACTAGGAGAAAAAAATCAGACAGGTCTTAAATGCAAAACTTTTAATAAAAAGAAAGAAAAAAGTAAAAGGTTTATCTCTGCAATTTAGATGGTAAAAAGTTACAGGGTCTGTCAGCTTATAGAAATTGGAGAAACAGCCTCCTCCAATAAAAATACAATTTAAACTACTTCCAGCCAAATACACATTTGCACATAAAGGAAAACAAATAAAAAGACTATACCGCCTTTCTACCTTTATACTTACAACATTGGAATAGAAGATTAGAGAGCCTGTAGGTACATGTGGTCACTCTCAGAGCCCAGAGAGAACAAAGCAAAACCCAAAAAACACAGACAAAGGCTTCCCTCCACCGAGATTTGAAAGTATCTTGTCTCCTGATTGGTCCTCTGGTCAGGTGTTGCAGGTCACTGTTTGTTAACCCTTTACAGGTGAAAGAGACATTAACCCTTAGCTATCTGTTTATGACACACCCACATTAGACCTTCTTTCTTCATTTAAAAAAACGGACACTTTTTCCAGAGGTATTGCCAATGTTAGCCACACCTCACCTCTGTGCAGGGCCCCCTTTTAAGAATACCTCTCTCATTTTTACAGTTTCTTGTCTTCAGTTTTGAAAATGAATCTCACCATATTGTTAGCCATCTTGTATTGTAATTCCATGGGCAGTCCCCTAGAACAGAGGTTCTCAAACTGTGGTCCGGGGACCACCAGTGGTCCATGAGCTCCATTCAGGGGGTCCGCGGATAGTTCCCTCTAAGGCGCACGCCTGGGTGGCCACACACGAGCGAATGAAGGGCCACCCACCTAATTAGTGGAGCCGTGCAGGTGTGACTCCACTGATTAGGTGCCTGGACCATGGAGAAGACGCACATGTAAGGTGAGGTGGTGGTCTTGGAGGTATACAGGGTAGGTGGGAGGGGGCAGTGGTGTGAGAAGAGAGAGTGGGGGAATTTGGGACATGCAGGGCTGCCACGTCCAGAGAAAGAGGTGACTTTCCCCAGTTCCAGGGCTGCAGCTGCCGGGGAGAGAAAGCCCTCCTTCCCAGCCTCAGCTTTGTGGCTGCTGTGGCAGGGGAGATGCCCCCCTCCTTCCCAGCCCACTTGAATGGCTGCCATGGTGGGGGAGAGAGGATACATCCATCGCATTAGAAAGGTAAGACTACTGATATTAAAATATGAATTGTGCACTTTTATTTGTAGAACAAAACATGTTAATTATTATTAAGGTTTTTTTTATAGAGAGCTTTTATCCAAAGTTCTTTACAATAGTTAACTAACAGTACAAACAACATTTGGAAAGATCGTTAAGTGGTCCGCTGAGACCCTCAGCAATTTTCAAGTGGGCCACGAAAAAAAAAGTTTGAGAATCACTACCCTAGAATGCTTCTGTCACTATGGACTTTCACACAGCAAGCCTTTGAGTGTGACCTCCCCTTCCCTACAAATTAAAAACACTTTTTAAAATATTTAACACTATTATAAATTCTGAAGGCAAAGCGGGATTTGTGGGTGGAGGCTGACAGTTTGTGATCTGCACGTAATAACCTTGCAACCCCCTGAAGGGTCATGACCCCCAGTTTGAGACCCCCTGATAAATCCTGTTTAGTTATCAGGTCTGAACTTCTGTCTCATTAATGTGGGGTTTTTTTAATGTAAGGTTAACATATTTAGCTGAATTGCAGGCAAGGTTTAAGGTCTAGTAAACCTATTCTGATACATGTCTAATAACTAAGTGTAAACCTAGGACTCTTACTGACATGAAAACAGAGTTGAGTACATGCTTAGCAAACCACACTAGCCCAGAGACAAACTTCTAAAATGAGCTATGTTACACATTGCTGAGAAGTATTCCAGCACTCAGATCCTTAAAACATGCATTTGTTGTTCATTTACCCCTACCATGTCCATTTATGGTTCTAAGTCATGTTGCTGGTCCGTAGTTCAGAATGCAATACCTATGCAGGGCTGGCTCTAGGCCCCAGCGCGCCAAGCGCGTGCGTGGGGCGGCATGCCGCAGGGGGCGCTCTGCCGGTTGCCGGGAGGTCAGCAGGCGGCTCCGGTGGACCTCCCACAGGCGTCCCTAAGGAGGGTCCGCCGGTCCCGCGGCTCCGGTGGACCTCCTGCAGGCGTCCCTAAGGAGGGTCCACTGGTCCTGCAGCTCCAGTGGACCTCCCGCAGGCGTGCCTGCAGATGCTCCACCGGAGCCACGGGATGCCTGAGGGAGGTCCACCAGAGCCACGGGACTGGCGAGAGGCAGAGTGCCCCCCGCAGCGTGCCGCCATGCTTGGGGCGGCAAAATGGCTAGAGCCAGCCCTGACCTATGCTGATACCACAGTGCACAAAACAGAGATCCCATTTCCAAATAATAATACATGAGGATTAGAACCAATCATTTCTTCAGTCACTAATTTTCTGTAGAGACCTGTAGAGTATTTGAAGGTCAATAACCACTATCTCCCTGAAATGCATGTAGGGATATTTGTCCATGTTTGATTAAGTAATTTAATGCAAGCTTCCATCGGTACTGATGGGGCCTAAAAATCTAGTCTTCCTTCCTGAATCATTGATACAAGCTCACTGAAATCAATAAGATTTTTTCCATTGACTTCAAAGGACTTTGGATCAGGTGCAAGCTCTAAAACAGCATTTCTTACTTTTAGTCTTGGCCCCACAAAAGTTCTTACTTCTTAGAATCCTATCTACCAGCTTCTGGTGCTCCAATCATGTATAACTAATGTCTGGCTGAGTAGAAAGGATTTTTTTCCCCTTCACATACCAGCAGACTAACTGAATTCAAGGCCAATTTCTTTCTTTCCCACAAAACATGTTTTATTACCACACTGCTCATGAGCTATGGTGCTCTTAATGTATCTTGCCAATGCTATTGGATATATTCTGTTCAATGCCCTCCAGAACCTATTCAGCATAATCACCTTCCAACTCAGGCAAATGCAACCTCTAGGACATCCCCAAAATACTAATATTTAAGAGCTAGCTAGCACTGAGAAATCAGTCCTTTTTTCTGAGCTATGTTATTTATTTCATTTCTTTGGATCTACACAGATGCTGAAAGGCACCTATTCATATATGCTTTAAGCATGCCTAACATCACATCACAAATACTTCAATATAACTAAAGAACATGACCTGAAGAAGAGCTCAGAGTAGTTTGAAAACTTGTCTTTCACCAACAGAAGATGGTCCAATAAAAGCTGTTACCTCTCCCACCTTGTCTCTCTAATAACCGGAGGTGAAAATAAGCCGGTAAGCCCCGGTAGTACGACGTACCAGCAAGAGCCAGTGCACCATTGTGACGAACTGGGAATGTTCTTAATGTTTCTCTGAATACTGTGTTGGTGCCTCAGTGTCCCCATGGCAGTTCTTAAGTATCTGGCAGAGCAAAGGGACAGTGCACCTAAATGCCTGGCACTCTGTCTCCTAGCAACTGACGGCCTGGGCCCCTCCCCTGCAAAGGTGCCAGCTGAAAGTGTTGGAGACAAAGGGATCAGGTGACCTCCTGGCCCGGGAAAGGGGCTGAGCAGAGAGGAGGGGCTGGGAGGGGTTGTTAGTCTGGAGCTGGCTGAGGGCAGACGTGGGGGTCTGGCTCACTGACCCCCAGAATGGACCCAGCCGAGGGGTCCGGTTCGCTGTACCTACAAGCTCTGTTTTAGACCCTGTTCCTGTCATCGAATAAACCTCTGTTTTACTGGCTGGCTGAGAGTCACATCTGACTGCAAAGTGGGGGTGCAGGACCCGGTGGCTTCCCCAGGACCCCGCTGGGGCGGGCTCGCTGTGGGAAGCGCACGGAGGATCAGAGGATGCTGAATGCTCCAAGGTCAGACCCAGGAGGTGAAGACGTGTGAACTTCTTGCCCTGAACAAGTCTGCTCCAAGGGAGAGGAGGCTCCCCAAAGTCCTGACTGGCTTGGTGGGGAGCAGTTCCAGAGCATCGCCCGGTGACTCCGTGACAACTGGTGTCAGAAGTGGGATGTACTGCACCCCGTGAATGGCGCTGCTTGCAGTAAGTGACTGGGGAGCAGTAAAACAAAGGAGGGATAATGAGGACCAGGCGTGCTGAAGGCTCAGAGAGGGACGGTTTTAGGGGGCAGTTAACCTCTGGGAGTGTGTGACCAGCGAGAAGGACTGTTGGAGTAACGGGGTCCCCCTAAGGACTGCAGCGAGCAGTCTCAGGGGCGGAGGAGCTTGCCGTTCGACCCTGGGAGAGAAAAGGATTTTTGCAGTAGCAGGGTTCCCCTGGGGATTGCAGGAGCAGTCCTGGGGCGGAGGAGTCTGCAGCTCGACCCTGGCAAAGAGGTGGTGATCACGGGAAGGGCTGGCACACCAGGGGTTCTTCCTGGAAACCATGCGGGAGCCAAGAGCACACAGGCCTGTGAGTCCAGAGCCACTTGGGAACGGTGAAGTGATGGCCTATCACCATCTCCTTGAGAAGGACATTGTGATCCTGTGCACAAAGAGAGGGTTACGCATGGGGACGTTCACCAAGGCACAGTTAATCGTGCAGTTGGAGGAAAAGCACCGCTCTGAGGAGCAGATTCCTGGCCCAGATGGGGCTACAAGAGGATCTGAGAGCAGCTGGACCATCAGCCAGGCATCCCCAGGAGTCTGGTCCCCAATCAGACGAGGGTCTTCACGATTGGGTTCCCCATCAGGAGATTGGAGACGGATGGGATGGGAGCAGAGCCCGAGAGAGCAAGAGGACCGTGAGAGAAAGCAAGAGCCGGAGGAAAAGCTGCATGAGAAGCAGCAGCAGCGTGGACTGGTGATGGTGGAGCAGAGAGACATAGGGGGATGCCCAGGGGTCAGTGGGAAAACACGCCTGCGGGGGCGAGACCCTGGGACAGAGAGAACTGTGGTGGTGCAGCCCCAGATGCTGAGGGACTGTGGGACCTGGGTGAAGTTCCCTGGGGTGAAGCCCCTCGCCCTGCCTATGGCCCAGATCCCTGTGCAGACCCAGGAGGGGTCGGGCTGGCTGGTAGTTGGGGTTCTCCAGGATATCGGCTGGGAGGCCCTGTTGGGGGGTGACTGTCTCCCCATGGGACAGGATCCAGGCCCCGCTCCTGTAACGGCCGAGGGTTTGAATTCAAATCCAGGGAACCAATTGGCTAGGATGGAAATGGTCAGTGAAAATGCAAATAACCTGGCTGGCAGGGGGGAGGGGCTGCTGGGCTCAGGATACCTGCCTACCTGTAACCAGCCCCCTGGGGCTGAGTGGGAGGGAGAGATGCTCCCCACCCCCCTGCACACCGGAGAGGGGGCTCACGCTGGCTCTGATGCTGTGACCAGAGCAGAGAGCTCGCTGCCTGCCCCCACTGGGACTGCAAGAGCAGTGCTGAGCATGGGGGGAGCTGAGACCCCAGCTGAGTGGGGGGACACCCAGGCAGGGCAGGTCAGCTGTCAAACAGGTTTGCCTGGTCCAGACATGCTGCTGGGAAATGATTACACAGCAGGGAGGGAGCTACCAGGGACAGGGCTCAGGGGGGCTGTGACTCCAGGCCCAGACAGCGAGAGGGAGCAGGTCCCACTCCCTGCCCCAGCCGCTGGATCCCAGACGGAGCTGCAGAAGGATCCTTCCTTGGAGAAGCTGAGAGAACTTGCTGGCCACAGCGCTGCAAACCCCCTTGGGGAAGGCTGCAGGGACAGAGTCCTGCAGGAGAAGGGATTCCTGTACCGGGAATGGGCTCCCCAAGGGGAAGTAGAACTGGGGGGAATCGGGAGGCAGCTGGTGGTGCCCCAGGAATCCACAGGGTTCTTCCCATTCAAGCTGCTGGATGGGAGGAGAGTGAGGGGACCCCTGAACCTGAAGAGGGAGGATTGGATGAAGAAGGGGGAAGACCCCCGGGGGGATCTCTTCCCTGAGGTGGGAGCAAATCTCCCCATGAGGTGTTCCCCATTCAAAGTCACTGGGAAAGCAGCCCAGAACCTGGAGAGAGAGGTCAGGGACATGCTGGCTTTAGATGGGATCCAGCCATTTTACAGCCCATGGGCCTCACCTGTGGGGCTGATCCCCAAGCGAGACAGGATGATCTGGTTTTATGGGGGCTATCAAAAGCTTAAAGCCATCGCAGTGTCTGGTGCCGACCCCATGCCTAGGCCTGGGGAGATTCTAGACAAGCAGAGGGCTATGGAGAACTTGGGCCTGGCAGACACTGATAACATGTGCATCCTTAGCCAGACCTGGGAGGAACAGGTGTCCCAGGTGAAGAGGGGGCTGGGCTGCCTCAAGAAGGTGGGACTGACGTTAAAAGCTGGAAAGTGCAAGGTGGGACGGCAGAGGTGTTGTGTCTGGGCCACAAAGTGGGAAGCGGCTGCCCAAGCCCAGAGCTGGCAAAGGCCAAGATGGGGGCTCTTAACCAAGACAGCCCGAATTGCAGCCCAGAGTGCTGGGAGAAGACCCCGTCCCAGTTTGAACCCCATGGGTATTGGGGTAGCAAAAGGGTTCAAGCCGCATAAACCTTCCCACATGCGGCCTGCAAGTGCCATCAAGCACACCCGACCTAAGGGAGGGCGTGAGACTGGACTGTCCTGGTGTAACTCACATCAAGGAATGGGAGAGATGCTGGGGCATCCATGGGAACGTTGGTGGGTTCGAACTTCCCCAGGTCACCGGCTGAAGTGACCTCGCTCAGTTCGGTCTCGAAGGGGGGAGAGATGTGACGAACTGGGAATGTTCTTAATGTTTCTCTGAATACTGTGTTGGTGCCTCAGTGTCCCCATGGCAGTTCTTAAGTATCTGGCAGAGCAAAGGGACAGTGCACCTAAATGCCTGGCACTCTGTCTCCTAGCAACTGATGGCCTGGGCCCCTCCCCTGCAAAGGTGCCAGCTGAAAGTGTTGGAGACAAAGGGATCAGGTGACCTCCTGGCCCGGGAAAGGGGCTGAGCAGAGAGGAGGGGCTGGGAGGGGTTGTTAGTCTGGAGCTGGCTGAGGGCAGACGTGGGGGTCTGGCTCACTGACCCTCAGAATGGACCCAGCCGAGGGGTCCGGTTCGCTGTACCTACAAGCTCTGTTTTAGACCCTGTTCCTGTCATCGAATAAACCTCTGTTTTACTGGCTGGCTGAGAGTCACATCTGACTGCAAAGTGGGGGTGCAGGACCCGGTGGCTTCCCCAGGACCCCGCTGGGGCGGGCTCGCTGTGGGAAGCGCACGGAGGATCAGAGGATGCTGAATGCTCCAAGGTCAGACCCAGGAGGTGAAGACGTGTGAACTTCTTGCCCTGAACAAGTCTGCTCCAAGGGAGAGGAGGCTCCCCAAAGTCCTGACTGGCTTGGTGGGGAGCAGTTCCAGAGCATCGCCCGGTGACTCCGTGACAACCATACCAAGGCGGATTGGCTTCCCCTGGTGGCAATTTAAAGGGTCTGGGGCTCCCAGCAGTGGATGGAGCCCCGGGCCCTTTAAACTGCCGCCAAAGCCCTGGGGAAGTGGCAGCAGGGCTCAGGCAGCGATTTAAAGGGTCCAGGGTGCCTGCCGCAGCTACCATCCCGGGCCCTTTACATTGTCCCTGGAGCCCTGGGGTAGCGGTGGTGGGGCTCCAGCAGCTATTTAAAGGATCCGGGGCTGCAGCAGCCGCTACCGCCCCAGCCCTTAAAATAGCCCCCGGAGCCCCGCCACCACCTCCCCAGGGCTCCGGCAGCAGGGCTCTGGGGATGATTTAAAGGGTCCAGGGCTCCAGCCACAGCTACTGCCCTGTAGCCCTTTAAAACATTCCCGGAGCCTGCTAGAACCCTGGGGTAGCGGCAGCAGGGCTCAGGCAGCGATTTAAAGGGCCAGGGTCTTGGCCGCCACCGCTACCGCCCCGGGCCCTTTAACTTGCCACCAGAGCACCGTCACCGCTACCCCAGGGCTCTGGCAGCAGAGCTCCAGGGATGATTTAGAGAGCCTGGGGTGGTAGCAGCAGCCGGAGCCCTGGGCCATTTAAATTACAGCCCGAGCCCCTGTCTGCCACTGCTACCCTGGGGCTCCGGCAGGATGGCTTGGGTGATGATTTAAAGGGCTCAGGACTCCCACTGCTGCTACTCTCCAGGGCCCTTTAAATTGCGATGTGAGCCCTGCTGCCGGAGCCCTGGGGTGGCAGCTCTGGGACTCTGGCAGCTGCCGCTACTGTAGTGGAGCCCCAGGCCTTTTAAAGCTCCACCAGAGGCCGGGGGCCCCCTCCGATGGTGATTTAAAGGACCCAGGGCTCCACTCCAGTAGCAGCAGCTGGAGCTCCAGGCCCTTTAAATCACCCCATGGGCTCCCAGCCGCCTCTGCAGCTGGTAGCTCTGAGGGTGATTTAAAGGGCCTGGGGCTCCCAGCTGCTGCTACCCCAGCCCCTTTAAATCCTGTTCCAGTTGAGGCCCCTCCCTCTCCTCAGGACTCTGGAGTACTGGTAAGTCCTTTAAGTTACTTTCACTCCTGCTAATAACTGAAGTACAGAAGTTCAATCGGTATAATAATGGAAATAATATAATAGCAATTTGTCTCTACAAAGACTTTGGTTTTTCCTTTTGGCCCCAGGCCTGAATTTTTGCGTAGGAATCAAGCATTTTACCCAACAATCAAGCTTGCAGGTGGGCAAAGTTCCATCAAAACCTGCAATTTTGCAACAAAACTGTGGTTTCAGTCAAAGTTTTTCTTGGCTGTTAAAGCATGAACTGTAATCCCTGCTTCATTTTATGTGCCTTGCTCTGCCCTCCCAAACACATCATTGCCTATCTACCTTCAGTGTGTTTGTGGCCTTTATAGCCAATACAACATTCCATAGATTGAGATTTGTGTACTGCTCTCCTCCGGAGAGGCTAGTGGACATCTGCTCCTGGTTTAATGTATCAAGCCATGTGAGGAGGTTGCAGAGAAGGAGATTAATTTTGGAGCCCTTCCCTCTTAACATGGATGGGGCGGAGTTACCCAGAGAGTCTGAGCCACGCTGTCAGCTCCTTCCAAGAAATCCCTTTCTCCATATGAAGCAGTAGCTCCAGGGAAAGTTTACAACTAAGAACACAAAGGGTTAGGCAAAACTTTGCTCTCGTCCTGATCCCAACCACTGCAGTAGGGAAAGACCCTCATTTCCAGTAGAACAGCTAGGGCTAGGAAATCACAGCACAGAAATGGATCATAGAGAAGCCCCTGGCTGATACCTCTTGCCTGAAGAGGTGCAGTGCCTCTTCCTCAGTGTATCAGGAGTCCTGAAACGCAGGGAGCCCTCACATTTTCAGCAAGACAAAGATACCTTGCCCTAGATCAGTGGTTTTCAACCTGTGGTCCCTGGACCCCTGGGTCTCTGCACACTATGGCTAAGACTTCCAAAGGGGGCTGCACCTCCATTTGAAATATTGTAGAGGCCTGCAAATGAAAAAAGCTTGAAAATCACTGCCCTCAATCTCTGCAGCACTGAAGGCAGCAGGTTACTAGTTCCCTTGCTTTATTATCATTATGCTCCTGGCTTCTGCACTGCCCCCCCCACCTGCACCCCCTCCTGACCTCTGCACTGCCCCCCTTAACCTACACCCCTCCTGACCTCTGCACTGCCCCCTCTACTGACCTCTGCACTGTCCTGTGACCTGCACCCCTCCTGACCTCTGCACTGCTCCCCTTTACCTGCACCCCCAATTCAGTCTGTGCACTACCAACCTCTTCCCCCTTAACCTCTTAGCACACACCCTCCTGATCTCTCCACTGCCCCCCTTAATCTGCCACCTCTCCTGACCTCTGCACTGCCCCCCTTAACCTACACCCCTCCTGACCTCTGCACTGCCCCCCTTAACCTACACCCCTCCTGACCTCTGCACTGCCCCCCTTAACCTACACCCCTCCTGACCTCTGCACTGCCCCCCTTAACCTACACCCCTCCTGACCTCTGCACTGCCCCCCCAACCTGCACCCCCTCCTAGGCTCTGTCCTGCCCCCCCCCAACCTGCAGCCCTTCCCTCCTAGCCTCTGCACTACTTCCCCCTTTCGCTGCCATCCGGATCTCTCCCCCGCGCACTGGCCAGACAGACGCTGCCTGTTCCTGAGGGCAGCTGCCCAGAAGCTTTTCTCCCGCACAAAGCAGCGCGTCCTCCGCTCTGCTCCCGCTGCCCCGGGCCAGGGACATCGGCTCCCCCGCCCGGCCCCGCGCCTTACCAGATGGCCAGCCGGCTCTTGGGGTAGCGCAGCCGCTCGAGGCCGCCGAGGCAGTGGGGCAGCGCGTGGGCAGCGTTCCTGGCGAGGATGGCGATGAAGACGGTGGGCTTCTGCAGAGGCGACTCCGGCAAAGGGGCCGAGCCCTCCGGCGGCTCCGCGGGAAAGCTGGCCCCGCTCCTGGCCCCCAGCAAGCAGCACAGCAGCAGCCGGAGCGCGGGCAGCGCAGCCATGTTCCGGAGCGTGAAGTGCCGGGAGAAGCCGCCAGCCTGCAGGCAGCTGAGCCTCGCTACTGGGGGCTGGCGGGGGACTGCACGGCAGGTCCTCGCGGTGGGCAGGCTGAACGGGATGGCGAGGGGGCTGGGGCTGCACACGCGACACGCCCGTGTGCTCACCTCCCTCTGGTTCCAGCCGTCCCGGGTCAAGCAGCACAGCACAGCCCCTCGCCTCTGAGCAACTCAACCTTCCTTCTTCTGTGCTGGGTCCCCTCCGCTCCCCCTCGGGCTCAAGAACAACCCCACCTAGCAGCTTCCCAAGCCAGTCGTGAATATTTGTACCAAGCCCCGAAATCTCCTCGCCCGGGGTTACCATGACAATTAGGACAAAATCGAATTGTTTGAGAGCCAGTCCAAAAAAGAAAAGAAACCAAAGCCCCCTGAGCTAGGCAAACGGAAGTTTGCAAGGCTGTCATCAAGTGCCTGATCCCCATGTTTCTTGTGCACCCAAAAGTCATGACGACTTCAGAGAAAGGACTGGGTGCAAAGGAGTGTCTGTATCCAGCCTTTATACTTAACCATTGTTATTTTATAACTGCACTCTGTGTTTTATAAGGTAGGCTCCCCTTCCACATAGTTTAAATCCCACTGAAGTGCTTTGCAGAGTTTGGGCCTGTGCCATGGCAAAGGCCAAGAGATCAGTTTAACAAAGGAAACACCAACCCAACCATTTAAACATTTAAAAGAAACATTTTGCACCTTTCATCCCAAAGAACCTTAGACAATTAAAACGGAGACACAGGGATCTCTTCCACCTGGAGGAGAGTAGACAGGAGGGCCTGCTCTGACTCCATGTCTTCCACCTCCAGGCCCTCAGAGGCTCCTTTATGGTGCTGGTAGTTCGGTGTGGAGTGCACTGGTGAAAACCTTCCTCTGCTGCCTCCAATATGATCGGCAACTCTTCTATCTCAATCCAAGAGGTCTCCTCTGAGGCCTCTCTGAGATGCCAGTCTTTTCAGGTCTTTTCTATTCAGGACCTGGCAGCTAGTCTCAGAGACCAGGTCCACAGCAGCCACCAAAGGGGATGACTTCCTTGCAGAACCTATGCAACACAACCTCCATTTTGATGTGCAAGTGGCAGAGTCCCTCTCAGTGTGCCAGAGATTGGTCCTGGCTGGTACCACCAGGATCCGAGACCTCCTGGACTACGACCAGAAGGACTGGATGGATCCCCTGGCACTCACCTGGCACATGGGGCTCTCTACTCCTCATTTCCCCCATCATATAGTCCCCCATCATATACTTCAGGAGGTGATGGCAGCCTTACCACCCACCTCCAGGCTTTCCTGAAGTGGATCCTTGGGAGGGTGCTCCCCGCCCTTCCCTCACTCCTGACCCTCCAGAGTTTACCTTCAGGCCTCTGCCCAGTGAGCCTTCCCACCCATTCCCTATGCACCACCTGAGCCATCTGCGTGACATGCAGCTGGTCCACCTCTGAACCATACCTAGGAAACAGCTATACATGCTCATGCTCCACACCTTTCACTTCCTCACCCTCGTATCTCATCCTGACACCAAGTGGTGGGACCTCCTACTACCCATGGAGGGTGAGGAACCCCAGTGGGCCAATCCATATTCCACCCTGGTCCCATGGCACACTGGGGATATTTTCTGGCAGCTCCTTCATGGAACAGTAAGCACGGGTGTCTACTCGGAGCAGTTCACCACCTCCCCCAACACCTGCCCCTTCTGTGGCGAGAGGGAGACTGTGGCACACGCCGACATCGAATGCACTATGTTGCAGCCCCTTTTCTGGCTCCTCCAGAACCTTCTTCTTAAGTTCTGACTGCACTTTTCCCTGCACTTCCTGATCTATGCACACCCCATTAGTGGCCCTACAAAGTCACGAGACCTCCTCACCAACCTCTTCCTGGTGTGGGCCCAGGTGGCTGTCCACCATACCAGGAGGAGGAAGCTGGACAGGGAGGCGCTCTGCAACTGTGGGGCCTACTTCTGATTCTCCCTTAAGTCACATCTCTGGGCAGAGTTCCTCTGGACTTGTGCACTGGCTCCCTGGATGCCTTTGAGGAGCAATGGGCACTGTTTGTGGTTCTCTGCTCTCTGTCCTCCTCTGGCTCCCTGCTTTTGACACTCCTATACCTGATTTTTCCTTTGTTGTCCCCCCATAATCTTTTGTTGCCTGAGTCCAGTGGCTGGGGTGGGGGGAGGCTTAGAAGTGGGTGGGCATGCGCCTGCCTATCACCAGGGCCTCAATAGGTACATAGGGTTCTCTTACTCCACGTACCTGTGCTATCTCTGGGATAGAAGGCAGTAGCTGATTCACATTCCACAGCCATACTTCATAGCAACTGAGGAAAGGAAGTTATTTTGCACTTTTATACAAAGTGTTTTACAAATAGATGTCTCAGGATATCCAGATGAAATCAGCTAATTTACTGTATCTAAAACAAACTGCAGGAGGAAATTTAGATAAGCAGAACGCAATTATCCAGATTGGAAATTATCTGAGACACTAAAATATTCACTGCATTTCATTAACTCACCCTCTCCAGAAATATTCCAATGAATGGCCCTGAAAGGACCATCAATGCAACAGATTACAGTTTAACACCATGACCACACAATACCCACTGTAACAATTTGTATCTGGGGACCATGATCTTAATAGGAGCCTATGCCCAGATCCACAAAGATATCTAGGCTCCTAAACAGAAGCCAGAAGCCTAAACAATTTTGTGGATCTGAGAGACAAGGTAGCTGAAGTAATATCTTTTTTTGGCCCAACTTCTCTTGGTGAGAGAGACAAGCCTTTGATCTTACATGGAGCTCTTCAGGTCAGGGAAAGATACTGAAAGTGTGACAGCTAAATACAAGATTGAACAGATAGTTTAGCGTAAGTAGTTAGCATGTATTCTAAGGGACACCCAAGGTGAAGTTGACCATTAACACCCCTGTAGTCATCGGACTGAAAGTGGGGGGGGGGTTACTGGGTTCCAGACTGTTGTAATAAACCATAAATCCAGTGTCTTTATTAAGACTGATTTTTAGTAAAGTTATGGATTTAAGATCCCAGGCTTCACTTTTTTGAAAGTGTTGGGCAGGCTTCCTTTGAGGATGAAGACTGATAGGTTGGTTATGGAGTGACTGCTTTGTGAAGGGTGTTCACCCACAGGTGCTAGAGCATTTTTGTCTTTTATCATTTTCCTGTGTGTGTTCATTCGAGAGTGTACTGTGTGAGATTGTGGATCTGGGCCCATTGTACTCACAGCTCCCACAGAAATGAATAGACATTACAGGTACTAAGCCCTTCTCAAGATAAAGCCTTGAGCACCTGGTGTTCCCTCCTGCTCCGCTGAGTGGGGGGAACCTTGACTCTGCCCACTTAACACAGAGCCAGCACTGCTGAGCTAATGCAGAGTGGGCCCCATAGTAAAAGAGATTACTCTCTCCCAAGAGGAAATAGAGAGCAGGGGAAAAGAAACACAATTCCTTTCTTGGGCAGCACAGCCCCTCCCCAGCACAGAGCTAAATGTAAAAGGACAATCTAGCTCTAAACCTATTTCACTTAATTCACTATGGGATGTTTTCAAAAGGTTGAGCATGGCTTTAGCTACACAACACAATGACTTTAACAAAAGCCATGTGTGATTTGAACACTTTACATTACTTGCTTCTTCATGTTTTGTTAATGGCATCAAAGGCCCTTTTGGAACAGGAGTTACTATTCCGAATCAGACTGTCTAGCAAAGTATCCTGCCGCCAGCAGCATCTGATGCTTTCAAGGAAGGCAGCTCCTCTTCAGTACCTCCCCCAACCCCACCAACTACACACACACACACACACACACACACACACACGGCCAGCTGTGCTGTGTTGGTAAATGGGAACAATTCCCTCCTAAGCATGAGGTGTGTTTATCAGTGTATAATAACGGTATGACACAGGAGTGAGACTCAACTTCATTTCCTACTGCCAATAACATGGGTCAGGGTTACAAAAGGTCAGATTTCTGATACATGGCAGGAGGCAGCAGCTACTGTTACAACTCATATAGTTGTTTTGTTTATAGTGGTCAAAAATATCCCATTGCTTTTTAAAATCCAGCCAGTGCCTTTGACTCAAGGACCAATTGTGCTGTAATAGGACTGTTAGTCACTCCAAGGGTTGAGGTACTAGCCTGCCTGTGTAAGCAGGTTTAAAAAAGGCTGGGAAAATCAACTATTCTGGTTGGGAGGAAGTAACACACCGCTTTTCCTTTGGCCATAGGTGGGGCCGGCTCCAGGGTTTTTGCCGCCCCAAGCAGTGAAGAGGGGGTGGGGGAGAAGCCGCGATCACGATCAGCGGCAGCTCCACTGCGCCTCATCATTGGCCACCCCAGGCACCTGCTTGCTGCGCTGGTGCCTGGGTCGGGTGCCTGGAGCCAGCCCTGGCCTTAGGTCCCAAGGAAATAAAACAAATGCAGGCATCTTTCTTGAGTCCACTCCAGGTGTCCATACCAAACCCAGGAACAGTTTGACTGTGGGTACTCTCTTTGGCAGTACCATAGTCTCCATTAGTTCAGGCAAGCAGCAAATTCCCCCAGATACCTATTTAGGTGTGCTGTTCCCTGAATCAGCTGGAGAGCAGCTTCCTTCACCTGCTAGGAACATACCACCCACAGGCCTTGGAAGCCTCTACTTTCTTCTATATTTTCCATACCTAGGAGGCACAGCTGTCCATTCCTCTGTCCAGGAGCCAAACAAGCCGCAGCTGCCATCTCTTCCCTCCAGGTCTGGTAGCCCTTTGAAAACCAGCCAACTCTTTTGTGCCCACTGAAAGGCTTTAGCCCCTTCGTTGGTCACAAGGGAATAAGGTGTACGTGCCCTATCAAAGCTACACTTCTTAGACAGGCAAAGCTCCTGAAAATTGCCAGAATTAGAGAAGCAGGATTGGTCCCTCAGTGACCTCCTGCACCAGTGCACACTGATTAAATGCTGAATAAATAGAGATGTCCTTTTATTTATCCTTCACCAATGGACCCAGTTGTTACTATATCATCATAACAGGATAAGAGAAGGGACTGTTCAATTTTCCATTATGCTCGGCCTAAGTCTGAATACCTCAGTCAAGTCCCGTCTTGTTCTCTTTCCCAGGCTAACTAATTCCAGTTCGCGCCTTCCCGCTAAACATTTTAAATGCCTGTCTCTGGTCGTTTTCACTCTCTGCCACATCTTTCTTGAGGTAGGTTAACTAAAACTGGGCACAATGCCCCAGAAGGGGATATTTAATTGTTTCATTTATGTCATTGCCATTTGTTCTTTATTATTCTCTTAATGCACCAACTATGTATTTGTTTTTATGCTGCTGCATACTGAGCAGACACCAGCACCAAGCTATGCTTTTAATGCCTCCTAACCAGGGATGGATTAGCTGGGGCCAGTGTTTGAAATTCTACAAGCCAGGTGCCAAGCAAGGAGCTGCCAACTTCTGCAAAGGGAAATCTGGCATGCATTGGACTGTAGAAACCCCATTCACATAGAGAATCAGTGAGAATCTACACAGATTATACAAACTTTAAATAAATTAATAAAATATATCAAATTGCCTTTATTCTGATTCTTCCTTTCTCATCCTTCCCTCACTTTATATTTTCTATCCATATAGTCTCTTTCCCAGTGATGTTTTCATTCGAATTGTTGTTATGAATATTGTCAAGGTTTTGTCTTTACTTATTTTATCTTTTCATCTTACCAACTCTTCTGCCATCATCCTCTCTCAATTTAGCCTCTCTCCCTCTTTTTTTCCTTCAGCATTTCTTCTCCTGTTCACTTTCACCTCCTCGCTCTTGCTTTTTTTCCTTTCTTCCCCTTTTGTTTCTTTTTATTTCTTCCCCTCCTTTCTGTGTCATTGCTTCTCTCTCATTCACTTCCTCCCTTACCTTGAATTTCTCTACCTCCTTCCCTCAACTACCATCCTCCTCCATTCCCCTCTTCCCTTCATCACCACTCCTTCCACACACCCTGAAGTCCCATACTACTTTACATGGCCGTAGTGAAAAATGATTGGTGAATATTTGTATGGCAACTTAACATGTAAAACACTATTATATAACTAGTATTATATAGAACCTCCCTCCATTCCCCTCATCCCTTCTTCCACCTCCTTTTCCCTCTCAATTCCCCTAATCTTCCTCTTCCCATCTATCCATAGTGGTGTTTGCTTGCTGCATTTCATGGTATGTCATGCATTTCTCTCTTGGTTTGTGGCATTTATTTAATGTCACCCACAGTTTATTTGTGTGGTAAGCACTGCAGTGAGATGGGACAGAAAGGGAATAGACCAGGGGTGGGCAAACTACGGCCCGCAGGACAGATCCAGCCTGTCAGGGATTTGGATCTGGCCTGCGGGATTGCCTTTCCTGTGGCACTGTGGGACCCATGCCCCTCCAAGAAGTGGTGGACAACACGTCCCTGTTGCCCCTGGAGGGACAGAGGGCTCCGTGCAGTGCCCTCACTTGCAGGCACCAACTCCCGCAGCTCCTATTGGCCAGGAACAGGGAACTGTGGCCAATGAGAGCTTCGGGAGAGGTACTCACAGGCAAGGGCAGCATGCAGAACCCTCTACTCCCATCTCCCACAAGGACCACAGGGATGTGGTGCTGGCTGCTTCCGGGAGAGGTGTGGTGCAGGGCCAGGGCAGGCAGGGAGCCTGTCTTAGCCCTGCTGTGCACCGCTGCCACCCCAGAGCTGCTCCAGGTAAGTGGCATGGGGCTGGAGCCTGCACCCCAACCCCCTGCCCTGAGCCCCCTGCCACACCCCACACCCCTTCTGCACTCCAACCCCCTGCCCTGAGCCCCCTGCCACACTGAAACCCCCTGCCCTGAATCCCCAACCCCCTGCCGCGCCCCGCACCCCAACCCCCTGCCCTGAGCCCCCTGCCACACCCCACACCCCTTCTGCACTCCAACCCCCTGCCCTGAGCCCCCTGCCACACTGAAACCCCCTGCCCTGAATCCCCAACCCCCTGCCGTGCCCCGCACCCCAACCCCCTGCCCTGAGCCCCTTCCGGCACACCTCACCCCTGCTGCATCCCACACTCCCTCCCGCACCCGACCCCACATTCATGGAGCTGAATGCAATTTCCCCACCCAGATGTGGCCCTCAGGCCAAAATGTTTGCTCACTCCTGGGATAGACATTGGGATGGAGAGAGAGGAAGAGGTGGGTGGCTAAAGGGGGTTGGAGGGGAGAGGGATGGGTGGACAGGGACAGATGCAGAGAGTGACAGCTCCAATGGGACAGGGCAACTTAGGGTTGGCAGTTTTGGTAGGGCAGATTCCTAGAGATTTCATCACATGACAATCTTTAATTAAAGATTAATTTTTAATTCCTGGAGACTCCAGGACAAACCTGGAGGGTTGGCAACCCTAGGGCAGCTGCACACCTGGTTCCAGAACTGGCATCCGGGTGCAGTGTGTTCTGAGCCTGCCTGGCTCGCAGGCTCCACAGGAGCAGCTGGGCACTGTGAGGACACGGCCGGGGAGCAGGGGGGTCTGCAGCAACCTAGGCGGAACTATAGCGCGCGCTGGCTTGTCCCCGGCCGGAGCACTTAGTGCAGTGCTCCGCCCGGAGCGAAGCCGTGCTGCACGCGGGAGCAGCATGGACGAGCCGGGCTGCTCGGCTCCGGGCACCCCCCCGAGCGGGCGGGAGCCGGAGCCCCGGGGGTCGCCCTGCGGCAACTGGATGGCGACTCACCCTAAGGTAGGTGGGGGTCGGGCTGCTCCCTGCGGCCCGGGGCAGGAGCGGGCTTGGGGTGTCCGGGTCCCGCCGCGGTGGGGCCCACACAAGCCCCCCGCCCAACCGGGTGGCTCGGCGGGGCTGCATGGCCCGGACCCCCGCTTGAAGGAGAGCGGAGCTGTCCGGACTGGGGGCTCCCCCGGCTGCTGACAGCGGGATCCTGCGTGTCCGAGCAGACCCAGGTCCAGGCTCCCTCCTCCTCGGTAACTGAGTTACTGGGGTCACAGTTGCGTATTTATGGTTTGACAGGTGAGGTCTATAGCCAGGCCAATTCTGACAATGCAGAATAAAATAAGACATCTTGGCTTATTTAAATAACACCTTTAGCGTGAACCTTGTCTCACATGTACCGGTTAATCTGTCTTAGGCTGCTGAAAGCCTTATTTGAAAAGAGGAAGATTGAATAGAGGGTTTCTGCAAATTTCCCAAGAAGTTTTGCTTGAGTTCTTGAAGGAATCTTTCAAGCTGACAAATTCGATCTCAGTGCCCTATGGTAGCTTTTCACCACTAATCTTTTTTCTCAGCCTCACCATTGAAACAAACACATCCAGGAAATAAACAAAAAACAACTTGTGAGCTACCTTCCTTTAGGGGGGAAGGAGAAAAGGAGTGCTCAACTGCAACAATATGTCAAACTGAGCATTAAGATCAAAACCTAGAGCAGGGGTGGCCACATTTGGGAATAGAAATTGTATGGCAGGCCATGAATGGTCACAAAATTGGGGTTGGGGTGTGAGAGGGGGTGAGGGCTCTGGTTGGGGGCCAGAAATTAGGGGTGCGGGAAGGTGCTCTGGAGGTGGGGGTGTGGGCTCTGGGCTGGGGATGAGTTTGGGGTGTAGGAGGGTGCTTGGGGCTGGAACCAAGGGGTTCGGAGGGCAGGAGGGGGATCAGGTTTGGGGGGAGGTTCAGGGGTGCAGGGTCCGGGCGGTGCTTACCTCAAGCGGCTCCCAGCAGCAGCATGTCCCCGCTCTGGCTCCTACGTGGAGGTGCGGCCAGGCAGCTCTGCACTGCCCCTGCAGCTCCCATTGGCTGCAGTTTATGGCCAATGGAAGCTGCGGGGGCAGCGCTTGGGGCGGGGGTAGTGTGCAGAGCTGGAGCCTCTTGGCTTCCCCTACACATTGGAGCCGGAGGGGGGCCATGCCACTGCTTCCAGGAGCTGTGTGGAGTGGCCTCTGACCCTGCTTCCCAGCTGGAGCGCAATAAACCCCAGCAGGAGCTCAAAGAGGGCCGGATTTTGCCCACGGGCTGTAGTTTGCCCACCCTGACCAAGAGTCTAGACAGACAAACAGATGATAGCATGACTAGGTAGACAGAGAGATTTTATGCTCCCCTTATCTGATCTGCTTTCATTACTTATTTGTGTATTATTAATTTGAATGGAGTTTACAGAAAACTTTTTAAAAGAGCATAATTTCTGCCCTGAAAAGCACTAATTGTAAATTCCTTAGGACACTAACATTCGTAGTCTTGGATGTCTGTAAAGCACCATAGGCCCCATGCACACCAACAGAGCTAATGTCTCCTGTTACTATTACTCCTCCTTGGAATAGTCAAAACTGTTCAGTCTCTTTGTTGGAAGAGGAACTTAATGGATTAATGTGATTTTAATATAATAAACTTCTTAAGAGTTTATCATATGGAGAGACCTTATCTTACATTTTATAATCACAGCTGTTGATGAGTATTAGCATGTTTTTTACTCCTTCATGTAACATAAGAACCAGGGTCTCCCAGTGAAATTAATAGGCAGCAGGTTTAAAATAAACATAAGAAAGTATTTCTTTGTACAGCCTGCACAGGGAATGTTCTGAAGTATAACTGGATTCAAAAAAGAAAGAGATAAATTCTTGGAGGATAGGGCCATTAAAGAGAAGATGGTTGGGGATGCATCCCTATGCTTTGGGTGTCCCTAAACCTCTGACAGCCAGAAGCTGAGACTGGACAATAGGGGATGAATCACTCAATAATTGCCCTGCTGAAGCATATGGCACTGGCCACTGTCAGAAAACAGGATACTGGGCTAGATGGACCATTGGTCTGACTCAGTATGTCCATGTTTATGTACTGTAGCAGAAACAGATGAAACTCAGAATCTTCCTCCACAAAAACAGCTCTGTTACAGAAACAGTCAAGATTATTTTAATACCTTTTTATCTGGGCCAAGCGGAAATATAACTTTAAAATATTTTAAGAAGTCAGTATATTTATTGGTGTTTAATCTTTCTGAATCTTAGTAGCAGTTCTTTTAAACAGGCTCCATACTTTCTCATGCTATTTTGAAAGGTTTTATGTATCTGTACCAATTTGGCTTCTGCTCTGCATTCTTTGATTGCTCTTACATGTTGATTTCAGCTCACGGAGATGATGTCATTGGACGTGGCTGACAGCACTCAAGTATATGCTGCGTTCTTAGTTTACTTGGACCTTTTAGAAGGTAAATCAATGAAAGTATTTTTCTTGCAAGGCTGAGCAATCTGGGACATCAAATAAACTAACACATGCACTCTGATTTTTTGAAGAACTACGTGCTAGTAGCACCCATTCCATGCTCTGGGTATCCCAAAATTTAGCACAGTAATCAGCCACACTGAACAAGGTGCATGTGAGTGGGTCACACACAGGCCATCAGCTGGGATATTAAGACTATTGCAACTTTGGTTTAAGGCTGGTTGTTTCAGGTATTGAGGAAAATGTCCCATGAGTTTGTACAGACCTGCCATCATTAATTATATCCCTCCAAAGCAAATGATTGATCGTTGTTTGAGTGAATGCTATTGTATTAATGCAATTACAGCAATCCCGAATAAACATTTTTTAGCTTTATTTCCCTGCCTGAAGGGATTGAGTGTGCAGTGTTATCAGTCTTCTAGCTGTTATCAGCCACTTTCTCAGTATCTTAGTATTTTTAACATTTGGGTTGATACCAGGTTAAAATCTTACACTAAAGAGAACTGTGAAAAGAGATAGATGGATATTTTTGTCTTGGAAAAAAAAATACTTGAGTTACACCAGAGGAGGTTCTGGCTCCCATCATAGTACTGCTGAAGTCAGCAGAGCTATGCTGATTTACCCCAGCAGAGCAGTGGTTCTCAACCAGGGGAATGCATACCCCTGGGGGTACGCAGAGATCTTCTATGAGGTACATCAGCTCATTTAGATGTTTATCTAATTTTACAACAGGCTACATAAAAAGCACTAGCAAAGTCAGTATAAACTAAAATGTCATACAGACAATGATTTGTTACTGTTCTATATACTACATCAGCAGTTCTGAAACTGTGGGCAAGTTCGTTTTAATGGAGTTGCCAGGGCCAGTGTTAGACTTGGTGGGGCCCAGGGCAGAAAGCTGAAGCCCAAGACCCACCATGTGCGGCTGAAGCCGAAACCTGAGTTTTTAAGTGAGGTGAAACTTGGGTTATGCAAGACAACTCTGACTCCTGAAAGGGGTACAGTAGCCTGGAAAGGTTGAGAATCACTGCAGCTGAGGACCTGGCCTTTAATCCCCTTTGACTGTTTCATTCAAGAATTGTTCACAAGCTGATAGTTGGCACTTGACTGGGAAAAATTTGCATCATTGGTGCCTGCTCCGTGGCTGGAGCACCCACGGGGAAAAATTAGTGGGTGCTCTGCACCCACTGGCAGCCAAGCTCCCCTCCCTGCCCCTGCCTCACTTTGCCTCCGCCTCCTCCCCTGAGTGCCTCGCGTCCCTGCTTCTCACCCTAGCTCCCAATGCTTGCTGCCGTAGAACAGCTGTTTCGCGGTGTAACAAGCTCTGGTGTGGGGGAGGAGAGCAGGAAGGCGGTGTGCTCAGGGTAAGAGGCAGGACCAGGGCGGGGATTTGGGGAAGGAGTCCAATAGGGGCAGGGAGGGGGTGGAGTTGGGGCAGGGACTTTGGGGAAGGGGTTGGAATGGGGGTGGAGCCAGGGGCAGAAGGGGGTTGAGCACCCACCGATGCCAGCAGAAGTTGGCACCTATGCTTTACATAAGGGGCAAAATAAAGACCACAATCAGTTGACTTTCTTCCCAAATGTATACCCTCCTTTATGATGCAACCAGAGAGAGACTTGTGTGTGGTGCTTTGGTCCCTCTCTTTTATTTTCAGGTAAAAACTGGTATAATGTGACATGTGTTGGACTAGCAGAACTCCAGCTCGTTTGTCTCCGTGGACGTGAGAGAGAAGCTGAGAATTTACAGGTTGTGGTGCCAACACCTGTCCACATGTCGTTTACTCATCAGAGGTGAGCAAGTGATCTCAGAGTATTTGGTGCTGAATTACCAGAAAGAAAAAGAGGATGTAAATATTGATAGGGCAGCTGATAACTCCTATAAAGCTTTAGAAAAACATTCTCTGCCAAACAAAAAGATGACCCCCCCAAAAGAAAGTGGGGGGGGGCAGAGGAAAAACAAATTTGAACACATGGGCTGAGTTATTTATAGTATTAGGAACATTATGAGGCTGGGATTTTTTTTCCTTTAGCCTGATCAGTTTCTATTGCCTTTTCCTCTCTTGAAATCATAACCCTGCAATGTAACGATTTCAACAGCAATTGGCTGTGTGTCCATTCAAAAAATGTTAGGTCTATAAACAGTACAAATCTGAAGTATTCATGGTGATCACCATGGAGTTTATATGGATAATTCTTTTGAAGTACTTTGAAGATGAGGAAAAATGCTTTTTGTTATTGAATCACAGAAATGGACTCTGTATATTTTTTTTTTAATTTAAATATAATCCTGGCCACTGTCTATCTGAAAATGTGCTTCTGCGGGCTGAAAACAGTTATATATAACTGCGTTTTCAAAGCTATCCTTTTGCATTAGACCTATCTAGGAAAGTGCTCTATAAACCCTTACTTTCACAGCTATACATACAATTTCTTGTGGTGCTCAAGGAAGGAGAAACAAGAAAGATGTGCTTTTCTAATGACATGGGTTTTGTAATGGAAAGTGTTTTCAGTGTTACTTTAAAAAGAAATTCTGTTCAGATCTAACTTTTTTTTTTACATTTTGGGTGTGTTCTAATGGTTAGGTAAAATGTACAGTATTCTTCCCCATCTGATAATGGCTATCTTCTTTCTCTTCCTCTGCCCCCCCGTGCTTGATATCCTATCCAATGACACCTCTGAGGAACTGTTTATCTAAAGCCCTGCATGGATACAAAATTTGTATCCGCATCCAATCTGCATACATGGTCCACGCATATAAAGTGGATATCCTTTATTAGGATTTGCAGGGTCCTAATTGTCACTTTGGTCATATATTACTGTGATATCAGGGGAGCTGCTAACAGATAACACAGTTAATTCCACTTGATGTACAGTGAACTTCATTGATATGCATGCTCTGTGAATGTCTTTTTTGGCACATTTACATATTCCAGTGATTTTTTTTTTATAGATGACAGACTTGTCTGAAGCAAACAACCTTGCATCCCAATAGTAAATGTGTAGTATGTTATCCTGTGGGTATCTCTTCAGCAGCAATAAATCTGTGGCAGGAAATCTGTATTATGGCAACTAGTTATGTGGTTGGAAGTTTTCTAGTTGTAAAAATAAGAGTTTTCAATTACTATTCAACAAACCAATAATTCAGCTATTATGGATATGGTTTTAAAAAGAAATATCACAAAATGGTATTGTCAGATGGCATGACGCTGCTCTGCTGTATAATCACAAAGCTATTGAAAGAAAAGCTGGGAGACAAAGTATTTGCTACTGTTCGGCTTCTTGTGAAGGTGTTGACCATTTTCTGTGGAGAGGGATTTTTCTCACCGTTTTGGGGTTGGAGACAGACCCAAAATGGATGTGGGTAGTTGGGTAGCAAATTAGGATATTGGCTTCTCTCACTGTAGTTGTTTCTGCGTGCTGCCTCTTGTTTCCTACATGTTAGTGGGTTTCTACTGGAAGTGGAAACCTTTTCCTCCCTATGGGTGGGCAGGTGCCAGCAATTCTGTGTCCTAACATGTATTTTATTGCAGGGAGATACAGCACAACATTTGTAACCCATCTTTGTATCCCATCAGACTTTTCATTCCTGGACTCTCTGAATTCGTTTGTACTGTGGTGGCGCTGTTTGCTCTGTTTCTGGCATCAGCATGGATGAATCTTTTACTGAAAGGATGGTTGACTGTTAGAGTCAATGCATTACATTGATTGAAAGTACAGTTTGTGACCAGCTTTTGCTATTGAGTAAATATATAGAGTACGTTGTCACTAAAGTATGTTCTGGCTGAATACAGTTCTCCACTTACAGATGACTCCATTAAAGCCGTGCATATGCCTGTCCGTAATGCTGGTTTAATAGCCATTGCTGATATCTGGCAGGAGAATGGTATGGATACACAGCAATGATGATTGTGAAGCTTGGTTGAGGTGGTGGAGTCAGGGGATGGAAAAGGGAGGGATATTTCCCAGGGAATGCCTTGCTGCTCAATGATCAACTAGCACTCGGCTGAGCCCTCAAGGGTTAACATGTTGTTAACGTAGCCTCACACTCTACAAGGCAACACAAATGGAGGGAGGGGAGACAGCACGGCGGAGCAAGACAGAGACATACACCGTGTGTGAGTGAGAGACGCACACTGCCCCTTTAAGTATGCTGATTCACTCTAAGTACACTGCCTTTCTAAATAGATCAGGAAGCAAAACAATAAAGTGAATTGTAGGGCCGGTTGGAAATGCAGCAGGTTGCAATAATGCTGATCCCTTGTTCTGACTGTCGGTTTAGTGAGCTAACCTTGTCTTGTGTTAGTGTTGAAACCATGGTTTAAATTGTTGATTAAAATGTACTGGCACTATAGCTAACTGAGCCTGGAAATCATAAGCTAGATAAAAAAGAAGGTAGCAAATGGCTGATGTTCACTTACTTAATATAAGAATCGGGTCCTGGAGCAGGTAGGGGTTGCTGGAGTGGTGACCTCCCTCTCAAAGCTACTTGAAAAGGTATTTGCCAGTGTCCAAAGCAGCTCTGCATCCGCAGATGTTTAGGCACGGAGCAGCTTCTTTGGCTGACTCAGTCACTGGAGGAGTGAGTCTTTAAAGGAGGCATGTTGAAGGTGCAGTGGGAGTCACTAGCAAAAGAAATAACATGAATGATAAAATTGGATGTTTGGGTTTTTTTAAGCTAAAATTTTGAGCAGCATCTTAAACCTTGTTTTGGGCTTTTGATACTGAATTTTAGAGGACTTCACTTTCTCATGTTATCAAGTTTATGGTGTTAACTGAAATCCTTTCACAAGATAAAGCAATACTCCTTAGAAACTAAGGCCATATTCCTTCAAGGCACTCCAAGCAGGTAGACTTTCCTATAACTGCGTGGAACCCAATGACTTACAGAGCGCAGTACTACTCCTGTTGAAGTCAGTGGCAAAACTATTGACTTCGGTGGAAGTGGGATCTAATCAAATTTACTGCATTTCAAAAGCTAATCTTATTACACAAAGTGAGAAAGCTGTATTGGGGAGCCTGTTTTTGGCCCTGCTGAATTGAACAGTGATTTGCACAGTAGTAGGAAAGATCAGTCTTGTTTATATATCTGAGAAGAACCTGTGGATTTTAGCCCATGCGGTCCCTTGGCTCTGCCATGTTCCCTATTTATCACAGGCTATGTCTTCACTACCCGCTGTATCAGCGGATAGCAATCGATTTCTCGGGGATCGATATATCGATCCCCGAACGAGCTCCTATCGATCCCGGAACTCCACCAACCCGATCGGCGGTAGCAGAGTCGACATGGGGAGCCACGGACATCGATCCCGCGCCGTGAGGACGGTAGGTAATTCGATCTAAGATACTTCGACTTCAGCTACGTTATTCACGTAGCTGAAGTTGTGTATCTTAGATCGATTTTCCCCCGTAGTGTAGACCAGCCCCCAGACAGACAGCTGTGTCCATCAGCGTACTATGTCCTGAGCGTTTAATTGTCAAATTAAATTTAACATCCCTATGGCAGAGAAAACACCACAGCGGCCCAACACTGTAGCATTTAATTTCAGAAAGGGGAACTACGCAAAAATGAGGTTAGTTTAACAGAAATTAAAAGGTACAGCATCAAAAGTAAAATCCCTGTAAGCTGCATGGAAACTTTTTAAAGACACCATAAGAGGCTCAAGTTAAATGTATACCCCCAAATTAAAAAACATAGTAAGAGAACCAAAAAAGAGCCACTGTGGCTAACCAAAAAAAGAGCCACTGTGGCTAAACAACAAAGTAAAAGAAGCAGTGAGAGACAAAGTCATCCTTTAAAAGTATCTGAGGGGTAGCCATGTTAGTCTGGATCTGTAAAAGCAGCAGCTTTTATACATCCTTTAAAAGATGGAAGTTAAATCCTAGTGAGGAAAATAGAAAGGAGCATAAACTCTGGCAAATGAAGTGTAAAAATATAATTAGGAAGGCCAAAAAAGAATTTGAAGAACAGCTAGTCAACGACTCAAAAAGTAATAGCAAAAATGTAAGTACATCAGAAGCAGGAAGCCTGCTAAACAACCAGTGGAGTCTCTGGATGATCGAGATGATGAAAGAACACTCAAGGACAATAAGGCCATTGCAGAAAAACTAAATGAACTCTTTGCATCGCTCTTCATGGTTGAGGATGTGAGGGAGATTCCCAAACCTGAGCCGTTCTTTTTAGGTGACAAGTCTGAGGAACTGTCCCAGATTGAGGTGTCATTAGAAGAGGTTTTGAAACAAACTGATAAACAGTAATAAGTCACCAGGACCAGATGGTATTCACCTAAGAGTTCTGAAGGAACTCAGATGTGAAATTGCAGGACTACTGTCATCTGTAAAAAAGCGACAGAATCCTGTGGTACCCTGGAGCTGTGGCAGCAGAGCTCGGACGGCGATTTAAAGAGACTGGGCTCCCCGCAGCAGCCAGAGCCCGGAGCTCTTTAAATCACCACTGGAGCCCTGCTGCTGCTACCCTGGGGCTTTGGCGGCACTTTAAAGGGCTCAGAGCCCTTTAAATCACCATCGAAGCCCTGCCGCTACTACCCCAGGGCTCCAGCAGTGGGGCTGGAGTCCCGGACACTTTAAATCACTGCTGGAGCCCTGCCACCGCTACCCCAATATAACGAGGTTTCACCTATAATGCGATAGGGATTTTTGGCTCCTGAGGACTGCGTTTTATCGGAGGAGAGGTGTATGGCTGTTCTTATTTTCTTAGTGTTCCAGAATTAAGGCCCCAGCCCATTAAATCATTTAAGCACAGATAGTTCCTATGAAGTCAATGAAACTACTGGCATGAACGTAAGTGTTTGCAGGAGTGGTGCCTGAATCTTGTGGGTATTGTTAAAAGCTCTGATTTTTTTTTTTCAGACTTTATAGAATGTTTGTTATTTTTTAAGGTGACTAACACATCTATAACTGAACAAGCCTTTTATTATTAAAAGCGATTTGTCACTTCTCTTGGTTAACTTTTTACATATAATCTTGGACCGTGAAAATCAATGAAGCCAGTTTCACTCTCAGGTTGTTAGTATCGCACTGTTTGGTTTCAAGCAGAGGAGGGTTTATTTGATTAAACATAACTTTAGGTTTTGACAAATTTTTTTTTAAAGTGTTTGTTGGTCTTTTGTACAAACAGGCTGTTGACATAAGTTTGGGGGCTAGAAGTGGGTTGATGTCCTTTTTAAACATTTGTCCAATTTGTAATTAGGCAACATGTTTTCTTCTAGTGAGCTGTACCAATTTTTGCTTAGAAACAATAGCGCTATCATTTTTTTCTGGTTCACTTTTACCTTGTAAGTGAAATTGAACTGTAATTGTCAGTAGTTCCTCCAGCCACTGGTATCAATTAGTTGCAAATTGCTCAGTTGTAAGATTATTCTTAAAAAGGCATATATTATAACTAAAGCTACTTCAAATATTAAACTGCCTGAAAAAACTGGTAAGTTAGTTAGCATCCAAATAGAAACTTATTTTTAACAAGTCAGTAATTACTATTTATACCACTTTGAACCCATGAACACAAGTCAATTAAGTTGCTTTAGTCTAATACAGTTTGCAGAAGTCTAGTTATTTCTTAGAGGAGGAGAGGGAGGTCTCTGAGGTCAATTAGTCTTAAATATTAAATATTAAAAACAGACTTGTAGACTCCCCTGCAGGATCCTGCGCCAAAATAAGGAGAGTGACTTTTTATTGTGTGCAATAAGGACAGTGAATATTTTTATCTTGTGAATTTAACCTTCCTCTGTTGCCTCATTTTACCCAAATTTGAAAGCCAAAGCTGGATCAAGGGCATAGTGCCTGGGACTGGAAGGGCTGACTTTTCATACATACACTGGCCAAAGGTCTATCCATCTCTCCGGTTTCAGGGCAGTCATCTGGGAGCAGTGTTTGGTGTAATACTTGCTTGCCTGGCTGGATGCTCTGCTGTACTGACTGCAATACTGTAGAGAACTTTTCCGTTGGTTGTCGTGAGTAAGGGGACTCTTGTTTCCAGCATAAGTTTGGGTGAAGTGCTGATTTTTGTGTACAGAGACTAACATACATTAATTCTCCAGCCCTGACTTGCCTCTTCACATGCTTGGAGGGGGAGGAAGCTGTTCAGTTTGATCAAGCTTCTGCTGAATTATTCATCCAGGCGCTATAAAGGATAGATTCAAAACCTTCAGCTTTCATGGCATGGAAAGGTTATGGCTCATTTCAGTTAACTGGAGCCCTATACCATTTATTACAAACTGCTCACAGCACTCAGTGTTTTGTTTTTGCTTTTCAGACATCTTTTGCAAAGAGAATTTAATAGAAATAAAGTTTATCTTCACCTCCCTCTTTGTGTTGTTGTACTGGTTGCCCATGTCTAGATTCCTGTAAGATCTGTCCTGCTCTTTTGAAGATTTCCCTGAATATTGCTTGGGCAGCTAGGCAATTCTTCAGTTGCCTGGAGTCTCCTGCTTCTTTCTCTGGCTCTCCCCCTCCAAAAGAGAGAGCATGCACACTCCACCCTGCCCTCCAAACGGACACTGTTAACTTGAAATCTAATTAGCATTAAATGAGTTTAAAAATAGTCTCAGGCATTATACCTGCCCCTTCTGTTCAGAATCATGCCCATTACTGTCGTCTAGGAATATTCCAAAGTGCATTAAATGAAGAGAGTAGTATCTGTTGTGTGATGACATGTGAGCCTCCCCTGCTATTTGTGATTTTACTACCATGTTTTCCTAGTGTGTGAAAGACCCACGCGACCAAAATGGTGCTGAATGTGAAGTGCTGTTACATAACGCTAGCTGGGGAAATACTTTGTCTAACCTTAGTGATGAGGATTTTGTCTCTTACTTGTAATGACAGTAGGTAAAATATTTTCACACACGTGTGGAATTGAAAAAAAATCAATGGTGTCTCTTCATTTTGGGTACTTATTGGTTAGTGATCAAAGGACTGGGTTGCAGCCTGAGTGTTGTTTTGGGTAAACCGTTAAGCAGGGGAGTATGGCCTATTGGCTATAATTCATGATTGAGAACTGAGATCTAAGTAGTACTCCTGTGTCTACCATGTAACCTCAGTTGATGGTTCTATGAAATGGAGAGAATATCTACTTCACAGGTGTTTGGGCTTAGTTCAAAACCCTTTAAGGGTATGTTTGTACTTCAGCCCAAGATCTGGGACCCTCCCACCTCACAGGATCCTAGAACTCAGGCTGCAACCCAAGCCCGAACATCTGCACCACAATTAAACAGCTCCTTAGCATAAGTCAGCAGACATGGAGCGGTCATGGGTGTTTAACTGCAACGTAGACATACCCTGAGATCCTCTGCTGGGATGGGTGGTTTAGAAATGTAAACTGTTAAATGTGGTATTTTGTATAGCAATATCTTTTTCATGATGAAATCCAATTAATCTTGCACAAAGTAGATCGAAAGTATACTTGGATAGGGGGTTTGTGTGCAAATTTAGGGCCTATTTCTGGTCATGCTGACCTCAATAGGAGCAGGATCTGGTTTGCTGTGAGCATGCAAAGTCACAGGCATGAATTTTAAAAGCAGAGTTCGTTACCCTGAAAATTTGGTCCCTTAAATCTAAGAAGAGGGGAAACACCTCTTTTACAAGAAACACTGATGACATTTGGGGGATTATCTTTATTGCTTTGTGGGATTATTTGCATCAGAGTGAATTTTCAGTACATCTTCACTCCTGCAGTGCTTCAGTTTCTCCTAGTTTTTCTGTCCCTGGATTTTTCCCATCCCAGTGCGTCTATTGAAGATGGAGATCTGTTGCTGGTGAAACCCCAAACCTTAGCAGCCTCTGTTCAACATTCAATAACTTTTCTTTATTTTATTTTTTTTTTAAAAAGCTTGCAGGATATTTTAGCTCAGCAGACTTCTCACTGTGCTCCCAGCAGCACAAATGCTTGATTGTTCTGTAAGCTCTCTTGGGGCTCCCACTGCCTTTCAGTTTTACTAGGCAGCCACTGGCATGAATCCCTTGGAGGTGGCATGTGTAAGGGTATCTGTTGTCGCTGAACCTCTGGATGAACAGGGCTATTCTGGAGCCTCAGGCACCAAGTTAATTATGTATTGTAGTACAGGATTTCATTTTGGCAAGATGGGGTAAAACACTGCAATGATTTTGCTATTGCGTATTTGCTTCATTTACAAGACAACATTCACTAATCTAGTAAGTGGCATTTATTAGGACAATGCATGCTGCAGAGCAGAACAGAAGTCATGATCTATGATTCTGACTTATTCAAAAAACATCACAGGATGTCCCCATCCTGAGTTAAGTGTGGTGTACAAGCCTGATGTTGGAGCTTTTAATGCTGACATGTCAATAGTGATGACGACAACCACCGGCTAAAGTTGCTCATAAAGAGCAAAAAATTCAAACCCCCTCTTATTGCAGGTTAACCACAGCTCTCTTGGCTTTGCACTTGTAGGCTACATTTTATTGAAATCTGGTAGTAGATTATATTGGAGAGAAGTGATTGGCTTACAACTTCTGTCAGACTGTTACGTTAAGTTTAATGAGTTGGAATCTGTGTTCCTTTGCAACATCTGTCATTATGCAAGTAACTCGTGTGTCCTAGAACTAGATGAGCTTTATTTTTGGGAGGAGAGTTTGGTCCAAAACAGCCAGGACATCTGAAGACTGAAGCCCAATGCACAGGGTCTGTTAACTTTGATGTCCTTTGAAGAAGATAACAATGAGTAATCATAGCTGTAGGTAATGACCAGCTATACAGGGTGCATGCCATCAGCATTGTAAAACTGATAGTGATGTATACTCAGTTGATCAGTAAAGATGGAAAGACTGGATATTGTAACACACAAGCTGCATATAATAATAATAATAATTAATAGGAGATATACCTATCTCCTAGAACTGGAAGGGGAAGGTCATCGAGTCCAGCCCCCTGCCTTCAGTAGCAAGACCAAGTACTGATTTTTGCCCCAGATCCCTAAGTGGCCCCCTCAAGGAATGGGTTTAGCAGGCTAATGCTCAAACCACTGATGCATGAGAAAGGGGGAATCAGGAATACAGTGAAAATGAAGACAGCCTTCTGGCACTGGTTCAGATTAAAACAGTAGAGTAGTCAACATTCTGGTCCCTGTTGGTCCTGGAGGATGGATCATTTCTTGGGGTACCCGAATAAGCAATGCAGGATTCAGCACTAAGGAATTAAACCATTAGCTTTGAAGTTTGGGAGCTGACCATCCTCGGTTTCCTTCAGTCTCACTGGGAACAACATTTGAGGCTGCTCAATACTTCACAAGACTGGTTGCTGCTGCTGAGAATGTTGAGGAATGGAGGCAGTTGGAACTGTTCTGATGGGGTAAAGTGGGTAAACTGTTCTGATGGGGTAAATACTCCAGAATTTAATTCTTCAAGAACCGTTTAATGTTACTGGGCCCTGGAGAGAGATCAGGTTATATCTTGAGCACCTGTCAACAGTCCCTGGGGAAAAACCATTCCTGGCTATTAAGAGAAAATTGAGTTGGGACACCTCTTTGCTCTTTCCGTCAGAGGAGAAGGACATGAGAAATAAGCAAAGTGCAAATATGGGAAACAGTCGCCCCTCCCCCCCCATGAAGTTTCTGGGTGACGTTCTCTGGCCTGTACTGTGCAAAAGGTCTGAATAGATTATGATAATGGACCTTTCTAGCATTAAAATCTGTGAATCTTCCCTGCAGGAGTCGAGAATGAAGTGGATACAGGTACTGAGCTGTGCTTTCAATCTGGTGTGTAGCTTTTCAAGTGAAGTTGGAGGCACACTGGAAGACCTATGGGGGAAGCCTGCACCACCATAGGCTCTACTGTGGATAATTGAGCTCCTTTATCCCCCATGCTGCTAATATTCTACTTTTCCTAGAAGAAAAGGCCATCTGTATACAAGTGGTTTCAGTTAGAGATGTTTATGGGAGCAGAAACCCCTTATAGCAGTGAAACCTTAACAGGAGGTAGAGGTTTGCCTTTTTCTATTATCTAAGCTGTAATCTTGTTCTTTGAATAAGTGGACTAGTTCATATTGCTATCTTTTCATAGGCTCTTTAGTTATTGAAGTGAAGGATTATTAGCTCTGCCAGATGTGGCAAACAAATATCTAGTAATATTTCAGAAGGCCAAAATGCAGAGAGGACATCCGGAGAGGGGCTGTGTCAGTTTTTGGCATTTCTTTACTTAGGGCCAACGATCCTTTTGAAGTAGAAAATCCTTTTTGTTGTATCTACATTATTACACAAAAAATAGCACAGTGTTTATCAGTCTCTTTGTTCATTGCAGATCTGATGTACATCAAATTCACAGTGCAAATCTAGATAAACATCTATTGCAGTCTAATTATCTTCCTACCTGCTCTTATGATTGACCATGGCTGAAAAGGAACTTAATCAAAAATGCTGTATGTGATCCCAACAATGATGCCTTGAAGGGAAACAAGAAACACATACGTCTGCAGACTTCCTGAATTCCAGGGACTTACTCCTTTTAAAAGCTCTCCTCCAGATAATCTCCAACAGTGCTGCATTGCATTACATCTAGTTGCTATACACTGTATTTTCCACAAGATTCAACAGGCTCCTTTTCGCCATGTCTGCATTAGAAAAATGACCTGTTCCAACGATGGGTCCCCCTGGAGCATCTTAAGCCATGATTGAAAATGATTTGCCTGGTAATATTGATTGTGTTGAAGAATGGCCCAGTTGCTGAAAATGTCATGAAATTGAGCAAAGGGGTCTTAGACAATCAGGGGGAAAATGCTAACACTAAGACCTATTAGGATGAGAAATATCCTCCCTAAGGAGTTAAATGGTGACAGGCCCATGGATTTTCTAGTCTAATTTTAAATGATTCAGACTACTCAAGAATAAACAGTAAGGAGCTCGTTCAATGTTTGGAAGTAAGTAAAGACCCCTCCAACCAACAGCACATGCTTCAATCTAGTCCCAGGGCTACTCTTAAAATGAGATTGAGTTTAAATTTCATGGGTCTTGAAATCCCCCTTGCAGCCAGATGGGCACTATTACCATCCTGCATTGGCTGATGTTTCTCTAACAGGACTCTGGGCACTACAAAATTATGTTAACCTAAGTTCTGTGAGCATACAGCCACCGCACTAGTTAAATTGCTTTTGCATGTCCACAGTACACTCCTTGTGTTGGTGGTGCGTGTCATCACCAGGAGCACTTGTACTGACCGTGGGGCATTGGGGGATGGCTTCTGAAAGCCAGTAACAGTTGATGTGTACACTGCGTTGACCTAACAACATCAACATTGAGTCTGTCTCTCATGCAGGTAAAGTTATTACGTTGGCATAGTGGGGCAGTTACGTTGTCAGGAGCAAAATTTTAGTGTAGACATTTACATAAGTTGATGTAGGCTGCCTTCTGTCCACCTAACTCTGTAGTGTAGGCCTCTGTCAACCTTCTGACCTGCTGTTGAATTCTTAATTGGCAGGGCAGTTTCCTGAGTTGTGCACTACTTTTAGGGCACATGTCTGCAGCAAAGATGAGAGAATGGGGCACTTGCTGTTATGTGCAAAATTATAGTGTTGCAGATGCCAGGGAGACTCCATAGAATCCTTCCTTAGCTCTAGAAAACTCTTCACTCACACACTTTTTATTATTCTGTGTGCTTCTGTGAAAAGGACACTTGTCCCCCCTCCCTATGGCCATTTGGTGTGTCATATGGAAAGTTGCTCATCACACTGTGGAAGGGTAGAGAAGAGTAGAACCCTGCAGTTCTGAAGGTGTTGCTTGTAGTGGACCCTATTTCTACATGCTCCAACCCACTTCAAATAATAAATGAGCTGCCTCTAGGTTAAAAAAAAAAAAAGCAATTCAATCTGCAGTGAGGGGTGGGTATTTTCCCCGCACATGCTGAACTGTGCTTGACATCAGCACTTTAGCTGGTGTCCCTGGGCCAATGATGTACAGCTGCACCACCATGCACCCTGGCAGGGAGAGCCCAAACTGAAAACCACTTGGCAATCAAAATAGCACTAACATATAGGGGTAGGAGGAGAGCTCATTTAAGGTATTTGATCTTTAAGCATTTTGGAGGCAGTCCCCTTCTGCCCTATACACACAGCGTCTCCTTGCGTAGCTGATCTCTGCTTTGTCACCAGCAGCATCTGTAGTAACACTGGAGTGGGAAAATATGGCTTATGATCATTCAAATGTCTTTGCTGTGTGAAATGGCTGGCAAGCCTCCCTTTGCATGACACCTTCTGTGCGTGGGGCCCAACCATAAAACCTGCAAGGAAATCTTTGTTTTTCTTCTTTAGTGAAACTGAAATATGACTGATTTCTGCAAAACTTTGAGACTGCTAATAGAGCACTGGGAAGATCATGTGCTTAAAACATCATTTGGGCTTCCAGGCTGCTGCTTTATCCTCTCCCACTTCCCATTTGATTCCTCTGTGATCCTCTAATCTTTCAAATGGGGTGGAGGAAGATAATTAGAGCTTGAGAACAGGTGCATTTGGAAACACTCATTTTTAGCCAATGTCTGACTTGCAGGATCTACAGCTCTTGGGGGAGGAGGGGACTCAAAGGTACATCAAGTGATGGGGGTGTATGCATACTGTAGGGACAGGTAGATTCTGTAACAATATCATGGACAAACTCTCCACACAAGGCTTATTAGAAAACAAGATGGTTTTCAATGATGTCATATACAGATGTTGCCACATCAGTCATTTAAGCCAGGGATTCTCAAACTTCATTGCAAAGGGGGTTGTGACACACTTTGGGTCCTGATCCACAGTTTGAGAATCGCTGATTTAAGCCATTATGCACTCTTACTTGGTACATGTTACCGCTCTTAACGTCCTCAACTCTGTTGGACTAAATAGTTTCTCTTAGAGCCGTGTAGATTTGTGCTGTGATTTTTGGATCCTAAAATGACCTTCCTTCACCCCAGGACCCCTTGATTCAATTAGTAGACAAGTAAATAGTCAACATATTATTCCTAAAATGAACTGAGATGGAAGTATTTCTTCTCTGTGTGTTTTCCTGGATTTAAAAAAATAGGAAGCAGAAAGTAGTTGACAGCGAGTGTTAGTTAACTATTTGTCATCCTCTCCTTGGAAGCTACCTTTGAGGATAACAGACTGGGTTGGGTGGCAGAAGATCTGACTTCATTTTCTGGCTCTGTCACAGACTCACTCAATTGCTCTGTGCCTCAGTTCACTCATGTGTAAGATGGAGATAATGCTCCATTTCATACTTCATCCATCTCGTCTATTTAGATTGGAAGTTTTTCAGTTCAGGGGCTGTCTCATTTGTGTACCGTGTCTTCCACAATTTGGCCCCTTGTGGCTGCCATACTATAAATGATTGATAAGGTGGCAATGTAATCAGCTGGTATGTATTGTATATAAGTGAGGGCACTACCTGTTAATATATTGATGAATCCAGTTCCAGCAGAGATCTGTGCAAGTGGAGAATTTTAAAATCAAAATGAAGGCTAACTTTTCCTCAGACATTTTAAATGCATTTCTTTAACTCCAGAAAGGGGTGACTAGTGGGACTGGATCATAGGACTTTATCGCTTACCCTGAACTAATGCTAATCATGGTGTTGAACATGCATGTGTACTGAAGGAAAATAGTCACATGCTTTACGACATAAAAATTATTGTTTATAATGGCTCATGGCTCTAGCACCTTTAAGGATAAGTTAAATAATAGAATATCAGGGTTGGAAGGGACCTCAGGAGGTCATCTAGTCCTGCTCAAAGCACCCTGCTCAAAGCAGGACCAATCCCCAACTAAATCATCCCAGCCAAGGCTTTGTCAAGCCGGGCCTTAAAAACCTCTAAGGAAGGAGATTCCACCACCTCCCTAGGTAACCCATTCCAGTGCTTCACCACCCTTCTAGTGAAATAGTTTTTCCTAATATTCAACCTAAACCTCCCCCACTGCAACTTGAAACCATTACTCCTTGTTCTGTCATCTGCTACCACTGAGAACAGCCGAGCTCCATCTCTTTGGAACCCCCTTTCAGGTAGTTGAAAGCAGCTATCAAATCCCCCCTCATTCTTCTCTTCTGCAGACTAAACAATCCCAGTTCCCTCAGCCTCTCCTCATAAGTCATGTGCTCCAGCCCCCTAATCATTTTTGTTGCCCTCCGCTGGACTCTTTCCAATTTTTCCACATCCTTGTAGTGTAGGGCCCAAAACTGGACACAGTACTCCGGATGAGGCCTCACCAATGTTGAATAGAGGGGAATGATCACGTCCCTTGATCTGCTGGCATTGCCCCTACTTATACAGCCCAAAATGCCATTAGCCTTCTTGGCAACAAGGGCACACTGTTGACTCATATCCCGCTTCTTGTCCACTGTAACCCCTAGGTCCTTTTCTGCAGAACTGCTGCCTAGCCATTCGGTTCCTAGTCTGTGGCAGTGCATGGGATTCTTCTGTCCTAAGTGCAGGACTCTGCATTTGTCCTTGTTAAACCTCAATAGGCTCTGAAAGCTTTGTAAATAGAAAAGCCTAAGCACAGCTGGTAAGAGAGAACACTATGTTGAATATGTAATGCTTTGTTCCCACTGTTCCTCTTTCCTGCTTTCTGCTGCAGGGAGAAATGGGTTCTCTAAGCAGGATGGTGGTATCAATTAGGCAATAAGCAGTATTGCCACTGCAGTGCATCTGTGGGAAGGTCCTTTAAAGGTGGAGAATCCACTGGACAGCATAAGTGTTCACGATTTACTGGCTGGGATGTCCTCAACCCTATAAATCCTGGCAAATAAGTGATATTGCAGTTTTAGTTTGATGCTATATTGAAATGATTGTGAACAGATTCTTAACTGACTATCTTTCTTTCAGGCTCAGAGAGATCATGCAGAAAGCATGTATTTCACAAGATGAAACGGATTCCCCACTGTCAGTTATCCTGGCTATAGTTGAGTCAGATTCCACAGTAGTCTATTATAAGCTGACAGATGGTTTCATAATGCCAGATCCTCCTGATGATACTGAAGACATGGACAATAAACAGTGGAGAAAGAAAAGAAGGAAGCTTTTGAGATGACTAAGACAAAGATGAACTGTTTCTTGGCCCCTTATTTTCAAATCTAAACAAATTCAGTAATTTGTGTATGTAAATTAAAAGGTACAATGGCTTAACTGTTGTTTTGCAAATCTTCACTTGCTCTGGAGAACTGAGATTTCTGCAGCATGCTTCAAAATAAAATGGTATGTAACGTGTTTCAAGGACCTGACTTTTATACAAGGCATGTTATTCCTTCCTCCTCCTCCTTTTTTGGAGAAGCAGAAGTTTTCAGCGTTTGTCCCTTCTTTACAGACACACCTACATTTGTGGTAATGTAAAGACTGAACAGAGTCAGACCTATGGCATAAGTCTTAAAGGTAAATATTTAAATAAAATAAGCTGTTCTTTAGTGTAGTGTGGTTGGAGTGAAGGTCTTCAAACATACACTTCTGCATAAGTTAAAAAGACAGTGGTTTGTCCTACTCATGGCACCAAGATCATTTAAAATATAAATTTCACCTACTCCTTCACTTTTGGGCCTCTTACTGCTATATTTAGAGCAAAATAGAGTAGGTTTTGTCAAGGAATATTTTCTTTTGGTTTAAATGTTTTGCAACTGGAAAAATGACATGACTATAATTCCTAAGGCTACTAGAAAGAGGCATGGTCCCGTGATTAAAGCCTAAGGCAGTGATTCTCAACCTGCAGCCCAGTCAGCACAGAGCTGCAGCCCGTGTGACATCCTCAGGGCCATTACTGGATGTAGCCCACAACGCTAAATAGGTTGAGAACCATTGGCCCAAGATAAGATTCAGCGACTCCTGCAATCTGACCATAGTGGCCAGTCACTAAGGTCCAATCTACATAAGCAAATGTACACGTCAGTAGATACTTGGAGAATTAGCTTATTATATGACAAAATTAAACACTGTTTGTTACCCATGTGAATGAAAATGGGAGGGGAAGCAGATTGAAGATCAAGGGTTCAGTAATGTGGTGCTAACTGTGTCCTGCACAGTCCAAAACCAAACCATTTTATGAGAAATTCAGAGACCTCTTGTGTTATAACATGATCTCTCAACACAGTAAATTTTTCTGTGTGAATGGCTCCTTATTTTCTTGCCTCAGTTATCCCATCTTAAATATGGGTTCTATTACCTATTTTTAATTGGCTATTCTTTAGTCTTTTGAAGCTGAAGACAATGCCTAGATGCTACTAATTACACATTTTTTCTATACCACAGACTGCTGCAGCTGAACTGATGTGCCAATTCATGTACCAGTCAGCCACTCTCATCACCATCTGACCATTACCTCCTGGGGGTAGGGACCATGTCCTCCTCTGTGTTTAAACAGCACCTAGTACAATGGGGGCCCTCATTGTGAGTGTAACCACATCATTTATATCTCCAGTGTAGCCTCTATGGGTTAATCTAGTTGCCTGAATGATGTTTCAGCTGGTTATAGGGGATGGGGAACAAAGTTAAATTGGTGGTGGTACTTCCGTGGGAATTTTCCATGCTTTCATTCAGTAGTTTTCTTTAAGTTTAACCTTAACTTGGAATTTTTGGCCCTCTACTGCAAGTTCCATATCTCAGAAATGGCTTTTAAAGTACATGTAAAAATTCACCGAGGCTCAACGCCTCCACATGGAAAATTTCAAGCAAAAGGCCTGTTTTTGATAGGTTCAGGAACAGGAGAGGATCCAAATTCAGGCTCAGAATGAAATAAGTTAAAATCTTTAGTCCCTCCTCAATAGGCCAGACTAGAAATCCATGGTGACTTCAGAGTTAAAGTTTTTTAGTTTCACTTAGTCAAACAGGCTGGTGAGAAAAGCAGGGGACAATATGTACAGCAGGATACTAGCCCTGCCTTCACCAAGGTCTTGCTGTGTGACCCTGGACACTGCAGTTAGGTCCCAATTTAGCAAAGCACTTAAACAGTTGCTGAAGCCCCACTGAAGTTAATGGTCTGCTGCACTTCAGCACATGGTCTGCTGTGTAGGGATAGACTTAAGTACATGCTTAAGTCTTTAATTGAATCAGAGCCTTAAACTCCACACTCCAGTGTGGCATTTCTAAAATGGAGCTACTACTATTTGCCTGTCTATCCAAGGTACCTGTATATTGTACAGGGTCAGAGCACCACCATCTTTACTGTAATCCTTGGCTATAAAGTGCTAATAAGTGCAAATATTAATTTAATCCTGTCCCTAGTGGTGATATCCATTTATGTGCATTCTTACTACACAGCGTTTTATAGAGTATGTTTCCTCATAAGGTAGAAATCAGTGTAATTCCATTGGTGTCACTGGAGTTACAGCAATTTACAGCAGCTTCCTGCAGCACATGAATACTTACTTCTCACACATTAAGGATTGCTGGTTAGCTATTAACCATTGCTGGTTTTAAAGTGAATAAGGAGGATGGGGTACAACAGATGGGCAAGTGCCCTGACCTGTTTGGGTAACTGAACAGAACACATAGCCAGGCAATGTGTCTGGAAATTATATTATGTGCCTTTACATACATTTTTACACACTCAAACAAAATAGTTGCTTTTTATAAAGTTTCGTCTGACCTCTCCTTACAGAAGAGCTCCTGTGTTTAGTCATGTGGAAATTAAAAGAGAAGAATTTCTATCATTCTAAAGCTCCTGAGGAAAAAGCAATCTGTCTCCTTTTGGTCTGATGCCATAATGCATTAAAAGGTAGCTCTGTATTGATTCCTGATATGCTGAATCTGGCCATGACACCCATATTTTATGAACTCTGCTGTTTAGTCCATAAAGTAAATTCACACTTCATTTGGCTACATACCACCAGCTAAACTGTCCTTGTATAAGCAGTTAAATACTTAAACCCCAGTGCAGGTATGTTCTGGAAAAAAAGTTTTATGTAAAGAAGTTTGCAACATACTCTATACACTGCAGAATTTATACTTGTGCTGTATGCTACTAACACCATAGCAATTTCTCTAACATTTGCCCTGCTCTCAGGGAATCACTTGTATTTTGTGGTTTGCTGCAGAACTGGTACATTAGCACGGCTTTTTTCTTTAGCTAAAACTTATTAAAAGGAAGAATAATTCAAACCTGCCTTTCTGTATATAGAAAACTACTCCAGCTCCAGAAATTGACTTAAAGCAACAAACTGCATTTCTTTGACCTCAGTACTTAGTAGCCCCACCACCAAAAAAAAAAATCAAAACCAATGATCTTTCATGTCTATTAAAGCACGACTGTAGTGGTCTTTATCCGTACTCTCTCCAATAGGGCTTGCTTTTTGCATTTCCGAGTTAATGGATTTTTTTAAAACATCACTGGGCTTTCCATTCTCCAGGTAACGGTTAAAGCAGGGGTGGGGAATCTCCAGCCCGGGGTCTGTATCCAGCCCACTGCTTAATTTCATCCAGCCTGCAGCAAGTCTCCGTGCCGCACACCAGAAGCCCCGAGCCTCAGTGCCCCCCCATGGGGCTGGAGCCGCAAGTGCTGGGTTGCCAGAAGTCAGATTGGCTCCATGCAGCTCCCAGCATGTCCCTGCAGCCCTACGAGCATGGGCAATCAGGGAAGAGCTACATGCTGCCCCCGCTTCCGGCGCTGACTCCACTGCTCCCATTCGCCCGGAACGGCAACCAATGGGAGCTGCGTGCGCAGGCAGCACGCACCATGCACAGACCCTTGGCCTCTCTGCCTAAGGGCTGGACATGGCGGCCACTTCTGGGAGCAGCGCGGTGCCCCAGCAGGCAGGGACCCTCCCTTTGCCCCACTGCACCCTGAACAGGAGCCACCTGAGGCAAGCACTGCCTGGCCGGAGCCTGCACCCTGAACCCCCTACCCCAGGTCAGAACCCTTTCCTGCACCTTAACTTCCTTCCAGACCCCACATACCAACTCCCTGCCCCAGACCTGAGCCCCATCCCGCACCCAAACTGTCTCCTGGAACCCATACCCCAAACCTCCTGCAGCCCCAACCCTGAGCTCGCTCCTGGACTCCAAACCCCTTGGTCCCAACATGGAGCCCTCTCCTGCACCCCAAAACCCTATCCCCAGCCCCAGACCCCCAGCTGCCCCCCTCACCTCCTGCACCCCAACCCTCTGCCCCAGTCTGGAGCCTCTCCTGCACTCTGAACCCCTCATTTCTGGCCCCACCTCAGAGCCTAGAGAAAGCCCCAAGTCTCCACTCAGGCTTGCCCTGCTGCAGGAGGAAGCCCTGAGCCTCTGCACCCTCCCTGCCCCCCCAGGGCTTTATGTGGCCTGCTATTGATTTTTTCCTCTGGGTCAGTGGCCCCTCATAGAAAAAGGGTTCCCCATCTCTGGCTTAAAGGTAAACAAAGGGGCATTTAGAAAAAATGAAGTTTAGATCCTTATTTGGCTTAGCACCATTGAAAGTCTCTCTGTATTGATGTCATATGCAGCCCCGTTGCAGACTTGGACCCCACTGGTACTGTACAAATACAGAAGGACAAGACTGCCCCTTGAACAACATTGACTGACAGTTGCTGAGAATAGGCTATTAGTATATTAAGGTCCCAGAACATTGTTTATACATGCTGCATTAAAATGTTTAATTACTTGCTTTACTGTAAGTGTTTGAGAGAATATCTACAGTTGCACAAGAAACTCTGAACCTTGAGCGCTAGTCTGGGTCAGCAGCTTTTCAAGTTCACCTTCAATAGGCATCAAGATAAGTTTTGCAGTCTACACCTTGCTCTCTTGAAGACTAGTTGTATACACTAAGTAGTTTAACCAGCTACTTTTAACATAGAGATGTTCTGGAGGAAAAGTACACTTTTCCCACTAGATTATTGCATCAATTCATGCCTCTCTTCAGAGAGGTGTGTGTATTCAGGCCTACTCAAAACTATGAGATGATGTTAAAGTTTTTCCTCAGGTTTGTCACTGTAATTGGATGTCCATTAATGCAAGTATCAATTCTGGTTTATGGAGTATCCAGTTCTTTCAGAAGTCATTGGCTTCACCTCCCAAATTGTGTACTTTACATGACTATGTAATGCAGCCATCTTGTTATAGTAACTTATGCAAAAATGCTATTTGTTTTCAACTAGGGATGTCTAGATTACCATTTATTTAAATATTTTTGGATGTTTTCTACATTTTCAAATATATTGAGCTCAGTTATAAGAGAATACAAAGTGTACAGTACTCACTTTATATTATTGATTACAAATATTTGCACTGTCAAAGAAATATTTTTCATTTCACTTAAGTACTGTAATGCAATCTCTTTATTGTGAAAGTTGTACTTAAAAATGTAGAATTATGTACAAAAAATAACTGCACTAAAAAACAAAACAATGTAAAACTTTAGAGCCTATGAATCCACTCAGTCCTACTTCTTGTTCAGCCAATCACTCAGACAAACAAGTTTGTGTACATTTTCAGGAGATAATGCTGCCTGCTTCTTGTTCACAATGTCACCTGAAAGTGAGAACAGGTGTTTTCATGGCACTGTTGCAGCCTGCATCACAATACATTTACATGCCAGATGTGCTAAAGATTCATATGTCCCTTCATGCTTCAACCACCATAACAGAGGACATGCATCCATACTGATGACAAGTTCTTCTCTCTAACAGTCCAAAACAGTGCAGAGCGACACACGTTCATTTTCATCATCTGAGTCAAATGCCAACAGCAGAAGGTTGATTTTCTTTTTTTCGTGGTTTGGATTCTGTAGTTTCCGCATTGGAGTGTTGCTCTTTTAAGACTTCTGACAGCATGCACCACATCTCGTCCCTCTCAGATTTTGGAAGGCACTTCCGATTCTTAAACCTTTGGTCGAGTGCTGTAGCTATCTTTAGAAATCTCACATTGGTACTGCGTTTTGTCAAATCTGCAGTGAAAGTGTTCTTAAAATGAACATGTGCTGGCTGAGTCATCATCTGAGACTCCTATAACATGAAACATATAGCAAAATGCGGGTAAAATAGAGCCAGAGACATACAATTCTCCAAGGAGTTCAGTCTCAAATTTAATTAACACATTTTTTAAAAGAGCACTATCAGCAGGAAGCATGTCCCCTGGAATGGTAGCCAAAGCTTGAAGGAGCACACAAATGTTTAGCATATCTGGCATGTAAATACCTTGCAATGCCAGCAACAAAAGTCCCTTGCAAATGCCTGTTCTCACTTTCTAGTGGCATTGTAAATAAGTGGGCAGTATTATCTCCTGTAAATGTAAACAAACTTGGTTGTCTTAGCAATTGGTTGAACGAAAAGTAGGACTGAGTAGACTTGTAGGATCTGAAGTTTTGCACTGTTTTGTTTTTGAGTGCACTTATGTAACAACAAAAATCTGCATTTGTAATTTGCACTTCACTATACAAGTACTGTAGTGCAATTTCTTTATGAGGTGCACTGAAAAACATTTTTATAATTTTTACAGTGCAAGTATTTGTAATAAAAAAAAATAAAGTGAACAGTGTACGCTTTGTATTGTAACTGAAATCAATATATTTGAACATATAGAAAAACATCCCAAAATATTTAATACATTTCAATTGGCATTCTATTCTTTAATATGCAATTACAACTGCAATTAACTGTGGTTAGTTTATTTAATCACGGTTAATTTTTTTTAGTTACTCATGTGAGTTAACTGCAATTAATCGACAGCCCTATTTTCTACCATTCAGAAAGCAGACACTTTTTTTTAAATGCACAAAGAGGGGCTGCACTTGCTACCTGTGGTTGAGAAGTAGGCAGCTTGCTGTCTGCTCCAGGAAGTAACTACTACACAATCTCTTCTAGATGCTGAGCAAGCAAAAATGTTTGCATGTGGATTTGTAATCTGTGCTCCTTCCCTTGAAGTCACCGAAGTGTAACGCCATGGTCAGTGTGTGTGTGTGCGCATCATGTCAAGACTCAAAGTTATAAGGATATAATGACTCAAGTGACACCCACTTGAAAGCAATTATTTTTTTTAAACTAGACTGAAGTCATCTCAGATTTCATAACTTCCCTTGAGACTCCTCTTCAAGTTTGTGATATGTCATAAAGAGATAGCTAAGGGTTAATGTCTCTTTCACCTGAAGCACCTGACCAGAGGACTAATCAGGAAACTGGATTTTTTCAACTCTGGGTGGAGGGAATTTTGTGTCGGAGGTCTTTTTCTGTCTGCCTGCTTTCTCTGAGCTTTGGAGAAGTAGTTTCTGCTTTCTAATCTTCTGTTTCTAAGTGTAAGGACAAAGAGATCAGATAGTAAGTTATATGGTTTCTTTTCTTTGGTATTTGCATGAATATAAGTGCTGGAGTGCTTTGATTTGTATTCTTTTTGAATAAGGCTGTTTATTCATATTTCTTTTAAGCAATTAACCCTGTATTTTGTCACCTTAATACAGAGAGACCATTTGTATGTATTTTTCTTTCTTTTTAAAACCTGTTAAAGTTTTCTTTACTGGGAAATTTCAGGGAAATTGAGTCTGTACTCACCAGGGAATTGGTGGGAGGAAGAAATCAGGGGGAGATCTGTGTGTGTTGGATTTGCTAGCCTGATTTTGCATTGCCTCTGGGTGAAGAGGAAAGTGCTTTTGTTTCCAGGACTGGGAACGGAGAGGGGGAGTCACTCTGTTTGGATTCACAGAGCTTGTGTCGGTGTATCTCTCCAGGAGCCCCTGGAGGGGGGAAGGGAAAAAGGATTATTTCCCTTTGTTGTGAGACTCAAGGGATTTGGGTCTTGGGGTCCCCAGGGAAGGTTTTTCAGGGGGACCAGAGTGCCCCAAAACACTCTAATTTTTTGGGTGGTGGCAGCAAGTACCAGGTCCAAGCTGGTAACTAAGCTTGGAGGTTTTCATGCTAACCCCCATATTTTGGACGCTAAGGTCCAAATCTGGGACTAAAGGTATGATATGATATTACAAGTTTATTTTCCTATTTTAAAAATGTATGGTTTGCTTCCCTATTGGTGTGTGGAAAAACCTCACAAACAAAAAGAATTGTCTGATATCTCATTGCAACTTAGTGACAGAGGCTGGAATAGAACCTAGATCCTGACTCCCAGGCTCATAACTAGATCATGTTTTCTGTGTGCACATGCCCATAATCAAAGCCAGTTACTCAATTTATAGCATAAAGACAGACAAGATGGATAGTTTTGACTAGTGGCCATTTCTTTCATGGAAGAGATGCGTAGATTCCATTGAAGCATAGCCAGCAAACAGTAGCCTTTAACCACTAGGGAGGGTGTTTACGGCTGTAGCTTCTTCCCCATCACTGCCTTCAGTATGAGCCCCAACCTTTCATCTTCTCCTGCTACCTGTTCCTTCCCCCTACAGTCTCAGAGCAGAGAGGAGTTGGTGCACACGTGGCCTAGTACCATCACCTCACCCTCCTATGAGGCAAAGATCCATAGGGAACTGTGTGCTGCTGGAGTTTTCTGTGGACCTGCCCTGTTGCCAGCTGTTGGAATTTTGCAGTGATGCTACTGGAATCCTGCTAACTCAATGTGGCAGCTGCAGCTCATTAACCCATGCTGGATATAAAGGAGGTGGGGTAATAAGAGGCCCCAGATTCATCCAGGAAGTGATTAGGAAGGAGAAGGACCTATAGGGCCAGTGCAAGGATGTTTCGCGCCCTAGGCGAAACTTCCACCTTGCGCCCCACCCCCAGCACCTGAGCGCCCTACCCCACGGCAGCTCCCCCCCTTCTACCCTGATGCGCCCCCCCTTGCGGCAGCGCCACCCTGAGGCACCCCTTCCGCCCCAGCTCACCCCTGCTCCACGCATGAGCACCCCAAGCATGTGGTCGCTGCTTCACTTCTCCCGCCTCCCAGGCTTGCGATGCCTAAGCTGATTGGCGCCACAAGCCTAGGAGGCAGGAGAAGTGAAGCAGCACACCCCTGCCCCCCGTGTGCTTGGGGAGGAGGCGGGCCGGGGGTGAGCTGGGGCGGGGAGTTCCCCTGCGTGCTGCCCCCTCCTTACTTGCTGCAGGCGGCCCTCTCCGCGCTCCCCCGCCACAGCTCCCTCCGCCTAAATGCCGGCGATGACTGGGGCGGCCGAAGATCCAGCTGCCGTGGTCAGTCACTGCCGAAGAAAATGGCGCCCCCCAAATCCCAGCGCCGGTCACCTAAATGGTTGCACCAGCCCTGAGGACCTAGGAAAGGGAGAGGTAATTGTAAAGGAAGCTCCTCAATAGAGAGGAAGACCTGGGAAACAAAGATCATAAGTGGGGGACTATTTTTAAGTAGTGTGTGTTTCCGTAGGCATCAATGGGAGATGTACTGAGACACTTGTGGGGCCTCTGATTTGATGAGGACCAAGGGGAAGGAAAGGAAGTGAGGTAGTAAAGGGAGGAAGAGGAGAAACAAGGATAGATGATGGGAGAGTTTGAGGAGGGAAGAGGTTACAGGTCTCTGAAGGAAAGAAAGCAGCACAAGCAGAGCTGGTGTGTTTTTGTTGTTGGGGGCAGGGCATCATACAGCTCCTCTTGGAGTTTTCTGTGGGAAGATGTGGTTTGAAAGCCTGACCCCACTGATTTCAATAGGGCCAGAATTCCCTCCCATGATTCTGTGGAATGAGGTTTAGGAGTCTCCAGACTGGCCAATCCAGTTGTAAAGGGGAGACAACTGTTCCTGTGTACAGGGAAGGAAATATCCTATGGTACGTGTTTTAGGTTAGTCAAAGCTAGAATCACTAAGTGCATGGGCTTTCCATGAGCCTCAGTAGGAGATGTACTCAGGCACTAGCGGGGCCTGTGGTTAGATGAGTTTGGTACAGACTTAGGGGCAACTCCTGGCCTTGCCTCTTCACCCACAGAAGGTCCCAAGTGGTGAAGCAGTGTGGAGCAGGATTGCAGGGACAAGGGAGAGCACATAGGAGCCCCCGAATGATATTTTAACAAACTCCTTCACCATGCTGGTGAGTTACCGGAGTACAGAAGCCCAGGTAAAATGCCAGTGATGTATTTACTTACATCTTCTAAAACACACATAACTGCACCTGGTATTTCAAAGTTTCCCAGCCCCAGAATGTCTTTTCCCTTTGTCTCCCCCTGTCTCTCAGAGCCTTTCCACTTTGGCTGGGCTGGCCCCATGTCTGAGTAATGCAGATGGCAAATGATAACTTCAGCCATGCCAAATGACAGCCCATGTGTTTCTCAGCTGAATGGATGAATTGCATAACTCCTGGTTATCGACATGCTGCTTAGTGTGAGCTCTACAGTTAATTTATGTAATTTATTGCCTTGTTCATTTGCCACCTAATCAATCATCCATCATCAGTCAGTCAGCCTCCTACTCCTCCCCTGCTCATCTGGTCATGGTGTTCTGCTCACTAACCCTCCAGATTTTCCTGTCTTCTTGCTCCAGTCCAGCTGTTCCTGCCTCCTCACCCTCCCATCCCTTCTCTCTGGAGTAATTTCCCTTAATACTGTTCCTTTCTGCATTCCCTCCCCTCCCCCATCTTTAACCACACCTTTCCTCACCAGCCATCATATTGCTTTAGGTCTCCTACTTCCCAACTCGCCTCCCCTTCTGCTGCTCCCTCTGGAATGCCCATTCACGACCACCCAGGATATTGTAATTTTCTGCTCCTTCCAACTGTGGGCCCTCCTTGAAACCAGTATTGTCCTGGACTGATGTCATTTCCCATTGAAATCAAGTGAGGGGTTGGTGCCTACCACCTTGAGGCCCCACTGAAAATGCCAGCCGCCTCAATACAGTTTGCACTTGGCTTAGAGGCCAAAGACCCAAGCAGAAAGCCAGTCTGTTATCTTCAGAGGATTGCTTATCCCTGTTGGAGGTCATTCCACACATGGTACATGGTAGTTCTTGCTTTAATACTACATGGTAGTTCTAATACTCCACGGTCTACAAATAGTCAACTCAAACATACCTGCTGAGATTTTTCAGAGCAACAAGAACTCATTCTATCAAACTGCACAGTATTGACCCCAAATCAACACCAGAGGGCGCTTTCAGCTAACACAGCGCAAGAGCCAATTTGTGGGGATTTTGGCATGTTGTAAAAAGTCTATTTTCCAATCTAATTTAATTTTTTGGAATCTCCAATATATACATACAAATGAAAAAAGCAGTATAATGCTGTGGAGTGATTGTATCCCTTCTTTCTCTGTTGTTGGAATCTCACTGTAGAATTACTGTCCCTGTTCGTATTAAAAAGATGTTGAGGCACGGTTTCTAGCTTTAAAAATGGAATGGGTTTGCTTTATTCCACAGACTAGTTTTATATTTAGTCCTGTGCCTTCTAAATTCCAATATATCCTGCTCTGGCTGGAGGCTGAGGAGGCTCAGGTGCTGCGGTCTGGCCATGGTTGACACAGCAGGATGAGGGGTCTGTCCATCGGTCCCAATCCTGATGAAATGGTAACTCCCTGGGGAAATTCTACAGGCTGTGTAATGCAGAAAGCCAGACTAGATGAGTGTAAGGGTCCTAGAACTTTGAAATCTGCAGCTTTAAGTGATGTTTGCTTTTGATACACGAGAGACTGACAATCCAGCATACAAAACACCTATGTTCATCCACAGAACAGATACAAGGGCAGCAGCATGGCAAGCTGCCCCAAGCCCCACCTTGCTAATGTGCCTCAAACTGATTGAGACCAGCTTTGAGAGTGGGTAGTTCAGAGTCTATGGGCTTGTCCACACAGAGACTTAGTGCATGGCAAGCCAGGTCCACATGCTGACTTAGTGCACCGTACATGCACACACTGGCTTGCCGTGCACTACGTCTCTGTGTAGACAAGCCCTATTTCCCTTCAATTCTTGACTTCTGTGATGAATGAGGGTCTCTCCCCCTCAGAGCTGGACTAATATTACCATTTCACAGATGTCCTCACAGAGTGACTGGGATAGTGACTTCCAATCACTGCTTAATTTTAAATAATACACTCATAATCTCAAGAACCATAGCCCCGTGGAAGCTTCAAACAGCAGAACATGCTTAACTTAGGCTGAATAGCACAGTGTTCAGCACACAGAGTACAGGAGACTCCTCCACGTCTTAGAATGTGAAAAACAACCTGTGTAATGTTTAGAGTCCTCCAAACTCTCTACTGTCCCACGTAGATTTTTCCATTGCAGCACCTCCGCGAGGGATACAGAGTATGCAGCAAGGGAGACCTTGGCAAGCTTTAAAGCTAAGCTCCACAAAAGATCCTTTTATCCAGTAAGCAAGTCACCTCTCTGATCCTGTGGGATCCTCTAAACAAATAGCCAAGATAGTATATTCTTTTCTTTCCAATAGGTGCCTCCTTTCCTTAAAAATCCACCCCCCTCCCAAAAAAGAGCCACTTATGTGCAAGAGGATGTATAGATGTTTGGGGCCAAATTCCACCTTTGTTATAAGCAAGCACAATTCCATTCATGTGAATGGCAATGCCATTGTTCACAGAGGGGTCCCTATTTATTACGGCAAGGTATGGATAATGCCTACACATCTTCATTAAACCCCAGCACAACATAATAATTGTGAGAGCAATGTGTTATAGGATGAGTTGACTATAACATGAAGAAAAGTATGTGGTTTTGGCATAGAATCTTTCTGGTCTGTAATAAGATTGCTAGACACATGCATTTAATGGAAAGCTCTCATTTACACTAAATATCCTGTGAGAATAAAAATAAAAATAATAAAAAAACCGAAGCTGGCCCTAACTTTCCTCTTACAACTCCATCAATACACCTCAGTCCTTACTGGCAACATTAACGCTTTTGCAGTCCTAGCTCTTTCTTCATAAAAACAGCCAGTTGTGCCAAACTATGTGGAGAATGTATCTACCAGGGAGCAGGATGTCCACTAGCAAGCTTACTTACATCTTGATGAAAGCTGTGCAAAACTCATGATGAAATCCAAATCCAGAGAAAACTGACCTGGTTTCAGCTTTTCATAAACCTGGAACCTAGGCCAGGTTAACCGAGGTTCCAAAAACACACAAAAAACACACCTACCTTTTCAGGAAGTTTCATTTGAAGGAACCTAAGCCAAGTTTTAAACAAAGTTGGACCCATTTATGGTCTGGAGTGAAAAATATGGGACCAGTGGCACAAAATAGTGTTTTGCTGGGTTCATTAAACTGCGATCTCAAACCAAGTAATATTCAAAATCAAACCCATACAATATGAAATGGAAAAAAAAATCTAAACTCACGTGTAACCCTTCTGCCCCTCTGAGTTGGCAGCAACAAGGGCCGGGTTCAGTATCCAGGGGTTCCGTTTCAATAACCCAATGCCAAACCAGCTCGAGCCCCCACCCAGTGACCTGGGAAAATCTTACACACGCCCCTAGGCGCCTCAAAGAAGCAATGCTTCCCCTCTCGCGAGCACAGAGTCTTGGTGTAGAAGAAAAGGTTTAATACATGAGATAAACAACAAGCACTAAATTGGGAAAACACCTCAACTAGAGTTCATAGACCAAACCGTGAGCAAAGACCCACCGCAGGAAATTGGGCTGTGTCCTCTTTCCTGGGCTCTTGAGTCCAGCAACCCCCAAATCACCCACAGTCCCAAAAGTCCCACAGTCCGAAAGTCTCTGTCCTGGGTCAGTGCAGCCCCAAAGTTCGAGAGTCTATCTGCAGAGGTCCCTCCCCTCAGCCTGGGTAGAAAGGGGCACCTTACGTGGTCCGGGGCCAACTGCCCTGCCTCTCCGTGGGTTCTGCTCCCGCCTTCTCCACGAACTGCTCCGCTTTACCAGCCACTCCACTCTGCTCCTCCAGCCGTCCTCACAAACTGCTCCGCTCCACCAGCTGCTCTGCTCCGCCAGCTGTCCCGTGAGCTGCTCCAGTTGTCCCTGCAAACTGCTCGGCTCCACTCGCTCTGTGGGCCGCTCCACCCGTCCCACAGCTACTCCGCTCTGCCAGCCGCTCTGCTCCACCAACTGTCCCATGATCCGCTCCAGCCGCCCCCACAAACTGCTCCACTCCACCAGCTGCTCTGTTCCACAGTATAGCTTCAGGCTCCCCCGCTAGTTAGCACAGTACTCAGTGCTCTCAGCTCAGTAATTTCAGCTCTTTAGTGATTTCAGCTCATAGTAGGGGAGCCCCAATGCTAGTGCACCATTAGCCAAAAGTGAGTTCAGCTCAGTAACCTGTATCCAGATTCTTAAGGGAATAAAAATCAACTCTGACATTCCACAGTGGAGAGAGGAGGATGTGCAATTGGTGTTCCAGGCCCTCACAAGAGGCCCATACCATCAGGTACACATACCAGCCCCCAACCTCTCTCACTTCCTGGAGTTTTGGAACCCATGTCCCATTTTTAGCAAGTACCACCCAACTGAGGTTGAGTCATCTCTGTCACAAAGCAGTCCCACAGCTCCCCATTCACACAATCAGGATGCCAAACTTTTTTTTCCTGCCCCAATAACAAAGAAATTGGGGATCCCAGAGCTGTTAAAATAACCATCCCAGTCTGCTGTGGGCTTATGCTAAGTGGAGGGTGGATGCCAATGCAAATCTTTCCCCATTCTTTGAAATTCTTGGAATTCTTTCCACATTCCCTACAATTCACCACCAGATGTCAGGGTAGCGCTCATCCTGACTCTGCTTACACATGCTATCCAAAACTTATTTTGCACAGCTTTACAGATATTACTCAAGCACATCGGAAGAGAATGAATGAGGATTCTAAAAAACAAGTGTCCATTTTAAGCCATGACAGCTTGTGGGATACAAACTAGTGATCTACAACATAGGAAAGCTAAGTAGTCCATCTTCCCAAACTTTTCAGTGGTGTGGAGAAGGGGTTTTGTTTTTTTAAACACTACTCCCGGCAGTTTCCAGATATTGGAACTATATCATTTCATTCCAAGATACCATTTTGGCATCTTCCTCTCTTCTCTCCTTCCCCAACCCCTCCTCCAAAACTTGTGAGGGTAAGTGTGGTGTTCTTCAAATCCCCTGTCCACACATGCCGATCCTCTCTTCTGACCACACAAATGAGAGAATTCCATGCAAATGTGTTCTATGCATAGGCAGAGTGATTTTTTTTTCTTTCAGAGGCTCTAATTGTCAAATCAAAATCAATTTTCACTGAAACCCGTAAAATCATTCTACTAGGATTATTTTCATGCAAAGTATCATATTTATATTCCTAGCCACTTCAGCACTGAATTTTTAATCCTCAAGATTGTTTTTTTAAAGGTGGAAAAGTAATTCCACTCCTCCCCACCCCTTTCTTGTTCTCAAAAGGAGCCAAACTGTATTTGCTTGGATTTTCCAGAAAAATTCACTCCCAAGGCCAAGTTTGACTTCATCTTTTGGGCTGAAATTTTACAATTGCTTCCACTCCCACTGTTAAGATCCTTGGAATGAGAGGAGACGGAAGAGGCACAAAGTCCTCCAAAGAGGCATCCACCAGCAACTAAATCACTTGACAGACAGAACATTTCCCCAAAGCATTTGCCAAACAGGCAGTCAAAGCCATCCCTCTCTGGACTCCATGAAGGAAATCAAGATGCAAAGATATACATCCTGGATTTACAAGAAGAGCCTAAAATAGCAACATAACAGTGACTGGCTATTCAGCCAACTTTTAATTCTGAGTTCTGCAGACGAACCTCTACGACTGGGGTAGAGGTAATGTGGTACATTCTCTCTCTCTTTCACACACACTCTCACACCTCTTTTTTTGGTGGCAAGGATGAAGGAATCAAGTTCCCACTTATAGGCAGGTATGTTGGTATTATGGGGTTGTTTTTGCAGAGAGATGAATTGCTGAAGTATGTGAATAATCAGGCAGGTGTTTTATGCTATTGACTTGTGCCTGTCATTTGGAATTCTACATGAATGACAAGTGGGAGTGTTGTGGATGAGCTAAAACTGAAGGCCCAGCTGTGAACATTGAAGTCATGAAATTTTACATTTCTGGGTAGCTTGCTTTAAAATATCACCATTGGTATTGTACTAATAGGACAGGAAATTATGGATAAAAAAATGGAGCTGGCTAGGATATACACGAAGGAAAGTCCTGCATAACTAGGGCCCTACCAAATTCATGCTCCATTTTGGTCAATTTCATGGTCATAGGATTTTAAAAATCATAGATTTCATGACTTCAGCTATTTAAATCTGAAATTTCACGGTGCTGTAATTGAAGGGGTCCTGATCCCAAAAGCAGTTGCCAGGGCGGGGGGCGCCTTGGGGAGAGTCTCAAGGTTATTATAGGGATGGTTGCGGTACTGCTACCCTTACTTCTGCGCTGCTGGTGGCAGTGCTGTCTTCAGAGCTGGGCAGCTAGAGAGCAGCAGCTGCTGGCCGGGATCAGCTCTGAAGGCAGAGCCACAGCCACAAGTGGCATGGTATGCTATTGCCACCCTTAGTTCTGCACTGCTGCTTAAGGGGCACTGCCTTCAGAGCTGGGCACCCATCCAATGTCCCTGTTCTCTGGCCACCCAGATCTGAAGGAAGCCCAGAAATAGGGTGGCAATACTGCAATCACTTAAAATAGCCTTGTAACTCTTTCGGGTCAGGACCCCCAATATGAGAAAAGCTGGCCTCCTCCGCTGTGAAATCTGTATAGTATAGAGTAAAAGCACACAAAAAAAACACATTTCAAAGTACGTGAAGTGTTTTTCATGGCCTGGAATTTGGTAGGGGCTTATGAATAACATAAGACAAGAGTTAGACTGGAACCCCCACAGCAAGAGGGAACGAGGTAGGCCAAGGATAACATGGAGACACACAACAGAAATGGAATCAAAAGTGATCAAAATTACATGGGACGAATCAAAGCAGGAGACCGGTAAAGATGGAAGGAAAAGCCCTATGTTCTACATGGAAAATAGAGAGAGAGACTGGTATTGTACATCCCAAATATAGTTGCAAATATGTTTTTTTGCAAAAACAATTTGATTTCAATGACTTTTTTGATTTGACAAGAAGTTTAAAAACAAACCAAAACTATTTGACAAGCTATTCCAAGTGATGCTTGGCAGCTGCACTCCCACTTCAGCAAGACTTTCAGTGCTCAAAAGTGATCAGGCCTGCACTTTTTTTGAAATGCCTTGGGATGAAAAAAAAAATCTACATATATATACTTCCTCCCTCCATAAAATAGTTCTAAATACTCCTGACACTTGACTGCATATTTTGCAGATACAATATGGAAGGCTTGTCCTTTGATTCTGCATTTGTTACATGTAAATAGGAGGAATCGTGTTTTAAAGAGTAACATCTTTCCTTTTTCCTTCCAAATAGGAAATTTTAAAGACATTTTTCATATTTGTGGAATATTATTATAAAACAATAGCACAGAAAAGAATGAGATTTATTTAAAAGTCTAGAAAATATGACCTATGAGAGAAGATTGAAAAAAATGTGTTTGTTTAGTCTGGAAAAGAGAAGACTGAGAGGGGACATGAGAACCTTTGATGTACTTCAGTACTGTTGTTACAAGGAGGAGGGAGAAAAATTGTTGTTCTTAACCTTTGAGAGTAGGACAAGAAGCAATGGGCTTAATTGCAGTAAGGACGGTTTAGGTAGGACATTAGGGAAAAGCTTCCTGTCAGGGTGGTTAAGCACTGGAATAAATTGCCTAGGGAGGTTGTGGAATCTTGGAACATCACTGGAAGTTTTTAAGATCCGGTTAGACAAACACCTGTCAGGAGTGGTCTACAGAATACTTAGTCCTGCCATAAGTGCAGGGGACTGGACTAGATGACCTCTCGAGGTCCCTTGCAGTCCTATGATTCTATAAACAGTCTATTGTTAGGCTAAAATGTCTGGAGTTATTTCAGCACTAGCACAGATGACACTGGAATGTAGCAGTTCACCTATTACCAGAACAGTTCAAAGATTAATATTCTGGAATGCCAAGAGAAGGGTTTTCCTATTCCCATTAGCACATGTGATGCTTAAGAGTATTAAGCTTTGGCACTGCCAATGCTACACGAAGTCCAGTTCAGTGACCACAGGTGGACAGTTTCCCTCAAATTAGCAGCATCTGTATGCAAGTATAAAACAATAATGGGACTAATTTAAATTGAGAGTTAGTTTGCTGGCAGAAAATTAAGCAAGAGAAAGGTAATCAGGTGCTTATCAGGCTTCCTGGATTCCCACACATCTTTGAAAGAGCACAGCCACCCAAATCTGCAGCAGTTCCTTCTAATCTATGCCTATGTGTCCACCTAGTTCTGTCAACCAGAGTCTTTACATACAGCATCCCAGGGTAGAGCTCCCATGCTTCCAGTTATTCCAACCCTGGACATACCTTGTGCATCTATTGCCACTTTGAGGTAATGTGGTAGATGTGTGAGACAGATCAACTGGGGAAAAAGAGGGTTAGGATGGAACCCAGCTCATTTCCTTTAAGACAAGATTTGAAATGATTACTCCAGAGCTACTAGCTAGCCCACAGCACCACTTGGTGGCAGTGATACCTGTTCTTTGCATAATTCCTTCAGACTGGTGCAGATGCCAAGTCTTCTCTCTCTTTCTTCTTTTTTTAAGCTCCATGTTATTCATCAAATAGCTAACCTGAAATCCACCTTGTCTTAGTAAAAGCCTGCATGGAATTATGTAATGAATAGACAAACTATCCTGAGGAGACTCCAGGCTGAGATAATGGAGCAGCTGATACAGGACTCAGTTAATAAAGAATGAAAGGAGGGTAATGTCATTAATGCAAATCAACATGGGTTTATGGAAAATAGATCTGTCTAACTAACTCGAATGTTTTTTTATTGATGAGGTTACAAGTTTGGTTGATAAAAGTAACTGTTGGAGTAACAGATGTAGAGTTCTGTAAGGCATTTGACTTGGTGCCGCATGACATTTTGATTAAAAACAAGCATATAAAATTAACATGGCACAGATTAAATGGATTAAGAAGTGGCTAACTGTAAATAGGGAATAGTCACTGAGTGGATGTGTTTCCAGTAGGATCATGCAGGGGTTGATTCTTGGCCCTATGCTATTTAACCTGAAAGAAAAAGATCACTGATAAAGTTTGCAGATGACACAAAATAGGGGGAGTGGTAAATAATGAAGAGGACAGGTCACTGATTCAGAAGGATCTAGACTGCCTGGTAAAGCTGGGACAAGCAAACAGTGTGCATTTTGCGATGGCTGAATGTAAATGTATGCATCTGGGAACAAAGATCATAGGCAATACTTATAGGATAGGGAACTTTATCCTGGGAAGCAGTGTCTCTGAAAAAGATTTGGGGACTGCGATGGATAATCAGTTGAACATGAGCTTCCAGTGTGATGCTGTGGCCAAAAGAACTATTGCAATCCTGTGTTGCATAAACTGGGGAATATCAAGTAGAAGTAGAGAGAGGTTATTTTACTTCAATAATTGGCAGTGGTATGATTGCTGCTGGAATACTGTGTCCAGTTCTGCTGCCCACAATTCAAGAAGCATGTTGTCGATAAACCGGAAAGGGTTCAGAGAAGCGCCACAAGAATGATTAAAGGGTTAGAGAACATGTATTATAGTGATTGAGCTCCTTGAGTCTATCTAGGAAGGTGAAAGGGCCACTTTATTACTGTCTCTAAGTACCTATGTGGGGAACAGATGTTTAATAATAGGCTCTTCAATCTAGCAGAGAAAGTTGTAACATGATCCAATGGCTGGAAGTTAGACACATTCAGAATAGAAATAAAGTGTACATTTTTAATGGTGAGTAACTAACCATTGGAACAATTTACCAAGAATTGTGGTGGATTCTCCATCACTGACTTTTAAAATCAAGATTAGATGCTTTTCTAAAAGATCTGCTCTCAGAATTATTTTGGGGAAGTTCTATGGCTTGTGTTATACAGGAGGTCAGACTAGATGATCACAATGGTCCCTTCTGGATCTATAGTCTATGAGTAAATCACAAAATCTGAGGCTTCCCATGTACAACAAATTGGCAATAGTGAGGTCCCTCATGAACTTGAATGTCTAGCTTGTCTCACCTTTCAGAATATAGAAATTCTGTTTGGGATAGTGATATTTGTGTAACAAATTTAATAATTAAATTTGTTAGTCTCTAAGGTGCCACAAGTACTCCTGTTCTTTTTGCAGATACAGACTAACACGGCTGCTACTCTGAAACCTGATATTTGTGTGTGTTCCTTTATTCCCACAGCGTTAAATCCTGCATTCCTCTCTCAGGCAAAACTCCTGTGGATTTCTATAACTGCTGGAACATTTGAATACTTAATCATTCTTTTCTCCTACACAGAGACATTGCACAGAATCCCTTGGAGTCACATTATTTGATCACTCTGAGTTTTTTACCCTGCTTCCTAGATTAATTTGCTTAGTTTTAATTCTCTTGCTGGGAGCTCCCCACTCTCACAGTAACTCTTACATTTTTCTTTCCTCTTCATAGCTGCTTCTTTATAGTTTTCCTTCCTCACACTAATTCCTATCTCCATACACTTCATCTCCTTTCATTTGGGCATGCTAATATTTGGTACCTGCTAGACCATATCTATTAAATAATAGCCAAAAATAGCCACTCATTTTTTTTTAATCTTAAGCCACACATTCAGGTTACCAATCCAACTCTCCTTGGTCCCCAGCACAGTGCTGCAAACAGCTCTGAGAATGCCACCTCTGCACTGCATCATGAAAAAGCATTTGATTTTTAATATACATTAAGCATATGCTCCTTAAATACACACTTCTCATGGTGACTAGATTGCTTAGGACTGCTCAGTCAGAGGGTCTCACTCCTGGGGAGATGCTCATGAGAAAAGTACAAATACTACAAAGGCAATCTTGTACACTCTACCCCCAGATTGAAAAGGGTGAGGGAGCCCACAGGAGAGCCACCCCTGGCAGATCCCTGGGATCTGCAGAAGAGGGAAAACAAAGAGGCTTTCCCTCTGTACTTCTCCATAGAAACATGACACTGCACAGTGGCTTGCAAGCTGCTGATTGTATTTAAAACTAAAAAACAAACATTATGGCTGTGAGAGATTTGGCTCTGCCTTCATTCCCAATGGTATATATATGAATTATGCATTAAGCTTCCTTACTGTCATCTGACATTCACGTCCCCAAGCCCTACAGCTATGCTAGGAGAGATGCAGATGGGATTCAGCAGCAGTTAATGCATCAGACGCAATGATGCAATTAACAGCTTTTCTTGGCTCCAACCCCAAAGATCATGGAACCCCAGCCCTAGAGAATTCTGGCAGAGCTGCTCTGGGAGGTTCCCAAGCAATGAGGGAGCAAACAGAGGGTTGGTGCAGAAAGGCAGGAATAAGGAGGGATGCCTTCATAGAGAGGCAGTGGTTGATTTGATCCTACGAAAAGTTTAATCTCTAACTTTAAACAGCATTACTTACTTTAAACAGTTCATGTTAGCAAATGTGTAAGGAATGGCAAAAGGAGACAGAAATACATTGATGAGTTAAAGATCTGCATATGGAGGAATTAGATGCATGCAGCTCCAAAGCCCTAAATCAAGCATAAAATAATAGAAATGTAGGGCTAGAAGGGACGTCACAAAGTCATCAAGTCCAGTCCCCTGCACTAAGGTAGAACCAAGTAAACTTCGATTAACTCTGACAGGTGTTTGTCCAAACTGTTCTTAAATGTTCAATGATAGGGATTCTGCAGCCAACCTTGGAAGCCTATTCCAGAGCTTAATGACCCTTCTAGTTAGAAAGTTTTTCCTAATATTTAACCTAACTCTCCCTTGCTGCAGACTAAGCCCATTACTTCTTGTCCTACCTTCAGTGGACATGGAGAACAATTGATCATCCTCCTTCTGATAGCCCTTAACAGATCTGTAGACTTATCAGGTTCCCTACTCAGTCTTCTTAAGACTAAACATGCTCAGTTTCTGGGTTTTTTAAAACCTTTCCTCATAGGTCAGACTTTCTAAACCTTTATTATTTTTGTTGTTCTTCTCTGAGCTCTCTCCATTGCCCAAATCTTTCCTAAAGTGTGGCACTCAGAATTGGATACAATACTCCAGCTAAGGCCTGACCAGTGCCAAGCAGAACATGACAATTGCCTCCCATGTCTTACGTAAAATGCTCCTGTTAATACACCCCAGAATATTAGCCTTTTTTGCAACTGCATCACATTGTTGACTCATTCAATTTGTGATCCACTAAAACCTTCAGATCCTATTCAGCAATACAGCCCTCTAGCCAGTTAATTCTACATTTTGTAGTTGTGCATTTGATTTGCGTTCCTAAGTGAAGTACTTTGCTTTGTTTTTACTGAATTTCATTTTGTTGAACTTGTCTGAAATTAACAACATGAAATTCAATAAATTCTCTAGTTTGTAAAGGTCAATATGAATTCTAATTCTGTCCTCCAAAGTGCTAACAACCCCTCCCAGCTTAGTGTCTTCTGCACATTTTATAAGCATACTCTCTACTCCATTATCCACATAATTAAATATTGACTAGTACTGGATCCAGGACTGACTCCTAAAGGACTTCACTAGATATGCCCTCCCAGTTAAACCACATTGTTCAGACTCTCTGTCTCTCTCTGATCAGATTCCTTGGCCAGATTCCAGGTGAGAGCTCTGACTTCTTCCAGCAGCAAACTCATTCCCCACCTCACACCTCCCAGTCCTTTGTTCTCAAGCTAGGAGATGTTGCTCAGCTTCCCTGCTGAGAGATGAGGAAGTCTTTATCCCTCTGGGTCATTGGTTGCTAGATGCCAATGTCTTCCCAGATGCTCCACTGATATGGGATTTTGAGGCCCAGACACAGGTAGGTGATGTCCACTCCTAAGTCTCCCAGCCTGCCCTGAGAACAAACATTCCCCTTCCCCCCACTGGGCATCAATACAGCACACAGAGCAAACAGGCGCACACAGGAACAACAAAAACAGTAATTTCATCTTGACCACATTACCCTAGTTTCCTTACGAGAGTGGAACTGTGTCAAAAGCCGTACTAAAATCAAGATATACATACAAAAAAATCAGAGCCAAATCAGTGCTTAAAAAAATATTAGTGGGTTATTCCAGGAAAGGATTATCCCTCCTAAAATAGATAACATGCCACAAAACAGCAGAAGGTGGAGTATGCAGGGAAGGAGGATATTTATGAGCCACTCTTTTATACTTGCTTTTACAAGTGAAGGGGGGGTTGTGTTCTACATAAAAACCAAGGGTGAAATCCTGGCCCCATTAAAGTCAGTCAGAGTTTTGCCAGTAACTTCAATAGGGCCAGGATTTCACCCCAATTTCTTAGGAAGTTATACTTGATACTGCTAAGGTATCATCCACCCAAGCACTTTGTCCTGTTATATCTCTACAAATGGGTAGCGAGACACAGAGAAATTATGACTTGCTCAAGGATATGCAGTGCATCAGTGGCAGATGATATTAGAATCCAGAATAACGTATATTCAGTCCTGTGGTTTAACTGCTAGAAGGCACTTCTTGCCCCTGAAATGAATAAGGAACAGGGAGAAGCAAACTGGTTCAGATCAAATAAGTCTCAGTTCCTGAACCTTAACCAAAGTCTCTAACTTAACCACATTATGGAGGTTCAAGCACCTGTGAGAAACGTTACCTTTTCTTGCGGGCTTTACACTGTCTAGGACAGATCCTAAGCACTGACATACCATGAGGAAGGTTGTTCTTGCACTATTCCAGTCATACTAGAAACAGGAATTACCTGAAATGTTGCAATAAACTCCATTCTTACAAGATGTCCAGCCCTGTTTTGTTTTTTTTTCCAGAACCAAGAGATTTGGATTCACCAAATAATCTTTGTAATTTTTCCATTAACACCCTAAAATTACTGACAAGCACTTCTCAACGAGGCCAAAAAAAACAAGTTGAGAGTTTCTAGACCAAGCCATTTAGGAGATAAACCAGAAAAGAGACAGTTTAAAATTATGGTGGTTTGAAAAAAAGGCTTTTCTTATTTTTACCAAACTTCTAAAAACATTTCCAGCCTGAATGAAATGTAGCATGAGAGATTTCATGAACATTTCTGTTTGGAAGAGGGTTAAAAATGGATTTTTAAACGGGAAGGTAGCTTCAACCTTAACTATGGAATGGTTACCACTGCTCCACAATGAATAACGCATCTGGACCAAATGCAGAGATCAGAGACTGCCCTAACTCCCAGAGTTCAGCCTGACTCCTGTTTTTCCTAAATTTCAAAAATGCTAGAATCTTGGTTTTGATTCAAGCTCATATCTAGTTGAGACAAACCTATTGGACCCATCTGTCAAAGATATGGGTTTATATATTTTAAGAATAAGGAGCCTAAAATGAATAAAAAATTATAAAAATATAGACATGAAATGCATTAGATTGATAAATAAATCAATGAAATATTTTCCAACGGGAAAGAGGTTAGCACTAAAATAAGCCATTCTTGGGGTTGGTTCTACATGCATGCAACTGAGATCATAATACTGAGTCGAAGACTTTGCATATTTGAAAATTATACTGGGAATAGGAGGAATGACGACAGACCAAGAAAACCTCAGATAACTTCAGCAGTGACATTAATAATAAGTGACACACATAATCCAGTACATGCACATTCAGAACCGAGGCCTAAAAATGAGAACTAGAGAGAATATATTTTTAAGTGGAAAGACACAGAAACAGACTGATTAAGGAAGAAGCATGGGAAATCATTCAAAAATAAACAAACAAATAAAAAACAATCCCTAAAGGTTTTGATGTCATCTGGAGACACTGGAAAAAGAGAAACAGCTTGCTACTGTAGGAGGTATTAAAGCAAGTTGCACTGTTTTTTAGAGATGAGTCCAAGTCTCAAAAAATCAGATCAGATTAAGCTCTCCATGGTTCAGGGTGGTTTGGATTCAGATTTTTGGTCAGTTTATTTTAGAATATATACAAAAAAATAACACATGTATCCTTTGCAAAATTCAGATTTGGTTCCAGTTCTGTTTCCATAAATCCTAGATTTGGGAGTGTTCACTGTTCAGATATGGGTTTTGGTTTGGGCCCATCTCAAAGTAGGTGGTACTTTCCCCTCCCTTTAGAGCATCTTACATACCTTGGAGGAGCATAGGGCAGGGAAACAGAATATTACACTGGACAGTTTTGACAGAAGAAAAGATGAAAGGAACTAGGGCTTGCCTCAGTGGGGACATAAAAGGCTTTAGTGATGTAACCTTGCTGAAGATTTCTGAGAGTGGGAGGGATAACAGATTCTAGCGAAATCTTTAAGCCTGCAAAGAAAACAGGCATGATGTTAACTCTCTCAGAGTCTGACTGAAAATAATTAACTAGAAAGGTCTTTAAAATAGCATCCAGCAATACAGAGAACAAGGTGCAAGTTAGGATGGCTTTTGGAATATAAAACTTTTACCAGCAAGGAAAGAAGCAGCCACAGGGCTGCCCAGACGGGGGGAGAGGGGGCAATTGGCCCCAGGCCCCGCAGGGGCCCCCACAAGAATATAGTATTCTATAGTATTGCAACTTTTTTTATGGAAGGGGCCCCCAAAATTGCTTTGCCCCAGGCCCCCTGAATCCTTTGGGTGGCCCTGAGCAGCCAAAACACTCTCCCCTTCCCTCACTTTTCAGAGAATTAAAAAACAAAATGGAGATATTATATACATTTATAAAGACACTGGTGCGAGTTGTGATTTATAGCAGAAATTTAACACTCCTGCTAAGTGAGTTGGGGTACAGAGATTTCTGTTCAAATAAAAACAGGGAGGGATTTTGAGTCCATACAGGATAAGAATCTACTGGCATTACTTCTTTAGTTCAAGTGGGAGAGACAGGTGCCTTGAAGCTGCAGATCAGGGGTTCCATCCCTGCTGACGATCCACTGACAAGGTGCTGTATGATAGAATAGTATTCCAAAAGCTGCTATTTCTCCATGCCAGTTGTGATATAACAGTTGCTCCTCTGTAAAATTGCCAGTCTATTAATGTTTTTTAAATGGACACACACACATGCACACAAAACAAACAAATAAAAAAAAAAAAACGACACCCAGGTTCTTTCAAGTATGTTATGTGGGGACTCTATCCAAATGAGAGCAACTGAAGGGAACAAAATGCCATTCTGAGCAGACTGAGGACTTTGTTTGCTCTGAAGATGGCTTGGTGAATAAACATATAAGCAAAAGGTTTTAATGATATGGTGCATTTAATTTTAAGATGGAGTAGGAATGTATATTAGCCTTGGACAAGTCACTTGACCCTGCTGAGCCTCCTCAACTTTGTCTTCCTAACTCGGAATAATACTCCTTAACTCATCAGGATGCTAATATGTTTAGTTTAGGTAGCTTTTCTTACAGCACTTTGAACTAGTAAAGTGATGCTAATTGCCAAGTTTGAGAAGTCTCAAGTTGGGTGGCCAAAATTCGTGAATGCTTCTGGCCTTAATCTCTGTGCTTCACTTCCCCAGCAGTAAAACGTGGATAATATCACCATCCCACCTCCCAGTGCCACTGTGGAAATAGGAGTTAAGTGTTTATGAAACAGCTGGGTAGTCTGGTGAAGGCACCATAGAAACACCCAGGAAGAAATTAATAATTTTGTATTCAGTGCAGGGTTTGGATGGTGTGCAGTAAATAATGCATTGGGCTACAGAACGAGGAGAACAACAAGAAATATTTAACACATCCATTCACTGAATGAGGCCTGGGTTCTGGGGAAAAATAGTATGTGATCATGTGCATATGCATTATCATACAGCCTTTAATTACAAGGGGGCTGGATTAAGGTTACATGGGCAACCTTACTTCTGGCATTCCCTGACTTTTGAGTGCTTGACTTTGCAACCTTAGCCTTATTTTAATGTAGTTTATTTTGGATGTAATTTCCTAAATAAAAAAACAAAAAACAAACTAAAATAAATTCCATCACATGGAAACCATGTTGAGTACAAACTTGGATCATCAGTAGGTATAGAGCCTTTTGAGCCACAGCACTGACCTCTAGCACTAAGAACTAAAGATGTCCCTGGCAGCGGTAGTAGGCTGTTATGCGCTGTGTGGACTAAAGATGGGGTGGATGAGACACACACTTAGCAAAGAGCTGTGAAACCCAGTGTTTAGACCCTTCTGCTCCTACTCTGACTGTTCCTCTCTGATCTAATCCAGCTCCCTCTCCTCCATCCCGACCCCCACCCCTCAGCTCCTGGCTCCTCACCCTCCATACCACACCTCTTGCATTATTTGTGGCTGCTTTCTCCTCATCGTTACCTGGACATCAACCAGGAAGGCATTGAAAACACAGGGGAGTGTCTCCCTACTCTCGGTTCCTGTGCACATTGCCACAGTGGCACCTGGCAGGCAAGAGGAGCCATTGCAGGAAAAGTACTACCTGATCTGGTAGGAGTGGGTTGGGGCATGCTCAATCTTCTGATAATGTAGCTGCCAAATTCTTCACTTAGCATGTGCAAATTGAGATTTTTGAGTGTCTTATATTCTGGTCACATTTAGGAGAATTTTTCAAATATGGCAAAAGTCAAATGCTGATACCAGCGTGACCTTCCCCTGCCAAAATTCAAGTCCCTGCTCCAAAACGTAGAGGCACTTCAGAGTTTCCAAAGGCAAATGTTTTAAGAATTTAACATGGACCAAAAAACCCCCCTAAAAAACCTTATTTTCCCCCTCCTCTTGTTCTCAGACACATCTGAGCCTTTTTAGCTGAAAAGCTTGCCAAAAAAGTTCAGCCTGAGGCAGACACCTGACATAGGACATTCCAGTCCAATCAGTTAATGTCTGGCAAAGCTATATGGATCTGAACAGGGTCCTATAATGGGAAGTGTTGGGGAATCATTACCACGGGCAGCAATACCAACTCTGCCTATAATAAAACTGTTTAACCTTATAACTGTTCTCTTGTCTCTTTTAACCAGAGTCTGATGTTACAGAATTCCAACTCATAGTACATTCTTATCTTTAAAATGTTAAGATAGGAAACCCTTTATTCCTCCATTTAGCGTTGTCTCCCATTTCAATACAGTAGTGATTAGCAAAAGTCTTCCAACATTATGGAAGAGTTTGTCAGCATCTAAATTATTGCTGAAACAAATGATTATCTAGTCATCTTTCAGTTGGTTATTTGAATTGCTCTGCCCCTCCCATTTTGGTGAAGGGCATAACGATAGGCTACTCGGGGCAATGTTGCAAGCCATTCCCCTCCCTCTCTTCATGCTGGGCTATCATTTTCCCCTTTATAACACCATCTCTCCCTTGCCACCTAAACTCACATCCACTGATGTCAATGGGAGTAGGATTGCCCTTAATAGTTTGTTAAAGCTGGTCACAATATTCCAAGTTAGTTTTTTTTAAATGAATAAAAATTGACCATTTTTAAAAGTGAAGTTTCATAAAAAAATTGTGCATTTTTTAAAAAAAAAGCATCAAAGATCAGTTTAACAAAAACTGGGTTTTCAGGAAAAATAAATCCATAATGTTTTCAATCGCATTTGATTAGATTTGGGGTGGTGGGAATTAGGGAAATGATTTGGAAAAGGGAGTTAAATGAAAAACTGAAATTTAGATATTTGGGGGGAGGGGAGACAGAAATAGGATTTCACTGTTTGACCGGCTCTTCTACTTTTATAATTCATGCTAGCAGCTAGCATTCTCCAGGTAATGGCATTGGCAGTCCCTAAATCCAGTTTCCCCTCGGTTTCCTGTGTGGGCAGTGTTCCCAGTGTTGTTCACTTTCACGCCCATGTAGCAATGCATTGCCCTGACTGAGGAACTGATCCTCTGCTTTTTCTGCATTTACTTTCTCTTTTCTTGGAAAATGAACCGCTGTGCTTTGGGGGGGCCAATCTGTTGTTACTACTGAATTTAGCTCCCTCTGCAGAGATCTTTAAAGACTTCTATTTCTGGAAATGGCACTTCATGCTAATGAAGCTGATCTGCCTCCAGTTTTCAACCGCATTATTCTACTAATACATGGAGAAACAGCCCAATGCTGCCTTAATCTGGAAGCGATGGCAACTCTTCCTAACTTCAGTCCAACCTAAAAAAATAAGTCAACACGGAGCTATCCGAAGGAGCCCAACTCCATTGCAAAACTTCTCAATTTTAAAGGAAACCGGATCAGACCCAACATTATGCTTAAAAGTGAGATGTACTCAAAAGCCACAAAATGCTACTGAAAGATTTTCTCAGGATAGTCAGTTGCTGTCAGTAGTGTATGACTTCTGTATGGTTTGGATATTGCAGATATTCAGCAGAATTTATCCAATCATTCTACTACACCAGGGGTCAGCAACCTTTCAGAAGTGCTGTGCTGAGTCTTCATTTATTCACTCTAATTTAAGGTTTTGTATGCCAGTAATACATTTTAACGTTTTTAGAAGGTCTCTTTCTATAAATCTAAAATATATAACTAAACGATTGTTGTATGTAAAGTAAATAAGGTTTTTAAAATGTTTAAGAAGTTGCATTTAAAATTAAATTAAAATGCAGAGCCCCCCGGACCAGTGGCCAGGACCTGGGCAATGCAAGTGCCACTGAAAACCAGCTCGCATTCCGCCTTCAGCACCCGTGCCATAGGTGCCTACCCCTGTACTACACCCATAGTTCAGACTACATGGGTGTGAATAGCAGTGCATACCAAAAAGTGCTGCACTGCAACTCCCCCATCCAGACACTGTAGGCATGAACTGAAAGGTTCCTAGTTTGCACTAAATGTAGTCCTGTTTGAAGAGAACTACATTAACACAAACTAGGAACCTTTCAGTTCTAGCCCACAGCCTCTGGATGCGGGAATTACAGCGCAGCACTTTGGCAAGCACTGCTAGTCACACCCTCGTGTGAATAAGCCTGGTAGTGTAGTACAGTGTAGACAAGTGGTGTAGATAAGCCTAGATGGATTGGGTGATCCTTCAGGCCTTTTGATTTGCTTATTTACACTATCTCCTTGTCAATGCAGGATTGTTCTATATAGTGTTTTGTCCAGTCCGATTTTAAGTGTGACTAACAATGGGTTCCCATTTCCCTTTGCTTGACTTCATCCCATGATTCCTCAGTGTAGTCCCATGAAGCTCCTTTGTGTTTATACCCTTCAGGTGGATATACAATAACTGCAACCCTCCTCCCTATTAAACTTGTCAAGGCCCTCTGGCCATCCTCTATCATCTTGCTCAATGTTGCCAGACAGACACAATCAAAGGGATTTACCCTAACAATGACATTTTGATTCACACACTCCCATATGTACATGCACACACACACACACCATGACTGGATGCAGGAGCTCTGCTTTTTATTTAAACCAGCCCATAGTCTATCCTTAGTATTCACCATGATGCTCTCAGGCAATCCCTCATTTTCAGCTACAGTGCCTGGTGGTGTTGCTGATAGTTATATTCTTGCATAGTGGCATTACCCTAGTTAGGAGATTACTTAGCAAGTGTATAGCTCTTTTATGTTCAAAGCACATGTCATGGTATGAACCAACACTCTGAACCTTAGCATCCAAAAGATGGGGTACCAGCATGAATTCCTCTAAGCTTAATTACTAGCTCAGATCTGATAGGGCTGCCACCACCCAAAAATATAGTTTTTTGGGACACTTTCTGACTCCCCAAATCCTTCCCTGGGGACTCCAAGACCCAACCCCCCCTTTGGATCTTAACACAAGGAAAGTAAACCCTTTCCCCCACCGTTGCCTCTCCCAGGCTTCCCCTCTCTGGGTTACCCTGGAAGATCACTGTGATTCAAACTCCTTGAATCTTAAAACAGAGAGGAATCAGGCTTTTCCTCCTCCTTCTCTCCCCCTCCCAGACTCTCCCTGAGAGAGAGATAATGATACTAATACAGAGAGAAATCAGGTTTTTCCTCCCCACTTCTCTCCTTTCTCCCACCATTTCCCTGGTGAGTACAGACCCCCTCCCCTTGGTCTTACACAAGATAACCAAAAAATCAATCAGGTTCTTAAAAGAAAAGCTTTTAATAAAAGAAAGAAAAAAAGTAAAAATTATCTCTGTAAAATCAAGATGGAAAATGTTACAGGGTCTTTCAGCTATAGACACTGGGATTACCCTCCCAGCCTAAATATACAAGTACAGCAACAGAGTTAAAATTCTTCCAGCAAAATACACATTTGCAAATAAAGAAAACAATCAAAAGACTAAAACCACCTTTCTAACTGGTACTTACTAAATTGAACAGAAGAGGCTTTTTCAGAAAGATTGTAGAAATCTGCTTACATGTCTGGCCCCTCTCAGAACCCAGAGAGAACAAAAGACAAACAAACAGTACAAAACAAAGACTTCCCTCCACCGAGATTTGAAAGTATCTTGTCTCCTGATTGGTCCTTTGGTCAGGTGTTCCAGGTTCACTGCTTGTAACCCTTTACAGGTAAAAGAGACATTAACCTTTAACTATCTGTTTATGACAGCACATTACACATATTATCTAATTAGTCCTCACAACAGTCCCATTTTACAGATGGGAAAACAGACACAGAGGGCCAGAGACTTGTCTATGGAGACAGAGATGATGAATTGGTTTCAGAGCTAGGATAAGAACTCAGAAGGTTCCAGCACTTGGTCCCATGCTCAATGCATTGGACCATGCCTGTTTGAATTCAGATAGCCCATGCATAAGCAAGGTGCCCTGGACGAACTTGATCCAATTCCCATTGAAGTCCCTGGGATTCTTTCCATTGGATTTCCCTAGGAGTTGATCAATCCCTTCTAGAGTGTGCTGGGGTCATGCCTCAGGCACACAGAGAGGCATATTTAAGCAACCATGACCAAAGGAGCTGGCATGCTGTCAGGTTAAGCAGCTGGGTTAAGGACCCTCATTTATACCAGGGCCCCTTCAGTTTGGTTAACTGTCTGGAAACACTACCCTCATTAATCATTAAAAACCATAAGTGTGTATAAGAAAATTAAACATACACTGTACAAAACAAAATTAGCCCTACAGAAAGTAAATTGTGAGCATGGCCTTTTGTGTGTGTTAAGAGCTGAACTCTAAGTTGCCAGGGGTACAGCATTCTGCTTACAGTAATGGCCTTTTCCTAGCAGATGACGGTCAGTATGGTAGTTGTTTGGAAGACAGGACTTCAGTCAACTTTTCCCTCAAGTTCATTACTAAAATGCATAAGGCCTATCATTCCATGCCTTTATCATTACAATTGGGAGAAGAAGGTTAGTACAGTGCTTAGGGCGCTAGCCTGAGACTCAGGAAAACTGGATTCATTTCACAGCTGCATCCCAGGCTTCCTATGTGTCCTTGGGCAAGTCACAGTGTCTCTATGCCTCAGTTTCCCATCTCTAAAATGGGGATAATAGCACTGCCCTGGGGATGTTGAGAGGGAAAATACATTGGAGATCATAGGGCATTCAGATATGATAGTAATGGGTCCCATGTAAGTACTTTAGATAGAGCAATGGGGATAATAGAATCTAAATATGAAAGAGATGTATTAGGCCACTGTGCATTTGAAAAGGGGAAGAGTTAAGGGATTGTAAAAGTGGGGAATGGCTGGAGCTTTGAGATTTTGAGGTACCTGGCTTTCTGGTAGCAAGTTATGTTAAGCACAACAGCATAATTTAGGACATATTTTTAAGTTATCAATAGATGCCCTGCTTTAGTATTTCTCTAAATCTAAACATCTGTCAGTGAAAGGTTTGTTCCCCATTGGACATTTGCTAATGGTTTGTCCAGACTTATCTTAAATATGTCAAGTAATGGGGCTTCAACCACTGATTTTGAGACACCATATTGGACAGTTGGCAGAGGTGCTTATCCTAGACTCTTCACTGAATGTCCTGACATTGCTACCACAAATCCAGTAAAAGCGTCCTTTGGGGGCCTTCACTGGCCATATTTCTCCTTCCCCAACCTATTGTGTGAAGCCTAATCAATGGCTTGAATCATAAGGATTTTGCCATATGTGTGGTGACTTGTCACTTAATTAAAATGAGTCAACAGCGCTTCCTGGGAAGACCAGCCAGGGCCTGGTGTGCTCAGTAGCTGGAGGAGATGAGCAGTTTTTCATCCGTTTAGTGGCTGTAGCCTCAGACATCACAGCAGTGAGCAAATGAAAAGCAGGGCTTTGCATACCCCATAATAAGCATGAAAACAGAGGGGGAACAGATTCCTGAAAATCAGACGAGTCAGTTTTGAGTAGAGGAGTTGCTATTACGATGGCCATGGACAGAGACTCTCAGAGAGGGGGAGTGGTTATATCCCATATTCATCAAAAACATCCATCAGTATTGGTTTCACCTCAAGATTACTACACATTAACAACTTTTCTAGCACTGACATAACTAGATCAAGGCACAACTCAGAAAACTTAATCAAGTACAATAGTGAGGCATCTGTCTACCCTCTGGGCATGTTCCCACTACTTACCAAAGCCAATTTTGCCTTTGGCACGACATCTGTCTCCCAGGACAGTAACTATGACAACAGAATTTTACGTAGTATGAAGAAAAGAGCCCTGCAGTTTGTTAGGGTTACACAGCCCTGAATTACAGATCAGCACACACACTTGCCTATCCTTTGAGGATACCTATCAGGTACCTCAATATTCAGTTTTTTAAAAACATAGTATCGTCCATGCAAAGCGTTTTACGGTGAGGGGTAAAATGAGAACACTTTAGAGGGCTGAATGCAGGATTATTATGCAGATTGCTACAGTAAATGAAGCAGAAAGAGGAACTGGAATAAAAGATTAATGTCATTTAAAATCCTAATACAGCAATAAGCCACAACAGGCTTAATATTAGCATGTTACTCGGGTGCGTTCAGCCTAATGAATTCAAGCCCCCAAATAGCACATTAACTCAAGCCCTTGTGTGGCTTACTGCTATAGGAGTGTGGCTCATATAGAGTTTTGAGCTATGAAAAATAGCCCCTAGTGAAAAGAGAAGATACCAGAACCAAGGCCACAATCCTGAAATATATTCAGAATAGGATAGAAGAGATGTTCATTTATTCCGTCTCTCCTTCCACCCTCCCACCCCCCAATCTTCTGATTATCCCTTTCTAGTCCCCAGAAGCTTAGCTGCCCTTTCTGCCCCAGCACCCATTTTGTACTATATTTGTGATATTGAGCAGTTCCCACTTTAAGGCCCAATTCTGCTCCCATTCAAGTCAACAGCCAGACTTCCAGCCCTCTACTGTGGCTGCACAATTGGGCCCTTTAGGAGTTTGTTGTTTGTTTTTAACTCCCAGCCTGTCCTTTTAGACAGCCGCTTTTCAACATGATTGTAAAAGTCACCACCTTATTCATCAGCCTCTCCCTTTCCCTCCTTGCCCTGACCCAGACAGTGTTTTTGTTTTTCTACCCCGACTACCCAAACCCTCATCCACCTATTTAATTAAGGAGGTCAGAGCGATGCACCAACCAATTGGATTGTATATGTTATACATGTGATTGACTATGACAGAGCTAGTGGAGCTCCCCAAGCTGGATGCTGACAAGGCTGCTAATGCTATTGGGACCCAACCATTAGATCCTGCATCATGCATGCCTCTATGCCCACTGAGTCCGAACAGTGTCCAGTCACTGGCTCTGGCCTCTCAGGCTCACTCCCAGGGGCCAGATTTCCTGTCTAGCACCCCTCTCAGAAGTGGGACCCTGTGGTACAGCTGTCCTGGGCCCCAAGACCAGTGCTGAACTCCCTTTCCCAAGTCTGAATCCCCAGTAGCTTAAGCACAGCCTTTCCTAGAGCTCCACCTTCATGGATACTACAGGTTATAATTTAACTGTTTGGGAACACATGGCAATTACATCAAGGAACTCAGAGGCTTTGAGAAGTAACTTATTAAAATACGTACAACTTTATTCCAAGAGAAAGCACAGGAAGGGACTTACAGAACCATACAAATAATAGAACCTATATGCAAAACCCTCCCGCCACCGTCCTTACTACTCCAAGAGCCAGGGCCTCCCAGAGGATTCAGGGGGCCTGGTGCAAAGCAATTTTGGGGGCCCCTTCCATAAAAAAAAGTTGCAATACTATAGAATTCTATATTCTCATGGGGGCCCCTGCGGGTCTGGGGCCAGGGGCAAATTGCCCCACTTGCCCCCCCCTTTGGGTGGCCCTGTCAAGAGCCCACTGGGTTTCAGTCAGTAATTTTCAAGACTCCAAGACCCTCTTCTCCTCCTGCCCTGCCGCTGCAACAAGCTTCCCATAGTTTGTTCAGCCCAGGCAGTCAGCAGGTTCCCCTGGCTCAGAGAACAGTCCCTTTGTGTTCCCTAAACCTCACAGAGTCTGTTTCTAAAAACCAGTTCTAACACCTTGATTCTTTGTTCCGTTTCTTCTGGGGAATTTCCACTGCTCTCATCCCTCTGCCTTAAAAAAACCAACCAAACAAAAAAACACACACACAAACCTGGGAAGAAGAGCAATTTTCCTTCAACTTGGCCAATCTGCCTTGCCAATGCAAATAATAAACAAAGTCATTCCAGGTTAACAACTTCTTTGATTTGAACTTACTTCTGTTGGTGAGAGAGACAAGCTTTCGAGGTTCCACAGAAGAAGACCTCTGTGTAAGCTTGAAAGCTTGTCTCTCTCACCAAACAGGAGTTTGTCCAATAAGAGATATTACCTCACCTACCTTGTCTCTCTAATATCCTGGGATTGACACAGCTATAACAACACTTTGTACAACAACTTCTTTGATTGTCCTGTTGCTGCTTCCAGACAGGGTGTGAGATATGTGACAGGGTCCTTATCACCAAATGGCTGATTCAGTTCACACTGAGGCTTAGACAGAGTTCCTAAAATCATAAGTTGTAAATAGACTGTTCCCCCAAACAAATAGTCACAGTTATACATGAGTAGAGCCACACTCATTTAGATGGGATTATGCATATGTTTCAAGTTAAGTACAGGTGACAAATCTTTGCAAAAAGGTCAGGGCTCTAAATTGTAAGATCCTTGGGGTAGGGACTAGGTCTTTATTCTCTCAGTAAAGTGCCATGCAAACTTACAGCATGATAGAGAAATTATAAATTAGGACAACTGGTTCCCACAGCCATAGTCAGATAATGCAGTCTCATCATGAGTCAGCCAGTCCTGCATGAGACAAGTATGAGAGTGGATAGGTCTGCATGAATGAGAAAAGCTGCAGCCAGTACTATGCAAATAAGAACATAGTTGCATTTCAGGGTGCACACACTGGGGATTAGATGCAGCTCCAAGGCTGGCTCCCATCTCTGAATGTTACTATTTAATTTGGGCTAAAATATTTTCCTGGAAGAACAGTAAACCTATGGAATAATTTCCAAGTAAAAAGCCATTGAAGCAGATAGCACAAGCGATGGAATTTAAAAGACAACTAGACATTCTGAGAGACACACAGAGCGACTTGAATCAACATTTCAGAGCCAGGGTTTTGCATGGAGGGCAAATGGCCTTTTTCCATCCAAAACCCTGAGTCTTTAGGTCCTTATTGCTGCAGTCTTTGTAGATGTTTTGCAGTTCTTAGATAACGGAAGGTGGCTTGTGCTTTTAAGATACTGAAGCCTCAGATTGTAGTTGTGCTACTAGAATGTTAAATTTGAGTCAAAATTTAGTTTTGTAAAAAATACTTTTGAAAGTCTAATGTCTTTTTTTAAATAACCATTCGCTTATAACAAAATCATTGCATTTTGCTGAGAAGGTCCATAAAAAGCAACTGAGAGTGAAATACTGCTGGGCTACAGCATGAGAATCTGAAAAAAAAAAAAAAGAAGTTGATAATAAATAAAATAATAATACTACAGTGCAGTCAGAGAAAAGCTCCATTGCCTGAGTAGGGACTGAGGGATTGACTAGAAATGCAGTTCAGTGCTGACTTATGTATCCAAGTGTCCAAGTCAAGGGGGAAAAAAAACCAATGAGTGAAAAACATCATAAGTTAACATAACTTTTAAAAATCCAATTATTACAGCTGAAATGACGAAGGCATTTGTTTGTTATATATAAGGACCGTTTTTTTCTGAAATCTAACCCAACAATGTCATTTTGAAGCTTTTCATATAGGATACATTATGCTCACTAGAGAAGGCAAACGGTTCATTCAGTAAACTTAATCCAGTCTTCTGTTGTGAATTATCCACAGACAGATTTTCACTAATTTATCCATTGGTTGGAAGTGTATGTCAGAGGTTGCTTTTTCATATGTGCTACCTGACCAATCTGGAGCCCTTTTTGAGCTATTAAATCACTTTCTCTCTTCCCATATTAGCTTCATCTCTTGTTTTAAGGTAAGTTCTATGTTCAGGTCCAAATTCACCTTCCACAAATTTGGGGCTGACCAGAACCAGGGTTTTGCTCCAGCCCATTTCAGAGAAGGGCTTGGATCTAAACATTTCCTAATTTCAGGGTGTTTGGACCAGCCCCATCTCTGCTTAATATTTCCTGTAAACAATAGCCCATGATGGCCTCCAAATGCTGCTTGATACAGCTTCCTCCTATTCAACTGCCATTGTAATTGGTCTGCAAGAAATCCTTGCTTGCATCTTTAATGACTTAAGACTTGGCCTTCTTTTAATTTTTCCTCTACTCCACCTACTGTTGTGAGCTTTTAATCCCACCTTTGTACCAGTATAGAAGTCAAGAACATGATTTTCCTCTCACATGTTGTAACTATTGACATTGGTGTAGTTTCTCCTGACATGCATCACCAGAAAAGGGGGGCGCAGGGGAAGAGAGAATAAACTCAGGCCCACAGAATGTAGTTCTATGAATGTATTATACCTGGCTCTCAAGTGAGGCATTTTATATGTAGGATGCTACACAAAAATAGTCTGCATTACATAGTAGTCTGGACACAGTGTTCCTCTGTTTCAGAAATGTATCCTGGAAATCCAAGACATATTCCAAAATAACCACCTTTGATCAACACCTGTATAACACCTGGGCTGGTCTCTGGCATGCACTAATGTACACAACAATGTGATCTAACCTGAGTTCTCAGACTGGAGCAACATGCACATGCTATAACCAGTCGCTGCACTGACCAAATTTCTGCTTTTCAGAGAAATGGAATACCCACCTGCTTATATTTGAGCAATGAAATAGCAGCTAAAACATTGATGTACTAGTGCACAGAGCCAGCGCTTCCATTTAGGCGGCCTAGGCAATCATCTAGGGCGCCAGGATTATTGAGGGGCGGCATTTTGCCAGGGGGAAGTGGCAGGCAGCTCCAGTGGACCTGCCGCAGTTGTGCCTGCGGAGGGTCCCCTGGTCCCACGGCTCCAGTGGACCTGCCGCAGTCATTCCTGCGGATGGTCCGCTGCTCCCGCGGCTCCGGTGGACCTCCCACAGGCATGCCTGCGGCAGCTCCACCACAGCCACGGGACCAGCGTGCGGGTCGGCGAAATGGCTGTGCGCCTAGGGCGCTAAAAACACTAGCGCCAGTCCTGCTAGTACAGTGAGGTTAAAGTAGAACTTTTGGGCGCTCTTCTCCTGCTTGCATGAGGGCAAAACATCTCCAGGGTTGATGTGGATGTTTGCTGGCTAAAGTGTGTAGCATGTACACTGCAGACAGCAGTACACACAGGTCACCTTCTTAGAGATTCTTCCCTGGCATATTTGCTAGTACTGTGGAGATACACCTATCTCATAATGCTGGAAGGGATCTTGAAAGGTCAACGAGTCCAGTCCCCTGCCTTCTCTAGCAGGACCAAGTACTGTCCATGAGAGATTTTTGCCCCAGATTCCCTAAATGGCCCCCTCAAGGATTGAGCTCACAACCCTGGGTTTAACAGGCCAATGCGCAAACCACTTAGCTAAGTTTAATGAATATCAAGTATTGCCATCACTATAGCTTTTGACAAAGTAGTCTTTCATCCTAACAGAGCTGGCATAAAAAGGTGCCATTTATGTCCAAAGCCTCTGGATTTACATTCAGCTTGAAAGGCTGCACCTCCAGCAGCACAGAAATCCTGTGCATCACACTGCAGCAATGGCTCACTACAGGATTACCTATATCATTTGTCTGCAGCACATGCATTAAGTAGATCTGGCTATCTTAGGCTATGTCTACACTGCAGTGTAAGCCCAGGGTTCGAACTCAGACTCAAGCCTACCCTAGCCCCCCTTCTGTCTACACAAAAATTGTGCTAACCAGGACTGCACAAAGGTGGAGGGTCTGAGCCTGAGTCAAGCTGGGACCCAACGTTCAAGCCCCATTGCTTTGCAGCACAGACAGCTCCATTGGACTCGTGCTCTGAGTCTGCCAAGAGTATCCCACAATCTCAAGAGCTGACTTTCTTTGTCCTCAGGATAGTTGAGTTTGGTGAACAGTCAATTTTTCCCCCACAGGGCACCATGAACAAAGGGCTAGAGCAGCCACATTTTGGGAGGGTGCTAAGAAGCCTGGGACATGGGTGATTGGTCTCAGTCCCACATAATGCAGTGTAAATGCTGGATTCTCAGGTTGGGGGTTCAACAGTTCCTAACCTGGGGTTACAAATGCGTATAGACACTCAAGTCCTAGGTTAACAACCCCAGAGTCTGCTAACTCAAGTTCTATTAATCCTGGGCTTACACTACAGTGTAGACATTCTGTTAGTGATTCAGGATGAGAATTCCATCCAAGGTTCTACAGCTACAGGAAATGCTATTAAAGAACATAGTCTGAACATGTCACAGTATTTTGAATCCAGGTGCGATTGTAGGGGAAACACATTCTTAAAACACACTTCTTTACCTTAGTTACAGTACCTAGAACTTTTCAGGTCATTTGTTTCTTCTCATCTCCACAACAGCCCTTGGAATTCTCTTTACATCATTGTTCAGGGAGGGAGATTAAAGCCTCCTGCATGCGACTGACTCCCTGTTCTCTATCCTAGGCCAAAATTGCACAAGACCACAGAAGCTGCCAGATGTGCTCAGAGTAGTGTTCCTAGGGTGACCAGATGTCCTGATTTTACAGGGGCAGTCCCCATATTCGGGGCTTTATCTTATATAGGTGCCAATTACCCCCACCTCCTGTCCTGATTTTTCACACTTGCTATCTGTTTACCCTAAATGTTCCATCTAACACCCAGTCTCTGACAGCGGTCAGCACCAGCTGCTTCAGAGAAAGGTTCAATAAATAATTAGCTGTCCATAGGGGAAGTTTCTTTATTACTCTTATGAATTAGTAAGGCACAAGATGCCCCCTAAACTCCTGGCCTCAATGGTATCTCATGGCAGTGAGTTCCACAGCTGCCCTTTATCAGGCTGAAGTGTGCTGCCATTCAAATTTCATGTGTCATTATCCCTGGTTGCAAGTTGAGTTTCTAAGGTGCCTGTCACTAGCTGACCCCAGATTAATACCACTCCACGTCTAAATCAGATTGGTTTAAAATTGAGACAGATTTTATTGGCAAATTATAATAGGGAGAGAAAAGATAAGTGAAGCACAATCTCACCTAGACACGCACACAATGAACACCATCGCTAAGTTATCATATGCTTATATTACAGTGTGGTGTTCATGCAGTTTTGCCTAATTATAGAACCACCACAAAAATCTACTCTCTTGCCATCATCCACGATTGAGGAGAATGCTAAAAGTGATTGTTTTATTAGCATTTCAAAACAAAAACACTTGCCCTGAGCTAGCAAGTATGATTTTGAAAGACTGAAAGAAATACCCAAGAAGAATTTTACTTGATAGAAAGTCATGTGTGTATGTCCCTGCTTTGCTGTATTTCTTTCAGCCCACCCAGCTCATCGTAAATCATATGGTCTCAAGGATCTTTGGATGTCTTATGTTTCACATATAGTAATTTGCCTTAACATAAATAGATCTAATACTGTTAGTTATTTTGTTTCTTACTCCTTTTCTAACCCTTTCATTTCTATGAACAATTGTCTACGCTTTACCACTTTCCTTTCTGGTAATTGAGTTGGTTCATTTCCTGGGGTTAAATTCAGAATAATTTTGGATCTTACTACTTTACCAACAAAGCGTAAGAAAACAGACCTACAACACTTCAAAAAACCTGAATTTTTCTTGTGGTTATTCCATGACTGATTTTCAATTCATTTTCCACATCTAATTCCTCACAGATCCGTGTTCTACCTCTTTTTGAAGACTCCACTTATCTGCATGTATATTTCTTTATTCTGTCCTGAAGGAGTCTGATCTTTATTTAGTTCATTTTTGTCTTGATCCAGGTCTCTGTGGAGTAGAGTTTGCATCTGGTTTTTTTCCCCTTCAGACTTCATTCTCCCTCTCACATACTGCCCCACTGTAAATGTAATTCTTCTGGGAGAAAGGACTATCTAGTATATCAACATCCCAATCATTTTCCAGATTAATCAAAGCCTTAGGGTAGCTCTGCTCACAGAGCAATTAATGGGCATTTTACCATTTACTTGAAGGAAAGAAAGTGACAGGAACAATTTTCAGAACCCCACCCTTTGCATTTTTCCTTTTCCATCCTAGTGTTGCTGCTTTGTTTCTCAAGCTTCCTGAAGGCAGGTTTTGTACATTTCATGTGCATACAATGATTTATTGTACATATAGGGGAATTAAAGGCCCCATTTTCATACAATGGAATTCTCTTCAGATTATAATTACAGCACCCAGATGCAAGGCTACTCCAGACATACACAAGCAACTGCTCCTTGGTGAAATCCACAAACATTTGTGTTGTTACGAGTTAGTGTTGCTGATAGATCTCCTGGGTAACATGCTTCCATTTTGATTATGATGAACTTGCCAGACTGCATTAATCCAAGATTAAGATCACAAGTAAATATAGCATGAAAGTTTATCACATAACAGAGTTCATTTTTATGTTGCTAAATCAATAGCAAGCAACATGTGTAGACTTATTCTTATGGTTATGCTCTTGTAGATCCAATATCAAGTGACCTGTTTGTTTTTATGCAAGATGGCTTCCAGTGACAGACTCAGGAATGCTAATTGTATTAAAAACACATTCAAATTTATTCCTGTGGGAAAAAAGGCTTGCTTAGAATCTTTTTGGTTTTCAGAGATTGTTGAGCCAAGATAGGTGGGTACAGTCAGAGTTTTCCCCGTATGACTTGCTGATTTATCCTTTAAGAGTTGTGATACAATTCAAGGGCACTGCATTTTTGCACAAAACTTCCAGACATTTAAGGCCCTATTACTATAACTGAATCCATTTGAGTAGATCCTTGCACCTACACAAAGTTTCATTGTTGTATGTTCACAAGGGCTCATCCATGTAGATGCAATTGCAGGAGTGGGGGCTAAATGCCAATTTTTGCTTGCCCAATTGAATTCAATAAGATTGCTTGTGAGAATAAGGCATACATGATTTGGCTCCAGTTCACAGCACAATTAAGAGCCTGATTCTGCAAATATTTATTCTGTCACTTAATGCTCACTATACTACAGGTCCCAAGCAAGCCCTCCAAATGACTTTATGGGTCTACTCACGTGACTAAGACAATACATACATAAGCATCTGTAGAAACAGACCCCATGTATGCACCTCCTGGCACTTGATAAAACAGCTTCTTATTACTGCTCTAACACCCAAAATCCATGTGACACAGGAGTGTCCACTTTTGGAAGCCAAGGAAGCTCTCCAGCCAGTTTTAAGTTAGACAAATGAGGATATAGATGGACTTAGTGATATATCCATGTCCCTGGCATAACTCAGCCACTGCCACAATATGTCCCCTATATTTTGTAGCATCTCCAAATTTTAACTTAAGTAATAAGCACTGTCAAAGACAGACACTGAAAATCTCAAAAAAATGACAGCCAACCTTCAGCTATAACAGTTTCCATCATTTCCCAGGAAGAATGTTTCTCTGCTCAGAATGATTAACAATCAGTATCCCAGTGATTTTCCCAGGGGTGCTGCTTTCTAGTGTTATCTGAAACGTATTGGTTGAATCTAGCCCAAAATATTTAAGACACTTTCCTTCACTGCAAGTTAATTTGTGCTAGCAGAGGAGCTGACCCATAGTTCTTTCCTGGCATTTCAGTATTCTAATCTAAATACCTGATGAAGAGGGAGCTTTTTCTATTGTGATGATGGGCACATATCCAGAACACAAATATTTTCTTCTCTTTATGTACAATAAAAGCTGTTTAAGCTACCATCCAAGGTCTAAAATTGGTTACTTGGTAAAAGTGGGCTTTGACTTTACAGGTCAAACAAAAATATGCTAGATACCTGAGGGCTATGTTTATGGTGTCTTGTTTTACAGTTTTCACTATACAAGTTCTTTCTCTCTCTCTGTTTCCCCCACATACACACTTTGGCCTTGTCTCCGTGGTATGTTAATGTGCACTAGAGGTGTGTGAATTATAGTGTGCACTAGCATGTTGCATACTAACTGGCCTATATGGACCCTACTGCATACACTAAAAGCTTCCTAGGGTGCATTAAGGTAGCCCCATACTGGTGTGGATGAACTGCATAAACAAGCCCTTACTCCAGGGGTAGGCAACCTATGGCACACCTGCTAAAGGCGGCACGTGAGCTGATTTTCAGTGGCACTCACACTGCCTGGGTCCTGGCCACGGGGCCTGGGGGCTCTGCATTTTAATTTAATTTTAAATGAAGCTTCTTAAACATTTTAAAAACCTTATTTAACTTTACATACAACAATAGTTACAGAAAGAGACCTTCTAAAAACATTAAAATGTAGTAATGGCACACCACTTCTGAAAGGCTGCCGACCCCTGCCTTAGTCTCTCACATTTATCAGTCTTCCAGTTGGTTCCAATCCACTGAAATCAATGGAACAAACACTGATTTACACCATTTGAGGATCTGACCCAAATTTGGGTGTGGTTGGTCTGTGGGAAAGTGAGACTTTCCCTCCACTTACATTCCCTCAGGATACAGGTGGGACACTTTGTGGCAGTGGGTGTGGGGATGGAGGGAAGAAAGCCAAAAACAAGCAAGCTTGAACACAAATACTGTAATGCATTTCCATCTTCAGCCTCAGAAGGTGGATATTATACACTCTTATTTGTCACTCAAATCAGTGCTGTTATTCAGAGCCCTGTTGCCTCTCAGAAGTGCTTTCTGTCATCTGACTGTTGCTTTATTTCCCCTCACCAATATGAGAGTGTTTTAAGCATCTGGTTCTCCACACAGGCCCCCTGTGTCTCTAAATTAGAGAAGAATGTTGTGAGATGTTCTAGCTGGCCATCCACGATAGCTACTGTACCCTGGAGATTAGGCTGAGGACAACATTTGATATTTTTCTTCTGTGCTCTAGATGTTTCCTCCAGTTTTTGCTGAGGAGTCTCTCTGGCAGTAGCTTCCTACATCCCTGATGTAGATGGCTGGGCAGCTTATTGACCTTTGCTGTTGGGGTGTATATTTCCTTGTTTCCCTCAGTTGGGAGGGGTCACAATGAGATGTTACAAGGCCCCTTACAGCAGCACTTGGCTTTTAGCTAGGTTAGGGCCACAGCCAAGACCCCTCACTCAGGCAGACCCTTCACTAGTCTCATGGGAGTTTTCTTTCTGGATTGCACCTGTTGGAGATCTAAAAATTGTAGGATTTGGTTACAATTTGGCATTTTGGGGGTCCACTTAACATATTACCCATTGAGCATCAAAACCTCACTTCTCTTCATTGGGAACACAGCAGAGCGAATTGTCATTTCTAGGTGGGACAGTCTGTAAGTTATCTGCCATAATGTCAAAGACTTGAGGGATTTGTTCCATGTCCCATCAAGCTTCTGAATTCTACCATATCTAGTTGTAGAAATATCTGAACCTGCTTGGTCCATTTCCAACAGCAAAATATACACTCTAGGATTTCCTCCTCCTATACTTTTAGCCAGAGTGCAATGCACAGTTCTAAGGAGCAGAGTCTGCTATAGAGTGAATTGAGGTTATCCATTTTTTTGGAGCCATTATCAAGAGTGGTTTAAAAGCTAGTATCTAGAAGTGAAAAATCAAATTGTTACTTCACTAGTGTACTTAATGAGCACTACGCTAGTTCTAAAGACACAGGTGTTCAGAGTCAAGCCATTAGTGTGCATGCATGCATTCTGCCACAAGACTGGAAGTCTCTTATCACCATTGATTTGTTAAACATGTTCCTCAAATGCTAGCGTTGCAATCAGTAAACGAATGGGTATTTATATAAAAAGAGGCACATGATAAAAAAAAAACTTAGTGTACTCAATCAACTTATGGCAATAAAATGGCATTTTTTCTTCAAGAGCCCCAGGTATCCAAAAATACACAGACTAGAATACTTGTAGAAAAGGTGACCAAATTGTTTCTTAGCCCTTCCAGTGGTCATAAAAAGCAGCTTTAGGTACAATATTAACCACGTTAATTGACCTGATCTGTGCCAGTAAAATCAGTTAAAAATCTTTAATTTTTCAGCCTTAAAGTATAAGAAAATGAGAGAAGAGACACTCCCCCCCAAATAAATACATATAAAAATTAGGACTTGCTGCATGCAAACTTGCACCCAAGTACATGGGTTTAAAAAAAAAAAAAAGTGTAGCAGGTCAATGCCTCACTACTGCAGCACCTCTTGCTGGTCATCCAGGAATTAGCTCTGTCCACTCTGGAGCACCCTCTGCAGGTTAATGTCTTGCCTTGCCGCTTGCCCCAGTGCCCCTTTTCTCAGTGTTCTCCTCCTTGCAGTACCCCACAGTCTTGCTGGGTCTCCCCAGGGAAACCCCAACCCCCTATTCCCACCTTGCCTCAGTCTTTGGCTACTGCCAGTCACCATCTAGCCCCCGCTCACTGGGGCAGACTGCAGTGTCAGAGCCACTTATCAGCAAGGGGGATTTGGACCTGCTGCTTCTGTCTACCCTTGGGCTGCCCTCTGCAACCCCAGTATCTTTTCCAGCCTTTAGCAAGGCCTGCAGCCTGGGGGTTTTCCAGGCCAGAGCTCCCCAGCTCCTCTGGCCTTTCCCCAGCCCTGCTCCAGTCTCAGTCCCCTGCTCAGCTCCCAGCAGCCAGGCCCATCCCTCTTAATGGCTAGAGACAGACTTACTTAGCTCCAGCCTAACAGCACCTTTATAGGGTCAGCTGCAGCCCGATTGGGGCGTGGCCCAGCTGCAGCTGCTTCCCCAATCAGCCCAGGCTAATGATTCCCCACCACAGCCCTCTCGCAGGCCTGTTTTAAGCCCTTCAGGGCAGGAGCGGGGTTACTGCCCTGCTACACTTGTCTAGACCCGGAACCCAATAGGTACACTTGTCTAGTTAAACCAGTGCAAAATCAATCATTATGTAGACACTTCTTTTGAGCATCGGCACAGGATTTTGCACTGGTTCAATAAAAAAATGTTTTTTTGTTAAACTATTTTCTCAAGTACGCAATTTTCTCAAGTATGCAAGTGCAGATAAGAGGAAGTCTAGTCTAGCAGTTACATCACAGGATTAGGAGACATGAGATCTGAATTACATTCTCAGCTCTGCCACAGATTCATTGCGCAACTTTGAACAAGCTGAGTCATCTGTTATAAAAGAAGAAGCTGAATCAAATGGGAATCTTTCCTCCCTCTCTCATATGTGGTTCATTAGTGGTTTTAGATTGCTTTGCAAGCCTTAGAGGAAATTCCTAATTAAGTGCAACATTTTATAAAGATCAGGACTTAAGTTTTCCTAAACCATTATGTTCATGGATTGCTGAGCCTCACTTTCAGTTCTGTGCGTGCTGCTGATGAATAGCCCACATAAGTTAGTTCAGACACACAGTTATTTTGCATGAGCAGCCCTAAAACTGATGACATGATTTCAATCTGGGGGGAAAAACACCTGTGCAGTGCATTGAATTGAGTTATAATTCCATTGTCCAGGTGGTTTATATTCAGTCACAATTGCTGAAGGTCATATGACCTATATGATCAATGAGGTTAGAAGTGTGGTAGATTAACCAACAATTTATTTTTAATGGCAATTCTATCCAGAAAGATTAATATCAATTGTCAGCATTAGAACAGGTCTGATTGTTCAGACAGTGAAAAGATGGATCTCCTTTGATATTTATTTAAAGCTACAGAGGCAGTAAGCAGCAGCCCACTGGAATAACAAAAGGAAAAATAGTACTTAAAGCTGAACTAGCCTCTCCCTCAAGCAGTAATGAAAAGAGTTGTCATGGGGAAGTTATAATGTCCCTTTGCTGGTCTTTGCTTTCAATATAATACCAACGTTTTGCACCTACTTACCAGTGCATGACTTCTGTTCGATGCAGCTTCAATCTGTCTTTTAGTTAAGGCCTGCAGAACACTTTATAAACACTGATTAATTAACCCTTACAGCACCCAGAAAGATATGATAGTGGCCATTATAAAGACAGCCTCTGCCAACAGTTATCACAAAAGTATTTGAGATTTCATGGTTTTGCCTTATATTGGATTAGGAATTAAAGGCCAGATCCTCAGATGCTGACTTCAGTGGAGCCACATTGATATATACCAGCTGAGGATCCCAAGTATGATAAGTTTGTGGTTTCTTAGCGCAGAATAGCCATTTATTAGAGACATGCCTCCTCCATCCCCCACTGAAGTTACTGCAGATTTATATTGGTGCAAATGAGCAGAATTTGGTCTATTTGTCTATATTAGAGGCTTTAGTCCTGTTCTGACTCAAGATAATTACATACTAGATGAGTTAATTAATAGTTGTAAATATTAACATAGCCATTCCTTAAACATTTGTTCTAGATCGTTGTTTACCTAGGACTCTGTAAATGCTAGTGAAGATGCTCTACAAATGTTTGTACAATTATGTTAATTCATTGTCCCTTAACATATTAACTAATTCAAATTACAACATGACTGAAGCTCTGGTTCTTACAGACAGAACAGGTAATAAAGCTCAGGAGTCCTGGCTCCTAGTTAATAAATGTTTTTACTACAGGGTTCATGAAAGTTTCTTAAACTAAGTAGCCATGAGATAAAAGGGAAGGTCTTCTCTTGGATCAGTAACTAATTAAAAGATAAGAAACAAAAGGGTGGGAATAAGTGGTCAGTTTTCACAATGGAGATAAATGAACAACGGGGTCCTCTACAGGTCTGTACTGGGACCTGTGTTGTTCAACATATCCATTAATATTCTGGAAAAGGGGGTGAACAATGAAGTGCCAAAGTTTGCAGAGTATACAAAATTATTCAATCTAGTTAAGCCCAAAGTAGACTGCAAGGAGTTAGAGGGATCTCACAAAACTGGGTGACTGTACAACAAAATGACAGAGGAAAGTAAGTGCAAAGTAATGCTCATTGGAAAAAGTAATCCCAACTATACATGTACAATGATGGGTTCTAAATTAGCTATTGCCGCTCAAAAAAAAAGATCTTGGAGTCACCGTGGATAGTTTTGAAAACTTCCATTCACGATGCAGCAGAGGTCAAAAAGGCTAATGGTATATTAGGAACTATCAGGAAAGGGATAGAAAAGATGACAGAATATTATAATGCCACTAAATAAATCCATGGTGCACCTACACCTTAGTGGGACCAGTTCTGGTCACCCCATCTCAAAAAGGATATAGTGAAATGGAAAAGTTCCCAAGAAGAGCAACAAAGATGATCCAGGGTATGGAGCAGGTCCCATAGGAGGACAGACTAAAAAGATTCGGGTGGTTCATCTTAGAAAAGAGACTACTAAAGGAGGATATGACAGGTCTATAAAAGTGTTATTTATCTTTTCCCACAATACAAAGACCAGGGATCACCCAATTAAATTAATGACCAGCAGGTTTATTACAAACAAGAGGAAGTGTTTTTTCCACACAATGCACAACTAATCTGTGGGACTCATTGCCAGGGGATGTTGTGAAGGTCAAAAGTATAACTGGGTTAAAGAGAGACCTAGATAAGTTCATCAATCGCTATTAGCCAAGATGGTAAGGGATGCAAACCCATGCTCCAGGCTATCCTAAACCACTGACTGCCAGAAGCTGTGAGGGGAAGACAGGGATAGACCACTCCATAGTTGCCCTGTTCTGTATGCTCCCCATGAAGATCCGGAACCCAATAGGTACACTAGTACACAGGTACTTATTGGGTATGGGCCACTGTTGGAGATAGGATACTGGGGAAAATGGACCATGGGCTGACCCAGTATGGCAAATCATGTTCTTAAAGGCTGGTCTGCAAGGTCAGAAAGGGTGGTTTTTGAAGCAATAGAGCTACTTTAGTTTGGGGTCTGTCAGTGAAAACAGAATGCACTGGGGAGTGGCATATGGCAACCAAATCAGGGTAGTTCAGATTTACTGTTAGCCACTTTTTATACATGAGCATAACAGGTGAATGCAAACTCAGGCTGCATTTTAAACTGATTAAGAAAACAGTAGTATTCAGACACAGCCTTCCTGCTCTACTCACTGATTAGGTAAGGGTAAACCAATAAGGAAAGAGATCTGTAGATAGAATATTTGCAACAGAATACTTTCTCCTCACTGAAACTGGTTGTTCTAGTGAAACCTACTGTTTAGGATACCACCACCACCACCATGTCTTTTCAGTTAAACCAGATTACCACCAGGACTTTATACCCATCAGATACAAAGAATGGGCCCAGTTCGGATGTCAGTTGCATCAGTATGAATTCAGAGTAACTCCATTGCAAGATATGGAGTTACTCTACACCAGAGGTCAGCAACCTTTCAGAAGTGGTGTGCCGAGTCTTCATTTATTCACTCTGATTTAAGGTTTCGCGTGTCGGTCATACATTTTAATGTTCTTAGAAGGTCTCTTTCTATAAATCTATATTATATAACTAAACTATTGTTGTATGTAAAGTAAACAAGGTTTTAAAAATGTTTAAGAAGCTTCATTTAAAATAAAATTAAAATGCAGAACCCCCCGGACCGGTGGCCAGGACCCGGACAGTGTGAGTGCCACTGAAAATCAGCTCGCATGCCGCCTTCGGCACCCGTGCCATAGGTTGCCTACCCCTGCTCTACATTGTAAGCGACAGCTGTGTCTGGCCAATACTTTGTCATCAGTGGTAATGCTTGGAACATGAAAGTGTAATTTCAATAAACATTTGGTGCAAAATTGGAATGAGATGGTAAAGGGGCAAAATCCTACAGTCTTTATTCAATAGTGAGTCAACTCCTGCTGCATTAGTGGGAGCTTTGATTGAATAGGCACTGAGTTTAGGACTGCAACTAATACTTTGCGCTTATTTTAATGGACTTTACATTCATTATTGATTAACACTAACACCCTAGTTTAATAGACATTATCCATATTTTCACGGATGGGCAAACTGAAACATAGAAGCAATCAAGTTAATTTACCTACAGTCATACGGTGAGGTAATTGCAGATCTATCATCACAGCCAGGCAGTCATGACCACTTAATACCCTATTCTAGCTGTTCTCTAACTCTAAAACCTAGATAAGGCCAGTTGCTGAACATTAAACCTTTCCTAAAGAAATGGGAGCAGAGGAAAGTAAGTGTGTAGCCTCAACCATGTTCTTCAAAGGATTGGCATGGAAATGGCTCTGAAAGGGATATTTTATTCAACAGATACAACATGTTTGCATTCATCTTCTTACTCTGGCATGCTAATTCCTTCTGTCATTCCTCAGGCTTAGTGATGTGGCCTGACAGGAAAAGTGTCAGAAAACAAGTTGTTAGTTCACCATTGCCAAGCAATTGACTTTACAACCTCTACATGTCATTATTAATCTTTGTAAAAATGCATAATAATCACATCTTTTGATCCATGGCATGACTTTATATCATATAAACATCAGCCTTCTATTCAGACAAATAATTTGCACTTTGTCCAGAAACCTTCAACGTGTGGCTTTAGAATCACAAGCTGGTCTTCATAAAGTCCACATCTAAGACGTGATCTGATACCAGGCAGAGCAGGCAAAGTACCAGTCAAACAAGCGCTCCCCAACACTACCTTGTACACACACACACACCAGCAGCACAAGGAATGGTGAGCAAATAGGCCAAATCACTGGAATGTGTATCTCCCCCACTACCTTTCCTGACTGCTTAGAGGGATGGAGAGAGAGAAGCAGTGGTCCACATAGTCTCCCTGCAACCAGGAGTAGAATAAACTGGAGACATTGTTGCTTCAAATGGAGTCACAAGAACCCACCCAACAATTGTAGAATGACCTCACACCATCACACTTAGTCTGCCCATCCCCAGGTGCTTGTAAGCTGCATGTCAGTTGGTATCCAAACACTGATCAATGTTGTACACAGTGTTGTCACGATAACAAAATGTCCAGTCTGATCCAGACATTGCAATGGAATATTAGAGTGTCACTGTTTGTGGCTCACTAGGACTGGTTAGTCAGCTAAGGGCCCAGTCACATTGGTATTCAAGTAAAACTCCCTTTGGGATCAGTGGCAGTCTTGTCTGCATTATTTAAAAAATAAGAGGGGGGGGCACGGTGTCCCCATCAGCCCAAAATGGTTTTCTTGCTCTACAAGGCCACAGTTCTCTGCTGTAGCTGGATAAAAGCGAAAAAAAATAAACATGCAGTCCTCTTATGTTTCAAAAGAAGTTTACAATTGGCTACAATAAAAACATTCTTGCTGCTCTCTTTCGAGAAGACACCACCAGGTAGAAAGAGAATTAAACTATGGTGTCCTAGATTCAGCCCTGAAAGACAGGTCCTAGGCTCACAGTGGCAGAAAGTCTGCCCGGAAAGAGATTTCAAGGTATAGATGCACCCATATTTTATATTTTGACATACGCACTGTAATTGTAAATCTACATAAAGAGTCTAGAACAGTGATTCTACAGAAACAACCTTTCTTGGGGGACAGAAGAGGTTAGTACAGAAGACTTCCATTTGGGGGGGAATCCACAGCTGATCTGAGTTGGGCAGCTGGAGTTCGGCTAGTGATGGACCTTTTGTCCATAACTCAATAAGGCACAGTTAATAGACTCTGAACAGAAAAGGGCCAATCAAGCACATCTCTTACCACATGGAGAGAAAAAGACCCTATTCACATTCCAGTTGGAATTCTGCCACTTCAAGACAGACAGCAGTGAACCAGTTAATAAAAATGTTTGTCTGCTGTTAAATCACCACCACCAATGCCATAAAAAACTAGCACAGATAAGTGCAGCCAAAGAAAAACTTTCATGGTGGATTTGTTGAGCTATGTTATATGCTGTATATGAAATACATATCAATGACGCAGGACATTGTTAGTATGACTTTGGGGGTACACGTTTTAATCATGAATGACAAACCCGTATTTAAAAGGAAGTCATGCCTAATAAGTGCTGATAAAAAGCTTTGTAGTACATCCACCATCCAGTATTTTATATATGCCACTTTTACTGTAGAGAAACTATTTCAGATGTGTTATTACAGCGTTTAACATTTTGTACTGACACTATCTAGTTTCTCTCTTCCTATAAAGCCAGGCTATGAACTATGGATTGATTATTTTAGAGGGCTCAGCACCCACAACTGGGGCCAGATTATTTAAAGGCTCAGCTGCTGTTTAGGAACCTAATCAAGTGAACAGATTTTAAATAGGAGCCAAGGTCTCTTGAAAAAAATCTGGCTTCACAAATTCAACTGGTAATCCACATTGGAGCAGGGACGGAATTCAACAATTATTTGTGTTTTTCACAGTGTTGTGGTTTTAAGGTCTGATAATTAGTGAGTTAGAAGCATACTGCTTATGGCCCCTATGGCATATCCCCAGCTCCACCATGGAATAAAGCACCAGTTTATTAGTTGATTGTTTGAGAGATATTAGACCTTAAATTTGCTACATGTTTAGCTCATTCAGGACAGAGTATTGCCAATCCTGGGCTTTGGGCCAGTATGGTTTTGAAGGAAATTTCTTGTTTGAGGGAAAACAATATTTCTGCAGTTTAAAAAGCCATTTGAGACTCCTAGGAGATTTGCAGTGTCAGAAGAAGCCCCAGTGAAGATGTATTAGTAGGAAGATTACATGGTGGGGAGGGTCAAAGGTGTATGGTAAATGCTTCTTATCACATGAACTAATATCACAGCCACACATGACATAGGGACTGATTACACTCCATTTACTGTGCAACTATTTTTAGTTCAAAATAAAAACAAAAGTGAGATCATGACTAGAACCTAGAAATACTTATATGGCTTATGAAAGCCAATTAAAGACAACTGTTAAAGAGCAAGATAAGAGAACACTTAAGACCACCTTCTGTCAGTACTGCTTTGCCTGATGTAGCCGTAATCAATCACATTTCCCATTCCCATGTCTTCTAACCAGAGCTGGTTGAATATTGAAACACAGTGTTCACGAACATCTGATTGAAATCCAAATATCAGTTCAGTCATAGTCAAACCCTTATTTATCATAATTCATGTGTAAATACTCGTGCCAAATTTTTCACACAAATGTGGTACAAATACTATAACTGTGTGTGATTAAGAGTATTTGCGTGCAGAACATTATTTGCTCATCTGTTTGAAAAGAGTTTCAGTTTTCTAAACAGGGAGCAGAAACAATGCTAGGTGACTTCAGTGACCAGTGACCTCATTAACAATAAAGCATTCAAACATAACAAAAATGGGAAACTGTTTTCCTGAGCAACGCAGTGCATAGCTAGGGAACACAATACATTCAAATAAAACAAAGGAGCTGTTTGAAATATTCACAAACCAAAAAAGGCTATATTCATGAGAAATCCTATTTGTAAGGAATATTGGGTCACATACTCAGCTAGTGTAAGCTATCATACCTCAACTGAAGTCAAGGGAGCTAGGACGACAGTTTACACAAATTCAGGGTCTGGCCCAATATGACCAACTATTCTCCACTATGGACTGATGAGCCTACCAAGCGTCATTGGTGACTGACTTAGTCAATGTATCATGGTTCAGTTTTGTAAGTAAGTGACAAAAAATTTTACACATCTATTATAAAATAGCTTATTTATCCAGAGATCCGTTTCTGTTTTTAGTAGATTGAGATACTGTTGATCTTTCAATGAATGTAGTGCAGGGAATCAGCAATTTCCTAATGTAATCCAGTTGAACCTAGAACTGACATTTCTAATCTAAATGTCAATTTATTATAAATGTTGGTATGCAAATTACATCAGATGTGGGGGACTTGGAGGAAGTTTTGGTTTTGCTACACTTGCTCCAAGATGTGTTTGAAGTAGCAATATTTCTAGATGCTTACTGTGCAGAGTCAGCTGAATATTGGAAGTGTGGTATAAGAACACAATTCTAAACAGCTGTTCAGATCGACCACAGTTGTACCTCTTTATTTCCCGTTTGCAAACATACCCTGTCACAGGGTGTATACCATACCTCCTGAGGCCCCCTGCTGTAGGCCTTGTGGCCCTGCCACACCCTGCTCCCCAAAAGGTCAGTGGAGAGGATCTTCCAAGCTGCCTAGAGTGGCTGTGTGGGACACAGCCAATCAGGACCCAGCATCTGAGTATAAGAAGAGCTGCAAGGCCAGAGGGAGTTCAGTTCCTTTCTGTAGCTGTAGAAGTGTGGCTGGTTGATGAAGCTTCAGGGCCGCCCAGAGGATTCAGGGGGCCCGGGGCAAAGCAATTTCAGGGGCACCTTCCATAAAAAAAACTGCAATACTATACAATACTATATTCTCGTGGGGGCCCCTGCGGGACCTGGTGCAAATTGCCCCACTTGCTCTTCCCCGCCCTCGGGCGGCCCTGGGAAAAATAAACCTTCCGCATCTTGGCACAAACCCAGTTTTGAGAAAACTTCTTTACAAGGTATCACTGGTTCTCAGCATCAGCTACTGCTTAAAAGCACTAAAGCTCATTAAAAGGGTTGGACAAATATTTTCTATCAAAACTTTTTTTGGATCGAAATCTAGGGGTTTTTAAAAAGCAGAAAAAAATCACAGACAATGTCTGCTTTCCTTCAAAATTTGTTGTAGTTTTTTTAATTGAAAAGCTGAAATTAGTCTGCCAAAACCTGAATACGGTTTGAGGTTTCAGAAGTGTAGCCAAATATTTGCTGCTTGCTGTGTTTGATTGTTTAAAGAAGCAATACAAAAATTCTGCTTAAAAAAAATCCAAAACTTTTGAACCACCTCAGCTTGTGACCAAATGCCTGAGCCCATCCAGTCAGAGATTTTTCCAGGTTTCTGCTGGCTTCACAAACAGAGTGCATCTCGCTCTTCAGAGCTGGGGTGATTTCCATCTTGTTCTCCAGACCATGAGGGCCATTATGGGGGAGAGCAAAGGGACCAGGAAGCAGGATGCCGCAGCTTACCAGCAGACCCGCAGCTTCTGTGACACCCTGATGGCTTTTGGGGTCAGTCACAGTTTGCTGTGGGGTCCAATGGGAACCATCAGTGCCCTTGTCCGTAAGGATCATCCCCAGCCCTCCCTATGTTGCCATCCATCTTTGCCATTTTAAACTCCCAGTGCTGTAGGTTGAGTCTCCACAGGTGCCAGGTGCTCTCCTTCCTTTGGGGTGGGGGAACGCTGTTATCTTCCTGCAGGAGACCCACACGGACCCAGCCACCGAAGCGAGCTGGCGGCTGGAGTGGGGGGACAGAGTCTACTTCAGCCACCTTTTGGCCCATCAGGCTGGGGTGGCGATCCTGTTCTCCGTGCACCTATAGCTCGAGGTGCTGGGGATTACCAAGGTCGTGCTGGGTCACCTGCTGCACCTCCAGGTTCAAGTGGAGGGGCTGATGTTGCATCTCGTCAATGTCTATGCCCCGGCATCCGGCCCGGAGCGAGCATGTTTCTTTCGGTAGGCGTCCGCCTTACTCAGTTCTTTGGATCCTTGCGAGTGCCTGATCCTGGGCTTCAAATGCACTTTTGAGAAGCGAGACTGCATGGGAATCAAGCCGAGCCTGGCTGCTGTGGATGTCCTCAGGGAAAGCATAGCCCATCCCTCCCTGGTGGACGTCTGGGCGACCACACCCGGACGACAACTCTACATTCACTTTCCTCCGGGTGGAGGAACAACGGTCAAGCCATTCCTGATTGGATCACATTTACTTTTCTCGATGTCATCTTTCACATGCCCACTCCTCCAGCATTCGGCCAGCCCCATTCTTAAACCACCACTTGGTGGCTGTGACAGCCTCTCTTTCTTCGGAGAGGCTGGGGCCGGCCTATTGGCATTTCAATAACAGCCTGCTGGAGGATGTGGGATTTGTGGTGTCCTTCCAGGAGTTCTGGCTGGCCTGGCGGAAACAGAGACATGCCTTTTCTTCAGTGCGGTGGTGGTGGGATGTGGGGAAGGTGCGCACCCAGCTCTTCTGCCGGAGCCACACCCGGGGCACCAGCCAGCGAATGGATGTGGTTATAGAGCAGCTGAAGGGGAGGTTTTGGAGCTGGAGATGCTTCTGGCCGCCAGCCCTAGGGATTCACCCCTCTTTGAAGCATACCGGGAGAAGCTGGAGGAGTTCCAGGCCCTCAACGATCTTTGGGTCCAGGGTGCATTTGTTCGATCCCGCATCCGTCTCCTGTGGGAGATGGATTGAGGCTCCCACTTCTTCTACACCCAGGAGAAGAGGAGGGTGAAAAAGCACATCCTCTGCCTCTGGTTGGAGGATGGCGCCCCCCTCATGGATCTGGTGGAGCTGCCTCTCACTCTGGCCGAGTTCTCGGAAGCCCTCCGCCTCATGCCAACCAATAAATCTCCGGGCATGGACAGGCTGACCATGGAGTTCTACTACATGTTCTGGGAAATCCTTGGCCCAGATCTTGCCACTAGCTGGGCTGAGTCTTTGGAGAGCAGGGTCCTCCCTCTGTTGTGCAGGTGCGTGGTGCTTGCCTTGCTGCAGAAGAAGGGAGACCTCCGCGATCTCCCAAATTGGTGTCCCATCTCGCTCCTCAGCACGGACTATAAGGTCATGGCAAAGGCCATCTCACTGCAGCTGCAGTCCATGCTTGTGGACGTGGTCCCTCCTGACCAGACCTACACCATCCTGGGCCATACCATCTTCGATAATCTTTATCTGGTCCAGGATCTCTTAGAGCTTGGATGTAGGGATGGTCTGTCGTTCACACTCCTGTCCTTGGATCAGGAGAAGGCGTTCAACCGGATGGACCATGGGTATCTCTTGGGCACTGTGCTGGCATTCGGCTTCAAGCCCCAGTTTGTGGGGTTTCTTCAGGTCTGTACACCTCCGCAGAGTGTTTGGTCAGGCTCATCCAGACCCTGACTGCACCTGTCAGCTTTGGGCGAGGGGTGCGTCGAGGCTGCCTGCTTCCAAGTCAGCTGTACACTCTGGCCATTGAGCCCTTCCTTCATCTCCTTTGCAAGAGGTTGATGGGGTTGATGCTAAGTGAGCCAGAGATGCAGCTGGTCCAGGCAGCGTATGCTGATGACGTGCTTCTCATGGTCCAGGACCCGGACGACCTGATGCGGGTACAGGCCTGTCAAGTTGTTTATTCAGCAGCCTAAAAGGCTCAACTGGGTCAAGATCTCTGGCCTGGTGGTCGGGCCTGGGTGGCAGGCAAGCTCCCTCCCACCTGCACTTCAGGCCATCCAGTGGAGCACTGGTCCGCTGCTCTATCTTGGCATTTACCCTTCTGCCACACATCCTTCTCAACTGGAGAACTGGCACGGTTTAGCAGGCAGGATGACTGGGTGGTTGCGTGGCTGGATGGGACTGCTCCGGTGCCTCTCCCTCCAGTGCTTAACCAACTGGTCCTGTCCATGCTCTGGCATAGACTCAACACCCTGTGCCCGCCCCTGGTGTTCCTGACCAATCTCCAGAAGCTGGTTCTGGAGATTTTTTGGCCGGGACTGCACTGGGTCTCTGCACGGGTTCTCCATCTCCCCATGGAGGAGGGAGGACAGGACCTGACATGTATGCACACGCAGGTCCATGTCTTCCACCTCCAGGCCCTGCAGAGACTCCTTTACAGTGCAGGTGGCTTGGTGTGGAGAATATTGGCACATGCCTTCCTCTGCCACCTGCATAGGCTCCAGTATGACTGGCAGCTCTTTTTCCTCCATCGGAGAGGTCTTCCGCAAGACCTCTCCGAGCTGCCGGTCTTCTACCAGGATCTCCTCTGGATCTGGAGGCTGGTTTCAGCAACCAGGTCCTTTGTGGCCACCAAGGGGGTAGATCTTCTTGCGGAGCCCCTGCTACACAATCTCTATCTTCATGCGCAGGTGGCGGAGTCCTCTTTGGTGCGCCGGGGTTTGGTCCTGGTGGGAGTCACCAAGATAGGAGACCTCCTGGACTATGACCTGGAGGTTGAGTGGACCCCCAGGGGCTCGATCGGTGCATGGGGCTCTCCACCCTTATGATCCCCAGCATGTACTCCAGGAGGTGGAGTTAGCTCTGCCTCTCATGGCTCGGTCTTTCCTCGAGCGGGTCCTGCGAGAGGGTGTGCCCCACCTGCCCCTCACTCCAGGCCCTCCAGATCTTTCCATTGGCCCCCTGCCCATAAGCCTTCCTGGCCTCCCCTTCCTAGTACCTTGAGTCGGTTGCGTGCTATGCAGCTGGTTCATTTCCACACTACACCAAGGGACCATCTATACATGCTCATGCTGCACATGCTCCATTACCCCCCCCCTTGTGTCCTACCCTAATACTAAGTGGTGGGACCTTTTACCAGCAGTGGAGGGTGGGGAACCCCGGTGGGCCAGTTTATATTCCACCTTAGTCACACAGACCCCAAAGCTAAAATGACAAAATTGTTCTAAACACAGACACTCCCTGACTTATGCAAATTTTGCATAAGTCAGAAACGTATCTCTGACCATTACACAAAAAAAACCCCCAAAACCCACTCCTATTTCTAGCTTACACAACTTTTTCCATAAACTTGGATTTGCGTATGATGGGTTTACATAACTCGGGGAATGTCTGTATAGTTGTTTTTTTTTTGGGGGGGACCACAATCAGAACAAAAAAACAGTAAGTTTCCATAATATCCCCACCACCACTTTGACCACTTCCAAAAAAATTATAAGAGTGCTATAAACCCTACTGTTTCAGAGCTTAAACTAGCCTCGCACTAATAGGGGCTAGGAGAAAACTTCATGTTATTCCATAACTGCCCACTGCATGACTTCTTGTACCTTCCTCTGAAGCATCTGGTACTGTCATCCATGGATGATGGAATACTAGACTGAATGATCATTGATCGGTGTAATTCAGTAGGGCAATTCTTAAGTTCCTGCAAGACTGTTCTGCAGCCTTGATTAGAACAGTCACTACTAATGCAACCTCTCTAATAGGGCCAGGGTAGACACAATGCAAAGGTTGTGAGTAGGGCAAGTGAAACATTTATTACATATTATATTAGATGAATGTAATCAATCCAATCATACTAGAAAGCTAACACGTGATGGATACCATCTGAATGCTGGGCACATGTGCATAGGAGAAAGATTAGAGACATGCCAAAAGTGAAAGAGACCTTGTGAGACCAAAGAATCTTCCTCCTCAGGCTGCAAAGTGGCACAAGGTTATTCTGTGGCTAATCTTATAGCTCTTAGGGTGCAGTAGTCCCCATCACTCAGCATTACAAGGGCAAGTGTGGTTGCAGATTTCCTCAACCCTAACCTTCTACCAGTCTGCCCCATCCTACCCTGCCACGTAGGATTCACTAGGAGCTTCAAGGGATACAGACCTCTATCTACTCTCCACCCTATTGCAGCAAAGCCAGCGCAGTTCAATTTATCCTGTATTAGAATGATCACTTAAAACTGCACAATATTATGACTAGAAAAATGTTAAACATGTGGCTTTTTTAGTGCACAGGGCTTGGGAGTCATGAGGCTCAAGTCCAATACAGACTTCATCTCAGTTTCTCAGTTCTGCCAGCTGCAGGCTGGGATAACGGTACTTCACATCCGAGAGGCGTTCTGATGTCTCAGATGAACTGGGATTTTTCAAACACATGTGAGGGAGTTAGATGTCTAACTCACCTAGCTCCCTTCGGCGCCATTGAAAATCCCAGCCTCAGTGCTGAGGTGGCTTGCAATTATCCAATTTAAGACACTATACAAGTGCTTCCACTACTGTTACTACTTACCTATAGGCCCATTATTCAGAGCCTTTATGGCCCAAAGGGACCATGAGATCTCCCGTGCATCACAGGCCATTACATTTTGCCCTGTTACTTTTGTATTGAGCCCGATAACTTGTTTGACTAAAGTGTATCTTCCAGAAAGAGCCACATTTGCCTCTTCAGAACCTTTCCCTTTGGCTATTTGTATCTGGCTGTTCTGTCTAGTCGGACTCAGAAATCCTCCCTTCCCCGCCCCCCAGTCTGTGAGATGCAGGTGATTCCTTTGACATCCCCCTCAAACAGGCCCCAGGGCAGAATAGTCAATGGGCCCCCGCTGGTGCCCAGCAAGCTGCTGACTGCACTGCTGGGCGTGCTCTTCCGGCATGGCAAGGGCTTCAACATGCCAGCCTGCCTTTGCTGCTGCCTGTACCAATACCACTCTGCATGAGCCTAGGACCATAGATGCTGACTTCCAGGTTTCCCAAGGGGTACTTGACCCCTCCCCCTGCTCCATCCTAGGCCCCTTCCCCCAATGCCCCACCTCTTCCCACCCCTCTTCTGCCCCCTCCCTCGAGGGTGCCCCATATACAACTGGGGCCTCCCTATAGTTGAGGGGGCGCACGATCTAAAGGCCAGGTCACATGTTCTCCCACCCCATGCCCAGCCCAGGGCCACCATGCTCTCCCAACCCCACGTTATCTGCTTTGTTCTCCTGCTGCACCTGCCCCTCCTAGTCACTGCTCTGCAGCCCTGCCTGGCAGCTGCCTGAGAGAGCCTGGCTGGGGAGGAGGTGGCTTCCACTCCCTGCCCAGCTTGACTGCTGGGGACCTGGTTCCCGGGCAGAGCAGCATCTCAGCGGCAGCAATGGGCTGGTCCTGGCCCTTCCACTCCCAGCATCTGGGCCATGCGTCGCCCAGGCCCACCTCACCTCTTCCCACCCCCCGTTCCTCCTCTTCTCCCAGCACCTCTGGCACACCTCCAAACAGCTGACAATGGCAGGCGAGAGGCACTATGGGGGTGGACAGGAACGAGTTGATTGGCAGGGCCTGCCGCTGGCAGGAGGCACTGGGAAGGAGGGGCCCACCCGGGTAATATAAAAGGGCCCAGGCCTCTGGGCAATTGCCCCCTTTGCCCCACCCCCCAATTCCCCGTCCGCAGGCTTGCCCTCAAACACCCCTCCCCCCAGGGTTTTGTGGCATATTGGGCCACAGGGAATTAAAATCAGCAAAAGGAGTGGCTTTGTATCAAGGAGAAACACAAACAACTGTCACACAGAATGGATCCCTCAAAGACTGAACTCAAAAACCCTGGGTTTAGCAGGCAGTTGATTTCACAAAACAAATCGGGTCAATTTCTTGTTTTGATCCACTCCATCTATCTTTTACATCTTAGGCTGGCAGCAGACGGTGCAGTACGACTGCTAGCCACCGTCATCTCCTGGGTGCTCGGCAGAAGATGGTGCATTACAATTGCCTAACCATCATCATCTCCTGGCTGCTCGCCAGAAGATGGTGCAGTACGACTGTTAGCCATCGTCATCTCCTGGGTGCTCAGCAGAAAATGGGAATGACCTGGCTGAGTCACTCCCATGTCTGCCCCGACCGACCTCACTGAGGTCGGCTAAAAGAGCACCCAGGATTGAGATGACAATGGCTACCAATCGTAATGCACAGTCTGCTGCCAAAAGGCAATGAGCTGCTGCTGTGTAGCAATGCAGTCCCACTCTGCCAGCACCCAGGAGACATACGGTGATGGTGAGCTGAGTGGGCTCCAATGCTTGCCATGATATGGTATCTGCACAGGTAACCCAGGAAAAAAGGCGCGAAACCATTGTCTGCCGTTGCTTTCATAGAGGAAGGGAGGGAGAGGGGGGGCCTGACGACATGTACCCAGAACCACCCGTGACACTGTTTTTGCCCCATCAGGCATTGAGATCTCAACCCAGAATTCCAATGGGCAGCGGAGGCTGCGGGAACTGTGGGATAGCTACCCACAGGTATTCACAGTTCATCGCTCCAGAAGTAGACGCTAGCCTCGGTACTGTGGACACAGTCTGCCACCTTAAAGCACTTAGAGCATTTTGTGTGGGGACAAGCACAATCAACTGTATGAAAACGATTTCTAAAAAAAAACTTCTATAAATTCGACCTAACTTCGTAGTGTAGACATACCCTTGGAGTTCCCTCTTCTTCAGCTCCCTTCCAAGATCCCTGAAGTCTTGTATTATCTGCATAATTCCATGTAATGCAGAGAGTTTTTGGTTCCTATGGGGATCACCGCCAGGTGATTTCATAAGGCTGTCCAATCTTGCAGTTACATCTCCTATTTTTGCTCCAGGGAGAGAGCACACTGTCCTGTTGTGTTTGAATCTGTTGCTAAATGCTCTGTCTGCTCTTATCATTGAGTCAATCATGATTGTTTGCCTTTTTAGGAGGAAGAACCTCTATTGGTAGCCACTTGCTTCATACTTAATGGCCGTCCTTAATGGTATGTCCCCTGTAGCTTTCCGTTCTGTTCGTTCTTGGTAATTGACTCACTGAGTATCTGATAATGAGGATTCGATGCTTCTAGTTAGGTTGAATGCCTCCTGGCTCTTTCCCCTCCTGTTCTGAAATCACCAGTCCAGTTCTTTGTTTTTTACTCTCTCTCTAGTATCCTTTGCTATGATACATAGTGGTGAAATCTGGTGATCTGTACTGCTAGGATCAACCTGATTTAATTTATGCATATTGTCCACAAACATGAACAGATATTTTAATCACTTACTATTACAATAACTTTGTACTTTGTGGAAAGGGAACAGAGTACTGAGGTAGCTGTGTATGCAGTTAATTCTGATTACACAACTGGCAAAACTGTTGCATTAGCTGAACTTGTCAATCAGCATTTAAAGTAGACACTTTTATAACTGAACATGTAATAGCCATCCCCCTCCAGGAGATGTTGCTATGCTTTCAGCCAAAGGCCTGAAAAAGGCAGAGTGAGTCAGGGCTTCATTAACAGTGGCAAAGAATTAAGGAAAAAAAGTCTTATTCTCCTCAACCATGTAGTATTATGAAAGTGCATTAGAAAATTCAAGGCATTGGCCACAGCAGTTTGAGCAATCCTTCTAGAAGATATGGTCAGATGCATGATACAGTTAGCCTCTTAGAGTTGGTATGGCAACTTCCACCTTTTCACGTTCTCTGTATATGTGTGTGTATATATTATATGTTCCATTCTATGCATCTGATGAAGTGGGCTGTAGCTTATGCTCAAATTAATGTGTTAGTCTCTAAGGTGCCACAAATACTCCTGTTCTTTTGCGGATACAGACTAACATGGCTGCTCCTCTGAAACCAGTGTTTGGTTAGGAATTTTAACACTTGAGCAGCGTTTGATGCGTTAAAATAGATATAGTCTGGGTGTGCACGTGAGTGGGGATTGTCTTCTACTCCTTCAACCATTAACGAAAGCAAGTAATCTCGTTTAAGTCAATGTAAAGCAGTGGTGGGCAACCTGCGGCCTGTCAGGGTAATCCACATTGACTGTCCGCAGCTCCCAGTGGCCATGGCTTGCTGTTCCTGGCCAACGGAAGCTGCGGGAAGCCGCTCCCATTGGTCAGGAACAGTGAACTGGAAGCTGTGGGCAGCCGTGTCTGAGGACGGTCAATATAAACACTGTCTTGTGTCCCACCAGTGGCTTACCCCGACGGTCCATGTGTTGGCGACAGGTTGCCCACCACCAGTGTAAGGTCTATCCAAATAACTAAATATTGCAGGATTTGGCCTTTAGGTTGCAAAAATTGTGGTGCACAAACTGTCTAATAATAATAAAAACCCAACTTGCCTAGGCGGCATCCCTCCCTAGTTCTGCAAACAGTTTAGAAGAGGAGATGAAGTATCATTATCCCAGTTTTACAGATTGAGAAGCTGAGGTGCAGAAGGGTTATGTATCTTGCTGAAGGTCAGAAAGTAAATGCGTGGCACAATCAGGAATACAACCCAGATTTCTATGCATCTCTTGCACCCTCACGACTAGACCATGCTGCCTCTTCATACTGTTTAATGCAGTGTCTTCCAAGAGTCAGGGGCACTACTATAGATGAACAAACAATTCTCAGAGCTCCTAACTTCAGTTGAAGTTACGGATGGAAAAGTGTCACTAGATTCTCTACTGTATTTGTGCAAGGAGAAGCTGAGGAACAAACTTTAAAAAAAAATCTTTAGAAAAAGAACATGAGACAAGGAGAAGGATTTATAGTAGTGTGGGTTTGTGGGAGGAGAGAGAGATAAGGACACAGAAGGAAACATTGCATTATGATAGAAAAATAACAAGTTAGATTTCTCCTCAAGACAAAGAAAATTGACTGCACTGGGGTTTGTGGCTGTGCCGTGGGGAACTGACAGTTTCAGTGGCATGTAAAGAACAGCCCCACAAAGCTAGAGCAGTAGTTTGTTTTTTCATCTTACATGCCAGAGAAAACAAACACCATGCACAATCACTGCTTGCTACAGCAATTCCGTGGAGTCTAGCTTCCTCCAACACATCCATTAGTATAAATCATTTAAGCTAAGATTAAGGGCAACAGAAGAGGTTGACTAAGATAGTTATGGGCTCTTCCGGTTGAATTGTTTATCCATATTTTACTTATTGTATTACAGCAATGCCAAGAGACACCAAAGGCCTCCATTGGCGTCAGCACTGTACATACACAGTCCCTGCACTAAGGACAAAAATACCCACGTCACAAAAGTCAGAGAAGAGAGGAGATAGAATGAGGATAAACAGCTCCTGTTTGTCCCTTTGTCAACATTTGTCATCTGTAAGGTTAAGATTATGTCATGGGTATTTTTAGTAAAAGTCATAGACAGGTTGTGGGCAATAAGCCAAAATTCACAGAAGCCCGTGACCTGTTCTTGAGTTTTACTAAAAATAGCCCAGGCATGGAGGAAGACTAATAATCAGAGCCATGCCAGAGGTTGACCACCAGCCGCTGCTCCAGCCCCACGGCTGCTCCCTCAGCAGGAGCTGACTGTTGGCCACTGCTCCAGGCTAGACTCTTCTCCTGACCCAAGCCACTTCTCTGGTTCTGGGGGCTGACTGCTAGCTTGCTGCTCTAGCACTGTGGGCTGCTACTCCTGAGTTGGGGCTGACAGCTGCTCGAGTCCCGGTGCTGCAGCAGACTGAAGCCAAAGAAGTCACAGAGGTACATTATAGTCATGGAATCTGTGACCTCCATGACAACCAGATCCTTAGCCATCTAGGTATATTGTGAGCACAAGTATGTTTATTTATGAGTATAACTGAGTCCTAAGTTCCTAAACCATTTTAAAAATTACTAAACCATGTGTCAGATAGCTCATTTGTGTCCTATCCTATGTCAGCAAGTGCCACTGGTACAGGAATTTCACTTCTCTACAATTTTACCAGCCAAGACGGTGTATGTGCTGTAACAGCCCCTATTCAGGGAGCAACTTAAACAAATTAATTTTAGGTATGCTGTGACATTATCCAGGATACAATCTGGACTGTGGTATAGTTGCGTCCCCTCAATTCTCCAACCTGTGGTGTCTTTTTCACTGCTTTGCAGTGAGAGCAACCACTCCTGGTCTGCCCATACACAGCCTCCAGCATGTAAATTACTACCATACCACGCTGAGATATAAAGCAACACCAGCAAATTCCCAATCCCAGACTTGTCACCAGAAATGTGTGTCTTGTACTACCCAGCTCTCCCCTTCTGGACAATACAAGCTCATAGAAAGTCTGTCATTTTATTAATAGAAAATGATATGCATAAATCCTGTTATCTCAAATGAAGTTTCCCAAATACTTCAATCCGAAGACACACTGGTTTAGGTAAAACAAGTTTATTAACTACAGAAAGATAGATTTTAAGTGATTACAAATAAAGATACATTTTAGTCATGGGTATTTTTAGTAAAAGTCATGGACAGGTCATGGGCATTAAACAAACATTTATGACCTTGACTTGTACTATATACCCCTAATTAAAACTTGTACTATATACCCCTAACTAAAACTTGGGCCAGGGGGCGGCATGTAGCCCAGGACCCCTGCTAGTTCGAGGGGTTGGGGGAGGAGAAGAGTTGGCGGGGCTGGCAGGCTCCCTACCTGGCTCTGCACAGCGCCCCAGAAGCAGCCAACATGTCCCTACAGCTCCTAGGGGGAGGGAAGGCCAGAGGGGGTCCATGCACTGCCCCTGCAATGAGTGCGAGCTCTGCAGCTCCCATTGGTTGGGAACTGCAGCCAATGGGCACTGTGTGGGCAGTGCCTGCAGGTAGGTGCAGTGCACAGAGCCCCCTGACCCCTCTACCTAGGAGCAGCAAGGACATGCTGGCCAATTCTGGGGCACCACCACACACCCCAACCCCCTGCCCCAGACCTGAGCCTCTTCCCACACCTGAACTATTGCTGCTGCTGGCCACGGGCTGCCCAGGCTGCTTGGGCAGCCCCAGAGAGCCAGCTGTATCGGCTTCTATAGAAGTCACAGAATCCGTGACTTCCATGACCACTGTGACAGAAAACATAGCCTTAATTACAGGTAACAAGGCATAAAGTCAGAACTGGTTACAAAGAAATAAAAGGTAAAATACAAACTAATACTTAACAAGCTAAGTAAACTTAAAGCAAAAGGGTCTCTCTCTCCACAAGTTCTAGTACCGCAGCAATTGAAGGCTAGCTTTAAAATCTTGGTGCAAAAAGAGGATTAGTGATCATGTGTGCACTGTCATGGTTCCTGCTCCCACAGGGTCAGAACCCTCAGTTAAAGGGGCTGGACCTTGTTATTTTCTCTGCTGCTACTCCTACTGTTACTGGGGAGCTGACCAGCAAGAGGACGCAGAGATAGAGACAAATGGCAATTCGAGATAACCAGGGATACTGTTGAACTGGCCTTTCTATTGCCACCTCCAAGCAATGAACTAATGAAAGGCTAATTGCTGCCAAAAAGGGAACCGCTACAGAATTCTCAATAGATGTTAAGCGTGAAGATGTTAGGGGTAGCCTGTGATACATCCAGATTTGGATTCCAATTCAGGAAAGACAGTACAGACTTAAGTGCTTTCCTGAATTGGGACACGGGCTTCAGAAAGACAGTTGATATTTTCCCCAGGGCTTGGAGGATGGAATTGTGTCAGCTGACATCTACAGGAGGCTAGTATCTGCTCTTTAATACAACCTTTTCTATCAATGTAAAACCTTTTAGATGACAAGAGAAAAATGGTAGCTTCTTAGGGCAACATTAGCTTTCAAAAATGTCCATTTCCAGTACATGAAAGAGTGCTATGGCTCTGGAGTTAACATATTGGTGTAACAGTCTCTCCCTCATAACCATTTCCAGAAGGATATCTGCACAATATGAAGAAATGCCACACTTACAAATTAACCTGACAGTCCTCTGCTGAATTATACATGACTGGGAGTGTAGTTTTATGTCAAAGATGCAGCTCTGAGCCCTTGAATCTGTTCTATTTGATCCATTCCCCAGAAAGTTGTTCTAGATATAATTACATTCCCTTCCTGCGGACAGATCTCCAATATAAAATCCTCCTTACAACTTTCTGTTGGATGTCCTCTGTACACATAGTAGTTGTAATGCTTACAGACCAGATGCCAGCTCATGCCAAGGCCCCTAGCCCTCACTGAACACTGACAAATGCATAGCTGGAAACAGTCTAGCTCACCTGTGTGTTAATATTGTTAAAAGAGATGTTAAGTTTATAAAAATATGTTTAGTGTTTGGACTTTATGAAATGCTTGTGAGTTGCTGCATGCTTTAATCTCACCTACAATATCTGTATCCCATGCTATATCGTAATACTGAAGTGTTTGTGGCGTAACTATAAAAGTGTTTGCAATGAAACTGGAACTGTCTTTTCCCCCGCCCCCCTCCCCTCGCTTCCCCAGTCAAGAGAGAAGCATTACCAAGTGTGAAATACTATTACCATATAATAATTACCGTAAGTGGTGTCATCTCCTGCCCAACAAAAGAAGGCCCATAGACACCAGATGAACCATTGTGGAATATCAGTGGACAAAAACTTTGTTGATTGCTCCCCCCACGCACACAAGGAGGGGATGTCCACAAACCCTCATCCCATCAGAGTTTGAACTTTGGAGGAAGGGAATAAAAATTCTCTGACCAGAAGGAACTGTATCACTATGCTACTTGAAGTTTGGAGAGGACAATATTTCTAAGCTTAAGCAAGGGATGACCAAGCTGCTTAGCTTGGGTTAGCGTAGAGCGGGGGTCCCCAACGCGGTGCCCGTGGACGCCATGGCGCCTGCTGGGACATTCATATGTGCCTGCCTACTGGCCGCCGGACAAGCAGCTGCCGAAATGCTGCTGAGAAGTGGCAATGTCAAGAAGCGCTACCGCTGAAATCCCACCGAACTTTGGCGGCGATGCCTCTTGATGACACTCCTTTGCGGCAGCCTTTTGGCAGCAACGCCTCTTGACGTTGCCGCTTCATGGCAGCATTTTGGCGCCTGCTTGTCCAGTGGCCACGGTCCTCAGCGGCTAGTCATCCGGCGCCCACCCCATGGAAAAGGTTGGGGACCACTGGCCTAGAGGATGTATAGAACTTGCATGTTACAGAAGTTTCTATTACCTTTTGAAACCTAAGACTGCAACTCGTGTGTATATGTTTACCTGCTTTAACCTTGTAAATAACTTTTCTTTCTAGTTAAATTTTTAGTTAATTGGCTACAAGCATATTTGGTGAGAGATTTAAAGTGCAATTTACCTGGGATAAGTGACTGGTCCCTTGGGACTTGGAGTAACCTGAATATCGTTGTGATTTTTGATGTAGGGGACCATCTATCACAAAAGACAGGATTGCCTGAGTGGCAAAATAGTCCAGAGTGCCCAAAGGAGTGTCCATGTTAAGGCCTGAGGAGTTCACACTTGATACTTGGTTGGTGAAATTTACAGAACACAGCCAGTTTGGAGTTTGTGCCTGGTTTGTAACAGTCTGCCCTGAAGTCAGCATCCACATTTGTAAGCAGTCTAGAGTGGCTTGACAGTAATTTTCCATTATCTGTCATTTCTTTTATCTGTGTTGGGATCCTCCTCCTTGTTTGTAATACTGCACCAAACTCATCCCTGGTGTAAATCCATTAACTTAAATGGAATTATACCAGGGATGTATTTGGCCAGATACTATGATGAATATGTGCAGATACTACTTTGCCAGCAGGTGATGAATGGAGCCAAATTTTTAATCTGTGCCCATTAAAGTGCCTACATAATTTGCTAGTGCATCTATTTGCATGCACAAGATGCCACATTTGTGGGAGCAAATCTACATTTGTGCCCTCAACACAATATAATCTGAGACAACTGAATGTGCACAGAAATGCCCACCAGTGCATACACATGTGAAAACTCACATGTGCTCACAGAACTGGCAGACTGTGGAGGCCTGAAGCTGAGAATCTGACCCGGTCACTGCTTGCGTAAGGGTAGAGATCTGTTGACTTAATTCTGACAATTTACATCAAATGAGGATCAGGCCCATGATGTTTAGCTTGTGTGAAAAGAGCTACAGGTTGAATAGACATCTACTAGTGAGTGGGGGAAACAAGGACAGGTTCTTATCCCAAAAATACTCCAATCTCAAACAGACGAAGGAGAAAGGAGATAGTTAAAAAGTATTTTTTTTAAAATTAGTTTTACTCAAATGTCCAATTTTCACATTGTGTCTCAGTACTCTCCTTAACTGCTACTCTTTTTAAATGGTGTTTGGAACACTTGCCTAAAATGGTCCTTTTATTTGACTCCACACCTAACTACTATTTTTAATGTTTCCAGGACTAGAACTCAGGTATTGTGGTTCCCAACTCAGTGCCCCTATCCACTAGGACATGCTGCCTCTCAAAGCCTTTCCCAACTCTCTTGTTTTCAACCTTTGATAATTGTTCTGCAAACCTAGCCTTGGGACCTAGTCCCAATGACATTACCATTAATTGTCCTGTTAGCATCAGGTTTGGATTCAAGGAGGCTACATACAGTGACATATGTTTTCAGGACAAAGTTGTATGTTCAGGAGTTTTTTTAGTTTACATCCTTGTCCACTTAAAATAGGAGTGAGTGTTTTTAGCATGACAGCAGCCCCTTTCCCTACCTCCCAGTTCTTAGCACTTGTTTATCCTTTACATGCTGACCTCTTACCCTTCCTCCCCACTCCCTCATGACAGTATGATAAATGAATGGGGTGAGGGGAGAAGAGTTCCCTTTTATGCACACCCAACCAGCCAGCTAGCTATAAAACCACTCTTAGTAGCTGTTCTCTACTTGCTTTACCTGTAAAGGGTTAACAAGCCCATATGTAAAAGGAAAGGAGTGAGCACCTGACCAAAAGAGCCAATGGGAGAGCTAGAACTTTTTTAAAATGGAAAAAAAAACTTCCCTTTGTGTGGTGTTGTTCTCTGGGAAATAGGGGAACAGTTATGCTGTGAGAACCTGAAAGCCAGCTATGAAAAACCATCAGATCATACCTAAAGATTCCTGTGGCACCTTATAGATTAACAGATGTATTGGAGCATGAGCTTTCATGGGTGAATACCCACTTCGTCGAATGCATGTATAAAGCTTATACAGGATAAACTCATGTATTGTCTGCCCTCCATAGCACTGAGAGAGATATACTTCCTAGCCATAAAAGTAGCAATTTCACAGCACATTTTACGGAGTTCCTAGCTTTTGTCTACACTGAGTATTTGTTTTGGTTTTTTAAAAATATTATTTATTTAGCATGGATATAGCTGAACGAATATCAAACCTGCTAGATGTGCTGCTCCAGTGTAAGAAGTGGCATCTTACCTTGTCATGAGTAAGACAGTGACAACACTGGGGTTTTAGACTTTTTTGGTATGCAAATTGGCTTTATATAATAGGTGACAGTCTCTGCATGAGAGATCAGGGTCCGTATGTAACTGGCCTTTCAACCCTGTGATCCTCACAAGTACCAGTTTGCTTTATTGTGACTCTTTATGGATTTTTTAATATTGTCTCGTCAGTTACCAGAGCTTAGCCACTGTAAGAAAGAAATCAGAAGAGAGGAATAGCAATGAGAATGATTTATGCTGCTCATGCTTGAGAGAGGGGCTTCTGCAGGCTAGAAATTTGCTCATCTCAATGTGCTAGTTCACACTGACTGTTTGCACTGAATAACTGATGGAGGGAGAAAGCAACTGACTCAGGACCTCTCAGTTGCGTTAACTACATTTTAATATTGTGTGTGATTAAACAAAGTTTAGTTTCTTATTGGCACCATCTTTTACTAAAAAAGTTTCCTGTGCATGTTCAGTTCATAAATCCTCCATAATAAATTTGCAATACATCTTCAGTTTTGAAGAACATTTTGACATCGACATAGCAGGAAATAAAAAGCCATCTTATCAATCAGTTTCAGCTCTATAACATAAACATGTCCCCTTTCAGTCATTTGCTCATAGGAGAAATTTTTTTGGTATCAGAATTGCTCAATTTTTGCACACAAAAGGATTGGGAAATTAATTGTTTCATAGCAACCATAGATAGAAGAATGAAGCAGAAAGAAGTTACACTTCTGACCAATCCACACATTCACCCTAAGGCTGCTGATACAGTACATAGCAGATCTTGTGCTTTGTACTGTAGAACCAAAAAGGAGCCAGCATGGCTAAACAAAGTAAAAAGCAGTGAGAGGCAAAAAGGCATCCTTTAAAAAGCGGAAATTAAATCCTAGTGAGGAAAATAGAAGGGAGCATAAACTCTGGTAAATGAAGTGTAAAAATATAATTAGGAAGGCCAAAAAAGTATTTGAGCAGCTAGCCAAAGACTCAAATTTTTGTTATTACTTTTTAATTACATCAGAAGCAGGAAGTCTGCTACACAACCAGTGGGGCCACTGGATGGTTGAGAAGCTAAAGGAGCACTCAAGGATGAGAAGGCCATTGCAGAGAAACTAAATAAACTCTTTGCATCTGTCTTCATGGTTGAGGATGTGAGGGAGATTCCCAAACCTGAATCCTTCTTTTTAGGTGACAAATCTGAGGAACGGTTCCAGATTGAGGTGTCATTAGAGGAGGTTTGGGAACAAATTGATAAACTAAACAGTAATAAGTCACCATGACCAGACGGTATTCACCCAAGAGTTCTGAAGGAACTCAAATGTGAAATGGCAGGACTACTAACTGTTTGTAAACTATCATTTAAATTAGCTTCTTACTAAATGACTGGAGGATAGCTAATTTCATGCCAATTCTTAAAAAGGGCTCTAGAGGTGACCCAGGCAATTACAAGCCGGTAAGCCTGACATCAGTACTGGGCAAACTGGTTGAAACTATAATAAAGAACAAAATTGTCAGACACATAGATGAACATAATTTGTTGGGGAATAGTCAACATGATTTTTGTAAAGGGAAATCATGCCTCACCAATCTACTAGAATTCTTTGGGGGGGGGTCAACAAGCATGTGGACAAGGGGGATCCAGTGGATCTAGTGTATTTAGATTTTCAGAAAGCCTTTGACAAGGTCCTCACTAAAGGCTCTTAAGCTAAGTAAGCAGTCATGGGATAAGAGGGAAGGTTCTCTCATGGATTGGTTACTGGTTAAAAGATAGGAAACAAAGGGTAGGAATAAATAGTCAGTTTTCAGAATGGAGAGAGGTAAATAGTGGTGTCCTCCTGGGATCTGTACTGGGCCCAGTCCTATTTAATATATTAATATATGATCTGGAAACAGGGCTAAACAGTGAGGTGGCAAAATTTGCAGATGATAAAAACTGCTCAAGATAGTTAAGTCTCAGTCAAACTGAAGAGCTATAAAAGGATCTCAAAACTGAATGACTAAGCAATAAAATGGCAGATGACATTCAATGTTGATAAATGCAAAGTAATGCACATTAGGAAACAATCCCAACTATGCATATAAAATGATGGGGTCTAAATTAGCTGTTATCACTCAAGAAAGATCTTGGAGTCATTGTGGATAGTTCTCTGAAAACATCCACTCAATGTGCAGCAGCAGTCAAAAAAGCAAACAATGTTGGGAATCATTAAGAAGGAAAGATAAGAAGACAGAAAATATTATATAGCCTCTATGTAAATCCATGGTATGCCCACATCTTGAATACTGTGCAGATGTGGTTGCCCCATTTCAAAAAAGATATTGGAATTGGAAAAGGTTCAGAAAAGGACAACAAATATTATTAGGGGTATGGAACGGCTGCCATATGAGATGAATAATAAGACTGGGACTTTTCAATTTGGAAAAGAGATGACTAAGGGGGGATATGATAGAGGTCTATAATCATGACTGGTGTGGAGAAAGTAAATAAGGAAGCGTTATTTACTCCTTCTCACAATACAAGAACTAGGGGCCACCAAATGAAATTAATAGGCAGCAGGTTTAAAAACAAACAAAAGGCAATATTTTTTCACACAATGGACAGTCAACCTGTAGAACTCCTTGCCAGAGGATGTTGTGAAGGCCAAGACTAAGAGGGTTCAAAAAAGAACTAGATAAATGTATGGAGGATAGGTCCATCAATGGCTATTAGCCAGGATGGGCAGGGATGGTGTCCCTAGCCTCTGTTTGCCAGAAGCTGGGAATGAGCAGCAGGGGTTGGATCACTTGATGATCACCTGTTCTGTTAATTCCTTCTGGGGCACCTGGCATTGGCCACTGTCGAAAGACAGGATACTGGCTAGATGGACCTTTGGTCTGACCCAGTATGGCTGTTCTTATGATTAAAGATTGTATTGGAGACATATTTATACAATCCAGAGCCCCATAATACTAGAAATGGCTCTTCTAATTAGTTGCTTTAGACATTGGTAATCAGTCTGAGTTGTAATGGGGCACAAATCTACATTAAAATCAAGTATATCTGGTGCTATATTATGTCACTGATCAGGAATTAAGTATTAGAAATAATCTCACACTGAAAACCCTGTAACTCTGTAGAAATATTTGGCATTTCTCTTGGCTTTTTCTCATTGTTTGTTCACCTCTATTTCACTGAATATATTACAAATATTAGCAATGAGTTTTCAGCTGGCTGCTAGAAAACCTTGTGGATTCCACACTCCTTTAGTTGCTGCACTGTTTTGAATGACAATACCGTACTAATGAGTTGCTTCTCAATAGCTGCAGATGTCCAGGGAACACAACAGAGGCCTTCAAATAGTCCTTTTTTGTTTTGGCCTAATAAAAAAAAAGTCTAATACTAGCAACCACTCTTGTCTCTGGAGACTCTTGAGATGGTTCAGATGCCCAGATAAAGTGCCCCCTATTCAACAGTACCTACATGATGGCACGATCAGCAGAGTCTGGCAGCTAAAATTATATCTAGCCCTTTGAGTATTATAAATGGAATTAAGCAGGGTGTGTCATTACCCAATCACTAGTTTGAGCTTGTTTGCCAAATTTAGAAGAGGCAATTTGTGGCCTGCAGGTCGGAAAGTTGATTAGACTTTGCTCAGGCAAACTCTTTAATGAGAGCTTTCAGCACCTTTGTTGACATATGCAAGTGGCAGAGATTAGAGTACTCTTTACAGAAGAATGTGCACTTGTAGACCACTCAAAGCAAGACCTGATAACATCTTGCTTCGCAACTGCCTCTGTAAACCTGCACTTGACAGTCAGCTTTTCAAAAATGGATTTACCAACCAGACCCAAACAAGACATATCAGGATTAGCTGTAATGCAGAGAGACAAGATTTACCTGCTGTGCAGTTGGCCTAACTGTGCTCTCAGGAGGATAAGAAATCACTTATCCAACAAGTAACATGTCTACACAACCAAATGCAATTGTTAAAGCAACACTGCATTCACCTTCATATAAAGATTAAACTTTACAGGGCAGTAGAGCTTTCCCACATTATTGTGTGGAGTAGACACACTCTTCAGTCAATCGTGGATATAAAATGGCAAGGTAAAACAGATAATGCTGCCTTTGAGCATACTGGTCTCCTTAGCAGGCAGGCAAGGCTGGATGATAGAGAAGCCAATTATATGGAGAGGTCATCTCCTATAAATGGAGGAGTAGGGTTTCCCCATTTGTCAGCTTCTCACACAATTGCTTCTAGGCCATTTTTCCATGCCACTGCTGCTGCCACCCCCTCCTCCCTCCCATATATACATTTCTGAACTAAATCACCAAAGCCCTTACTCTGCCCACATTTAAGTCCCTCATACAAATCCACTACTGTTATGCTCCCTACAGGAATCCTGTTGACTTTTATTTTATATTCTACTTTTAGTCTTTCCTAGAGATCATGAGCTCCTCAAAGCAGGGACCATCCCTTCTTGAATACTTTGAGAGTGCTTAGTACATTTGTCACTATAAATTAAAATAGACCAGTGCAATTTGCTCCATAGTGAAGTTGCTCCATAGGGAAAGTCACATGGTCAGAAAAGGAAAAATTGAGATTTACCTCAAAGGGAAATGACACTATTATGTAATACTCTCCCGGGGCCCCCTGATCCCCAAGGGTGCTAGATCCCTTCATTGCACCCTCTTTAGGATCAGTAGGTCCTGAGTTCAAGTGTGATGCCTCCACTTAATGGCCAGATGCATAAACTAACAAACTAGAATATCCATGAGGGGTTCTAATAGGGAATCAAGGGATCAGATAATTACATTGCTTTCTGGGAATACAGAGAAGTGAATTACAAGAAGGGGAATGGAATGCTTGTTTGATATCTTTCAAAGACCCAACCAATCCTGTGGCCATGGACATTAGAAGCCCACAAACTAAGTCAATATAACAAGAGCCTCCCACACCCACAGAGTTATTTCATGGGCCTTATGTGGGTGACTCAATTGGAGTCCCTTGCTGGAAGCTAACAGCTCTCCCTTTTACCAGGAGTGAGTCCTTGGTGGCCTCAAGCTCTGGCCATCCACTGGCTCCTGATGCAGGGAGGTCTACAGGGTGCTACTAGCAGGCAGTTCTGAAAAGGACTCTTGTCCTGTGTGGCAGAGTAGCTCAGGAGCCATGTCCTCTCTGGCTGCTCTAACCTGACCACCACCAGCAACTCTCTAGTCACAAGGTCCCTCCCAGGGTCACCTCACATGCCTGGGCAGTCCCACAATGTGGAGGCTCTGTGGTGCCTGCAGATAATTGCTCTACTTTTCTATGGGACTCCCTGGTTGAGGCCCCACAGTCTGTATGTCCCTCAAGCACAGGTGAAGCAGGAAGTCTCTGTTCCAATCTCTGCCTCTGTGGAAGCTGATGAAAGATGTTTTGCTATAGCCCCCAAATTGGCAAGGAGACTATGCATATAATAGCCACAGACATTCTCTTAGGCTTTGTCTGCACTAGCACTTTTGTCAGTAAAACTTGTCAGTCAGGGGAGTGGGGGAAAAAAAAACAATCTCACTCCTGACTGACCTAAGTTTCACCAACAAAAGCGCTGGTGAGGATAGCGCTAGGTCAGTGGGAGATGGTCTCCTGGTGACGTAGCTACTGCCACTCATTGGGGTGGTTTAATTATGCTGATAGGAAAGTTCTCTTACCTGCAGATAATCCTACCCTGGCAATAACAGATAAAAATTCTACTGAAAGAAGCACCACCAAAATCCCCCTTCACCCATGCCCATCTCTCTGGGCCAGGGAGAAGAGATGTCTTCCCGTTCTCTGAAGGTTAGTAAGTTTGGAATGTGGTGGACTAGGTACAGGGTAATGGGGGCACAGGAGTTCCAAAGGCAAGGGCCCAAACTGACAACACCCCCATAGCTGTCCCTCTTTTTAATACCAATGGTGCTCTAGCGCAGGTGCCTCTGCCTGCAACTCTGGGAGTACGCACATCAGTCATGTGGAAAAGAGACAAGCTTTGTGGTAGACCCTAGAGCAAAGGACATACAGAACATGACAATAAGCCATAGCTGCTGGAGAAGCTTAGAGAGGGTGGTGTTTTCTTCTTTAAAAAGAAAGTGCTTTATTGGAGCTGTTTGTCTCTCTTAAAGCCAACTGCTTTAGTTTGGCTCCTACCACCTCTTAACTAAAGACCTTTCTGTTGCACTGCTGGGGGGTTTCTGGGGTGGGGGACCCTGACAGCTTTCATACTTTTTTTTTTTTTAAGAGTGACTCAAAATAGGTTCTTCTCTGAAGATTTGAGCTTTCATTTGAAATGTTCCAACATTGCAGTGCTCTTATAAGCAGCTGATCTTTGAAATAAAATCCTGCCTTGAAGACAGAATGCAAGAAATCTTGTTTTCTTAGTTTAATAAAAAGTCATTAAGGGAATCTGACAGAAGAAGAAGTAGTTTCTTCAAACAAAGGCTCACAAAAAGGCTTATGGAAAAGTACTGTTCATCTGATCCTATTACTTTCCCAGTGGATAACAAACTGAACAATTGACCTCAGCTGAAACATCTTATTTAAGGTTGAGACCACTGAAATGAATGGCCTCCAGAAATAAGTGACCACAGCAAGATTGACAAAAGAATGTAATTCACTTCCCCATCATTCTCCAGTTCCAGCTTTAGAAGAGAGGAGATATCTTTTCTTTGGGCTTCTTGTGATGCAGTTTAACACTTTCCCTTTCGGAATGGGGGGATGGATGGGGATTGTGTCTTTTTGGCAGGGGTGAGAGAATCTTTATATCAATCTGTGATGTTTGGCACATGGCTTGGTTTTTCCTGTAATAGCTACACTATAGCAACCCATGTTCTTTATCCCTGTGGGGGGCTATTAACCCATTAATAGGATATAGATATTCCCAGAATGTATAATTATCTTTCCAGTCGAGATAAGCGGAGATGGTATATTGGATGGCCAGTCCAAAGCAGCAGGGAGTTGGTGCTGTTTGCACAGGAGGTGAAACTTTAGAACTGCATGAAGTCTACATGCTGCTGGCAGAGACCATAGTGTCAGTTCTCCAGATGCTTTATGTAGCTATTTTAAAGGACTGAAAAACCACATTGGATTCCACAGGCAAACGTTCTGGAGGCAGAGGAATGGTTACCCATCCCAGCACATCACTTTTTTGTTCTGATCAGCTGGAAGTTCTGGTGCCATGTGATCAAACCTGCTTCTGTGGACTAACAAGATGGGAAGGCCAAGCTGATTCTAAGTAATATGTGCTGCTGGCTACATTATACACACTGATGTACCTTGTACAGGGACAAATATTATGAACTAGGAATGTACATGGTCTATTTATTGAAAGAGCATTCACTAGAAGACTTGGATTCTGTTCCCAGCACTGGCACTGATCTGCTCTGTGACCTTGCTGTGAGCCCTGGATTCCCTCAATTCCAACTGGCAGAGAGCCCCCAAACCATAACTCATCATGCCTGACAGTCCCCCATACTGCACTGTTGTCATAATATACATCCCGAAGGTATCAAGTAAGTATCACATGTGAACAGGTAACATGCTGGTCCTGAAAAAAACATTGTACAGTGTATGTATGGACTGTATACAAAATGTTGTGTGTTGGAAATGTGTTCTTAAAATGTGATTGGGAGGCAGAGCCACAGACAAAGGAATGTGCATATTTACCTGTCTGACTGGCTTGATCATAGGCAGAGAGCAACAGAAGTACATTTACACAGAAGGTAAACAAAGCCCTCAAGCTAGACAAGCAGGGGAGAAGGCGGCTTAACAGTCACACTGGGAGACCGAATCTCCCTCCCCGCCCGCCTCAGAAGCCTTCCTGGCTCTTGAAACAGACAGTCCATTCTGGATAATAAAGTGGCAAAAAAAATTAATGATTCATCATTGAGGGGACAATACTGTACAGCAGCCTTTGAACTACTTATGACACTAGTAGACTAGGTGCCAGCTCATGCCAGAGCTTCAGGCTGATTTACTTGTGTATTAGTATAGATTAGTGATTGTCAGATGAATAAGTATTTGGTATTTAAACTTCATGAAAACTAATTGGATGTTATTTGCATAGTTTTCACTTATCTTTATCCCCCTATAATTAGTACAAACATTTACATTGTGTACACTCCTGTAACTAAATAACCTACCAAATGAGCAAGAAGCCTAGTAAAATGCAAATGAAGAACTAACAGAAAAGTGTTAATTTCAAAGCAAGTAGTCACTGCGTGTGATGATCGGGGGTCAAAGACTCAAAAAGCATCCCTCACTCTCTATCACCAGAGGAAGAGCTGACGGGGGCGAGGGGGTAGGTGGTAGTGACCCTGGCAGCTTGTTTTCTCTAAGAAGAAACTCTACGTATGGATTCAGGGAGCGATCCTTCATCTCTGTACTGCTTGGATTTGAATAGTGCAGAATAACTGAACAAGACGACCAATCCCCTGAGTTACTCTGGGTAGCCCTGGTAGACTTTTGGGAAACTGACAGATGACTTACATTGCTGCCACCATTTGGAATTATATAGACTTATTCACCTGTACATATATTTTACCTACTTGAATCTCTCAATAACTCACTCCTTTTTGTTAGCTAATAAACCTACAGCATTGTCTACCAGCATCGTTTTTGGGGTGAGATTTAGAGTACCAGCTGATCTGGAGTAAGTGATTGATTGATCTCTTGGGACTGGGGGCAACCTGAATGTGGTGTGATTTTTTTTGGTGTAAGTGACTTTTTAATCAAACACTCCAATTTGTCTGGGTGGTCAGATAGACTGGAGTGTTAAAGGGGCTGTCTGTGATGCCATGGTAAGACTGGTATAGTGATCCAGGAGTTCACATTTGTTTCTGGCTTGATAAAATCTAATTATGGAACACACCACCAATTTGGGTGTCTGCCTTGTTTTCTGACAGTCTGCCCTGAGGGAGGCACACTCAGTTGTGAGCCACTCTAGACAGTGTGACACTTATGAAAGCTGGATCCCTCTTGACCTGAAAGGTAAGGTGTTGGTAATTTGATGTAAATAAGGGCTTGTCTACACCATGCAGCTTTTAGTGACAAGGCTGTGTCAACACAGCCTTATTGCTAAAAGTCAGCACGTGTAAACGCTCTGTCGGTACTTTGTCGACACTTTTGGTGACAAAATACTTCCAGCCCTGCGAGCAGCATTAGCTTTGTCAGCCAGAGAGCACTCCTGCCGACAAAGCTGCATTCACTCTGCCACTTGCATCTGCAAAACTTTTGTCTTCCGCGGGGGGGCTTTCAGTACTCATGAAAGACAAAAGTTTTGTCAACAACTTTGCAGTATAGACATACCCTAATAAGAGAACTGCTTAGGCAAAGATTGTAACTTGTTAAAATTAAGTTTTAGTCACTAGAAAACTTGTTTTGTTTACTTATAACCATAGTTGTCTTTTATTCTTCCTTAGTATCACTTAAATCTCCATTCTTTGGAAATAAAAACTCAGCTTTGTAATAAAAAGAATCTCTCAGTACTGTGTATTAGTTGAGCTGTGGGCTCACCCTCCACTACTAACGGGATGGTGTGTACGCTGTGTCTTAGGAGACAGCTAAGAACTTTTGAAAGTGTCTAGTTGAAGGGACTGGACACTGCAGGGAGACATCACTGGGGAACTTGCAAATTGGGGTTCACTGATTGTTACCTGCAAGGCAAGGTTTAACTGACAGAGTCTTGAAGAGTTTGCTGGCAAGGCAAGCATGCTGGGGTGTCACAGAACCAACACACAGCTAAGCAGCAGCAGACCTCACTCCTGCTGAGACAGAGTGGTAACATTGGCTTAAGTTCTGGTCCACAGCAAGACATCACACTTGGACACACAGGTGCCGACTTTTCAAAGTGCGGGGGGTGGGTGCTCGACCCCCAGCTCTGCCCTAGGCCCCACCTCCATTCCACCCTTTCCCCAAAGGCCCCACTCACATCCCGCCTCTTCCTGCCCCTGCTCCACCCTGACTCTTCCTGCCTCCACCCCAAGCACGCTGCATCCTTGCTTCTCCTTCCCCCAGTCTTCCACACACTGCGAAACAGCTGTATTGCAGCAGGCAGGAGGCACTGTGAGGGAGCGGGAAATGCTGATCTGTGGGGCCTACTGGTGAGTGGGAGGTGCTGGGGGGAGCTGCCAGTGGGTGCTAAGCACCCACCATTTTTTTCCCCCATGAGTGCTCCAGCCCTGGAGCACTGACAGAATGGTGCCTATGCTTGGACAAGCCAATTGACCCCTCTACCTCCATTTCCCTTCCATGCTTTGTCTTAACTACTTTTACTCAAAACTCTTTGGGGCAGGGACTGTATTTGATCATGTGTCTGTACTGAACACAGTGGCCTAATCTTAGTTGGGGTCACTATACTTTAAACAAACATGTCAGTGTTGAGAAGCTAGATTTCTCAAATTATAAACTCTTTCTACATGGTTCTTCATGCAAGTTGCACAGAAGTGATTTTTCTTCTCAGGTAGTTGTAACAATTAAACTCTTGAATGCCCCATGCCCAGCCAAAGCTTGTGTACGTGGGTCAATTTTTATTACTAAGCAATGTTTTGTTAAACAGGCTTGGTTTTTAAGAGACTCTGGGATGAGGGGGGGCAGGTGAAGAACAAGCTTCTTTGAATTTTCCCCCAGTACAACCCGTTGTATTATAGGAGCACACACACACATCTAGAACTCATTACAATGCAGTTACTTCAGTTACACTTGTGGAGTCCCTACCAGTTGTGTACAGAGTACTAACTTATGAATCTTGTTATGCCATCCCAGCTCTCCTTTCTTTGTCCTGCAGTACGAGTAAACTGAGTAAAGAAAATGAATATGCAACACTGAGAATCTGCCTCAGAGCTCTTAGCACTAGAAAAACTCCTGATCATTTCAACAAAATGTTAGGGGAAGGGATGGCTCAGAAAATGCCAATTTGTCATTGAAACATTGTGGAAGTGTTTGAATTTTGAGAACATCTGCCAAACACTGGCAGGGTTCTGATTGGCTAACCTGCCAGCTTGCTTGGTGGGCTGCTGGAGAGCTCATGCTTCCAAATTTGTAGCAGTCCCATCATGTGGGCAACCCTGTTGTTGGGGCTCTCAGACTTCCTGCCACAGAGCCAGGACCCTGGAAGTCCCAGTTCTAGCCAGGCTTCCCACTCCATAGCAGGATAAGGATGCCACAACCCTCACCTCCTGAGTTGGGGAAGCCAGATTCCTCATTTGGGGGAATGTGGGATAGGGGGAAGAACTAAGAATATTTCAATTGTTCTGAGTGAAATTTTGGAAATGTATAGATTTTGTGCTGAATTGGAACGAAAAAAGTTTCCGTGTCTCAGAATTTCCCATGGAATGGAAGTTCTGAGTTTCAATCAGCTCTACTTAGAACTTGTCTACACAGGGAAATTTACCAGTACAATTATAGTAGTAAGGTTCTCAGTGTTGACAAGTTCCTACACATCTGCACTATATTAAACTCTTCCCAGAACATTGGGAAGTATATTGAGGTTTCAAACACAATCAGAACCCATTCAATTACACTGTTGGCAATTTTCCCCCCAGTGACTCATTTTGTACTGGGGGGGGGGGAAGTGCAACTAGTTTGCCATCTAAATAGCAATTTTCCTACAGCTAATAATTGACATGTGTATACAGTGTCTTTCAGCCAAATGAGCCCACGCTGCTCAAGCTTCAGAAACCACACACTGCCGATGCACAAATAATTTCCCCTACCTCTGCAGTGGAAGTTAGCACCCAGCAACTGATCGGTATCCACCAACACTATACAACTGTTCAGGGCAGAAAGTGAAGAATACTATATCCATTTGAAGCTACAGAGGGAATTTAAAGTCAATTTAATGATAATTACTCAATTGAAATTTGGCTAGGAGATCCTAAGTACCATATGTCAACTCTTTGCAGTTCAGGACTTGATTTCATGAAAGCTTGATTTGAGCCAATGCAGAGGGGTTGGCATACCAGTTCCTCTCTCAAGCTGCCTTACTGTTTTCCAGAAAGTCTTAATTAAAAGAGAAAACAAAGCTAACTCTCTAGCTATTATGGTTCCAAAGAAATACTTGGTTTAATTTTTTATGGCTATCTGTTTGAGTCTGCAGAGAGTTTGAAGCAGCCGAGAAGTGTGAACTCCACTTTCAAATGGGCATTAAATGCCAATTATGCTTTAGATGTCAACATTGCTAAGCATTTCACTGCTCAAGGTACATAAGGAAGATGAGAGTGTCATATTATGAAGATCTACACAATCTATTCCAACTGACAGCTCGTTTGGATGTCACAAAATGCATGGCATCTCCAAGGCTCTCCATTTCTAGTCCCCTCCCATCACATCAAGAAAGAGTCAAACTCAAGCAGCTGGCAGGCCATTTGACCCCCACCAAGGGGAAAGCTAAACAATTGCATCTGAACCCCTGGGTGTAGTCAAACTTTAGTAAAGGGGAGCCAAGCAGAGGCCTGACAGCACATGATCACATTTTTGATCATCTGCAGAGTTGTGGTGCCTCAAGTGGCCAGACTGCACTGTGAGTATCCCTTCCTTCTCTGCCCTCTCACGCCACCCGCAAAAAAACAAACCAAAAACACACACACACACACACACAACCCAACACTCAATCCTTGGTTTGATGTCCCATCTGACAACCAGCATGCAAGGCAATATCATATGTTAGTTCAGCAACAATTAAGGACAGCCTACTGTATCACTAACCCTCCTTCCAATAGGACATGTTTTTTTCCAAGCCAATTCCTTCCTAGTTTGTGATCTTACAGGATCATTGGCTGTTGGCATAGATGCAGGCCACTTTATATAAGTCACTTAGTTTACTTTATTATTCCTGAAGATACCAGGAATAGCATATCTCCTATGCTGTTGAATTTATTAGAGATACTGTGCATCCAATCATAGGAGTTTGAATGCAGTATTAATGAGCAACAGCAGTTGCCAAATAAGCACAGAAGATCAGCAGTGAAAATTAACTCTCCCTATCCTCTCTCACTCCTTCTCTGTACAGCAGGGGTCGGCAACCTTTCACCAGTGCTGTGCCGAATCTTCATGTATACACTCCAATTTAAGGCTTTGCATGCCGGTAATACATCAACGTTTTTTAGAAGGTCTCTAAGTCTATAATATATAACCAAACTACTGTTATGTGTAAAGTAAACAAGGTTTTCAAAATGTTTCAGCAGCTTTATTTAAAATTAAATTGAAATGCAGATTTTATTAGTTTAGTAAAAGCAGCAAAGAATCCTGTGGCACCTTATAGATTAACAGACGTTTTGGAGCATGAGCACATTTTTACAGATCCAGACTAACACAGCTACCCCTCTGATATTAGTTCAGTGTGATTCTTGCCCTTGCTTTTCCTTGCTTAGTTTTCCAATGTCTGGTGGCACCTATTTAGATACTTTAAGCTGCACACAGGCTTCTGAGTTATAAGTTGATAACCGGCTGGCAGGAGGTCAGCAGCTGGAACTCCAGATCGGCAGCTGAGGTGAGTGGAGCTGGCGGCTGGTAGGGCTGAGCAGGGCCGGAAGCCTGGACCTTGTCTGGCAGGGGGCCTGTGCTGGAACTCCAGCTGGAAGCAAGGTAAGTGGGGCTGCGAGGACCCTGGCTGGCAAGGGCCAGCAGCCAGAACCCCAGAGCAGCGGGGGGCTGACCGCCACCGGTCTGGGGTTTCGAACATCGGCTCCTGCCAGCTGAGGTCTCAACCCGCTGCCAGCCTGGGGTTCCTTCCCCCAGGCCAGCAGCGGGTACTGAGTGGGGCTGTGGCGGGGGGGACCCAGGCTGGTAAGGGGCCAACAGCTGGAACCTCAGATTGGCGGCGGGCTGAGCAGCTCAGCTGCTGCTCTGGGGTTCCAGCCCACCCTGCATGCCATGAAAAATCAGCTCACGTGCCACCTTTGGCACGCGTGCCGTAGGTTGCCGACCGTTGCTGTACAGTAACTCCTCACTTAAAGTCTTTCCGGTTAACATTGTTACGTTGCTGATAAATTAGGGAACATGCTTGTTTAAAGTTATGCAACGCTCCCTTCAAATGTCTTTGGCAGCCGCCTGCTTTGTCCACTGCTTGCAGCCCATTGCAGCTAGCTGGTGGGGTCTTGGAACCAGGGTGGACTGGCAACCCCCCTATCAGTTCCCTGCTCCCCTAAATTCCCTGTGCAGCAGCTGCCAGCAGGCTAGCAATTCCCTACACTGCTATGTTCTGCTCCTGCCCTCTGCCTTGGAGCTGCTCCCCAGTCTCCTGCTTCCAAGGGGAGAGGGGGGCCTAATGTCAGAGTGTCACCCTTCCCTCTGCTCCTACACCCTGCTTACCCCGTCTTCTCCATATAGAGCAGTGTGGGGACATGGACAGAGAGAGACAGAGAGAGCCTGGAGCAGCAGCTACTGGTCTCAACTTCCTGATCCACTTAAAAAGACAATGCACTTAAGAGTGGGTCAGCTTACTTAAAGGGGCAGTGTGCATCTCTCTCCCACACACAAGGTGTATGTCTGTCTCTGTCTGCTATGCTGTCTCCCCTCCCTAGTGTTTGTGCTGTCACGTGTGAGAGGCTACATTAACAAGGTGCTAACCCTTGAGGGCTTAGCTGAGTGCTAGTTCATCATTTAGTACAGGGGTTCTCAAACTGGGGGTTGGGACCCCTCAGGAGGTCATAAGGTTATTACAAGCTGTCAGCCTCCACCCCAAACCCTGCTTTGCCTCCAGCATTTATAATGGTGGTAAATATATAAAAATTTCCCTGGAACTTAACCCCCCCATTTACATTAATTCTTATGGGGAAATTGGATTCACTTAACATCGTTTTGCTTAAAGTCGCATTTTTCAGGAACATAACTACAACTTTAAGTGAGGAGTTACTGTATCTCCAATTTAGCTAGAAGTTACCAGCTACCTCAAAGTCCTCATACAAGAGTTCTAAAGCTGAACCTTAGTGGGTTTTAATTTTAGATAGAGTTGAATGCAGCTTCTGAACATTGACAAGGTGGTTGCTGTCTTGTACAGTTAGACACTTGTTAGAACATAACATGATTAGTGTTCAGCAGAGAGAGATTTAAATGCCTTAATATAACCTCAGAAACTGGAGTTAATTAGCTGTACTTCTTCCTGTCAAAGAGCTTGGTCTAGCAGTAGGACAGCCCAGGAACTGATAGTTCAGACTGAAAAATAGTAACAGTTGCCAGTGAAGGAGATTAGCTGTTAGGGGGAAAAGGCTGCTGTGCCAAGCTGTGTAAAATATTTTCAATGAAACCTGAAACCAAGCAAGATTCACCTGGTGTTGAGTTTCGCTGCAGACATGAAGCTGAACCCAGGTTTGTTTAAAGGTTTCATGCCTTTCAAAGAAATACAGGCCCAGCTTCAAGAGATTGTTTTGAAACGAAAGAATTTGGCTCTCAGTCAAGCCAGAACCAGGTACAACTTGTGAGGTTTCATTTGAACATGAGACTAGTAGATATCATTATGTGGAGCTAAACCAACAGTGAAATTTAGATTAACACAACCCCATTCCCAGAGATCCAGTTTGCTGAGCTGTACAAAATTTTGCTAAAATGTAATTAATGCTGTAAGTTACCCATTTGTTCCTTTTAAAATGATATGCTTTATGCAATTACCTTCAAAGTTTCATTTGCAGAAGTTTTTTTTCCAGGATAAAGTGAAGAACCCTTAATGAGGTATTGCCTCCTGTTAGATTGTTAACTTCAAACAGTCTTCAAGCTTCCTTATGCTTTGACAGCTGCTTTGCCCTGTGTCATTGGTACACAGATGTCCCTTGCTGACAGAGCAACAGAACCAGATCATTCAGAATTTGCATCATTTAATAACATTGCTGTATTTTTTCCCTTTTGATAAAGCCTTACTCTGGGAGAAGTAAGTCAAGAGCACTACTCATTTAAAAAAAAAGGGAGGATATACATGCATCATTGCTTAAGTGGTTAGTACCCCTAAGAAATTTCCAGATAGTTTGGATTCTAGCATTTGTAGAGTTAGCTTGCCAGCAGTGCTGACCTAGGATTAGAATAGTCACTTTGTGTCTTCCCCAGGAAGAAGGGAGCCTTGCCCTCTAATGTAGAGCTCTGTTAGTTACAAGCTAGGTTTGTGTGGAGTCAGAACTCTGGCTCCTTTTAAAAAAAGCAGTATCCTGCAGGGCACAGCCTGTTCCATTGGGACCATTTGGTGACTTTTGTCTGGTATCTAGTGTTTCACTCAGGAGTAACTGCCTGCTTAATTTGGAATCTGTAGACAACTTATTTTTAAAACTGGGATAACCCAGTTTATCACCTCAAATCAGCGCTATATGGAATATAAATCTGAATTAATTTATTCACACTTAGATGTTAGCATTAAGCTAAGGTGGTGTCTCCAATGCTCATGATTTAATTGCAGGTACTATGATTTGGTGACTTTTCTGAGAGACCCACCTCCTGGAATTATGCTATTCATGAGAATTTCATTTAGAAATAACATTTCTAGTCCTCGTCGTTTGAGGGGGAAAAACTTGGAAATGAGAACCATGAAAGTTCAGAGGCAGAAGGCAAAGAAACAATTGGATTTAAAAACTAGTCTCTGACTTTGAGGCCTGAGTCATGGTTTTTGGACACTTGGGACTGGCAAACTGAGTAACTCTGTGATCTCTTGAGGTTTAAGGACTTGCATATATCTTAGCAAAAGTCTGATACAAGTTTTATTTTCCCAATCCCTCACTTCAGAAACTCAGCTATATTAAAGTCGTAATTTCATTCAATATACTCCAGGAGAGCCTTATCTGGTAATTTTATAAGAGTATCCTGAATAATACATTTTGTAGTTTTCCTACAGGTTCAATCTACAACCAAAAGACATAGGAATTTACCATGCCCATCTAGACTTCACTTGTACTTATGGTCACAACCTGTTCAGTTACATCAGTGTAAATCAAAGTTCTGAAAGCAGAATCTAGCCCTTCATTCTAATATGGACAAGCACACAAAGGGCCAGATTTTTCTGTTACAACTGTGATACTACATTTAAACCAAAGGCTCAAAGGCTCTTAATGCTAATATAGGAAAGACTGGCTTTACAGACTCTTCTCCCTTCCCTCTCCCTCCCCCCCACCCCCATTTTAGGTAGCCCAGGTTACAATGAGTGGATAAAGGAGGAAGAAAAAACAAGACAACCCTTCTTCCTCCCCCAGACACAGAAATGTTGGGGTCTTTCCATTCCTAGAAGAACAAATATCCACAATAGTATGCTTATTGGGAAGCGACTACATGTACCATATATTCAGGACTTCATTTATCTGGTGATCATAATTTTAGGAAGGCAATAAAACATGTACTCCAAGATTAATCTATTACTCTAGATAGTGTTAACTGGGGACTATACCCTCTCCAGTAACCATCTGAACCACACAACTCATTACAGATTGGCCTGTTTGAAAGGTCTTTCCTCATGATCATCAGTGATGGAATTTGCTGATACCATCTGTTGTGTGTGACAGATGGACAATATCCCGAAGAAGCCTTATGGAATCAAGATAAGGTTTAACTTAAATCAGTAAAGATTATCTATCAGGAATAACACCTTTGGGGCACCTTGTATTAAAAACAGTTATGTATGTGTTGTTGTGGCATTGTATGTACCTTCTCTAGAAGGGAGGCAGATGCAAATGTACCTCCATTATCAACACTTGAAGCCACCCCACCCAAAGAGATACTCATAGACCAGTTCAACCTGGATTCTCTAGGGACCAGGAGACAAAGAAAGGGGTTTTGGATAAACAGACTGATTTTAAACTAACTCACAGCCACCTTCTTCATTCAGCAAACAGTTGAGATCCCTAGTCCATGGAAGGCCCCAATCCTTAAGGAAGGATTGGAAGGACTGGGCCTACTTAGGCCCCTAACACTGGGTGCTTGTTCATCACAGCTTCAGCTCAGAACGTGTAATCACAAGAAATCACCCTTGAGTGGGACTTTGAAGGACTGCTCTTACCAGAATTAACCTAAACTCTAACATGGATTCTATCAAGATTAGCATGCACTTAGATTCTTTTACTATGTTTTCTCTGTAACACTTTTTACCTTAAGAATAAAGGAAGCTTGCATAAGAAGTACTGTGTGGTACATTATAACTATGGCAATTACACCTGTTAACTATCTCTGAAGTGAAAGCAAGCAGATGTCCTTAGGCAGGGCCAGCTCCAGGCACCAGTGGAGGAAGCAGGTGCTTGGGGCGGCCAATGCAAAGGGGCGGCATGTCTGGGTCCTCGGCGGAAATTCGATGACAGGTCCCTCAGTCCCCCTCTTCCTCTTTGAGCAGCCACCGAACTGCCTCCAAAGAATGGAGTGGCACGATTGAGCTGCTGCCGAAGTGCTGCCAATCGGCTTTTTTTTTTCCTGCCACTTGGGATGGCAGAAAACCTAGAGCCGGCCCTGTCCCCAGGTATCCTATCTGTGTTAGGAAATACACAGTGAAGACATGGAACTATGCAGCCTGGAGATGCCTCAGTCAAAAGGGAGAGAAATGCAGGCCTTCACCCAAGAAAGGTGACAGCTGAGGGAGCTGGAAGCCTGAGAACACGTGCCCTTGCTAGAATACAGAAGGGAAACAGTGCAGATGCTCTGAACTGTGAAGCTGGGTATCAGGAGAAATGGAGTAATTAGGAATGCATCAGTCTCCCTTTCCTCCTCATCTCTGCTCAGCTGGAGTTATTGAAACTTGTGCTGTTTGCCATCTTCTTTTCCCCCCACACTGCTGAGCTCTCTGGAGCATGGATCACTGTACCAGGGGGGTTGTGGGGAGCTTTACAATCCAAGATATTTGGTTGTGATTAGCTCATCTCTTCCATATCACTTGTGAGGGCAGTCTTTTGCAAACAAGAACAAGTTGCCAGATTCATAATTCTGAGAATTCAGAGCACTCAAAGGATTTTTTAACGTTGCAGCGAGTGAAGTTATCACGTCACTCATTTAATGAAATATTTGAGGAGAGGGGTGTTCACAGCTGGATGAAATATGCTGTATGTACTTCAGTAATTTAATACTTTGCAGCTACCTTGCAGTCTGTTTATTCTATTGTCTCTACATAAGTCTTAACGTCCTTCTGAGTACTGTATTAGTACATCTATTCTAGAGAGGGATAAACAGAGGCTGGAGAGATTGTACCTTGTCCCTGGTCACTATCAGAGCAGCAAAGGGAATTCAGGATTCCCAACTCCCCTCCCCCCCCGCCCCATCATCCATGCACACCAATGGTATTCAAGTAATTAGACACAAAACAATCTTGGGACCAAATCCTGACTCACTTTTTCTGTGGTTTAGGAGCCTGGCCACACCACTGTGCCATGGGTGCTAGTCTGATCTATAAATGAGAGACCCCCAATGAACTGCTTCATAGCCATCCAAGCCCTGGCCTCAGCTTCTGGAGCCTCACAATCCCACTTGGCGTCCAGGGGGATAACATCTTTGGTGCAGGAACCAAATGCGAATGGAATACATCTTGCAGGGCAGGAAGCCTCCAGCAGGTCAGGTGGAATTTTAGGGTACAGACCTTTGTGGCTGTTAAGGTGAAGAAGGTGACATGGGAGAGGGACTGCCTCTACCATTACCTCTGCATGAGGGGCAATGTCTCCTCAACTGAGTGACAGCCTGGAGACCTGGAGGAAGCTGTGCAGCCCTTGAGCCAAATCCAGGATATAGACCCAGAACAAAGCTTTCAGCAAGCAAGCCCTTCCCCCATTGTCTATATCCCCATATACACCATAGTATCGGAGTGCTAAGAACACATTAATGCCTTTATCAGCACAACATTCCCATGAAGTATCCCCATTTTACATGTGGGGAATAGCGGCAAACACACTAAGTGACTTACCCAAGGCCACCCAGTTTGTGGCAATTGGGATTTCAACCTAGACATCTTTAGACTCAGGCCAGTCCCGCAACCATAATATTCTTTCTCTCTGGATGCACTTAATTTCTCTTCTCCCCACACCCTTCAGCCTTCCTCAGCCACCAGATAGTGTTTTACAGGCTCTGCCTGAGCACCCTCAAGTAGCCCCCCTCTTTAGATTCACAGGTGACTACACTAGGGCTACAGCCAGTGCAGGACTCCCCATGAAGCGACTGAGGGCAAGGATGGTAGGATATGTACTGAAAGAGTGACAGACCCACACTGCTAGAGGTCCTGACCATGAAGATGCTGAGAAGTTTGCGCTCCATACCACGATGTTCTAAAGAGAAACCAGGCCTCCGCAAAGCTCCCGTGAGTATTTAGATATATACCTCATCATTGTAGTAAGTACATAGACAGGAAATACAGGATTTGGGCCCTAGACTTTGAAGTGCAGGAAACGTTATGTGCACTAGCAGGGCCAGCAGGCAGCCTTCTCTCTCTCTCTCTGTGGGAGGCATAGTATTATTTCTTGTATATTTCTAGTGTTGTCATAGAAGCAACTGGTATATTTTTCAGAAGCAGATCTGCTTTGGTGCTTCCCAAACTGGTACATTCTGTGCTTTCATGTTTGTAGCTTGTCTTTTGGAGAGAGTTTCAAACCCACTTGAACTTTCAGGGTCTCATAGCATGCTGCTCATTTTAATAAGACCCATGTGACTTGTCTACACCTCCCAGATTTACTTTGCATGGGGTGGATAGCAGGGGACAGAGGGAGTATGGATGAGACATTGCTCAGTAGCTTTTAATTATTTGTACAAAAGTTAATATTGTTTACTGAGAATTACTTAAATGTCAAATATTTTTGGAAATAGTGTAGCACATTAAGTCTTAAATTAAAGTCTGAGAGGCTGCCCAGGAGTGTCATGAAACCAAGACAGGACTGAGTATGTGAATTCATTCAGTATGAGCCAGCTCAACTCCCCTGTAGGATTTTCCCCATACAGAGGAACGGCAATCAGGAGCAGCTTTAGCTTTTTTGCTGCCCCAAGCACGGCAGGCAGGCTGCCTTTGGTGGCGCACCTGAGGGAGGTCCGCTGGTCCCATGGCTTCAGCGTACCCACCGCTGAATCCGTGGGACTGGCGGACCTCCTGCAGGCAAACCACCGAAGGCGGTCTCACTGCCACCCTCACAGCGAGCAACAGGGCACCCCCTGGGGCTTGCCGCCCCAGGCATGGGCTTGGAGCGCTGGTGCCTGGAGCCGCCGCTGACGTCAATTGTATGAACTCAGAGTTCTGCCTGGATGGCCCTGGCCTATGCTCTCAGCCCATCCACATCCCACTGGGCCCCAGAGCAGCAAGATTCCAGCAGCTACAATATCATAGGCTCCCTTGGTGGTTGCTCCACCACCTTGAAGAGGGTGGGAGATTCAGAGTCATCATTATCTCGCTTGGGTATTTCCTGCCGATATGTGAGAGGTGGGGAAGGCTGTGGAGAAATAAGACAGAGTGCAGCCATTCCTGCTGCCTCTGGCCCAATCCCAGCACAACATCCTCACAGGAGCTTCTCTGGGGTTAGGAAATGGGGACAATGCTGTAAAGACATTGATCTCTGAGGGTGGGGAGGAGCAAAACAGGAAGCAGAGTCCCCTCCACTCATGGAAGTGACAGGGATGATCTGGCCCTCTTTAATAACCAGGCACTGCAGGTAGTTACTAAACATCACAAATTCTGGTGATACAGGGAAAATTAAGAGCTTCACAAAGGGCATTTGTAACTAGTATTGAGTTCAAGTTCTGCCACTGTCCACATTGACTTGAGGTATGTCTACACTATGGAATTAGGTCAATTTTATAGAAGTCAATTTTTAGAAATCAATTTTATACAGTTGATAGTGTATGTCTCCACTAAGCACATTAAGTCAGCAGAGTCTGTCCTCACTACCATGGCTAGCATCGACTCATGGAGCGGTGCACTGTGGGAAGCTATCCCACAGTTCCTGCAGTCTCTGCTGCCCATTGGAATTATGGGTTAAGCTCCCAATGCCTGATGGGGAAAAACATTGTCGCCGGTGATTTTGGGTACATCACCACTCTCCCCTCCCTAACCTCCATGAAAGCAATTGTAGACAATCATTTCATGCCTTTTTGCCTGGATTACCTGTGCAGACACCATAGCACAGCAAGCATGGGGCCCACTCAGCTCACCGCTGCTGTTGTGAGCATTGTAAACACCTCGTGCATTATACTGCAGTATGTGCAGAACCTGGCTAAGAGACAGCAGCACAAGGACAATTGATGAGGACATGGACACAGATGTTCCTGTGGCAATTGGGACGATATGGCAGCAGTGGGGCTGCTTGATACAGTGGAATGCTGATTCTGGGCCCAGGAAACAAGCACAGAGTGGTGGGACCACATAGTGTTGCGGGTATGGGATGATTCCCAGTGGCAGCGAAACTTTCACATGCATAAGGCCACTTTCCTGGAACTCTGAGTTGCTTTCCCCCACTCTAAAGCACAGGAGTTCCAAGATGAGAGCTGCCATGACAGTTGAGAAGTGAGTGGCGATAGCCCTGTGGAAGCTTGCAACGCCTGACTGCTTCCAGTCAGTCGGGAATCAATTTGGAGTGGGCAAATCTACTGTGGGGACTGCTGTGACTCAAGTAGCCAATGCAGTCACTGACGTTCTGCTATCAAGGGTAATGACCCTGGGAAGTGTGCAGGTCCTAGTGGATGGCTTTCCCACAATGGGTTTCCCTAACTGTGATGGGGTGATAGACAGAACCCATATCCCTATCTTGGCACCGGACCACCTTGCCAACCAGTACATAAACCGCAAGGGGTACTTCTCAATGGTGCTGCAAGCACTGGTGGACTTTTCACTGACATTAGTGTGGGATGGCCAGGAAAGGTGCATGACGCTTGCATCTTTAGGAATTCCTGGCTGTTTGAGCAGCTGCAAGAAGGGATTTACTTCCCACACCAGAAAATTACTGTTGAGGATGTTGAAATGCCAATAGTTATCCTTAGAGGCCCAGCCTACCCCTTGCTCCCATGGCTCATGAAGCCATACACAAGCAGTCTGGACATTAGTAAGGAGCAGTTCAACTACAGGCTGAGCAAGTGCAGGATGGTGGTAGAATGTGCCGACATTTAAAGGCTTGCTGATGCTGTTTGCTGACTAGGTTAGGCCTCAGAGCAACCAATATTCCCGTTGTTATTACTGCTTGCTGTGTGCTCCGTAATATCTGTGAGAGTAAAGGGGAGATGTTTATAACGGGGTGGGAGGTTGAGGCAAATCGCCTGGCTGCCAATTTTGAATAGCCAGACACCAAGGCAATTAGAAGAGCACAGGTAGGCGTGCTGCGCATCAGAGAGGCTTTGAAAACCAGTTTCATGACTGGTCAGGCTACGGTGTGTCAGTAGTGTGTGTTTCTCCTTGATGCAAACCCACCCCCTTTGTTGATTTTTAACTCCCTGTAAGCCAACCACCCTTCCCAGTTTGATCACACTGGCAAAGGAAACAAAGTTACTGTTGTTTTGAAACCATGCATTCTTCCTTTATTAAAAAAGGTGAGATAACTGACAGGGTAGCCTGGGTGGGGTTGGGGAGGAGGGAAGGACAAGGCCACATTTGATTTGTAGTGTGGCTACATTAAGCAAACTGTTTGAATGACAGCCTTCTGTTGCTTGGGCCGTCCTCTGGAGTGGAGTGGCTGGGTGTCTGGAGCCTCCCAGGAGCGGTGCCAGGGTTTCTGACGGCCATTTCACCACCCCCCCAACGGGGCCCCGGTGTACCTACCGCAGGCATGCCCGCGGCAGGTCCACCGGAGCCTTTAGACCAGCGCACAGTCCGCCGAAATGACTGCGGCAGCTCCACCGGAGCCTTTCCAGCAGCGGACCGTCCGCCGGCATGACTGCGGTAAGTCCACTGGACCCGCATGCCGCCCCCCCCCAGCAAAATAGTGCCCCCCAAAAATTGTGGCGCCCTAGCTCCATTGCCTAGGTCACCTGAATGGTAGCGCCGGCCCTGGAGCCTCCTCCTCCCCGCGTTTTTGGGCGTCTGGGTGACGAGGATATGGAACCTGGGGAGGATGGCAGGTGGTTGTACAGTGGATGCAGCGACGGTCTGTGCTCTTGTTGGCTTTTCTGCAGCTCCACCAGATGCCTGAGCATGTCCATTTGCTCCCCAATTAGCCTCAGCATTGCATCCTGCCTCTGCTCATTGTGGTCACTTAATGCTTTCCTGGACTCTGCCACTGAATGCTTCCATGCATTCAGCTGTACCCTATCAGTGCAGGAGGACTGTTTGAGCTCAGAAGACATGTCATTGCAAGTGTGGGGTTTTTTGGCCTTCTAATCTGTGATAACTGCAGGGAAGGAAATGATAGGGGGAGCATAGAAACATTGCACCTGTGGGGGGATAAAAAGGGAGTGTAAAATTTAAGATGATACATTTGAGAATGAAAGGGCAACTCTTTCGCAGTGAATCAAGCAATTCATAGCAGACAGCACATGTGTTTTAGGTGCAAGGTCACATTTTGCCTTTTATATTGAGCACCTGCCAGTATGGGGACACATCACACATGGCTGGGTGTGATGGGGCAGAGTGGCCCCACACTGGTATAGCAGGGATTAACCCTTCCTTCCTGGCAGAGGAAGCCCTGCCCCAGAAGTTCTGCTGGGCATGCTCCAACTGGAGCTCAGATATAAAAGCCTGCAGATCAGCGCAGTCTGGGCTGACTGCTGGAGGGGAAGGGCATGTGCTGCTAGCTCCTGCAGAGATGGCCCGCAAGCCAGGATCTGGGAGTCAGCCCTGCCGAGGCAACATCGGGGACCCTGATGGAGGATGACCCAGGGGAGGAACAGACTGGAGGACCCCTTGCTGCAGAAGCACTGCCATTCCTGGTAGGAAGTGATCCAGGGGAAAAATAGAGGTAAATGGTGTTAAAGCTGTATTACTGCTTGGCATATTGTGGGCAGATCCCCGCTGAGCGGGTGGCAAGTAGAGCTTGCCGCTACCAGGGCCCTGGGCTGGGACTCAGTGGAGAGGGTGAGCCTGAGTCCCCCTACCCCCTCACCCTGAACTGTGAAGAATTATATAGACTCTGGCTGCTAGGTTGTGCTGCCCCACCTGCAAGGGGAGCATTATATAGACTCTGGATGTTAGACTGTGCTACCCTGCCTGTAAGGGGTATTATATGGACTCTGGCCACTAGGTTGCACCATCCAACCCGTAAGAGGGGTTATATAGACTCTGCCCACCCGGTCGTGATACTGCGCCTACCGGGGGAGAGAAGAGCGTATGACCAAGTGACAGTAACATACGGCCCATAGAGAGGCAAACACCGAGACTAGAAAGAGGTAAGGTCCTGGCTCCCTTCTGGCACCTGCCACAAAGGGGCACTGCGGTGCCAGGCCCACTATACTGGGCAACAGAATTTGGTTTCCAGGCAGCCATGGTAAGCCAAAGGGCATGCAGGGTTGGCTTCTAACACCTTGATAACATGTGGGAATGTTTTCAAACTGCAGCACCCTCCTTTCCCATAGCAAGCAATGCCAGTTGAGTTTGCCATTTAAAAGGAGGGGCTGTGGTTTTCGGGTGGATGTTGAAGCACACATCTCCCCCCGCCCCTCCGTGTGGCTATTTGGGATGATCCCTTTACCCCTCCCCCCACCACATGGCTATTCTCAGGGATGATCCCTTTTAGCCAAGCGCAAACAGCCCAGCATGAATGGGGTGTTTTTACTGTTCCCTTACAAAAATTCCCCTATTTCAACCAGGTGACCATGAATGATATCACTCTGAGGCTAACACAGAAAGATATAAACCAAATGCTGCTTGAATCCGATCAAAACTCAGGACCATTCACTGCCATGCTTTGTGCTGCAATGATTCCAGACTACTTACCACTGGCTTGATGTGGTAAAGTGTCCTACTGTGGAGGATGAAATAAGGCAGCCCTCCACAGAAATCTTCTGCAAAGGCTTTCAGAGTACCTCCAGAAGAGCTTCCTGGAGGATTTCTGCTCCATCCTCCGATATGTTAACAGACTTTTCCAGTAGCTGTTCTGGCCATGAATGCATCCCAAGTCTTCAGGGCAAATCAAACATTAAACACTATTGCTTGTAAACCCTGTACTGTAGTTACAGATGTGCACTCAGCAGAGGGGCTTTCTCCGCCTTCAGGGTTGGGGATCCCTCCTTGGGAGGGTATTGCTCCAGGGTGATGAAAAGGTCCTGGCTGCTGAAGAAAACGGATTCTCCTCCTCCTCCTCATCCACAAAATCCTCCTATGTGTTGCATGACATTCCACCCTTGCAGGTGTCCATGGACAGTGGTGGGGTAGTGGTAGTGTCCTTCCCCCACAGAATACCATGCAGCTGATCATAGAAGCGGCATGTATGGGGCTCTGACCCAGTAGGCAACCATTTGCCTCCTTTGTCTTTTGAAAACCTTGCCTGAGCTCCTTGACTTTCACGCAGCACTGCTGTGTGTCCCAGTTGTAGACCTCTGTCCATCATGCCATTTGCAATTTTGACATGTATATTAGCATTTCTTCTTTTTGATCAGCATTCTGCCTGCAGAGATTCTTCTCCCCATACAGCAATCAAATCCAGCGTTTGCTCCATGCTGGAGCTTATTTGTGATTGTGGGGGGAATGCATGGTCACCTGTGCTGCTGAACTCGCCACACTGACCAAACAGGAAATGAAATTCAAAAGTTCCCAGGCTTTTCCTGTGTACCTGGCTAGTGCATCAGAGTTGAAAGTGCTGTCCAGCATGGTCACATTGGAGCACCATGGGATAGCTCCCAGAGGCCAACAACATTGATTTGCAGCCACACTACCCCAAAATTGACCCAGCAAGGTTGATCTTAGCGCTACTCTTCTCGCTGGGGAGGAGTACAGAAATCAATTTTAAAGGGCCTTTTAGGTCGATGGAATGGGGTTGCTTGTGTAGACTCATTATAAAAGTCGACCTAATGCGGCTAAATTCAACCTACCTCTGCAGTGTAGATCAGGGCTTACTTTCAGTTGATCTCAACAGGAATTGAACATGCTTATCTGAGGGCAGAATTTGGTCAATGGGCACTTGGTTTCCTTCAACACTACAGAAAGCATGAGCAGACCTATGAAGTCTGCACCCTTAACTAGCTTTTCACCTTACTGAATGGTGTGACGAACTGGGAAAGTTCTTAATGTTTGCTCTGAATACTGTGTTGGTGCCTCAGTGTCCCCATGGCAGTTCTTAAATATCTGGCAGAGCAAAGGGCCAGTGCACCTAAATGCCTGACACTCTGTCTCCTAGCAACTGATGGCCTGGGCCCCTCCTCTGCAAAGGTGCCAGCTGAAGGTGTTGGAGACAAAGGGATCAGGTGACCTCCTGGCCCGGGAAAGGGGCTGAGCAGAGAGGAGGGGCTGGGAGGGGTGGTTAGTCTGGAGCTGGCTGGGGTCAAGGGTGGAGGGCAGACCTGGGGGTCTGGCTCACTGCCCCCCAGAATGGACCCGGCTGAGGGGTCCAGTTCGCTGTATCTACAAGCTCTGTTTTAGACCCTGTTCCTGTCATCGAATAAACCTCTGTTTTACTGGCTGGCTGAGAGTCACGTCTGACTGCAAAGTGGGGGTGCAGAACCCGGTGGCTTCTCCAGGACCCCGCTGGGGTGGACTCGCTGTGGGAAGCGCACGGAGGGGCAGAGGATGCTGAATGCTCCAAGGAGAGACCCAGGAGGTGAAGCCGTGTGAGCTTCTTGCCCTGAACAAGTCTGCTCCAAGGGAGAGGAGGCTCCCCAAAGTCCTGACTGGCTTGGTGGGGAGCAGTTCCAGAGCATCGCCCGGTGACTCCGTGACAACTGGTGGCAGCGGTGGGATGTACTGCACCCCGTGAATGGCGCTGCTTGCAGTAAGTGACTGGGGAGCAGTAAAACAAAGGAGGGATAATGAGGACCAAGCGTGCTGAAGGCTCAGAGTGGGACGGTTTCAGGGGGCAGTTAACCTCTGGGAGTGTGTGACCAGCGAGAAGGACTGTTGGAGTAACGGGGTCCCCCTGAGGATTGCAGCGAGCAGTCTCAGGGGCGGAGGAGCTTGCCGCTCGACCCTGGGAGAGAGAAGGATTTTTGCAGTAGCAGGGTTCCCCGGGGGATTGCAGGAGCAGTCCCAGGGGCGGAGGAGTCTGCAGCTCGACCCTGGCAAAGAGGTGGTGATCACGAGAAGGGCTGGCACACCAGGGGTTCTTCCTGGAAACCATGGGGGAGCCAAGAGCACACAGGCCTGTGAGTCCAGAGCCACTTGGGAACGGTGAAGTGATGGCCTATCACCATCTCCTTGAGAAGGACATCGTGATCCTGTGCACAAAGAGAGGGTTACGCATGGGGAAATTCACCAAGGCACAGTTAATCGTGCAGTTGGAGGAGAAGGACCGCTCTGAGGAGCAGATTCCTGGCCTAGATGGGGCTACAAGAGGATCTGAGAGCAGCTGGAGCATCAGCCAGGCATCCCCGGGAGTCTGGTCCCCAATCAGACGAGGGTCTTCACGATTGGGTTCCTCATCAGGAGATTGGAGACGGATGGGATGGGAGCAGAGCCCGAGAGAGCGAGAGGACCGTGAGAGAAAGCAAGAGCCCGAGGAACAGCTGCAGGAGAAGCAGCAGCAGCGTGGACTGGTGATGGTGGAGCAGAGAGACATAGGGGGCTGCCCAGGGGTCAGTGGGGAAACACGCCTGCAGGGGCGAGACCCTGGGACAGAGAGAACTGTGGTGGTGCAGCCCCAGATGCTGAGGGACTGTGGGACCTGGGTGAAGTTCCCTGGGGTGAGGCCCCTCGCCCTGCCTATGGCCCAGAACCCTGTGCAGACCCAGGAGGCGTCGGGCTGGCTGGTGGTTGGGGTTCTCCAGGATATCGGCTGGGAGGCCCTGTTGGGGGGTGACTGTCTCCCCATGGGACAGGATCCAGGCCCCGCTCCTGTAATGGCCGAGGGTTTGAATTCAAATCCAGGGAACCAATTGGCTAGGATGGAAATGGTCAGTGAAAATGCAAATAACCTTGCTGGCAGGGGGGAGGGGCTGCTGGGCTCAGGATACCTGCCTACCTATAACCAGCCCCCTGGAGCTGAGTGGGAGGGAGAGATCCTCCCCACCCCCCTGCACACTGGAGAGGGGGCTCTGATGCTGTGACCAGAGCAGAGAGCTCGCTGCCTGGCCCCACTGGGACAGCAAGGGCAGCACTGAGCACGGGGGGAGCTGAGACCCCAGCTGAGTGGGGGGACACCCAGGCAGGGCAGGTCAGCTGCCAAACAGGTTTGCCTGGTCCAGACGTGCTGCTGGGAAGTGATTACACAGCAGGGAGGGAGCTACCAGGGACAGGGCTCAGGGGGGCTGTGACCCCAGGTCCAGCCAGCGAGAGGGAGCAGGTCCCACTCCCTGCCCCAGCCGCTGAATCCCAGACTGAGCTGCAGAGGGATCCCTCCTTGGAGAAGCTGAGGGAACTTGCTGGCCACAGCACTGCAAACCCCCTTGGGGAAGGCTGCAGGGACAGAGTCCTGCAGGAGAAGGGATTCCTGTACCTGGAATGGGCTCCCCAAGGGGAAGTAGAACTGGGGGGAATCGGGAGGCAGCTGGTGGTGCTCCAGGAATCCACAGGGTTCTTCCCGTTCGAGCTGCTGGATGAGAGGAGAGTGAGGGGACCCCTGGACCTGAAGAGGGAGGATTGGATGGAGAAGGGGGAAGACCCCCAGGGGGATCTCTTCCCTGAGGTGGGAGCCAATCTCCCCATCAGGTGTTCCCCATTCAGAGTCACTGGGAAAGCAGCCCAGAACCTGGAGAGAGAGGTCAAGGACCTGCTGGCTTTAGATGGGATCCAGCCGTTTTACAGCCCATGGGCCTCACCCGTGGGGCTGATCCCCAAGGGAGACAGGATGATCTGGTTTTATGGGGGCTATCAAAAGCTTAAAGCCATCACAGTGTCTGGTGCCGACCCCATGCCTAGGCCTGGGGAGATTCTAGACAAGCAGAGGGCGATGGAGAACTTGGCCCTGGCAGACACTGATAACGTGCACCTTTAGCCAGACCTGGGAGGAACAGGTGTCCCAGGTGAAGAGGGGGCTGGGCTGCCTCAAGGAGGTGGGACTGACCTTAAAAGCTGGAAAGTGTAAGGGGGGACGGCAGAGGTGTTGCATCTGGGCCACAAAGTGGGAAGCGGCTGCCCAAGCCCAGAGCTGGCCAAGGCCAAGATGGGGGCTCTTAAGTGCTGGGAGAAGACCCCGTCCCAGTTTGGACCCCAGAGGTATTGGGGGTAGCAAAAGGGTTCAAGCCGCATAAACCTTCCCACATGCGGCCTGCAAGTGCCATCAAGCACACCCGACCTAAGGGAGGGCGTGAGACTGGACTGTCCTGGTGTAACTCACACCAAGGAATGGGAGAGATGCTGGGGCATCCATGGGAACGTTGGTGGGTTCGAACTTCCCCAGGTCACTGGCTGGAGTGACCTCGCTCAGTTCGGTCTCGAAGGGGGGAGAGATGTGACGAACTGGGAAAGTTCTTAATGTTTGCTCTGAATACTGTGTTGGTGCCTCAGTGTCCCCATGGCAGTTCTTAAATATCTGGCAGAGCAAAGGGCCAGTGCACCTAAATGCCTGACACTCTGTCTCCTAGCAACTGATGGCCTGGGCCCCTCCTCTGCAAAGGTGCCAGCTGAAGGTGTTGGAGACAAAGGGATCAGGTGACCTCCTGGCCCGGGAAAGGGGCTGAGCAGAGAGGAGGGGCTGGGAGGGGTGGTTAGTCTGGAGCTGGCTGGGGTCAAGGGTGGAGGGCAGACCTGGGGGTCTGGCTCACTGCCCCCCAGAATGGACCCGGCTGAGGGGTCCAGTTCGCTGTATCTACAAGCTCTGTTTTAGACCCTGTTCCTGTCATCGAATAAACCTCTGTTTTACTGGCTGGCTGAGAGTCACGTCTGACTGCAAAGTGGGGGTGCAGAACCCGGTGGCTTCTCCAGGACCCCGCTGGGGTGGACTCGCTGTGGGAAGCGCACGGAGGGGCAGAGGATGCTGAATGCTCCAAGGAGAGACCCAGGAGGTGAAGCCGTGTGAGCTTCTTGCCCTGAACAAGTCTGCTCCAAGGGAGAGGAGGCTCCCCAAAGTCCTGACTGGCTTGGTGGGGAGCAGTTCCAGAGCATCGCCCGGTGACTCCGTGACAAATGGGTCTTCTGAAAAGACAATACATTGACCATTTTACCAACTTCCTGCTTCTCCAGGATTATAACATTCACCTGTTTACACTGTTATGTTTGATTAGCATGCCTCTTCCTCTGGAGCCTGTAACATCAGCTGATAGTGTGCCTTTTATCTTTTGTAAGTCACCAAAGATCCACTGACTTCAATGAAGCTATATTGATTTACAACATCTGAGGTGTAGCTTGAACCAAGTAATTCAGTCTAGGAGTGCAGTCCTGCTGCACTTAGAGTTTGATCCTGTGGTGTGACACTACCTCTCTGGAGCTGCTAAAGTGCACTTAATTTCTCTTGTCTCCTCTTATGAAGTGCTTTGCAACCTCAAATGCCCTTGAAGACATCAAATGTCTACGCTGTGCTTTGCAAGTCTGGAATTCCAAGAGATCATAGTAGAGAGGGAATTGGTTATTCTATCAGAAAAAGCTATGGATTATAGTCTCCCACCCCCCTTTAGGTGAGGGTCTACAGGAGTGAGCACTTTTCCCCTACAATATGTTAGCTTCACTAGATGGCTGTTATGGCACATATCAGTGTCTCAGATCTCTTACCTCAACCTAAAGTGATCAGCAGGTATCTCTGTTTCTTTCAAATAAGACTCATGGCTGTGGCACAATGCTCAAAGGTAACTAGACAAAAGGGTCCAAATAAACAGTATCCAACCAGATGCGGTCCTGAACTGTGACCCTAAAAACCCCTCCATGCCAACTGGCAAGGGGGTAAATAGATTGAACCAGGATGTACATACCAGAATCAGGACAAAGGAAAGCCAAGTCATACTGCTTATGAATATCTTTGTAAAAATCTATGTACTGATACTATAAGGCATTTCATATACATAATGGAAGTATGCTCTTATAGTTTGTATCAAGGAGTTAATTCTCAGCAAAGGTGAAGAACTGAGTTCCTGCCACACCAGAGTTGTTTATCCATTTCTGTAGAAATGTGAATTGAGTATCACAATCACCAGTCAGATTGAAAGGCAGCTGAAGGACTGAGAGATTTAACAGGAAGAAAAGAGCAGTGGCAGGGGAGCGGGAGGAGAAGAGCCTTATCTGGCAATGCACTTCACAGGTTTACTGGACAATAACTGGAGGACAAGGAAAGCACCGTATACTTCCTAGGTGTAGGATAATACAAACTGCATCCACATTCATGAAAACAGGATCACAACCAGCGTTGGTTGGAAATGCTGCAAAAGACTGAGATAAAACTGCTCTAGATGTGGTTAGCCTGTTAAGTTAAAGCTCTAAAAAGCATGTTATGTTTCTCTTTTCTATGTAATCCTTTTGTTTCCATTATTCTTACCAGCCATCTCAAATTGTAACCTTTGAAAATAAATCTGTGGTTGCTTTACACTCAGTGCTCAAGGAGTTGATCCTGGGTTGACTCATTCAAGCTGATGTGTTCCCTGTTCTGTTAGGGCCATAGACCTGGTATTACTGAATGTTCAGTGGATAACACTCTTCAGAAGGTAAGCTGAACACTACCAGGGGAATGCTTCAAAGGAGCTCGAAGACTGGGGTACACCTATTGTTAGCCTGCAAGGAAAAGTAAGGGCTGGCATATTCCAGAGAAGACTGGTTGGGTAGCCAACAGATTGGAGGTGACTGGAAGCTGGGCCCCAGTTATGCACCAGCAAGCCTCTCTTTCTGGGGCTGTGGAGGTGGGGGAAGAGGAAACAAGGGGACTCTTGGTCCTGGGTACTCCAAGAACCATCATAGGCTCTTCATCAGGACTATAACCAGCTTCCTGGGGACATCTTTTCTCCCTCTTTGGAAGCCTGGACTCTGGAAAGCAAGCAGATACTTGCCCTGGGCTTTCCACATGCTACTACAAAGTCTACCCAGAACACTCTTCAGACAAAGCCCTTACACCCCCCCGCCCAAATAAACTCTTTTGCCCAACATTTCTCCTTCCCTACTCTCAGCTTTAAGGCACCTTTAGGTACTATCCAGGCTCCTTCCAAGGCCCATTCTGGAGAGGACCCCACATACCCAAGCAGCTAGTACTCTCAGCACATGTGTGAGAAGAGTCACCTAACAGGTATACCCACTTTGTGTCTTATATGCCTACTCTTTCCCAGAACACACTGCTGCACATCCACAGCTCAACAGCCCTTGGGGAAAAAAACTCCTAGAATACCCTTGTTCTCAGGTGGAAGAGAGAACAAGCTACAAACCTAGTATGGCCTCTCTTAAAGGGCCATTATGTCCTGTCAAAATATGGAATTGCATAAATGTGGGTCAAGTTCTGTTCACCCTAGTGTAATTCCAGAGCAGCTTCACCTGACTCTGGGTTTATACGAATGTAAACAAAAGCAGATTTCAGCCTCGACCGTATAATCAGTTCAGAGGATCTGGCAGCACAAACAGGCTTTGTTTTTTCTCCTTGACACAGGAGAGTACAATCTGTGACTCCACAAGAACTTGAAGTTAAAGATTCTGGATATTACTGCATAGTACAGAAACAACGGCTTCTGGATACTGCAGCAGGCAAGCCAGCCTGCAGCACTACCCACAGCACTTATCAGGAGTTACCTAAATGGGGAAAATCAGTAGTAAAAATGTAGTCAGAGTTGACTTTTTGGTTATATGAAGTAGCAGTAATTATATACTAAAAGCAAAACTGCAGTGTAATTCTGATGTGTCTACGCTTCAATTACAGTGTCTATTTTAGGAAGTGAGAACTAAAGACTAAGGTAGATTCAGTAAAGAACAGAAACAGTAAGGAAGTTCTGAAGTAATAGTGCATATTATAAAAGCAACCAACTTACAAGTAAGGAGTCACTGAGGATTAAGGACCAGAAGGTGAAGCTATTGCTATATTAGATTTTTGAAAAATCTAAATATTTGAGGGAGAAAAAACACGAGTCTGACCTATAACAGTTGCATATTAGCAAGTTATTCTTGGGCAGAAGTGGTGGGAAAATGTTGAAATTGGTCTTTCTTCTAGAATCATAGAAGAGGGGGAAAGACTTTAGGTCTTCCAGATCCAGTACCATCTTCTAGTCCTTTGTCTAGTCTAGTGGTAGGTCTCCAGTTATTTACATATAATCAGACTAAACTTCCTGACAGTTAACCTAGATTAACCCTCTCTTAACTAGGAGTAAAAGAATGAAATTCTCTTTGTATCACCCTAGATAATTCTCCTCCTTCCTTGGTATTAACACCCTTCAGTTATGTTTATAATGTCCTTACTTTGATTCAAGCATATGCTTAATGGTATCCCTCTCTGAGAGCACAGTAAGTGCATGTTTAGCCTTAATCACATGCTGAAGTGCTTTCCTGAATAAAGATTAAAAAGTTAGCACTCAGCCTAGCTATAGCTTTTAATATTGTCCTCAAATCAGTTTCCTTGATTTGTTTTACTCTTCTGTAAAATTAATGGTAGAACATAGATCAAATATGGTGGAATTCACAAAGATGATTAAAACCAAAATATTGGACCAATATGAAGGCTACTTTGGAGTCATTACAACTGTCTCAATATGACTGTCACATAGCTTACACACCAAAAATCTGTAGAGAATTTTAGCTGGAAAAAAGTTGCTGCTTTCCTTTAATTAAAAAAAAGTGTTCTCCAAAATAATCAAAGACATCAATTTGCAGTAAGTACCAAAGTTTTTAAAGGCAGCTGGTCAGAAATTTGCAGCAGCTTCTAGCTTTTTTCTTACAAATCTTACAGCATCCTTTAACTGTCTCTGCCTCTGTTGGACAGTCAAGCTGGAGGGAATTTTAATGGCGGAGTTATGCCCTTTTGAAGACATGAACCTCACAACCGTTTTAACTACATCACTAACAATGTGATAATACGAATACTGTTATTATCTAGGAGGAGCCATGGCTACATTTGACAACACAGCACCGAGTATACCAGATGATGCTCTAGAGTAGTGTCATGCAAAATAATAAGTAAAACTTGTTTTATCAATATTATAGACACCACAGGAGGAAAAAGACAAGCCATCATATCTTTCAGACTGGTATCTTTCCATTTGTATGTTGCCATCTAATCTTGAGTGGATAACTCATTCTTCCCCCTCCCAAAATTATGACTCTGGGAAAGTCTCATATTAAACACATGCCAGGACACAAACCAAGCATCTGTTTGGTACACACAAGGCTCTATTTCTTTTCATTGCCTACCAGCTCAGCCCCATGTTATAGGGCAACTGTCACCCTCAAATTCCATTTCACCTACACCTGCTTTTTCATTCTTAAGATGATGATTTTTATTACAATAGGACCTACACACCCCAATCAAGGCCCTAGTGTGCTAGGCACCGTACACCACAGTGAAAAGATAGACCTTGCTCAAAAAGCTTGCAACTAAAGTTTTCTTCCTGGATTAGGAATTCTCAATATAACTTTTAAAAATAAATGAATGCTCAAACAAGGCATCCAGATTAGCTCTCACTCTGCAGGTTAAATTACTTAAATTTTACATACTATATATATTTAAAAGCCCCCTGACACTTAAAATCCATGTACTAAACACTGGAACTAGGACTTACCGGTCTAGCTTTGGATCTATCTTTTGCTTTAGTTTCTCCTCACACAGGAGAGTGCGCTCAATCTTCCAGCTGAAGTAGAGAAGTCCATCCTTTCTGGATTGTTAAGAGGTGAGGGGGAGGAGTTTTTTTACCTCATCTTTAACTGGGCATAGTTATTACTTCCCAAGGGTCTTGCTTCTCTTCCACAACACTGTTCTCTGAGTTCACCTTTAGCCTCTGCTAGGTTAGACACAGTATTTCCATCGGCCACTTGTTTGCAAGGGTCACTACCTTACTTCGCTAAGCCTAGGTAGCATTACAGGGCAAAGTCACATCCATTCTTTTATATAGGCTCCAGGAGTGCTGGAACCATGTGCATAGTGGGGGTGCTGAGAGCCATTGAACTAAACTGTAAACTCTGTATAGCAGAGAAACCACTTCAAGCCAGGGGTTGCAACAGCACCTCTCTGTTCCAGCATCTACAATGGAATCCCAGTCCTCAGAACCCTAAACAACTAGTCCAGCCACACCCTGAGAGCCTCAGCTGTCTCATCTTTTCTTCCCAGGAACTCTTCCTACACTCCTAGCCCTTCTACTCTTACAGAACACTGACTTTCCAAGGCTGCTCTCCCTGAAATCCATCTTCATTCAGACCCCTCAGAAGTTGTTCCTCACTAGGCCCCCCACAGACTGTTCTTATGTCTCCCCAACCCTGCAGCAGGCCTAGGTTAATCACATGATCCACCTGCTACATTACATTGCTCATTTCCTACACCTGGGGAGGTGAAGTAAGTGTGGCACAGATGTAGTTGAGCCCCAACCCTCTTAAAGGACCAGCTCATCCTGTGACAGCACATCCCTGTTATAGAATTCTTACCTGGCTTTTATTCATTTTGGGTCAGACCCTCTAAGGTATTTAGGCTTCTAACTTCCATTGATTTTCAGTAGAAATTTGGAGCCTAAATATATCTGAGGATCTGTCCCTTTACCCCAAATACTAAGGGCCAGATTCTCAGCTGGTGCAAATCAGCATAGCTCCACTGAAGTAATTTATACCAGCTGAGAATCTGGCCCTTAGCATTCAGGGTAAAATCCTGGGCCAATTAAGGTCAATAACAAAATTCCCATTGGCTTCAGGGGGGATAGAATTTCATCCTTGATATTTAACAAATGTCTATTTAAGACTAAATATTTTTAATCTACTGCTGATAAAGTTTTAAATTTAAAAAAATCTGCCGTTGCTCTTAAAAGATAGTTGACATTGCCATAAATAATATAACTGCAGGCTAAGGGATGGGCTGATCCACAATTACAGAGATAGCACTGCTAAATTTCATATTCTGGGCTTTAAACTTTAGTAGATTTTTGTGGGAGTAGAAGGTCACTTTACTAGCTATATTTATCACTTGACAATTAACAGAAAGGAAAAAATAGGGCCTTTTGCCCTCAAACTAGAACATAAGGTCAGAATCATTACTGGCATTGGCAAGAGTAGGAGGAATCCAGCAATATTAGTGATTCCTCAGAGCACAAATAATCACCCTTAGAATGTTGGCAGCAGTCATGCTCTGATACGCTGCACCGAATGGGCTAGCAAACAGTATTTTTCTCATGTCCTGAGTTGTTTCCCAGTTGTAGACACAGTTCCTTAAAAAAAAATTAATAACAAATTAAAAACAATGTGCTCAATCTTTCTCGTCATTTCCTGGCATATGAAATTTAAAAAACATCAGGAAAAAAATACCATTTGTTTCCAGAGTCCTTGGGGAACAGAGGCACGAAACTTGGACGTGACTCAGAGGCTTGTCTAGAAGACAACATTTGTCATACTTCCCAATATTTAACTGATCTAAGAAGCTAGTATCTGTAGCAAATACGTGAACTATAATTTAAGTCGTTTCCCTACAGGGGATCTATTCTGACCTCTGTTCACAACTTAACTCCTATTATTAGCAATGATGGGAGCTGTATGCATATTGAAGGGAATTCACACTTATGCTGTTTTGGTAGTCTGTCTCCAACATATTCCTGTTTGGTGCTGGCTATACTTAACCCTGCCAGTGCTAATAATGGTTCCAGCTTGTGAACACATTCTTGCAAAGTTTTGAGGATAAACCTTTCCTCTAATCTCTTCTATCCATCATCTAATTTCCCCACACCCCCACCCAGGGCCGCCCGGCGGGGTGTGTGGGGGTGGCAAGTGCGGCAATTGTCCCCGGGCCCCACAGGGGCCCCCACGAGAATGTCAGAGGCTCCCCCCCGCCTCCGCCTTCCCCCATCCCCCGGCGCCTCAGTGCGCCGCGTCCAGGAGTAGCCCTGGACAGAGCTAACGTGGCATGGCTCCAGCAGGGCCTGAGCTCCTCCCGCTCAGAGCTGCATGGTAAGGGGGCAAGGCTCCAAGCTGCGGCCAAGCAGCAGGAGCTCAGGTCCCATGGAACCATGCCGCTGCAGCACTGTCCAGAGCTGCTCCTGGGCGCAGCACACTGAGACTCCAGGAGAGGGGGGAGGCTGGGGTAAGCAGCATGGTAAGGACGCGGGGGGGGGGTTGGATAAGGGGCAGGGAGTCCCAGGGACAGTCAGGGGACAAGGAGGGGTCAGAGGTTCTAGGGGGGCGGTCAGGGGACGGAGAACGGGGGTTGGATCGTGGTTATTCCCGGGGTCTGTCAGGACTAGGGGATGGGGTGGATAGGGGTCAGGGCAGTCAAGGGACAGGGAGCAGGGGGTGTTCAAGGGGGGTGCGATCCCAGGGTGCTGGTTGGGGAGGTCTTGGGGGGAGGCCAGGGGACAAAGAGCAGGATGGGTTGGAGATTCTGATGGGGGCAGTAAGTGGGTGGGGGCTGGATAGGGGGCAGAGCCAGGCTGTTTGGGGACGCACAGCCTTCCCTACCCTAAAGCTCATTCAGCAGTTTGAGGCTTGCAAACAGCTATTTAACACAAAGAGCCAAGCTGTTATCTTTTCTCTTAGGGCTACCATCCCTTTCACTTCTCTAATGCCAAATTATAATCTACGTTTAATTTCAGTGCCATAGGGAGATTCATGTCAGGGGAGGGCAGCTTCATTTAAAATTAGCCACTTTAGATTAACAGTGATAGAGCCAAGAGAGCCATGAGGGAGGGATCACATGAGAAGAGCAATATTCTATACCACCTACCTCCTTCCCAACCCTACCAAGGGAGACCCCCCCCTTCATTTCCCGAGGCTCCAGAGGGGTTAATTCAATGGTTCTCAAACTTTTGTACTGGTGACCCCTTTCACATAGCAAATGTCTGAGTGCAACCCTCCCCTTATAAATTAAAACCACTTTTTTATGTATTTAACACTATTATAAATGCTGGAGGCAAAGCAGGGTTTGAGGTGGAGGCTGACAGCTCACGATCCCCAGTAATAACCTGGTGACCCCTTGAGGGGTCCTGACCCCCAGTTTGAGACCCCCTGGGTTAATTTAATTTTAGCACCCTGTGTCCGTTCACATGTATGTGCTATTTTGAGCATTTCAGTTTTCACAACATAGGCTCGTTCCAGAATCTGGAACAAGCACAAATGCTCAGTTTGTGGAGTATGTACATAGTCTATACTAAAGACAAACCCACAGTAACCGTCTTCAGTTTGTGAGGGACCTCATGGAGCCAGTCTCTAGGAAACAGATAAATTCACTGAGTTCAAGTCCATTAATGGCTATTAGTCAGGATGGGTAAGGAATGGTGTCCCTAGCCTCTGTTTGTCAGAGGGTGGAGACGGATGGTAGGAGAGAGATCACTTGATCATTACCTGTTAGGTTCATGCCCTCTGGGGCACTTGGCATTAGCCACTGTCAGTAGACAGGATACTGGGCTGGATGGACCTTTGGTCTGACCCAGTATGGCCATTCTTATGTTCTTATGTTCTAACCTAAATGAACCCAAAGTTATGGAGACAGATATGAGTCAAGGAAGCCAGCAGAGTATCAGAAACCTGGAAAAATCTCTGACTGGATGGGCTCAGGTGTTTGGTCACAAGCTGAGGTGATTCAAAAGTTTTGGATTTTTTTTAAGCAGATTTTTTTATTGTTTCTTTAAACAATCAAACACAGTAAGCAGCAAATATTTGGCCACACACTTCTGAAACCCCAAACCATGTTCAAGTTTTGGCAGACTAATTTCAGCTTTTCAATTAAATAAAACCACAACAAATTTTGAAGGAAAGCAGACACTGTCTGTGATTTTTTCCTGCTTTTTAAAAACCCCTAGTTTTCAATCCAAAAAAAGTTTTGATGGAAAATATTTGTCCAACCCTTTTAATGAGCTTTAGTGCCTTTTAGCAGTAGCTGATGCTGAGAACCAGTGATACCTTGTAAAGATGACTTGAAAAGAAGTTCTCTCAAAACTGGGTTTGTGCTGAGATGTGGAAGGTTTTTAAATGTTTATTTTTCCCAGGGCCGCCCGAGGGGTGGGGAGGGGGACAAGTGGGGCAATTTGCCCCAGACCCCGCAGGGCCCCCCACAAGACTATAGTATTCTACAGTATTGCAACTTTTTTTTATGGAAAGGGCCCCTGAAATTCCTTTGCCCCAGACCTCTGAATCCTCTGGGCGGCCCTGCCCCCACCATCCCATACATTTCTCCTCTTCTTCCCAGGAGAAATGTATGATGCAGAGTTGAGATTTTAGAAACTATCCTGTCCCTAGTTAAGATATAATATAACCAGCTGGGCAGTGATGATACAGTTCATATACATCAGATGCTAATTCTGCAATGTTAGTGAAAATAATACAGTGTAAGTAAGGGACAAGTGCAGACTTTGAGTGAGGGGAATGTTCATCTGGGACCAGCCTTTTTTTTTTTTTTTCCAAAGTTGTGTGGGTGAAAGAGGAATAGGTATCCTACCTGCAACTGGCCTCTTGACTATCGGAACAATCCTGTGTTCTAACTTCTATTCATCTTTGACTTTAGTGACAGCTGCTTTCGTACAACCAGAACTGAGTCTTGGCTGAAATACATTGGTCATGATTAGTCTTCGAAGTGCATATAGGCCCCTATCAAAAGATGCAAGTGACATGGTTGTGTTTCCTCATTCTTTGTAGTGTTTCCCCAAATACTGTTCATTACTCAATAAGACAGAAGGTAGAGGCCTACTCCTTACACTGCCAGACAGGGGAGTTCAACTCAGACTAAATTTCCTGCTGTCCAATACCAACAGCTGGAAAGGGTTGGGATGATGAGGCAGTGTTCCACACTTAGGCCCAGATATTCAAAGGTATTTAGGCTAACATTGAAGATTCTGGCTTTACACCATAATCAAGATCTAATTGTTTAAACTAGGAAGCTGTATAAAATAGCTGTCTAGGACAGAGAGAGTATCACTGAATTAGCTCAAGTTTAATAGAGAAGAGAGTCTGTTACAACGAGGTAGGAAGGCTCATTTTAGTTTAGCCAAGAGGGCAGGTTTGGGGTGGGATTTTTGGCTTCTTGATTGTTTATTTTAAATATTTTTATCTAGAGCTCCCTGATTTTAACAGTGAGCTTAATACCAGGGTCTGTTAGACTTAGAAAACACTTCTCTTGAGAGGCTCTTCCACAATCCTGCAGATCTCATTCTTGGGGCATTTTTCTTTATATTCAGGCTGATTTATTCCTTTGGTCAAAGTCATCTTATGACTCCCATAAACAGCTCATCTATATTTAACATATTAGAGCGTCTTTCATGCAAAGATTCCAAATAGAATGACAAACTACACAGAAACTAGCGTTAAGGCCACATCCAACAATTATCCTTCTCCCTTAAACACCCACTTTAAAGTACGCTCACAGATTCCAATACAACTTTGGCTGACACTTAGAGATCACCATTCTAGGAATCTGATTTTGCTGACCCCTTGAGTAGTTTAAATTGATTCTATACATTGGGATCACTACATCTGTCACTAAAATGCACACACCTCTGATGTAGAAGGCAGCAGATTTTAAACAGCATGCAGTTGCTTTACACACAGTCCAGGTCAACAAATGAAATATATAATCTTCATCTGAAACCATTAGGGGCAAGGGCGGTGTCAATTTTTGAATACAAATCACCAATGAGACGTTAGTCAAAGTAAGATTATTGTGTTCTATCTTCTTGATTATTTGTCCAGTGAATCTAAGGCTATGTCTACACTTTAAACACTACAGTGGCACATCTGTAGTGCTGCAACTCTGCTGCTCCAGTGCTTCAGTGTAGATAATTACTACAGCATCTGGATGGGGTTTTCATGTTGCTATACGTAATCCACCTCCTCAAGAGTCAGTAGCTAGGCCAACAGAAAAATTATTTCATTGACCTACCGCTGTCTGCACTGGTGGTTAGGTCTGGTCAATTAAGTCTCTCCGGAGTGTTAGAGATGTCGTTATGCCGATGTAACTTTGCAATATAGACCAGCCATAAGAATCTCAGATGTTGCAACAAATAACAGTTTAGTACAAATAGTTTAATAATTAATTTTCCATTCTGTCTAGTCTGAATTCCCTATTAAATACATTATACAGCAGAACCTCAAAGTTATGAACATCTTGGGAATGAAGGTTGTTCGTAAATCTGAACAAAACATTATGGTTGTTCTTTCAGAAGTTTACAACTGAACATTGACTTAATACAACTTTGATATTTTACCATGTAGAAGAAAAATGCTTCTTTTAACCATCTTAATTTAAATAAAACAAGCACAGAAATAGTCACCTTACCTTGACAAATCTTTTTTTAACTTTCTCTTTATTTTTTTAGTAGTTTACATTTAAGACAGTACTGTACTGTATTTGCTTTGCCTTTCTTTTTTTAGGTCTCTGCTGCTGCCTGATTGCATACTTTCAGTTCCAAATGAGGTGTGTGGTTGACTAGTCAGTTCATAACTCTGGTGTTCATAACTCTGAGGTTCTATTGTACTGGCTAAGGATAAGAGGAATACAGTTGATATGCCCAGTATACATGTGAGATCCCTTCAGATGTGAATCAATACAATATTTATGCTGTATGAGACCCAGAGAATCCAGATGATCTCAAAGAGTAAAATGAGTCGAAGTTCTACATCACTCTTATATAGATTTTATTCTTTAATACAGATGCATAACAAAGTATAGCTATAGTAGGATTCCCAGTGGACAGTGTTAAGATATCCTGAAGAAATTTCTCTGCAAATCATGTGGAACTTGCTGAGATTTGTGCTATGCTAAAAATATTTATGTAGCCCATTGGAAGAAGGTTAATATTTCATATAAAGCTTGTTTATTTGTAGGGCAAGTGACTTTAAAAAAAACAAAAAACCAAGGATTCAAACATGCATCTTGATTTGTTTCTTTATGACAATGAGAACAGCTTTCACAGTTGAAAAATATGGGAGAGATTTTCTAAGCTGCAAATGGCAGCTCAGCACCTAACTTCCAGGAGCCATTGGTGCCTTTGAAAATCTCTCTCCAGATGACCTATTTCACTGAATGTTCAAATAGACTAATGCTGAAAAGGCTCTCCCTTGTGATGTAATTTTCCACCTCCCTAGGAGCTGGTCCATCCAATGTTTTCTGGGTTTACTGCAACATATAAACTCTTGTATGTTGCAGGCATCAGGAACATGCTGGAAGTTTGGATGTTCACTCTTCCAAGCAAGGGCAGAGTCAATAAGTGTTCCTTCATTAAACCAATTTGACTCGCTCCTCTTATTTTCTTAGATAATTAGGGTTTCTGTGGTCCCCTAACATATAAAAGGACACAGAATACTTGTATGAAAATATAAGTGGGGCTTTAGGAGCTGTGGTTCTGATGCAGCAGCCCTTCCTCCACATGTGACCAGTGACTGGAGAAAGCTGAATAGGGATCTGCAGGAAAACCCAAAGCTGCAGATCCATTGGCATTGCACAGCCAGACAAGTGGGCAAAGGAGAGCAATAAGTGTCCAGAATCCCTGCAGAACCTCAATAGAGATAAGCTCCTCCCACAAACCTCATTGGATCCACCATGTTTGGGACCATCTTTAGATATACATAACGTCCAGCCTGGTGCAAATTATGTATGCTTTGTCCCCTTTGGGCTATTATTTGCACATTCACATATGTAGTCTCTGTGTGCGTGTGTGTGTGTGTGTGTGTATATATATATATAAACACACACACACACACACATACTACATTGTGTTTAGATGTATAATGGATTTCATAAAAAAAACCAACCACAAAGCGCTACCCAGGGTTCTAGGCGCCAGGGTTCTACCAAAAGTTAATAATACAATTAGAATGAAAGGGAAATCTGGAAGCTTTCACACACCTTCAGCCACAAATCTAGCCAATCACAAGTAGACGCCAGTCCCCAACAAAACTTTATTTCTCTAAATAACAGCAGCAATCATGACCCAGCCTCTCCCATTCCTTCCCCCAAAGCTACAGGGCTGGATATTCATTGCTCCCACTGGAGTTCATGGGTAGGTTTTTCATTGACTGTAGTGGAAGCAGAGTTAAGCTGGTGCTGAGTCTGTTTGAAAATCCCACCCTAAGCAAAAAGGAAGGCTTTGCTGTACCCCTGGCATTTGGGTTGCACAGGTGACAGTTTCTCACTGAGAATGCCCTAGTAACAAATCCTTCCCATTTAAGCCAGGGGGAGTCCAACTTGAACTTCTCCACTAATAAATAGCAACTGCTGCTCCATGCGCTGCTCTAATCACTACACATAGTTGGGATTAGTTTTCAGTTTTGGTTCAGTAAAAGTGATCATATCATCTACTGAATAACAAAATCAAATATATAGAGCCCTGCTTGGATACAAAATTTGTATCCGCATGTGATCCGCGATTTGCAAACATGGTCTGCGGATATCCGCAGATTTGCAGGGCTCTACATATACTCTTTGATCAGCATCAGTTATATTTCTCTGTTGACTCCCATGACATGCTGCTAATTGCTAAAGTCTTATTCACACAGACATGCATCTTTGCTTTGTCCCAGGGCCTACAAAATGTGAAGACATACTTTTCTTTTTCCTCGGAAAAATCTTGTCATGCTGGACAGATCTAATACTTAACTGTAATGTCTCAAGCTTGCTGAGTGTAGTGGGACAACACGACAAATATAGTACAGTACGTGTGTCACACTGAGCTGTACTTAGCTGCAAATAGAAAGAAAAGGCTATGCAGGCCCCCCAAAAATGAGATAAAGAAATATGGCCTTTCCCAAAGGCCCACTGGGTTAAAGTGGAACTGGGATAATCACAGACTCCTGTTTACAGTGCTGCTGTTCTCCAGTGCTTGTTCTATATCGGTTCAAGACTGATATTCTATACTGCAGTTGCTTCAGGAATTTCTCCTGATATTTATTAACGTGTCACGTCCCTGTGGGGATGTGGATCATGAGTAGAGCTGTGCAAATAATGCATTTTTCAATTTGCTGGCAATTCTGAAAAATAATTTTAAAAAATGCTTTAGATTGACACAAAACTGGAAATTTTTCAAAAAAAAAATTCATTTTAATTTCAAGCATTTTTAGGATAATTTTTATGAAAAATTAAAGGAAATTTCAAATAAAAGTAATTTCAAATAAAAAAGCAAAATGTTTAATTTCAATATGTCCAAATAAAATATTAATTTTGGGGAATGATTTGGTTGGTGTGCTTTTTACCCCCAAAATTTGGCAAAATTAACAGTAATTTGCAAAATGTTTTGGTTGCAGCAGTTTGAACATTTACCCCTCCCTAAACTCCTAACCTGCCTTCCACTGCATGCAGTTCTTCTGACACCCATCCTGAGCTCAAAACTCCCATGAAATCATGCAATTTTTTCTATATTCCTTTTCCTATTATTGCTGCTTCCCAGGATATTTGTGCAAACTGAAGTGTTCTGCTTTGTAACCAGCGTCTTCTGCCTAAGCCCTTGCTTTCGAAATGTAACAATTTTTGACAGTTTGTCACCACAGAAGAGGCTTTGATATCATAAAAACTGGTGAACTGAGAAAGAAAAGAAAGTGGATTGTGAAGCAGTTTTGTACACACATTACTAGATGACCAGCATCGATAGACATGAAAACGCACATAACAGTACATGCTAGTGTGATAAGATTTTTAGTATAATATTTTGTCAAAGGTTTTGACAGAGGGAATCTGCAGTTGATGAATCCAAAAGTCGAGACATGTCAGAGGAGCTGTAATAGGTTCAGTGGATAAAACACTGGCCTAATCTACCAAGAATTTGGTCTCAGTCTATTCTAAATTGAAATGAGTTTTGTGGTCTCACACTAGTCTAGATTCTAGCTTGCACTTCTGAATAATTCAGCAGAATCTCTCTCTCTTGTCAGTAACTGTTCAGGTCCAGGATAACTCCCAGAGAACCTAACTGATCTAAAGTGCTCACCACGTCTCTCCTCTTACCCTGTCAGATGGTGGTTGTGCAGGCCAGAGGTGAGGTCACGGCAGTTATGGGTAGATAGTTAGAGGCTTTTTCACTCTGTCTCCTGCACTATACAACCTAAGCTCTCAGCTTTCTGTGTTACTCGGCACTTTCAGATGGTAAAGGGCATAGATGGGAGGAATAGCCACTTCTCCACATTTACATTTTTAAAGATAAACCATGCTGTTTAATTTAATATTTGCCTTTAAAGAATGAATTACTGTAGTTATAAATCTCATACCGAGCAATGGATTTGCTAAAGAAAAACAACGTATCTACACATGCAGAGAGATGGACACATCAACAGAGAAGAACTCTCTTCTACTCAGATCCTGCTCTTTACAGAACTTCATTCTAAGCAGAGGGTTGCTATACTCGCACACGGTAATGGAGTGAAACAATTTGGAGTTTTCATTTTACTTCATTCTAGGTCAGACTATAGCCAAATTTTCTGTGCTGTTTCCATTGCAGTCCCAGCTTCAGACTGTGAAATGTCAAAACCTCACAGAAGTTTTAAGGATTTATTTGAAGACCTTTGGAAAACTGATCCCCAAGGCTTCTGGACATGTTTTTAAATGCTGTTTTGTTTCTGCTCTTACAAGCTATTGTTGAGATTTAACTGCCAATGACAGGCATCATGGAAAAAATGGGGGAAGATCCCAGGTCCAGGGGTGGCTCCAGGCACCAGCGCAGCAAATGCGTGCCTCGGGCGGCAAGCCGCGGGGGGCAGACTGCCGGTCACTGTGAGGGCAGCAGTCAGGCTGTCTTCAGTGGAATGCCTGCGGGAGGTCGGCCGATCCTGCAGCTCCGGCAGCAATTCGGCGGCAGGGACGCCAAAGGCACGGCACCGGCGGACCTCCTGCAGGCATTCCACCGAATCCATGTGACCAGCAGACCGCCTGCAGGCATGCTGCCGAAAGCTGCCTGACTGCCATGCTTGGGGCGGCAAAAAACATAGAGCCGCCCCTGCCCAGGTTACATCTGTTGAAGGGGATAAATTGGCAAATGACTGGAGATGCTGGAGGACAGAGGAAAGTATTTTCAGGGGTTTGTAGCCACGGTCTTGTCTAAGATACATATCAACAATTGGTCAATTCAGTCCATAGTACTCTTGGATTCCTCACTAATACTGAGCTCTCATGTCACAACGGCAGCGAATAATGCTTTCTACATTGCTGGTTGGCTAGAGTACTCATGACAGAGGAAGACTTGGCCTCAGTTATTCATGTCTCCATCACCTCTTGGCTGAGTTACAGCAATGCAGCATACGTGGGCATGAAGCCTTCAGCATCTCAAAACTCCAACTAGTACAGAACGCTGCAGTGTGTCTTCTCAGCAACGCAGGCTACCATGGGCATATCACACCTGTCCTCCACTCTCTATGCTGGCTCTCCATAGAATTTCTAATCAATTTCCAGGTTTCAGTGCTTATCTTCAAAGCGCTCCAGGACTTGAGCCCAGGGTAGCTAAAAGACCATCTCAAGATGCAGGACAAAGACCACAGCAAACAACTATGCTCCTTTGGAACTCTCAACTATAAGTTAGCACTGACCCCCATCTTGGTACGGCAACTCCCATCTTTTCATGTGCCGTATATTTATACCTGCCTACTGCATTTTTCACTCCATGCATCTGATGAAGTGGGTTATAGCCCACGAAAGCTTATGCCCAAATAAATGTGTTAGTTGAAACAACGAGGAGTCCTTGTGGCACCTTAGAGACTATAAGAGTAAAACTTGTCTGTGCAGGAGACAGAACCATCTCTGAAGGCAGGGGCGGGTCCAAGACTGTAGAATGAGGTTCCCTAAGGAACTAAGGACCTCACAACTTTCCACTCCAAGAGCAAGATGCATTTCTTTGACCCAGTCTTCTCCAGTAAAAAAACACATGCCAACAGGTATAAATAAATGTATAAAAACCACTAAAACAAGACACTCCTCTGCACCCTCTGGGAAGAAGATGAGAACAAACAACATGTGACAGATGAGTAGTCAGCTGGCTGAATGCATGACTGGAAGGTACTCAGTTACTACGGTGATAAGCGTGGTATAAGAACCTATGAAGAACAGAACACCTAACTCTTTGAGGTGTCCTATCTATTGAACCATGCTGAATACCACAGAGCAAGGGAGTGGTTCTGATAAACAGTCACACATCCAGGAAGAGCTGGTCAAAAACAGAACATAATCCAAGATTGTTTTATTAGTAGTATTATACTCAGCATTGTACACACACATAACAAAAAGATGGTCCCCACCCAAAAGAGCTTACAGTCTAAGAGACAGATACAGCAAACAGCTGGAGGGAGCCCAAGGCAACACTGAGACAATACTGATTACTGAACAAGCAGTGGACACAGTGCACCAGCTCCCTGGCCTTTGTCCTGTGCTTTGTAGACATTGTAGCAGAGGGAAGGAGAGACGTGTACATTTTTCATCAAAACTTTAAAGTTTTGGAAATTCACCAACCAACTACATCAGAACCAAACCTTCAAACCCTTTGAGGTTTAACTATCCCTGACTCATCTACCAGAAGAATGAAAGAATCCTGCTAAGAGTAGAGATGGGCTGGAATCAAAACCATGAATCCAAATATCTCCTAGACATTCAAAGCTGCACGTCACCTTTCAAACACAAACCAATCTGCAGTTAAAAAGGATAATTAATAGAACTTACATTAGAGCTATTTTGCAAGTGTCCAGCCTTTTCGTTTGCCCTCAAACGCTGAGCTGCATTTTCTGAGTCTTTAATCTACATCAGAGTGTCAAGATGGCACCTTTCTATTTTAATTGTTAATTATATTTTAAGAAACATAGATTTCTTTTAGTGATTTCCTCTCCTTTGCAATTACTGCAGATAGTAGTGATTTAGAATACTGAGTAATTAGAGGACAGTTTTTCTTTAACAGGAGGAAATTCTCTATTGGTTATCAGACACTAAGGCCATGAGTAAGGTAGTGGAATGCCAGGCCACTCCTTTTGGCAACTTGATTTCATGTTCCCAGCCAAGATTTGGTTTACACTAGATAGGGGATTGCAATGCTATTGTATAACCAAACAGGGGAGGCTGACCAGCTATTTCAGGCCATCATGGCTGTTGTCATGATAATTGCAGATTGCAGTCTAAAGGTATAATACTCATCAAAGTTGATATATATGCATCCACTTTCCCATTCTCTTTCCAGGATGTCACTGCTGTTACTTTGCAAAACCTTCTTTTCTTATCTATCTTTCATTTGTGGTTTAATATTGCATAAGTTTATATTGCTTGGGTAATTACCAATATACAGGAGTTCCAGGCTGTTAAGTACAGCAGCTCTAAGCAGGCATTTTAGTTTATTAGCTATGGTACCCTGGAAACATAATTAAGCACTTTTCATTTTCTTAAAATAGTATACAAGCACTGGACATTAGAATCAGAAAGATTTCCAAAACAGAGCATTAGGGTAGCTTCAAATCTTTCCTTTGGCAAACTGCCATCAGTTGGGGTCAGCAAAAGTTCAAGATTTCCTATTGTGTAACTTTATATACTTAATGGTTTTTTTTGGTCTGAAATAGCCTTGTCATGTGAAATCACTACATAATTTTCACTTGGCTCTTCACTCACATCTGAGCTGTCATTCCCACAGAAGCCAGTTTGACTTTGTGCTTAATGAGAACTTGGACAAGTCCTAAGTAGATAACAGTCTATGAAATGCAGTAACTAGTGAACTAAATTAGAGAGCCAGCTAACTTCCAAAAGGATGGACTAAGTTTAGGAATCTCAGGAATTTTTGTAAAACCAAAGACCTTTCTGAAGGTGCTTAAAAGAGATCCCATAACTTGACTCTGCTAGTCCAAGTGTCATGTTCAGATTCCAATTTGTATAATTACATCCTAACTAGATTTTAAAAAAACAACAAAAAAACCCACCCCCAGTCCTAAGTGTTATGTAGCGTTGCTGGATGGTGTTAAACTATTGTCGAGGGCCACCCAGAGGATTCTGGGGGCCTGGGGTCTTCAGCAGTGGGGGGCCCCCGCTTCGGCAGTAATTTGGGGGCGAGGGGCCCTTCCGTTCTGGGATCCAGCTGAATTACCGCCAAAGCAGGACCCACTGCCGAAATGCAGCTGGGTCTTCGGCGGTAATTCAGCGGTGGGGGGCCTTTCCATTCCGGGACCCACCGCCGAATTACCGCCGAAGACCCGGCTGCACTTCGGTGGCGGGTCCCGCTTCGGTGGTAATTCGCCGGTGGGGGATCCTTCCGCCCCAGAGTGGAAGGAACCTCCGCCGGCAAAGGCCGGGAGCGGAAGAAGCTCCGGGGGCCCGGGCCCCAGGAGAGTTTTCCGGGGCCTCCAGAATGAATGAAGGACCCCGCTCCAGGGGCTCCAAAAAACTCTCATGGGGGCCCGTGCGGGGCTCAGGGCCTGGAGCAAATCACCCCTCATGCTCTCCCCCCCCGGGAGGCCTTGCTATTGTCACATTCCAACCCCTGTGAGTGAAATGATTCATATATTGTAGATACACATCATTTGTGATGCACTTGGGGATCCTTCTATGTGAAGAGCACTATATAAATATAACTCCTTATCATTAACATGCCTCATTTGTTTATTATATGTGATAAACTGACGTCCCTCCAAATAAGCTGACATCTGCTATATTTATATAGCATGGGTTACATTTTCTGAATTCAGCTGAGGACTCAAATCCAAGTAGCTGTACCTCCGGTTACCAGACTTCAGACTATAAGTGGTGCAAGAACTCAGATTTGGGCTTGAAGTTAATAATGCATACCAAACCAATATATACTGGTGTCTTCCCTTATTGTAAGGCTTCTTTAAAAGAGAATTTGTTGGAAGAACTTACTGAAAGCTTTTCACAAGTGACATTAACAGGTAAGATTACTAATTTTTGAGTGAATCTGTTCCTTTCTACTTTTTTTTTTCTACTGCTTCTGTGGCAAGCATATTTTTAAATGAGACTAATGCAATTACATATCCCAACTCCCACTGAAAGTCTTTGGGTTTTGGATTGCTAACTCACTTAGAATGTGTGTGTCTCTCTCTCTCACACACAATTTTTTTAAATAAGGAAGAGATGTCTGTGCTCAGAACTATGAGGCAGTCACTGTGTGGCATTAATTGTCAAGTTGTAGATTCTCTGAAGTGCAGAATGTGGTAGTAGCTTTACAGGGAACCTGGACTGAACTTCTTAATTATGTACCAACTACATAACTCATGTGACCAGATTCTCTTAGCTTGTTAGATCTGAAGGTGAGGTAACAGTCAAAAAGAGACAAGTTATCCAGATATAGCCTGTTCAAGAGAGCGCACAGACTTCTGAAATAATTTGCCCAGCCCTATAATGTTGCTACCCCTTCCTTCCTCTTTAGTATTTTCCCAACACAGATATCAAGTTTGCTCCCTATTCCAAATAGAATTACATCCTTCGTCACTCCACTCAAGAGTCCAGCTATACCACCTGCGTCCAAAGACCTGCCAAGGTTGTGCATTATTAATAATCATTTTTAATTTATTGGTGCTCTTGACCAAAGTCCTCTTGATGTTTTCATGAAGGCATCAGTTTAAGGACTGAGCCTTGAATTTGTAAAGGGACCAAGATTCATCCTAAGAATACTTCTGGTGCATAGCATTCTTCTGTGAAACATTGTGAGGAAGGGGGCTGTTACTAGTATTCTCAGCTTTCAGCTCTCTCTTAAGTCTTTCACTTTTTTGGCTGTGAGCATTAGAGCAGATCTTATTGCTGACAATTGACACTGCAGCAACATCTTTCTGATGCCTCACCAAATTTACTGTACCTTTATTTCATTCTGAGATGCAGTGATGCTGCCATACACTTCAGATGTCAGCGGAGAGACAGGCTGTCCCCAGAAGAAGATCCATTTGACTTGACGAGGTGAATAACTTGACATGATTGTAAGAATTAACAATCCTGAATGTGTCTCAGTGAGGCTTTTGGCATGTTCTTGATTGTCAGATTTATTCTACTAGCAGCTTCTAACTACAGTATTATAAATGTCCCACGTTATTCAGTCTTCTTAGATGCTCCCGAACACAGTTGAGTTGTATGCATCCTTATATAGGGGATTCCCCAACTTTTCCTGTTCTCATAGTTGAGTAACGCATGTCTATCTAATCTTATTCAGAAAGTGCTTATATCTGGCATTTGAGGGCCATAATTGGATATGGTATATTTCTTCAGTATTCATACTAAGCTCAATACTGTTAAAGAGGTGCTACATTTTATCCCAGAGGTAGCTGCTCAGTGTATGTATAAGTTTGAAAATAAAAAGTTCAAATGAAAATTTCTATAAATATTAGAGCTGGTTAAAAATGCCAGTCATTTTTGCAAGACATTTTTTAAACAAAACATTTTTTAAAAATTCCCATAAAAGTTTCTTGGGTTTCAAAAAACAAAACACATTTTGTTTATTTTGGGGAGGGGGTGGTTAATAAATTCAGTTTTTGAAAACCAAATCACAAAAAATGTTTTTAGTACAAATTTCAGGTTTGGTTTCTGGTTTTTCAGTGGGGGAAAAAAATCAGAAAATTTCAACCAAAAGGAAAATTAGGAAAACTATAAAAATTTTCATTTTGGTCACAGAGGCATTTTTCATTTTAAAAAACTAAAAAAAAAAATAAAGTTGTTCCACGCTAATAAATATAAAGCATTATTATTAGTACTGAATGTTCAGTTAAATTCCTTCTCTGTTAGTAAGCATCTCAGGTTGTCATTATTTTTAACACTGCACTTTTAAGCTACTGAATACTGTTATGCAATTGGAAACATTCTATTTTCTATGAATTAGCTCTGTACTGTAATGTAGTTATTGGTTACTTATAATACACTTCTTTAAACAGGCATAAGGTGGAAAGCTTACGTAAAGAAAGCAATGAAACATGCAAACCATATCCAAATCTCACAAGATGCTATTTGTAGCAATTAGTGCTTTTGGTTTTGTACCTCACTGATACTATCCTTCTATTCTTTCTGCTACTGAGTCTAAGGCCTGTCTACTATGTACAGTTTTTCTTCTGGTGTAACTACATTGGTTAGGGGATGATTTTTTTTAAACTGGTATAGTTTTACTGGTGTAACTCCTAATGTGGGTACCGTTTAACTAATAAATGTGCTTATACTAGTTTAGATTATTCCCCTTCCAGTATAGGCATAAACTATGCCAGGAGAAGCACTTTTACATTAATGTAACAGCATCCACACTAGGGGGTTTGTATTATACTGGTATAATGAAAGCAGTACAACTTGTGTGTGAGAAGGCCTAAAGTGTAACTGCTTTGACTGTCACCCCACTTCCTGCCCAAATTTAATTTACTTGTATGTTTATGGCTGTGTCTATTTTTACACGACTTCCTATAAGATTACCACTGTTCTGATCATAGCACAGAATAAACTTGCTGTTATACTAGAGCTGGCGTTAGCATTGCAGATGTTAACCTTGGAACCCACACCATCTCAAGTATGCACATACATAATTCCTCTATAACATTAGTGCCAACACCAAGATGGCTCTCATAACTTTGCCCCTCCATTGAACCAGTTACCCTAAGTTCCCTTCCTCTCTGTATGTCTAGACCACAATTACAAGGTATGACTCTAGCTCAGGTTGCAAAACAGCAAAGCTGCAGCAATGTGAGTTTCAGTGTGGACTACACAAACCCACCAGAACCCTGGGTAATTGTTTGGAGGGTTAGCTGTGCTTGATCTCACGCTGCTATGGCTTTACTGTTCACAGCTTCACTGTTCTAGCTCAGGTATGTCAGTTTAAGCTGCAGTCATGACTAGAGATACCTTCAGTTATTCTAGTGCAGGAGTAGGTAGCAACAGAGGTGCTTCTGTACATATGACCCTCTCCTGAAACCAAAACAGAGCTCTAGTTCCAGGGATACTCTGTTGTTATCTTTCCAGCTCTCAGAAGCAGATTGTGGTATATCGTCATCCCTATTGTAGTTGCAGCCGAACTTACAACCCTTCTTCCTGGTGGACTGATAACATGATTTAAAATACAAAAGTTGGATGCTGACTAAGAACCTGTAATCTCTAGTTTAAGAACACTTTCATTGTTATTTCTAGGATGTCTAAAATGTTAATCCCCTTTTCTCAACACCTTCCCCCACATTACCTCCTTCTTACCTCTGAAAATAAAGGGTTGAAAAATTAGGTGCATTTTTCCTGTGCCTTTAATAAGATTCCATTCACAAATAGTATATTACATTAAAAAGCTACAGTAAAAAAACCCATTTTTCCTCCACCTACTTTCATCTCTCCCTGCTAATGAAATTGTCATAGTATTTGATTTGTGGGGGGGGGGGGAGCTAAGATTGAAATAAGCTTCACTGTAATGTATTAAATTCCTCTATCCAGCTTACAATAGGAACTCTCACTCTTACATGAAGTGAGACTATGGAATTCTAAATTCTAAAAAGCAATCTGAGTCAGAGATGGCTAATAACTGAGTCTAAAACACAGGAAATTGGCATATTTGCTTTAAAACTAGGTGTTAACTAGGTGTTAAGACCCATGAAGAAAAACTATTTTTTTAAAAAAAGACACAGTCCTTCAACCATTTGCTGTTTTTTTAGAATTCACACCTTTGGTTTGGAAGCGTCCACTTTTCTAGTTAGCTTCCCTTTATCTTTTTGGACTGATTTTTTATGAGGACCGGAAGTGCTGAAACACCATGAGAGAAAGAGAAAAATCAGGTGTTAAGGCCTGTGTGATGTTGCACTCTATACGTTTATGGAAATATGCTTATGAGTGTAAATATGACATACCTGGAATATTCTTTAAGCTAGATATGCCATGTAACATAGCTTTGCAAAGGTTATGATCTACTGCATATATTCATCCTATTTGTAGGCATGTATCATTTTTGTCTGAAGTTATGCGCATTGGCTCTAAGCTTTTATTTGAAGTGTTTGCTGTAGGAAAAACATAAGGGAAGGGTTTATTCAAATAATTGGGAGTACTTCACTAACAATGGACTTTGGGAGATGCCAATCCACATCGGAGATTTCCTGGGAATGTTCAAACTAACATGTAAACAATGGTGTCAGCCAGCAAAAGCTGAATCATTCATGGACATGTGACTTGCTCAGGTGGCTACAAACTTCATCTTGTTGCTGTGATTTCGCACAGAAGAACAAAGGGGTTTCTGCCCACAAGAGAGAATATAAAAGGCCCTGGAAGCCTCTCCATTTATGTATTCAGCTGGCTCTAGGGATGGCCTCTCCACCCCAAAGAGATGCTGGAAAGAAACAGGAACAAAGGACTATAACGGTGGGGGTGTGAGTGATTGATTGCTGGACCCAAGCCATAAACTACAACGTTGGTCTGAAAGGGATTGTGCCTGAGATAACATCTAGGGCAGGGATCGGCAACTTTTGGCCTGTGGTCTGCCAGGGTAAGCACTCTGGCAAGCCAGGCTGGTTTGTTTACCTGCCACGTTTGCAGGTTCGGCCAATCGTGGCTCCCACTGGCTGCAGTTCGCCACTCCAGGCCAATGGGGGCTGCGGGAAGCAATGCAGGCTGAGGAATCTGCTGGCTGCTGCTTCCCGCAGCCCCCATTGGGCTGGAGCGGAGAACCGTGGCCAGTGGGAGCCGCAATTGGCCGAACCTGAGTACCCGGCAGGTAAACAAACTGGCCCAACCCACCAGGGTGCTTACCGTGGTGGGCTGCATGCCAAAGGTTGCCGATCCCTGATCTAGGGTGAGAAGTTAGTATTTGTAGCTAGATCCTTAGTGCATTAAGTTAGCCTTGCATATTTTGATTTATTTTACATAGTAACTTACCTTGTTCTGTCTGTTATTACTTGAAACCACTTAAATCCTACTTTTTATACTTAATAAAATCACTTTTCTTTATTAATTAACCCAGAGTAAGTGATTAATACCTGGGGGAATAAACAGCTGTGCATCTCTCTATCAGTGTTATAGAGGATGGACAGTTTTTGAGTTTATCCTGTATCAGCTTTATACAGAGCAAAACGGATTTATTTGGGGTTTGGATCCCACTGAGAACTGGGTATCTGGGTGCTGGAGACAGGCGCACTTCTTAAGCTGTTTTCAATTAAGTCTGCAGCTTTGGGGGCATGGACCAGACCTGGTCTGTGTTGCAGCAGGCTTGTATGTTTGGCTCAACAAGGCACGGTTCTGGAGGCCCAAACTGGTAGAGAAAACAGGCTCAGAGGTAGTCTCAGCACATCAAGTGACAGTCCCAAGGGGGTCTCTGTGATCGAACCCATCACAGCCTGTACATTTTTTTGTATTTAAGAATCAAAGCACACACTTGGAGTTTCTCAGCCAAATGCTTAATTTTTATTAAACAGAAAGATTGATCAGAGAGTGAAAGAAGTCACACTGCAGGTAGCTGCCAGGAAATGCTGCTCAGAAGCAACTCTTAGCACAGCTTTAACCTCTAATTAATTAGTCATATTATTGCTTGGCACTTGCCTAATGCCTTTTATGCAAGGGTCTCAGAGTACTTCACAAACATCAGTTTGACATAACAAGATAGGTCAGAATTATTTCCCCTTACAGATTGTAAAATTGAGGCATAGAAAGGTTAACAGACTGACTTTTCAGAGATACAGTACAGAGCACCCACAATTCCCATTGAAGTAAATGGGAGCTGCAGGCACTCAACCTCTCTAAATATCAGGTCATATCTGACTTCCCAATGTTACCCATGAAATCTGTTGCATAGCCAGGAATCTGCTAATTCCAATTTCCAGGCCTTCATCACAGACCATTCTTCCTTAGCCAATCAAATACTTTTTGCAACTGATGTTACAACCTGTATTTCAGAATCTTCTTTGACTCCTCCCTCTTCTCACCACTCATCTCTTCAAAACCATCTGCATTATCTTGGGATTGTGCCATATTTGTATACAGGTGAACAGCTGACCTAAAATCTCCGTATCCACTCTGCCATGGTTGGTGCCATATCTTTTTCCTAATACAACTCACCTCTCTCTATACAATGCCCAGCCAACAAAAAGAACTGAAGTCCATCCTGTGTGCTATGAACATTGAGAGCCTACCCCAGATCATTTAGCGCTGATGTAATGTCAGTGCAAGAAAGTGGGAATTACACCTGATCTTTAGATAGGAAAATACAAGCATTTTGTCATGCACTTGTTGACATTTATTTTTAACTGGTTGCTTGTTGTAAATTAATTTCACAATTTTGTGAACAACTTTTCAGGATAATGAGTGTACTTGGGGCTTTGTTGTTGTCTGAAGGAAGGCAAGTACTCAACTGTATTAAAACATTTCAGTTGGGTAATGGACTTGCAATTAACTCCATAGATAGTTTAGTGATGGACTGCAAATTTAGTGACACTTATACAGTAACATCAATCCAGACCTTTTTTAGCATTCTGCTGTAGTGAAGCAATTTAAACCTGGAATTTTCAGGAGAGATCCTTTCTTTAGGTCTGAAATGTTTGTCTGCCAGTCCATCTTTCCTTCACAACTGAGAAATTTTATCTTTGCCAAGCATCAGTTTCTGCCTCATCAATCATGTTTCAAAGGGAGATGTTCAGTTATCTTAACTCTGTGACTAACTAGTTTACTTGCCAACTTCAAAGGCATGGTGTTCTCTATCCATCACACCACTTTGGAGGATGGCTTTAATTTGAAATATTTCCATTCTTTAGATCCACATTTTACTGGGCTAGCTAAGTAAAGGATATTTACTCCTCAAACATTACTTCACCTCCTTATAATTGCCAGAGGGAAATTTGTAGCAGGGAGTAAGGGGACTGAAGCCGAGTGCAAAAGGACTTATTTTTGTTCATTAAAACAGCAAACCTATCAAAGATGCACAACTTATAAATGATAGCTGTTTCACATCAAATAGAAACAGTAAGGGTTGCTGAGGGACACTAAAAACAGGCCACTAACCAATAGCCACCAAGAAAAGCAAGCTACTGGACTTACAAAGAAGAGATGCTAAATCCTTCGACAATACAGCGCCAGGAAGAGGAGAGAGGAATTCAAATGAGATGTTCAAATGATGAGGAGTGTCAGAAAAATGGAAAGAGCTAAGGAGAGTTCCAGAGACCAGGGATTGGAAGCTAGAACAAAACAAACACCAGCCTTTAGAAACTGCAAAGCAAGGCTACACCGCAGAGAGAAGAGAGGCTAAGACAGAGTCGTAATGTAACTAGGCATTTTAGTGCCAGGGGAAAGCAAGCATATTTGTGCCCCTTACCAGGATTTTCTTTGTTTTTTTTTTTCGTCATTTTTCCACCCCATTCATTGGTGATTCATAAATGTTGATAGTGGGAGGAACACAATATAAAGGTTTGAGGAGGCATATGACTGCCCCACAGAGGTTTTCAAACTGTAAGGTGAGCCCCCTAAGGAGACGGGGCTCAGAAGGGAGCACTACCTCCACCCCTGATTCACCTCAACAGGTCACATAGCCTGTCTGGGTTGGGGGGTGCAACCAAAAAATCTGGAGGCCAAATGACCCCCACATACCCCCCTCATGTGTCACCTCTGTCCCACTTTTTCTGCCTCTGTAGCATTGCACCCTTGGTGGCTGCCTCGCTCGCCCCACTCTGGTTACGGTCCTGTGCTAATGAAGCAAACAAGCACATACAGCGTGCATAGTAGAGATTGGCAGAAAAGACCAGTTTGTGTGATTGTTGGAGTCAAGACTTTGACCTTGAGTCTAAAGTCTACCAAGGCCTCTTTACATCACTGTGGCAGTGCAAAGAAGCCTTACATAACCCCCTGAGAAAGTTTCCTGTACATAGTCTCCCTGGCTATCAGTGTTTGTGAGGTGCTCAAATACTACTGATGAGTGCAACAGAAAATTATACAATAGAATAAATCATGTACAGTACAAAGAAGAGCAATAAATAAATATTATAAAAATAGTAAAATCTGTCTAGTGTTGTATTTTTGTACATCCCATTCCTAAAACATGGTTAGTTGGGTAGGGAAGTGTTGTCATATCATGGTGGCAGAAACCACACAGTATTTGAGATATGCTACAGTACTTCATAGTATGCTGAAGATAATGAAAATATTCTCATTTTCCAAATGGCATTTGGACAGTGTCAATATTAACCGAATTGCTAGTGTCATGACACAGACACCCCTTCATTTGAAATGCAAAGGAACAAGTGTTAGGTCTGTTTCCAAAGAGAATTGGAGAATATGAATAATGGAAAATGTGTGTAATTCTTAAGTACTGCTTGCAGCCCAAATTACATGTTCATTTGAAACTGATACAGGGTGTTCCATGCAGAGGGGAGGGATAGCTCAGTGGTTTGAGTATTGGCCTGCTAAACCCAGGGTTGTGAGTTCAATCCTTGAGGGGGCCACTTAGGGATCTGGGGTAAAAATCTGTCTAGGGATTGGTCCTACTTTGAGCTGGGAGTGGGACTAGATAACCTCCAGAGGTCCCTTCCAACCCTGATATTCTATAAAATTCTAAGTTTCTCAAAACCAACAGTAGAAAAATGCTGGGTGTAGTATACTGTAATTGCATGTAATAACTACACGTTCTACTGTATAGTCCTAAGTGAATAAATGTCTTTAACTGGAGGTAAGATTAAAAGAATCTATCACTCACCAGAGTTCAACCAAAAGTGTGAGAACACTGTAGGCTTCTCAAAGTAGATGGCTTAGGAATATAGAAAATCAATCTTGCAATGATGCAGGAGAATGAACCAAAGGACACTTGAATTCCCTTCCAGCTCCAATGATCCTTTAAAAATAAAATCAAAGAGATACAAATGTAGGTAAGATGAAGTGGACCCAAGCCTGCACACAATTATACTCCTTTTCTGAAGATGAAAAATTTTTTACAGAACATGAGCTCTGGATGATTGTATTTTCTCCCAACTGCAGATCTGCTTCTAAGACAGCCTCCAGGGAGGATTGGGTAACAACTTTGTGAAGCTAAGAGACAACTTGGAGATTATCGATAGACCATCTCCAAAGAGATTTTATAATTTAAATATTATTTTCTGTCAAAGTACATTATTACAACTTTGGTTTCAATAGGAGTAAGGTTCTGCATGTATTTTATGAGTTTGGGGTTTTCTAGTACTTTCGAGGTATACAGGCTTTGTTTGTCTGTCTGTTTGTCTGTCTGCCTTGTCTGATCTATCATAAAGGCCAAATATTGCTCACTGCTTTGAAGTCAGTGGGGTTACTTCAGATTTATACCAGTCTGATAGAGATCAGAATTTGCCACTAATACCATATATTAGCAGTAGGATGCACTCTGAAACAAATCATAATGTTAAGGATTTATATCTTTCAAGAGCTGTGCAAACATAGATACAGTATATTAATCCTGGCAACACTCCTGTGAGGTAGGCAAATAGTATTATCCCCTTTTATTGAGGAATGGTAAAATGAGTCACTATAGTTAAGAATGCCATGCATGAACATCTTAGTCAGTGACAGAACCAGGAGCAGAACCCAGGTGTTCCTTTCTGCATAACAGTCCTACGAAGTGGAATAGATATAAGCCTTTAGTAAGTTGTGCACTGTCAGTCCCATCAGTTGCAAGAGAGGGCCCTGATATTGCACTGAGAAACACAGGCAGTCCTGAATGCAGGATAAAGTGTATGATCAGGGCCGGCTCTAGGCATCAGCAAACCAAGCACACGCTTGAGGCAGCACAACTCTAGAGGTGGCATTCCCAGGACAGCACTTCTCTCTCTCTCTTTTTTTTTTTTTTTTTTTTTTTTGCTTCGGCACTTCACTCTCGGAGGGTTTTTGGGGGGGGGGCGGGTGGTGGCAAAAACAAGCTGCCACCCTCATATGCTCGAGGTTCAGTATATTCCTATTCCCACTTTCACGTTACAATTGTTCCGGTAGTAACTCACTTGATGAGCAAACCCCACAGGATTTTTGGGCGCTGCAGGGATCTTTAGCTTATGTATGAGGAGCGTTGCTGTAGAAAGAGAGAGAGAACCAACCAGCTTAACCATGAAAGTTATTTATTGCCAGGTAATAACCATACAAGGGGAGCCAAACAAACAAACAAAACAATTATAATATTCAATCTAACTTAAATTTGATTATAAAAGTCAGGTTTAGAAAACTGTAACTGATCATACAAGTCAGGGTCAGAAGGCTATACCTAGAGAGAGAGAGAGAGAGAATTAGGTTCTCACCACTCCGTGAAACTTGAATCGATAAGGGTTCCCAGGTGATGGTGGTAGCTGAGGGTCTGGATCATGCCCCCACCATGATCAGTCAGGAGAAGAAGAAGTCCCAGTGGAACTGATGCAGATTTTGGATCCAGGCATCAGAACACTTACTTGAGCATGGGTAAGGGGTTTTGTAGGGAAAGAACAATGGTTCAAGGGAGAACACTAGATTTGTTTATGGGTGAACTGATGGCTCAAGGGAGAATACCAAAGTTGTTTTGTTCAGGCTAGACAATAGGAACGGATCATTCCTGGCTATGGGCAGTGTTCCTTCGAGGGCGCTCACAATGCAATTAGGCAGCTTCAGTATTTTGCATACCAATAAAGGATTCATTACTAGAATAGGTCTGATAACTATAGAGCTGGGGTGTGCAGGCGTGGATTCATTAACATCTAGAGCAGAGATTCCCCATCATGCAGTACTTTTCTGCTTTGCTGGTCCCAGAATTCAGTGCGGTTCTTGCCTTGGAATCTCTGCTTTCCATTCTGTATGCTAATGGAGATGCCTCCCTGTCCCATATTTGATACAAATGAGGCTAGGGGAGTTTCCTTAATCCTGTCAACCTTGTCCGGAGGGATTTAGGTGTGTCTTCCACTGCCTTTTCATTGTTTTTTGTAAGTCTTTCTTCCAATCGGCTTTGGTTCAAGCAGAGGCAGGGAGAGGTCTTTTGTGAGTCAGACAGGCTGGATGTTGCGCTTTAGTTCCCTAAGAACACAGAGCTGACAGGTTATAGGACTGACAAATAACAGTTTATAAAAGGCTTGTCTTTTAGGGCAGGTCTTGACTACCAGCTGAATCGGCGGGTAGAAATCAATCTATCGGGAATCGATTTATCATGTCTCATCTAAATGCGGATAAATAGATCCCTGAAAGCGCTCCCCGTCAACTCTGGAACTCTAGCTCACGAGAAATGGAAGTGGAGTCGACAGGGGAGAGGCAGCGGTCAACTCGCCGCCATACTCACGGCCAAGTAAGTCGACCTAAAATACGCTGACTTCAGTTACACTATTCGCGTAGCTGAAGTTGCGTATCTTAGGTCGACACCCGCCCCGCCCCCCACCCCCCACAGTGTAGACCAGGGCTTAGCTTCACATCTTACAACTGTTGTGCAGGCATCAACTCACATGAGGAAATACTCCCTGCTGGCCCCCACCACATATGAATGAGAGAATGGATATTTGGATTTTTTTAATCACAGCCTTGCAAAATTGTCAGGGACTTGAGTAGCACATACATGGTTTATCCTCCTCCCCCTTATAGAGACAAGGGCAATGAAAAAACCTGATATTTTACATGCCCATTGAAAAACTAACTCACTATGTGAATGTAGAATTTTGCACAGCTGTTGCATCATATGTCTTTGCATCTTCATAAATTCCAGTGTTGTGCCTAATTGCACCTGGATTTTTTAATTCTGAATCACAGTAAGCCTCATAGGCTGACATCTGACAGAAAAGTGAACCACCAAGAAACCCATTAACAGCTGTTTGCAGCATATCAGGCTTCCTAAGTCAGAAAATTTTTTACATTTATGCAGTACTTGGGGGTAGGTTAATATTTAGTTTTGCTTGTAGCTTCTTCAAATTCCCAGGGCAGCATTCACTCCAGGGGAGAATCCCACTTGTTTTTTCAAACCACCCCGGTGGTAGGTGCCTCTGCTTGGTTCACTGCCAGTGATGCTTTTGGGCATCTCATCACATGATCAGACCCCAACAGCTGGAGCTGATGCAGAAAGGTCAACTGCTTTCCTTTCTTTTCCCCTACTACTGTCAGCAAGGCTTTTATCTCCTTACCTCCTGCTGAGTAAAGTCTGCATTCCCTCTTTACTTGGCTTCATCCTCTGGCTGGGTGTTTAATGTTATACTCTTTATGCAATAATGTGTTCATCACCTACTTCTATTGTGGCTCACTGTCTTGAGAAAGCTACTAGCAACAGTGCGGTTCAGAGGGATGATGATGGCCACTTTGTCACCTGCTAAGACAGTTGCTGAAATGTCTCATTTGTTTTCTAGGTCAGATGCCTTTCCATTCCACACACCCTCTGGTGACATATATTCACGTGTGCATACAGCATCCTTTGCCCAGTGGTTAGTTCATTGCAACATGCATCTAATTACATTTACAGCTGGATCCCTCTCCCTCACAGATGTCCAGCTTTTTCCTAGCCCTTGCATGATAGGAGGGTAGAAGGCACCTGCTCACATCTGGCACCCTGCATATGGGCTAGGGAAGCACACTGGTACTCCCTGTGCTCCAGGGGCCTTCTATGCATGCACTAGGGTACAAAGTGCATCAAAGGGGACAGGGAAGATTGGGGTCATAATACAGCCTTCTCTACACCAGTCTATAGAGCTGACTAGGAAACCCTGGGGAACAGAGGCTTATCAGTACACTCCCCTGAACCCCTCTGCCCCCATTCCACTACAAAGCTAGGGAAATGATTGTGCCCCTGAAGTTCAGCACCACTCCCAAAGTGGGCCAGATTGGAAGTGCATTATCTGGCCTTAAGTTTTAGTAGATTGTATGATCGTTGGTACCATACTAAAATTACTCCAGTATTCTGTAGTGCTGATGAATCAGAACACTAGCAACAATACTGAAAGCTGGACTGTGTCAGACCATTGCTGTGCAATGCTGGCTTATTTACTTGGAGAATATAGGGCTACTATTTGGTATTGTCTTTTGTTACTTACGGACTTTTCAGCATGATTTCAACATGGTGTTTAAGGAGGGATGAGCCAAAACCATGACATTTCATCTGAATGCTTTGAATTTTGGGGCTGAAGGTTGAATTTGAATCTCCAGCTCCAAACTTGTCCCTGCTGCTTTGGCTTCAGCACAAAACTACAAGGAGCAAATTCTGCTTAAAACTGGATACGGGTGAAAAGACAGTTACCTTTCCGTAACTGGTGTTCTTTGAGATGTGTCGCTCATGTCAATTCCACAATGTGTGTGTGCGCTCACCATGTGCACCAGTGCTGGAAGTTTTTCCCTTAGCAGTACCCGTAGGGGAGTGCCCCTAGCAACCCCTGGAGAGGCGCTGCTATGGTGCACTATAAGGGGTGCTGCGCGCTCCCCCCACCCCCAGTTCCTTCTTGCCAGACAACTCTGACAGAGGGGAAAGAGGGCGGGATGTGGAATGGACATGAGCAACACATCTCGAAGAATGCCAGTTACGGAAAGGAAACTGTCTTTTCTTCTTCGAGTGATTGCTCATGTGCATTCCATGATAGGTGATTCCAAGCTTTATCTGTTGGAGGTGGGTAGGAGTTCACAGACACTCAGAGCAGAGCACTGCCTTGCTGAATCCAGCGTGCTCCCTCGTTCGAGAGACTATTGCATAATGCGAGGTGAACGTGAACCGATGACCATGTGGCAGCCCTACAAAATGTCCTGAATAGGGACATGGGCCAGAAAGGCAGCTAACTAGGCCTATGTCCTAGTCAAGTGCGCCCTCACAATCGGTGGCGGGGGAACTCTCGCCAGGTCATAACAAGTACGGATACACAAGGTGATCCAGTTGGAGAGCTGCTGACTAGAGATCGGCTGACCTCTCATGCATTCAGCCATGGCAATGAACAGTAGTTGCAAGGACTTCCTGAACGATTTTGTATGTTCCAGATAAAAAGCCAAAGCCCGTCTTACATCCAGCATGTGGAGACAGTGCTCCTCACTGGATGCATGAGGTTTGGGACAGAGCACCAGCAGGAAAATGTCCTGGCCCATATGATAGGTGGAGACCACTTTAGGGAGGAACAAAGGGTGTGGGCAGAGCTGGACCTTATCCTTATGGAACACCATGTATGGGGGTTCGGAGGTCAGGGCCTGGAGCTCCAAGACTTGTCTAGTGGACGTGATCACCACCAGAGAGGCTACTTTCCACAAGAGATGTGACCAGGAGCACATAGCAAGCGGCTCAAATGGAGGTCCAGTTAACCTGGCCAGCACCAGGTTCAGGTCCCACTGGAGGACCAGGGGTCTAACATATGGAAAGAGGTGATCCAAGCCCTTAAGGAATCGACCTGTCATGGCATGAGAGAATATCATGTGGCCCTGCACTGGGGGGTGGAAGGCCGATATGGCTGCCTTGACGGATGAGGGCGCTAGGCCCTGGACTCCAAGATGAAGGAGATAGTCTAGTATAAGCTGGATTGCAGCAGCCATAGGGGAGACGCCTCTATCAGCGGCCCATCAGGAAAACCGAGACCACTTCGCCAGATAGGCCTGACATGTGGAGGGCCTCCTGCTCTCCAGAAGGCCGCGCTGAACTCCTTCTGAGCAAGTCCTCTCCTCCCAGCCTAACCATTGAGCAGCCATGCCGTGAGGTGGAGGGCTGCTAGGTTTGGGTGGAGGAGACGACCTTGGTCCTGGGAGAGCAGGTCCGGATGTGTTGGCAATGGCCATGGTGGGGTGACTGCTAAGCTCGTGAGAGTCGTGTACCAATGTAGTTTGGGCCATGCCGGGGCGATCAGGAGGACATAGGTCCTGTCCATTTTTATCTTTTCCAAGACCTTGCCGATCAGTGGGATTGCAGGAAAGACATAGAAAAGCTGACCTGCTCAGGACAAGAGGAAGGTGTCGGAGATTGCGCACACACCCAACCCTCCCCTGCAGCAGAAGCGGGGACACCGGTGATTCTGCCAGGTCACGAAAAGGTCCACATGGGGAGTGCCCCACGTTTGGAAAATACCTGTGCACCACCTCTGGGTGCAGCGACGACTCGTGCGGAGCGGAGAAATCCCAGCTCAGCCAGTCCTCCCCAGAGTTCCGGACACCCCGTAACCTCGTAAGTGGTTGGCTTCCAGTAGATATCATAGGCTATCCAGATGTCTCACAGCCTGAGGGCTTCCTGGCAAAGGGCTGAGGAGTGGACCCTGCCTTGCCTGTTGATGTAGAACATTGAGGCTGTGTTCTCTGTGAGGACCCTGCCCACTGTGCCCACTAGGTGTGAGTGGAAGGCCATGAAGGCTAGACGGACCACCCTGAGCTCCTTGACATTTATGTGTAGGAAAGGTCCTGCATGGACCACAGACCTTGGGTCTGGAGGTTTCCCACGTAGGCTCCCCACCCCAAGTCCGACACATCAGACACCAACTCCACAGTCGGGGGCCGGTCCCTGAACGGGACCCCTTGGAGCATGTTCCCTGGGGAGGACCACCAGTGTAGGGAGGCTATTACCGGTTCAGGCACAGGAAGGACCATGTCCATCCTATCTCTCTACTGGGAGAATACCGAGGCCAACCAGAGCTGAAGGGGCCGCATCCTGAGTCTGGCTTGATGAACCATGTAAGTGCACGCTAACATATGACTCAGGAGCTGGAGGCACACTCTGGTCGACGTCGCACCCAGAATCACCCCAATGAACTCTGTGTTGCACCGGTACCAACGTGGACTTGGTGTTGTTTACCAGCTGCCCCTGTGTGGTGCACGTGGACAGAAGGAGTGTTACGTGATCCTGTATCTGTGACCTGGAGCTCCAGTGCCCAATCAGTCATTGAGGTAGGGAAAGATCTGGACCCCCCAATGCCTGAGATAGGCTGCTACCACAGACATACACTTTGTGAAGATTCTGGGAGCCGTTGACAGCCAAACAGGAGGACAGTGAACTAGTAGTGCTCCTGCCCTACCATGAAGCGGAGGAAACACCTGTGGCCCTCACATATATGAATGTGGAAGTATGTGTCCTGTAGATCAAGGGTGGCGTACCAATCTCCGGGATCCAGGGAGGGGATGATGGAGGCCAGAGAGACCATGCAAAACTTGAGCTTTATCATGTACTGGTTCAGGCCTCGCACGTCCAGAATGGGCCTGAGCCCCCATTTGACCTTCGGGATAAGGAAATTGTGGGAGTAGTACCTCTTGCATCTGAACTCCGCTGGCAGCACCTCCGCCGCTCCTAAGCCAAGGAGATGCCCCACCTCCTGCTCGAGTAAGCTCTAGTGAGAGGGGTCCCTGAAGAGGGACAGGGAGGGAGGGGGGTGGGTGGGGTAGAAAGAAACTGGAAAGCATAGCCCCGGGAGATGGTGTTGAGGACCCATCGGTCCGAGGCCAGTCGTGACCACTCCGGGAGGAAAGTACATAAGCACTTGGAGAAGGGAAGGTCGAGTGGATCCCTGGTACAAACTGGTAAGACGCCCCTGAGTGTCCTATCAAGATTGGCGCTTTACCCGCCTGCTTGCCCTTAGAGGCCCAGACTCGGGCGCAGGCCAGGATTGCATTTGAGGGCACTTTTTATAGTCCCTTGATTTTTTTATAAGCGGGCTCATATCTAGAGTGGGTGGCCTGACTGGGAGCCTGCTGTGGTTTGAACTCGGTCCTGGCTGAGGCCGGGACATAGAGGCTGAGGGTCTTTAATGTTGTATAGGAGTCCTTCAGACCATGTAACTTCACATCTATATGTTCTGCAAACAGGGCCTTGCCATCAGCGGAAGGTCCTGTAAGGAGTTCTGTGCTGGACAATTCAGACAGCAGGAGCCAAGATGCTCTCCTCATGGACACCATGGAGGCCATAGATCTTGCAGCCGTATCCGCAGCGTCCAAGGCTGCCTGAAGGGCTGCCCTGGCAACAGCTGAGCCTTCCCTAACCAGAGCCTTGAACTCCTTCTTATCCTGCTCCTGGAGAGAATCTGCAAATTTGGGCATTGAGCTCCACAAATTGAAATCATATCTACCCAGCAGAGGTTGGTGGTTTGCCACCCTCAGTTGGAAGCTTGAAGATGAATAAACCTTTCTACCAAAAAGATCTAGCCTCCTCGAGTCCTTATTTTTAGGAGTAGGAGTGGGTTGACCTTGATACTCTCTACGGTTGACCGACTTGACCACTAGAGAGTTGGGGGCAGGATGGGTATACAGGTACTCATGCCCCTTGGCAGGCACAAAATACTTCTGTTTTGCCCTCTTAGAGATAGGGGGCAAGGAAGCCGGGGTTTGCCACAGAGCCTTCGAGATCTTTGCCACCCCTTCATGGAGTGGGAGAGCCATCCTGGCCGGTGCTGAGGCCGAGAGGACATTGAAGAGTGTGTCCGAGGTTTCCTCCACCTCTTCAGCTTGTAGGTTGAGGCTTGATGCCACCCTTTTCAACAGTTCCTGGTGGGCTTTTGTGTCCTCCTGCGGGATGGGTGGCGGAGGGGCTGTGATCGCCTCATCATGGGAGGATGAGAATGTGGGTGCAGTGCTCTGCGTCCCCACCGGTGCCACAGGTCCCACCACTTGGTCCCCTTCTGAGTGCGGGACTGGGGATGAGCACTCCGCTGACCCTTTTCTGGGAAGCTGGGAGAGGGAGGCTGATGGTCTTTCTGAGGCTCCGGCCACCATGCAAGCCACCACCGGTGGCTGTGTTGGGGCCCCCAGGGCCCATTGGTACCATAGCACTGGCTGTGGCACCGTTGGAGAAGACTGCCCCACCTGATTTGCCTGGCCTATTGACTGTTGACTTCAAAGGGAGGCCGGGCTGGCATACAACCAACCACTATCCCGGGACGGGGACGAGTGACGGCATTGGGAATGGTGCCGAACACGAGACCATGATCTTGGTGTGGAGGAGCAGGAGTACTGTCTGTAGCAGTTGCTCCGCGAACAGCTCTGATGGGCAGATCTGCAATGGTGGGGTGCCAGTGATCGATGCCTGGGGCTATGGGAACGGTGCCGCAGCAGGAACCTCGAATAGGATGAAGAGCGGGAATGTACCACGAAAGGCTACGATAGCTTCTCGGAGATAACGACCTCTGGTGCCATCTGTCCCGATCTTGGCAGAGCACGCTGTCATCGCAAGGTCTACATTCCCTCGAGGCAGAGTGGTGCCTGGAACTCCTGCTGGTCAGCACCCAGCCAGACAACCTGGTGGGGGTCGACAGGGACCAGCATGGGCTGCGCACGGGGCGGTCATTGAGTAGAGAATGGCATTGGGAACCTTCCCTCAGCTGTGAGCGGTACCATCCAGGCGGTGACTGTGGGGGTCTGAGTGGCGGCTTGCCTCTGGACTGGGGAGCCGTTGACGGCAGTGCTACCAGTACCGGTAGAAATGTAACGTCTCGAGCTGCCTGCAGGGCCTCCAGTGTGGAAGGCACCCAAATGTGGCCACTGGTGTCCGGGAAGGTTGGTTTGAAGAGGGCTGGGCTACACTGCTCAACTTGAGTCAGAGGCCGCGAGGCTGATGGGGACCGAGAGCTGCCCAGTGCGGGTCTAGTCTCTCCTCGCACCTTGCTCCAGTGCCTTGGTGGAGAAGACCTCTTCTTCACCTTTTTAGAGTTTCCCATGGATGGAGAGCGGTGCTGACTGGTGGAGGGCACCACTGGGTTGCCGGACACTAATGCCATGGTGCTTGGTGCTGACTTGGAGTGGTGCAGCAGTGTGAGGGTCAGTGCTGACACCATCAATATAACTCAGAGACAAATGTGCTGCTCCTTCTTGGTCCAAGGTTTGAAGGATCTGCAAATTTTGCAGCGGTCGCTGAGATGGGTTTCCCCAGTCTGTGTGCGGGTCACTGACGGGCATAGGCAATTTGCATGTGTCATATGACTTAAAGCCCGGAGTACAGGGTATGCCCTGACCCAGGCACACTTAACTAAACTCTAAAACTTTTTCTTCTTCTTTAATTACAAGTAGTACTAACTACGAACTAACGAAGTCCAAAGAGGGAAAGCTACAGCAGAGCTGGAGCAGAGCAGTTCTGAAGCACCTTCGCTGGCGGCAAGAAGGAACTGAGGGTTGGGTGAGCGCGCAGCGCCCCTTATACTGTGTAATAGTGGCACCACTCCAGGGATTGCTGGGGGCGCTCCACTACGGGTACTGTTAAGGGAAAAACTTCTGGCATCGGTGTACGTGGCAAGCACGCACACCTACTGTGGAATGCACATGAGCAATCACTCAAAGAAGAATATCACAGAAGCAGCTTATGACATTTTGACACTGTCTAATTCAAACCCTACCCTGATTTGGCTTCGGGGTTGACCCGAACCCTGATCAAACCTAATCTAGACTTAAATTATGCCACCTCCACCACTTTCAATTTTTATCCACCATGTTTTTCTATCTTGGTTCTATTTGTAATATATTGTTGTAGATTACATCTAAAATAAGGTTTTCATTCCTGTTTGATACAAGTAGTCAGCTAGAATAGAGCCTTCTGCCGGACAACTAGCTACAGGACATGTGAGTTAATATGGCTATATGAAAAAATATATCTTTTATATAATTTCTCATCATAAATCTCACAACAGAATAAACATCTTTACACATGATATATACAAGATAATACTTCCACCAAGCTTTACCACAGCAGGCTTTTCAGAGAAGGATGTTAGTGGCCCATTACCCTTGTCTCCCAGGAATAGATTTTTAGGAAGGCCACTATTAGCCACTTTCTTCATTTCCTCCCCTTGCTACTCCGGCAGCAGCAATAATTGAGGAAGACCATTGGCAATATCCTCTGTCTTGTTTGGATGCAAAATTCTCTTCCTCTACCAGCTTGTCTTCCCTTCGCCTGCAAGAGATGGACTTTCCACTTCCTAGAGAGCAAATGATAGGGAAAAGAGGCACCCAGAGAGCCAGATAATTGCCTAAAGTTTCACACTGATCTTGAGAACAGAAACTAACAGTCCTGGCTTAAATACTAAAACCACTTCCTCTTATTTGAATATTGAGTGTCGTTAACCAGAGATGTGCAGAATGGAATAAATAGATTTGTCTATATCATTTTAGTTTACACATGGAAATACAAATATGTGAGAACATTGACATACCATTGTGTATTGACTTCATTGTGCAATATCTTACTAGTCTTTTTTCCTTCCCAAACCAAGGAAATGGAAGAAATAAATAAAACCAACAAGCCCCCTACACCTACCACTACCACTATGCCTGTGTTATGGCTGAGAATTTAACTACATAAAAATCAAGGTAAAGTTATGGCTCCCACAGTAAGTATAACTTGGACACATACCAAACACAGTATGCTAATGCATAAAGGTTATCAGCATATACATTTCCACATATGTAGTATTTTCTGTTAAAGGGTTGAGTTATAGCTGTTGTGGGAACCATAACTTTGAATTTCATGACTTTTGTGTGTAAATTATCAGTCAGAATGTTGATATCACACATATCACACATAGAGCATTGCAGCATTTTGCATTCTTTGGTCAAAACCAAAGCCTTGAACTCACAGAAGTGTATTGGCAGCTAGTGAAGACCTCAAAGCACTTGTGTAGGCTGCAGTCAGTTTTGTTCTGTCTGTAATATGGAATAAGGACCTCAGAATTTGGCCCAGTGACACTGATCTTTATTCTTATTTACACAGCACCCAAAGTGCCATAATTTAACCGAGGACAGTTTATTGGGACTAGTTTGTCCTACTTGGCCCAAGTATTCCAGCAGAATGCCAAATGCAAAGAGGGTCATTGAAAAGTATACTTTAACAATCTGAAGAGTAAACAAAGGTCAAATCAAATTTGGGTAAATAGAGACCTTCATAAAACTCCCTGATATATTTGTGGATGGCTTTCACCCACTCTGCTAAACCTCCAGGCATGGTCAATTTCTGTCCCTTGATCCGCACTCTGTGATTGGTTTCACCTACATATTTGGGTTGAAACACAAATAAGAAAATATCAGAAATATAGAATTACTTATCCCTAATTAATGTAGATTCATTTATAGCTCGTTACGTATTTCAGGTTGCTTTCTGTCCTCTGAACACATGGAGTTCTCATTGCAGTAAATGAGAGCAATTCATGCTTCCAAGGGGACAACTTGATCCTAAAGTCATTATATATTGCATAAGATGCACTATAGTTTTCTGTCAATTTACAATGCACTTTTAAAATTGTAGATTAACAATATTTCAGTGTTTTATAATTATTCTGAATGCAACAAGCAGGGCCAGATTGTACAAAACGAACACCCACTAATTTGTAATCGTTTAAATATGCAAAGCTAGACTTTGATGTTAATGCTCCAGTAAGAAGAACCAGTAAGTTCAGACTTCTGTTCCTATGTTGTTTGTCTAGCAGAAGAGTAGTCCCAAAGAGCAGTTCATTGATTTAGAAGTATAAGAGGCACTTTAGCAAGTTTGCCTGTAATAACCTTAGTCCCAGATTTGGACCTTAGCGTCCAAAATATGGGGGTTAGTATGAAAACCTCCAAGCTTAGTTACCAGCTTGGACCTGGTACCTGCTGCCACCACCCAAAAAATTAGAGTGTTTTGGGGCACTCTGGTCCCCCTGAAAAACCTTCCCTGGGGACCCCAAGACCCAAATCCCTTGAGTCTCACAACAAAGGGAAATAATCCTTTTCCCCTTCCCCCCCTCCAGGTGCTCCTGGAGAGATACACAGACACAAGCTCTGTGAAACTACACAGAGACTCCCCCCTCTCTGTTCCCAATCCTGGAAACAAAAAGTACTTTCCTATTCCCCCAGAGGGAATGCAAAATTAGGCTAGCAATCCAACACACAGATCTCCCCGATTTCTTCCTCCCACCAATTCCCTGGTGAGTACAGACTCAATTTCCCTGAAGTAAAGAAAACTTCAACAGGTCTTAAAAGAAAGCTTTATATAAAAAGAAAGAAAAATACATACAAATGTGCTCTCTGTATTAAGATGATACAACACAGGGTCAATTGCTTAAAAGAATATTGAATAAACAGCCTTATTCAAAAAGAATACAAATCAAAGCACTCCAGCACTTATATTCATGCAAATACCAAAGAAAAGAAACCATATAACTTACTATCTGATCTCTTTGTCCTTACACTTGGAAACAGAAGACTAGAAAAAAGAAACTACTTCTCCAAAGCTCAGAGAAAGCAGGCAGCCAGAAAACAAAGACAAAGACACTCAATTCCCTCCACCCAAAGTTGAAAAAATCCGGTTTCCTGATTGGTCCTCTGGTCCGGTGCTTCAGGTGAAAGAGACATTAACCCTTAGCTATCTGTTTATGACAAGCCCCCCAAATTGCAGACAGTGGGGAAGCTCACTGGCGGCGATTTCCTTCTAGAACTTGAAAATAAACAGATTAATACAACACATACACCTTTACATATACTCCTAAGTATATAACTAACAGACTTCTACATTTTAAGAACACTTTTTAACTACTGAATTCTGGGAAACTCTCACGGGAGAGTGCATCAGCAACTTTATTAGAAGCTCCTGTGATGTGTTGAATTTCAAAATCAAAATCTTGGAGAGCTAAACTCCAACGAAGAAGTTTCTTGTTGTTCCCCTTGGCAGTATGAAGCCACTTTAGTGCAGCATGGTCAGTTTGTAGTTGGAACCGCCGTCCCCAAACATATGGGCGTAGCTTTTCCAGGGCGTACACAATGGCATAGCATTCCTTTTCACTGACTGACCAGTGACTTTCCCTCTCAGACAGTTTCTTGCTGAGAAACACGACAGGATGGAAGTTGTGATCTGTTGCTTCCTGCATGAGCACTGCTCCTATACCACGCTCAGATGCATCCGTGGTTACTAGGAATGGCTTGTCAAAGTCCGGGGCCCTGAGCACAGGGTCAGACATGAGCGTTGCCTTAAGTTGGGTAAAGGCCTTTTGACACTCATCAGTCCACTTAACTGCATTTGGCTGGGTCTTTTTGGTCAGGTCGGTCAGTGGGGCAGCGATTTGGCTGTAGTGGGGTACAAATCGCCTGTAGTATCCGGCCAAGCCTAAGAAGGATTGGACCTGCTTCTTGGACCGTGGGACAGGCCACTTTTGGATAGCATCTACCTTGGCCTGTAGGGGGTTTATGGTTCCTCGACCCACCTGGTGCCCCAGGTAAGTTACTCTGTTTTGGCCTATTTGACACTTTTTGGCCTTAACAGTTAGTCCTGCCTGCCTGATGCGCTCAAAGACCTTTTCCAGGTGTAGTAGGTGTTCGGGCCAGGAGTCTGAAAAAATGGCCACATCATCGAGGTAGGCAACTGCAAATTCTCCCAGTCCAGCTAGTAGACCATCTACCAGCCTCTGGAAGGTGGCGGGTGCATTTCGAAGGCCGAAAGGAAGGACATTGAATTCATACACCCCCGCATGGGTGACGAATGCTGACCTCTCCTTGGCAGGTTCATCTAGCGGTACTTGCCAGTACCCCTTGGTTAAGTCTATTGTAGAGATGAACTGGGCCCGTCCCAACTTCTCCAATAGCTCATCGGTGCGTGGCATTGGATAGTTGTCCGGACGAGTTACCGCATTTAGCTTACGGTAGTCCACGCAAAAGCGTATTTCCCCATCTGGTTTGGGTACCAGAACCACTGGAGATGCCCATGCACTGGTAGATGAGCGGATTATACCCATCTGTAGCATGTTCTGGATCTCCCGTTCTATAGCAGCTTGGGCATGAGGAGACACTCGGTAGGGTGGGGTTCTGATTGGGTGAGCATTACCTGTATCAATGGAGTGGTATGCCCGTTCAGTCCGTCCTGGGGTGGCTGAGAACAATGGGGCGAAGCTAGTGCACAGCTCCTTGATTTGTTGCCGCTGCAGACGTTCCAGGGTGGTTGAGAGGTTCACCTCTTCCACGCCACCGTCTTTTTTTCCCGTCGTAGTAGACACCGTCAGGCCACTCAGCATCATCTCCCTGGACTGTAAACTGACAAACCTGTAAGTCTCTGGAATAGAAAGGCTTGAGAGAATTAACATGGTACACTTTAGGCTTTAGTGAGGAATTGGGAAATGCTATGAGGTAGTTTACAGCTCCCAGGCGCTCTTGGACCGTGAAGGGCCCTTCCCATGATGCTTCCATCTTATGGGCCTGTTGCGCCTTCAAGACCATAACCTGGTCTCCTACCTTGAAGGACCGATCTCTGGCATGTCTGTCATACCAGGCCTTTTGCTCTTCCTGAGCATCCTTTAGGTTCTCTCTAGCAAGGGCTAAAGAGTGTCGGAGGGTGCTTTGTAGGTTGCTTACAAAGTCCAGAATGTTAGTTCCTGGAGAAGGCGTAAACCCCTCCCATTGCTGCTTCACCAACTGTAATGGCCCCTTAACCTCGTGACCATACACAAGTTCAAATGGTGAAAACCCTAAACTGGGATGTGGTACAGCCCTGTAGGCAAACAGCAACTGCTGCAACACTAGGTCCCAATTATTGGAGAATTCGTTGATGAATTTTCGTATCATGGCCCCCAAAGTTCCATTGAACCTTTCCACCAGGCCATTGGTTTGATGGTGGTACGGGGTGGCAACCAAGTGATTCACCCCATGAGTTTCCCACAGTTTTTCCATGGTCCCTGCCAGGAAATTAGACCCTGAATCTGTAAGGATGTCAGAGGGCCAACCTACCCTGGCAAAGATGTCTGTTAGGGCCAGGCACACAGTGTTAGCCCGGGTGTTGCCTAGAGCTACTGCTTCCGGCCATCGGGTAGCAAAGTCCACTAAAGTCAGTACGTACTGCTTTCCTCTGGGCGTCTTTTTTGGGAAAGGACCCAGAATATCCACAGCTACTCGCTGAAATGGGACCTCAATTATGGGGAGTGGCTGGAGAGGGGCCTTGACCTGGTCTTGAGGCTTTCCCACTCTTTGGCATACCTCACAAGACCGGACATACTTGGCAACGTCCTTGCCCATCCCCTCCCAGTGGAAGGACTTCCCCAACCGGTCTTTGGTTCTGTTCACCCCAGCATGGCCACTGGGATGATCATGGGCTAAGCTTAAGAGCTTCCCCCGGTACTTAGTTGGAACCACCAACTGTTTTTGCGGCTGCCATTCTTCCCGGTGTCCACCAGAAAGAATTTCCTTGTATAAAAGTCCTTGGTCTATAACAAACCGGGATCGATTAGAAGAGCTGAGAGGCGGTGGGGTGCTCCGTGCCGCCGCCCAAGCTTTCTGAAGGGTGTCATCTGCTTCCTGCTCAGTCTGGAACTGTTCCCTTGAGGCTGGGGTCACCAGTTCTTCCTCAGACTGTGGACTTGGGCTTGGTCCCTCTGGAAGCGATGTAGGTGATGGGGTTGTTTCCGTTGCTGGTGTACCGCTCTCCGCTGGTGCACCTGAGGGTATTTCAGGCTCTGGCTGAGCCTTTTGGGTATGGCTGTCTTTTGCTTCTGCCAGTTCTGGCTCGCTGGCGCCCTCTGGCGTTGAGTTTGAAGATGTGGTTGCACTTGCTGGTGCTGGTTGCTGTTCCAGTTCCGGGCCTGGGACTGGAGATGCTGTGGCTGTTTCAGTGGTAGGCATGGAATCCGGGTCCACTACCTCTGTCTGGGTCTCTGGTAACACAGACGGGGCCTCTGTGGACGGTTCAGGAACAGGAATGGGTCTGGAAGCTTGCCTGGTTTGGCTACGTGTAACCATTCCCACTCTCTTGGCCCGCCTCACCTGGTTGGCCAAGTCTTCCCCCAGTAGCATGGGGATAGGATAATTGTCATAGACTGCAAAAGTCCACATTCCTGACCAGCCTTTGTACTGGACAGGCAGTTGAGCTGTAGGCAAGTCTACAGCTTGTGACATGAAGGGGTAAATTGTAACTTTGGCCTTTGGGTTGATGAATTTGGGGTCAACGAAGGATTGGTGTATAGCTGACACTTGTGCCCCCGTGTCTCTCCACGCAGTAACCTTCTTTCCGCCCACTCTCAAATTTTCCCTTCGCTCCAAGGGTATTTGAGAGGCATCCGGGCCTGGGGATCTTTGGTGTGATGGTGGTGTAATGAATTGCACTCGCATGGTGTTCTTGGGACAGTTGGCCTTGATATGTCCCAGTTCATTACACTTAAAGCATCTTCCATCTGATGGGTCACTGGGCCGAGGTGAGTTACTGGAGACTGGTGAGGTTGAAGGGTAGGGTATCTGTGGCTTTACTTGGGTGGTATGTGGGGTCTTTGGCTGTCCTCGGTTGTAGGGTTTATGGTCTGTTTGCCCCCTGGGGTAATCGTTCCCCTTGACAGTAGCTTTCTTGCTTTCTGCCAGTTCCATCCATTTGGCTCCAATCTCCCCTGCCTCAGCGATATCTTTGGGATTTCCATCTTGTATGTACCGTGTGATGTCTTCAGGAACACCATCCAAGAACTGCTCCATTTGTATGAGGAGGTTCAGTTCTTCCAAGGTTTGAATGTTGTTTCCTGTTATCCAGGCCTCATAGTTTTTTGCAATGTAGTAGGCGTGTTTGGGAAATGACACCTCTGGTTTCCACTTTTGGGTTCTGAAGCGCCGACGGGCATGATCTGGGGTTATCCCCATCCTGTATCTGGCCTTGGTTAGAAAAAGTTTATAGTCATTCATTTGCTGCTTAGGCATTTCAGCTGCCACCTCTGCTAAAGGTCCACTGAGCTGTGACCTCAATTCTACCATGTACTGGTCTTCGGGAATCTTGTACCCAAGACAAGCTCTTTCAAAATTTTCCAAGAAGGCCTCGGTGTCATCACCTGCCTTGTAGGTGGGAAATTTCCTGTGCTGTGGAGCAATAATGGGCGCCGGGTTGTTAGGGTTGGCTGGCACATGCAACCCAGCTTTTGCCATTTCCAGTTCATGTTTTCTCTGTTTTTCCTTCTCTTCATTCTCTTTTTGTTGTTTTTCCATTTCTTTTTGTTGTTTTTCCATTTCTTTTTGGTGTTTTCCATTTCTTTTTGGTGTTTTTCCATGTCTCGGCGGTGGGCCGCCTCTTCTTCTGCTTGTTTCCTTCGGTAGGCCACCTCTTCTTCTTCTAGTTTTCTTTTGTGTGCTGCCTCTTGGGCTGCCTGTTCTCTTTGGAAGGCTGCCAGTTCTCTTTGGTAGGCTGCCTCTTTGATCTGTTCTTCTCTTTCTTTCATCTCCATCTCTTTTTGTTTTATTTCCAGTTGTCGCCTGTGTTCAGCTTCTTTGATTTGTTCTTCGGCCTCAATTTTTGCCTTAGAAGTCATGATTCCTGTTTTCTTGTGTTGGGGTGCCCTCCGGTGTTTATCTTCTGAACTGCAGGTTCTCTGTTGCCTCCTGAAGTCTGCCTAGCAACAGTGCCTTTAGCTAATTTTCCTTTTCTCTCTCTAGCTAATGTTCAATGAAGGGAAACCAGAAAAACCACTTTATTTGCATGCCTATAAGTGCTGGTACTTGCCTCCTAATGGGAGGGCTATTGCATGACAAAAGACCCTTAACATGCAAGCCACAAACTGCGAGAGAGAGCAGAAAAAAAAATTCTCTCTGGTTCCCTTTTAAAACCAACTGCTTCTCTCTGCTAAAAAGCCCTTAGCAGAGAAAAGAAAAATACAATATTTCCACTGGCTTCTGGATTCTGTCTATCCCGTAACCGCTGCTACACCATGTCATAACCTTAGTCCCAGATTTGGACCTTAGCGTCCAAAATATGGGGGTTAGTATGAAAACCTCCAAGCTTAGTTACCAGCTTGGACCTGGTACCTGCTGCCACCACCCAAAAAATTAGAGTGTTTTGGGGCACTCTGGTCCCCCTGAAAAACCTTCCCTGGGGACCCCAAGACCCAAATCCCTTGAGTCTCACAACAAAGGGAAATAATCCTTTTCCCCTTCCCCCCCTCCAGGTGCTCCTGGAGAGATACACAGACACAAGCTCTGTGAAACTACACAGAGACTCCCCCCTCTCTGTTCCCAATCCTGGAAACAAAAAGTACTTTCCTATTCCCCCAGAGGGAATGCAAAATTAGGCTAGCAATCCAACACACAGATCTCCCCGATTTCTTCCTCCCACCAATTCCCTGGTGAGTACAGACTCAATTTCCCTGAAGTAAAGAAAACTTCAACAGGTCTTAAAAGAAAACTTTATATAAAAAGAAAGAAAAATACATACAAATGTGCTCTCTGTATTAAGATGATACAACACAGGGTCAATTGCTTAAAAGAATATTGAATAAACAGCCTTATTCAAAAAGAATACAAATCAAAGCACTCCAGCACTTATATTCATGCAAATACCAAAGAAAAGAAACCATATAACTTACTATCTGATCTCTTTGTCCTTACACTTGGAAACAGAAGACTAGAAAAAAGAAACTACTTCTCCAAAGCTCAGAGAAAGCAGGCAGCCAGAAAACAAAGACAAAGACACTCAATTCCCTCCACCCAAAGTTGAAAAAATCCGGTTTCCTGATTGGTCCTCTGGTCCGGTGCTTCAGGTGAAAGAGACATTAACCCTTAGCTATCTGTTTATGACATTGCCATGTTGTAACTCTTTTTTTTTTTTACATTACATCTTTAGATTTTGCAGTACAGGGAAGATGTATGGAAGAAAAAAAATCTACAGAGATAGGCAACAGAAATTCACAATCTTCATTATTGTACTGTACCAGCTCTTACATGCAAAGAAGCCTAATTCTGATTTTCCTATAGTCCTTGGGGATGGATGGATGGTTTAATCATCTAAATTATCAGAATCCTTTCACTATGACTGTTACTTTCCAACATGAGACTGTATTTAGAAAGACCTTTGAGTATCGATGTATTTGTGAAAAGGGACAACATTTTCTTATAATTTTTAGAGGAAAAACATTTTTGTTGAAGTTTATATTAATAATTCCAAAGCATTATTAAGATGCTCCCAATTGATTAGATCAACCTGTGGTCCACAGACTCATGGTGATCTGCAGACTACGTCTAGGGGGTCCACAAAAGGTGTCCTTACCATAGAACAGTTTTTTTCAACTAGGGGTATGTGTACACCTGGGAGTGCTCAGAATTCTTCCAGGGGATACATCAACTCATCTAGATATTTACCTAGTTTTACAACAAGCTACATAAAATGCACTAGTGAAGTCAGTACAAACTAAAATTTCATACATATAATGATTTGCTTTTACTGTTCTATATACTATATACTGACATGTACGTACAATATTTATATTCTAATTGATTTGTTTTATAATTATATGGTAAAAATGAGAAAGTACACAATTTTTAAGGAACAGTGTGCTCTGAAACTTCTGTATTTTTATATCTCATTTTGCAAGCAAGTAGTTTTTAAGTGAGGTGAAACTTGGGGGTACGCAAGACAAATCAGACTCCTGAAAAGCGTATAGTAGTCTGGAAAGACTGGGAGCCACTGCCATAGAACAGTGATTTTCACCCTGTGGTCCGTAGACCTCTGGGGGTACGCAGACTATGCCTTAGATTTCCAAAAGGGTCCATACCTCAATTTGAAAGTTTTTAGGGCTCCACATAAGAAAAAGGATTGAAAACCACTGGATCAGATCTTTAAACTGTGCCTGTCTGCAATCTGTGTGGTATTTTAATATTTCTGAGCTATTAATTAGTGCTTTGAGGAAAATGTACAGTCAATTATTCTGTTAATCAAAGCATATTGATCCATGACTTCTCTCATTCTTCCTGTTTCTGAAATGTGGGTTGTCATAAACAGATAGTTAAGGGTTAATAGAACAGGAGTACTTCATGTCTCTTTTGCCTGTAAAGGGTTAACAAGTTCAGTGAGCCTAGCTGTCACCTGACCAGAGGACCAATCAGGGGACAGGATACTTTCAAATCTTGAGGGAGGGAAATTTTTGTGTGTGCTGTTAGTTTTTGGTTGTTGTTCACTCTGGGGGCTCAGAGGGACCAGACGTGCAACCAGGTTTCTCTCCAATCTCTCTGATACAGTCTCTTATATGTCCAGAATAGTAAGTACTAGGTAAATAAGGCGAGTTAGGCTTATGTTTGTTTTCTTTATTTGCAAATGTGTATTTGGCTGGAAGGAGTTCAAATTTGTATTTTGCTGAAAGGATTTTAATTTGTACTTGTATACTTAGGCTGGGAGGGTATTCTCAGTGTCTATAGCTGAAAGACCCTGTAACATATTCCATCTTAAATTTACAAAGATAATTTTTACTGTTTTTTCTTTCTTTAATTAAAAGCTTTTCTTGTTTAAGAACCTGATTGTTTCTTATTCTGGTGAGACCCCAGGGGACTGGGTCTGGATCCACCAGGGAACTGGTGGGGAGAAAGGAGAGAAGGGGGAGAGAGAGGTTAATTTCTCTCTGTGTTAGGATTACTTTCTCTCTCAGGGAGAGTTTGGGAGGGGGAGAGAGAAGGAGGGGGGGAGGTGAATTTTCCTCTCTGTTTTGAGATTCAAGGAGTTTGAATCACAGTAATCTTCCAGGGTAACCCAGGAAGGGGAAGCCTGGGAGAGGCAACGGTGAGGGAAAGGGTTTACTTCCTTGTGTTAAGATTCAGAGGGACTGAGTCTTGGGGGTCCCCGGGCAAGGTTTTGGGGGGACCAGAGTGTACCAGGCACTGGAATTCCTGGTTGGTGGCAGCACTACAAGTACTGAGCAGGTAATTGAGCTTAGAGGAATTCATGCTGGTACCCCATCTTTTGGATGCTAAGGTTCAGAGTCGGGGATTATACCATGACATGGGTGTACAAAGAAAAGGAAACTTCCAGTATCCCTCACAATACATATACACTATACATTTGTAGTGGGCCTTTAGGTTTGATCTACACATAGATTTTGTTCTGGTATAACTATGTTGATTAGGGGACTGATTTAAAAAAAATAGTTATAGTGATAGGGTCGCCAACTTTCTAATAGCAGAAAACCGAACACCCTTGCCCCATCCAATGCCCCGCCCCTTCTCCAAAGCCCCACTCCCACTCACTCCACTCCCTCCTTCCATTGCTAGCTTTCCCCCACCCTCACTCATTTTCACCCAGCTGGGGCAGTGGGTTGTGGTGCAGGAGGGGGTGAGGGCTTTGGTTGGGAATGTGGGCTCTGGGGTGGGGCCGGGGATGAGGGGTTTGGGGTGCAGAAGGGGACTCCAGGCTGGGGTGTGTGCAAGGGGTTTGGAGTGTGGTGGGGGCTTCGGGCTGAGGCAGGGAGTTGGGGTGTGGGAGTAGGTATGGGCTCTGGGCTGGGAGTGTGGGCTCTGGGGTGGGGCCAGAAATGAGTGGTTCAGTATGCAGGAGAGGGCTTAGGGCTGGGGCAGGAGTTTGGGATGCAGGCTCTGGGAGGGAGTTTTGGTGCAGGAGCGGGTTGGGGCATGGGCTTACCTCAGGTAGCTCCCGGAAGCAGCTGGCATGTCCCTCCGGCTCCTAGGCAAAGGGGTGGCCACAGGGCTGTGTGCGCTGCCCCCAGCTGCAGGTTCTGCCCCCACAGCTCCCATTGGCTGTATTTTCCGGCCTATGGGAGCTGCGAAGCTGGCACTTCGAGCAAGGGAAGCATGCAGAACCCCGGTGGCTGTCCCTCCGCCTAGGAGCCGCAGAGACATGCTAACAGCTTCTGGGAGCTGCATGGAGCTGGGCACAGAGCCTGCCAGTGCCACCAACCGGACTTTTAACAGCCCAGTCAGTGAGCCACCAAGGTCCCTTTTCGACCAGGTGTTCCTGTATAGTGGTACAAATCTTAGTTTGGATGCAGTTATATTGTTATAAAGGTGCTCTATAGCAGTATAGCTCATTCCCCTCCCTGACAGGAATAAACTACATCAGAATAAACACCTTTATTCTTATCATTCACATTAAGGATTGTAACAATATAACTATATCTGTAAAAATCAGCCCCCTAATTAAAATAGCTATATGGTACACAAACTGTGTTTAGACCCGGCCTAACAATAACTCAAAGCAAGATTCCATGGTCCGTAAGGTACCGAGTCAGGAAAGCACTTACGTTTAAACATGTGCTAAGTTCCCTTGAAGTTTGTGCTGGCTCTGGGTCTAAATGAGCTGAACTTTCACTGACTTCAATAGGAGTTTTGTCTGATGAGGGCCTCTTGGTCCTGTACCATTGAGAACAATGGCAGATTTCTTCCCATTCACCTCACAAGAGATATGACATCACCCTTGCAGCGCTTAGAGCCCCTGCAGCTTTACATGGGAGAAATTAAGTCTGGCATTCAACCTAGTCTACTTCCTATAGTACAAGTCAATAGGAAATTGCTTCTCTGCAGTTCCTGGAGCAGTCATGCTATAGGTCTCTGTTTAATTATTCTGACCCAGGTCTATTAGCTAAGACTGTAGCATGATCATGTGGCTTACCACTATAGGGGGACAGAGCATCACAGTGAGTGAGTGGGGGGTTACGTTAGTGTTAAATATGTACATAACACTATAACTTTGATCCACATTTTATCATTTTCCAATTTCCTCTAAAAGATGCATCAGATTCAGTGCCTCAGCTAAGAAGTGACTAAGAAAGACCACCAAAAATAGAGGATTTGTTCCTTTCTGCTTTTAGAAGGACTGTGAAGCGGTTATTATACTAGTCCACTCAACAAACATTAAAAAACAAGCATGTGTGGGTGAGAACATTAATTTACATGTAAATAATTTGTAGAAAGATTAGCCAGCTGCTCCAATAGCATCAGGATTAAAAAAAAAAGCAGAAGTTTGGTCTCGAGGACTAAACAAAATATGTTTAGTTTATGCTGCTCTTATATGGTCAGTAATATCTGAAACAATGCATAGCAGAGGTCGGCAACCTACAGCACACGTGCCAAAGGTGGCATGCGAGCCGATTTTTGATGGCACGCTGCGGCGGGCTGAGCCACTCAGCCCACCGCTGCTCTGGGGTTCCCGCTGCTGGCCCCTTGCCAGCGGGATCCTGCCGCCGGTCCCGCTCAGCGCCTGCTGCTGGCCTGGCTGAAGGAACCCCAGGCTGGCAGAAGCCGGCAGCCAAAACCCCAGAATGGCAGTGGGCTGGAGGCAGAAGCTTGGTCCTGCCAGCAGCCAAGCTCCCACCTGCCCCGCTTCTTCCCCCAGTGTGCTGCTTTCCTGCCCCCCTCCTCTCCTTCCCAGCACCGATCAGCTGATCGCCCTTGCGAGGGGGAAGGGGAGAAGCGGAGCCACAGCATGTTTGCTGCTCCAGGGAGGAGGCAGAGAAGAGGTGGGATGGAGCCTTGGGGAAACAGATGGGGACAGGGCATGTTCCCTCCAGTCCCCTGCCATGAGCCACTCACAGCAGGGGGCTGGGAGCACCCCCACAAGCCGAGCACCCCAGCCCTCTGCCCTGACCCCTGAACCCCGCCCCACACCCAGCCCTTTGCCCTGACCCCTGCACCCTCCACAAACACCCAGCTCTCTGCCCTGACCCCTGAACCTCCCCACACACCAGCCCTCTGCTCTGACCCCTGCACCCTCCACACAAACACCCAGCCCTCTCCCCTGACCCCCCCACACACCCAGCCCCCTGCCCTGACCCCTGCACCCTCCACAAACACACCCATCCCTCTGCCCTGACCCCTGCACCCTCTCACACACACCCAGCCTTCTACTCTGACCCCTGCACCCCCCACAACCCCAGGCCTGACTCCTGCACCCCCTCACACACCTCCAGCCCCTGTTCTGACTCCTGCACCCCCCACACATACCCAGCTGCCCCATACCCTGACTCTTGCACACACCCCCACATTCCCACCTGCACCCCTCGCACCAAATGGGAGCTGTCCCAGGTAAGCGCTCCACATCCAAACCTCCTGCCCCAACCCTGAGCTCCCTCCCTCATTCTAGCTCCTGGCCAGACCCTGCACCTCAACCCCCAGCCTGCTCCTTCACCCCCAACCCTGTGCTCAGTGCACTCTCACCCTCAGCTCAGTGCAGAGAGAGAGAAAGAGAATGGGCTTGAACTGGGGAGAAGGTAGGTACCTACTCTATGTAGGCAGGGCTGGGACCGCAGACCAGCAGCGGACTGAGCGGGGCCAGCAGCCGGGACTCCAGCTGGCAGGAGCTGGCAGATAGAATCCCAGACTGGCAGCAGGCTGAGCCGCTCAGCCCACTGGTGGTCTGGGGTCCCGGCTGCCAGCCCCACTCAGCCTGCTGCCAGTCTAGGGTCCCAGTTGCTGGCCTCTTGCCAGCCAGGGTCCCGCAGACCCTGCTCAACCTGCTGCCAAACTAGGTGAATGGAACCCCAGGCCAGCAGTGAGGGTTTTAATTTAATTTTAAATTAAGCTTCTTAAACATTTTGAAAACCTTGTTTACTTTACATACAACAATACTTTAGTTACATAATATAGACTTATAGAGCGAGACCTTCTAAAAAACATTAAAATGTATTACCAGCACGCGAAACCTTAAGTTAAAGTGAATAAGTGAAGACTTGGCACACCACTTCTGAAAGATTGCTGACCCCTGATATATAGCTATGTAGTAATCATATCTTATCTACCCTGCAAGTGCAAAATACCATTTGAAAAGGGTTAGTAATATGCACCAGACGGTGTAATCATCACTTTTTTTGTAAAATGGAACCTCCCTGGCAGAGCAGAGAACATTTGTACTCTTGGAGTAGCTTCCCTGTTTTTATGTCTGTCCTTCTAAAACAAAGGACTTGTCAACACTTAAAATGCTGCACTGCTGCAGCTGCGCCACTATGGTACTTCAACAAAACCACTACCTACTACACTGATGGGAAGGCTTCTCTTGTCAGCATAGATAATCCATCTCCCTGAGAGGCTGTAGCTAGGCTGACCAGAAAATTCTCTGGTCAACCTAGTGCAATTTACATTGGGCAGGGGGGTTAGGTCAGTTTATTTGTGCCATTCAGGGGTGTGAATTTTTTACATCCCAGAGAGACAATTATAGTGACCTAATTTCCTAGTAAAAGCGGTAAAGAGTCCTGTGGCACCTAATAGACTAACAGACGTATCGGAGCATGAGCTTTTGTGGGTGAATACCCACTTTGTCGGATGTATGTCCATCCGTTTGCATTTGAAAACGAAGATGATATCTGTCTGCACTTGTGCAAGTTTCTTCGTGAGGTTGATGGATTTCCACTCCATATGGCTAAATGCAGTGCCTTGCATGGTGTTAAGTATCAGAAGGGTAGCTGTGTTAGTCTGGATCTGTAAAAGCAGCAAAGAATCCTGTGGCACCTTATAGACTAATAGACGTATTGGAGCATGAGCTTTCATGAGTGGATCTGCTTTTACAGATCCAGACTAACATGGCTACCCTTCTGATACTAATTTCCTAGTGTACATCAAGCCTTATTTCCAATGCAGAGAAAAATAATAACGTTGCCAGAAAAATGAATGAAGAAATACTCTTTAATGGGATGCTATTAAGGATCTGAGTCCTTAAATTTTACTTGCCTAAAAAAATGTATAGTTTCATAGGAAAAACTCTGGGGTTACAGTATGTGCTTTGGTTATTTAAATATACTACAGCAGAGAAATAAGTCACAAGCTAGCTACTGGGCTGGTCTACACTAGAAAGTTGGTCGACACAGCTATGTTGTTTAGGGGTGTGAAAACTTCATACCCCTGAAAGACATAGTTTACCCGTTGTAAGCCCCACCATAAGCAGGGCTAGGTTAATGGAAGAATTCTTCTGTCAACCTAGTTAACACTTTTCAGAGAGGTGGACTTACTACAGCAACGGAAGAACCTAGTTTCTACACAACAGCAGTGCAGCTGCAACTGTACCATTATAGCATTTCTAGTGTAGACATTCCCACGGTGTTTCTACAGCCTAAGATGGCACTGTGGCTTGTATTTGTTTTCCTAGCTCTGCAATAGCAGTTCACTAAAGTACTATAGCTACATTTTTCAAAGGAACCTCAACCCAGACTCCAATGTGCTGTATGAACACCAGCATTTGTACTTGCAGATGGCACCCAAGGAGGCTTGCCCTAGTGAGAGTGCCCTGTGTACGTAAAAATGTTTTTATATGCAGGTTTGAAGCATGTCATCAGCTCCACTCAGCATCTAAGTTCCCCTGGGCATCACATCATGGCATTGAAGGGGTCTTTGCGTCTAGTGCCCCCTGTTGATTATCTCTTTGGCCCTGCACTGGCCTGTTTCTAACCACAACTTAGCCATCTGACTAAGCCACGTCTAGTCCACCAGACCCCCCCTTCAGAGTAACAAAAGTCCAAACGTCCTAACAAGAGCTCTTTTTCACCCCTCCAAGACTACTCTTCATCCCCTTTTCTAGGCTCCTCAACTCCACCCTGGGCTCAACAGTCATTGTATTGGTTCTTATGACTCTTTCTTGGTGTTAGTAGAGGAACCCAGCCCCACCCTCTGCTTTGGATTCCAGCCAAGGGACCCTGTGCCCGGTCTACACTATGGATTTAGGTCGGATTTAGCAGCATTAGATTGATTCAATCCTGCACCCTTCCACACGACTAAGCCATTTTTGTCGACTTAAAGGGCTCTTAAAATCAATTTCTGTACTCCTCCCCAATGAGGGGATTAGTTCTGAAATCGACCTCACCGGGTCAAATTTGGGGTAGTGTGGACACAATTCGCAGCTAGGTCTGCTCCTTTAGACAGACGGCTGTTTCCTTGGGTCACTTCCTACCTCCAAGCTCCTTGTCCTGTTTCCTGGTAGCCTGTGGTTAATACAGCCTCTCCTTTGGTTCCCAGGCTTCTCCCCCAGTCCTCTCAGCTCCTTGTTCCTCCCTGTAACACAACCCCTAGGGCTGGCTGCCTCATTGGGGCTGGGCCTTGCCCTTCCAAGGCCCATCACAGGGACTAACTCTAGCTGTACAGCCTTTCTCAGAGAGAGGGAACTCTATTTCTCCTCTCTCCTAAGTCTCCTTTGTTTGACTGAGTTCACCTCTCTCTCTATGTAGTCCACCCTGAATCTTTCACAGCTGCGGTCCTATTGCAATTAAATTACCAGATCAAGGGGGCGGGAGTGGGAGAGGAATATCTCCTATGTCACAAGCAACTCTGAGACCAACTTCCGTTAAAGGGCCAGATAGCCTATGACAGGGCCCTTCTGCAGTAAAACTCACAGATAGTCTCATGGAGGGTTCTTTCCATAAGAACTCACCATCTTCACAGAGATCCCCTTTCCTCTCACATTGCCCTGTTGGGTGGGAGTAGGGTTTGACACCCTCCTGTATAAAAGTCCATGAGGCCTGCCCCCTAACTTACTGATCAGAATGCTAGGACATCCACATGGAATCTCTGTGCCTCTGTCCAGGTTCTGGCCCTTGGCAGTTCAGTGCCACTGGCTTTGGCTATCCCTGTGGGATTCTAGAGAAAAGATAATACAGCTTGGGCCATGTTTGTCATCTGTTCTAAGTAAACTCCATGGGTCTGTAGAAGGAAGAAAGTGCATCCCCGTTGGCTCTATCCACAGGGCCATCTCCAGGGGAGTGTGGGGCCTGGGACAAATCAGATCCCGACCGCTTGGGGATGCCGATCTGCATCGGCGGCTGGGTTGGCGGGACGGATCTGGCCTGGTGCTGGGCTGCCTGCTGCTGCTGGCAATTGCCAGCACCTATCGCGGAGCTATTGTTGGTCACAGTGCCACAGTGGCTCAGAACTCCAGCCAAGGCGGGGGTCTTGCTGCACCGAAATGTGGGCAGCAGAACCCCAGTTGTGTGGGGCAGCAGCCAGGACCCCGGTCGCAGGACAGCAGCAGAGATCCTGGGTGTGAGGCGGCAGCTGGGACCCCAGGCACAGGGCTGTCAGCCGGGAGCCCAGGGGTGCTGCAGCACCCTCCACACCCCTAGTTCCCTCACCTATGTCTTCCGGAACCAACCAGGCTGGCCAATTGCACTGGCCCATGGGGCCCCCCAAAGCGCAGGGCCTGGAGCAGACACCCCAATAGCAGACACTCTGTCTATCCAGGCCAGCCCACCCCTCACTCCAGCACATCCACTTCTCCTACCATTTACGCACTGCGGACCCTGGATACAGAGAGCACCCTCTGCAGGGCCAAGACTCTGGGGATGGCACTGTGGAAGTGGCTGAGCTTCCTTTCTTCATGAGGGGTCGGGGGTGAAATCTGCATGTGAAAGGGTTCCCTGAAGTCACAGATCTTGGGGGGATAACCTGGGCCTCTATCTTTTGTGCACAGAATTGCCCTTGTAAGTGGCCAGACTGCACACACAAATGCTGGTGCGTGCAAAATCAGAGGCCAAGTAATGACATTTTGGCCTGATGTGATCCCATTGTGGAGCTGCTTTTATCCCAGATGCACAAACCTAGCTGCCTTGGCACACCGTAAGACACAGTGTGAATGAAGTAGTTAAAAACCAAAGTGCCAATGCTAATTTCAATTTCATTTTAAAAAGTCAAGAGAAAAGGATAAATTAATTAGTCGGAACATATTTTCAGAAGCTGCTATAAAAACTGCACAATTACTTTACAAGATTCCTTTTACATTACTTTTGTATGGAACAAAAAAGTAGGAAGAGTGTGTTTTTAGAACCAACTTTACTATTGTTTAATGGGTGGTTATTGAGGCTTTTCATTTTTAATTAAGGATCCACTCTTAATTAAATAATCTCTTTCAGCATCCTCTGATATGACTATTTCAAAATTTCAGCATCATATAAGCAGAATATGTTGTGTAGTCAGTCTGCAGTATTCAGATTCCTCTGGGTTAGAGCATTTTGTAAGTAAAAATATATTATTATGCCATCTAACTATTACCTATCACCAGTAATTTATATGTGAAATTCCTAGAGGGAGGAAGCCACATAGAAATGTCTTAAAGCTGTGGACCGAGGTAAATAATGTGTCATAATATATTTAGCAAACAGGAATGCAAACCACATAATATATGCAGAAAGGAGTGGAGAAAATACAGTCCCCTTGCGGGCTAGAAAGTTACTCAACATCTAGAGCCATGGGATAGATAGTTTAGAGGGGTGGGAGCCTAAAGGAGGATTTTTTTTGGCTTCCCCCTCTTACAACTAAAGCTGTCCCTGTCAAGATGCCTCCTTTACAACACAAACTTCACTATGCATAAATGTGTGGATGCATTTATTCCTCAAATGACAGCCCTGTGCCTCCCTTGCCAATCCTGTCTCAGAAGGAGACAATCTCTGTCTCTCCCTTCTGGATGATTCATTCACTGTGCAGACTGTGCTGATAGAGAGGAGACAGGCTTGTTTGTAATGCCTAAACTGGGCAGTAGCCAGAGGCAGCTCCAGCAGCACAGCTGTGCCTTTGCTGCCTGTTATCCAGATCAGGCTGTGTGTGCCAGTCAGTCACTCAGTTTGTCTTGTCTCTCTCACCACAAGCAGTGACTGAGCAGAGAAAGGTCTGTATCCTTCTCTCCCTAGCCCCTTTAGTGTGTGAGTGATTGAGAAACCAGTCAGTCTCTTTCCATGCCAGTCTGAGTGTCTGGCTGAGCAGAGTGATATCCCTTGGCTGTTCTTCCCTTCTAACCCAGGGATGGAAATGAGCAGGATCAGGTCACTTTGGTGTTCCAGTGCTTCTCTGGTGGCCCCCAGCAGTTTCTGCAGAATTTGTTGTCATTTAAAAATCACTAAATCCGTAGCCCTTCTTGCTATAAAGAAAACCCTCCAAGCGTGAATCAATGCCATTCAGTCTTGTTGGGCCTGTTTACATTAGGCAACTGTACCACTGCAGGGACAGTAATTACATTAAATTGCTGGTTGTGCTGCTTGTATGTGCAGTAACTCAGGTTTTGGAACACCCATATTGGCATGTCCATGCTCAGTGCACTCTAGACAACATTATTCTACCAGGGAGTGCAGCACTCTGAAAGGAACCTGGGAGGACTGGTTGTACAGATGCAACTACAGTGCCTGTGACTTCCTGTCCACACTGGAGGGGAAAAACAATACACTGTTGCAGCTGAGTATGAGCTAATGATTTTCTCTGTGGTGATGCAACTAATCAATGTTCTAACATATTTACCGCTCTGTGCGGTATTTTGAAGGTATTTCACCCTACATTTGATAACAATTACTTTTCACCTATTGTAGGTAGCCTGTATGTCTATAAAAATTCTAATGTTTAAATCTGAGAGTCATGAATTGCTCCCTTCATCTCAATAGAACCTTGACTCTGAAACATAATAGTGCCATTTTCCCATCTGAGCTGTTTATAGAGAACCAATCACTGTAGTATATAAACACTGAACATAGTCAAATAAGAGTGGATAAGAACTCTGATTTCCCATTTCTGGAGATTCATCATTTGGATTTTGCTCTATGTTTCATGTGTTTTTTTTTTACTCAATTTCCATCACTCCTCTTATTGCTGGCTGGCTTTTGCAAATGAAAAAAGATGGGTTTGGCATTGGACTGTGGAAATGGTTAAATCAGAGTGCACTCACCAAAAGAGCATTCCACTATGTAGGACCTCCCACTAGATATGCATTGCTTCCAGCTCCTGACAGTCTCACAGTGGGCAAATGGAATATCTCTGTCCCTGATGATCACAGTTGTCTCAGGGAGGAGAGCCTGCAAATGACAAGGCAGTCATTGAAGTAACCTGGTTCAGGCCCATAATAAGAGCTTTAAAGACTATGACAAGGACTGTGAATTGGTCCTGGTATCTGATGGTTTAGAGGGCATAGCATGCTCATGTATTCCTTAACGTTTACCCCATTCAGGAAGAGGAAAACTGCATGTAATAATTTCATCACTTTCTGAGAGCTTTGAGATCTAACGATTAAAAGCAGTGAGAATTATTAATAGTAATTCACTGCTGATCATTATAGTAGGAACATCCAGCTGATGTTCTCCTTCCTCTAATTTTGGTATTATCCAGTTACAAAGGCTAAGAAGCATTATTTGTCCATTACTGCAATGTTTATATTTCATGAACACCTAGACACCTTCCAACAGAGATCAAGGCCTCAGTGTGCTAGGCCACTGGTTCTCAACTAGGGGGTATACAGATGTCTTCCAAGGAGTACATCAACTCATCTAGATATTTGCCTAGTTTTACAATAGGCTACATAAAAAGCACTACCCAACGCAGTACAAACTAAAATTTCATACAGACAATTACTTGTTTATACTGCTCTATATACTATGTATGTAATATACATGTAAGTATGATATTTATATGCCAATCAATTTATTTTATAATTACATGGTAAAAATGAGAAAGTAAGCAATTTTTCAAAAGTAGTCTGCTGTGACACTTTTGTATTTTTATGTCTTATTTTGTAAGCAAGTCATTTTAAAGTGAGTTGACACTTCAGGTATGCAAGACAAATAAGACTCCTGAAAGGGGTACAGCAGTCTGGACAGGTAGAAAGCCACTGTACGTATATATAATAAGAGAGGCCCTCCCTTGAAAAGTTTACAGTGGAAGGACACAAAACAGACAAAGGGTGGGAAGGAAACCCAAGGCACAGAGAGATGAAGTGACTTGCCCAAGGTCACCCAAAAAAGCTGGGAATAAATCCCCAGTTTCAGCGGCATTGGAAAAGTTTATAATAGGGGTGTGTCATAAACAGATAGTTAAGAGTTAATGTCTCTTTTACCTGTAAAGGGTTAACAAGCTCAATGAACCTGGCTGACACCTGACCAAAGGACCAATCGGGGGACAAGATACTTTCAAATCTTGGTGGAGGGAAGTCTTTCTTTGTGCTGTTTGTGTTGTTTTTTGTTTGCTTTTGGGGCTAAGAGGGACCAGACGTGCAACCAGCTTTTTCCAATCTTTCTAAAACAGTCTTTTGTGTTCAAAATAGTAAGTACTAGCTAGAAGGCAGATTAGTCTTTTGTTTGGTTTTTTTATTTGCAAATGTGTATTTTGCTGGAAGGATATTTTACCTCTGTTTGCTGGAACTTGTAACTTAGGCTAGGGGAGAGGGAGTCCCTCTAGTTTATGTATAGCTGAAGACCCTGTAAACATTTTCCATCCTGGTTTTACAGAGATAATTTTTACTTGTTTTTTCTTTAATTAAAAGCTTTTTTTTTTTAAGAACCTGATTTATTTTTTTCCTTGTTTAAGACCCAAGGGGATTGGGTCTGAACTCACCAGAGAGTGGTGGGGGGAAAGAAGAGCGGGGGGAAGGTTAATTCCTCTCTGTTTTAAGATTCAAGGAGTTTGGATCACAGTGATCTTTCAAAGCAGCAAAGAATCCTGTGGCACCTTATAGACTAACAGACCTTTTGGAGCATGAGCTTTCGTGGGTGAATAGATGCATCTGACGAAGTGGGTATTCACCCATGAAAGCTCATGCTCCAAAAAGTCTGTTAGTCTATAAGGTGCCACAGGATTCTTTGCTGCTTTTACAGATCCAGACTAACACGGCTACCCCTCTGATAAGTGATCTTTCAGGGAAAGTCAGGGAGGGGGAAAGGAGGGGGAATGGTTTATTTCTCTTTGTTTTAAGACCCAAGGGGTTTGGGTCTTGGGTCCCCCAGGAAAGAGTTTGGGGGACAGGAAGTGTACCAAAACACTATATTTTTGGTTGGTGGCAGCGCTATCAGATCTAAGCTAGGAATTAAGCTTAGAAGGGTACATGCAGGTCCCCACTTTCTGGATGCTAAAGTTCAAAGTGGGAATAATACCTTGACATGGTGGCAGCGTTGGGAATGGTTACACGCAGCCAAGCCAGGCAACCTTCCAGACCCATCCCTGTTCCTGAGCCGTCCACAAGGGCCCCGTCTGTGTTACCAGAGACCCAGACAGAGGTGGTGGACCCGAATCCCCTGCCAACGATTGTAACAGCCGCAGTGCCTCCAGTCCCAGAACCCGAACTGGAAAAGCAACCAGCACCAGAACCGTTGCCAGCCCTGATGCCAGTGCTTGCAAACCCATTTCCAACCCCAACGCCTGAGGGCGCCAGCGGGCCTGAAATGGCAGAAGCAGCAGACAATCATACCCAAGAGGCTCAGCCAGAGCCTGAAATACCACCTGGTGTACCAGCGGAGAGCGGTTCACCAGCAACAAAAACAACCCCGTTACCTACATCGCTTCCAGAGGGACCAAGCCCGAGTCCACAGTCTAAGGAGGAACTGGTGTCCCCAGCCTCGAAGGAACAGTTCCAGGCTGAGCAGGAAGCGGATGACAGCCTTCAGAAAGCTTGGGCGACGGCACGGAGCACCCCACCGCCTCTCAGCTCTTCTAATCGATCCCGGTTTGTTGTAGAACAAGGACTTTTATACAAGGAGACTCTTTCTGGTGGACACCAGGAAAACTGGCATCCACAAAAACAGTTGGTGGTTCCAACTAAGTACCGGGGGAAGCTCTTAAGCTTAGCCCATGATCATCCCAGTGGCCATGCTGGGGTGAACAGAACCAAAGACCGATTAGGGAAGTCCTTCCACTGGGAGGGGATGGGCAAGGACGTTGCCAATTATGTCCGGTCTTGTGAGGTGAAATCCCCAGTTTCAGCGGCATTGGAAAAGTTTATAGTGCGAGTGCTTAAAGCCATTGAACAAAACTGTAAACCCAGTATACAATGGAAATCACTTAAAGTCAGGTGGTGCGACTGCACTCCCAGTGCCCCTTGTTCCAGCACCCCATCTCCCGAGTCCTACTGCAGTGTCCTAGTCACTAAATCACACTGCCTTTCAGGTAGTTTCAGCTCTTTGCAGCCAATGTAGACTGGTGCGTACCGTACGCTTTTCAGAGTCCCTTCTACTTTTAAACACCCCAGACACTGGGGACCCTTCCATTCCCCCTGGGAGCTCATGCCACAGCCTCGTCCATCTGCCCCCGTCGAGGGGCGGGGGAACGGTCTTCTGGAGCGTTCTCCGCCTTTGTTCCTAGTTCATCCCATTTCCCCTAGTGGTGCCCCAGCGCAGAGCCGGGGTCGGGGCATGAGGAGCTATTGGGCGGGAAAAGAGGGAGCCGGGAAGGGGAAGCAAGGCAGCAAGCAAGAGAAGAAGGGCGGAGACAGCACATTTCCCCCCGTTTCGCTTCCCCCCGCCCCCTTCAGCCAGGCCTCTTCCTGCCCCTTCCCTCTCCCTCCATCCCTGTCTCTTAATTCCCTCTCTCCCCGCCCTGCCTGACCGGGCGGAGCGCGCCCTCGCTGCCCCTCCCCTTCTCCGGTCGGTCCCGCCCCCTGCTGCCCGGAGAGGCCACTCCTCTGCTGCCGCCGGGAGCGACCCACGGAGCCGCCTCCCGGAGTTGGGGCTGCTCGTCTCTCGGCCCGGCCCTCCCGCCGCCCCGGGACTGGGGGACTTGCCCCAGCCGACTCGGCAGGAGGCGGAGGGGCTCGGCGGCCCCTGAGGTGAGTGTTGCCCCGTCTCCCCGCTCCCCTGCGTCGGGAGCTAGTTGCGGCGAAGCCGCCCCCGGGGGCCTGGTGGGGAGGCCTGCACGGTGGGGAGCGGGGAGGCGCTGGAGCGGGTGCCGAGCTGCTGGGGAAGGGGGCAGAGATGCTGCCTCCGCCGCCTCCTGCAGCCCCTCGGAGGCCTGGCCATCGCATTTGCTGCTGCCCTTTGCGAGCTGAAGCGGTGGAACCCGCCCACCTCCCCAAACCGAGTTTCCAGGGCGATTCCGCTCCCTGCAGCCGCCTGTGGGTGCAGGAGCAGGGGGATCCCCCTTTGCCTTTTCCTCCCCTCCCAAAGGCTGACCTAGTACGTGCTCATTTCTGTGCCTCTGAGATTCCTCTTCCCTCCATGTATTATTCATATCCCTGATAGGTAGGCTGGCTGGAACAGATTTCATTCCTCCTCTGCAGTTTGCAAAGTGCCCCTGCTCCAGAGAGAGGTTTTCGGGGGTTTGGGTGTTCCTCTCCTCTGCATGTTGCTGGTTTTGTGTCTGTTTTTAACCTAGATTGCTTTACAACCCATTCTTAAAGGATCTGGCCATAGCATGTGTAGCTGAAGTGTACATTAATATCTAAAGTAAGACGCTAATGTTCTGTGGATTGTTCTCAGATCACAGGAGTTAGACAATGTAAATAATTGGCTGGAGATTTCTTATCTGCATAAGGATGGATGTCCAGGGAGAGGACCTCCCTAACAATTTTTGTTTAAAAATATTTTTAGTGTTTAACAGAAAATGTATTGCAACATCCAGCGGCTGTAACGCAGCCAGCACTTACACCATCACTGACTTAACTGTAGATGTCAGACTGTGCTTACCCTCATGTGATGTCAGACTCCTAATATACATTGCAATGGTCACTTTAGCACTGGCTGACGATTCTGGAGACAGTTTTCTGTTGATTTACAGAGTGGGATCAACATGGACAGAAGTAATGCAGCCTCCCCCTTATTCCCCCCATAGAGTTGGTTATGCTAGAGAGACAGAGAAGGCAGTTGCCTTGGGGGCAGCAGAATAATCAGTAACTGTCTGCAAGGGTGACTGCAGGCTGGTAGGAGTGGATATTTGCCAGCTTGCAGAGCTAGAGTTGGCCACCTTTCCTTTGGAGCCCCAACAATACTTAAACGGATCACCTATACAGGTTAGAGCTGTAGTTCTCAACCCGTGAACTGCTTGTGTCCCAATCAGCATACAGCTGCGGCTTGTATGACATCCTCAGGGCCATACAGGTAGTAAATATATTATGTGGATGTAGCCCACATAACACACAGAGTGCTGCATTTGTGGCCCACAATGGTAAATAGGTTGTAAACCACTGGGTTAGAGGGTAGTTTGCTTATATGTGTCCAGTCCTTTGCATCTCTGCTGAGGCTGCCAGTAAGGGTGTCAGTCATGATGATGACTTTTGTTATGTGAATGTCTGTGCATTAGAAACTAGACAAAGGCAAACATAGCTGGTTTTGTATAGGCCCCTAGTAATGACTCTTGGCTTCTACTGACCTGGATGTGGACTGGTGAACTAGGGATAATTAGAAGCTCAGAGCACTATAGCCTTGCTGTTGCACTTCCTTATGTTAGGGGATCCCAAATTATGTTTGGCTTTGGCGCTTGTTTTAATTAATACTTCATTATGATATTAAAAAAACCTTTTCACTGCTCTGCCATGATTGAACAGCATTTAAACATAGAGTATATCTTGGGAGGTATTTACTATGCCTGTTTATTTACAAAAGGCACAGACATGGGTGAAAAGTGTCAGAAATGGCAGTCATGCTCATTCTGAGGTGGGAAAGCCAGAGGAATGTTGCATGGGTATGGTTAAAGCTGTAATTTACACCTGTGATGTCAAACACCTGAATGATACATTTTTAGCTGACATGATGTGTAAATTATGGCTTTTGTTTTTATATGTGCAATCATTTATTTTGAAAATCCTTGTTGTATAGTTGACTTTAATATTATAGTTGGAACAAGATACAACAGGATGTGCTTTTATTATGCAATAATGTTCAGTGGTTGAAAACATTCTGCTTTATCTTGTGCCTTACAGCGTACACTGGGTGTGAGGATGTTACATAGCATCTGCACACTGTGTCATGTTTTGTACAGTACATAGTAATGAAAGCATTTACCTGGTACTGAAATTTTGCTTTTGTTCTGCGTAATATCATTATGTGTTGCATTTAAAAGAATGGTGTTACTATAAGTGAGCAGTTTCTATATATCTTTCCTGGAGAGAGAGCAGCTTAGTTGTTCAAGTCTAATGTAGTTTGTTGTGCAATCATACTAACAAAGGTTGACATTATTGTTCAACTTTAGGTAAACAAATTCAGTATAACACAATAGATTAGAATTAATATTAATATAGTTGAGGTGTGTGCTGTACTTTATTGTTGAAAATACTTTACAAAAACATGTTTAAAAGGACAGTGTTGCGTATTCAAAATCACATTTAGAACAAACTTCTATGCCTTTATCATTCTGTAATATAACTGATTACATGTATTCCAGTAGCATCAACCATGTGTTGGCACCGTCCACGCTCACAGGTGGAGTTAGTGCGTGCTCCAAAGGCCCCAACCATGTAAGCTATTGCATGTGAGCAGATCCCTGAAATTGTGTGGAGTCTGATTGCCTTGAGTGGGGCTCCATGTGAGCACATACTGATCACAGTGAAGGATCAGGGCCTAAGATGACAAGCAACATACAATCAAAGGTGTGGTTTTGTTTAAAATTAATATACATCAGCTGTACTTGGCAACCCCGCAACATTATGAATTAGCCAGTTTCTTCTTGTTGTCAGAGAAGAAGTGTGGTTGGAGGAGCTATTTGAAGGAGTGGTCTTATGGATCAGTGCAGGGAGGAAGGTCCATGCCTGGGAGCAAGGTGAAAGATGTGAAGATGGCTGTGGGAGAAGTAGAGATTCAAACCTGGCATCATTGGTGGAGCTGAGTTTGGGAATTGATAAGAGACAAGAACAGATAAGAAGGGAAGAACAGAATTGTGAAAGGCCTGAAAGGCGAGGCCAAGAAGCTTGAACTTAATGTAATGGAAAAGAGGGGAGCTATAATTATTTAATATAAATTATCTTATGGGCATTACAGTAGTTCGGAGGAATTAATGTCTTTTTTTTCCCCTGTGTTTGTGCAGTATCTAACACAATGGAGTCATGATCCATGATTGTGGCTTCTAGATGCTAAGTAACATCCAGTTGGGTTTGGGGGCCCTGTTGCATTAGGTGCTGTACAAATTTAAAGGTAAACATAGGCCTTGTTTCAAAGATATTATAATCTAAGAATACAAGAACGCTTATTATCCTATGTGATAGTGTCATTTCTTTTTCAGGGAGAATGGGATGATTTTTCTGTTGCCACTGCAAGTTATAGTTTCATTTCGATTTTCATCTTGACATGGGGCTCAGTCTGCTCCCATTGAAGTTAATGGAAGTTTGGCCTTTGGCTTCGGTGGAGGTAGGATAGAGCCCATGTTGTCACTGTCTGCATGCCCCTGAACATCCTTTATCAGAAATTAATGGAACAGCATTAAGTTTTGGATATAAACTCACCAAAGCAACTATGCATTCAAACAAGGCTGACCCCTCATTCTTCCCTGGTTGTGTCTCATCTATGCAGCATGTGTGGTCCTACATGAATGGGTGCCACAATGTTCATGCAAATATATTAGAGCATTATTGGGTTGCCGTGTGTGGAGTTAAGATTATGTGGTGTACCAGGTGCCCTTTATAAATAGATTGCACTATAGATGAGGACTGTCTGGGTTAGAGGATATTGTCCCGTGATGTAGGACCCTCTGAGAGGGGACAATGTGTAGTGCAATACCAAAGCCCTGTAATACAGTTGTAATTTTAAAAGCAAATAATTTTAAAAGCAAATTTTCTTGCATGTGTGGATCTGTCTCAACTGTGTTATACTAACATAGTATTTTTCTTGTTTTACTGTCTTAAAAATATGTGGTACAATCTCATAGGCTCATAGACTCTAGGACTGGAAGGGACCTCGAGAGGTCATTGAGTCCAGTCCCCTGCCCTCATGGCAGGACCAAATACTGTCTAGACCATCCCTGATAGACATTTATCTAACCTACTCTTAAATATCTCCAGAGATGGAGATTCCACAACTTCCCTAGGCAATCTGTTCCAGTGTTTAACTACCCTGACAGTTAGGAACTTTTTCCTAATGTCCAACCTAAATCTCCCTTGCTGCAGTTTAAGCCCATTGCTTCTTGTTCTATCATTGGAGGCTAAGGTGAACAAGTTTTCTCCCTCCTCCTGATGACACCCTTTTAGATACCTGAAAACTGCTATCATGTCCCCTCTCAGTCTTCTCTTTTCCAAACTAAACAAACCCAATTCCTTCAGCCTTCCTTCATAGGTCATGTTCTCAAGACCTTTAATCATTCTTGTTGCTCTTCTCTGGACCCTCTCCAATTTCTCCACATCTTTCTTGAAATGCAGTGCCCAGAACTGGATACAATACTCCAGTTGAGGCCTAACCAGCGCAGAGTAAAGCGGCAGAATGACTTCTCGTGTCTCGTTTACAACACGTCTGTTAATGCATCCCAGAATCACATTTGCTTTTTTTGCAACAGTATCACACTGTTGACTCATATTAAGCTTGTGGTCCACTATGACCCCTAATCTCTTTCTGCCATACTCCTTCCTAGACAGTCTCTTCCCATTCTGCATGTGTGAAACTGATTGTTCCTTCCTAAGTGGAACACTTTGCATTTATCTTTATTGAACTTCATCCGATTTACCTCAGCCCATTTCTCCAATTTGTCCAGATCATTTTGAATTTTGACCCTGTCCTCATCTGCTGTACAAAACTCTGTCTTTCTAGTTTGTGCCTGTCACTGTGGTATTGGAGGGCTGGGAGAATGCTTTCCCTCTTATCTCTATACAGAGCAGTAATATGATCAGTAGTACAATACTTAGTGATATATCTTGGACAGAAGATTACAAGCCTTAGCGTTTATGTAAAAAAGCTAACTTAGTCACTTGCATCTGACATGCAGACATTCATCTGAAGAAGTGGGTATTCACCCACGAAAGCTCATGCTCCAAAACGTCTGTTAGTCTATAAGGTGCCACAGGATTCTTTGCTGCTTTTACAGATCCAGACTAACACGGCTACCCCTCTGATACTTAGTCACTTTCATATACAGTACTTGTGCTAGAGTATTTTCTTCACTACACTTACAATCAAATACCAAAGATACACTCAATTACAGGCATTGTACATGGCTTATTTTATTCAGTGAAAAGGTACAAACGCTAAAAATAAAGGAATGAGTTTTCTGTAGCAACATGTTTCTCCTGTACACAGATTTCAGTGGGTTTTTACTGAAAATCAGCTTACACAAGAACTGCTATATGCCAAAGAAGGACTTGACCAGTTTTTGTTTGAAGTTTCTGCCAAGGTATGTTTTAGTAAGGTATCTGGTGTAACATCTTGAGCGATGTATGTCTGAGGAAGGTGGGGAATGGAATTGAAAAGTTGCACTAAGGAGCTTTGTGTTAAGAACCATAGAATCAAATAAGGAGAGCATACTTCAATAAGAACCATAGAATCAAATAAGGAGAGCATACTTCAAATAAAACAAACAGCATGGTGCCTGAAATTATTTTTTGGCTTAGGTTTCAACTTAATATTCAAATCATACTGAGAAGGTGTGTATCTTACCAAGTTTCATTTTACATTCCACATTCCTCTGAAAACAATTCTTTGGAATTGTGGTTTGAAGAATTTCCACTGAAGAGGTTTCCCTATCGATGATGGAGGAGTACTGTGCGAGTCTTAGTGGTCACTTGGGTGGCAGAGATTGTTTAAATTAGACTTTGGAATTGGTGCCAAGTGCAGTAGTTGTATAGGATGACTTAACACCCGTTCTTCTGAAACTTCTTGATGACTGTGCTTTTAAAGTATTGCTGCTTCCCAAATGTGTGCGGCAGTTCCTTAAAATTACATTTAAAGTGAGAGGCATTTTCCAGGCTGTGACAAGCATATTCTACTTTGTTATTAAAGTAGGGAAGCTTAATTAATGATGCCAGATGAAACAATACATAAGCATGGTTAAAATCTAATGGATTCCAGTAAAACAGAATAATAATCCAACAGCATCTGTTATCTCATTTGTGCCTAGTGTAGTTCTCCTTAAGGAAAAGTAATTCCAGAATAAAGATAAGATGCTACAAAATAGTTTCACCTGAATATTGATGGCCTGATGAGGCGGCAGTGTGGTCCAGTGCGTGGGGCAGTGGAGTAGAAGTAAGGAGATGTGGGTTCTAATCCCATTTTGGCTACTGATCTGCTATGTGACCTTGGAAAAAAGTCACTGCACCCCTCTGTGCCTCTATTTCCCCTCAGACCTTTGTCTCCCTTGTTTGTTTAAATTGTAAGCTCTTTGTGGCAGGGATTATCTCCTACTATGTGTTCTGTACAGTACCTAGCAGGATGGGGCCCTGTTCTTGGTGGGGGATTCCAGGTTCTCCTGTAAAACAAATAATGTATTTGAAAAAGTCCTCAGAGAGCATAGAAGACATCAGGACCTCTTTGTAAGTTTACTGTGAGCAGTCTTAGGTTTGGCTGCCGCCTATCATTTATTCCACCAATTACAAGAAGTAATAAAAAATTCCAGGACTGAGGTGTAGAGCACTGAGGTTTATGAAGTATATATTTAATGGGCAAAATGCTGCAGGATCTGTATATATGAGTGGGCACTTTTCCAAAATAGTGTTTGGAGCCAGAACCACTTTGCTACTAACCAGCATTTTAGCCCTTTAACATATCTGTAAACATGACATAAATACCATAGCCTCATTCACTCGATTCCAGTAAATGAGGCATAACTATATTCCAACTATGCATCAGAATATAAAAAGATTCTGGACAACTTATGCTGTATAAATGGGAAAATTTACCCAAATTTTCCAGATCTGTGCACTGAAAATCAGTGGAGAGGGCCTTAATTCGTGGAGTTTCGTTCTTGGGTTTCTACCCCGGCCTCTGCCCAAGTCCCTCATAATAAAATGAAAACAATTTTTGAATTCTTAGTAGTGATGCATGTTTGGCAAACAGGCCTCTGAATTTTAGACTTGCTCACTAATCAGGATTTGTGGGGTATTCACATGTAAGGACACTGGGTAGTGAGATAGGGGAAGGAACAGAGCATCCTTCCTGCCTTTCTCATGGGAGCATCGGCCTTTGCAGTGATTCCAGTGCTTCTAGATGGTATGTGAAAGTTGATGTGTAGCCAATGGGGATTTGTGCCTGTCATAGTTCACTCTTCTATAATAAGAATTTCTTTTAACTGCTACGAACAGCTAGAAAAAGTTCTAAATATCAGATACTGACTTTTTGGATACCTTTACCTATGAAAGTAATGGAGAAAATGCAGATGGGTGAAATTTGGGTAAAATAAGACGAATATAAATGTCCTGAAGGTTTGCTGAACAGCCACTCCATCCTTGATATCCATTAGGGGAACAAGCTAAGCTGCTTCTCCCTTCTGATGATACCCCAGTAGGATCTGGTGTTTACCTGCCTGTTAGCGTAAGTACAGATGGTGTACAGCATTGATGTGCCAGCGAAGTTTGCCATGGCTCAGTCTTATGTTGAAAGTAGATTTGGGTGTATCTACTTCACTTGGTGGACATCTCCAATTCCATGGAGTCCTGTGAAGTAGGAATGGACAGCGATCCTTAGTTTGTGTTGTGGTTATGAGTGGAGTCAAATGGCTCAGGAGAGCTCTCGGTGCTGTTCTTGAGGGCGGTGTTCTTTCTCCTCCATTGACACTGCTCTTAGTAGATAGGCATAACTCAGTAGCTGAAGTCTGGTAGATACTGGAGATTCGTCAGTCTGGTATCCATAGTAGCTGCTGGGACCAGCTTTCTCTTATGTGATTCTTTATTTCTGTGACAGTCTCAAATGGCAAATTGGAGCTACTGAGTCTTCCAGAAGAGATCATATGGAGTAGATGAAGTGCAGGGCCTTCCTTGTTCAGGCATGAAGCTATGGCAATCTCACCCCCTCAATTATCATGAAAGTACATTAAGGTGTATTCTTTAGTGGTAGGCTCAGGACTTGTCATAGTTTTAGGGGGATTTTTTTGTATTATCTGCATTATGTTTTTCCCTTCAGGCTTTGTTTCCACTCTGGGATCGAACTGTGCATGTTGCCTGTTTCTTACAACATGTATTTTTAGTTTATTGCATAGCCTCTGGGTGTGGGTACCTATAAATCAAAGTTGACTCTAGAGCTACTGAAACCAACCTGAAAATCTCCCAATGAACAAGTAATTCAAAAGCATTGTTTATCCAATATTCAAAAAACCTAATAGCTCAAACTGAATTCCCTCTCAGTTGTGTCGAAGGAGCAAGATCTTCAAGATAAAAATCTCTTCCTGATTTTTTGGGTGCTTCCCATCTTTCTCTTTTTGTGTTTCAAATTCCTTAGGGGATAAACTAAGTAACCCTCAAACTGATGTTTGGGAAGTTTTCCTTTCTCACCCTAATTAAAGTGGTTTATGTGGAATGATGTTTGTGATAGTCCTTCCCTATTCCCCAACCCCATCTTGGAGGCTTCAGATTCCTGCCTCAAATCGTCATGTTTCAGTCTGCAGAAATATCCTCAGAAAGCTTTTTAAAAGCAAAACAGTCAGTCTGAGTGTTCTGAAACAGCTTGCTCTAGCAGACGACCATGGTACAGCACTGGGTGAAGACATCAGCAACAGGGAGTGAATCTGTCGCAACTAATGCAAACGGTCATACTCTGTCAGTGTCACAGAGTAGTAAAGACTGACACATGACTAATGGGTAGATTATGATTTTTTCTTTCGATGACAGAAGCTGACTTTGGTGTATACTTCCTGTAACTATAACATTTGACAGACTCAAAACACTGTCACAAGGTTATATCCTGCCCATAGAGGGTAATATTCCTCAAGTTTAAAAACAGCAAGAACTTTAATGCACAATTAAAGTTGAGAATGTATTCCTCTCCTATGAAGTTAAATTCACTTGCATGCACATCTGTGAATTTAGGCTGGGGTTTTCAAAACTGCACCAGGGAAGTAAGCACCCAATCTCAATTGACTTGCAATAGAATTTGGTCACCTAGCTTTCCTGAATCCCTTTGGAAATCCCAGCCTTCATCACTTAAATGTAAGGACACTCTCAATTATGGTTCCAAAACCAGTCTTGATATAGTGTCAAGTATCAGGGGGTAGCCATGTTAGTCTGTGTCCACAAAAACAACAAGGAGTCCGGTGGCAATCTGTTAGTCTTTAACATGCCACCGGAGTCCTTGTTAGTCTTGATATAGGCTCTGTGCCTCTGCTGATCCTCAACAGGTGCTCAGATACCCCAGATTAATTTAAATACTTAGATAGAACATACAGGCAATGGACTTGTGTGTGTATGTGGCTAGTGGGAAGAAAGGAAGTTATAACTATAAAGGGGTTTGGGAGGCTAGGAGCTTGTCACTAGGTACAGGGAGTGGATGAATCAAGACAGTTTGGCACCAGGGAAGACAGGCTTAGATATTTGTTGCTGGTGTGATTAAAAAGTTGAAGGGCAGGTGACTGAGGAAGTGGGCTGCACATCTTATTCTGTGGATGGTTTCACAAAGCAGGAAATTGCCTATTCAGCAGTGGTCCAGGGTGAGGTTGATTTTCCAAGGTTTACATCTTGCCTAGCCTTATTCCGTAGAGTGTGGCTAGTTATCAATATTATTTCAATTTTCTTATGGGTAACTGTTGGGCTTATTGTGGACTCACTCCTTACAACAATTGATGAGGTTCACAGTTTTTCAGGAGGTGGCTTGTGATGTTAAATTTCTACTATTTGTAAAGGATCTTGAGTTTAAGGTAACACAGATAACAATGCTTTCCAATTATTAATTAACATAATGTGTGTTGTGGTCCATTAAGAGTGGGTGTCCATACACAGTGATTCTACCAGCTGCAAATTACTAGCTTCTGTAGAAGTCAGAAAACATTGCATAGGCTATGTAACTCTTGTAGTTAAATAGACTCATCAGTTAGTCAAATAATTCAAAGGACAGTTACACTTAGCATAGTTCAGAAACATACACAAGCTCTTGTTCAGAGTAAATAAAATATTTCAGCCATGAATGCAACTGTTGGATTTGGCTCAGACCTTATTGTGGATCTTAGGCACAACTCTGGGCAAGAAATAGAATGTGCACTGTACCACCCAGGAATAACGTCAGGAGGCATGATGATTCAGAGACACTCCTTCAATTTCCTCTTTGCTTCTGGGAGCTAGTAATTTATTCCTGGTCTGTAGTAGCAGTAAATTAGTACCTATGCCATGCTGGCTTATCTGCTCTGACCAGAATAGCTAAAGGAGTGGAACTAAGGCTTTGCCCATTCTCTGCCCTTCCTGGATGACTCCTCACGCACCTGCTCTATGAAGGGAGTAAACAGATGAATAGCCTGGCTCACTCCTGTGTGCCTTGACTTAAAACCAGGTGGTCCATGAAAGGCTATACGAGAGGATCCTCAGTCCTTTCTCCAGGCCAAGGCACAATATAGTCCTCAGGCAAAGCTCTTGTTAAGTCAATGGACGTTTTGCCTTAGCAAGATTTGCAGGATTTGGCCCTTAGTGTCTAACATAGCCTTGGATCATTTTAGGAGACAATAAATTCATAGGTTGATAATTTAGAGAAAAGATTGATTACAGTCTATTTGTTCAGCTTGGAGGCTAGGGAGAAGGAGCTCTGGGCTCCCCATGACTATTGAAGGTTAATTGGAGAATGCAGATATTTGTTGAACAAATGTGTTATCTCCTTTCCCTCTCTGTAAAAAGGTTTAGGGTATATTATAGGGCACAAATAGGAATTAGCAGTCTGTCTTGACTCTGCAAACATGTGCTGCTCCTGAGGGTATTCTTTGCCAAAAAATTAAAAATTCTGCAAATTTTATTTGTCAAATGTGAAGACTCTAGCATGGCATTGGGGAGCACAGACCACTGGCTGCACAGAGGTAGGAGATCACTCCAGGGTCCTGCCCCTCTGTGCCAGATGCACCAGGTGTGAGCAAGCAGGCTCAGCTCAGCAGGATCCAAGTATGGAAGGGCTTAGTGTGGGTTGAGAGGGTTCTGTGTGGGGCAATCTGGGTGTGGGCAGCTTAGTGGAAAATCCAGGTGCAAGGGAATCTGGATGCACAAGGGTTTGTTGAGGGTAGGTGTCATGAACAGATAGCTAAGGGTTAATGTCTCTTTCACCTGAAAAAAAAAGTAACCTGAAGCACCTGACCAGAGGACCAATCGGGAAACAGGATTTTTTTTCAACTCTGGGTGGAGGGAAGTTTGTGTCTGAGTTCTTTGTCTTTTGCCTGAATCTCTCTCAGCTAGAGAAGGATTTTTTTATTTCCTGCTTTCTAATCTTTTGTTTTCAAGTTGTGAGTACAAAATGGTTTTTTGTTTTGTATTTACATGTCTATAGTTGCTGGAGTGCTTTAAATTGTATTCTTTTGAATAAGGCTGTTTTATTCATATATTTTTTAAGCAATTGACCCTGTATTTGTCACCTTAATACAGAGAGACCATTTGTATGTATTTTTCTTTCTTTTTTATATAAAGCTTTTTTTTAAGACCTGTTGGAGTTTTTTTTTAGTGAGGAACTCCAGGGAATTGGGTCTGCAGCTCACCAGGGAATTGGTGGGAGGAAGAAGTCAGGGGAAAACCTGGGGGCAGGGGAAAACTTGTGTGTGTTAGATATACTAGCCTGACTTTGCATTCACTCTGGGTGAGGGGGGAAGAGAGATTGACTCTCGGTAATTCTGTTCTCCAGGCTGGGAACGGGGAGGGTGGAATCCCTCTGTTTAGATTCACGGAGGTTGCTTCTGTGTATCTCTCCAGGGACACCTGGGGGTGGGGGGAAGGGAAAAGGTTTATTTCTCTTCGTTGTGAGACTCAAGGGATTTGGGTCTTGGGGTCCCCAGGGAAGGTTTTTGGGGGGACCAGAGTGCCCCAAAACACTCTAATTTTTTGGGTGGTGGCAGCAGTACCAGGTCCAAGCTGGTAACTAAGCTTGGAGGTTTTCTGGGGCAATCTGGGTGTGGGCAGCTTAGTGGAAAATCCAGGTGCAAGGGAATCTGGATGCACAAGGGTTTGTTGAGGGTAGGGGGTCTGAGTGCAACAGTAATGGGACTCTCCAGGCGGGTCCAGGTGAAGGTGATTGGAGCTCAGCAAGGGGGTGGGGTGTTGGGGTGTGTGTGTGGGGGGGTAGAGCTTGGTAGGTGGGTCTGGGTATGGAGGGTTCAGTGGGAGGGGTCCTGATGCTGGTGGAGTGGGGATCCAGGTGCAGTTGGTTGGAGCTCGGTGGGGTGGAGAGCTGGCTGTGGGTGACTCATCACGGTGGTCCAGGTGCAGGGAAGTGGGGCTTGAAAGGGGGTGGTTCTGAATGCTGGCGGGGAGGGGTGAGGCTCAGTGGGAAGGTCTGGGTATGAAGGGGTCTGGATGCACGGGAGTTGGGCTGATGGGGGAGCATCTCCCTGTACAGTGATCCCTCACCCTGTAGCTGAGGAAGTAGGGGAGGAGGGGAATTTTCAGATCTTCCTGCAGCCTGGGGAGAAATCTAGGGGTGGGTCTGACTTGCCCAGGATGCTCTGCAGGGGAAGAAGTAGTCCCATCCTCCCAAGCCCAGCTTTGACTAGCAGCTGAGGTATTGCAGAGTAGGAGCCACCAGCTGGGTCTTCCCCAGTCCAAGTGCCTGCCCCACAGTGATTTACCTCTCTGCCAGCTGCCTTGGGCACCCAAAACATGCTGCTGGTTGGGGGTCGCATGACCGCTCTTGTGGCTTCCCTTTGCTTCCCTGTCAGAAAATCACTTTTCTGTGGGGAAGCAAAGAAATCTGCGGTGGACATAAATTTTGCGCATGCGCAGTGATGCAGAATTCCCTCTGGAGTAACAGTGTGCTTAAAATTAAGCATATGTATATTTATAAAATTGAGGCTCTAACAGGTGCAGTTTGCCTTCCATTGTACCACCATTTTCAATTATGCCAGACACTGCTGTGATAGAGGAAAATCATTTCTCCCTTTGTTGCTGTAGAATTCCCATTACAGTAATGTTAATGGGAGTTATATGAGTGGGTTGTGATGGAGGAATAAAAAAGGAATATGGTAGCCATCTGGGGTTGTACATTTTCCATCTCTTCCCTTACTTACTGTTACTTAATCTCCAGTTATGCTACATGCAGCTGTCTTTAACAGTCCTTCTGTTGTTTATCCTGTACACCAACTGACATTGTGTTAGATCTATACTAGAAATACTAAGGAGGAATACAATTTTACAAAGTGAATTTGAAGGGGAAGGGAGGAGAAAGTAGAGTAGGAAGAGCAAGCAAAAAAGGAAAAGGAAATGAGGTAAGACTGAAATAGCTTAGAAGCATATGGTAGGGAGGGAAATAACACTGCTCTACAGCCAAAATGCTTCTGAAATAAATGTAGTCCAACTTTACTAATTCTGGATCACTGAGAACGAAAATAATGCTTAAAATTGTTGATTGGCTCTAGTTTTCAAGATATGCTATTGGGTCAGTATATACGACCCTTGACTTGGGAAAGGCGGAGGATAAGTGAGTTATAAAGGGAAGAGATCTCAATTTAAATCAGAAATAACTAAAATACATCTTTGACTGGATCTATGAATATGTCTGTGACTGGGTTTGGACAGTATTTGCTTTTGAGGCAAAACAGTGATGCAAGCTGAAGCTGGTATTGCATCATACATGATATGAATTGCATCATGTTATTCCTAGAAGTCATGGATGATGCAATCATAACGAAGCTTACATCAGTCTGCTGAACAAATTGCCCTATATCAGCTCTAGAAATCATACAGTGTCGTGCTCTCTTATTTGTCAGTGTTTGATTTTGCAAAGGGACACATTTCTGTTTAGCTAAAGTGAGCAGAGATGCCTTGTACTTGTGTGAACAGTGCAGATAACTTCTGCTATGTTTGTGGTGAAGTGACTTTTGCATCACAAAAACGCAGTATAACCACTATGGTTAAGAAAGCCTATCACCTTTATTTTGGCTGCAAAATTGGAGATCAGGACAAGAGGTGGGCCCCACACATATGCTGCAACACTTGTGCAACAAATCTTGAACGGGAAAAGGAAATCAATGCCTTTTGCAGTGCCAACGATTTGGAGAGAGCCAACAGATCATGCCGGCAATTGTTACTTCTGCATGGTGCCTCCAGTTGGGAAAGGTGTGTCAAAGAAGAAAAAGTGGACTGTGCATTATCCAAACATTCCATCAGCTATACGCCCAGTACCCCATGGAAAAGGACTGCCGGTTCCTGATGCACCAGAATCATTCTCACTTGAGTCAGATGAGGAAGAGGAAGAGGATGAAACTTCTGGTCCTGAACCATCAATGTAACAGGACCCACATTTTCTCCCATCCTCCTCCTCTGAACCACACCTCATAACACAAGGTGAACTGAATGACCTTGTCAGGGATTTGGAACTACCCAAGAGTAAGGCAGAGCTGTTGGGCTCCAGACTGCAGCAGTGGAATCTCCTGGCAGGCTATCAGGGCAAATGGAGCCCATCGATGCTTGCAGACAGTGCAAGCTGGACAGTGACAAGAGATGCTCCATTTAATGAATACAAGAGACGAGCCAAGAAGCGCCGAGTAGACACTGAATAGGACTAAACTATGTACATAATAGTTTTTTGCCTTTTGTTTCATAGTAAATTTTATTTATATAACCCTTTTGCTGATTTTTAAAGTGTTACATAAACAGGACAGGTGAACTATTATCATGTAAAGCAACCATAAACGCATGAAAAGACCTAGGTTTACAATTTATGATTAAAACTCTACTATCTACACAATATACATAGACGTAAAATGTAAAAACTTCAATATCTTAGAAACAGTAGCCAATCAGTTGTTTTAATTGTCATATTTGAATTCGGCACATCAAAATACATAATAAATATCACATTTTATCTCTGAAGCAGGCGACTTCTCAAAAATTGTAGACCACTGTAATAGAAGGAAAAAAATGCTACTTACAAATATAGCAGAAATATTTTGGAAAACAATAAGAAAGATACTGTAAAAATCATTCTACTGTAAAAACATTGTTCTGGTCATCCATTTAAAAATAACTTTTACAGAACAGCGTGACTGGTTGGTGAACATAGAAGAGCAAATCTAGAATGGTCTCTAGCGGTACAACTAGTTGAAAATTTTTGAATGGAAAATTGGAAAATGGCGTTTTTAAAAATTTTGCAAAAAATGACTCTTTTAATATAATTCTTTACGTAAATGTATATAGAAGTTTTTTGTTACCCCAAAACCAGTGGTTTTGGGGTAAGTGAAAAGGTTTGTTTTATCAAAATTGGGTTTTGAATAAAGAACCTATCACAGTTTTTTGATAATGTTTTAGATGTTCGTGACAATAATGTTAAAGTATTTTGCAATTTATTTTTTGAAAAACGGGCCAATTTAGAAACTTTTTTGGGAAAAAATAGTTCAGAATTTTCCATAGAATGAGTTTTCATTTTTTGGCCAGCTCTACTTAATAGTAATTTTACAGCATCTAGCTTGTTGAAAGAAGTTCTGAGAAGAAAGCAGTTTTGAATTGAAAGATAGTATTAATTTAGTTTTCTGTCCAGTTCTGGACCCCCATCTTAACTTAAGCTGCCTGGGTGTTTTACAGAGATGATATCAAGGCTTTCTAAACTCCTTTGTCAGAATAAACCCTGGCAGTATAATTCTGCTGAAGCAGCAAATTTGCTTTCATTTAAAATGCATCCATATTTTGGAAGAATGTTCTATGACTCCTCCTCTTCCCCCCCAACCGTAACCTATTTCACTGAATAATTTATGTGTTTGTGTGGTTATAGTGTAGTACGTATAAATACCTAAAATGCAACCCCAGGACGCAGCATGTCCGGTGGAGTTTACTAGTAATGTTGCCCACAGCCACTCTGTCCGTCATGGCCTGATGAAGACAAAGCTGATTGATCGTAGGTTTTTATTGTTAACAACCACAAACAAGTCAATTCCTGTTAATGTGTCTTGGATACAGTATTATGGGTGTGTTAATCTAGTTTTATGTAAACAAGTTATGTAATTATCAATGCAATTTTGGTTCTACTGTCTGTGTTCCTGCGTTTAAATGAATACCTTGGAGCCAGATTCTGGTGCCGCTGACGTAAGTGGCAGCTTTGTCATTGAGGTTAGTAGGCCTGGGATTTGACTTCCTTATGTTTAAAGGCAATATGGAAAAACAACAATTTTGAGTAACCCTAATTGTATATTAAAAGGGGTGCTTGAGGGATTTACCATAGCTTTAAAAGCCTTTTTTAAAAAAAACCTGTTCTATAACAATATCTTAGAAGAGGTAAAATATGTTTCTTTACCAAAAATACTTCCCCTCAGTCTTGTGGGCATGCTGTTCAGGTGATGTAGGTGTTCATATGCTCCCATGTGGGTTGTGGTACTTGACATAGTGACTCCAGACCTGCTGTCATAACCCAACCTCATTCCACAGTATGGGCAGGAACCCACACCATTTGGATTAGTGAGGGAGGGGAGTTGATGCATTTCCCTGCTGCCCCATGGGAGAAGGGATTCAGAGCAGTGGTTGGGGACAGTAAGCCAGCAGGAAGCTCAGCAGAACAAAATGTTGTGGGCATCAGGCCTCCTGAGAGGCATTCTCCCGGCACTGTTGTGTGGACCAGAACAGCTAACTATTCCTCCACCCTTGAGCAAGGATTGATGATGGAGCAGCTACAGCCACCCCATCTCTACCAAGCTGGCCCCAGGGGTTGGCAGCGTGCAAAGGGATTTGAGAGGCAGGTTGCAGTGTAGTAAGGCAGAGGATGGCTATAGCTGCTTGTGAGCTTATTAAATGAGAAGAAGGGAAGGTATCGGGTTAGCTGTTGGTCAACAGTAAAGTGTTGAACAGTTGATAGGTGCTATGAGGTGGTGAACGAATAGGTGAGATCTAAAGAGAAAATGTGGTGTCGAAAAACAAAACTAGAAAATACTGATAACAAAAATGAAAGGATAAGGTTTGTGCATCGGCAGACAGGTGTGACTTACATGGATATCGCAAGACGTAGTTAAGAGTTAATTTAAAAGGTTGGGGAGGAAAGGCAGATATTTAAAATAATAAAGATAAAATGCTTCCTTCTTTTCCTGGAGCTCTCTGGGTGAGGGACTTGTTTTACTCTGTCTGTAAAGCACCTAGCATATTTTGGTGCTATATAAATACTACAACTAATACTAATTATATTAGGGCTATCCACTGGCTTTTGCCTTTTTTTTTCTTTCCAAAAGAGAGCATCAAAGTAGCAATCTGCCCAGGGAGTAATGAAGGCAGATCCCATACCCAATTAATGGGCAATATGATTGACTTTGACCAGGAAGAAGAGAAGGAAAATCAAAAACTCAGTGTAGGACAGGGGTTTTCCGTAATCCCTGTAGGTTAAGAATCAAAATTAAAAAGATTGTAAATGTTCCAACTGTGAACTGCAGTGTTTTTGTTCAACATGTTATCCTATTGATTCTTGTTCTGTCTACTTTTCAAGTCTCTGAAACATTAATATTCTGTTTATATCATGCCGGAACTGTGTTTCCTCTCTGTTCTCTTGTCTTCATTCTTCATTTGTTCCCCAGCATTTGTTTTCTCTCTCTCCTTCTGTCTGGTTTTCTTCCCTTAGATGCTTAGATTATTTTTATTTTACCATAGTGCCTGCTTGCTATGTGAGAGTAGGCACTTTCCAAATGCTCATGGAAGATGGTTTCCTGCTTCAAGAAGGTTGCAGTCTAAAGACAGGCAAGTAAACAGGCATTAGGAGGAGTGGAACAGGAAGAAAAGGCAAATTATATGCAATGCAAGTACAAGTCAACTTTATTCACTACAAGCACTTTGCAAGAAATGAGTCTTTATGAGGGACGTAAATGTGAAACGGGCTATGCTTAGGGGGCTGTGTGAAAGAAGGCTTGCAGGTGATACAACAGTGTTGAATGTGATATAAGACCTTGAGACCTGATCCTGCGAACACTTTATATGTGAGTAACTTTACTGTCATGATTTCAGTGGAGCTACTTGTGAGTAAAGTTACTGATGTGTATGTTAGCAGTATTGGTATCTTGCAACCTGTCTTGGCACATCTGACTGGAGCAGTATCTGAAATACTGTCAGGGCACCAAAGAACAAGCAGTTTTTTTCATGATATATCCATATGGCACACCATACTGAATATTAAATTAAGAATGTTTGTTACATGTAAAAACCTTCTTAGATTGTCTTCCTTGTGGCTCAGAATAATAAATTTCCATATGATGAGACTTGTTATCCCTTGGCCTTTCCATTACTTTTCCTGGATTCTTGGCCCCCGTCCCCAATCCCTCTCTGTATTATTAATTATATTACAGGAGTGCATTGAAGCCCCAACAGAGATCAGAACTCCATTGTGTTAGGCACTCTGCCAGTGCCTAGTAAGAAACAATTCCTGCTCTAAAGAGTTTACAATCTAAATAGACAACACAAACAAAAGAGCGTTTGGGAAGAGAGAGGCGCAGAAATTAAGTGATACCCAAGGTCTCAAAGTAGATCAGTGGCTGAGCTGGGAATAGAACCCCGGTCTCCTGATTCGCAGCCTCACTAGATCCATGCTGCCTTGATGTTTTCTGTTGTCTAATTTAAGGCCAAATCCTAATGCCATACTCATGCAAGTAGGCCCATTGATTGAAATAGCAATGCTCACAGGAACAAAGCCCTTAGTACATCATTCTGCAAGTTGTTCTGCATGGTTGGGCACCCATTAAAGTCAATGTGATGTGGTTGAGAAAAAGGCCAGTGCAATCCTAGGAGGCATCAGGCAAGGTATTTCCAGTAGAGCTAGGGAAGTGTTATTACCATTATACAAGCCACTGGGAGACCAGTGGACACAGGATCTGCCTTCATGGAACAGATTAAAGGATGAGGGCGTCAGACCACAAACTCTTTGAGATGAGATCTTCTCTTCATTTATCCATTTGTCTGTCCATTGCCATGTGTGCCTAATGGAGTAAAAAATAATATTGATAAAGGAAAATAAGAAAGGCATTGGCTGGTTAACATTTGCATCTTTAAAAAAATAGTTTTCCTTCTCAGCAGAAAACAACACAGAATTGGGAGTCAAGAGACCCAGGTGATATTCCCAGCTCTACCGCTGACATGCTGTGTCACTTAACTTCTCTGCACTTGATTTCCCAGTCTGTGAAATGGCATTAATAATGCATATCCATCTTGTAGACTTGCAGTCTTTGAGGCCAAAAGGGACTATCATCTAGACCAGTGGTTCCCAAACTTGTTCTGCTGCTTGAGCAGGGAAAGCCCCTGGCAGACCGGGCTGGTCTGTTTATCTGCTGCGTCCGCATGTTCGGCCGATCGTGGCTCCCACTGGCCATGGTTCGCTGCTCCCGGCCAATAGGCAATCTCATCATGCTACTTCCTCCATAAACTTATCAAGCTCAGTCTTAAAACAAGTTTTAAGTTAGTTTTTTTTGCCTCTACTGCTTCCCGTAAAAGGGTATTCCAGAACTTCACCCCTCTGAGGGTTAGTAACCTTTGTCTAAGTTCAAGCCTTAACTTATTGATGGCCAATTTATATCCATTTGTTTTGTACCAGCATTGGCCCTTAATTTAAATAACTTCTCTCCCTTCCTTGCAGTTATCCATCCATTTTATAGAGAACAATCATCTCTCTTCTCATCCTTTTGTTTGTTAGACTAAACAAGTCAGAAACCTTAACTCTCCTCTAATAGGGTAGATTCTGCATTCCTCTGATCATCCTAGTAGATGTTCTTTCCACTTATTCCAATTTGAATTCATCTTCCTTAAACATGGGAGACCAGAATTGCACAGAGTATTCCAGATGAGGTCTCACCAGTGCCTTTTATAATGGTTATAACACTTCCCTATCTCGCTTGGAAATACCTCTCCTGATGCGTCCTAGAATTGCATTAGCCTTTTTTCTTGACTGCATCACCGTGGCAGTTCATAGTCATTCTGAGATTTACCAATGTGCCCAGGTCTTGCTCCTTCTCTGTTGCTTCCACTGACACATCCCCAGCTTAGAGCAAAAATTCTTGTTGTTAGTCCCTAAATGCATGACCTTGCACTATTAGATTTCATCCCATTTCTATTACTCTTGTTTTTAATGTTACCCAAATCATCTTGTATGATATTCTGGTCCTCCTTTCTATGGACCTCCCAACTTTGTGTCATCTGCAGGTTTTTATTAGCGTACTCTCCCTTTTTGTGCCAAGGTCATTAATGGAAAAAAAAATTGGTCCCAGTAACATGCTTTGAGATCTACAGGGGAAAGTAATGAAGTATCATTATTTTCTCTGTTATATGTATCTTCTAGAATGCTGCATAGGTTTTACCTCTCTCTTTTAAAACTTCTTATGGTATTTTTTGTAGTAAGATGAGACCCTGAAACATAAACTCCTGTGTCTGAGGCCTAAAGCCTGAAGCTACTAACAGTGTTTTTCAGTGTGCCAGTTTCATGAATGCGAAGGGTGTGTTTATATCCTTGCAGTCTCAAAAGGACAGGCAAATTTTAGTCCTCAAGACTGTATCGCTTTAAAAATGTATCCTGGGCTGTGTATGTATTTGTCTGCTCCTTGGATGTTAGTGTTCAACTAACATGGCACATGAATGCTTGCTAGAGTGAAATGTCATTGTCATGTTTATACATTTAACGCTTTTTTTGTTCTGTTCAACTTTTATTTATTTATTTGGAAAGTTCGTAACTTTTCCTCATGCTTAAAACAGTCTAAAAATAAAAAAACTACAGTAAAAATGAAGTGTAAATTAAGGTTATACATTATTTTCTGAAGATTGCAAATAACTTTTTTCAGATTTCCTCCCCCTCTACCCTTCCCCATAAAATGCAGACAAGTGCTTCCACTCCCCACCCACTCACCTACCCCGGCTTGCACAAGTTTCATTTTCATGCTTTATTCTACCCTCCTTATCACAGTACTGTACAGTATAAATTTCAAGCCTTTGAAACATAAACAGCTGGTAATATGGGAAACCAGCTAATCCTGCTGAAATGAACTGGAGTGAGCATGTTTATCATTGCCTTCTACTGGATAGAACAATTATACACCTGCTTATTGTATGTGAATGTCACCCTCTTATGGCTTTCACTAAGTTTTAATACTACCACAGCCTCTGCAGCTTCCCTTTCAGCTTATGTGACAGAGGTATGTTTTGGAGCTGAAGGTTTTAGGTTCTGTCTCTTATGCTCATGTGTGTCTGAGTTGATATTACTATAGTACTTGAATAGAATTGTTGATTTGTAATGAATCTACAGTTTTATATGCTCTTTCCGGATAGACATGACATGTTCCATAAGTTAAGGAAACTGACTTGGGGGATTTGAATTAAATCTTTTTATTGATTTTTATGATGAATGTTGTAAAAATACATAATAAAAAATAAATACAAATGTAAGATATGCTGAGGTGATAAAAATTCACACTGAGGAAAGATATATTTTAACAGTGACCATATATGGGAAATTGTAATGGAAATATGCAGTAATTTTTATTAACATGTTATCTTCAGTATTGATATGCAATATGTAAACAAAAAAAAATACAATCATATAAAAATGGTATACCACCATCTTTCCACTCCCATGAATATCAGGCCACCTTCATTTAGGTCCTTACCCACGGATACACAAGTGTTAGTTTTTTAGCCTGTAAGCCTGTTGAGACATCAGTAAATATTTGGCACATCCTCTGACTGCTGCTGTATTTAGTTTTGCAGCTGTTATTTACAAAGCTGTGTCGCTTTTATTCATGATCCTGTTGCACAAAGATATACCTTTGCTTTAAATAAAAATGAAACTAATTGAAAGCATCCACAAGAGTTTTCAGGACCAGCAACCAGATTTCCTATGCCCTTCCTCATGCCTCTTGCTACAAATGCTGAATAGCTTTCAATCAAAATAAATGAGGCAAAGGGTGTAAGGAAGAAAAAGTAGTAGGAAAATGAAATGAAGATTGAATGACCTGCCCTAGATCACGTGGTCAGAGACAGAAACTGAACGCAAGTCTGCTGAGTTCCAATGTAGTGTCTTAACCACAATACCGTCCTTCCTTTCTAGAATTGTCCTTTTCTTTCACTGAGGAGATAACTTGCATGTGGGTTGACCTCCTAAACCAACAGTCTGAAAGAGAGATCAGAAATGCAACATCCTCCTTCCAATAATTCAGCCCATTCACACAAGTAATAGTAGTCATTGGCATATGAGTGGCAGTCAGAGCTACTAACTCTGACCCCTCCTTTTCTGGATGCCAAAAGAAAATAGAGAACATCGACACCTTGTGGTACCTTCTGCTTTTATCATTTTGAGTTAGTAACAAGTTCATATGCAAATTAAATTGGATTGAAATGATTACTGGTGCATCTTGAAAAAAACAAAACCAAAAATGTGTTCACATAAACTACTTCAAAAGAATGTGAGAGAAGTAGATGGACAAGGTGCGTGTCAGATCACGACTATCCTGGGCACAAGGCTTTGTCTTTATCTCTGCTGTCTTCATTATATTTGTAATGGGTACTAAATATCTGCTTCTTGCTCATTTAAAAACAAAAAGGACGGTGGAGGTTCTAAGTATGCTAATTGGCTTTTAGTGAAATCAAAGCAACAGTGGGAAGACTGCTGCCAAGCATTTTAAAATTCAAAACCACTCTAAACTTAGCAACTTGTATCTAGTTAGACATCATTTTATGCAGGGTCTGGGGTGATCTGTGGAATTGAATAATAGTAATGTCAACATTTCCATCTGTGCGAGCCTACTTTCTCATGTAATTTTGAATTTCTGAAGGTCTCTGGTTGTGTTTTAGTGGCAGTAATTGTCTCATTTTAATGGGTATTCATTTCTGTTTCTCTTGTTTGTCCGCATTGGTGCAAAGGGGAGCGGGGACGGGTTGGAGACTTGAGACAAAATGAAAGGGCAAACTTTGGTTAAGTACTTTAACATTTTATGATTTATTTCCTTATCTAAGAAAATAGCTACTTAATTTATATGGGATTAGGATTTGCTGGGTCTAGCAAGATACCAGAACAAGGAACCACAGAATGTTAAGCACTACATAGCATTTTATGAGAGTTTATTTTGTTGTTTCAACAGTGAGTCATCTCAATTACGATGTGTCCATCTGTCTCCTGACTCTGTATCTGTACATGGAAAAAATCTGATCAGATAGGCTGAGACTTCAAAGATACTTACGAGAACTGGGTGCCCAATTCCCATGAATTTTAATGAGAATTGGGCATCTAAGTCCCTTAGGTAGCTTTGACATTCTCAGTTGTAGCACTTGGAGAGTTTTTTAAACTCTTCTGTTAATGGCAAATTGAAGTTTGCACCTTTTCTGTTTCAATTCCACATTGCATGTCTTATTTAAAGAGATTTTATTAGATTTTGATTTTTTTTCCCCCTCTCCCCTCTGGTGTCATTCTGTCATCCTTTTCACCAAAGACTGTTGACAGGGTAATTAATACAGAACTTAGGAGCAGTTGTTGTTAGAACTTCAGCTTTTGCTTTTTGATGTATTTAGGTTTAATGGCTGCCTGACCTGAAATTTAAAGGTCAGACTTTTAGTACATCTGTTAAATATGTTGCTTTCTGAAATGGCTCCATCTTCCTTTTCCTCTCACTCCAACCCTTCATCCCCAGAAGATGGTAACAGGTACAAAATTAAGGAATGAGAATAACCAAAGATTGTTTGTAATTTAGAAGTGGTGGATGGGTGATGACAGAAAAGATTTGATTTGAAGTATTGCTTGCTGTAAAACAAGTCAGAGGTGAACGAAGCTGAAACTGGTACTGACATACTTTTTCTTTTTAAAGTATTCTCTCTCTTTATGATTTGTGTCTAGAATCTGTTTTCAGAGCCCATAAACGATAATACATTAGAGTAAAAAGAGCACTAGGACTGATGAGTTTGCAAATTGTATAGGCATGATGGGAACAATGAAATTATTAAATAGACTTCTCTAGGAAATGGAGGATGGCAACCCCTTGAAGTTATAAGTATTACAAAAGACTGGACAAAACAGTGGCAAATGTGCTGTACGGAACCAGTCTGCATTGCATGGTCTAGGCTAATGATCTAATAGATTGTGAAAACATCTGAATTGTATAAAGAAAAGATGATGATCAGGATCATCAAAGCTTCCCAAAAGTTTCATGGAAGGAATAATTTCATACAAGATATACTTCTTCAGATGAAAACTTCTTCTCTCTTTCCCCACAAAGATTTTTCTGGTTGCTTCACAGGTTGAAGGAGCAGTCTTTCTGCATAGTTTTTATAATCAGTATTGCTGGAAAAATGTAGCTGTTTACAGAAATTTGGACAAAGATTAGCTAAATGTGGATTTGGGGGGAAAATGGCATTGAATTACTGCCTTCTTGATTTTACAAGCCTCAGCATGGGTTTTGCATCCTATGCTACTTGATTCATCAGCATTCTCCCTGTGTGTGCATTGCAGCCAACACAGCTCTATTTCATGACACTGTAGCATAGCGTTGACTCAACACAGGCTGTTAACTCCTTTTGCAATATATCATTTGCTGTTGATACAGTGCTTGTTCTTAAAAGATGGGTCAAAGGGCATCCTCTGGCTCTTCATGCTCAGAGAAAACCCAGTTTAAATTCTTCAAATGACTAAGCTACTTGGGCATATGTTCACTCACCACCACCATATTGTGTGGGTTCATTAAAGGGAGAGTCGGCCAAAGAAGGCAGATGAGGAAGATGCTGCATATTATCAGTGCCTGTTGAGACTCTCGGTGAACTGAAACAATTGATGGCTTTATAATCTGGCTTCAGATTTCCACTAAAAGAAAATGTGGGCAGGAAGAAAGTCAGTTGGTTTTTGCACCTGAAGAAATGAGATTTTTATCCACGAAAGCTTATGCCCAAATTAATCTGTTAGTCTTTAAGGTGCCACCAGACTCCTCATTGTTTTCATGGGAAGAGAGTGCAGTAAGGGAATCCCTCCGTGTAAAGGAAGTTTCCTAGTAATGCTTCCAAGGTAAGTTGACAGCTGTAGGCCTATTCAGTGTTTGAGAATTAGCATCACTAATGTGGTTAGCCTTTTTGGTTTGTTTCCAGCACAGGAGAGCCCCATGAAAACATGAGTACCTGTATTATGGAAGCCTGAGAATTCAGAAATCATTTAGGGGATTATAGGCTAGGGGACTCCCATGGTTTGTGTGCCAAAAAAGCATAGAGACTTACTACAAAGCTTCAGAATTGTGTGCTCAAGCTCAGCTGCTTACAAACCTTCAAAATTCTACTCTCAAGCTGAAACCACTACTTGGTATGTTTCTGTTCTAACTTGCAACAGGAGACTGGTACCGATCTTCTAAACACCTACAAACTGATACATAGAGTGTCGTCTGAAGCAACATGGGAAGATTCAGGGTAAAGCACAAATTCTACGTATATTGCCTTGGAAAAAACAATAGAGGTGCCCAATCCTGCAAACACTTCTGGCCGTTGGGTTTGCTAAAGAGTATAATTTCATTTAAGTAAATGGGAGTATTCACATTAGTAAGTCCGTTCATTATCTGGTAATGCTTGCAGGACTGAGCCCTAGGTTTCAACAACAAAACTGATTCTTCTCAGAAATCTACACCATAGTTTGAAAAAGAATAACTATTTCATTGGATAACTAAGCATATATAGGATCCATGCAAAAATGGAATGAGCACATGCATTCTAGGAGGAAAGCCAAAGAGCTCAGAAAAGCCTTTTTCACATTTCTGTGGTCCAGAGAGGTAATTATGGCATGGGGATGGGAGACCCACTCTCCTTCACAACCCTGTCCCTTTCAGCCTGAGGGGACAGTGATGCCTTTATTCCTATACCTTCATCTCTTCTCTCCCCCTGCAACTTTCATCATGTTGTGGAGAGGAGGTATGAGAGCCAGTAGAGGGGGTTAGAGAAAAGTGAGTGTTGTAGGTTGAAGGTAGCTGCAAAACATCGTCTTATCACTAAGGATGTCCTGTTCCTGGTCTGGAAACAGCAGAGTCCCTTCTCTTTACCTTCCCCACCACTGTGTCCACAGGTTCGTGTGAAAAAATCTCTTAGGGATCAATCCTTCTCCCAAGGAAGACAATGGGAGTTGTTCTGTGACCTCAGTGAATATCTGGTTATTTCTAACCATGTCCACTGCTAGTTATTATGAGCAGTTTTTCTCATGACTGGATGTCACAATACGTAATAGTTTTTGCAGCATATTTTTGTAGTAGATCTTTAACTCTTCCATCACTGCTTTTCTTATGAAAGGAATCATGTGGCCTAGTGGTTAACAGATTTTTTCATGTAGCTTTCACAGTAAGTTAAACTAGTCCTGGAAAAGAGAATACTTCTTAAAAAATTGATTTATGGTGTGGAACATGTAACTTTCACAGAGAAGCATAGTAATTTTTTATTTGATTTTGTTTTGTTTTTGGCTTCAAAACCAGTGCTGAAAAACGCCTGCCAAATGTAATTATTTTACTGGAAAACTGAAGGTCTAATCGTAATTGCCTGGAAAAACCACAAGTCTAGAATATGACATATTATGTTGAATGATGATGATGCCAAACATATTTGAAGGTGACCTGACTTGCTTTTTAATTAAATAAACACACACAACTTCCAATCCTAAATTGTGAGCTGACTACATGGATACGCAGCTGGTGAGCCTGTAGTTTAGACCGTCTTGGGTTGTCAGTTTGGCCTGTTGTAGCAAAGTACGTAAGCACATGCTTAACTTTAAGCCTTGCAGTCAGTGGGACTTAAGCACACGTTTACATGCTTTGCTGAATTGAAGCCTAAATGATTAAGAGACTGAAAATTATTAAAATTTTCTTAAAGCGTGATGATCCTTACTGGGATTTAAAAAACAAACACTTTTTCATTGATGAGAACTGTCACTAGCCATGCAGAGGCTTTGCTATCAAAGAATCCTCTGCAGTGATTCTAGAATTTTGAGACTAATGTGTTCTATTAATGTATTTGTTATCAGCAGAGAAAGGAAAGAGAGGGAGTTTGGAGAGGGGGAAATGGGGCCAAGTGTAATAAACCCAAACTCTGAACTCTCCCCACTTTCAAGTGCTGCAAATGGGAAAGTATCCAGTTTCTGTCCCATTCCTGACAATGCTTCCCATGATCAGAGCTGCAAACAGTTTGTTTTAACAGGGGAGTTTAATTGGATAATTTAAGCTCAAACCAAAAAGTGTTTATCTTTATACCTGATGGGAATGATCTGTCTCCTAATCCTAGAATTTCAGTTCTATGTGTGTGTGGATAGTGATCAGTACTCTGAAGTTTTTCGGACTATATTCAGTACAAATTGCATCAGTTTTCAAGGTAATTTCAATCAACGAAAGACTAAAACCCTGAATTTCACACCCAGAAGTTTTAGGGTATGTCTACATCTACAATTTTGCAGCGCTGGTTGTTACAGCTGTATTAGTACAGCTGTATAGGGCCAGCGCTGCAGAGTGGCCACACTTACAGCAACCAGCGCTGCAAGTGGTGTTAGATGTGGCCACACTGCAGCGCTGTTGGGCGGCTTCAAGGGGGGTTCGGGGAACGCGAGAGCAAACCGGGGAAGGAGAACAGCTTGCTCGGGGGTTCGGGGAACGAGAGAGCAAACCGGGAAAGGAGACCAGCTTCGCCGCGGTTTGCTCTCGCGTTCCCCGAACCACCCTGCAAACCGCAGGGAAGGAGACCTGCTTGTTCGGGGAACGCGAGAGCAAACCGCGGCGAAGCTGGTCTCCTTTCCCGGTTTGCTCTCGCGTTCCCCGAACCACCCAGCAAACCGCAGGGAAGGAGACCTGCTTGCTCGGGGGTTCGGGGAACGCGAGAGCAAACCGGGGAAGGAGACCAGCTTCGCCGCGGTTTGCTCTCGCGTTCCCCGAACCACCCTGCAAACCGTAGGGAAGGAGACCTGCTTGTTCGGGGAACGCGAGAGCAAACCGGGGAAGGAGACCAGCTTGCCCGCGGTTTGCTCTCGCGTTCCCCGAACCCCCCTGCAAACCACAGGGAAGGAGACCTGCTTGCTCGGGGTTCGGGGAACGCGAGAGCAAGCCGGGGAAGGAGACCAGCTTGATTACCAGAGGCTTCCTCAGGTATGCTGGGATACCTGCTTATTCCACGGAGGTCAAGAAAAGCGCTGGTAAGTGTCTATACTTGATTACCAGCGCTGGATCACCAGCGCTGGATCCTCTACACCCGAGACAAAACGGGAGTACGGCCAGCGCTGCAAACAGGGAGTTGCAGCGCTGGTGGTGCCCTGCAGATGTGTACACCTCCTAAGTTGCAGCGCTATAACCCCCTCACCAGCGCTGCAACTTTGTGATGTAGACAAGCCCTTAGACACTTTCCCCAGATGCTTTCTACATAACACAAGCATTCTTGTTTGTTCAGTACATTATTACTCCCAAAGGCATGTACACAAATGGAATAATATTGAGATTATTGATATTTTCCAAGTGCTATTGAAAATAAGGATCAGAATACACTGAGGTTTCAGACTTGCTTTCAGGAAGTGTGTTTACAAAGTGGAGGGGTGAAAGACTGCAGCAGCAAATCATGTGTTTTCCTATTTAAGCAAAAATATTTTGAAACTGCTAAGGAGGGAGGCAATGTTTTCACTTAGTTCTTGAAAAGTATGTGGAGTTTGTTGATACTGTGGCACAGGGTTTCACTTGTTCAGTTTGAAATCAGCGTGTATATGAAGAGAAGTTGTTTTGGGGGCGAACAACTCTCCTCCCTCAAATATTTCTAGCCATTTGACATATTCTTCTAAAGGCAAAACATTGTGTTCTGCAGAAACTTTTTTTTATGACCCACAGAGATAAATCCTTTCTTCCAGGGGTGCTTCAGCTATATCTGTTGGGCAGGCACCATCAGAGGCAGGGGAATCATCCCAACCTGTCCTTCGATTCTGTGGCAGAATTTTTAATATGTGGCTCCTGCAAGTCCTCTTTAGAACATTTCACATCACTGTATGAGTCACGTTTACCTGCAGAAAGCTTGTCTAGATTCTGTTACTGATTCTGTTTATTATATGTGATATCAGTAACTGTGTCTCTCTCCTTGTTGATAAATGTCTGACATTGCTTTGTGTGCAGTCACCTCTCCTTCCCGTGCCTCCCTGAACTTTTGCCTATGCACCTGCTTTTACCAGAATTAAACTTGTGCTCTTGACGCTGCTCATGTAGTGCACAAGATTGGTGAGGAGACTACAGTTGTATTTTTGGCTTTGCCACGGGGTAGTTTCCCTTTTAATTTGGGGTGCTTCAGTTTGAGATGCCCATGCCTAATTGTTCTCAGAGGTACAGAATGCCCACAACTTTTGCAGACTTCACAGAGCTGTTTAAATTATATTTGGTGATGCTTGTAATACTATTTGAGTACTTCTGGTAGGTGCTATAGAAGTGAAAATAGTTATTTAATTGCATAGAACTAATTTCTCCTCTCCCCTCCCCTCCCTCACCTCTGATGTACACTCTGGGCTACTCTTACATCAGTCTGCTTTTGAGGCCCTGTGAATTGTGCTTATCATTTTTCTGAGCTAAATGGAACTCTTACTGCAGCCCATTTTTTAACAGAGGTGCTACCTTTACTTATATATTTGTAAACCAAAACACTTCTGCACATTAAACAGAAACACCCATGCACACACAAACTAGAGACTCCAAAAACACAAGAATGACAAAATATTTTCCTTTTTCAAAATATTACAATATTTATTTTTGTTCTTTAATCTGCCAGAAACATTCTTAGCAGAGCACACACATGGGGGAAAGATACTAATACAAAGTGTTTAGCTAGTGATTAGCAAGTCAAATACCTATGTGTGAGGTGGATATATTTATATTCTGTGCTGGCAGCTGATTACAATAGATGCATCATTTGATTATTGTGTATCTGGTTGATCTGTTCCTAGCATAAGTGTTCAGCATTTTTAATTAATGATTTTGCGTTAAAATTATCCTTCAATAAATTCCCACATTCTGTATTTCAAGCCCCCAGTTGTTCTTTGCTATATCATGTGTAGCTATTGCTTTAAAGTAAAAGAACTAAGCAAATACTTCAGATTTTGTTTCAGTAGCAATCTGTCAATGCTAGCAATATGCTTCTGAGTTAAACCAACAGAACAAGCCTGCACAGTACTACTGACTCAGTTTCCCATTCTTGCTTATAAATTCTTACCTTTTGATGAATGAGTGCTGCAAAGTGCAGCATGCTGCTGTGCACATCAGCACACAGATTCATGATGATGCTTGCATAATCTCAGATATTCATGACTTGATTAGTAGTGCTTTAGAATCAGAAATATGTGGTCTTCCATTGCCAGTCCATTTGAATCACATCAGATCTTGGTTTTCATGGTTGGCTGAACTTAATGAGGTTTGAAATTGGGAATTAAATGTACATTTTTCTTTTTTGAGGAAGTATCTTCCCCCTAATTCCATTGTCTCTCTCATAGTTTGCCTGCATTCTTTACCCAAAGTCTTGTCTACACTAATTGTCCCAGCCACGGCTGTCTTGTACATTTGGTCAATATTAGCAGTTTTCTGTTTGTACTATAGACAGGACAACATGGGCATAGAACCATGACCCTAGGTTTGAGTGGCAGAATAGAATTTGGATTACTAGCCTGTGTCACGATTCCCTGCAGGTTCTATAATTGTCTGTTTGGTCTGTTCATACTTGAAACATAAAAGCCAGTTGTTTTAATAGGGAGGCCCTAACTGTGCCAGACAGCCCTGTGGTGGTTCAAGTGCAGACAAGACTTAATTTTCCCAATGCTACTCTGTTTTATGAGCTACCTATTGCAAGTGAAACTTCCCTGTAGCTAAAACAGAACTGATGGATAAAGAATAATCAACCAAGGAATGATAGGGAGCCTGAAGGCACTGGCATGGAAGAGCTCCACAAAGGTAGATAGGAAAAGGAGGCTCAATATAGTTACAACTATAGTTACAGTGGAAGGCAACTTCTCAAAAACTAATGATACCGTGTGTGACAGATGTGGAGTTGATGTGTAATAATGTAATAAACACTGAGGTGTAACTGTTTTATGAACACTGTATGTGACCTGGTCAGCGAGGGAAAGTTTTATGGTGTATTAGACTATTAAAATGTCCTGTATGACTATATTCAGCTAACTTAATAGAGGGGGTCTATGGGAAGAGCAAACAGGAACGTGACACAATAAATCTATATATGGACAACCCAACACACACTTGGAAGATAATGGGGCAACCCGTTAGCTTCAGGAATCCTATCTCTTATGCGTTTGAAGTCATATTTTGCCAGAGCTAGGAGCCTGGAGATCAAAATATTAAAGAACTAAAAAGTGCTTCTTAGAGGGAGAAGGGGAGGATCAGTTTTCAGAAGCTGCCACTTTAATAATAGTAATTCAGGTGATGTCTGTCCTGTGGCACTTTGAAGGGACACAGGCTGATGCAGATGGAGAGACACTGCAGAGAGAGTCTAAGGGTACATCTACACTATGGGATTATTCCGATTTTACATAAACCGGTTTTATAAAACAGATTATATAAAGTCGAGTGCACGCGGCCACACTAGGCACATTAATTCGGCGGTGTACGTCCATGGTCCGAGGCTAGCGTCGATTTCTGGAGCGTTGCACTGTGGGTAGCTATCCCGTAGCTATCCCATAGTTCCCGCAGTCTCCCCTACCCCTTGGAATTCTGGGTTGAGATCCCAGTGCCTGATGGGGCAAAAATCATTGTTGCGGGTGGATCTGGGCACAGCCTCACCCCTCCCTCCTGAAAGCAGTAAGACAACCATTTCACGCCTTTTTTCCTGGGTGAACTGTGCAGACACCATGCCATGGCAAGCATGGACCCTGATCAGATCAGTACCGCAAACGTGGACGTCGTAAACACCTCGCATTCTCGTGCAGTCTGTGCTGAGCCAGGACCTGCAAAGCCAGGTGAGGAGGAGGAGGTGGCTACGGCAGCGCGGCGACGAGAGTGATGAGGACTTGGACACAGAATTCTCTCAAACGGCGGGCCCCTGTGCTTTGGAGATCCTGCTGATAATGGGGCAGGTTCTAGCTACTGAACGCCGATTTTGGGCCCGGGAAACAGGCACAGACTGGTGGGACTGCATAGTTTTGCAGGTGTGGGACGATTCGCAGTGGCTGCGAAACTTTCGCATGCGTAAGGGCATTTTCATGGAACTTTGTGACTTGCTTTCCCCTGCCCTAAAACGCCATAATACCAAGATGGGAGCAGCCCTCACAGTTGAGAAGCGAGTGGCAATAGCCCTCTGGAAGTTTGCAACGCCAGACAGCTACTGGTCAGTCAGGAATCAATTTGGAGTGGGCAAATCTACTGTGGGGGCTGCTGTGATGTAAGTAGCCAAAGCAATCATTAAGCTGCTGCTATGAAAGGTGGTGACTCTGGGAAACGTGCAGGTCATAGTGGTTAGCTTTGCAGCAATGGGATTCCCTAACTGTGGTGGGGCAATAGATGGAACTCATATCCCTATCTTGGCACCGGCGCACCAGGGCACCCACTACATAAACTGCAAGGGGTACTTTTTAATGGTGCTGCAAGCACTGGTGGATCACAAGGGACATTTCACCAACATCCACGTGGGATGGCCAGGAAGGGTTCATGACGCTTGCGTCTTCAGGAACACTAGTCTGTTTAAATGGCTGCAGCAAGGGAATTACTTCCCAGACGAGAAAATAACAGTTGGGGATGTTGAAATGCCTGTAGTTATCCTGGAGGACCCAGCCTACCCCTTGATGCCATGGCTCATGAAGCCATACACAGGCAGCCTGGACAGTAGTCAGGAGTTGTTCAACTACAGGCTGAGCAAGTGCAGAATGGTGGTAGAATGTGCATTTGGCCGTTTAAAGGCGCGCTGGCGCACATTACTGACTCGCTCAGACCTCAGCCAAACCAATGTCCCCTTTGTTATTGCTGCTTGCTGTGTGCTCCACAATCTGTGTGAGAGTAAGGGGGAGGCTGAGGCAAATCACCTGGCCGCTGATTACGCGCAGCCAAACACCAGGGCCATTAAAAGAGCACACCAGGAAGTGGTGCACATCAGAGAAGCTTTGAAAATGAGTTTCATCACGGGCCAGGGTACGGTGTAACTGTTGTTTGTTTCCCCTTGATGACCCCCGCCCCTTGATTGACTCATTCCCTGTAAAGAACCCACCCTCCCCCTTCGATTACAGCTTGCTTAAGGAAATAAAGTCACTATCGTTTAAAAATCATGTATTCATTATTAAAAAGTCATTATAAAAAGAGGGAGAGAAATGACAAGGTATCCCGGGTGTGGTTTGGGAGGAGGATAGAAGGGAAGAGCAGCGGGTTCACAGAGTGCCGCTGCAGCTCCTGTGTAACCATCCTCACCATGTTCCATATCTTCCTCACCCAGACATGTAAGAATACATGGGGGAAGGCTTCGTGCACCCGCCCGATCCACCCCCGTGGATAGTCCAACCAAAAGGCTGTCATTACATTGAAATGTTTTTAGTAGCCTTTTCCTTCCCTTCTATCCTCCTCCCAAACCACACCCGGGATACCTTGTCATTTCTCTCCCTCTTTTTATAATGACGTCCTCCTCCTCATCTTCCCTATCCGCAGAATCCTCAGCCATGGTTGAGATTACCACCCCCACCTTGGAATCCACGGACAGGGGTGGGGTAGTGGTGGCGCAGCCCCTAAAATTGCATGCAGCTCAGGGTAGAAGCGGCATGTTTTTGGCCCTGACTCAGACCTTCCATTTGCTTCTTCAGTTTTTTGGTAGGCTTGTCTGAGCTCCTTAACTTTCACTCTGCACTGCACTGAGTCCCTGGTGTGGCCTTTTTCCATCGTAGCCTTGGAAATTTTTTCAAATTTTTTTTCATTTCGTCTTTTGGAACGGAGTTCTGTTAGCACTGAATCCTCTCCCCATATAGCAATCAGATCCAGTACCTCCCGTGCGGTCCATGCCGGAGCTCTTTTTCTATTCTCAGGAGACTGCATTGCTACCTGTGCTGATGAGCTCTGTGTGGTCACCTGTGCTGATCAGAGCTCCACGCTGGCCAAACAGGAAAAGAAATTCAAAAGTTCGCAGGGCTTTTCCTGTCTACCTGGCCAGTGCATCCGAGTTCAGATTGCTGTCCAGAGCGGTCACAGTGGTGCACTGTGGGATACTGCCCGGAGTCCAATCCCTTCGATTTGCAGTCACACTAACCCTAATCCGATATGGTAATACCAATTTTAGCGCTACTCCTCTCATTGGGGAGGAGTACAGAAACCGATTTAAAGAGCCCTTTATATCGATATAAAGGGCCTCGTAGTGTGGATGGGTACGGTGTTAAATCAGTTTAACGCTGCTAAAATCGGTTTAAACGCGTAGCGTAGACCAGGCCTAAGAAGTTGGGCTTTACCGGAGCCAGGGAATGTACATGTAGGGAGAAGCTAGCTACGACTACTGCATGTGTTACTCCTTTTACGGTATGTTTTCTGTGAAATGCTGCTTTTCTTAATAAATGGTTTGCCTTAAGGAGGTTGTTTGGGCACCATGTATCCCTGAAATGACTCTGAAGGGAGCAGAATTGTAAGGTCTGGACATAAGTCAGGCCTGCTGAGGAAAATCACAGCTGATAGTCAGGAGACTTCAACCCAGGGCCTGGTCTGAGAGTGGGAAAATCACGTGATGCTACTCCGAGAGATAGGTGGTGACTTGAGGCCTGAGACCTAATGGGGGTGCACTCGGAGAGCAGGAGGGATCAGAGATGCAGTTAAGTCCAGTAACTGTGACAGCCTGTAAAATGCGTACTTGCCCAGAGAGGCACCTAGCTATTTGGAATTTCAGGCTGGATACAGGTATGTGATTATTAATAAAAAGCTTTTTCAAAACAGTAAAGGGTGTTTTTACTCTGAGAAGTGATTGTGAGACTAGTACTATAGGCATGTTTTATTGCATTTCAGTGCCTCCCAGATCAACTACGACCTGTAAACTGTTTTTGGATCTGAAAGACAAACTGTTATTTTGATGTGCATCATCACCAATATTGAAATTCTGTGCCTGGTTCTAGCTGTGCAAGCCTATTCACCGCATGCGTGGGCTTGCCCAAGTGTAACTGAGGGCAGATTTTGGGCTGGCTAATGAAACATTATTAGCAACTTTGTGGGATCAGATAGAATCCAGCTGTCTCCCTTGGCTCTGGGGACCCGCAGGGGAAAACAGGGATGTGTTTTTTCCTTTTCTTTTTTTATAATAGTAATTCAGGTAGTGTCTGTCCTGTGGCATTTTTTTTTTTAAGACTTTACAGGTAACTGGAGACATATTTTGAATATGACATAACAAGTATCAAGGAAGTGAAACCTGAGCAGTTGGGAAAGTGAAAAGACTTTTGGTCAGAATATTATTATTGGTTTCTGTTTTTTTCATTTTTATTAACAGCTATGTATAGTGTGACCTAGTGGATTGAAGACTGAACTCGGAACTCACAGAATCTGGGTTCTATTCCTAGCTCTGCCACTAACCATGAACAAGTCACCTTGCCTCTCTGTATCTGTTTTTCATCTGTAAAATGGGGATAATTGTACCGATCTTCTTTGTAAAGTACGTTGAGATCTACAGATTTAAAAGTGCTGTATGAAAGGTAGGTGGTACTATCTCAAATCCCTTATTAAATAGCTGGGATGAAAGACTATATACATTTCAAAATCCCAGCTCCTCTAACTGAAAGTTATTCTATTCTATATTTGCTATTCTCTTCTGTGCTGTATAGATTCTTGTACAGAGCTCATCACCATAGTATTTGTGCACCTTCCAGCAGTGTACTAAGCAAATGACTAACACCTGTTATGTGTGGTTTGTTCTTTCTCTCTCTGCAGAGAGAGCATCCTCAGTTCCTTGTTTTTTTCCAAGGTGTTGTCCAACAAAAAAAAGGAAGATAAGACTTATTACTCCAGATAATTCTAAGATAAGCCAACAAATGCTGGAAATATCCAGTAGGTCTTCATTAAATATTGTAAAGAAACCAATTAAAAAAAAAAAGCTTGTCTTTTGAGGTCACCATATCTAACAGGAGTACAATTTAGTAAAACCTACGTTTTATTCTTTGTAAATTATACAGGAAGCAGATTGTTGAATAAGGAGCTATCTTTTTCCCTCAGTTACTTTCTACTGTCAAATCGTGCTTTAATGATACTATGTGATAAAGGCATGGATTTTTAAACATAAACTTTTAGCTTCTTTTCATTAGTCGAACTCCATACATGGAGGATATTTGTAAATGTAACATCATTCTTACTGGTATCTTGAGTCTCTCTTCATTTGCAGTTTTAGTTTATAAAAGTGGTTAGACCTTGTTTCAAAATGCTACCGTTTGTCTGTACCAACAACATAATTTCAGTGTATTAGAACATGCGCTCTATAAATATTGAATTATGTCCTGTGTTTTGTAAAAGAAACACAAGGTCATATTAAACAATTGCAGGCGGGTTTTTCGATTCAGAATAGGTCATTTGACTGTTTTCCTGTGGGAGTGCCATTTCACTGAGCTGCTTGTGGGACTTGCAAGAATTAAACACTTCATCCGTTAAAACTAAAGTCCTGATCTCTAGGGGATAATTTTGGAGAATGGTTGGGAAAACACGTACATATGCTAGGATTCTTCCAGATATGATTATGCTACTTCAATAACGTTGCACATGGCAGAAAACCAAGATTATCCTTTGAGTTGAATAGAAGTATTTATAGATCTCGTGCAACAATTTTTGAGTTGTTTGTAAACATAAAGAGAATTTTTTCACTTTGCCTTTCTCAGTGTTTCCTGTGTTGCAAAATAAACATTTAAGAGACCAATAAATTGTAGACTAAGAATTTCCAGATTTTTATCCTGCTCTTCTCTGTTTCCCATAACCTTTGGCGTTTTTAGGCAAATCTGGTACATTTCCAGTGGTATTAAGACTGATATTTTGTTGTGAGCACATCCAACCAAAAGTGTTGAAGTAGTATAAAGCTAGCAAGTCAGTTTCTTTTTACTTCTTTTAATCTCTTTACCACCAACTTCTGTTGGTGTGAATGGTAAGCAGCCTCTTGTGCTAAGAATTCTAATTTAATTGTCTCAGTGACTGAATGCATTTGTGCATTAGAATTTGAGGACACTTCAGGAATTTGGGGAAGCTCTGGGTTTTATTTTAGGCACTCACCCATTTTAATTTACAAACTGTTCTTAGCATTCACTCAGAGCTTTTACTCCTTGGTCTGTCTCTGTGTATATCTGTATTTTTTCAAAGCTCATGAATCTTATGGCTATACTATTGGTAATATGGTTATTTTGTAGTTTAATTATGTTCAGTGTTTTCTTTAAATGCATAATATATGTAAAAATCTATAATGCATTTATTTACTAAGTTCTTTTATGCAGCTAGTGAATGAAGCTGCTTCTTATATCAGATCCAGGACTATAGCTATTAGTTCCAGGGAAAACATTGTTAGACTGCTTTGACTGCATCAAACTGTAATTTGGTGTATAGATTAGCAACAGAAACGGGAGTTGTGTACATGGAACCTGTTGATCATATAACCTTTTATTTTTGTCTCACAAGATGTAATTTATAGAGCACAAAGATATGCTGTGTTGTTGTGACATTTATTATGAGAGTAGATACCTTTTTAGCTGATGTTTGTCCTAAATATGTCCTTTAATCAGTTAACCTCCATTTTAATTACGACTTTAATATTTATGTGACCATAGAATCCAGAGGCCCTCTTTGAGCCCCTTTAGTGCTAGGGGTTTTATAAACACATTTGAAGACATGCTGCCTTCCTGAAAGAGTTCCTTCTCCATTAAGGTTTCTGCTAATTGGCAGAAACTCCAGCTGTTGTTGGAAAAAATTAAACATTACAGGTTTTAAAATGTGCGGGTTTTTTTTGGTACAACTACATAATGGTTGGGTATATTTTTATCATCTAAATGAGTTTCAGATATTAAACAACACAGTATGTTACAAATTTTTATAAAGAATGCAATGTACGTTTTGAAGTAAACTTAAAATTATCGAAGGACAATATCTAAGTATGGTTGAAAGGGTCTAATTTCCATAGGGTACTATAAGGAACTCACTCAAAAGGTGGCCTCATCTCCTAAACCTCTTAAGTCACTTCCTGCTCTAAGGGATTACTGGAGATTTCAATTTTTGCATGGTTAATTTTTTGGCTGTTAGAGATGCCTGGAGAAATAATGTTTCTGCGGATGTAGTATTATACACAAGAACTATACTGTAGCTCCTAATCCTGACCTAAGCCCCACCCCCCAAGCACGAGAGACTGTATTGGTCTATTTTAGAGGATCCCTGTACAGGACCTTTAGTTTAAACTAGGGCTGTCAATTATCGCAGTTAACTCACGCGATTAACTCAAAAATATTAATTGTGATTAAAAAACCAAATTATTCATGATTAAGCGCAGTTTTAATTGCATTGTTAAACAATAGACTACCAATTGAAATTTATTAAATACTTTTGGATGTTTTTCTACATTTTAAAATATATTGATTTCAGTTGCAACACAGAATACGAAGTGTACGCTGCTCGTTTTGTTATTTTCATTACAAATATTTGCACTGTAAAAATGATAAAAGAAACAATATTTTTCAATTCACCTCATACAAGTACGGTAATGTAATCCTTTTATCATGAAAGTGCAATTTACAAATCTAGAATATTTTTTGTTACATAACTGCACTCAAAAACAAAACAACGCAAAACTGTAGAGCCTATAAGTCCACTCAGTCCTACTTCTCATTGAGCCAATCGCTAAGTCAAACAAATTTTGTTTACATTTATGGGAGATAATGTTGCCCACTTATTATTTACAATATTACCAGAAAGTGAGAACAGGCGTTTGCATGGGACTTTTGTAGCTGGCATTACAAGGTATTTGTGTGCCAGATATGCTAAACATTCATATGGCCCTTCATGCTTTGGCATTCGTTCCAGAGGACATGCTTCCATGCTGATGCTGCTCGTTAAAAAATAATGCATTAATTAAATTTGTGACTGAACTCCTTGGGGAGAATTGTATGTCTCCGACTCTGTTTTACCCGCGTTCTGCCATATATTTCATGTTATAATAGTCTCGGATGATGCCTCAGCACATGTTGTTCATTTTAAGAACATTTTCACTGTAGATATGACAAAACGCAGAGAAGGTACCAATGTGAGATTTCTAAAGATAGCTACAGCGCTCAGCCCAAGGTTTAAGAATCTGAAATGCTTTCCAAAATCTAAGAGGGACAAGGTGTGGAGTATGCTTTCAGATGTCTTAAAAACATCACTCCAGTGTGGAAAATACAGAACCTGAGCCACCAAAAAAGAAAATCAACCTTCTGCTGGAGGCATCTGACTCAGATAATTAAAATGAACATGCGTCGGTCTACACTGCTTTGGTTTGTTATTGAGCAGAACCCGTCATCAGCATGGATGTGTGTCCTCTGGAATGGTGGATGAAGCATGAAGGGACATATGAATCTTTAGAGCATCTAGCATGTAAGTATCTTGTGACGCCAGCTACAACAGTACCTGGAGAACATCTGTTCTCACTTTCAGGTAACATGAACAAGAAGCGGGAGGCTTTATCTCCTGTAAATGTGAACAAATGTTTGTCTGAGCAGTTGGCTGAACAAGAAGTAGGACTGATTGGACTTGTAGGTTCTAAAGTTTTACATTGTTTTATTTTTAAATGCAGTTATTTTTGTACATAATTCTACATTTGTAAGTTCAATTTTTATTGCACTACAGTTCTTGTATAAGGTGAGTTGAAAAATACTATTTCTTTTGTTTTTTACAGGGCAAATATTTGTAATAAAAATAAAATGAGCACTGTACACTCTGTATTCTGTGTTATAACTGAAATAAATATATTTGAAAAAAATATTTGAAAAATCTAGAAAACATCCAAAAATACTTAAATAAACGGTATCCTATTATTGTTTAATAGTGCTATTAATCGCTATTAATTTTTAATCTCTTGACAGCCCTAGTTTAAACATTAGTCCCACTTTATAAATTTATAGAAGCGGTTCTTGGAACATCTTCTTTCTTTAGTTGATACAGAATCCAGAAAAAAGCCACTCCCAGTTTATCTCAGTCTGATTGTTCTCAGTCCAAACTAACAGTTGGAATAAAAAACTTTAATGTAGATGACTTATAATAAAGCCACATATCAGGTTCTTTGCTAATAAAATGGACATTTGTGGGTATATGTCCTTGGTTTATACAAGCAAAAACTACGTATCATCTGGCATAAGGTTTAGATTGCAAACTCTCTGAGGCAAGGACTGTGCCTCTCCATCTTCTATGAAGCATGTAGGACATCTCAGGTAGGGTTGCCAATCCTACAGGTTTCTCTGAGAGTCTCCCAGAATTGGGCTTTATCTCCTGGAAGCTACTGAAGCCAAACTGGGAGATTTGAAGCCACTAAAAGTCTGGCGGGGCTAAGACAGGCTCCCTGCTTGCCCTGGCCTTGCACCGCTTCCAGAAACGACTGGCGCATTCCTGCAGTTCCTGAAGGAAGTCCAAGGAGTGTCTCCACATACTGCTCCCCATCCCGAGCACTGACTCCGTAGCTCCCATTGGCTGGGAGCTGTGGGGGTGGTGCCTGCAAGAGCCACCTGAGGTAAGCGCCTCCCGGCCGGAGCCTGAACCCATTATCCCCTCCTGTACCGCACCCCCTGCACTAGTCCTGAACCCCCTCCTGCACCCCACTCCCTGCACTAGTCCTGAGCATCCTCCAGCACCCAAACTCCCTCCCAGAGCCAGCACCCCTCCTGCATCCCAATCCCCTGCCCCAGCCCAGAACCCCCTCCTGCACCCAAACTCCCTCCCGGAGCCTGCACCCCACACATCCTCCTGTACCCCAACCCCCTGCCGCCGCCCAGTGAAAGTGAGTGAGGGTGTGGTAGAGCCAGCAGTGGAGGGAGAGGGGATGGAATGGATGGGGTGAGGCCTCGTAGAAGGGGCGGGGACAGATGCGGTGGGTAGAGCAAGGATGTTTGGGTTTGTGTGATTAGACAGTTGGCAACCCTATCCCCTAGGATGGCACGGAAGAATGGTTTTTTGTTTTTTGGTTTTTTTTTTGGAGGGATGGGGCAGGAGAACCTGGGTCAGCCTATACAGGGATCAGAGAGGGAGCACTCTCCAGCCTTACTCTGCCCCCAGCCACCGCTTCACTCTGCCTGCAGCCACAGTTCTGCTGTCATTCCCTCTCCATCCTTAGAACAACTCCTTTTCATAGCCCCAGCTCCACCCCCATGACCAGTTTAACTCCCAGCTCTGCCTCCAGTCCAAGCTCCTCTGCTGAGTCAACCGTACAGTAATGGAGGGGGGACACAGACAGATTCATTTACTGGTAAGGGGGACAGTGCAGTAGGTAAAGTTGGGCACCACTGGTTTAGCAGGACAAGGACATATGTAATAACTGGCAGGTCTCTGACCAATTTTCTGTGGGAGAAGCCATTATAAATAGTTGCAGGCAGAATCTCTAAACTCATGAAGTTTTGTATTCCCCTACTTGTGTTGTTACTGCAAAGGGGAGAGAGGAATTTTAACAGAGTTCTACTTTGTAAGCAAATGTAGAACTGGCTTTTATCAAGGTCCTCTTCCCCCTCAATCCCAAAAGAAAATGGGGTGATTTTTACACAGTATGTTTCACAGAAAAACTATACTTTTTTTTGTAATCCTGTTTGCGTATAGTTTGGAAACTTTGTTGGTTTCTGATGTTGGGCTTTTCCATAATAACACTTTAGTTATAATCAAAATAATTTAAAAGTTCAAGCAAGGGAAGGCATATAAAGTAACAGTGAGAAGGGAACATTCTTTCATAATGGGAAAAACCTAGTGCTAGATGGAAAAGGGGATAATGTCAGTGGTATTTAGAGGGGTGAAAGGTTGACTCTTTCTAAACCAATGACATTTTAGGTCTGCATTTAAGCACAGGATCTATTCATATCATCAGTTTAAGCTAACAATTTAAATTCATATTAGCCAACATAAATATTGTGCTTTTACTGTCTCTTCTGGTAATAATCACAAGAAGCTCAAAAATCAAATTAAACAGAATCACGAATCAGGTCTATGGTAAATCCCTAGAGGGATTCCAAAAAGATTACTCTCAAGCAGGAACTCTTTTTAATTTATAAGAAATAATATCTAGCAAAAGCAAACAGCCAAATAAAGAGAGAAACTGGCAGAGCAGCATGGGAAGTCAGAAATATCTTGGGCTATTTCTAAGCATCCCTCAAGAGTTTTAGAGCTAGGAATAACATGCATGTAGTCTGCTGGAACTAAGGAAGGGATCCCTGGAACCATTCTAAAAAGTTACAGCATTTTAATTTGAAATAATTCAATGCAGTAAAATAAATATTATTTTCCATCTCATTGGGATTTCTGAATATAAAGTAAGATTGATTAGAATCATTGAATGTTGTGCACCGGTAGCCAGATTGCTGTAACCTAAGCTGAGTGGCTGCAGTATCATGCCCACAGATTAAGGATCAAGGTGGTCCCAGATTAGTACCTCTGCTGTTAATTAAATGTCTATGGAAAGAACATTGCTATTAGACAGAAAAGATGATGGGTCAGTACAAAGGAGAGGGGTCCAGATTGTAAAATACATTTAAAAAAAACAAGTAATATAAAGAATATATATGAAGAGAGTACACAAGAACTTCCTATTAAATGCCATTAGTCTTGTGCTGCAAAGAGCAGGAGACGCATTAAAGAGCCACTTGGGCCTGCGAGCTTCAGTCTGAGTATCACTGGTCTAAAACAACATATCCATACATGGGAGTCATTCTGTTAAGCAGACATGGGCAACCTTAAAGCAATATTTAAAAATTATTTTTCTTTTTGTTTTTTTACCAGGAATACTTTATGAATTATTTTCAAATATAATTACTCTCACTATTTTGCCACATGCAGTTTGATGTTTTGTTTTTTGTGGGTAGCAGGGTGGGTTACATTTGTGAAAGAGTAGAGGGCTTTGTTTGTAATGATGGATCACAAGCCTTTTTTATTTCTTTAAGTATAAATGTAAAAAAAGCCAACCCTCGCCCCAAAACCGTACTAGAATAAAAATATAAAACACACCTTAAGATTCTCTAAAGTGATTCCTTGCTTTGGGTTTCCCAGTATGTTTTCTTTCTACGTCTGCCTCCTAGTTGTAAGCTCTTTATGGTATGGAATGTGTGAAAGTTTTGTACAACGCAAACATATTATTGAATAACAAACAAAAATGTTTAACTTTTACTTAGAAAATATTTTCAAGTAGTAATGTTCTAGATCTCAAAACAGCAATGTAACCAGCTCCAGGAAAGCAGCACTCTTCTTAGCTCTGAAGTTGAGGTTCTTAAAACCCTAATTTAAATAATTGAAACACAGGTGCTGGTTAGATCTTTCGCTGCAACAGTGTCGTCTTGGTCTATTTCCAAGAATGTCTTGCCACTTGAATCAGATGTTGAGTAAGTTATGTGCAGTAGACTCACAACATTTTAGCTGCTGCATGAAAATGGTGTGGAGAGCACACCTCTGATCATGTAAAAGCAACAAAAAAATCCTGTGGCACCTTATAGACTAACAGATGTTTTGGAGCATGAGCTTTCATGGGTGAATACCACTTTGCCAGATGCATGTAGTGATATTCACCCACGAAAGCTCATGCTCCAAAACATCTTGTTAGTCTATAAAATACCACAGGATTCTTTGCTGCTTTTACAGATCCAGACTAACATGGCTACCCCTCTGATACTTGACACATCTGATCATACGAAACTACTCTTTCATTCGAGGTCCTGAATTTTGCCCTGAGTTTTTTGGGTTTTAATTTACCCAAAATTTAAAACCAAAACTCAGTGAAAGTCAGTGGTTGTTGTCTGGGTCAAGTAGAAACTATGCAAATCTACTAAATTTTTCATGATTTTAATCAGAAAGCAAATTATACAGATTCACCGAAGTTTAGCTTAGGTTCACCAAAGTTTCAGCTGCTTTTGGGCTTTGATTTGAAAGTTTTCCACAGTTCTAACTGGGAACTTTTCATGCTCTTTCATGGAACTGCAAGCTTTTGTGGACTCTTTCTTCAATGGAAAATTCTAATTACTAACTTTAATTTCAAAACACAGTACATTATTATTAAGAACTGGAAAAATCTTTGCTTGGTCTTAAAAACCAGGTCTTAACGTGGTAAAAGATTGATCAGACATACTCACCACCTTAAGAGTCTGACATAGGTTGGATTGTAAGAAATGCCTCTAACTATTTGAATGGACATGGAATTATTTTCAAAGTAATTTTAATATTTTTTTTTGTTTTAAACAACTTTTTTGGTTAATTTTACAGTGATAAATTAACAAAAAAGTTTTTGAAATAATTTGCTGTACAGTAACTTTGAAAATCAAGGCCTTTGCTTCCAGTTAGTGAAATGCAGCTCCTGTATCTTAATTTGTCAGCAGAAGTTCTTGTTTGGAGAATAATTAAAATTGGTTTGAACCAAGAGAGACTAGCATGGACAGGTATTTTGAAACACTGTTTTGGAAATACAGTGTTACTGTACATTTGTAGTTAGTAAACATTTTGTTTAGCCATCCGAGGCATTTATAACTATTCACTGCAGTTTACCCTTAAGGGAAGGAGCAAGTATGTATAAAGAACAACTGTTATATATTCCGAGATGTGTGAAAATGCACTGTACTACCAACAGTGTTACAACCATGCTAGCAGAAAAAGTGCTACGGAGAGGGGTAATCTCTGTAGCATGGTTCTAGTAGTGATTCTTTAAAAATAAACTTGCCACAGTGCATTCTGAAAGGTTACTAGGTACAACTCTATTTGGAATACTGCTGCAGCTAGCTAGCTCTGCTCCTGTGTTGACAGAGTGTAGAAGCCATTCAGGCAAACCCTGGGTCTATTCCTTTTCCCACAACAGGTGACTACAACCAGTGGAAGCAGATTTGTGGGGGAACCCAGGGGTCCCTCAGCACTGGCAGATGCAGCTACTGGATGACTACTACATCATGTTCATGGTGGCTCTTTCCCCTCTCCTGTAAAGCAGGAATTGGTGGTACAGTGAGTGCTTAGATATGTTCCATAGTAGTGACTGGGTCACATTTGGCGATGCTTACTGGTAAAATTACTGAAGTTTAAAGGTGACCTGCAAAGTTAAAATAAAGATAATGGGGACACTGGTTAGAATCTGTACAGTGGAGTTAGTTGTGGTGAAATCTTTTCAGGGAGAGATGTGGGAGAACCTGCATAGGCTCATGGGAAGTCTTCACTACAATACGCTGCTCCCTGTAGAGAGTAATTTTCAGCAAACACTGCTGTGTGGATCGATTTTCTCTTGTGTCAGAAATATCAAAATTGGCACCTACCATTACATGACTTACCACACACACCACACAGGGTTTCTGTAAGACTAGGTATCATGGGTTGTGCTAATTTGAAAGGTAAAGAGCTTGGAGATAACAAAGGTTTACACTGTGTGTACCCAGGAAACTGAAAGATTGCCTTTTGGTATGTTGCATCGAGAGTCTGGCAGAGACTGTAAGAACACTGCAGGTGGAAGGGATACCTTTCCCTACTTGCAGATATATTCCAAAGTAGAGTGGGTTGTTCTGGAACTGAAACCTGAGTTGAATGGATTAGTTTTAAAGCTTTTAAACCTTTCTCTTCGCCCTCCCATCATCCCCAAGTCCTGATGCGACTGAAAAGTTTAATTTTTGATGCTATTCTTCTGGTACAATAGAAGTTATTTTCTCTGACAACTTGTCACACTCAGACTATTTTTAAAGCATTTCTCAATAATGAGTTAGTTACTAATAGCACAGCAACTGTGTAGGCAAACGCAGCAGCTATTTGTCATTCAGCAATAGGATCACTGTAGTTGGAAATAGGAAAGACCAATTAAAGTATGCTCTCTCATAAGTATTGGACATTAGCGTCTGTTTATATATTAAGATGGAATTTAAGCCAAGATGACATTGTCAAGGATTCCAAGCATCAGGATCTACCTTTACTTGCTGGATTGCTTTGGGCAAGCCACTTCCCAGAAAGTGCCATGATTTCCCTATATGTACAATGGGGATAAGTTGCTATTTACAGGTGACTTGAGACTTAATCAGTGAATATTTTTGAAGCACTCTGTGGTAGTGTAAGCTGATTGGGTTCTTGTTGGAAAATATAGAAACCAAATTGTTAACTTTTCTGTCAGGTTTTAAGAAATGAATTGGTAAGTGCAGAATGGAGTCTGTGCCTGGCAGTTCTGGTAGATTAGATACCTTAATATAAACCTGAGAAGCTCCAGTTCTTGGAAGACTGATTCAGTAGAAACAATTCTTGGCCTTTAATAGTGTACCAAGGCAACACTACTGACAGTAACAAAATTTGAGATGATGGCGTTTTGAAGCATTACCTCATCTTATTGGTATGTCTCAATATATCAGGCCTTCCCAATGTTGTATTTAGGCTCAAGTTGTGCTGTAAGATGATGCTAATCCTTGAAGAGGATATTTTTGAAAAATAGTTACTCTAGAGAACAAAATCTGTTTGTAAGAGTATCTACTGAATAATTGCAGAATATTTGGGTCTGGGGCTCTCTGGTAGTAAGGATTTCAGTGAGATTTCTCATGTACGTAAGTTAAACTTGCATAAATATTTACAAGAGAGTCTTTAGTTACTGTTTGTTTTATGGCGGTAAATTTCACTAGTTAAATATGCCCTTTAATTAGAAAACTGGTGCCTTTCATTTTCATTGCACGTTCCCTTGTTCTTTTTTTTTATCAGAGGGGGTAAATCATAGAAATAGAGGGCTGGAAGGGACATAAAGTGGTTCTCTAGTCCATCCCCCTGTGCTGAATTAAATCTATTAAATTAAGTATATTAACTATATCTAGACCAACCCTGACAGGTGTTTGTCTAACCCGATCTTAAAAACCTCCAGTGACTGGGATTCCACAGCTTCCCTATGTAATCTATTTCAGTGCTTAACTATCCTTATAGTTAGAAAGTTTGTCCTAATATCCAGTCTAAATCTCCCTTGCTGCAAACTAAGCTAAAGGGTGTGCCTGGTTGACTTTCTCTCCACCAGTTGCTATTTCATCTCCATATAAAATATTTTTCAGTCAATATTTCATTATATAAGGCACAATCCAACTCCCACTGAAGTCAAGGGGAGTCAGGGTTTTCTTAATAGCCTCTTGTTGAAGGACTTTGACTTTATTTAAGACAATGACAAAGTGTCCTAGCCTCTATTTTCCAGAAGATGGGAATGGGCGACAGGGTGGATCACTTGATGATTGCCTGATCGGTTCATTCCCTCTGAAGCACCTGGCTTTGACCAATGTAAGAAGACAGGATACTGAGTTAGATGGATCATTGGTCTAACCCAGTATGGCTATTCTTATGTACAACCACTTTTATCCACTATTTTTGACGCAATCAAAGAATCCTGGCAAATTAGAGGCACCATTTTTCATTTACTGAAGCTGTGTAGATTTGTCCCAGTTTTATCCTGTTCCCCTAGACGTTGTATAACTCTGCTTTTAATTCTAGTTTTAGCTGGCGTGTCTGGTACAGAAGCAAGGCCTACTGCTCTGTAATCCAAGGTTTTTTTTAAAGATACTTAAAACATTTGCTACTCTCTAGTTCTCCAGCATAGAGGCTGATTTTAATGAAAGCTAGCATTTTCTTATTGCCAAAAAGCCAGTAGGTGAACACTTCAACCTCCCTGGACATTCTATAACAGATTTAAAAGTAACTATTCTTGAACAAACAAAGTCAGAAACAGACTTCAAAGAGAAACAGCAGAACTAAAATTAATTTGCAAATTTAACACCATTAATTTGGGCTTGAATAGGAACTGGGAGTGTCTGGCTCATTGCAAAAACAGCTTTGCCTCTCCTGGAATTGACACCTCCTCATCTATTATTGGGAGTGGACTACATCCACCCTGATCCAACTGGCCCTGTCAACACTGATTCTCTACTTGTGAAGTACTCCCTTCTCTTCATGTTTCATTGTGTAATGCCTGCATCTGTAACTTTCACTCCATGCATCTGAAGAGTGAGGTTTTTTACCCACGAAAGCTTATGCCCAAATAAATCTTAGTCTTTAAAGTGCCACTGGACTCCTTGTTGTTTTTATATAATACTGTTCACCAAAGAATATCGAAACGTTAAAAACATTCATTCATTATGCTTCATTAGTCCCATGGTGTAGCTGTTATGCCTCTTTTACAGATAGATAAAAGGAGGCACATAGCAGTAAAGAGTAACACAGTGAGACAGTGGAAGCTACCGTCATGACTTCTATCCAGTAGAGACCGTGGTTCTTCATGTGTGGTTTTGTTTTAATCTTAGCTGCTGTCTCTTTCATTCGAAACTGCCTCCTTCTCTTATGTCATTCAATATTTTTATTCCTTTAAAACGATACGCCCTTTGTTGGATAAAGTTCTTCACTGAGTAAATCCATATATAAAAAGTGAATTATTTTAGACTATATGTACGTGGACTTCAGGAGGAGTCCATGTCAGTTGTCTTTCTGTTGCCTAGAAGTCTCTTGGAGCCAAGATGATACATTGCTGCAGCTCATGTTCTAGCTGGCACCTAGGAGAGAGAAGGGAGGTGTTTGGGCATTTAGTTAATGAAATTCAAATGGGTGCTTTTGTTGCTGCTTTTCCCATTTTCTTTGCTGCTTCATGTTTTCACTATCTAATCTATCAATCCTTGTAGGTTTTAGTCCAAATCCTCAGCTGGCGTAGACTGACCTTGCTACATCAGAGTCACTTGAGCTATGCTGATTTACATCAGCTGAGGGTCTGGCTCTCAATCCCCTCCTTACTGCTCATAAACAAAATGCTTTTCAGTTGAATCCCTCCTCCCGTTTAGTTCTGTTTCTCTCCCCCCAACTCAGCTGTCAGAACCATCTAGTTGCTTAGCAACATCTTCCCCCTCTTTTCCTTGCTGCTGTGGTGCGTCTCCTTTTCGTGTTTCAGTACTGATGGAGAGGGCCTTTTCCTTGCCATGAACTAGTTAATACTTTATAGAACCTCACTATGTATGGTCACTGCTGTTTGGTGAGATGTGACCATGTTAATTGGATCTGAATGCACGGGGAACTTTCTACCAAATACTTACCAGACTTGCTGTTCACATTTCTAGATTTCTCTAATTAATAGACCTTGCAGATTGTTCATGGGAAATAAAAAGTTGAATTTCTTTTATCAGTGTCCATAGTTTAAAGTAAGGCTAACATTTTGGGGGGTTTCAAACCCCAAGGTAGATCTATATAAAAATTTCCTTATGTCTTTCAATTATTTGCTTAGTTCCTGGCAGAAGAGAGCATGCAGGAATAACATAACTAGGAGGGAGACAGAGTCCTCTGGCACTTTATAGACTAACAGACATATTGGAGCATAAGCTTTTGTGGGTGACATGCATCTGACGAAGTGGGTATTCACCCACGAAAGCTTGTGTTCCAATACATCTGTTAGTCTATAAGGTGCCACAGAACTGTCGCTTTTTACAGATCCAGACTAACACGGCTACCCCTCTGATACATAACCAGGAGGATTATACTTTGGATATCTGTATGTTTCTTAGTAGAGTTACTTGGCTGAGGAATAGATATAATCATTGTGAATAAGCTTACATTTCAGAAATTAATAGATTCAAGTGTATCCATGAACTTAATCCAGTTCTAACAAGTTATACTTCTGCTGTCTGGAGATCACTCTGTTTTTACAGAAGTAAAATTCAAGGTAAAATCAAATCCCTTATGGCAAATCAAAAGGGAAATTACCTTGCAAATGACATGTTCATGACTCTCACCTTCTAGTAGTTAGAGAGGTTTGAGCTGATCTTCAATATTTTCAGAATGCCCAGCTTGCATATATAAGCCCCTACTCCTGCCAAGAGCTTTGAATGGGTGAATTTGTGAGTTTTCAGGGAGCTCATTGCAGGATCATTGTCATTGCAGCTGTTCAATGCTTCGGAAGCTCTTCTGTGAAAACTATGGTGGCTATTTCTTACATAGAAAAGAAAAGTTTCTACATATGGAAGAATAGAATAATGTAATAAAGGCTATGTATTACAATAGCAGGTACTATATTTTCAGTTAGAAGTATAACATAACCCCCCCCGCCCACAAAAAACATATGGTGTCTCTTTGAAACTTCAACCTGCAGACTTGTTTCTGTTGTGACATCCTGAAAAATTAGCTTACTATCCCAGTAGTTAACCTTCTCTCTAACACTTTGAGAAAATTTTGTCTCAATGACCCAAGAAGTTAAATGTAATTAATGGGATTCTATAAAGTTCTGTCCCTGATGTCCCTTCTTGTCATACTATAGTATGAAAAGGGGAAAGTTGAAAAGCCTGTTGAGAGTTTGTGTTCAGTATTGAATTTTCCCCAGTTGTTCCTCAGTCAGCCCTTACAGAGAAATAGAAAGATCATATTCTTCCTTGCCCTCCTTTTATCCTAAAGTATTAATGTTGGAGGCCCTAGATTTACCTTCTAGAGTTTCTAACATCCTGTAATGAAGTGTTTGATTTATGAGCACAAAAAGTGTGTATTGAACTACAATATATGGTGAAACAATATTTGTATATTTTGGCTATGTTCATAGACATATAACATTTTAATTTTGAAAAATGTGATTCAAGACATAAGTAGCAAGAAACATCCATGCAGAAAATGCCTGTTGTTAGTTTATCTTCTGTATGGTATTGTATGTATAGTTCCAGACCTGATTACATTTTAATAGTGAAATATACACCCGTGTAACAAGGTGATTAAAATATAAACTCTCTGCTGCTGTACACTAATTCAAATGCACTAAATGTACATATAGTATGTGGTTGAAAAATACAGAATATTGACAATGATATTGACTGAAGAATTAATTTGCTAGGGTGTTTCATTTTTTCTTTAGAGTAGACTGATTTCCATTATGCTATATTTATCAGTTGTCTGGAGTTGTGCAGTTTATAGCAACTATAAATGATGCCATCAGTTGCAGTTATATTGTTCTGCTGAAACTGACAGAAGTTAAATGCAATTGCTATAAATTGGACTCAGTTTGTAGGTTACTACTTTAAATAAAACCGAATTAGCTCCCAGGTTATGCCATCCTTATTCAGTCGTAATCATCATCATTCAGCCATTTGTGATGAAGAACACACAATCTTTGTAAGCTATTGTACAGCACTAATTTATACCTGGGGGAATGTGGCTGCCCTGTTTAGAAGCCATTTTGTGTGGTGCACTTGCATTTAAAAAAAATGGTCTTTTTATAGATTAGTAGCGTGAGCAGTTATACAGTATTATAAGCAGGAAAGCAGAGAGAAGCACATTAGAAGGGGCGCAATGCTGCTGATTTAATTGCTTTGCTTCAGTTTTTAGTAAAAAAACTATCAAATCATTTTTGTCTGCAGGGAGGATTGCTGTATATCAGGGACAGGTGAATTATGTTTTGCTATGACAGTTCTTCTCTTGTAAACAAGCAATCAGGCAGCTGGGTGCTCTAGCTTTTTTCTGAGCAGCTTAGTGAAATGTTCCTAACTGCTGAGAAGCACAGCTATCTTCCTCTTGAAGAGAGAGGGGCTAGAAAATTGAACTTGAGATCTAGGACCTGAGTTGGTGAAATGTGCTGAATGTGAACTTCACAGCTGGGAGATCCCGGGTGATTGTGGAAATCACTGTAAAAACAGAAGTGAGCTTCAGGTAAAGTACAAACTTTTCTCCTTTTCTAGATTGCACTTAGTGTCAGCCACATACCTTGGAAAAGAGAGGTTCACTGTACGTTTCACTTATTGCAGTTCTGTCATCCTGGAAATATTTTGCTTCTTGTGAGCTTTCTAAGGACTCTTCAGTGTTAATGTTTAGTAAAGTGCTGGGATTCAAAGTTCTCTGACTTCTTTATTTAAACTCTCAGCTCTGATTTATTTTAAATCAAGAGTTAGTATTGCTTTACTAATACAATAAAATCTTATCTAAGAGAGCCTGCCTGTTGCTTAAATTCATAAATTATATTTTTGTAACCTTACAAGAAATCCTCCTCAGACTTGAAATTTAAAGGGGGAGAGAAGTTATAAATATATTGCAGGGCTTGCTCCTAAGAAAACAACTGCACTTTTTCACGTGTGAAAAGCTAACTGCAGGAGTAAAGGGCCAATATATCTGACATTTTACAGCTGTTTGCTGCCTATGTTTTACGGTTGGATGCATCTGCTTTGACATTTCAATGTCACACACAGTCTCAGACTCATAGACCCCGATCCTGCAAGATGTTTCATGTGGTCTGAGCCCATACAGAACCCCATTATTAAATTCAGTGGAACTCCCAGTGGGCACAGGGTTGGAGCCGTACACTATTCAGTCAGAAAAGCTTCTGTAATTAATTCTTGTAGGACATAGCCAGGGGGATCAGCAATAATAATGCACATTGAGTTAGTGAACAAGGATCAAAGCTTTAAATGAAAACCTACCATTTCTTGAAAATCTTATCAGCGTGCCAGGAAATGTACATTTTGAGGTAGACCCAGAAGGAAGGTATTGGTGTGACATATAGCACTGCGTAGAGCTTATATTACAGTACACACAGCACTGCCAAAGCAACAACTTCTGTGTTGTTTCAGCTGTGAATCTGAACAATACGAGGAAAAAGAAAACATTTTTATTTTAGTACCAAAACCAGGTCAGATAATTTTAGTGATTTTATTATTATTTTTACTTCTATTATGGATAACATGAAGGGGGGCCTCATTGTACTTTAGTGCTATGCAAATGTATTAGACATAGCTCCTCCCCTGAAGAGCTTACACAGTGGTGGCTGTGCTGGAAAAGGGAGAATATTTATTTAGTATTTGTTGTAATAAAATCATTCTAACAGAAGTTTTTATTACTGGCAGAATGGAACCTGAGTCAAAATCACTAATATGGGGCCAGATTCACCAGTGCCAACCAGTTAGAATGGCTGATCTGTGTTGCTGGCGTGATACAAAGCAGCTAGAGTATACTAGTGAATGCAGCCCATTGTTTGGTAGTAAACAGATTTAAAACAGTGGAGTACATGAAATTTCCACATTCTCACTTTGCATATATTCCCAGAATTGTTGTGCTTCCTTTTCACTCCTTGCATCTAAGTGTTCGTTTCATAATATTCTGAGTATGACAAAGGCAGAAGACTGTCACAGGGACAGGACAGTTAGATATCCAGCTGTCATTGAAAGCCAATGGGAGTTGCATGTCTTACTTCCATTTGTGCCTTTGAAAATCTTCTCAAACTTTTCTTACTCATCTTTTCCCTGGGTTTCAGGGCTGAGGTAGAAATAAGAATTCAGAGCTTGGATATGGATCCAGCATGAAGGTTTTCTCTTCAGCTGACCACTGTATTCTGTTTTTGTGAATTAAACAGTCACGTAAATTTTAATATTAATCAGTTCTGCCTTTTCTGCATAGTTGGGGGAACAGTTGCATGCACCATACAGTATATAGGGTTGTCCTCCATCTCCCAATATAAAATTTTGGAAAACTAGCTGGCTGCAAAGATTATGTCAGCCAGTCACTTTTTCCCAGTAAGGAGGTTTTAGCAGCACTGTTGATTCTCTGGAAGGTCCCATCTTATTTCAACTGCTTCTTACTGTATTAGCAGTTTGAACTTATTGAAATTATTTAGTACAAATTTTCTCTCTTGGCTGGTGTTTCAGTGGAGTGCATGTTTTTTTTCTGCTTCACGTGCTTCGTCCTCAAATGAATCTGTAGACTTTCTAGATGGTCCATCCATTCCATTTATGTTTTTTTCCGTGTGGCTTCTTGCCAGGGGTGTGCTGATGCAGAGTGCAAACAAATCATACAAGATTTCGGCTGGATGCCCCATTAGATTCATGACTTCCTCACAATTAAAACTGATTTACTCTCGTCTGTGATTTTGGAATTCTGGCATGACATATCCATCCTGGCTGACATTAGCCCTCCCACTCCTCTTGTACTACTACACCTCCCTTTAGAGGAGCTATGCTTGATATTCCTTGATGACACATAGGAACATTATGGCAGGAATTAAATATAGCTCACTAAAAGTTTCTAAACATTTCTTGGTCTTCGTATGTTGTGTGCTCTCTTTCTCTCACATGTAAATGTGTTGCATATTCTCACTCTTTAACTCTCACTGCTATGTCTTTATATTAGAAATGGCAAGGTCAAAGAAATGTCTTGCACTTGGAGTACAAAGTGATGAGGTTTGTGAGGGTCTTAGTACTTGGGGGAGTTCATTCCACAGTCTCAGACCAATCCAGTAGAAGGTTCTGTCTCCCACACAGACAAGTTGAGAGTTCAGCTGTGCCAGAGAAGCATAGTTGTCAACTATGCTCTTTGTCCTGGAGCTTTAGATGACCTTTTAGATATTCTGGGCCCAGAGTGAAGATAAGGACTTGAGACCTCGAACTTGATTCAGAATTCTGCAGGGAGCCCATGTAGAGAGTGGAAGACAGGTCTAATATGTTCACAGTAGCCTGTGTTGCTGAGGAGACATGCTGCAGTATTCGAAACTAGTTAAAGTTTCCCAAGTGCTGAAAGCTTCATTCCCAGGTACATTGCATTGCTATAATCCAGCCAAATGGTGACAAAGGCATGAATAACCAAGGCAAGACAAAGTCTACCGGGATGGAACAGATTCTCCTAGCCAACCAGACCTGGTAGAAAGCATTACTTCTGACTGTTGCAAAGTGAGAGCTCAGCATCAGTGAGGAATCCAAGAATACTCCTAAACTATGTACTAAACTGGCTGTAAACTCCTCAAAATACTTTCCTCTGCCCACCAGCATCACCTCATTTTTTGCTCAGGTTCAGCTAAACAAAGGGCCATCTTGGTGGTAGTGAGGAAAGATAGGTAGGACTATGTATCATCTGCATATTGCTGGCACTTGAATCCATGTCATCTGGCCAGTTCACCTAGTGATTGCGTAGATGTTGAAAAGGACCAGAGTGAGAATTGACCCTGGTCAGTTGGTCAAGTGGTTGCATGTAGATGTTGAAAAGGACCCTGGTGAAAATTGAACCCACAAATGAGGGGCTAGTGGTAGCGATGCAGTTTCCAACAGTACTCTTTGGGTGCATCTCTCCAGGAAGGACTCAAACCATGTTAGTGCATTAAACTGGACTCCTGCCACCTCTCTCAGGTGAGGCAGCAGTATATCATGGTCAGCAGTGTTGAATACTGTGGAGAGCTTCAGGAGGATGAGAATAGATGTCTGTTCTCTATCCATTGACAGGAGATCATCTATCAGTGCCACTGAAGTGGTTTCCATTCCGTGTCCTGAGTCTAGATTGAGCCAGATCTAGAATTTTAGTTTCTGTTGTATGAGCTTGTAGGTTGACCTTTTGCTAGCTTCTCTGTGAGCTTGCTCAGGAGTGGGAAGTTTGTCATTGGTGGTAATTGGCTCGGACTGAAGTATCCAGGGTGGGTTTTGTCAGGGTTTGTTGGACTATTGCTCGTTTGAAGGAGGAAAGGAAGATTCCTTCTCTGAGTGACATTGGCTGTTTCAGTCAGGAGTGGTGCCAGCTGTTCATGACTCTTTCACGCTCCAGGAAGAGCATGGGCTGGATTCACAAGTCTTGGCTCAAAACTCTTAGGATGCGTGATGAGTGAGTGTACTGACTGCAGGCAGGCTGTTGCTTGATTGATAAAGGCAGAGTGGATCCTTGCTGTTTGAGAAGCATTCCCAAATGTGAATGATAGCTCTTCACAGAGCTTGGTGCTATAGGCATTCAGGATGAATGAAGCGGGCAGCCACCCTGGATAACTGCTTATGGAGGGATTTGGCAACCTCAGTAAAGGTGGTCAGGAAGGTCCTCTTGACCCTTAATACAGTCTCAGCATAGGCTTTGAGGAATTTGTTTTATCCTGTCTGAATCAGCCATTGTTTTCTGCTATCAGTGTTCAAGTTTCCATCCCTCTCTATTTATCCAACCTAGGGTATCAGAAAACCAAGGAGATCTGTGTTGGCAGTGGGAAGAAAGGGGCCATTTGGGGGCCAGTGTTTCAATGGGCAAGGCTAGTTTAGAATAGTAATGATTCACTAGGTCTCCAACTCCTCATCCTGTGGATGGATTGCTGTTGTCTGTCATTTAACAGGCTTTGTAACTTGTTGGAGTCATCGAGGGAGCTGTAGCAAGAGCAGATCTCCTCACAAACTAGGATGAACCAACAAACAATTTTCTGAGTGTTAGCCAGGGCCTGTCTCTATAGCCTTAATTTTGTCAGTCCAGAGAGAAGGGATTTCTGGTTCCCCAGATATCTCACCAAGAAGAGAGCCCCATTAAATTGCTGTCTGCTTATACCCGGAAGAGCAACATCAGAGGGGCATATGGCAGGAAAGTGTTGCCTCTCTGACACATTTACAGCAGGTCGCCTGTTATCCTGCCCCTGTTCTTCTCTCCTGACTGCTTATGCACAGCTGAATTGTTTTGTTTTAGTTTTAACTTAAGTAGAGCATTACAGCAGTTCTTGGTGTAACTCTTATTATCACAGATGTGTAGGAGGCAGCCTTGGGGCAACCTGCGACTCGATATTGCTGCTCAGCAATGCTGCAGAGAGGAACAGCTCCATTTTTATTTGCAGCTGCCCCCTCATTCCCGTGTTCTGACTGGTTGGTATCTTGCATTGTATTGTGACACTCATTAGGGAGCATGAAGCTGTTCCCAGGTGAGTCCTGAAAACAGTGTAACTACAGAACAGATGTACATGGGCTTGGATTGCAAAGCCAATGAGAGGGACTAAAGGCCATTCCCAAGACAAGGTGAAATGATGCTGAACAAAGGATGGTGGTAGGGACTGAGTTGGGAGGTTAGTTAATTTTTGTTTCTGTAATCTCTGGGTAATTTGAATATTGGGGTAACTGGCAAGTCTGTTTCTGTATTCACTTACTTTAAAAGCTTTTTGGGGCACCCAAAGGGCTAGATGGGCCTGGGGAGGTGGTACTGTTTTATTGTAGAGCAGTAAAAGTCCAAATAGGTAAGTGGGGCCAGAGGAAGAAGAGAAACCTGATCCTGGAAATCTGTAATAAAAATAATTCCATTTAGAAACTGTTAATTTAACTTTTAAATACCATTATTTGGCTTTTTAAGTCCATAGGAACTATTTTACATGGCACAAGGGTGTTTGGAAACTATTTTAAACTTGCCATAATTTGGTAATGAAAGGACTCAAATTGTGATCACAATGAGACACTTCAGATGGTGCTGCAGTGTTGATTAGTGCACGCCTTGGGTGCCTTGGAGGCACTGTACTAGAGTGATTTAACATGTGGGGTATGTTCAGACAGTTGCGGCTAGGAGACGTTTAATTTTTCTTGGCACCCGAAACCATAGATCAGTTGATATATATGAGCTATGCAAGTCTGTCTGGCAATTTTTATTTCATCTTATTGATTTTATTTGTTCTGTACACATAGTATCTAGACGAATGACATAGATTAAATGCAAACAGATGTTAAATAGAATTATCTGCAATAGGCTACATAAACAACCTTCTTCCTTATACTGGCTGCATCTAACCCTAAAGAACCCTCTTATGGTCTTTAGATAAGAAATGTCTGGCCAAAAATGTTTTCTTGCATTGCTCTTCGATGGTCGATAAAGTCATACTCTGTTATTTAGAAGGAATGTGCCGCCGTGGCAAAAGACTCTCCATAGTGTGCCCTGCATCTGAGAGTACATCTAGGAACTGTTAGAAAAAGCAATTCATATGGTGATCTCAGCCATCATTGTGGTACGTGGAAAAGAGGGTGACCAACTGCATTTCAAGGAAATAAAAAAAAAACTGCATGGGGGACAAAATACAGTATAACCAGGGGTGGCCAACCTGAGCATGAGAAGGAGCCAGAATTTACCAATGTACATTGCCAAAGACCCACGGTAATACATCAGCAGCCCTGCATCAGCTCCTCGCTCCCAGTGCCTCTTGCCCACTGGCTGCTGATCAGCGCCTCCCCCTTCCTCCCCGCACCTCCCAATCAGCTGTTTCGTGGCATACAGGAGGCTCTGGGTGGGAGGGGAGGGGGCAAGGACACAGCAGGCTCAGGGGAGAGTCGAGAAGGGGTGGAATGGGGGCAGGGCCTATGGCAGAGCCAGGGGTTGAGCAGTGAACACCCTCGGCACATTGGAAAGTTGACGCCGTAGCTCCAGCCCTGGAGTCGGTGCCTGTACAAGGAGCCGCATATTAAATTCTGAATAGCTGCATGTGGCTCCAGAGCCACAGGTTGGCCACCCCTGGTATAACGATTATTTTAAAAGAACAAACCTCAGTCACGCTGTAAAATTGTACCATGTACATTGGAGTATATAGTGCTTTGCATGATTACTGATGAAATGTGGGAAAAAGTGTGCCCTGTTTTAATTTGATAGGGACATATGATGGTTAGTTTCTCACCCTAATGAAAAGAGAAACAATCCCTAAAGTAATTCGCTCCAAGGCAAAGCAGGGCTTCAGAGGTTAGAACCAACACCTTGAATTGAGTCTGAAAGCAGATGAAAAGCCAGCATGCAGTTTGTAGAGCACGGTTACAATGGAGCCAGATGGGCGAAGAGTTGTTCTGTCACAACCTTGATGTTAATCTTCCCCCAAAATTTGTTTCTATAGTTAATGGACTTTTCTTAGTGACACTGTTGAGATTACTGCACAGTTCAGTCTTGTTTTCAGGTTAAGCCAAATGAATGACAGACAGTGTGACTGGGCATAACAATTATTTCTTTTCCTGAATACGCTGATCATTTCATCTCAAAATAATAATCCACGTTATGACTGCACTAAAAAAATCTGGAAGGCTCTCTTTAAGCACTGAGCTGAAGTTACACTTTTTTTTTCTCCTGTAGGGTGGAAAGGTTTCTTGTAACTTTGAAATAATGTGAGGAGATACCACATAATGTTTACACATATAAGCTAAGTACCAGGTAGCAGAGAGAGAGCTTCGGAAAATAAGTTCTACTGAATTGTTGGTTTGATTAAAGATGAGTGACCTTTAGAAGCATGCCTTAGAAAAACGTTATCAGCTATAAATGGCCCACGCCCTCTATTTGCTATTAGTATTAGCAAGAGCTTTTGGTGTAATATAATGTGTGTGTTTTGCTTTATCTTGCTGGCCTAAGCAGGTTACACAAGCTAGTAGCTACTGTAGATACTGTGTGCTTCCAACAGTCCTTTGGAGTCAAGTAACAAAACAAGAATCTTTCTTCCATGAAACTGTTCTGTGGTGGGGTGGAAGGTGTCTTGGTAACCGGCTACCTCTGACACAGAAATTCTCGAAGGTTTTTTTCATAGCAGGTGAAGATGTCCCCAAGAGTTTCATGATTCCATAAAATCCTGTGAGAGCTACAGCAATTGCTTATGTGGAAAAGAACTGATAGGAAGATATTTAATGTATTTTAGTTTCTTTTCGTGCAGTTTAGATTGACAAAGGCGCCAAATACCCTGATTGAAAGAGGAAAAAAAGGAAAGAAATGTCCAGTCCTTTTGAAAGTCTGGAAGTATAAACACCTCTTACATGATACAGATACACCATACCAAATGCAATGATTGTAAGGAGGAATGGGAAGTATGGGTGAAATATACTGTTGTCATATTCTAGTTTCTCTCTGAGTACTGCTAAAGCATCATATTTCCAGTTTGCATAGACCAAACTAAATTTACTGTTGTATCACCAATTCATCATCCTGTAAGATCTTCACCGTCTTCCAATTCCTTGATGTATTAATTTTCTGGGAATTAAAAAAATTTTTTTTCAAGAGAGAATGCCCTGTAAAAGCCATGTCATGTTAAAAAAAAAAAAAAAAATCTGCTCTGACTTTAGGTAAGCGATTGACTGACTGACTTTCTTTCAGTCATTTTGTTACATTTCAACCCCATCCAGCACTTGGCTACTGTGTAAATAGTTAAAATAAAACAATAATAGCTTTTTTATTGTGTTTGGTTTTTTTTTTTTTTTTTGCAAACTGCCAGAATCATTGGTCTTATGATCTATTTTCATGCTCATGAATTTTGAGGTTTTTTGGCTTGTGAGTCTTAAATTTGCAAATAGTAGGATTATCATGACATAGGTAGAGGAAGATCCTCCTCTCAATCGTATCTTATCGTGGACATAATAAAATCTTGATAGAGGAAATCATTAGTACATATGGTATATTTAGTGGACTAAATAAGGCAAAAATGTTCCCTTGACATAATATCATAGTTGCAGCCAACATACTTTATATTCAGAAATTATTATATGTAGCTTAATGTATCGAAAATATGTACTGAGGAAATGTTTCATCTCATTCACAATAAACAATGGGACAAACCATTTTGCCCATAAAGACAGTATAATGGGCCTCCATGGGGCAATGGTACCAGCTGCATCAAGTAATATAACAAATAACACAGAGGTACTAATTAGGAGCACTAAATCAAGCCAGTTCACTCCCTGCTAACAAAATTTAGCTGGCCTGCTTGTGTATTTTGTTTCTTTTTTCTCCTTAACTTTAAGATCACAATGTTCTTGAGATGTGTTTTACACTGAGCATAGTTTCGCTGACAGGGTAAATGCAAAGTGCCTTTCCAACAATCTCCCACCATACTGGGGATGATTTTTAATACAATCTTAGCAAAATCCTATTAAACTGTATTTTCCTTTCACATTATTGCTGATAATATTTGTACGGTAAAGTTTTCTCCTTTGTATAATTGGCTAGATCATCCTTCCAGAGTCATCTAGCATTGCTACAATATGGTGTTTGCAATAGGATAGTGAAATGTGGCAATAAACATAGGAATATAGCATCATGGAAGCAACCAGATTTCATAGAGGAAGAAGATGCTTCATTTCATGGCTATTAATATGAACAAGGCAAGCGTATTCTGGTTCTGCATTCAAAGGGAAAAGAACACCATTATTCACTTTGACTTTTCTTTGTCCCTTTGTGTTGCTGCTTATGTCATAGAATGGATTTTCTTTAAATATATTGTACAGAATACTTGTTTAATGGTTTATTTTAACAGACTAATTTAAATGCACAACGGATCATAGTGTGTTTTTAAGACACAATGTAGGAAGTGGAATAAATGCCTGCCACCTATATGATTATATTGTAACATCTTTTTCTGCTTATTTAGCAGATAAATTGATTAATTTCAGCATTGTTTTATATTGCCTTCTAACAGTGTGAATTTGAACAGTTTGTAAAGGGAGGCAGGGAGTAAAGTCCAGGTATTACCTGCCCACCCTAGGGGCACCCATCTATCCCAGTTCCTAGGGCTCAGGGCATAACCTCACACTCTAGGGCACACACCTTACCCTGTTCCTCAGGTTCAAGGTGTAACCCTGTTAATTTAGGCACCTACCCTTACCCTTCTGTGAGCTTAAGGTGTAACCTTACACTCTGTGGGTTTGCGGGGTCATTTACCCATGAAAGAGCCTTACACAATAATAGTCTTAACATCTATTTATTAACAATCACCAAAATGGAGTTGACATGCTTAAGCATACAATGTTCCCTGCTCCCAATAAGACAGACAAACTTTTCCCTGCTGGCCAGTCAGGATCAGGTCATCCAGAGGCTCCAACTTCTGCACAATATAGTTGACAGGGTGTTGAGGTCTGGCAGCTCTGATCTTGGGGCTGTGTCCTGGAGTTGGTGCCAAAGAACTTCCTTTTGGACTCCAGTTTATATAGTGAAACTAGATTCCTGCTTAGCTATACCTTAACCAATCATTTTACTAAAGTATCCCAGCCAATGGGAGCTGCAAAGCCAGCGCTCTGGGCAGCGGCAGCGTGTAGAGCTGTCTGGTCACGCCTCCACCTAGCAGCTGAGCGAGGGGGATGTTGCCACTTCCAGGGAGCCCCCAGGTAAGCACCGCTCAGAGCCTACCTCACCTCATCCCGTGTCCCAGCCCCTGCCTCCTTCCACACCCACTCTGCTGCAGGGGGGCGTGGTGGCCCAAGACTGCCCCAGCAGCTGCTTGAGCCGCCCCTGAGCCAGGTGCACTGACCGCTGCAGAAGTCATGGAAGTCACAGAAAGTCACGGAATCCCTTTTGATAACATGTTGTTTGTAGTCAATGAGCCCTTCACCATCCATGATCTTATTGCTGACAAGGCACTTCACCTGATCTACCTTGCAGCAATTTGTCTGACTGACATCGCAGGCCCGGTTCTCCATCTCTCTTCTCCCAAGGATACTCTAGTAACCACAGGTTTAGAACTATGAAATCCAAATCTGGAGGCAGGATAGCCATTCTGTTCTTGTACAGACTCAGCTATTGGAAAATCTCACCCTTTGGCTCTGTCATAAGGGAGAGTAGTGGTTTTCAAACTGTGGTCGTGACCCAGTACTGGGTCGTGGAATGTAAGGCACTCAGTCGTGGCAGCTCTGGTCAGCACTGCCGACCGGGCTATTAAAAGTCTCGGTGGCGGTGTGGCCCCGCTGTGGCAGGCTAATTCATACCTGTTCTGACACTGCACTGCGCCCTGGAAGCAGCCAGCAGCAGATCCGGCTCCTAGGCAGGGGCGCCACAGGGCTCCGCGCTGACCGTACCCCAAGCAGCAGCTCCACACTCCCATTGACCAGGAGCTGCACGGAGAGCTTGTGCACCTCTGCCTAGGAGCCAGACCTGCTAATGTATGGGTTTGAAGCTATTCATCTAAAATAACATTCTGACACTTATGTTATTAGGGCACACTAATTGCTTATAACAATGTGTATCTGCATTACTTTCACTTTGTTATAGGAATTTAAGATCAGTTAAGATGATTTAAATAAAATTGCTGCATCTTCATTTCTGTGGTTGTTCTTATTTAAATACTTACAATGTATATGAATGGAATTAACGTGGTGCTTTTTTGCATACTAACTGGTAATATCGAAATGTTGTTTAATGAGCTGACTGATAAAATCAGAGCTTGAAAAATCGCCTCAGGCACTTGCCCAAGGTACATAGGAAGCTTTTCCAGGCAATAGTTTTTAAAAGGAAGTTTAGATTTTGTAAGTTTCCAGTCCTCGTGGGAGCAAAGAAAATATTTTGCATAAGGAAGATTAACTGAGGATGTGCTGTCTTCCTTAGTCCACAGACTGACAACTCCAGTGCTTCTGCTGCTCAAAGCTTTCCTGGGATACTGCAAAGTGAAAATTTGAACAGTCTTGTCATTTTCACGGCCACTATTTAGAAAACTGTTTAGCATGGGGATCTGGTCTATTTCATTCTACTGCTGCTTGGGAAAGCTGTGAGCTATAGCAAAGATGGGTATTAGAGCTGTATTGGAGAGGGAACCTAAAACTGAAAGCTAGGTGATATTGTACAGTAGTGGAAATTATCTCTCTTGTAGCAACCGGAAAATGAGGGAAGGTTATAGTTGCATTTCTTCTGAACAGTGGGTCCCTATCTCCGTCTATAGCTAGTACATTAGTTCTCCGGCTACTAAGAGTCTGGTAAAATTTCCTATCCTATGAGAGAGTGGATGGGAGTAAGAGGAGAACAAATTGATTTAATAAGTTAGAAGTCTGTTGGAGGGGGCCTTTTGGGGAGTGTGATGATGCTGTTCTGGTGGGACCCAACTGAGTGCCAGTTCAGGACAAATCGCTTAAACCAGGGCAGTTACAGCCCAAGGCTGGGATTTTTCCACCTCTAAGGCAAACCAAGCCAGACCAAGAGGACTTTGATTTCAGCCCACTGGCTAACCACAAGTCACACAAGCAATTCCCTTAGACACTTCAGTTTCCCAATATCACCACCAGTGCCACTTGTCCTGGGGATGAATGATTATGAAAACCAACACCCCAATAAAGGAAAAAGGTTCTCTCAATCCCAAAGAATCAAGCCCCAGACCCAGGTAAATATACAAATCAGATCTTACCCACAAATCATGCTGTTGCCAATCCTTTAGAATCTAAAATCTGAAGGTTTATTCATAAAAGGAAAAAGATATAGATGAGAGCTAGAATTGGTTAAATGGAATCAATTACATACAGTAATGGCAAAGTTCTTAGTGCAGGCTTGTAGCAGTGATGGAGTAAACTGCAGGTTCAAATCAAGTCTCTGGAGTACATCCCCCGCTGGGATGAGTCATTCAGTCCTTTGTTCAGAGCTTCAGTTTGTAGCAAAGTCCCTCCAGAGGTAAGAAGCAGGATTGAAGACAAGACGGAGATGAGGCATCAGCCTTTTATAGTCTTTTCCAGGTGTAAGAACCTCTTTGTCCTTACTGTGGAAAATTACAGCAAAATGGAGTCTGGAGTCACATGGGCAAGTTCCTGCATACTTTGCTGAGTTACAAGGCGTATCTACATTTTCTCAATGTGTCAGTTGTATAGCTGATGGTCCTTAATGGGCCATCAAGCAGGCTAGGCAGAGCTAACACCAACTTGTCTGGGGTGTCTCCCAGAAGCATAGCATAAGTTTTGAAGTACAGAGAGTATTGAGCCAATATTCATAACTTCAACTGCAAAATGACACCTGCATACAGTTAGTATAATCATAACCAGCAACCCATAACCTGGTCTTAGACACCTTAAATGACCCCCTTTACATAAGATTTGGTGCCACTACAGGACCTTGGTTGCAACCATATTCTGTATGGTCCCAGATTATATCAATAATGCCACAGGAAGGGAGGAGAAAGAATGCAGAAAATATATGGGGTTAGGTAGAGCATACCGTGAACAGAAAGTGTGTATATGGAGGGATGGCAAACAGACATTGTTTGGGATGGGATTTCAGTGTGTATTTAGATGATTTGCTGAATTAAGGGCCTTTGCCATTAAATTGGGAGAGAGGGTTGCCTTTGGGGGGGTTTGATGGCACAGCTCTTTTTCCACCCTGGATAGTAGGCTCAGTCCTCAGGCATGAAATTAGTCTGTTTAGTGGAAAGAGGACAGAGAGTTTTGAATTCAGAATATTGGCATAGTACTTGTAGATCAGAAAAGTGTCAGTTAAAGTATCACTAACATTTTCAAGATATGGATGAAATTATATAGTTCATATTTTGGTTATAAATTATGAACAGTCAAGTGTTAGAAGGAGGCTGGCCAATGCACAGCGTTTGCGTTTTGAACTGTAATGGGATTTGCAATCTCATTTTGCATTTATATCGGCCCTACCTTCATAGATAAACTTTCACATGATGTATGTGAAATAATCAGGTCTGCAGCTATTAATATAAATAGCTGAGAGATACTGGATTAAAAAACACATAATCCACTAAGTGACCTTGAATTATAACCTTAGAAATAAAAGTAATAGTGGGTGTGTCTACACAGCAATTAAACACCATAACTGGTCCGAGTCACGAACATCTACGCTGCAATTTTACAAATCGCTTAATCCATGCAGCCTGAGCCCAATGAGCCCGAGTCAGCTGATACAGGCCACCTTCCAGTTTGTTTGCTGTGTAGACATACCCAGAATGTCTGTCCCCCACATTTGGATACTCACATAGGCATTTAAGTACATATGAGCATTCGTGTGTTTGTATGCAGAGTTGTACTGGTTTAACTAAAGGTGTGATTTTTACATCAATTGAGTGCAGCTTTGTGTGTAGACACTCTTTTATATTGGTTTAAACTTTTTTTTTTTGATTAGTTTAGCTTGAAGAGTACCCACACAGCTATTGGTATTGGTATTTTAAAAAGATTTAAGTTTAAATCTGTACAATTTCTGTGTGTATAGAAATCCTAAACATGGGATTTAGACATTCCCTGAACATGCTCTCATTTTGAACATGGACTCCCTACAACTGTATAATATATGTATTTATTAGCCTATAAAAGATCATAGGGATAAGCATTTTTTCGTTGGTATGGTGTAAAGTCCTGTTCTGGTATTTTTTTTTTGTTTTGTTTTGTTTTTGTGTCAAATTTACCAGGCACATGGACTGCTGGAATACTCTCTTTATGAGTGCTCTACTTTTGTAGAGATCATTTAGTGCAGTATGGCCAACCTGAGCCTGAGAAGGAGCCAGAATTTACCAATGTACATTGCCAAAGAGCCACAGTAATATGGCAGCAGCCCCCCATCAGCTTCCAGTGCCTCCCACCCACCAGCAGCTCCGTCGATCAGTGCCTCCTACTCTCTTCCTCCCTGCACCTCCCGATCAGCTGTTCTGTGGTGTGCAGGAGGCTCTGTGGGGGGAGGAGTGAGGGCATGGCAGGCTCGGGAGGGGGCAGGAAGGGATGAAGTGGGGGCAAGGCCTGTGGCAGAGCCGGGGGTTGAGCAGTGAGCACCCCCTCTTTTTCCGGTACATTGGAAAGTTGGCGCCTGTTGCTCCAGCCCTTGATTTGGTGCCTATACAAGGAGCTGCATATTAACTTCTGAAGAGCCGCATGTGGCTCCGGAGCCACAGGTTGGCCACCGCTAATTTAGTGCAATAAACAGTTAAACAGGCAAAGTATTAATGTCATTTACTTTCATCTTTTGCATACAGGGACATAAGATCTTAATTGACTTTTCTTTTTGTCTGACCCGGTGTTCAACACTTGCATGTATCAGTTCCCAAGCACTAATAAGCTTTCTAAGAAAATTAGCTTGATGGACAGATCGTGAAAAGTAGCAAGAGAAGCAAATGTCTCTGATTTCTCATATGTGCTTCAGGGGGGGAAAAAAAAACGTGTGTGTATTCTTTGAGATGGTGTTTTTCCTGCACTTCTCTCCCCGAAATACCATCGTGATATTTCCCTGATTGCCAAAAAGTGCAACCTTCTTAATGATGGCTTTCTGTCAATATGCTAAGAAATATTTTTCTTCTCTTTTATATCTGCAGGTAGAAGTGTCTTGACAACCAAGCAAGAAGGTGGATTAATTTTAAAACAATGCTTAAGCATCTGTAGAGATGATTTGTGGTTCAGTCCAGCTGGAGCTGACTGAATGAAGCTATGGGCTGTGCATCAGCCAAGCATGTTTCTACTGTTCAAAATGAAGAGGAAGTTCAGAAGGGGAAGAACTACCAGAATGGAGATGTATTTGGTGGTGAGTTTTTTGTGGGATCTTACCTTTCTTACACATCATTAATGTTTTTGAAATTCTAATTGGGAGTCTCACCCTTCTTATGAACTAAGAATGAAAAAGAAAGTTGAAATGAATCATGACAATACTGGTAGAGTTATCATTATCTAAGGGATAGTATCGGAAGAGTGTTGAAATTATGTTGTTGTTGTTCGGATCAGATGTGAAATCAGAGAGCTTATTGGAGATCTATGGAACATTCTGCTTCCAGTGATCTGAGGTATGGTATCTTCAGCTCCACACAATGTAGGGAAATTTAAGAGCAACCATTCACTTCAAATTCCCAAGTTATACATTTTATATTTCTATCAGGTGCCAAATGTAAAATTTGCTTTAAAACCCCTACTAAGTAAGCAAAATAAATCCCCCAATCCCCTCCATCCCTCTATAACAGGAGAAAAGTGTCAAACCCTGTCTTCTAATTTTACAGTACTTTCATATTCTGCTCTCTAGAAATGGGAAGTTATCAATAATATTAAAATAGCCTGTGAAGATTGGGGTGGTAGAGGAAGATTTTGAACATGGCATGGTAACACAAAGCTAATCTGTGTAGTTAGAAAGAAGACTGTTTTGAAATCAGAGTTTTGCCATGGTACTTAAATACTAATTATGGTAACGTTAACATTGTGATTTTTTTTGTCAGACTCTATTAGCATATATTTAACTATTTTTGTAATTGATGAGGAGTAGATTATGAAATGTGTTAAGAATGATTATAAAAAAATGTACACAATGTGAGGTTTCCAGGCCTGTCCAGATGTTATAAGGAAACTATTTTCTACTAAGAAGGTGATTTGGTATTGCTTATAAACTCCTTGGATTCAATATTCTTAAAATAGTTGCACTGCTATTTAGAATGCCAAGCTTCTCTTCTGTGGTGGTTGTTATAGCAATTATTTGTGCAGAATTAAGAATGCCATGCTGCAGTAGCAAAGCTATCACTGCTATTGAAGTAAGTAAGGAGGAGGAGCTTCACTTCAACCTGTCTGTTGAGGGTATGTTTATTCCCAGCAGCAGACACAAAGTAAAACTACCTCAAATTATATCTGTAATCTGAATTGAGGGTCTTAAAAAAATGTGAACCTCTATGATGAGGGTGTTTTGTTTTGGTTTTTTTTGTTCATGCTTTCCTTTACTATCTTGTAAGATGATACATTTGGAATTCTGATTTCAGTATTTGAACTTTTATGTAATACAGACTTTATGGATATTAAGAGCAAAATATCCTCTTTTGTTATGAAAGGAATGTTAAGACAGATGTTAACTGATATTTAAGCAGTAAGACTAGTCAGACAATGCATTTCTGGAAGATTTTTTTCATTGCATGCCTTTAGTACACGGTAACACAAGGTCATATACCATAACTTCAGTCACATGAGAACCTAAATTATGTTTAAAAGGTAAGAGGAATTTCAGGACACAAGGGATTGTAATAGGATGTAGAATCTTGCCACTTTATGTTAAGTATCAGAGGGGTAGCCGTGTTAGTCTGGATCTGTAAAAGCAGCAAAGAGTCTTGTGGCACCTTGTAGACTAACAGACGTTTTGGAGCATGAGCTTTCGTGGGTGAATACCCACTTCGTCAGATGCATGTAGTCACTTTATGTTGACACTTTGCCACTCTGGGATAGATATGAAACTACTGAAGATTATCACCATCAGAGGTTCAGGGGACTGTTTCAAATTTATTTCCCTTTCCATCTTCCTATAAAGAGTTTCCCATACCATCTTTGTTGTCAGTCTAGGCAGGCAGTCTATGATTTGGGGCCCCAATCCAGCAATCCATCCCTTCTCTCCAAAGCTCCTTCAAATACGTACTTAGGTCCCATTTAATTCAGTGGCACTTCAGCACATGCATAAATGCTTTGCTGGCTTGGGGCTGGAATGCACCTGTAGATGAAGCTATCCTCTTATTTTTAGAAGTTGGCCCTCCAGATTAGGTTTGAGACATTTTGGAATGGCAGTATGGGGAGGGAGCCTTGCCTTTTTGCTGTCCTTGTTGCATCTGTTCTGTGGGTCAACGGAACACATTGGTCTCCGGGTTTGGCAATGTGCTGCACTTCCGTGCGCATGGCATGTAAAATATGTCCTACACAATTTTTAATATAAAAAAGAGAGGGAGAAGTTTATACCTGAGCATAGGGTTTGTGCAACCTCATCATCAACCAGTCAGAATTCCCTAGATTTCTAAGTCTGTTTCATAATAGACTGAATGTCTTGCTTCACTCCTCTTTTCATGTTTTAAATTATACTGGGCAGTTGCATTGTGTAAGATGAATTGGATCTGACATTGCAAGGTTTTTTAAATTTCCTATTAAACATTTATGTTGTTAATCCAAAACAAAATTCCATCTGACACATCTGTAGAGTTATTCTTTCAGTAAAAGCAAAAAAAAAAAATACGTAAGCACAGTATCAGAGAGCTGTCAGAACCAATCCACTACAAACATAGAGATTAGCAATGCTAGATTTTATTGTAGGATGTCACTTAGGGCAATGAATCTTAAATGTAGCTTCAAGGGATGTTGGTGGTCCATGGTGTCGCAGCCACCACTGATTGCTAACGGTGCTTCATAGCACTCAAGAGAGCCGCAGCATTGCCAGTGCTCAGCCTCTCCCTCCTTCTGCCAGCAGCCGAAAAACTGCTGCATGTTCCCCTGTCAACAGCTGGGAGCCATAAAAGCAGCAGTACATCTGATCCAGCCAATAGCTATGAGCAGGGCATTTCTGCAGACCATTGGGAGCTAAGCTTATCTTCAGGATGAGCTAGGCAAAGTAAGACCAGGTTTGGATGGAGGAGAGAAACTGGGGAGCATGCATCTGAACTGGAACGAGACTCTGAGCCCTGGTCTACACTATGAGTTTAGGTCAAATTTAGCAGCATTAGATCGATTTAACCCTGCATCCGTCCACACGACAAAGCCATTATTTTCGACTTAAAGGGCGATTAAAATCTATTTCTGTACGAGAGGATTAGTGCTGAAATCGACCTTGCTGGGTCGAATTTGGGATAGTGTGGAGAGCGCTCTCAGCTCAAATGCACTGGCCAGGTAGATAGGAAAAGGCCCATGAACTTTTGAATCTCATTTCCTGTTTGCCCAGTGTGGCGATCTGCAGGTGAGTGCAGATCTCATCAGCAGAGGTGACCATGATGAAGTCCCAGAATCGCAAAAGAGACCGAATGAAAGGTACGAGATCTGATCGCTGTGTGGGGAGATGAATCTGTGCTATCAGAACTCCATTCAAAAAGACGAATTGCCCAAACATTTGAAAAAATCTCGAAGGGCATGAAGGACAGAGGCTATAACAGGGATCTGCAGCAGTGCCGTGTGAAACTTAAGGAGCTGAGGCAAGCCTACCAAAAAACCAGAGACACAAATGGCTGCTCCGGGTCAGAGCCCCAGACATGTCGCTTCTATGATGAGCTACATGCCATTCTTGGTAGTGCCGCCACCACTACCCCACCGCTGTGCTTCGACTCCGTCAGTGGAGTAGTACGCAACAGGGCTGCGGGTTTTGGGGACAAGGAAGATGAGGACGAGGAAGTTGAAGACAGTTCACAGCAAGGAAACGGAGAAACCGTTTTCTCCAACAACCAGGAACTGTTTCTTACCCTGGACCTGGAGTCAGTACCTCCTGAACCCAACCAAGGCAGACTTCTGGACCCTGAAGGCAGAGAAGGGACCTCTGGTGAGTGTACCTTTTGTAAATATTATACATGGTTTAAAAGCAATCGTGTTTAATGATTAATTTGCCCTGGCATTTGCGGCCAGTATAGCTACTGGAAAAGTCTGTTAAAGTGTCTGGGGATGGAGCTGGAATCCTCCAGGGACATCTCCATAAAGCTCTCTTGAATCTACTCCCAAAGCCTTTGCAAAAGGTTTCTGGGGAGGGCAGCCTTATTCGATCCTCCATGGTAGGACACTTTACCATGCCAGGCTAGTAGCACGTAGTCTGGAATCATTGGTTGAAATAGGGTGGTTTTATTAAGGGGACATTCAGAGGTGCCTGTTCTTGCTCGGCTGTTTGCCTGTGGCTTAACAGAAATGTTCCACACTGTTAGGCAAGCGGTGGGGGGAGGGGTGAAGTGATCATCCCAGAGAATTGGGTGGGTGGGTGGGGTTGGGAGGAGTTAGTTGGGTTTGTGCTGCACAATAACCCGAAAACTGCATCCCCTCCTCCTTTTAAATGGCCAACCCATTTTAAATGGCCAACCCAACGGCTGCTTGGTACGGGAAATGAGGGTGCTGCTGTTTGAAACCATTCCCATTGTTATGAAGGTTAAAGAAACCAGGCCTGTGTCTTACCATGGCTGCCTACAAGCCAAATTCTGTTGCCCGGCCCTGCGTGAAAGATCTCTCACACCAAACCGGCATACCCTCAATAAGAGGCAAAATGCGACCTTGTACCGAAAGCACATGTGCTATGTAATGTTAACAGCAAGGTTTACCATGAAAGATTCTACCCATTGTTGTCTAAAATGTGTCTTTTTAACTACCACTCTCCCCTTTTTTCCCTCCACCAGCTGCAAATGTTTCAACACTCACACTATCTTCTCCTTCTCAGAGGCTAGCGAAGATTAGAAGGCGAAAAAAATGCACTCGCGATGAAATGTTCTCTGAGCTCATGCAGTCCTCCCACACTGAAAGAGCCCAGCAGAATGCGTGGAGGCAAACAATGTCAGAGTCCAGGAAAGCACAATATGAATGCGAGGACAGGTGGCGGGCTGAAGATAATAAGTGGCAGGCTGAAGACTGTCGATAGGTGCCGTCAGCTTGGTGACAGAAGGCAAGAGGCAATGCTGAGACTACTGGAGGAACAAACTGATATGCTCCAGCGTATGGTTGAGGTTCAGGAAAGGCAGCTTGAGCACAGACTGCCGCTACAGCCCCTGTGTAACCAACTGCCCTCCTCCCAAGTTCCATAGCCTCCTCACCCAGACACCCAAGAACGCGGTGGGGGGGCCTTCCGGTCACCCAACCACTCCTCCCTAGAGGACTGCCCAAGCTACAGAAAGCTTGCATCAATGTTTTAAAGTGCAGTGTGGGTTGTCCTTCCCTCCTCCCCCACCCTTCCTGGGCTGCCTTGGCAGTTATCCCCCTATTTGTGTGATGAATTAATAAAGAATGCACGAATGTGAAGCAACAATGACTTTATTGCTTCTGCAAGTGGTGATTGAAGTGGGGAGGGGAGGATGGCTAGCTTACAGGGAAGTAGAGTGAACCAAGGGGGCGGGGATCATCAAGGAGAAACAAACAGAACTTTCACACCGTAGCCCCCTGACCAGTCATGAAACTGGTTTTCAAAGCTGTTCTGATGCGCACCGCGCCCTCCTGTACTCTGCTAACCGCCCTGGTCTCTGGCTGTGCGTAATCAGCTGCCAGGCAATTTGCCTCAACCTCCCACCCCGCCATAAACGTCTCCCCCTTACTCACATATATTGTGGAGTGCACAGCAAGTGGTAATAACAATGGGAATATTGGTTTAGCTGAGGACTAGCCAAGTCAGTAAACTGTGCCAGCGCACTTTTAAACTTCTAAATGTACATTCTTCCACCATTCTGCACTTGTTCAGCCTATAGTTGAACAGCTCCTGACTACTGTTCAGGCTGCCTGTGTATGGCTTCATGAGCCATGGCATTAAGGGGTAGGGTGGGTCCCCAAGGATTACTATAGGCATTTCAACATCCCCAATGGTTATTTTCTGGTCTGGGAAGAAAATCCCTTCCCGAAGCTTTTGAAACAGACCAGAGTTCCTGAAAATGTGAGCGTCATGTACCTTTCCCAGCCATCCCACGTTGATATTGGTGAAACGTCCCTTGTGATCCACCAGTGCTTGCAGCATCATTGAAAAGTACCCTTTTCGGTTTATATACTCGCTGGCTTGGTGCTCCGGTGCCAAGATAGGGATATGGGTTCCGTCTATTGCCCCACCATAGTTAGGGAATCCCATTGCAACAAAGCCATCCACTATGACCTGCACATTTCCCAGAGTCACTACCCTTGATATCACCAGCTCTTTGATTGTGTTGGCTACTTGGATCACAGCAACCCCCACAGAATAGCAGGAAGGAAGGCTGATGCTATGGTGGCAGCATTGATTCTATACAAAGAGAAACCACAGAGATGCAAATGTATTTTTAATTAGTGTTGCCCAAATCTGTAGTCATATCGGAGACTAATCTGTTACAAAAAGATGTATTCAAAAACAGACAGTGGGCCTTGTAGTTGCAAGAAGTCCACATCTACCTTGTTTAATTCTAACTGTGTTAATCAGGTCATATAGAAAAATGTTCTGGCCAGATTTATGAAAGGCCAGGATACTTTTATGACGGCTAATAGCATTTGTAGCTATGCAAAATAAATTAAGGTAATCAAATCTATTTGGGGGGAGATTTGGTTATGTACAACATTGCACAGTTGCCTCTAAGTGCGTTGTTGTTTCACTTTCTTCCAAAGCATCAGGTTTTGCTATTGCCAAAGCTGAGGTGTGAAACTGAATAGACCAACTGTCAGATCTGGTTTAATGAATCCTATAGTATGTGTTTTTGAGCAAGAATTCCCATCTGCTCTATACATACATCATAAATTACAGGGTGAGATGAAGAATAATAAAAATTGCACCCTTGAATTAGTTAAAGACAGCTTTTTCCTGCACAGCTTTTGTCTATTAAAGTTCAAATTACTTCTTGAAGCCAGAATTTTGTGTTTGTGCTTACACACATCACTAATGCAAATTTAGGGAAATGCTATATTTTTTGCTGCTGGGATGTCTGAGGAATATTCTCTGGGGGGAGAGGATTTTGAATTTCATTCTGCTGGATATTCCTACAAGTTATTCTAGGATACACTTACCTACCTCGCAGAGGGGTTCTGAGGATTAGATTGTCAGCACTGGCACAGTGCCTTGAAGATGTAAAAAGCTATATATAAGCTCTAAATACAAAGTTCCCTAGGTTTAAAAAGTTTGCTTGCTCAGATCCCTCAGTCATATTCCTTCCTTTTAGGTGCCTTTGGTTTTTTTATTATTATTTGTATGTTGTATTCCTTCCTCGGACAGATGAAAGAAGGAGAAATTTGAGAAATCTGTCCCGGATAACAAGCTGTGCTTGATTTCCATTTCAGCTTCTCTGATAGATGCTCCTGAGAGAACTTGAACGGTCATGTTAGGTGGTGATGAGGAAGACGGGCCTAACTCATTGTTAGTGCTATTCTTCTCTTGGTGTTGAGTCTAATTTGAATGCACGGGATGTGCAATATTTTGCCCCCTCATTGCTCAGCTGGACTCTGGAAAGCAGGTGACTTCCCCCTAAGACTTTCTTCGTAGAGTAGAGTCCTCTGACTGAGGCCCAGTAGTAAGTGCCTTCAATGTTCAGAGCTTGTAGGGTACAATCAGTATGACTGTTTTTACAAAAAATTGTGATGCTGAGCAACCAAGGAGAGGCAGTACAATCTTTCACTTGGCTGTAGCCTGCTCAGCTTTACTTAACTCAACCTGCTTGGTTTAGCCTTAGAGAATTTTTAGAGGGGTTTTGAGCCTTGTCAGCATTGGAGTAATTTGGTGATGCAAACCCATCCCACACTCACAATGCAATGTCTGTCCACAAATGAAAATGCTGGCAACAGTGCATAACATTTTCACTGCTGTTCTGGTTGCTCTTGCTCTGACCTCTGTACTGAGAATTTTTAGCAATTCTACTTTTGGTCTAGCACTAGTACAGCCCCGCCAATTACAACCAGGGAAACACTAGAATAAACTGGGCAAAGCTGTTATCCCCACTATGCCATCTAATCCATAATGCTTTGGAAAAAGGTATGTGCCAGTCTAGACTGGTACCTTAACTATTGCTAGCATTAAGCACTTTGAGATCTGCAGATGGAAAACATTATATCAGAGCTAAGGCCTGGTCTACACTATGCTTTTAAACTGATTTTAGCACTATTAAACCGATTTAACGCTGCACCCGTCCACACGAGGCCCTTTATATCGATATAAAGGGCTCTTTAAACTGGTTTCTGTACTCCTCCCTGACAAGAGGAGTAGCGCTGAAATCGGTATTACCATATTGGATTAGAGTTAGTGTGGCCACAAATCGACGGTATTGGCCTCCGGGCTGTATCCCACAGTGCACCATTGTGACTGCTCTGGACAGCAATCCGAACTCGGATGCACTGGCCAGATAAACAGGAAAAGCCCCGCGAACTTTTGAATTTCATTTCCTGTTTGCCCAGCGTGGAGCTCTGATCAGCATGGGTGGCGATGCATTCCCAAATCCAAAAAGAGCTCCAGCGTGGGCCGTACGGGAGATACTGGACCTGATCGCTGTATGGGGAGACAAATCTGTTATATCACTGCTCCGTTACAGAAGACGAAATGACAAAGCATTTGAAAAAATCTCCAGGCTATGATAGACAGAGGCCACAGCACAGTGCTGTGTGACAAGCGTAATGGAAAGCCAAAGAATCAAATGGACGCTCATGGAGGGTCAAACACATGGTCCGGGGTGTTTCGGGGTATATGTCATCAATTTACACCCCCCCCACCGTGAAAGAAAAGGGTAAAAAATCGTTTCTTGACTTTTTTATATGTCATCCTATGTCTACTGCATGCTGCTGGTAGACGCGGTGCTGCGGCAATGAATAGCAGCATCCTCTCCCCTCCCCGGTGGCAGACGGTACAATATGACTGCTATCCATCATCATCATCAGCAGCTTACGAGTGCTCCTGGCTGGCCTCAGGTGAGGTTGGCTGGGGGGCGCCTGGATAAAAATAGGAATGACTTCCAGTCATTCCCAGTAGGTGGTACAGAACGGCTGGTAATAGTCCTCATCATAGCAACCGGAGGCTGAGTTCCATCAGCCCCCCCCATGTCTAAAGAAAAGATTCTGTACTGCCTGGACTATCATAGCAGCGGGATGCTGGGCTCCTCTTCCCCCCCCCCACAGTTTCATGTCCTGCCTGGACTATCATAGCAGCTGGAGGCTGCCTCCTCTTCATTTTATCTCACTAAAAAGTCAGTGTTTCTTATTCCTGCATTCTTTATTACTTCATCACACAAATGAGGGGACCTTGCAACAGTAACCCAGGAGGGTTGGGGGAGGAGGGAAGCAACGGTTGGGGTTGTTGCAGGGGCACCCCCTAGAATGGCATGCAGCTCATCATTTCTGCGGGATCTGACATGGAGTGGCTGTGCTCTCTGGTACACTGGTTCTCTAGTACACTTGCCCCATATTCTAGGCAGAACTGGCTCTATTTTTAGATACAACATAAAGGAGGGAATGACCCGGGGAGATCATTCCCATTTTTGTCTTTGCGCCCCTAGCCGACCTCAGCACAGGTCAGCCAAGAGCACCCATTACAGTAGCAGATGGTACAGAACGACTGATAACCGTCATCTCATCGCCAATTTACAATGGCACAGCAGACGGTACAGAACAACTGGTAACAGTCTCTGCTACCTTGCAAAGGCAAATGAATGGTGCTGTGTAGCGCTGCAGTACCACCTCTGTCAGCGGCATCCAGTACACCTACGGTAACAGTGAAAAAAGGCAAAACAGGCTCCATGGTTGCCATGCTATGGCATCTGCCAGGGCAATCCAGGGAAAAAGGGCGCGAAATGATTGTCTGCCATTGCTTTCATGGAGGAAGGAATGAATGATGACATTTACCCAATTTCACCCGCGACACTGTTTTTGCACCATCATGCATTGGGATCTCAACCCAGAATTCCAATGGGCGGGAGCGACTGTGGGAACTATGGGATAGCTACGGGATAGCTACCCCCAGAGCAACGCTCCAGAAATCGACGCTAGCCTCGGTACATGGACGCACACCACCGAATTATTGTGCTTTGTGTTGCCGCGTGCATTCGACTTTATACAATCTGTTTTACAAAACCGGTTTATGTAAAATCAGAATAATCCTGTAGTGTAGATGTACCCTAAGTGTTCTTGTTGTTGTAACTAAAACTGGGTAGGTATCAGTGGTTGGAGTGCTAATGTAAACAGGTGTCATTGGTTGCTAGTGTGCTAACTAAACTTGCTCAGAGCAGGTTTAGATAAAAGTGGTGGTTTAAAACCACCTGGATGCTCCTCACTAACTCTATTATCAGTGGTAATTAGGGCTATTGATTATTAATCATAGTTAACTCACACGATTAACTCAAAAAATTAACTGCGATTAATTGCAGTTTTAATCGCACTGTTAAACAACAAAATACCAATTGAAATTTATTAAATATTTTGGATGTTTTTCTACGTTTTCAAATATATTGATTTAAATTACAACACAGAATACAAAGTGTATAATGCTCACTTTACATTATTTTTATTACAAATATTTGCACTGTAAAAATGATAAACTAAAGAAATAATTTTTCAATTTACCTTATACAAGTACTATAATGCAATCTCTTTATCGTGAAAATGCAACTTACGAATGTAGATTTTTTTTGTTATATAACTGAACTCAAAAACAAAATAATGTAAAACTTTAGAGCCTACAAGTCCACTCAAGCCTACTTCTTGTTCAGCCAATGGCTAAGACAAACAAGTTTGTTTACATTTATGGGAGATACTGCTCCTGACTTCTTATTTACATTGTCATCTGATAGTGAGAACAGGAGTCACATGGCACTTCTGTAGCTGACATTGTAAGATATTTACGTGCCAGATGTGCTAAACATTTGTATGCCCGTTTGTGCTTGAGCCACCATTCCAGAAGACATGCTTCCATGCTGAAGATGCTTGTTAAAAAAATAATGCATTAATTTTTAACTGAACACCTTGGGGGAGAATAGTATGTCTCCTGCTCTGTTTTACCCGCATTCTGACCCAGCACATGTTCTTCATTTTAAGAAGACTTTCACTTCAGATTTGACAAAAGGCAAGGAAGGTACCAATGTGAGATTTCTAAAGATAGCTACAGCACTCGACCCAAGGTTTAGGAATCTGAAGTGCCTTCCAAAATCTGAGAGAGATGAGGTGTGGAGCATGATTTCAAAAGTCTTAAAAGAGCAGCACTCTGATGCGTAAACTAGAGATCCCGAGCCACCAAAAAAGAAAACCAACCTTCTGCTGAGTGATAAAAATCAATGATTTGAAAAAAATGGATTTTTTAAATTAAATCAGATTTTTTGATAAAATGTGTTTTTCAAGGGAAAAACCTATTTAAAGATAGTTTTAATTAAGATACATTTTAGCTCATTATATTCTCATCATGGAATAGGGATTATAAATACTAATTCTGTAGTATGAGAATATATTAATGGAATATTTAAGAAAAGGTTTGTAAATGAGTTTCAATAGTTCATGGATTAGGGACCCAATTTTATGGAGTTCCAGTGACTTCTGTATAGATTATTTAGGTTAATCTTTCTATCTAACCAATGGGACTTAGTGCTCAGTCTAGAAGATATCATCAGAGATGCTCAGTTTTGCAGTTCTCAAACTGTGGATTTGTGTGTCCAGAGATAACATGCTTGTTAACGGAAGTCTGGAGATAAATGTGAGAAGGGAGGGACAGGCAACAGAAACAAAAGTGAAACTGTTTGAGCAACATATACCAGAAGTCTTTAGGTCTTTCTGAGTGTAGCCTTCATTGATTTGAGATCTACTGTACCTTCTCTCACTAGAAGGGAGAACCTATAATGGCAGCAGGCTGTAAAAGAGACCCAGTTTGGGAATATTTTAATGAAGTTCCTATACCTGTAGATAAGACAGGCATGCATGCAAAATGCAAACAGTGCAGCAAAGAAAAACTTGAATGCTTAACTAAATTCAAAAATTCATATGCTTGTTTTGTTAAAATATTATGTTTGCTGTTGAAGAAAAAAGTCCAGAATACATAATATTGTTTTAGTTAAATAAAATAATGTAAATGTCTGTCTGGTGATGTTCTCCTAATACAGCATGGCAAGAAAATCCTCCAAATATTAATGATTATCCTGTTGAATTGGAGATAGTTCATTCCCAATGACTTCATAAATATCTGCTTCAATTACCTTTGGTAAATGAAATAACTAAACAATCATTCATTTTCTGATATAGCTGTAAAACTAATCTAAAAAGTTTTCAAAATAAATCACTTAAAAAATGTATAGTGTGTACTGAGATAGACCTAGGCCAGTTGGAGACAGCAGAGTAGTAGAGGGGAGATATACTGGCCACTGGATAAGCAGTTTTCTGTTCCTTGAGTGACCAGAGCAGGGGCTGCTCCAGGCTAATGAGAACACTCTACTCCAATTAACCTGCTAAGAGTCAGGTGAGGCTGTTAAGCACCTGATGCTATAAAAGCACTCACTCCAGTCAGGCCAGAGGAGAGGAAATGTGTGCGAGGAACTGGGAGCAAGAGGCATGTAAAAAGCTGAGAGTGAGTAGGCATACTGCTGGAGAACTGAGAAGTATAAGTGTTATCAGACATCAGGATCCGGTGGTGAGGACAAAGAAAGTGTTGGGAGGAAGCCATGGGGAAGTAGCCCAGGGATTTGTAGCTGTCACGCAGCTGTTCCAGGAGGCACTCTAGACAGCTGCAGTCCACAGGGCCCTGTGCTGGAACCCAGAGTAGAGGGCGGGCCTGGATTCCCCCCCAAACCTCCCAACTCTATCAAACACAGGAGAAATTGACCTGGACTGTGGCTTCTACCAGAGGGGAAGGTCTCTAGGCTGTTTTCTGACCCACATGGTGAATTTCTGAGACTAGCAAATCCACCAATAAGCGCAGGACCCACCAAGGTAAAGGAGGAACTTTGTCACAGTACCTTCTAAAAATGAAACCTAATTCTATCTCTGAGTTGTGAAGAATGTGTTAAGGTTACAACAGCCAGGAAGAATGTACTTTTATGTAGAAATCCATGATTAAATTGAGTCTTCCCTGACTAGTGATTTAAATCAATTTAAATCAAATCCACCCAGCATCTGACTCAGGCAATGAAAGTGAACATGCATCAGTCTGCACTGCTTTGGATCATATCAAGCAGAACCTGTCATCAGCATGGACATGTGTCCTCCGGAATGGTGGTTGAAGATGAAGGGACATTTGAATCTTTAGCGCATCTGGCATGTAAGTATCCTGTGACGCCGGCTACAACAGTGCCATGCGAATGCCTGTTCTCACTTTCAGGTAACATTGTAAACAAGAAGCAGGCAGCATTATCTTCTGCAAATGTAAACAAACTTATTTGTCTGAATGACTGGCTCAACAGGAAGTAGGACTGAGTGGACTTTATGAGCTCTAAAGTTTTTACATTATTTTATTTTTGAATGTAGTTTTTTTTTGTACATAATTCTACATATGTAAGTTCAACTTTCATGATAAAGAGATTGGAATTGTAAGAAGTGAATTGAAAAATACGATTTCTTTTGCTTTTTACAGCACAAATCTTTGTAATAAAAATAAATATAAAGTGAGCATTGTACTCTGTTCTGTTTTGTAATTTAAATCAATATATTTGAAAATGTAGAAAACATCAAAAATATTTAAATGGTATTCTATTATTTAGCAGTACTATTAATCACAATTAATTTTTTTAATTGCTGTAACAAGGGCGAGGTGAGTGAGGCACTTGCCTTGGGCGTGCAAAGCTGAGGGGCACAGAAAAAGATAAATTAAGTTAAATTCTTATTATTTTATGAAAAATTATAATCATAATATGCGCATTGCATCATGACAAATGTACAGTGTAAATGGAAAATAAATAGAATACATCATACAGTAATTATAAAGCATTGGTTTTGAAACTGGGGGTCGCGACCCAGTTATGTGGGGGGTAGCGAGCCCTTACCCCGGCACATGACTGCAAGTAGCGAGCCCCGACCCCTGCGCCAGGCTGTGAGCCCTGATTACGACTCATGGCTGCGAGCCCTGACCCTGACCTTTGTTCGGAGCTGCGGGCTATGAGCCCTGACTGCTGTGCCGGGCTGTGAGCTCCAACCTCGACAGGAACATGCGACTGCAAGCCCCAACCCTGAACCCCGCGCTGGCTGTGAGCCCCGACCCCCACAGTTCATGATGCACTATGATGCACACCTTATATGTATTAGTTGATTTTTGTATGCGGGATCTTATGATTTAAAATAAACAAACATTCTATTATCATTATTCTTATTTACATATTTTTCTTTTTTTTACGAAGTAACTACTATGAAATTGTATGGAGGGGGGAGGGCACAATTTTATATTCTTCCTCGGACGCAAAAATAGCTAGTTACAGTTCTGCTGCTTGAGAACCCTAGTGGTGGTAATAGTGGGAAATTTAAGGTGTGGTGGACATGCAATATAGGCACAGCGCAGGGCAATAAGGTTCCCGGCAGCAATTGATAGAGAAGAGCTGTAACAAGATTGAATTTAAAAAACACATCCACCCTGCCTGGTTACAATTAAAAATAGATGCTTGCTGCGGTTGAGGACTTCTCTGCCTAAAGCAGAGGCAGAGGAACTGCATGCCGATTTCTGGGTTGAAGGACTGGCAGATACCCAAATTTTGCTGGTCCCAGAACTATAAATGGAGAACTGCTTCAAGCTTTTGTTTTGGGATGAGTTTAAACCCACGGCGAAGGCTTAATTAATGCGTAAAGAGAAAGTAATAAAATTCAAACTGTTTACACTTAGGGCATCAGGAAAATAATTCTGTTCCCCTGGCATAACTTCTGTTGGCATGACTAGGTGTTTTCCTGTACTCTGTCCAATCAGGATGCAGGAATTTCCTTGTCAGGCCCCACCCCCTGCTGAGCTCTGTGCAGGCAAAGTCCCCAGTTTCCTCTTACCTCCCATGAGCAAACAGCTGCTACCTCAGCTGAGATGCCTTATTGCTCTTTAGGCTGGAGAAGCAGGCAAAGAAGCCATCCAGAAACAACAAGCTCTAGCCCTTTGTTGTGTACCTGTATGCATACAGTGCACCACATTCCCATCTGCGCAGATCCCCTTTTCACCCTCAGTAGGTGACTGTGGATTGATCAGGAGCAGAGGGAAATCAGACCTTTCTGAGGGAGCAGGAGGTCTCTTTTTTTAGGCTCCCTCCTCACCCTCAGCAGAAAGAAGAAGAAAAGGAAAACAGTTTCCAGGAATAAGATGTCTGGATGTTTTTGCATCTCATTCAGTGTAAATCAAGCCCCACTTCTAGGAGAGACACATCTACAGGCCATTGCCTGGATCATCCAGATTTACCCAGCTTTCCTCTGTCCCCCTTCATCACAATTTTCCAATAATTTCCCATGTTTACCTCATGGTAGATGGTCATTTCTCAAGATAATGTGGTTACTAGTTAGGCCCACCACCTTCTTGTGACATTTTAAAATGTTCCAGACATCATAAAATCATTGCAAGTTAAGATTCCTCTTAAGTGCCTTATTTTAAGCATCTTATCCTCCAGTGTATATCTGTAGACCATGTTCGGTACAAATCTGTTTGACTAAGCTGGCTTCTGGAAGGATCAAAGCACACGTGACTGAGTCCTAGACCTTACAAATATATAGGAAAGCAGGTTTCAACAGAACTTGAAGACAGGAGCTGTTTTTTTGTACTGACAGAGGGCTACGATACAGTGTGGCACACTCATCTTCTGGTAAAACTGTCAAGAGCTTTCCCCGCGTGGGTGGTGGACATTGTTGAAATTCTACTTCATGACAGTGGTTTTCGCATACATATGAGAAACAGAACAAGCTAATGGAGAAGACAGTTCAGCGGCTTGCCTGAGACTTTGTGCTTATGTCCACCCTGTTCAATCTGTACACAAATGACCTGCCACTAACTCAGTCATGCAAGTTTATCTATGTCAGGGCTCAGCAACCTTTCAGAAGCATTGTGCCGAGTCTTCATTTATTCACTCTAATTTAAGGTTTTGCATGCCAGTAATACATTTTAATGGTTTTAGAGGGTCTCCTTCTATAAGTCTATAATATATAACTAAACTATTGTTGTATGTAAAGTAAATAAGGTTCAAGAAGCTTCATTTAAAATAAAATTAAAATGCAGAGCCCCCTGGACTGGTGGTCAGGACCTGGCCAATGTGAGTGCCACTGAAAATCAGCTTACGTGTCACTTTTGGCACATGTGCCATAGATTGCCTACCCCTGATCTATGTAAATGACATCTGCTGTGGTACCCAGTCACGCTCTTTCACCAAATTGGAGAACATCTTGAATGCCAACCTGGCCAAGATGGCAGCCTGGTGTAGCGGTTGGTGCCTCCAACCAAGTATGACTAAGATAGTTTTGAGCGTCTTCCACTCCACAATACAAGTGCTAAATGTAAGTTAGGTGTCCTCCTCAATGGAAAATGAGTGAAACACAAGGCAACACTGGTCTACCTTGGTGTCACACTGGACCACTCTTTGACTTTCCATCACCTTTTAAAAAAGGCTGATACCAAAGTCAGGGCCAGGAATAATCTAACCAGCAAATTAGTCAGTTTGACATAGGGCACAAGTGCACAGACACCGCACACTGGATCTGGCACTGTTACTCTGCAGCAGAATACTGTGCCCCTGTGTGGTGTCATTCATCTCACACTAAATTGGTTGACGTCGAATTGAACTTGACTATTGTATCATCACAGCCACCCTGCACTCCACTCCTGCCCATGGCTACCAGTTCTGAGCGGCATAGCCTCTCCACACATTCATCGCAGAGAGTCTGCAGCCAGACTGGTGGAAAAGCTGTGTGCCAATCAAGATGTCCCACTGTACATGGACATTTTCAGTCACCCCAGAGGATGACTTACATCAAGGCATCCATTGTGGTTTCAACTGCCAGTTCAGAATCTGTCAGCAGCAAGCTTGTGGCGCAATGATTGGTTGGCTAAAGATGTTTGGGATGGTTTCCTCATCGCTGATCCGACCGTTCAACCTCTGGGATTTGACCTGCCATATCATCTTTGGGCTCCACTGAACAGGTTCCCACTGGCCAACGAATGTGTGCCGCCAACCTCTACACATGGGGTCTGCGCGACAACCCACTTCGTCAATGTGGTCTCCATCTGTCAATGGTTCTTGTTAAGTGTCAGCTGACTAGATTTCAAAGTAGCCTTAGGGCCCTTCATTCTGCTGATGAAGCTGCTGTCAGGTGGCTCAGGAAGCAATGCAAACGCTAGAAGTGCCTTATTAACCCCCATGCTGTTCAACTTTTGAAGCTGTTTTATATTACACAGAGAAACTGAACTGCAAGGTTTACTGTGCACTTGCATCACAGTTTTCGAAGGATTAGATGAAACCAAGAAAGCAAACCAGAATTTCTGTGTTTGTTTTAGAGAAACTTCAATGCACAGAACTAAGGAATCAATTTCCCTTAAGCTAAGCCTGTTCCTTAGGTCTCATTGATTTCTACAAACAAGGTGGATTTAACCAGTATTTTTTCCCTGGCTGTGTGTATACAAAATTTCTGATAGGAACATCTATATAAGGTTTTGTTGTAGTGCCCATTGCTGTATTATTTAAGCATTAAGGTCATATAAGATAATCATACACAGAACTCAAAAAGATATGATGGATTTTTCTTAAAATATAAAAATGAATGAATAAAGGTGCCTCTCTAGGCAGAGAGAAATATACAGAGTTCAGCCCATAGGAATTTTGCTTGATAAACTGAAAAAGAGGGTCATTATGGAATTTACATCTTATGCTTAACTACGGCAGTTCCTCCTGCTCCTGCTGCAATATATATAATTGAAATAATTGAGTTAACAAGGCAATCAAACAGATGTTCTAGAAAAGACTGAGTATAATATGATTATGCCTTGCTGGACTCTTAACGATTTTAAAATCCCTCTGTTAAGGATAGTAACAATAAATCTTCCTTTATTCAACATTTAATTTCAAAGCTTATTGTCAGTGCTATACATAAGTACTATAATAATGTAAATAGCAACAACAAGCAAAATGGTATAGTGGAGGCTTGAACGTTGTCATGTTCAACATATTGTTTCGTTGTGTAACATCTGTCATAAATGTAATTTTTTCATAGAAGAAATTATGTTAATCTTGGGAGCCTATAGACATACTAGAGTTATCAAACCATTTAGTATGTGTAATAAATAACCATGTTTATTACAGAAAGAACAAAGGAAATGGTTTTAGTTTCAGTCTATTAATCTGTCTAATTTTGGTGTTTACATCAAGCTCTTATCTATGCTACCTAGGCACCTACAATATTAATATTTTTAATCAAATGTGAAAATTTGTGCTGCAACATATATGATGCAATTTCTTTTTTAAAATATCAACTCAGGTTATTAAAGCAGTCACAGTAAAATTCAGCACAAAGCTAATTTCTTAACAAAGTTCTCTCATTTAGAACAATTGCGAGAGTACTAGAACTGGAAATCTTTATAGTTATGCTTATAGCTTGTATTTCTGTCAATCTTATATCATCCTCATTAACGTAGTATCCCAGTGCTTCACAGTTTCTGGTGTATTCATTTTCACAACACCCCTGAGAGGTAGGACAGCATTTGTTTTGCAGAGGACAGCTGAGGCCCAGTGAGGTAAAATGACTTGCCCAAGATAACACATGCAGTCTTTAGTGGAGCAGGGAATTGTATGTGGATCTCCCATATTCCACACTAGCACCCTAACCAGTGGCCTATCCTTCCTCTCTTCTTTTCTTAGCATTTTTCTCTGTGTTCATCATCTTTACCCTGAACCTTTGTAATGCTGTCTGCAACTCCTGCAGAAAAACCTAGCATTTCCCCCTCTCCAAATATTGACCTGATTCCATGGTTCCAAACAGTTTGGTACAAATCCGATTGATTTTTATTAACAAAATTACCAAATATCTCCCCACAATAGGAGGAGCTCACTTTAACCATCAAGTGAAGTCAGTTCAGATTAACCATCAAAAACAATTCTGCTGATTTGAGACTTTGGTTCAACTAGAGCAGCCGCAAAGAAATATTTATTTGGGTCTTGCTCAACCAAGACATAGAAATGAATATAAATAAATCTTTTGGATGCAAGTAGTAGGCCCTCTCATGGGACTTTCAAAACCAGGATTCCAACCTTCTTCCCTCACACTCCATTTGTTGAAAGTCATCTGTAAACCAAGCTGTTTGCTCTCCTCTCCATCTCAAATGTAGCACCAGGAGCACATGGCTGTTTCATTTTGGAGTCTTCTCTGCATCCAGAGATTACTTCATTTCCTCTTATCTTTGGCCAGTATAGTAGAACCACAGAGATAAGAACACCAGAGTTATGAACTAACCAGTCAACCACACACCTCAGTTGGAACCAGAAGTATGCAATCAGGCAGCAGCAGAGACAAAAAAACCCTAAACAAAATATAGTACAGTAAATGTAAACTACTTACTTAAAAAATAGAGGGAAAGCAGCATTTTTCTTCTGTATAGTAAAGTTTCAAAGTTGTATTAAGTCAATGTTCAGTTGTAAACTTCTGAAAGAACAACCATAATGTTTTGTTCAGAGTTATGAACAACCTCCATTCCCGAGGAATTTGTAATTCTGAGGTTCTACTGTATTTAGCAGAGCACTTAATCCTATACTTAGGTCCCATTGGAGAGGTTGAGAGGTTCTTTGCAAGGAGGCAAGTGTGTTGCTGGGTGAAACTGAAATATATTGGTAACTTTGTGGGAGGAGATTGTACAGCACCTTCTGACATTAATGACAGGCTTTAAAATCCCTCACTTTTCATGAGCACTAAATCATAAAATTTTATGATCACACAATAAAATGTGGGGAGGGGAACCACGAGTCAAAACAGGGAAAATCTAGAAGAATGATACGGCGCTGTGCTCTTATTAGAACAAAATGAGATTTATCAGCCAAACAATTTATACCCTTCTTTTTTCTTTTTGATTAGATTTATTTTCCTCTCAACACAGTTTGATACTGAAGACACATTGTCCAGGAAGAGAACATCCCCCACCCGCCGAATACTGTAATAAAATTAGAGTTGTGATCCAAGTTTATGGTTTATTTGTTTAACCAGGAGAATGCCCTTGACAAATCATTTATTTACGTGGAGATCTAACAAGGAAGCTGCTGAACTTAACATTAAAAAAATCAAATCCGATTTAGATATTTACTGGTGATTAGTGTAGGCGAAATAAACACCTTCCTCATGAATTCAGACTACTTTGCATTTTCCAACTTTTTTTCTGAAAAGTGGCCCAATATAATCTCTTTATAAGTTTAAAACACTCCCAGAATTATGTATATATTTCAATGGATTATTAAATATAACAAGGTACTTACAGAATAGCAACAAAATAGACTGTTCATGCTACTAAAACAAGTAAATATATAGTAGGAAACAGTCAATAAGATCCTTTCATACCAGACATAACAGGGCAATTTCTTTACATTAATCATGACTTTTATGTAGTGATAGTAGTGAAATTGTCCTTTCTCTTCCCCTCCCCTTTTCTTTTTTCTATTTACTTCCAAGTAGAGCAGTTTTGAGCTGGTAGTCACTAAAGGCCTGATCCAAAACCCAGTGAAGTCAGTGGAAAGGATCCTGTTGACTTCAGTGGGTTTTGGATCAGGTTCCAGGAAATAATAAACATAAGATGCACCGCCACTTGAACAGCATCACTTTTCAGTGTGTGGTTTCAGTGATACCCCTATGAAGGAAAATTAGTTCCAAGTTATTGGTAGAATGGTTCTTTATTAGAAGAGTTATTGGAATATGAGATGATCTTATTTAGTTCTGAATTTTTCCTACTGTCCTGAGATGCTCCAGCCATGTCAGATCACCATGTTTGAAGATGAATCCCATCCCTAAATGGGTGCAGTACTCTTGCCCCCTTCCCCTGCCCCCATGAGTAATCTGAGTAAAAAATAGTAATATGATATACATGCGCACATCTAGGGTTACCATATGTCCTGGTTTTCCTGGACATGACCTCTTTTGTGATCCTCTGCCTAGGTGTGTATTTCAAATAAGAGGCAATGTCCTGGATTTTTGTGGTGCAGACATCGTGGCTCAGAAAGAACTGTCTCCGTGCCCTCCCCTGCAGTCATCCAGGCACCAGCTCCCATCCCTGAGATGGGAGAGAGGCCCATAGGGAGGTGCTGACTGTCGGGCCGATGCTGTGTCCTGGGCCCACGCAAGCCACCTTGCCACCAGAACAGGGAGCGTGACACTGCCCCCCACCTTCAGAGTGAGGCTGCATGTACCCTCTTTAAGCACTCCCAACTACCCCCTCCAGCACACCCACCCACACCCTTTCTGCACTCCCCAACTACCTCCTCCAGCATTGCCAAATGGTAACACCCCCCCTTTCAACTCTCTCTCCCCCTCCGGCAGTGTCCTCCTTTTGGGAACCTGAAATATGATAACCCTATGCATATCCAGGGCAGAGGTAGTAATACTCACTTTCTCCAGTGTGCTTTATATATTAATAACGATAATTTATATTATGGAAGCTCCCAAAGGGCCCAAACGGTTGGAGCCTGATTGTGTTAGGAATTGTATAAACACAAATGAAGAGATGACTTCCCTACCCTTTTAATATCTAATTCAGTGGTTGCCAACTTTTTTATAGCCTGGCCCCCATATTATGACAGGACCACGCTCCCATCTAGCCATGAAGAAAGGGGAAATAATCGCGACTCTCAGAACCTATTCATGTCCACCTCGATTGAGGGCCTATGTTCTAGTTAGTAAGTTATCTGAGAAGATGCACTGAAACAAGTCAGAACTACTCTGTTTGTTACAGAAATGTTCTCAGTTGCTGGCAAATTTAGAATCACATCACTACTGTCCAGCTATGTTGTAATGCTCTTCCTGAAAAGTACTTCATTTACTGTATATGAATCAGAGTGGATAATAGCTGGTTCACCTTGTCATGTCTTCTAGTTTTTGGCCACCAATCCAAAAGGTGATCAATAAAGAAAAAATGCATACTCGAAGCTAGCTCTTTCCTTGTTGTTTCATGTCTCCGCATTTAAAAAAGACATCAGAGACAAACCAAATAAGATTCCCTTTCCCAAACAGAAATTAGTGTTTGGCTGTATAAAAGTCATTGTTGATGTTATTATCTGTAATCTAAGAACAAATTGCCAAACGTGTATGAAATAGGTTTTTTATTTTGTGTTGTGGCTTATTATGTTTGTTCCATCAAAATCACATTGATAAATAGTATCTGTTCTTCAGCTTCAAATATATTTCTTACAACTGTAAAAAGAAAAATTTGGTATCCAGCCAGAGAATTTGAAAGTTAAGTATCTGCTGAAAGCTTTATTTTTTTTCTTTTTCCATTGGCCCTGGTACAGAGTTTAAAACATCAAATGGTTAATCTAAAAATGTGTTTACATTTAGCTCAGGAGGAGTTTGAAAACGTGTTACGATTAGTTACAAAGCAGGAAAATTATTTTTTTCCAACATTTTTGAAAGCTCACATTTCTAAATTGCTCAGGAGCATGTTTAAAATGTCAAATGTTCTGAAAACAATTGGATATGAAGCAGATCAGGTATCCATACATTAACCGTATAGACCAAAGACTTAATAGATGTCCTGCAGGACCAGTTAATCACCTTGAAATGTTTTCATCTCCTCATTGTGATGTTAAATGAGTAAATGATACGTAAAATATCAGAGGGGTAGCCGTGTTAGTCTGGATCTGTAAAAGCAGCAAAGAGTTCTGTGGCACCTTATAGACTAATAAACGTATTGGAGCATGAAAGCTCATGCTCCAATACGTTTATTAGTCTATAAGGTGCCACAGATCATAATACTTAAAGTAAATAAATATGTATAAGTCTGTATAAATATGTATAAATATCTGTAAAAAATCTGTATAAATATGTATAAGTCTATACACTATTGTAATACAGATAATATTATATTGTAATATATCTGTAATATAATTATCTGTATTACAATAGTGCATAGACTTCTCATGTGATATCAAGATCCCATTGTAATGATTATACATTTGTAATAAGAGACCATCTCTGCTCTAAGCAGCCTATAGTCTAAATACAGAAGAGACAGAGTGGGGAGACGAGGTGGTGGTATCCCCATTTTACAGCTGGGGAGCTAAGGCATGTTGATTAAGTGACTGCCCTGCAAGTTGATAAACGATATAAACTCAGCCTGAATCTCTCTCTGCTCCAGAACCCCCAAAGAGATGTATATGTGGATGAGGACAGGCAGCATTTGTTCTCCTTGCAGTTGGGCCAAGGGAGGGCAGCTTTAATTTCCAGTCATGGCTCTGCAGGAGCTCCAGGAGGTAATATATTAGATCAGTGCATTCCTAGTGAAGTCTCCTGTACTGACTAAAAGTACCACCCCAGAGACAGAGGAGGAGGGGTGCAAGCATTCTGAGTTGTTGGATCACTCCTCCCAGCAAGTGTCCCACTCCTAGTCCTATATTTTCAATTGTCTTTTACTGAGCTCTTTAAAGAGTATCCTTTTGTGTGCACGTCAAAAGTATATTACATTAGTGTCTATCAGGGCCAGATCTGTTTGTCCCCATTTGCTGGGAGAAACCAGGAAATGTTCATGGCAGTCTTTATGCCTAAGGGAGTCCTTTTATCTTAAATTTAAGACAAACTCAGAACAGGATGCAAGGTTAAGTCTTTCGAAACTTATTACATCAATATGCTATTCTAATTTTGTAGTAGAAATATTTATTGATGTATAAATAAAAATATAAGGAAAATACACCCAACTGATAGACATTTGCACAAACTGATGTGTGTGCAACCGATGTGTCTTTGCAGCCTGTCCACTATAGCTTGTTGCTAAAAAACCTGCTTTAAATATGCATTTACCCTGTATGCCAGGAACCCAGTGGAATGTTTGTTTTTTTTAAATAAACACACAAAAAACCTGCCCAATTACATATTTCTCCAAGACATTGAACCATTCTGGTTTTTTTTGATAAAAAATATTTTATATATTCCAGAGACTGAAAATTACATAGGCCTGCTGAAGCTCAAGCAGAGCTAGAATGTGTCTGTCTACCCACACTGAGAAGTGCCTTCCCAGCTGCTGTGTAGATGTCCCTTTATTTATAAACTAGTGGAGTAGGAATAGGACTAAAGAAGAGAAATAGCTGGTGAGTAGTATTGGAAAGGCAAAGCAACTAATAAATCAAGGTGTAAAACCTGGCCTTCATCAACAATAGATCCATGTTTTTACTAATAATTGAATCACACACCACACTTTCTGTTGCACAAAAGAGTTGCTTTAAATATATATTTAAATATATTTCAAAACAATTTATAAACAATCAAGTCTTCTCAGAATTACTGGGAGGGAGGTGGTGGTATTATTTTACAGATGAATTAACTAAATACAGAACAGTTAAGTTATGAGCACAAGGTCACACAAAGAGTCTGTGGCAGATGGGAATAAAACTCAGGAAACCATTCTAATCACTAGACCACAGTGACCCTAAGAAACTATTTTACCTGAGCAGTTACATAATTTCCTAATGTAAGGCTTTACCTATCTAACCTTCTAGGTTTTACAATAATTCTGATGAGTGAGTATCCACTTATATCATACAAATTTAGTGAATGTATTCTGATTACATTAAAACCTTCTCAATTAAGTTGGTAGGGCTGGAAGAGCAAAGTGAAGGGTCTGAGTGTGGTGCCATCATCCCAACTTTTCAGACAACTCTTTTTGGTACCAAACAGAAAGGTACCAACTAAAACAATCTGGAGGGCACACTACAGCTAGAGTGGAAAGGTTATTTCAGTTATATTTGGCTGCTGAAGCTTCACATTTTCCATCAAGAAAGCTGGCCTACTAAATTAGTAGATAGAGGGGTGTATGTGTTTTAAATCCTCATGAGTAAAGAACTCTGAGTCCCTGTTGGATCTTTGCTGTTCTTCGCCTTCCATCCCCGACTAGCAATGGCCCTCTCCACTGCTACATTGCAGCATTCATCATTCCATCAGAGAGCTGGACAGGGACTTCTTTCAGACACTAGTTGAAGCCACTTTTTTTTCAGTGCTGCCACTACTGAGCAGCATAAGAGACATACATTAACCTTGCGCATTCATTGAGACTGCCAGCTGGACAAGATGTCAAGATAGCAAGATCTCCCATGGTGCTGCAGCCCTACCACTAACCTATATGAGGTAAGAATTGTTAACTTCCACCCCCAGATTACCTAACAAGATATACTCTGGTGCTTTGTAAATAAATACCTGATACCTCTTTATCTGGCAAGTAATTAGGCTGTATTCTTAATGAGTCAACTGTTAAGGAAGACTGTCAGCCCACAAAATGTGAATTTAAAAATGTACTTTCATATTCTTCCTGTTATAGAGCATCCTCCTATTAATGTAATATTAATCTATCAGGGCATATTGTTCATGCAGCATGGAAAAGAATACCCCTTCTCACCAGCGATTTAATTTTATTAATTGCAATCTGTTCATTTTAATGGATAGAATAATTAATCATTGAAGTCTCATGAGAAGTTGAAGCAGCTCATTACTGCTAACGTTTCTCTTCAGTAAACCAAAGCCAAAAAAGAGTAATTGAAACTTATAACACACAGCACAAATCTTCCAGACATAAAAGATATACTAGTTAATAAAATGTCTTTAGTTATGGGCCATATAAATAGCTGCAAAGTTAACTCACTTTAGCACACAGCATAACATTTCTCTTCTGTAGGCATCAATGACTCGCCACAAAATTGTGCGTTATTGCATTACCTTTGAGAGCCACCTACTCTGTACAGGAGCACCCATTTTACAAATCTTCTTTCAAAGATACTACAGACACAATTATGCTTCCTACAGGACAGTAGTGCACTGAGCAGCAGGCACACCGTCTAAACAACCAATGACACTGAGGAGAGCACATAGGCAAGCAGTTATTGCTACTCATTTTATACAGTGCTCTCCTACCCAAGCACAGTTGTTACTCTGCCCTCCCCAGTCTATCCCACATGCAATCCTCTGGAACCTCTAGTACTTCTTACAATTTTGTTTACTGTCTACACTCCCTGTATCCTTTCAATCAAATCACAGCTTCCTCTAATCAGGTAGATAGTGAGGGCACAGATGCTAGGCATATTGATTTTCTCTCCACACTCCTTCCCAAAGAATGCAACATATGAAAGGTGTGGGAGATGTATGTACAGTTTTCTTATAATATATATGTGCATGCGCGCACACACAAGTGAAAAAAATGACTGGTCCCGAGAGTATTTACTCTGGTTTGACCAGTGTTTCTAGTATGGCTGGCCTAAAAAACAAAAGTTCCATTTAGTGAAAAAAAATTGAGGTTTTGACATTTAGTTTCATTTGGCATCGAAACAAAACAGAGCTTTCAAAATGTTTCACAAAAATGAGAGAGAGAGAGCGCGTGCAAGCAACCAACCAACCTCCAATAGTTCAAGCACTCACGTAAGACATGGTAAAACCCTGTTCAAGTCCCTGTTCTGAATGTTAATTTAGGTGAATTCTATGATATAAATAGCCTCCCTAATTCTTCATTTTTATTTTTTAAATGCCCAGAAGAATTCTGAAACTTTAACTACCAGAATCATGAGAAGAGCTAGAAACATTTATACCCCATTTATCAACTGAGATTCCAAGCTCTTTTCTGACAATGTTGTTGTAATATTGGCTGCTAAAAAGGGGACGAGAAAGAGATGATTAAAAGTCACCTCATTCTTATTTCCGAGTCCACGGTCTCATGGCTAGAAATGAAAGCTGTGTGGCATTGCAAGATCCCATCCACCCAGCAGTATTTTTGTTTTTATAGCCCTGATGGTTCATGAAATATCACACGGTTAAGTTTCACTGGTCCCCGAATGTAGCAATTTTTTGGGAACAGATCCAAGACTGAATATAGCCAGTTCTAAACCTCATCAAACCAGTGTAATTTTCAGTTCTTGTAACATAAAATATTGCATACCCTAAAAAAACCAGAATGGTTCAGACTCTTACAGAAATATGTAATTGGGCAGGTCTTTTGTGTGTTTATGAAAAAAACAAACATTTCACAGGACTCCTAGCATATGAGATAAATATATATTTAAAGCAGCTTTTTAGGTGCAGTAGAAAGTGGTGTTTCACTTATTAGTAAAAACATTGACCTACTGTTGATGAAGGGTAGGTTTTACACCTTGATTTGTTGTTTCCATTGCCTTTCAAGCCCTACTCATTTGCCACTTCTCTTCCCCAGTCCTATTCCACTATATGCCACTAGCTTATAAATAAAGGGATGTCTACACAGCAGCTAGTAGGATGTTTCCCAGAGTGGGCAGACAGACAGGCTACCTCTGCTTGAGCTGGTATGCTAAAAATAAGTTTGTCTGCAGCAGCACAGAGAGGGGCTTGGGCTAGCGACCCGAGTCTGTACCCATTGGATTGGGCAGGGTGGTACTTGGGCAGTTAGCCTGAGCTGATGCCCATGCTGCTGCTGCAACACTATTTTTAACACACTAGCTCAAGCAGAAAAAAACTTGTCTGTTTACCTATGCTGTGAAGCACCCTCCCAGCTACTGTGCAGTCACACCCTGTGTAAGAGATTTATCTGTGTAAGGTCTGCTCCTTGTTCTCTGTTTTTGTAGTTCCTGAACGATGCAAGGTTTTCTTTAGGATAGAGTCACTGTCTTTATTGTACTTATAAACGTCCAGACACATCTGTAAACATTATAAATGTAACGAATGACTAGAAAGGTGTTTATGAACTTTATGCCACTATAGGATCTACTGTAACACCCCTCTGCGGACAGTCCAGTACTGAACAGCATGCTATTATTGAACATATATGTCTAGTAACTTTGTCACGGTGCCCCAGTGTCCTCGCCCCTACTTACCTGGATATTACATCTGACTGGCAATATTTTCAAAGCCACAGACCATCCCTTCTCTTCTCTCTGTTCCTTTTAATACCTTCTTCTTGTTTCCTTTTCTGTTTTCATTTTTTGACTTGATCTTTTTAGTGGACTGTAGATAATCACATTTACGGAATATCTTTCCTGCCCAGCACCATGTCAGTAATCTCCTCCACCTGAGGAATGGCTTCCTTTGAAAAATGTGGTGGCAGACTCAGAGCGACATGTTAATTAAATGGAAAAAACAAAAAAAACAAAAAAAAAACCGGACATTCATGTAATGTTAAGTTTCATAGTTTAGGCACCAAAATGTCAGAATACAGTAACTCCTCACTTAAAGTTGTCCCCGTTAATGTTGTTTCGTTGTTACATTGCTGATCAGTTAGGGAACATGCTCGTTTAAAGTTGTGCAATGCTCCCTTCTAATGTCATTTGGCAGCTGCCTGCTTTGTTCACTGCTTGCGGGAAGAACAGCCTGTTTCAGCTAGCTCGTGGGGGCTTGGAACCAGGGTGGACCGGCAGCCCCCCATCAGCTCCCCGCTCCTCTAAGTTCCCTGTGCAGCAGCTGCCCAGCAGGTTATCAATTGCTGGCAGTTCAGCTGTCCCTCCCCCCACTGCCATGTGCTGCTCTTGCCCTCTGCTTTGGAGCTGCTCCCCAAGACTCCTGCTTGCTGTGGGGAGGGGGAGGGAAGGAAGAGGGGGGCTGTCAGGGTGTCCCCCTCTGCTCCTGCACCCTGCTTACCCCATCTTCCATAGAGCAGGGGGGACACAGGACAGGGCTCAGGATGGAGGGAACTTGCTGGCAGCAGCTGTGGTCTCAGCAAGCTGATCTAATTAACAAGGCAGTGTACTTAAGTATGCTGACCCTACTCTTAAAGGGGAAATGCGCATCTCTCTCTCTCACACACACAGGGTGTGTCTCTGTCTGCGATGCTGTCTCCCCTCCCTCCATTCCTGCTGCCTTGTAGAGTGTGAGAGTTAACCCTTGATGGCTCAGCCAGTTGCTAGTTCATCATTTAGCAGTAAGGCATTCCTTGGGAAATATCCTACCCTCTGACTCCTCCACCTCAACCAAACTTCACAATCATCATCACTGTGTACCAGTATTAAATTGTTTGTTTAAAACTTTGTGTGTGTAGTCTTTTGTCTGGTGAAAAAAATTTCCCTGGATCCTAACCCCCTCATTTACGTTAGTTTTTATGGGGAAATTGGATTCATTTAACATTGTTTCACTTAAAGTCGTATTTTTCAGGAACATAGCTATAACGTTTAAGTGAGGAGTGATTGTATATGAAAGGTAATTCTGAAGGAACAGCCTCAACTCTGTGTGTTCCTTCGCTTCATAAGCATTCCTTGACAGTCTTTAATTATGTGATTACAGGACTATTTCTCCAATAATGTAGTGAAATGTAATATATAATACAATGTTTCCTTAAACACAAATGTATATCTAAGAAGCCTGGAGAACTTGTAATTAAAGATTGTACCATGAAAGAGAAGTTTAGTTTAGTATTCAGTGGTAACCTCCAAAGATTTTTACACACTATGATTGTGTCTTTTACTGATTCTTTGTGCTGTATTAAAATAGCCTTTTGGGTAGTTCTTATTTTTTCTCTATACCCTGTGTGCTCCTAAAACAGGAAAAGTAGAACTCAATATAGCTAAAGGAATTTTGCTCAAACTTTCCAAACCCAATTTTAAACAGAAATCAAACATGGAAATTGTTGCCCCAGTGATGAATGTTTCAAAAAGTAGTGCATATGAAAATAGAGTTGTAATGGAAACTATTTTGCAACCTTAAAAATAGCTAGTCCTTCCAGCTGTTCACTTTAATTCATACCAGAAAGATAGGAATTGCCAAACTGGACCAGACCATGCTCCATCTAATCCTGTAACCCTCCTCCATGCTGACTAGCCAATGACTGATCTTTTTTCTGCCAAGACCTGCAAAATAAAAATAATAAATCTCCTTAGTGTTACTAGTCAAATATGCAATACGAAGTTCTCTTGAGATCCCTGTCTGAACTTTGTAGAAATCAAAACACCACATACTAGTCTTCCCAGAAACTTATTTATAATGCTGAAATCTATACTAGTTTACAGTTTTTCAAGCAATGTTTATCACTGATCACTTTTTAATTTGCTTGCAATATTTTTATATTATTTGTGCAACTGCACTCTTAAAAATCTAGTGCTGCTCACCCACTTGACTTCAGCAGTACCCTTGGCTCTTGGCAATGAACACATTTTAGATTCAGTAAGTAACACACAGTACTGAAAAAACCCATGTAGTTAGAATAGTCAATAATAATTGTGATGTAGAATTGCCAAGGGACTAGACGACTCATCAGAATTGGTCACTGTTCAAATATGGACAAGGTTAGTCATCAGAGGGCTGATTTGTTGGCCTGTGTAATGACTTCATGATATGGTTAGTTTCCTAGTAGATATTTGTCCACATTGTGAAATCCACCAACTCGGTTGTTAGTCTTTGCAATGAAGTCAACATTGAACAAGCCATCAGCATTGAATTTCTCCAAAGGTCAGAGTTGAGATCAGTTGTCATTGTGGCCTGTCACACATTTGCTAAAAAATGAGAGGACCATTGTCAGGTTGGCAGCATTTTACCTGAAAATCTTTACTTTGTAAATGGGCCTTGAAGAGTGTTTAACTCTTCTACTGCTGATCTTCCATGGAATCTAGTGTGGTGTTGTCTTTCCATTGACTGACATTAGATGTTAGACTGACATATTTGGTTTTAGCAGCTGAAAGGCTTACTTTACTTGTAAATATATTTGAAGTAGTTAAGATTTGCTAAAAGCTTTCCTGATATTTGCCATTTACTGTTAAAATGAGCAATACAATCATTTGTCAAAATAGGGCTCTAGCTTTCAAATGTTCTATAGGTGAGAAATTGTAAATCTTTGATCCCTAGTGTGGGCTGAGGCACTCCACTCCCATGAGGGAGTAGCAGACAGACTTATTGCCCAGGAAATGTACCAGAGAGCCAAGGAAGGAAACGGTGCTGCAACATGTTGAAACCCAAGGAATTGTAAAACATCTGAGGATCCAGCAGTTGGATTCTCCCGCCACCACCCCAACAGCACTTTGGTGATCTTCCACAAAGGCAGAATGTGGCCAGATCTATGACCGGTTACTACTTTAACCAAGTATCAGAGGGATAACTGTGTTAGTCTGGATCTGTAAAAAGCAACAGAGAGTCCTGTGGCACCTTTAAGACTAACAGATGTATTGGAGCATAAGCTTTCGTGGGTGAATACCCACTTCATCAGACACATGCGTTTGACAAAGTGGGTATTCACCCACGAAAGCTTATGCTTCAATACATCTGTTAGTCTTAAAGGTGCCACGGAACTCTCTGTTACTTTAACCAAATAAATGTACTGTCTTCCCCATCCCCATGAGTGGTTATTGGAGTTACTCTTTTAGGTCAAGTGGTAGGTAGAGGCTTGTGATTTGGTGTGGAAGGTCTTCGGTATGCTGACAAACAGTGGTTGGAGTTGTCACAGTAATTTAGGGTTGTGATAGGAAGTTCTTCACAGCCAGGAGGGCTAGAAATAAGATTTAAAAAAACCTAAAAGGAAAACCCAAGACTACTGCACAATTGGACAGCAAATTCCACAGCCAAGGAACTATGGAATATTCTAGATTCTGTGATTTGCGCCTCTGCACGTGCTTCTCTGCCACCTGGTTATCCTTTGCCTCTGTATATTCTGCCCAGATGCTTAGTTTCCTGTTTTCCTGGACAATCCTCCTGCACTGGCAGCTCTGGTCCCATTGGCAGCTCCCGACTCCTCTATTGCTGAAGATTTCCCACTGGTACCTGGAAATCCAGGATCCAACAGCAGCTCCTGCCTCCTCTCCAATGACTCTTAGAGGAGGCAGCTAAACCGGCTCCTCCTCCTCCCCTTCTTCAACTCCAATTACAATAAAGAGCTTAAATACTTTGTAGAAGTAGCTGGAAGCAAGGAGAGGATGCCATCACCAATGTAATCTGCCAACTCTTCATCAACTACCAGCAAGGACTCTGCAAAGTGCAGCCTCAAATGCTGGACTAGATACTGTCCAAAGGCTTCAAATGTCCACGACAGCAGAAGGTGGGGAAGAGAGGATGCCTTTAAAAGGATTTTAAAGGGGTTTTTGTAAAGGGAAATCATACTTCACCAATCTACTAGAATTCTTTGAGGACGTCAACAAGCATGTGGACAAGGGGGATCCAGTGGATATAGTGTGCTTAGATTTTCAGAGAGCCTTTGACACGGTCCCTCGCCAAAGGCTCTTAAGCAAAGTAAGTTGTCTCAGGATAAGAGGGAAGGTCTTCTCATGGATTGGTAACTGGTTAGAAGATAGGAAACAAAGGGTAGGAATAAATGGTCAGTTTTCAGAATGGAGAGAGGTAAATAGTGGTGTCCCCCAGGGGTCTGTACTGGGCCCAGTTCTAGTCAACATATTCATAAATGATCTAGAAAAAATGAGGTGATAAAATGTTCGGATGTTACAAAACTACTCAAGATAGTTAAGTCCCAAGCAGACTGTGAAAAGCTACAAAAGGATCTCACAAAACTGGGTAACTGGACAACAAAATGGCAGATGAAATTCAGTGTTCATAAATGCAAAGTAATGCACTTTGGAAAACATGATCTCAACCATACATTTAAAATGATGGGGTCTAATTTAGCTGTTACAACTAAAGAAAGAGATCTTGGAGTCATTGTGGATAGTTCTCTGAAAACATCCACTCAATGTGCAGCAGCAATTCAAAAAGCAAACAGAATGTTGGGAATCATTAAGAAAGGGATAGATAAGAAGACAGAAAATACCATATTGCCTCTATATAAATCCATGGTACGCCCACATCTTGAAAACTGTGTGCAGATGTGGTCACGCCATCTCAAAAAAGATATTGGACTTGGAAAAGGTTCAGAAAAGGGCAACAAAAATGATTAGGGGTATGGAACGTTGTCCATATGAGGAGAGATTAATAAGACTGGGACTTTTCAGTTTGGAAAAGAGATGAATAAGGGGGGATATGATAGATGTCTATAAAATCATGATGGGTGTGGAGAAAGTAAATAAGGAAGTGTTATTTACTCCTTCTCGTAAGATAAGAACTGGAGGTCACCAAATAAGCAGCAGGTTTAAAACATGCAAAAGGAAGTATTTTTTCACACAACACACAGTCAACCTGTGAAACTCCTTGCCAGAGGATGTTGTGAAGGCCAACACTGTAACAGGGTTAAAAAAAGAACTAGATAAGTTCATGGAGGATAGGTCCATCAATGGCTGTTAGGATGGGCAGGGAGGGTGTCCCTAGCCTCTGTTTGTCAGAAGTTGGGAATGGTCAACAAGGGATGGATCACTTGATGATAACCTGTTCTGTTTATTCCTTCTGGGGCATCTGGCATTGGCCACTGTCAGAAGACAGGACACTGGGCTAGATGGACCTTTGGTCTGACCTAGTATGACCATTCTTATGTTTTTATGTGTGTATCTTGAACACAGCTGCACCCAATAGGCGAATTTCTCTGTACTGTAATTATTCCTAACAGTGTGTTGGACAAGAGGTTCATATTTTACAGAGCAGTAATGTGTGTTATAAGGGGTGAAGGATAAACTTAAATGTCATCTGATCTAAATGCAAGAGACATTAAGGAAAATTTGAAGTACAGAAAAATGAGTGTGTGATTGAGAAACTTTCTCCTCAGTGCTGTGACTATAGAACCACATGCCTCATGTCTAATGCACAGTACATCATTAAAAATAAAGAGTAAAGGCTTATCTTAACCTATGTCTGTCTTTTTTTTAGGATACAGGCAAACCTGCTATTCTGTACATATCTAAAATGGAAATGCATGTAGTGTATGTGTCATACACCAGGGTGTAGGCGGAGTTACTTAGTGGTTGGAACAGGAATCTAGCCTAGTTGTCGGAGCAGAATCAGAGGGCAGAACTAGTCATGGTCAAAAGACAAAGCCAGTGGTCAGAGTCAGGAGCTAGAACAATCATAGATGCAGAGCCAGAGTCATGGTCAGGGTCAAGCCAGTTGTCAGAGCCAGGAGTCAGGAGTTCTGAGAAAGGTTGAGACTAGGGGTGGAGCAGAAGCAGGTACGGATAGGAGCAAGGGCGAGAGCAGGAACCAGATCTGGCACAGCTGCAGATGTGGAACACATTGAGCAACCACTGTGCTGCTCTTGGTTCAAGGCTTAAATGGTGAGGTGTTGGCCCTTCAATCCAGTCAGAGAGCACAGTCACTTAATAAGGGTTTGTTGGGCTCAGTCAAGCTTATTGAGTTGCGACTGCACCAAGAGCCAGCTGAATTCTTGACAATATGCAGTAGTTCTCACTGCTCTATTTTAGGGCTTAATAAATAAGAGACATTACTGAAAGTCACAGCATGCACAGGTGTGTTTGCGGGGTAAGGGATTCCTGCCCTTTATTGACTGAGCCAGAATGTAGTGTCATCATCACCGGAAATACTCTTGTAGCACTATAGTTGTGCTAGTTGTCTCCCTTATGGTCACAGGAATCTGAGAGTCCTAAAGCAATTCTCCACAATTTTCCTATATTTCTTTCCCAGTAATAATTGTTTCAATATTATAAGTTGATATGCTCATTTATCATCCTGACCATTATTAATGAGAGCTGTTTTTCTTCATTTCATTGCCATGGTAACTGTGTGACACATTTGAGCAGAATTATCTGTTTCCAGATGGAGAACTTCATTCAGGGTATTTGCCTTTTAAGTTCGCCAATGGCATATTTTCTTTTAAAATGCTTTTTTCCCCACTTCCCAAAATTGTTTTCTGTGTAGGGCTGTTGCTGTCTTCCTTTTGTATCGTGATGGATTTTGGGGAATTTGTTGTACAAGTACAATGATTTGTCTAGCTTTTCTTTTCAGCTTGTTTGCTTTTTGCCTCTTTGTATCTAATTACGTTGTGTTTCTTCAGTATGTTTGTAATAGTGGCAAAGTACATCCCGCAAAGCCTTTCTTCTTCCTTTTTCATTGTTTGTGGCTTTCTCTTAATATAGAATATTTCACACTGTGCATGACAATATCCTACAACTGTGATTCTGTCCAATACTTGATTTCTTTTTTACCATGTAAAAAGAAAAAGTACTTAAAGATTTGACTTTTTATCTATTTTTGTCATAAGGATGTGTGTAAAATATATGTCACTATTTAGTGTTAATCTGTATAGCAAAATAAATGTAGATAGAGCTTTAGGTATCACACATATCCTTTCCCTGACCACCTTATAGCAGGGGTTCCCAAACTGTGGTACACGTACCCTTGAGGTTATGAGAGACATCTCTGAGGATACACAGGAGATAGTGTAATGGTGAATTTTATTTATTAATTGTTTTGTTTATTGCATTTTCATAATAGGCTACTCAGCTGAAGCTTTAAAACTGTGGGAATTTGTTATATAAAATACTGTAGTTTAATTTACTTCAAGATGAACATGTGAGAACATAGATATACAGAGACGCTTACACACAGAGACCTCACCTCCAATCACTGTACAGCGTGGGTTCAGTTGCCATGCAACTGTCCAGTCTAACTGAGCTCAGAACTTAGGGTTTTTTTTCCTTTATATACCTCACACTATAACTATATCTGTGTGTAACAGTGAAATATGGACAGATGGCTGAAAACAGGTAGTGTTAAGAAGAACACACAAGTAACAGTGATGAGAAGGGTATAGGTATGTGGGCAGCTGTTAGATCTGGGAAGGGGTATGCAATAAGAAAACTTTGGAAACCTCTACCTTATAGTTTAAAGGTCTCACCCTAAGAAGTACCAAGTATCCATAACTCTTACTGAGGTCAATAGTCACAGGTGCTGTGCACTTCTTAGGGTGAGACCTATTCTTAGAAAAATACAGCACAGGCCCATCATAATGGACACATCAGTATCACTTTGTTAGAGCAGGGAAGATGAAGAGGCTGCATTTTTCTTAAGCCTTTTATTTGTGTGTTTTTATTGTGCCTGCCAACAAGTGAGAAAAATGTAGTATTTTAATATGCAGTTTGGATTTTGGACTTACTGGTTTGTAATATTCAGCAACCAGGAAAGGCACCAAATATAAAACTCTTAACTCTAAACATTATCCTCTCTCTGAATCATAAAGGGCCTGATCCAATGTCCACTGACGTCAATAAGAGTTGTTTTCTATAGGTGTCAGTAGTTTCAAAGTGGATATTTCCAGTTATACTTCAAGCTATCCTACAACTGGTGTGGATGGGTATAGTTTGCTCAGGAAGGATACACAGGGGAAAAAGGGAGGAGGTATTGCCTTATATATTAAAAATGTACACATTTGGACTGAGGTGGAGATGCACATAGGAGATGGAAGTGTTGAGAGTCTCTGGGTTAGGATAAAAGGGGTAAAAAACAAAGGTGATGTCGTGCTAGGAGTCTACTACAGGCTTCCTAACCAGGTGGAAGAGGTGTATGAGGCTTTTTTTAAACAACTGACAAAATATCCAAAGCCCAAGATTTGGTGGTGATGGGGGACTTCAACTATCCAGATATATGTTGGGAAAATAACACCGTGGGGCACAGACTATCCAATAAGTTCCTGGACTGCATTGCAGACAGCTTTTTATTTCAGAAGGTTGAAAAAGCTACTAGGGAGGAAGCTCTTCTAGACTTGATTTTAACAAATAGGGAGGAACTCGAGAATTTGAAAGTAGAAGGAAGCTTGGGTGAAAGTGATCATGAAATCATAGAGTTTGCAATTCTAAGGAAGGGTAGAAGGGAGTACAGCAAAATAGAGACAATGGATTTCAGGAAGGCGGATTATGGTAAACTCAGAGAGCTGATAGGTAAGGTCCAATGGGAATCAAGACTGAGGGGAAAAAACAACTGAGGAGAGTTGGCAGTTATTCAAAGGGATGCCATTAAGGGCCCAAAAGCAAGCTATTCCGATGGGTAGGAAAGATAGAAAATGTGGCAAAAGACCACCTTGGCTTAACCACGAGATCTTGCATGACCTACAAAATAAGAAGGAGTCATATAAAAAATGGAAACTAGGTCAGATTACAAAGGATGAATATAGGCAAATAGCACAGGAATGCAGGGGCAAGATTAGAAAGGCAAAGGCACAAAATGAGCTCAAACTAGCTATGGGAATAAAGGGAAACAAGAAGACTTTTTATCAATACATTAGAAGCAAGAGGAAGACCAAGGACAGGGTAGGCCCACTGCTCAGTGAGGAGGGAGAAATAGTAACAGGAAACTTGGGAATGGCAGAGATGCTGAATGACTTCTTTGTTTCGGTCTTCACTGAGAAGTCTGAAGAAATGTCTAACATAGTGAATGCTTATGGGAAGGGGGTAGGTTTAGAAGATAAAATAAAAAAAAGAGCAAGTTAAAAATCACTTAGAAAAGTTAGATGCCTGCAAGTCACCAGGGCCTAATGAAATGCATCCTAGAATACTCGAGGAGTTAATAGAAGAGGTATCTGAGCCTTTAGCTATTCTCTTTGGAAAGTCATGGGAGATGGGAGAGATTCCAGAAGACTGGAAAAGGGCAAATATAGTGCCCATCTATAAAAAGGGAAATAAAAACAACCCAGGAAACTACAGACCAGTTAGTTTAACTTCTGTGCCAGGGAAGATAATGGAGCAAGTAATTAAAGAAATCATCTGCAAACACTTGGAAGGTGGTAAGGTGATAGGGAATAGCCAGCATGGATTTGTAAAGAACAAATCATGTCAAACCAATCTGATAGCTTTCTTTGATAGGATAACGAGCCTTGTGGATAAGGGAGAAGCGGTGGATGTGGTATACCTAGACTTTAGTAAGGCATTTGATACGGTCTCGCATGATATCCTTATCGATAAACTAGGCAAATACAATTTAGATGGGGCTACTATCTAAAGGTGGGTGCATAACTGGCTGGATAACCGTACTCAGAGAGCAGTTATTAATGGCTCCCAATCCTGCTGGAAAGGTATAACAAGTGGGGTTCCGCAGGGGTCTGTTTTGGGACCGGCTCTGTTCAATATCTTCATCAATGACTTAGATGTTGGCATAGAAAGTACGCTTATTAAGTTTGCAGACGATACCAAACTGGGAGGGATTGCAACTGCTTTGGAGGACAGGGTCAAAATTCAAAATGATCTGGACAAATTGGAGAAATGGTCTGAGGTAAACCGGATGAAGTTCAATAAAGACAAATGCAAAGTGCTCCACTTAGGAAGGAACAATCAGTTTCACACATGCAGAATGGGAAGAGACTGTCTAGGAAGGAGTATGGCAGAAAGAGATCTAGGGGTCATAGTGGACCACAAGCTAAATATGAGTCAACAGTGTGATACTGTTGCAAAAAAAGCAAACATGATTCTGGGATGCATTAACAGGTGTGTTGTAAACAAGACACGAGAAGTCATTCTTCCACTCTACTCTGCACTGGTTAGGCCTCAACTGGAGTATTGTGTCCAGTTCTGGGCACCGCATTTCAAGAAAGATGTGGAGAAATTGGAGAGGGTCTAGAGAAGAGCAACAAGAATGATTAAAGGTCTTGAGAACATGACTTATGAAGGAAGGCTGAAAGAACTGGGTTTATTTAGTTTGGAAAAGAGAAGACTGAGAGGGGACATGATAGCAGTTTTCAGGTATCTAAAAGGGTGTCATCAGGAGGAGGGAGAAAACTTGTTCACCTTAGCCTCTGATGATAGAATAAGAAGCAATGGGCTTAAACTGCAGGAAGGGAGATTTAGGTTGGACATTAGGAAAAAGTTCCTAACTGTCAGGGTAGTTGAACACTGGAATAAATTGCGTAGGGTGGTTGTGGAATCTCCATCTCTGGAGATATTTAAGAGTAGCTTAGATAAATGTCTGTCAGGGATGGTCTAGACAATATTTGGTCCTGCCATGAGGGCAGGGGACTGAACTCGATGACCTCTCGAGGTCCTTTCCAGTCCTAGAGTCTATGAATCTATGAAACTGCCTGTGCTACTGTGGAGGCTGCAAGGCTCGTAATCGGTCACATATTTTATTTTATTTTCTTCTGATGACAATATAATTACCTAGAAACCTATATTTATCTTTCGAGGAATTATATTCAATTTTACCTACTTCCAGCAAGTGATTCCTCAATATGTTGGCATCACATATATTTCTTACTATAGTTTTCTGTATTATTCTAGGAAGAAGTGTTTTGTGTATAACAGGAAACCTGGGGTATGTCTACACTACAGGATTATTCCGATTTTAAAGAAATCGTTTTTTAAAACAGATTGTATAAAGTTGAGTGCACGTGGCCCCACTAAGCACATTAAATCGGCGGTGTGCATCCATGTACCGAGGCTAGCGTCGACTTCCAGAGCGTTGCACTGTGGGTGGTTATCCTGTAGCTATCCCATAGTTCCCGCAGTCTCCCTTGCCCATTGGAATTCTGGGTTGAGATCCCAATGCATGATGGTGCAAAAACAGTGTCGCGGGTAATTCTGGGTAAATGTCGTCACTCAATCCTTCCTCCGTGAAAGCAACAGCAGACAATCATTTCGCGCCCTTTTTCCCCTGGATTGCCCTGGCAGATGCCATAGCATGGTAACCATGGATCCTGTTTTGCCTTTTGTCACTGTCACCGTATGTGTACTGGATGCTGCTGACAGAGGCGGTACACAGTGCTACACAGCAGCATTCATTTGCCTTTGCAAGGTAGCAGAGATGGTTACCATCCCTATTGCACTTTCTGCCATTGTAAATTGGTGATGAGATGATTATCAGTCATTTTGCACCATTTACAACTGGAAATTGGCGATGACGGTTATCAGTCCTTTTGTACTGTCTGCTGCTGTCATGGGTGCTCCTGGCTGGCCTCGCTGAGGTCGGCTGGGGGCGCATGGACAAAAGTGGGAATGACTCCCCAGGTCATTCCCTTCTTTATGTTTTGTCTAAAAATAGAGTCAGTCCTGCCTAGAATATGGGGCAAGTGTACTAGAGAACCAGAGAACACAGCCGCTCTGTGTCAGAGCCCCCGAGATCCCGCAGAAATGATGAGCTGCATGCCATTCTAGGGGGTGCCCCTGCAGCAACCCCACCCATTGCTTCCTCCTCCCCCAACCCTCATGGGCTACCATGGCAGTGTCCTCCCATTTGTGTAATGAAGTAATAAAGAATGCAGGAATAAGAAACACTGACTTTTTAGTGAGATAAAATGAGGGGGAGGCAGCCTCCAGCTGCTATGATAGTCTAGGCAGGACGTTAAAGGGTGAGGGGGAGAGGAGCCCAGCCTCCCGCTGCTATGATAGTCCAGGGAGTACAGAATCTTTTCTTTAGACATAAAAAGGGGGCGAGGGCTGATGGAGCTCAGCCTCCAGCTGCTAATGAGGAAGATGGTTACTAAGCATTTTGTACCATCTGCCAGGAATGACCAGAAGGGGAAAGGATGCTGCTATTCAGCGCCGCAGCACCGCGTCTACCAGCAGCATGCAGTAGACATACAGTGATACTGAAAAAAGGCGAGAAACGATTTTTTTTTCCGTTTTCTGTCATGGGGGGGAGGGAGAGTAAATTGTCGAGTTATACCCTGAACCACCGCGGACAATGTTTTTGACCCTTCAGGCGTTGGGAGCTCAGCCAAGAATGCAAAAGCTTTTTGGAGACTGCGGGAACTGTGGGATAGCTGGAGTCTTCAGTCCCCCCTCCCTCCCTCCATGAGTGTCCATTTGATTCTTTGGCTTTCCGTTACGCTTGTCACGCAGCACTGTGCTGAGTCTCTGCTGTGGCCTCTGTCTATCATAGCCTGGAGATTTTTTCAAATGCTTTGTCATTTCGTCTTCTGTAATGGAGTGGTGATAGAACAGATTTGTCTCCCCATACAGCGATCAGATCCAGTATCTCCCGTACGGTCCATGCTGGAGATTTTTTTTGGATTTGGGACTGCATCGCCACCCATACTGATCAGAGCTCCACGCTGGGCAAACAGGAAATGAAATTCAAAAGTTCGCAGGGCTTTTCCTGTCAACCTGGCCAGTGCATCTGCGTTCAGATTGCTTTCCAGAGCGGTCACAATGGTGCACTGTGGGATACTGGCCGGAGGCCAATACCGTCGAATTGCGGCTACACTAACCCTAATCCGACATGGCAGTACTGATTTCAGTGCTACTCCCCTCGTTGGGGAGAAGTACAGAAATCGGTTTAAAGAGCCCTTTATATCGATATAAAGGGCTTTGTTGTGTGGACCAGTGCAGGGTTAATTCGGTTTAATGCTGCTAAATTCGGTTTAAACGCGTAGTGTAGACCAGTCCCTGGTTACTTATGACAGCATATGAATAATTGACATTTCTCAAAAATTGATCCTGATATATTCCATTACTGTGCATCAGTCTCTGTGTGTAATATATATATTACACACACATATCAATGGGAGTTGCTGCTCAACACTTTTGAAAACCAGGCCATCTCTTCAGGCACCTTCATATGGATTTTAGGCATTTAGTCCACATCTTGACTGATAGGTTCATCTTCCTAAGCAGTCATTTTACATTCAAGGTAGATTGTCAACTTTATTTTTTACCAAATGCACAATGATTTTTTGAGAGAACAAATATAGATTTTTCTCATGCATGAGCAAATAGTATATTATGGAGCCATGATAGCCATACAAAGTTAAGGAGGTAAGACAGTTTCCATTAGACGGTTTATTTGTTTACACTCTCAAACTGTGCAATTTCTAATTGAATATGTGAATTCTTGAATATGTAGTCTTTTGCCAGGGGAGAATTTTGACTTCTCTGAAATTGGGGTGGATTGATTTAAATCATTGACTTTAAGCACGATTTAAATCAGCAAGTAGGAAACCTTTATCTAAATCATCTGTCTTAATCATGTTTTGCTTCTCATTGGTTGGTAACCATTAAAACATGTTTGTTTACAACTAAATATTGGCTTTGCACTAAATTTGGTACTACTTTTTGCTAGCCAGGAAAATGAACTTTATATATAGGGCCCTACCAAGTTCACGACCCCTTTTGATCAGTTTCACGGCAAGAAGATTTTAAAATTGGTCCATTTCATGTTTTCAGATGTTTTCATCTGAAATTTCATGGTGATGTAACCATAGGGGTTACAACCCAAAAAGATGCCCAGAGGTGGGTCTGATCTTTACCCTTCCCCCCGCCCCCACCCCAAAGCAGCCATGCAGGAGAAGGACAAATCCTGTCCCTCCCCAACTGGGGCACTCGCAGCAGCAGCAGGAGGAGATTGGACCCACCTCCACAAGCCACCTCCGGGGCTACTGCCAAGCCCCAAAGCTTCCTGCAGCAGGGGGAGGCACCAGAGGTGGGTCTGATCTCCTCCTAAGAGTGACTGTGCAGGGGAAGGACAAATGCTATCCCTCCTGTGCCAGGTCGGGACTCACAGCTAGGAGCCTCCCAGCAGCATGTGGGAGATCAGATTTCACGGGGAAGGGGTTAGCTCACGATCCATGACATGTTTTTCACTGCCATGAAATTGGTAGTGCCCTGTCTATGTACCTTTATTTAACCAATTATATGGCTTAATTTATATGTATTCCTATTCTTAATTTTTATATTATATTATGCTAGAAAATGGTAAATGATATATTTCTTATTTACTAGGTAATGATAAACATTTTAGGTGTGATTTGTGTCAAGCTCTATTTAAATGGCAATTAAAATTTAATTAAAAATGCATAAAAGCAGCATTTAGAAAAACTCTCTACCTTAAATGTGCTGAATACATAAGAAAAAAAGGTTTATAAAAAAGGTTATCAAAACTAACTGATTTATTAAACGAAGGAAGTACTATCAGTAATCAGTGAATTGAACTGTTTGTTTCTGGTTACCAGGTCCTTTAAAGATGTTAGCACAAGTACATCTCACTCCCAGTGTTTTTGCATCGATGTGGGAGAGTAAAACAAGCTTTTCTGCTTTTTCAACTCTGAATTGGTTTCTTAACTTTGAACTAGTCATTGAACTGAAATAGTTGAATAAACTGGAAATGAAGAAAATATTCTCTCTGCACCTACAATCAAAGGCTGGTTTAGTATGTCAGAAAACTGGTTCCAGGTGCTTTAGCCAGTGACTTCCACAAGTTCAGTGATTTGAACTTCTTTAAAACATGTCAATTTTAAAGTTTAATATTATTTTCATGTTTAATTTTAAGGATTTTAATAGTTTATAATACATTGAGGCCTTAACATAAGTTGTAAATTTCTGATTTATTTTTAAGTAAATTATTTTTTAAAAAATAAGCCTGTATTTAATTTAAATAAAAAAAATCCAATTTAAATTTTAAAAATCTGTTTATTTTTTAAATTGATTTTTATCCATCCTGTCTGATATTTGACTTCCTAGTTGAGATGAATTATTCAACCTGTTTGAGAGATGTGATGTAAAAATGACTGTTTCGTTTTTGGAAAAGTCCTCTAACAATTATTTTTAAGTGCTGTGCATCATTTCAAGGTATGGAGTATTTCTAGGATCAGTGGCCAAGTTCAAAGTGAATTTAAAACACCTGGTTGAGAAACCTGTGTTGCTTATAATCTCTGAAGAGGAGACTCCTGGAGAACTTAAACAAGCAGAAAAAGAGCTAGGACCAGGACTTTTGTGCTGCTTGTAAATTCCATACAGAGTGAGCAGGACAAGGGCAGGATTCCTGTGGAGCTTCTAACCTCTATAGACATCCTGGCTCCAACTTTTTGGCCTGGTCTACACTGTGGGGGCAGGGGGGAATCGATCTAAGATACTCAACTTCAACTACGAGAATAACGTAGCTGAAGTCGACATATCTTAGATCGACTTAGAATCACTGACTTCGCGTCCTGGCGTTGTGGGATCGATGGACACGGCTCCCCCTTTGACTTTGCTTCCACCTCTTGCCAAGCTGGAGATAAGCAGTCAACGGGAGAGCGATCGGGGATCGATTTATCGCATCTACGCTCCATGTGATAAATCGGTCCCTGATAGATTGATCGCTACTCACCGATTTGGCAGCTAGTGTAGACGTACCCTCTGTTCCAACTTGTTGTGTGAGTCTTCAGCATCAAGGTCTCACGCATCCAAGATCTATGCAGAATTTACATAACTGAGGAAATTCCCAAATACATAAAACTACTGGAGCAATTAAGTCTGCCCATGCTATGAATATTAATGCCATAATAATTATTAGAATGTGATTATAACTATAAACATCTGAAATTAGGTAACTGGAAGTTTTTAGTTCAAATGTCAGAAGCACAAGGTATGACCTTTACTTAAGGTCCAAACACCATCTTTATCTCCACTCTCTTACCCACACCCTATTCTGCCTTTATCAAACCTTTATCAGCAAACCACAGCCCACCTACTGTCCCATGGAAAACAATATTGCTACTTCGAGTGCTGTCCCTGTGGGTGCTCCACTCCAGGTGACAGTGCATCCCAGCGCTGTTGATCAGAGATCTTCGGAAGCAGTGCCTGGTTGGGATGCACACGCTCAGCTGCTGTCTTGCAGTCTTGTTAAGAGTCTGCCTGAGCGCATGCATCCTGCATCCCCCTGTTTCTTCTCAACCGTCCTTGGCTGAAGATGGGGCTCGGGGCAGTGCTGATCCTCTTCCCTGGTCTCCGAAGGAAACAAGTACAAAGATATAGAAATAGTTAGTAACATCCCAGTTATTTCCCTTCCTTTAGAGTAGTTACCTAGTTTAAAAAACAAACAAAAAACCTTCTTTTTCCTCAAGTTTATCTCCCTTTGAGACACTCTCCCCAGCATTCCTAGTGCAATAATGCCAGGGTCTTCAGGATTTAAGAAATATGCTTCCTGTCGAGACTGTACACCACGGTCCGACAAACAGGCTGTTGTGGAGTGCCTCGCCAAGACACACGTCCCTGCCAAGTGTGCCCATTGTACCAGCCTCAAAACCAGGGCTCGTCGTGACAGGGACCTGCAGCTGAAAATGCTCCTGATGGAGAAATCCCTACAGCCACTTATGGAGATGGGCAATAGCAAACCCTCTCCCTCATGCTCCTCGTCCTGGTCCAAACCGATAGGGAGCGTGGCTTCACCCTCTCATGCAAAGAGGAAGGAAGCCCAACTGTCTCCGTCCGGAGACTTTCAAAAGGGTAAAGCGTCTCCTGAGAGATCCTGACCCTCAGTGCTGGCAGCACCGAAGGTAGGCACCACCGAAGGTCCCAGCATCTCAGCGACAGCTCCTACCAGGAATGTCTCCTTGGCACCAGTCCCCTCGGAACTAAAAATAGACTCCGACAGCGCATTCTGCCCTGGCTGCCACTCCAGCAGCAGCAGTGGACCTCTCACAGGGAGCCTGCAAATGGCCTGCGGCACCAGGGAAAGCAAAACAAGTCAGTGCACGCTTCTGAGCACAGATTACGCTCAGCAGGATCACAGCTCAGGGAGCAGCAGCAGCAATTCTTAAGTCAGGACGAATCTCAGTGGCCCCTCAGCCTGACTCTCCGCTCCTTGACATACAGTGCTCACCCTTTGACCAGCCGCTCTCCCCACCTGACCTGGCTACCTTCACTGACAGTGAGCCTGATATGCAGCAGCAGGTGGAGTTCTCCCCACGTGCCTCTCCTCCTCCAGTGGAACCTTTTGCACGTCAGGTCACGGCTCACAACCACCAGCCTCAGTTTCCCTACTTTGCGCTATCCCCCTGCCCCCCGTGGGCAGCACCTAGCTTAACTTATCCCATGCGTTCACCTCAGTGGTACCCTTGGCCAGCTCCTGCTGCCACTCATCCTCATGCTTCTTCCACCAGACCACAAGCTTGTGCGCCTCCATCTCCAGCTTCATCTACTTCTAGAACGCCTGAACTCTCCCCCTGAAGAGGTGGGTTATGGACTGTACCCTGATTCACTGACTCCTAACTCTCCATCACTCCAGACGGAGCCCTCATGCCTCCGTCTCCAGAGAATGTGGACGACTTTAAACAATTCGAAGAAGTTTTCAAGAGGATGGCACTCAACCAGGACATTCCTTTAGAGGAGGTCCAGAAGAGACAACATAGACTCCTCAAAATCCTCCAACACTCTGCATCCTCAAAGATCGGACTCCCCATAAATGAAGCACTCCTAGAACCAGCTGGCAGACTCCAGCCTCTGGCAGACTCCAGCCTCTATCCCCAACCAACTTGCAAAAAGGCTGAACGTAAGTATTATGTTCCTGCTAAGAATGTAGAGTTCTTATTTTCCCATCCACAACCGAATTCTCTTGTAGTGGATGCAGCAATACACAGGATGAAACAGCCGCACTACCAGCCCACCCCGCAAGACAAGAGCCTCAAACGCCTTGACCTCTTGGGTTGCAAGGTCTATACCTCCTCCACTCTGCAGTTCAGAATTGCAAACTATTCCGCCCTACTTGCAAGCGATGACTTTGACAATTACAATAAACTCTTTGATTTTACCTCCCATATCCCGGGGGAGAGGAGAGCAGACTTTAAGTCAGTCCTTGTCGAGGGCCAGTTGGTCTCCAGAACGGCCCTACAAGCATTTCTAGGCATAGTAGACCCAGCAGCCTTCACTACCGCAACTGCGGTGGTTATCCACAGATCTTCCTGGCTGTCTGCATCTGGTATCTCCAAAGACCTGCAGACCAAAGTGGAGGACCTCCCCTTTGATAAAGATAAGCTTGTTTCAAAAAAAAAAAACCAAAAAAAAAACCCCCCGACAAAGTCCTTCACACTATGAAAGACTCTAGAGCAACCCTGCACACCCTGGGCATTAACCCATCCCTTCCCAGGAGACAACGGTGTCAACCTTATCAGAGGCCATTCACACAACAATATCACCAGTCCCAGCCCAGACCATACGATATAGCCAGGAATTGTGCTAGACCTCCTAGTGCAGAGAAAACCAAGCACAACCAGCCACCTCCACCCATTGGGGAAACAAACAGCAATTTTGAAGCGTTGATCGAGCGTCTGCACGACCACACCTTGACTACAACCGCCTATTTGCCCATTTGGTCACTGTCTCCAGGTTTTCCACCATGCTTGGCAACAGATCACACAGGACCGTTGAGTTTTCGAAATAGTTCAGTCTGGTTACTCTATCCCTTTTATATTCTACCCTTCCTTGTCCCTCTTCAGGAACCCCTCTCACAAGCCCCTACTTCACGTAGAGGTGGCTTATCTTCTACAGCTAGGTGCAGTGGAACCTGTGCGAACACAAAATCGAGGAAAAGGGTTCTACCTCCACCACTTTCTGACCCAAAAGAAGAGCGGGGGATGGAGGCCTATACTAGACCTAGACCAACTGAACAAATTCATATGTGTGCAGAAATTCAAGATGGTCACACTGGGCACAATAATACCCGCACTGGAACAAGGGGACTGGTTCACAGCCCTTAACCTACAAGATGCCTATTTTCACATAACCATTCATCCAGCCAGCAGACACTTCCTGTGATTCACACTTGGATACGACCATTTTCAATACAGGGTACTCCCTTTCGGACTCTCCACAGCACAGAGAGTATTCTCCAAGACCCTAGCTGTAGTCATGGCCCACCTCCACAGACACGGGATCAGACTTTTCCTGTACCTAGCCGATTGCCTTATCAAAGACAACTAATACAATGAGACGTTTCGAGCTACTCATTTCTCCATCTTCCTCTTCCACAGCTTAGATCTGCAACTAAACTTCCAAAAATCCACCCTGACACCTACACAGTGGATCAAATTCATTGGAGCTCACCTGGACTCAATCCAAACCAGAACCTCACTCCCACACAGCAGATTCCTCGCTATTGCACATCTCATAAGCACGCTCTCCGTTCATCCCAGGATACAGGCAAGAATTTACCTACAGCTCCTTGGTCACGTGGCAGCCACCACCTTTGTGGTCAAGTGTGCCAGGCTGCACATGAGATGTCTTCAGGGTTGGCTCAACTCCAGCTACAAACCCAGCAGACACAGCTTCTGCATGATGCCAACACCTCCAGTGAATGTACTAGCTTCCCTACAATGGTGGGCAAGACCAGAGAACCTCTGCATGGGCGTTCCCTTCCAGCAATGCTCCCCGGCACTCATGCTCGCCACAGGCACTTCCCTGATTGGTTGGGGAGCACGCCTGGGGGGACACATGGCACAGGGCTGCTGGTCCCTGCCAGAGACGCATCTGCACATAAATCTCCTAGAGCTCAGAGTAGTGAGACAAGCTGCTTTCACTTTCTTCCCCTCATAAAGAACAAATCTATCTGGGTCCTAACGGATAATATAGCACGTATGTTTTATATCAACAGACGGGGGAGCACAATCTCACTCCTTATGCATGGAAGCCATCCAGTTATGGAATTGGTGCATACAACACCACATAGAAATTACCGCTTCATACCTACCTGGATGTCACAGCACTACTGCCGACACACTCAGCAGACACTTCTCCAAAGAACACGAATGGGAATTACATCCCATGATACAACAGCTCTTCTCCCACTGGGCACCCCATCGATAGACCTCTTTGCCACAACCCAGAATCGCAAATGCCACCTATTTTGCTCAGGAGCAGGATTTAAGACTGCATCCATAGGAGACACGTTCCTCATCCCATGGAACAACTCTCTCATGTACGCCTTTCCACTGATCCCTCTGGTATGCAGGATTCTACGCAAGATAAGAGACGACAAGGCCCGGGTCATACTTATTTCCCCAGCTTGGCCAAGAAAGACATGGTATTCTTACCTGCTCCGCATGTCCATCCGTCCTGCACGGACTCTCCCCAACAGACCAGATCTGCTTTCTCAGGACAACGTCCGACTTCTTCACCTGCAGCTCCAGAAACTCCACCTGACGATGTGGTTCCTTCATGGTTCCCGACCCATGAATTAGCCTGTTCTGAGCAAGTCTGGTATGTCCTCCTGCATAGTAGAAAAGACTCCATTCATAAGACTTACCTGCAAAAGTGGAAACACTTTTCCATGTGGTGCTCCCATAAACCCTTGGCACCCCATACTGTGACCCTCCCTTACATCCTACACTACCTTTTGAAATTAGAACAGGATGGGCTCTTGCTCAGCTCCATCAGAGTACACCTCGTGGTCCTCATCACCTTTCATGATTTGCTGGACGCATATTCACTCTTTGCCTACCCCACAATAAAACGCTTTCTCACGGGCCTGCAAAATCTCTACCCTGAGATTTATCCATGGGCAGCTGCCTGGAATCTCAGCCTAGTTCTTTGCGGTCTTATGAAACCTTCCTTCGAGCCCTTAGCTACCTCATCTCTTCTCCACATGTCTATGAAGGTAGCTTTCTTGGTTGTTATATCATCAGCAAGGAGATTAGGGGAAATAAGTGCCCTGATGGCCTACCTTCCCTACTCAACCTTCTCTAAAGATTAAGTTACTCTGTGACCCCACCATAAATTTCTCCCTAAGATGGTGTCCACCTTCCACCTTAACCAACTAATATACTTTACCTGCAAACCCAAACCTCATGAGACTCTGCACGAAGCAACTGTACGTACTCTCAACATCAGATGAGCAATTGCTTTTTATCTAGACAGGATTAAACCATTTTGTAAGTCCCTGTGGCTATTTGTCTCCACTACCGAGAGATCAAAGAGTACGGCTATCTCTAAACAACGCCTTTCCAAGTGGATCTCTGACTGCATCAGATCCTGTTAGCTCAATCAGAATACCCAACCACCCGAAGGCATCTGAACTCATTCTACTCGAGCTAAGTCAACATCCATTGCCTTCCTCCAAAACGTACCTATTCCTGATATCTGTAAGGTGGCCAGGTGGACATCTAAATGCACATTCACCAAACATTATGCTATCACGCAGGATACCACAGTAGACACCATAGTAGGCCACACAGTACTGTCTACAATCGTCACTGCCGCAACTCCAAAGTCCCACCATACTGCTTCACATTCACCTGGAGTTAAGCACCCACAGAGACAGCACTCAAAGAAGAAGAGAAGGTTACTCACCTTGCAGTAACTAAGGTTCTTCGAGATGTGTCCCCCTATGGGTGCTCCCCTCCCTGTCCTGCTCCCCTCTACTTTGGAGTACTATTCTGACTTCTCCATGATAGAGAAGGAACTGAGGGGGATGCAGGACACACGCACTCAGGCAAACTCTAATGAGACCGTGAGACAGCAGCTGAGCATGTGCGTCCCAACCAGGCACTGCTACTAAAGGTCTCTGATCAACAGTGCTGGGACGCACCATCACCTGGAGTCGAGCACCCACAGGGACACACATCTCAAAGAACCTCAGTTACTACAAGGTGAGTAACTTTCTCATACTGGCTTGTAATCTGTAAACTCACTAATAAGGGGGTTCTCCTCATGTCCACATCATCTCTCATGACCCTCTGTGTATGGTCCATAGAAGTCCCTGCCCTTGTCCACTACCCCAATGTAGGCTGGATATCCACCTCTCTTTGATTTATCGTCCCCTTTTTCCCAGTATTCGTTAGGGATATTAGGCTCCAGATACAGCTCAGAGATTAATTTTTTCATGTCCATGCTGAACATATGAGCCACAAGCACTTGATACCCTATTGGCCCTTACAGTCTGGCCTGAGATTTTCTCTATACTCCATCAGTGATATAGGAATTGTTGCAGGTTATATGAAGCATATAAAATCTTTTCTATTTATTTATCTTCTGCTCTTTTAATTCATATATGCAATAAGGGAACCTTGAGTTTTTTTCATGCGGAATCTACTGTGGTGCGCTCAAGAGGATCGAGAAAATCATTGAAGGTGAGGTGCAAAAGGAAGGTTGATATTGCAATCTTAACTCAGTATTTCCAGTCTCCACCATTTAAAAAGCCCTAAACACCATAATTTTCTAATTTCTTAACTTCTCTTTTTGATGGAATTTAGAAATAGGACTTGGTTTATATTTGCTGGTATAGTAATACTGCTTTAAATTATCAGTACATATCTTTTTTCAATATTAGCTCTGTCTTACTGAAATCGGGGCTGGCTCCAGGCACCAGCGAAGGAAGCAGGTGCTTGGGGTGGCCAATACAAAGGGGCGACACTCCGTCCACTGTTGGGGCGGCACATCTGGGTCTTCGGCGGGAATTTGGTGGCGGGTCACTCAGTTCCTTTCTTCCTCTTTGAGCTGCCACCAAAGTGCTGCTGAAGAGGAAGAGAGGGAGTGAAGGACCCGCCGCCGAACTGCTGCCAAAGAATGGAGCAGCGCGATTGAGCTGCTGCCGAAGTGCCACTGATTTTTTTTTTTCTTTCCTTCTGCCACTTGGGGCAGCAGAAAACCTGGAGCCAGCCCTGACTGAAATGCTGCTGTTTCGCACATTTTTATAACCATCTTAGTTTTATTTATGTTGGTTAGAAACATGTATGGACTAGATCAAATACAAAACCACCAAGTAAATTAAAAACTAATTATTGTCAGTTTAAAACTACCATTTTTAAAAGGGAGCTGTTTTGGGGCTGAATTTCTTGCTGTCAATTAATGGCTGGTATAATCAGTAGCTTCATTTCATTTCTTAACTTACTGTTGCAATAGAACCAGGAAAACTAATTTGTTTTGGTTTGATCCTTAACCCTTAGCAAGAGAAGTAAACTGTATGAAAGCCCAATAGTAAAACAGAAGTGTTTGCCCTGTCTATTTTACCTGCCTATTTTGTGCCTTCTTATACCCCAGTATATTTTATCCTGTTTCATTCTGTGTTAACATTTTATTATTGTGTCTGCTGTAAAATCCTAATCTCTGCCTGCAACCGGGAATGCTGCTGTTCTGCAGCATGCAGGAGTCCAGGAAGAGCAGAGATAGACTTTCTCTGTAGATGCCCATGGAGGAAGTATGCTGTATGGGGTAAATAAAAAGGGATCATTAAAAAAAACAAACAAACCCAAAAATGTTTGAATTTGAGCTGGATTTTTGATGTAAATTAAATACAAGGTAGTTGTGTTTTTGTTTTGTTTTTAATAAAGCTATTTAAAATTAAATTTGAAAATGACAACCTATGGTATAAGGCCTAGCCATACTATAATCTATGAAAATCATGTAAATACAAAAAATAAGCAGTACATTTTTGCTGCAAAGTTTTAAACAATGTCAAACCACTGAACTGGTGGAAGTCACTGGCAAAGCATCTGGAACCAACATTTGTAGAAGTGCTAAACCAGCTTTTGACATCAGTAGCCTCTTTTGCAGGTACAGAGAGAATATTTTCTTCCTTTCAGTTTATTCACCCATTTCAGTTCAATGACTGATTCATTCAAAGTTAAGAAACTGATTGGGAGTTGAAAAAGCAGGAAAGCATGTTTTCCTCTGCCAATCTATGAATAAAAACTAGGTGTGAGAAGAGGACGTGTACTAGCTCCAAAATCTTGAAGGTCATGAGGACAGGAAACAATCATTTCATTCACTGACTAAAAATAATACTTCCTTTGTTTCACAAATCAATTAGTTTTAGCCATAAAACATGTTTTGGTAAAACTTATTATGTGTCCAGCGCATTTAAGGTAGTTTTACTTAATAAAAAAATAATAGTCTGGTTTTGTGCACCTTTAACTGAATTTGAATTTCCATACAACTAGAGCTCGACACAAATCCCAACTAAAATATTAATCATCTAGGAAATGCATCAATCAGCATTTTCTAACATTATAAAAAAGAGTAAAAATTAATAATCTAAACAAATGTAAATTAAGCTATGTAATTATTTAAATGAATATGTATAGATATAGACTATCCTCCTGGTTAGCAAAAAGGAGCTCCAAATTTATTGGAAAGACTATATTTAGTTGCAAATCAACATGTTTTAATGGTTACCAACCAATGGGAATCAATCTGTTTACAAAAATAACTTAAGTTCAAATGCAAAACACAGTTAAAATCAATTTAAATGAAGATTTTCTGCTTACTGATTTAAATAGCTTTCTTTTAAAACAATCCACCCTGATATTGTGGCTGGGGGATGATCTTTGCAGAGCCCTGGTTTCATCTCCTGTGGATCCACTGGCTACATGCACTACGTGGCACAGGATCGTAGTAGCAACTGAGGAGTGCTACGTTGAAAAAGACAGTAACACTGCCGCAAGTTTTAGAGCCAGAGTCAACTGACTCAATCTCACGGGACTCACAAATGGAGCTAGAAATAGCAGTGTAGATATTCACGCTCTGGCTAGAACTTGGGCTCTGAACCTCAGCAAGGGGGAAGGTCTCAGAGCCTGAGCAGGAATGTCTGCACTGCTATTTTTAGTCCCATAGCATGAGACGCAGGAGCCCAGGTGAACTGACCTGAGCTCTGAGACTTGCTGTTGCATTTTGGTTTTGTTTCTGTTTTTGCAGTGTTGATGTACCCTCACTGTACAGGTACCCAGGGCACTGCCTCTTAGCTGGGGACAAGGAGGAGGATTACTTCTCCCAACCCTTGCATTGTCTCCTGCACAAGATCCATTTACTCAGGCTTTGAAGGAGGCTATTCACATTTCTCACTGTATTATAGCACGAACATGTAATAGAATGTTGATAAGATGTGAGCTTTGAGTTCTGGATAATTCACTAATGACACTTGAGTAGGCATTCATTATTTAAAAATCAGTTCCCCTGGGAAATGTGCGGTTGAAAAGTATTAAACTTATTAAGTAATAGCAGAATGAGGTTTCTTTTTTTCTCAGCCCTGTAGGTCTGTCTGTTTTTAAATTTCACTTTCAAGAAAGAACATCCTTTGAAAGGGAAAGGCTTTTTGTTGCTTTTTCCCTCAGAGTTCAGCATAACTGCACTTTGTGTTACCTTTGCTCCAGCCTGTTGAAACATTACAGCAATGTCATTACATATTAGTTGTTGAGAAAACAGCTTGTCTTATTATTTTGTGGTGCCATGGAACTAAAAAGGCTTTTTGTGGTGTGACAGGGGATATTAGACATGCATCTCAATAATCAGCAATACTGGAAAAGGAAATACAGAAAAAGTATAAAAGTTCACTGGAATTTGGGTAAATTTGCAACTTTAATTTAATTGTGAATCTGTAACTTTTTTATCAATCCAGACAGTATATAGTGTGATAGACCCAGGCCAGCTGGGAACAGCAGAGTAGTAGAAGGGAGATATACTGGCCACTGGATAAGCAGTTGTCTGTTCCCTGAGTGACCAGAGCAGGGGCTGCTCCAGGCTAATGAGAACACTTGACTCCAATTAACCTGTTAAGGGTCAGGTGAGACTGTTAAGCACCTGACTCTAATTAAGGCCCCTCCGATGCTATAAAAGGGCTCACTCCAGTCAGGCCAGAGGGAGCCAGGGGAGAGGAAGTGTGTGCGAGGAACTGGGAGCAAGAGGCAAACAAGAAGATGGGAGTGAGTAGGCATACTGCTGGATGACTACGAAGTACAAGCGTTATCAGACATCAGGAGGAAATTTCGGTGGAGAGGACAAAGAAGGTGTTGAGAGGAGGCCATGGGGAAGTAGCCCAGGGAGTTGTAGCTGTCGTGCAACTATACCAGGAGGCACTCTAGACAGCTGCAGTCCACAGGGCCCTGGGCTGGAACCCGGAGTAGAGGGTGGGCCTGGGTTCCCCCCAAACCTCCCAACTCCTGATCAAACACAGGAGAAATTGACTTGGACTGTGGCTTCTACCAGAGGGGAAAGTGCCTGGGCTGTTTCCTGACCCACGAGGTGAATCTGTGAGGAGCAAATCCACCAATAAGCGCAGGACCCACCAAGGTAAAGGAGGAACTTTGTCACAGTAGCTAACTCATATATAATAGCTACTATGCATAACTTGTTTGCATGCCAAAGATGATAGAGATTGCAAGGACTATAGAACTCATTCATAGTGGGACACGTCACATAGAAAACAAAGGAGCCTATGCAGTGTAATTGCATTCCTCCGCATGTATAATTCCCATTCATAGTACTGTGATGACAATGTTGGAAGGAATAGGTATTGATCCATTTATAAAGGCCAAATCCTGTGGTCTTTACTTTCGTATTCATCAGATTAAACTTCCTTTTGACTTCAGTGGGATTTACACATGTTTAAAGTTAAGCATGCCCTTATATTTGCTTTGCTGAATTAGGGTCATATGCTGGAACTAGGGGGGCCCAGGGGCCATGCCCCCCTACCTTTTTTTTAAACAAAAAGAAACATATGCACTGTGGGGGAAAAAATGATCATACTGCTAATGGCCAAGATGCCCTATGAGATCGGATCAGATGCATTCCTAGATATCCACTGCAATCCTAGATAATCGCATGATCAAAATTGCATTGTTTGCATTTTCTGCTTAATAGAGATTGTATCCCTTCTATCTCTACAGCCTTTTGATGGTGTTTGTTAGGTTTTCTAAAAATATATTTTTGATTTTTTTTTTATAAAACACTAGAAAGAAAACATTTTTTTGGTAGTTCTCATATGGGAACATGTTTACCTCCCTTCAAAGCTGTTTCTTGTTGTTATTTATTTGGCTGATGCCTTTTTCCGAGGAGATTTACAATTTAAGGTTACTGTTTTAAAGTTATTCATTCTATATAAACAAGGATGATTTGGTTGTAATGTTACAGAATTGCATGTTACAGTTCAATAATGTTAATTAATGCAGTATGAACAGCGGAATGTATGTAGTAAAATGATAAATGCAAGTGAAGTACAATAAAAGAAGTGCAAAAATAAAAGGAAGTCCTGATGTTTATAATTAAAGTCTTATTTTTTTCATTTGTGCATACTATAATTATACCTTAGATGTTATAATATGGCTTCCTTTTGTATTGTGGTCACTTATGTTACAGCTGCGCTCTGCAAGATATTTAAATAGTATTTTAATTCCCCTGCCACTTTGACCTTGGTCATCCTCCCCTCCCACTTCTAAAAAGATTGCGATGCCTATGGTCAGGGTTTATGTAAAGCTCTCATGATCTGGACTTAAATGAGGATATGTTAGCCTTAGACATGTGAGTGATGCTTACATGAATCATTCCCGCCTCCCCTCAGTGCAAGCATAGAATTTACTCCAGTATCACACAAGTCCTCAGTTTTCATTCCCTATCCCATGAAACACTACACTGCCATAGGATTTTTGTTAGCTCTAAGTTCTCTTTAGTTCTGTAATATTAATCTTCTGCTCTGTTTCTGTATTTTAAAATTGCCTCACTTTTTCTTTCTGTCATAGTAATAAGCATTTAAGTTACCTTGGGCACACTTTACGTAGGTTAGAACTGTATCAAACAATATCTTCCCAAAAATAGGGAGCATGCAAACTTTCAGAGCAGCAAACCCATCTTCCCTGAGAGGATCCATGATGGCAATAGTAACTTGAAGACACATGATAGAAAATTTCAATGCCTGAAGTTACTGGAAAACCTAAACAAAGAGATGTGCCTTATGCATTGCTCTAGATCTGGGTCCAAGATGCATGTCTGTTTGGATCAAATTCCAGAGACAACTAAGAAATTTTTGCCTGTGATTCCCCATGAGATTTTTGAGTCACTTTTTTGAAGTGTTCCTTTATAGACTTCTTTCCATGGTGAGTGTTAGGAAGAGAGCAGACTCTGAGATTACTAGAGTCTATACCATATAGGGCTTGATTGATACTAAGCAGTGTTTTGTTTTTTTTTCCAGTCGTCTGTTCTTCCATTTACTGAAGTACAATGGTACAAAACTTTTCTTTCTTTCTTTATTTCTTGCTACTCAGATGAGTATAGGATCAAACCAGTGGAAGAGGTCAAATACATGAAAAATGGGGGAGAAGATGATCAGAAAATAGCTGCCAGGAACCAGGAAAATTTGGTAAGGACTCAACTTATCACTTATTTAACAAAATTAACATGGATATGAATTTGCCTTAGTAATGAAATATGGAATATGCAGTATGTTTACATTACAACTTACTTGCTGCAAAAAGGATTTTCAAGGATTTTCTTGAAAATGCCATAACTATGTATAGCTTGCGTGAAAGGTGCGACTATTACCTTTTCCTGCTTGTCTTTATGAATTAGCCAGTACTTGATTTTGTGGAGAGTGCTTCAGTGGAAGTAGTATTTGTATTCCACTCCTTTGCAAATATAAATATATGCAGGTCATGATGAATGTATCTGTGTGCAAAGGATTTCTTAAAAATACTGAAATTCATGGCTGATCTGAAGAAAAATATCTACTTTAGGAACACATCTATAATTTATTCTGTGCTTCCCTACTGTGAATTTTAAAATTTGCAAAATCAGATGCTCAGAATAAGTAACGTACCTATAACACGGGGTTGTCAACAATCAGTGTTCAGTAATTTGATTGGAGATGAGTTATTTTCTTATCAATCATCAAATTAGTATTATCCTCAAGATTTACCCTTATATAAAACTCAAGATTTGTTTCCTTTTGTTGCTCATTGAGCATGTCTATTACACCTCTACCCTGATACAGCGCTGTCCTTGGGAGCCAAATAATCTTACCGCGTTCTATCCAACTTGTTTTGCTCCACTGGATTACGCAGCCCCCCGCCCCCCCGGAACACTGCTTTACCGCGTTATATTCAAATTCGTGTTCTATCGGGTCGGGTTATATCAGGGTAGAGGTGTATTTGTTCCCTTGTGACAGGGTCAGGCCAGATGGCTACAGGAGAGTATTAGAAGGCAGATATCTTAGTCCCAGATTAAATAGATCCCTTTTCCCTGAGTAAGGTAACAGGGGCAGTTCCAGAACAAGGAGGAACTTGCTGGAACCAACTAAGGCAGGCAGGCTCATTAGGATACCTGGAGCCAATTAAGAAGAAACTGTTAGAATCAATTCGGACAGGCTGGCTAATCGGGGCATCTGAGTTTAAAAAGGACCTCACTTCAGTTTGTAGCGTGCATGCAAGGAGCTGGGAGCAAGAGGCACTAGAAGCGGAGAGTGAGAAGACATATTGCTGGAAGACTAAGGAGTACAAGCATTATCAGACACCAGGAGAAAGGTCCTGTGGTGAGGATAAAGAAGGTGTTAGGAGGAGGCAATGGGGAAGTAGCCCAGGGAGTTGTAGCTGTCGCGCAACTGTACCAGGAGATACTGTAGACAGCTGCAGTGCACAGGGCCCAGGGCTGGAACCTGGAATAGAAGACAGGCCTGGGTTCCCCCCAAACCTCCCAACTCTTGATCAGACACAGGAGGAATTGACCTGGACTGTGGCTTCTACCAGAGGGGAAGGTCTCTAGGCTGTTTTCTGACTCACATGGTGAATCTCTGAGGCGAGCAAATCCACCAATAAGCTCAGGACCCACCAAGGTAGAGGAGGAACTTTGTCACACGCTGTAAGTTGGGAGAATTTCTATCTGAAATCATCATTACTGTTATCACTTCTGAGGGCTTGTCTACTGGGGGAAAAGTGCAGAGTAGCTGGTACAACATAGTTAGTGCACGTTAACTACTCTGCACCAGCTCCTTATGTGGACATTTACTCTGCAGTGAAAGTGCCTTTGTGCACTCTAGCTGAATACACTTCCAAAGTGTGTTCAGGTAAAGCACACAAGGCACTCTTAGTGCGGACAAAGAGGAAGTTAGTGTGGAGTAGGTAATTTGCTGTAATTTAAATTCACACTCTTGCTAACTCCACACTAAATTCCCTATGTAGGCGAGTTCTAATTATGTTACTGTTGTTTATCCTTAGAGGGGAAAAAACAGGTTAGATGAATCATGTCAGGCTTGACTTTCATGTGGAAGCTTTTTTCTTTTTAAGCTCGAAATAGAGGGGTCTGTAGGATTGATATAGCTACTACTTTCAAAGAGATTTTAAAATGCTGTATTTTGTCTATGTAACATTTCAGATTTCTGGGCCTATTCCTTCCACTGAGCTTTTTTTATACAGTTTTTTTCCCTTCGGTTATACTGAGGGGAAGATCGTCCGTTAACTTCAATGGAGCTATGACCATTAATACCAGCTGAGAAATCTGCCTATCAGAGTAACTATAGATGACTCTTGGGAATGTCACTATTTTAATATTTTTTCATCACTGGTGCTCCAGGCAATCCCATCTACTGTACATTTCTCTCCTAGGTGTGTATTCTGGAGATTGCGGTACAAAACTGCAGTACATTTCTGTAGGTAAATAGCCCAGTTTACCACCTTGTGTGCTGTTCCAGCCTGACATTTCAGATTGTGGTTGAAGGCCACTGAACGGCACAGAATATGATTTTCCTTAGTCTCTACTCTAGATATGATATATGATTTCCAGTTTGCAGTTTTGCATTGATGATGCTCCATTGGACAGCACAAATTTAGCTTTCAGCAGGATGTTTTTAGTGTGCCTAAGAAACATTGCTGAGGACATCACTTTTTCTAGCAGTATCTGCAGTGTCTTCAGCGTTATCGCAAATGTAAGCGTGTTTGGTTTTGCTTAACTACTTTTAAGAAACGCTGCTGCAAAAATTATCAGTAATTTTGGAGTCAGAGATGCTGCACTGGTGAGTGCAATGGAAGAGAAATTGAGAGCTGCTACTAGTTGTCTGATAAATGAAAAGTTGCAGGTCAATGTGGTTGTAGATTGGTGGCCAGCCTTAAATGATACAGCATAATTTAGAGAAGAATAGGGTTCCATTTAAATGACAACCAAGACAAATTCAGAAGGCTTGAGTCACTTTTAGAAGTCTAGGTGACATTTAGAAACGGGATTGATAATCTTGTGCTTTATTAGTGCCGGCTTTCTTGTAAGATTTAATTCTTGTATTGGTTATATTTATTAAAAGAGACATTTCTGTAGAAAAGTTGAATTTTATGTATATAATGTATTGACAGGTTGTTTTTGAGCGGGGATCGCAGTTTCCGTGGGAAAAAAGTTTTTAATTTGAGGATTGGGGATAATGATAGCACTCCCTAATCTATAGAAATCTACAAAAACTAAGTGAAACCCTTTAATCGGAGAGGATGTTTATACTTGATATAGGTTTTTGAAAGATAAAAAACATATCTTAGACATCCAGACAGGTAGTTTTTCACTTTCTTCTCATCTTAGTTCCATTATAAGGATACAGCATCTCTGTCTGTAAATGCGTACAGTTTGTTAATCCTAGGAATTGACAAATCACTGACATTTTAGATTTTTAAAGCTGAAGATTCGCTCTAGTAAACTTGTTAAATTCACAACTTAGAAAATAGGTTGTCATGTATCACGAAGGCTTTAGTTTTCCTAATGGTTGTAAAGTTGACAATCATTAGTTATTTAATCTTGACCCTTCATCACGCACTTCTGGGCAACCGAAGTTTTAGGCTATGGCTACACTATGCAGCTTTGCATGCCATTAAAAGCCGCACCATGCAGCTACTGTTTGTCAGCAGGAGAGAGCTCTTCTGCTGACAAAAAAACCTTTCACCTCCCATTAGTGGCAGCAGCTTTGTTTGCAGAAAAGTGCCTTTTTTTTTTTTTCTAAACACTCCTGAATGACAAAAGTTTTTCCGACTAAGTACCAGTGTAGACATATCCTTAGGAACAAGAAAAAGCTCTGGGAGAATCTCAAAGCCCACATCCCAACCCTTTTTCTTAATCTCACATTCCTGCCTTGTCACTATGCTCCCCAAACTCCACCTTCCGTGGAAAAGAAGTTAAGATGAGGTGTGTAGCTGGGATTCAGTTGTATTCTGCTTCAATCACTTTCTAGGGTAACTGACTCTGTATTACATTTGCCTGAAGTAGTTCTGCTTTAATTTCCTATTTACTCTTAGTTACCTATGAAAGTGGCTGGTGCAGGTGAATGCTTACTGCAGTTTATTCAGTCCTCCTCCACGCCACTGTTGTGCTACAGCAAAACAAAAAATATAGTGCCAGCTTTCCAATGTTCAGGTGCAATTGTATGCATACATTTGTGTGAGCATAATATATGCAAACACTCATCCCTCTTGGTACCTAAAATGGCTATTTGTGCTTGCAAATACATGATTTGCATGTATACACAAATAAGCAGTGCAAGGCTGTTGCACCTAATTTACAAACTCTAGCCCATAATTTCAGTCACCTGTCATTAAATGAATTAGTCTTTTATTAAATCAGTTGATTATCTTCACAGGACTAAGGTTTTTATGCCATACCAGCTGTAACCCCAAATGGAAATAGTTTTTACCAGTTGCTACTTTTAGATTGCTACTCAATAGATTTAGCTAATGGATCTAACTAGAAGCAAAAACCAGTGGTGCGTAGTCAGCATGTGTAATGTACCAGTTTATTTGTACTTAAAAAAGTCATGGTTAAATAATAAAACTGGGACTAACTAATATTTTTAAAAGCCAAACAAAGTCTTGGTTGAAGACATCTCTAGTACATATGGGTCTTACTGGAATAGATAACACAAGTTTGCCAGCTTTAAAGACCCATTAATCTTTTCTTTGGAACTCATTGTTTAGCTTGACAGCATCATATTAGGTATACAAAAGTACTATCATAACAGACTAATTAACATTCATAACAGGACTAATTTAATTGTCCTCATTTACATACTCATGGAGTGCTAATGGCATTTCATTGTGAAATTACACTACTGGATAAGGTAAAATGCCTTAAAATACCCTAAAGGTAAAGTACCTTCTATTCATGCAGCTTGGCATTCTTTTTCCAAAATGTAATGAGCTATATTGGTTTTAGTTTGAAACAGTTTGCTACGGTACAGATTCTTCTTTCTATAATCATCTTATGTTTTCAAACATTTAACTTAATTCTTGGGAGGGAGGGTTACTTCTTAGATTTTTTTGCAACTTCTACTTGTCAAAATCTCTACTTGCTATATATATAGATAGTCTATAAGGGCTATATGCTAGGATTTGCACGCATTATCAGCTAAACCTACCAAGCAGTTTGACACAACTACGCATCTTGATTTGAGATAAGCTAAGTACTGGAATAACAGGAAAGTTACAAGTCAGGGCTAAGACAAATTTACAGAGGAGATCGTAGACAATTGAATGAGAATCACTTATATACCTGATTGTTGCCAATATCTCACTCAGTTTCATGGGGGAGGGGGGAAATCACTTATTTTTCTTTCAAGACGTGTTAGTTTCCACAGCAGTTACTTGAGAATGTAATTTGTGCCACCCATACCTATGCGGTTACTTTTAGGTTATGTTTTGAACTGAAACCAGATTCTAGTCTCAGTTGGATCCATGCAATCATTTACTTAATTGATACTTAGTATTTCAGAACTTCAGTTTTCACTTTTCTGTAGCTGATCATTGTCATCATCATAATCAGTTATATGCTTTTTTTAAAAAGTAACTAATAGCTAGCAAATAAATGATTGTATCAAGTTAAAAACCCAGTAGCAAATGATACTTCAAAGGTTTATTTGGTACCTTTAATAATATAATATTAAATATCTGTATATTTATAATTATAAATATTTAAATATATGCATATTTTGTATTATATATATCAGTATAATTGTTTATATAGATTACAAAAATACTGATATTTACATTTCTGTATTATGAAATAATTTTTTAAAATACCATTTTTAAAAAGATTACTAAATTATCTACAATGGATGTCATTTAAAACAGTAAATAAGTTACAGTGCCACTCGTGGTAGTGAAGTTTATTGTGGCATTCGTGGTATTTTCCATTCTAAATATGGGGAAGACTGCAAATGCATCTGCAAATTCAAAAACCACAGTGCAGTAAATGTTGTCTGTTTGGGTTTTTTAATAATGTCCATTGTCTGAAGCTTCCCTGGATTACTATTTTTAGGTATGCATTGAATGGCTATTTATGTTGAATGTATTGCTCTATAGTTTTCATAGTTTCATGCACTCATACAGTGCATTGGTGATGTACAGCGCTGTACAAATGTTGGTATTGTATAAATGCTAAATGGAATTATACTAAGAGTTCAGCATGTGCGTTCTTACATAATTTTTTTAAACTTCACAACTATACTGTTCCAGAAGAGCTTATTACAAGATACAATAGAGTGCACACACACAAACACAGGATGTATCATGGTACCCAGGAACTTCCACTTCAAAATCACAATCCTCTACCACTTGAACTAAAGAAAACTCTTTGGCCTTCTCCACCTGGAAGAATTTGGCATGCTTTACTGTATCAACCCCATAGCATGCTTGTTGTTCATCGTGGGGGGGCCCAATAACAGTCTTCAACTATTTTAAGGGCTGTTATAAAGAGGTGTGCGATCAATTATTCTCTTTGTCCACCGAAGGTAGGAGAAGAAACAGTGGGCTTAATCTTCCGCAAAGGAGATTTAGAGTAGCTATTAGGAAAAACTTTCTGACTCTAAAGGGTAGTTAAGTTCTGGAATAGGCTTCCAACGGAGATCATGGAATCCCCATCATTGGAGGTTTTAAATAACATATTAGACAAAAACCTAGACCATCGCTGACAGGTGAACTTGGTCCTGCCTTAGTGCATGGGACTGAGATAGATGACCCCTCAATGTCTGTTCCAGTCTTACATTTCTGTGATCCTCCGAAGGTGGCTGCATGCAGATCTTGGCTGCTATCAGCTGTGCCTGTTCCTGACTCTCACCATCTCTGATTTCCAGTTTTAGACCTCAGTTCATCAAAGCACATGGTTACCTGTCATTGATTTTATTGAGACTTAAGCACATGCTTCAGTGCTTGCTTGAATTGATTCCTAAAGGAGGACACAAAAGTTTAATAAAAATAAAACTAATAAAGTGAATTAAAAAAACACTTTTGCTTTGTTCCTCAGGAGTAACAAAAAGGGACGAAATCAGTGCAGACATATAGACACCCACAGAAGCATTCAAACACTCACTAATGTACATACTTTACTGGTGGGCTGCCACAGCTGTCCACCCACTGCCTCATCAGCTCTACTGTACTACTGAGATCTAAAAAAGAGAAGAGAACAGAGTCATTAGCTAACAGACGCACAGCAAAATGAATTCCGTCTTTCCTCCCCAAGTAAAGCCACATGCCTCTCTCATGTGCTCAAGCACCCATTTGTCGCTGCTGCACAAACCTGCGTCCCCTGGGGGCTCCAGTGCAGTAGGTAGAAGACAAAGGAAGGAGAGAACTCACTGAGCTACACAGAGCAGCTTGGAGAGATGTCCTTCCTCTCGACTGCTCCTGTCTTGGGCTTGTAGAAAGAAACCACAAAACAGAAGAATCCGTCATTCAGCTACAAAATGAGAAAAGAAGAAAAACAGGAGTGAACATTTAAAATTAAAAAATAGAAGAAATGAATTAAAATAATCAAGCTTCTTACCCCCTCAAAAACCCTAAGGTGACAGGGCTCGTCCTACTATAGTACTGGGCCTCCATGCCTCAGGGCTTGTCTGCACCCAGTGGTTCTCAAACTTGGGCCACTGCTTGTTCAGGGAAAGCCCCTGTTGGGCCGGGCGGGTTTGTTTACCTGTCGCGTACGCATGTTTGACTGATTGTGGCTCCCACTGGCCACAGTTCGCCGTCCCAGGCCAATAGGGGCTGCAGGAAGGGCAGCCAGCATGTCCCTCGACCCATGCCGCTTTCTGCAGCCCCCATTGGCCTGGAGCGGCGAACTGCAACCAGTGGGAGCTGTGATCGACTGAACCTGTGCACGCAGCAGGTAAACAAACTGGCCCGGCCTGCCAGGGGCTTCCCCTGAGCAAATAGCGGCCCAAGTTTGAGAACCACGGGTCTACATTACCTGCAGGATGAGGGGGCAACGATCAATCCAGTGGGGGTTGATTTATCACGTCTAGTATATATGCGATAAATCGACTGCTGAGTGCTCTCCCGTCAACTTTGGTACTCCACCAGAATGAAAAGCGCAAGCGGAGTCGACGGGAGAGTGTCAGCTGTTGACTTACTGCAATGAAGATACCACGGTAAGTAAATCAGGACATCGACTTCATCTACTCTATTAATGTAGCTGAAGTTGCATATCTTAGATCGACCCTGTGTAGTAGTGTAGACAAGCCCTTAGAGTCAGTCTGGCAGTAGCCACAGTGAGAACGGCTTACTCTCCATCCATGAGATTTGCAAGTGCCAGGTCAGAGCCTCTTCAAGGCAAAACCATTTAAAGTATTTGGGAACAGCCTGAACATATCCTAGACATATTGCACATGGACCTGAGAGCCGGGCTGAACAATGTGAGATAGGTGTAGGAATCCACAGGCCTTGCAACATTTAGAGCAGTGGTACTCAACCAGGAGTACACGTACCCCTGGGGGTACGGAGAGGTCTTCCAGGAGGTACATCAACTCATCTAGATATTTGCCTAGTTTTACATCAGGCTACATAAAAAAGCACCAGTGAAGTCAGGACAGACTAAAATTTCGTACAGACAATGACTTGTTCATATTGCTCTAGTCTATACACTGACATGTAAGTACAATATTTGTTCCAATTGATTATTTTTGTAATCATATGGTAAAAATGAGAAAAAAAGCATTTTTTCAGTAATAGTGTGCTATGACAATTTTGTGTTTTTATGTCTGATTTTGTAAGCAAGTAATTTTTAAATGAGGTGAAACTTGGGGATACACAGGACAAATCAGTCTTCTGAAAGGGGTATAGTAGTCTGGATAGGTTGAGAGCCACTGATTTAGAGGGGGTGCTCTGTGTAGCCATGAGTGCACTGTATGCACTTGAAATGCGAAATCCGCAGTGAACATATCACACCATTACAGCTTATACCAGTACAGTCACATCAGTGCAAGTGACAATGGTGCAGTTCACTAGTGTAGACATATTCTGTTAGTAATAGGGCTTGTATCCTCTGTAAAGCACCCATTAGAGGGCACTGTGTACAAGTGCATGCATTTGAGGATGGGGACCATTCAGTGCAGCAAAGGAGGGGGTGTGTGTGAGAGAGAGAGAGGTGTGTAAGGTGACCAGACAGCAAGTGTGAAAAATCGGGACGGGGTGGGGGGGGGTAATAGGTGCCTACATAAGACACAGCCCCAAGTATCGGGACTGCCCCTATAAAATTGGGACATCTGGTCACCCTATGTCTGTATATACATGTGTACACACAATATACATATATGTACGCTAGATGGTACATGACATAATCATGCTGAACTCCTCACCATCAAGAAAAGCTAATCCACAAGTGTCTGGGGCTCATAGGAGTTAAAATCCAAAAATAGGGTGCCATTTTGTAATGATTCAGTTGCTGCATAGTCTTCTCATCATCAGCAGGACTGCCATTCGTGACCTAGGCGTGGAAAGGAACAGATTTCCCCACCATCTTCTGAGATCTTGTTTGTTTGTTTTGTTTTTAAATCACCTGCTTAGTGAAAAAAAGAAAAGGTCAGAAGCACCTTAAATGAACTTTGCTATTGACTTTTATGGGATTAGGCCAAAGATGTGCTTTTTGGAATTGCATAAGAACATAAGAATGTCCAAACTGGGTCAAGCCAATGGTTCATCTAGCCCGGTAATCTGTCTTCCGACAGTGGCCAGTCCCCAGTGCCAGGCGCTTCAAAGGGAAAGAACAGAACACGTAATCATCAAGTGATCCTGTTGCCCATAGTATAGCAGATATATTTGCTTGTAGTCTTTATTGGTACACATGCTGGATTGGTGTCCTTCATTTCCTCCCGTCCCCCTCCCCACCCTTTGCATGTTTGGCTTTGAATTTTCCTCAGGAGATGAAAAACCATGTATCAGATTTTTAGCTCAGTTTGTCTTAATTGGGGTTGTATTAGATGTATTAGATACACCAGCAGCGTAGACATTAAAATTAAATAGCAGTACAATATATCAGATGCTATAAACTATTGTGTTAAGCTTGTGTCTCTGAAAGGAAAGAGATGCACTTGGAGTGAAGTAGAAATGCAGGGAAAGGACACTTATGAATGTGTCTATTTTAAATACATCATGCTATTTCTTATTTCCTTATTTAAATAACCTATTTTATTTTAGAACTGCTATGATGCTCTTTAAAAGATGGTTTTCCCTAATGAGCTTATGTCAGTTTAACTCATTTCAGTTATGGCTCACTGCATATTACTTAAAGATCAAAGCAAATTATTATATTAAGTATTACTGTTCTTTTTTTCCTCCCAATTCCTATAAAACAGGTTTAGGTGAGGGAGATTGATGTGTTCTCTTTAGTGACTAACATTTGAAGCAAAATACATTCATGGTATAACTGGATATTTTAACAGGTCAGAAAATTATATATGGATATGAGAACAAATGCATGTTTATGACTTAGCTTGATTTAAAATTAGTATTGATTTAAATCTTCACACTTTATTATGAAAAACCTTGCATTGTATAAAATACTGTTGATTTGTTCACAGCTTAGAATGGTAGTTTTTGTCGTGGTCTCAGTGCACACTCATTTTTAAAGTAGGAAGTATTAAAAATAAAATGATATTTCTCTGTAGCCTTGAAAATGCATTTTTATGGGGACATCCAGTAGCCACATGCAGTTATAGGTCTGCTAGCATTTGTTAGAAAAGCCTATTATTCTGAGGTTTTGAAGTAATTAAGGCCATCAAATACTTTTTGGTCAAACTCATGTATCTAGGTGTATATCTATGATTTTTGTGCCATTATTTTCTGCTACTCATGTACTTTATTTAACTTTGTATCTGGTAATTTAAAATAAACAGTTAGGAGTATTTTAATAATTGCTATGCGTTTAGCCCTTGCAGCATTTTAGCTCATTCCATTTCAGATTAACCTTTTATTTAAGAAAAGAACAACTAATTTTCCAGTAAAGCTTTAAACGCTTTTTGTTTATATGCTTTGCTATTATGAAACACAGTAAATGTTTCTGAAATGCTCAGTTTCTTTAAATACAAATACAGTGTGTGTCCAAACTGTCACTTTGATTAGGCAGCTTCTCTCGAGAACGTTACTGCTGTCATGGGAAATTTGCATTCACCTAAGTCTCGTGTAAGGTTTTAGAAAAGGCGCATTCTCAGGGACAGCTGTATGACAATATAACAGTTTTTCTGTTTAGACCCTGAATGAAGAGACATCTAGTTTACTGCAGGAAGCTAATCACTTACATGTGAGGTAGATTTTGAACTGTTTTTTTCTTTGTTGCAATGACCATTCTATGTTTGTATCCACCCAGTTTTCACCCTGGAAAAGTTGATGTCTTGGAGAGAGAGGACAAAAATTCATTTGTGAAACAGGAAAATAAACTTCATTTACTGTCAATAATGAACAATAAAATATACAATACTATGTACAATTTTTAAATTTCTGATGATTCCTAATCCTTGCCTGCCAGTGCCCTTGACTCTGGGTGTTTTTGATATGATGGACTAGATACTCTGATGGTGTAAATTAGCATAGTTCCATTGAAGTCCACTTGAGGATCTGGCCCAATAACTCTTTCTGTGTCAGTCATTGATCTAAATTCAGGTGTGATAAATCCCACCAGAAATTCATTGGTAATTTCTGCAGAGAAAATCCAGTTTTTTCTAGAAATCCTATCCTGAGAATAAATTGATGAGTTTAAACATTGTAGCTCTGACTAAAAATGTGTCAGATCGCTTCAGTATTCTGCATACAATACAATAGAGCCTTAGAGTTACAACACCTTGGGAATGGAGATTGTTCCTAACTCTGAAATGTTTGTAACTCTGAACAAAATGTTACTGTTCTTTCAGAAATTTACAACTGGACATTGACTGAATACAGCTTTGAAACTTTACAATGCAGAAGAAAAATGCTGCTTTTAACCATCTTAATTTAAATGAAACAAGCATAGAAACAGCTTCCTTACCTTGTCAAATCTTTTTTTAAACTTTCCCTTTATTTCTGTAGTAGTTTAGGTTTGACACTGTACTGTATTTGCTCTTTTTTTTTTTTGGTCTCTTCCACTGCCTGATTGTGTACTTCTGGTTCCAAATAAGGTGGTTGGTTGACTGGTCAGTTTGTAACACTGGTGTGTTTAACTCTGAAATGTATTTATAAAGTGTCAAAATGTGAAACCTAAATGGATTGTCACTTCAAAACTGAAAAATGGAAATGAGAGTACTAATTTAGAACTACCAAGAGCAAGTTCTTAATGTCATACCTGATTAGCACAATCCAGTGGATAAACTCCATCTATAATCACAGAGTGTTTTTTCTTTTTTAAAAAGTGAAAATATTATGGCATATATTCAGGAAAAAGTAGTAATATCAGAAAAAACAGCTACATGTAAAAGTCCAGGTGCCCCTACTTCGTAGGCACAAATTCCACGTACATACAAGTTGGAGCTGCATGTTTGTGTATACTCTGTGCATGCGCGTGCAATCTGTTTTAATGTGTGCATGATGGATTTACACATCTAACTGGTGTGCATTAAAGTGCACATGTATTTTTTGTGTGCAGCCATTAGAAAATTTGAGTTATCCTGTTAAGGCTGATAGGCCACAAAATTTACTGGTCTCAGTAGCTGTTGGCCCTATTACTTCAGGCCTTTATTCAATAAGGTTCTTAAGCTGTGACTAACTATAAGGACATGAGTAATCCCTATTTACGTCAGTGGGATTAACTATGTATTTGTTAGACACGTGTTTATATACCTACTGAATCAGGACCTGAAGTATTACACATATGTAAGCATTACACTTATGTATGTTTATGTATATGCCTTTTAAAATTGATTTTTTGCTGGGGGAGGGAGAATCCATTCCTTCTGGTCTTTCCCACAAGCTTAGTATGCAGTGTATATTCTAATGTTGCAACTCTAGGCATTCACAAATCATGAATCAGGTCCCAAAATCATGAACTTAAAAATATATTGTTTGGGGCTCCTGTTATGTGCATTCTGATGTTGGAGCCCTATATGTTCTTGTTTTCAAGCTCTCCTCCACAATCAGAAGAGCTAAAATCTTACAAAAACAAACAAAAACCTGAGTGTCTTACATAATAACATGGTTCCAGGAGTTGGAACTTTAATAAAAACAACCAGTAGTGCAAGACTTGCAATACAATCATGAAGGTTGGTAGCACATTGTCCTCCATTTCCTGTCACAGCGTACATCCGCTACCTTTTCTGTGAGTCATGTGATAAGCATTTGATAGTTAATTCTGCTGGAACAGGAGGCGAGGCAAGAACAGGAGAGTGAATACATGCAGAAATGCCTAAAACAATGTGAAGTCACCATTAAAAGAAGAAAGCTGCCACTGCAGTCTCTGAAATTACAGTAAGGGTATGTCTACACTACGGGATTATACTGATTTTACAGAAACCGTTTTTTAAAACAGATTGTATAAATTCGAGTGCATGCGGTCACACTAAGCACATTAATTCGGCGATGTGCGTCCATGTACCAAGGCTGGTGTTGATTTCACTGCTCTACAGCCAAAATGCTTCTGAAATAAATGTAATCCAACTTTACTAATTCTGGGTCACTGAGAACGAAAATGATGCTTAAAATTGTTGATTGGCTCTAGTTTTCAAGATATGCTATTGAGTCAGTATATACGACCCTTGACTTGGGAATGGTGGAGGATAAGTGAGTTATAAAGGGAAGGGATCTCAATTTAAACCAGAAATGACTAAAATACATCTTTGACTGGATCTATGAATAAATCTATGACTGGGTTTGGACAGTACTTGCTTTTGAGGCAAAACAATGAATGATGCAATCTGAAGCTGGTATTGCATCATACATGATATGAATTGCATCATGTTATTCCTAGAAGTCGTGGATGATGCAATCATAACGAAGCTTACATCAGTCTGCTGAACAAATTGCCCTATATCAGCTATAGAAATCATACAGTGTCGTGCTCTCTTATTTGTCAGTGTTTGATTTTTGCAAAGGGACACATTTCTGTTTAGCCAAAGTGAGCAGAGATGCCTCATACTTGTGTGAACAGTGCAGATAACTTCTGCTATGTTTGTGGTGAAGTGACTTTTGCATGACAAAAGCGCAGTATAACCACTATGATTAAGAAAGCCTATCACCTTTATTTTGGCTGCAAAATTGGAGATCAAGACAAGAGGTGGGCCCCACACATATGCTGCAACACTTGTGCAACAAATCTTGGCCAGTGGTTGAACAAGAAAAGGAAATCAATGCCTTTTGCAGTGCCAATGATTTGGAGAGAGCCAACAGATCATGCCGGCAGTTGTTACTTCTGCATGGTGCCTCTAGTTGGGAAAGGTGTGTCAAAGAAGAAAAAGTGGACTGTGCATTATCCAAACATTCCATCAGCTATATGCCCAGTACCCCACAGAGAAGGACTGCCGGTTCCTGATGCACCAGAATCATTCTCACTTGAGTCAGACGAGGAAGAGGATGAAACTTCTGGTCCTGAACCATCAATGTCACAGTACCCACATTTTCTCCCATCCTCCTCCTCTGAACCACATCTCATAACACAAGGTGAACTGAATGACCTTGTCAGGGATTTGGAACTACCCAAGAGTAAGGCAGAGCTGTTGGGCTCCAAGAGCTGTTGGGCTCCAGACTACAGCAGTGGAATCTCCTGGCAGGCTATCAGGGCAAATGGAGCCCATCGATGCTTGCAGACTATTGCTGGACAGTGACAAGAGATGCTCCATTTAATGAATACAGGAGACGAGCCAAGAAGTGCCGAGTAGACACTGAATAGGACTCAACTATGTACATAATGGTTTTTTGCCTTTTGTTTCATAATCAATTTTATTTATATAACCCTTTTGCTGATTTTTAAAGTGTTACGTAAACAGGACAGGTGAACTATTATCATGTAACGCAACCATAAACACATGAAAAGACCTAGGTTTACAATTTATGATTAAAACTCTACAATCTACACAATATACATAGACACAAAATGTAAAAACTTCAATATCTTAGAAACAGTAGCCAATCAGTTGTTTTAATTGTCATATTTGAATTCAGCACATGAAAATACATAATAAATATCACATTTTATCTCTGAAGCAGATGACTTCTCAAAAATTGTAGACCAGTGTTTCTGGAGCGTTGCACTGTGGGTAGCTATCCCATAGCTATCCTATAGTTCCCGCAGTCTCCCCCACCCCTTGGAATTCTGGGTTGAGATCCCAGTGCCTGATGGGGCAAAAAACATTGTCGCGGGTGGTTCTGGGTACAGCCTCACCTCTCTCTCTGTGAAAGCAGCAGACAACCGTTTCACGCCTTTTTTTTTCCTGGATGAACTGTGCAAGTGCCATAGCACAGCAAGCGTGGACCCTGCTCAGCTCAAGACAGCAATCATGGACATTGTAAACGCCTCGCGCGTTCTTATGCAGTCTGTGCTGAACCAGGACCTGCAAAACCAGGCGAGGAGGAGGTGGCTACGGCAGCGCAGTGATGAGAGTGATGAGGACATGGGACACAGAATTCTCTCAAACCGCGGGCCCCTGATGGTAATGGGGCAGGTTCTAGCCATTGAACGCCGATTTTGGGCCCGGGAAACAAGCACAGACTGGTGAGACTGCATAGTTTTGCAGGTTTGGGATGATTCCCAGTAGCTGCGAAACTTTGGCATGCGTAAGGGCACTTTCATGGAACTTTGTGATTTACTTTCCCCTGCCCTGAAACGCCAGAATACCGAGATGAGAGCAGCCCTCACAGTTGAGAAGCGAGTGGCAATAGCCCTCTGGAAGCTTGCAACGCCAGACAGCTACCGGTCAGTCGGGAATCAATTTGGAGTGGGAAAATCTATTGTGGGGGCTGCTGTGATGCAAGTAGCCAAAGCAATCATTAAGTGCTGCTACGAAAGGTTGTGACTCTGGGAAATGTTCAGGTCATAGTGGATGGCTTTGCTGCAATGGGATTCCCTAACTGTGGTGGGGCGATAGATGGAACACGTATCCCTATCTTGGCACTGGAGCACTAGCGCACCCAGTACGTAAACCGCAAGGGGTACTTTTCAATGGTGCTGCAAGCACTGGTGGATCGCAAGGGTCGTTTCATCAATATCCACGTGGGATGGCCAGGAAGGGTTCATGACGCTTGCGTCTTCAGGAACACTAGTCTGTTTAAATGGCTGCAGCAAGGGAATTACTTCCCAGACGAGAAAATAACAGTTGGGGATGTTGAAATGCCTGTAGTTATCCTGGAGGACCCAGCCTACCCCTTGATGCCATGGCTCATGAAGCCATACACAGGCAGCCTGGACAGTAGTCAGGAGTTGTTCAACTACAGGCTGAGCAAGTACAGAATGGTGGTAGAATGTGCATTTGGCCGTTTAAAGGCACGCTGGCACACATTACTGACTCAATCAGACCTCAGCCAAACCAATGTCCCCTTTGTTATTGCTGCTTGCTGTGTGCTCCACAATCTGTGTGAGAGTAAGGGGGAGACCTTTATGACGGGGTGGGAGGCTGAGGCAAATCACCTGGCTGCTGATTACGCGCAGCCAGACACCAGGACGATTAGAAGAACGCATTAGAAAAGCTTTGAAAACAAGTTTCATCACGGGCCAGGGTACGGTCTGACTGCTGTGTTTGTTTCCCCTTGATGAACCCCCCCTTGATTGACTCATTCCCTGTAAACAACTCACCCTCTCCCTTTGATTACAGCTTGCTTAAGGAAATAAAGTCACTATCGTTTAAAAATCTTGTATTCTTTATTAATTCATTATAAAAAGAGGGAGAGAACTGACAAGGTAGCCTGGGTGTAGTTTGGGAGGAGGATAGGAGGGAAGGAAAAGACCACTAAAAAATTTTGAAAGAATGACAGCCTTTTGATTGGGCTGTCCATGAGGGTGGAGTGGGCGGGTGCATGGACCCTTTCCCCACGCGTTCTTACATGTCTGGGTAAGGAGGATATGGAACATGGTGAGAGTGGTTACACAGGGACTGCAGCGGCCCTCTGTGATCCTGCTGCTGTTCCTGAAGCTCCACCAGACGTTGGAGGATGTCAGTTTGATCATGCAGCAACCCCAGCATTGCATCCCACCACCAATGAACTTCCTGCCGCCACCTCTCATCTCGAGCGTCCCTCCTCTCCTCACGTTGGTCCCTCCTGTCCTCACGTTCACTGTCATCTTTCCTGTAATTTGATAGCACGTCCTTTCACTCATTCAGATGAGCTCTTTCATTGCGGGTCAGTTCCATGATTTCCGAGAACATTTCGTCTCGCGTCTTTTTTTTCCGCCACCTTATCTGAGATAGCCTTCGGAATGGAGTAGGCTTGAAAAACGTGCAGCTGCATGAAGGAGGGAAAAAAGGGAGAGAAGTATTTAAAAAGATACATTTTACAGAACAATGATTATACTCTTTCGTGGTGAACAATACTATTCACCTTACATAGCACATGTGATTTCACTACAAGGTCACATTTTGCGTCTTAATATTGAGTGCCTGCGGCTCTGGTGTTACAGATCTCACAGACGCAGGTCCAGGCATCAGAAACCAGCTTGCATGTTGCCATGGTAAGCCATTGTCTTTCGGCTTCTGCAGCCTTCATATATACAGTGCCCTCCTTTTCCAAATACCAAGCAAAGCCCGTTCAGTCCTGCTTCTTTCCTGTTAACATGCAGCAGCAGAAACCACCCCCCCCATCCAATTCTCTGGGATGATCGCTTTACCCCTCCTCCCACTGCGTGGCTGGTATCATGGAAGATCACTGCTAAACGCCCCCTTCCCCCTCCCCGCCCACTGCGTGGCTGGTAGCAGGGAAGATCCCTGCTAGCCAAACGTGAAAAAGCTCCGCGCCAATCACCTCCCCTACCTTCCCCCTGCTTGGCTACCTGCAAGGAAGGATTTCTTTTAAGCAACAGGCAAACAGCCCAGTAGGAATGGCCATCTCTGTCCCCTTAATTAAATTCCGGAATTTCAACCAGGTTAGCATGAACGATATCACTCTCTCCTGAAGATAACACATCGAGATAGAGAATGGATGTTACTTGAGTGGCAGCAAACACCGGGAGCTTATGCAGCTAGGCTTTGTCATGCAATGATACCAGATTACTTGCTACATGCATGATGTGATGAAGTGTCCTACCACGGAGGACGGAATAAGGCTGCCCTGCCCAGAAACCTTCTGCAAGAACCTCCCAGAACCTACCTCCAGGAGAGCTTCATGGAGATGTCCTTGGAGGATTTCCGCTCCATCCCCAGACATGTTAACAGACTTTTCCAATAACTGTACTGGCCGCGAATGCATCCGAAGTCCTCAGGGCAAATTAATCATTAAAAAACGCTTGCTTTTAAACCATGTTGTATATTTGCAAAGGTACACTCACCAGAGGTCCTTCCATGGCTTCATTGTGTGGTATAGTGGCCTGGGAGGGCTGGGAGGGTAATTCCATCAGGGTGAGAGAAAGCTCCTGGCTGTTGGGGAGAATGGAGTGCTGTGTGCTCTCTGCAAGCTCGTCTTCCTCTTCCTCCTCCTCATCTTCCCTGTCCGCAGAATCCTCAGCCATGGCTGAGATTACCACCCCAACCTCGGAATCCACGGACGGGGTGGGGTAGTGGTGGCGGACCACCCAAGAATTGCATGCAGCTCAGCGTAGAAGCGGCATGTTTTTGGCCCTGCCCTGGACCTTCCGTTTGCTTCTTTGGTTTTCTGGTAGGCTTGTCTGAGCTCCTTAACTTTCACATGGCACTATACTGAGTCCCTGGTGTGGTGCCTCTGTATCATGGCCTTGGAAATTTTTTCAAATGCTTTTTCGTTTCGTCTTTTGGAACGGAGTTCTGTTAGCATGGAATCCTCTCCCCATACAGCGATCAGATCCAGTACCTCCTATGCGGTCCATGCCGAAGCTCTTTTTCGATTCTCAGGAGACTGCATTGTTACCTGTGCTGATGAGCTCTGCGTGGTCACCTGTGCTGGTGAGCTCTCCACGCTGGCCAAACAGGAAATGAAATTCAAAAGTTCGCTGGGCTTTTCCTGTCTACCTGGCCAATGCATCCGAGTTCTGATGGCTTTCCAGAATGATCACAATGGTGCACTGTGGGATTCCGCCCGGAGACCAATACCATCAAATTGCAGCCACACTAACTCTAATCCGACATGGCAATACCGATTTGAGCGCTACTCCCCTCGTCGGGGAGGAGTACGGAAATCGGTTTTAAGAGCCCTTTATATCAATATAAAGGGCTTCGTTGTGTGGACGAGTGCAGGGTTAAATTGGTTTAACCCTGCTAAATTCGCTATAAACGCGTAGTGTAGACCAGGCTTAAGTGTGAGCAGCTGTCCCTGTTACTAGCATGGAACTCCTTGAATAGCAGCACAACTGCTGCTAGCTCTGTCAGGCTTCTCTCTCTTGATCATCTCCCCTTCCCCTGTGCAGTAAGCACCGATTCACTCCATCCTCTCTTATGTAGCTGCAAGATGAGGCGTTCTTTAAATCCTTGATCCTTCGTACTTCATGACATGGAGAGAAACTCACTTCTTTCGTAGCAAGCTTGGGGATAGCAAAGACACCTCACTTGTCCCCTAAATAATATTTATTATCTAAAATATATTTGTGTGTCACTGTGTAGGAGGTGAGGAGTTGTTTTCTACATGCATGAAGTTTTTAATGATGCAATGCTCCCTTCAGTTCACATGGAGAACCATAAGATTCTTGGTGTGCTTTGTTTCAGTCACTGCTCTCTTTGCTCCTGCCCCAGTTCAGCACTTGAAACACAGGCTTAAGTCCATCCTTATTCATGACAGCATTTATGCACAGACTGCTGCACTGGGCAGCACAGCATGAGGAGGAGGTGACTAGACCTCTGTGGAAAAAGAAGTGGTGCAGGACTATTTAAAAAAGCTGGACAAGCACAAGTCCATGGGGCCGGATGCACTGCATCCGAGGGTGCTAAAGGAGTTGGCGGATGTGATTGCGGAGCCATTGGCCATTATCTTTGAAAACTCATGGTGACCGGGGAAGGTCCCGGGTGACTGGAAAAAGGCTAATGTAGTGCCCATCATTAAAAAAGGGAAGGAGGAGGATCCGGGGAACTACAGACCAATCAGCCTCATCTCAGTCCCTGGAAAAATCATGGAGCAGGTCCTCCAGGAATCAATTCTGAAGCACTTTGAGGAGAGGAAAGTGATCAGGAACAGTCAACATGGATTCACCAAGGGCAAGTCATACCTGACTAACCTAATAGCCTTCTGTGATGAGATAACTGACACTGTAGATGAGGGGAAAGCAGTGGACATGTTATTCCTTGACTTTAGCAAAGCTTTTGATAGGGTCTCCCACAGTATTCTTGCTGGCAAGTTAAAGTAATATGGGCTGGATGAATGGACTGTAAGAGGATAGAAAGCTGGTTAGATCGTTGGGTTCAACGGGTAGTGATCAATGGCTCCATTTCTAGTTGGCAGCCGGTATCAAGTGGAGTGCCCCAAGGATCAGTCCTGGGGCCGGTTTTGTTCAATATCTTCATTAATGATCTGGAGGATGGTGTAGACTGCACCCTCAGCAAGTTTGCAGATGACACTAAACTGGGAGGAGTGGTAGATACGCTGGAGGATAGGGATAGGAAACAGAGGGACCTAGACAAATTAGAGAATTGAGCCAAAAGAAATCTGATGAGATTCAACAAGGACAAGTGCAGAGTCCTGCACTTAGGGCAGAAGAATCCCATGCACTGCTACAGACTAGGGACCAAATGACTAGGCAGCAATTCAGCAGAAAAAGACCTAGGAATTACAGTGGATGACAAACTGGATATGAGTCAACAGTATGCCCTTGTTGCCAAGAAGGCTAACAGCTTTTTGGGCTGTATGAGTAGGGGCATTGCCAGCAGATCGAGGGACGTGATCGTTCCCCTCTTTTTGACATTGGTGAGGCCTCATCTGGAGTACTGTGTCCAGTTTCGGGCCCCACACTACAAGAAGGATGTGGAAAAATTGGAAAGAGTCCAGAGGAGGGCAACAAAAATGATTAGGGGGCTGGAGCACATGACTTAAGAGGAGAGGCCGAGGGAACTGGGATTGTTTAGTCTGCAGAAGAGAAGAATGAGGGGGGATTTGTTAGCTGCTTTCAACTACCTGAAAGGGGGTTCTAAAGAGGATGGATCTAGACTGTTCTCAGTGGTAGAAGATGACAGAACAGGGAGTAATGGTTTCAAGTTGCAGTGGGGGAGGTTTAGATTGGATATTAGGAAAAACTTTTTCACTAGGAGGGTGGTGAAGCACTGAATGGGTTACCTAGGGAAGTGGTGGAATCTCCATCCTTAAAGGTTGTCCTTAGAGGACAAAGTCCTATCTGGGATGATTTAGTTGGGTATTGGTCCTGCTTTGATCAGGGGGTTGGACTAGATGACCTCCTGAGGGCCCTTTCAACCCTGATATTCTATAATTCTATGACATGCAATTCCTTTTGACTTTAGTAGGACTTCAGCTTGTGCTTAAAGTTTAGCACAGGCTTAAATGCTGTACTAAATAGGGCTGCTTTCCTGATTCAGGGGCTGGGTAGCCTTAGCCTTCCCTTGACCTCTGTGCAATTTGTGAAGTATGCAGAGGCAGACACACACAGTCTGACTGAGCATTCCTTTCTTGTGCTTTAGGAGCTCTACATCTGAGGCAGTTACAGAAGAATGTATATATTATATTGATGAGAAATGGTATATCATCAGGTCAGTAAATATTGTATCCTAATGTACATGCATGTGGGGGCAGTTAAAGTTGCAAGAGCAACTGTCCTTCACTCCAGTGTTTTGAGTGCTTAACAGTGATTCCATAACCATCTGTTGATGTGGTTTTTGTATGGAATAGAATACAGTGCTGCACCTGGGGTGTGAAGTTTGTCAGGTTGCTGACAGAAGGGATAAGCCATCTTATAGTTCACAACTGTTGAATTTACTAATGCTGAGAGGATTTTTTTTCTTGCTGTCTGGCAAATTCTTCCTCTACAAAGTTCAGTCTTTTGGACTTCTCAGTGCACCTTTTGCTGTAACTTGAGGAGGGCATTGTCCTCTTTCAGTTGCAAAATCGTTTTCCTTGTGAGTTTATATGACCAGTGTTTTCAAAGTTAAACTAAAGGAGATCGCCTTTTCAGAGTCGGTAAAATCAACAGCTGGTTGGATGTAAACTTTCTTCTTAATGGTCCTGTAAATGAAAATATTTCTTTGTTTTGTGTAACAGGTCTGCATTAGAGTTATTCACATAGAAGCCTGGTGACTTCCTGTAGAGGCTCGGAAGTGTCAATTTTAAAGAGACTTTTTGTTATGTAGGGAGGATTCAGTATATAGAGGTGTGTTTGTGTACTTAACAATATTTACAGAAGCAAATATTATATGTGCAGTGGATTTCACAGTCTGATTCCATGCTGTGTGAAAAAGTATTTTCTTTTATTGGTTTTGAATTTGCTACTTTTCTATATCATTGAATGTCCCCTTATTCTTGTGTTATGAGACAGGACGAACAGATACTCCTGATCTACTTTCTCTAGACCATTTATTATTTTATTTTCTTCTGTACTGTCTCCTTTCTAAGGTAAATAATCCCAGTCTTGTTGATATGCCTTCATATGAAAGTTTTTTCCATTTCTCATATTGTTCTCATTCCCTTTCTCTGAACCCTCTCTAGTCATTTTTATATATATATAAATATATAAAAGTTGCAGGAGAAAAAATCCGAAGCCATCAGAAACAGGAACGTGTCTTGCACAGAATGAATACTATACTATACTTACATTACTGTACTTACTTGCTCTAATACTCAGTGGTTTTTTCACTAGGAGACCTATAATGTGTTCTGATGCCCTTTTTATTTAAAAATATATTTTAAAGACCGTTGAGCAGCACAGTATCCCAGCCACAATTAAGAGGTAGAAAAGGACTTCTTCAGAATTTTGTTCTTGCTGGAATTCTATAGTGAATGTTCTTTAACATAAGGCCATTTTTGTATAAGTATCCTAATTGTGTACTTCCTTTCTAACTTTTGTTGTAGTTGTTTCATATTTCCCTACTGCTTCCAAAAGGCTTATAAGACTAACGCGTAGGTTAACAGATGAAACATATTTAAAATCTACATTAGTATTTACTGGGCAGAAAATGAAGACATTATAAAACAAATGAGTTGAAACCATAGTGTAGGTGGATTTTTTGTGGCCTAGTCAGCAAGCATGGTATTTGTATACAGGAATGTGTGTACAGGAATTTTATCTCCTTAGGCTTATTGAAACAACACTATAGGTGAAGTGACATTTGTGTTAATGTTGGCAAAAACCTCCTCCTGGTTTGATACCGTTTGTCTTCTCAAGAGAGGGTCAGAGAAAGATGGAAATTGCTACTAGGGAAGCTCATTGTCTGTATTAACTTGAACTTGCTCATGATAGGCCATAGCTCTGTAGTTTCAATTAATGTACATTTAGAATGCTATGCTTTGCAAGTAGAATTCTCCCTGACACTTGGGGTGAACTCATGATGCATTGTCTTATTTGTGATCATGCAGTAAAAACATTTTTTAAGACCACAAGGAAAGTAAAAATATCTCAATCTCTACATTGTTAAGAATAGCTAACTGTGTTTGTGCTAAGCAGTGCAGGAATATTTCAAAGTGATCTGCTGAATAGGAATGAAAGGAGCTTGCAGAGTAGGGTAGTAACTACAGTATAGGGACTTGCATAAGCAGAGTACTCTGAAATGAGAACAGGACTGGGAGTCAAGAAGTCCTAAATGCTAACCATGGTTCTGCCACTGACTAGCCGATTGATCTTGGGCAAAACTCTAGCTTCTCTTCTCCTTTCTCCGCATCTGTAATATAGGGATAATCATGGGATCGGTTCACCTACTTCACAGGAATATGGTAAGGAATAATTAGTCATGTTTGTCCAGTGTTTAAATGTGTAAAAGGATATATAAGTGCTAAGTATTACTTTCCTCATTTAGATTCCATGGTAATAGTGCTGGTTGAAAAACTTTTTGCTAGAAATTTTTTTCCTTTTGAAAAATAAGCTTTCCAAATTTTTTGTTTAAAAATGTTAATCATTTCCAAGCAGTGCTAGTAATAGGTACCTTGGAAATATGTAAGCTAAGTAAACAGCAATAAAAATACATCTCCTTTGAGAATTGCCTTTGCAGATTTCCAGTCCTGGATGTACCTGCCCACTGAAAAATAGTGACAGTTGGGTAAAATGAATGCCACCCTTGTGAATCCAAATGAATGAAAGGGAGTTTGTTTAACTCCTAATAATAGATTACAGGTGGTGATGATATGATATATATCACATGCAAGCAGTGTAGATGTCAAAAATTTCTTCCATTTTGAAATATTACTGATTCTATAGAGAGAATATCTTTCAACCTGGCAGAATATATCAAAACTGTAGAATCTTCTGTGTATTTAATTTAATATGTACAAGCAGCTCTTGAGATGTTGAGTGAAATAAAGGGAAGAGTTTTTTGATGAGAGGAATATTTGGATATGAAGTGTTATCATTTGTATGCTTTATTAATTATGTAAGGTGCCTAGACCTGTAGCTAGGCAGTTGATATATAGAGAGAATTTTATTTTGGGGTTCTTCTGCAGTTAGAGATGTTGATTTGAATATCTGAAATGTCTTTGCTTTTAAATTATTCCAAAGAGAACAACTGAGAAGTGGAAGAAAGTGTATGTTTGGAATCCAGGTAATCGTAGGCTGAGCTAGTAGCACTGCCTATAGTTATGATTGCCTGATATTTCCCATTATAACACTTTTTGTTTTTCAATTGCGTATAACTGTGTAAAACTCCAGCCATTATGGCTGAAATTTTCCATGTCATGTGTCTGCCTCAGGTTGAAATTGTATATATAGTTTCAGCAAAAATAGTTCAGCCATTTCCAAGGGCAAAATCAGGGGAAAATACCTTGTTTTGCCCATGTGAAAAGGAACTCATATGATTGTTTTGTTGACAAGACCATGCACCTCCATATTTTGGAGCAGTAGAAGGATTGGCTCTGGAGTCAGGGGTGTGCTTTTTGCTGTCTCTGTGAAAAAATATCCAGATTTGGCCAAGTTATAAGTCTTTGAAATATCTCAATTCATACATCTTCAGTAGAGTCTTGTTAGAGTCTGGCAGCTAAACTGTCCCAAGATTCCATCTGCACTGCGCATGATCTAGTTCAGGGGTAGGCAACCTATGGCACATGTGCCGAAGGCGACACGCTTGCTGATTTTCAGTGGCACTCACACTGCCTGGGTCCTGGCCACAGATCCGGGGGGCTCTGCATTTTAATTTAATTTTAAAAGAAGCTTCTTAAACATTTTTAAAACCTTATTTACTTTGCAGACAACAATAGTTTAATTATATATTGTAGACTTATAGAAAGAGACCTTCTATTACTGTATTGCTAGCACACAAAACCTTAAATTAGAGTGAATAAATGAAGACTGGGCACACCACTTCTGAAAGGTTGCCGACCCCTGATCTAGTTGCTGCAGGGCACTTGACAAGGGAGCAGAGACCCTCTCTCTCTCCTGTGCTCTTAATGCTCCTACTGCTGGAGTCCTAACAGCATGGATGAATAGGAAAAAAGCAAACTGACTGAAATGCAGAATCATGAGGGGCTGGCTCCAGAAGGGGTTGAGAAGAGAAGACAGTAGATTGCACAAGGAGCCTGGTGGGGGAGACTGGGAGCTGGGCTGCGGGTGGGAGAGCTACTGGGACTGGCTTGTTGAGAGATTGGTATGATGAGCATGGGTAAAGAGCCTGGGCATGGGAGCTGGGATGGAAGGAAGACTGGGACTCTGAGGAGGAGACTGGGACTAGCTGGACAAAGAGCTGGGAGTGAGTAGAGACTGGGATGAGGAAGTGGGTTGGATTGGGATAAACAGAACAGTCACAGGGACTGGAAGGCAGTGGGGTCTGGGACCAATAGACATACTCTCTTCTAGAAGCTGGAATTGAACCCAAGATTGCTAAATCTCAGAATATTAGCAACTATCTGGCTATGTGTGTCCTGCCAGTGGTGGTTCAGTTAGGGGACTACAACCTACTGATACTACCAATTACCCCATTAGGTCATGTGACAGAGGTCTGTGCAGTGGATCTAAAGGTTCCAAACCTGCTGATTAACTATGTTGAAGTCAATATGATTCCACCTGATGAAATTTGTTTCTTTAGATTCCTTTTTTAAAAAATTAGGAAGAAAGGGTTGCGGGACTTAAGACATTTGGGGGAGGGGGCTTTGTCAAGGCCTCAGTGAATAGGAAGACATCTGTTTTCCTGGATTTGCTGCTTTTTGTGGAATGTTGCAGCAGTTCAGCGTATTGGCGGGGGAGCGATGTTAGACAGGACAGGTGTTGGAGTCGACTTGAGGGTTTCCGAGATGCACTGCATCACTGTATTTAGTTGGGTATTCACAAGTCGTGTGTGGCTGCATCTGCTCTATATGGTGCATAACATTCAGCTACTGAATATACAAGTGTTTACCGCAGATGTTCGCAACACTGATGCTGATGCACCCCAGGTTGTTTGCTAGTTTCTGGGTTATGTTGGCTCTCATTTTTATCTTTGCAGCTACCTTCTCAAGATGATCATGGAAGGAGAGGGTGCGGTCGAGTGTCACTTGCAGTTTTGTTGGAGTGTAATCATGTTGCACATTTTTACCACAGAAAGCTACTTTGTGTGTTTTTGGCATTCTTTTTATCAAGATGAAGTGCGCTTACTATTGTTTTTCCAGGGTTTGGTTTGAGCCTCCATTTCTGGAAATATTGTTCCATATTTTGGAGGTCCTCAGTTAATGCTTTCTCAGTGTCATGGAGGTTTGATGCTTGGATTGTCATGGCAAGATCATCTGCATATCCAAATTTTCGTGATTCAGTTGGAGGCATGTCACTTACGTAAATATTTTAAAAGGTTGGCACAAGTACAGAGCCTTGTGGTATCCCACTGTTTATGATACGAGGTGAGCTGGTCTTGTTACCCAGGTACACTTGTAGGCGTCTGTTATTCACCATGGTCTACAGCAGGCAAAGTGTTTGGTAGCAAGGTATAATTTTAGAAAGTTTCAGCATCAGGCCCTTAATTCACACACTATCAGGGGAATGCCACGGCTGCCCACTCCAGTGCACCACCAGCCAGAGGAGCAGCTGCCCCACACTGCCTGGCTCCAGCTTCCTGCCTAGGATCTGGCCAAAGGTTGATGCCTGAGGGGTGATGAGGGAGAGGAGGAGAGGGGTTTGGAGATGTCCTCATGACTGCTCCATTCTGAGTAAGGCACTGCAGTTTGGTGGAGGGGAAACACCCTTGAGCCCCCTCACCTCTGCCCATGGACTCAGTGGGGGGAACTCGGGGTTTCAATTCCCTGCCTTTCTGACTTTAGGAGGCAGGGGGGAGGGGAGGTCAGAGTTTCAGCCCTGCACTGCTCCCGGCTTTGGGAGAGAAAGAGAGAGAGGGGACCTTGGGGTTTCAGACCCATGCTGCTCCTGGCTTCGGGGGAGAAAGGGAGAGAAGGGTGCTCAGGGTTTCAGACCCGTACTTTTCTTGGCTTCGGGGGAGAAAGGAACTTGGGGTTTCAGACCCGTGCTGCTTCCAGCTTCAGCGGGGGTGGGGAATTTGAGGTTTCAGCCCTGTGCAGCTCCTGGCTTCGGGTGGCAGGGGGGAGGGGAGTTTGGGGTTTCAGCCCCATGGAGGAGGGGGTGCGCAAGGGATGGGGCTTCAGCCTCATGCTGCTCCTGGCTTCAGCCCCTGCAGGAGCGCATCAGGGATGGGGCTTTCAGTCCTGCACCACTCCCGGTTTGAGCCCCACAGGGGGCGGGGAGGCGATGGGGCTTGGGGTTTCAGCGGTGGGGCCCCCAGGGGGGTCTGCATACCCCCACTTGAGAACTGTGAGTCTAGATCAATTTACAAAAACCAGAGGACCAGGAGCAGAAATAAAACCATAAATCCACAAGCTATTTTTGCAACTAAAAATTCTGCATCATGTCAACTCCTTTTAAAAAGTAAAACATGTTCTTGATCTTTAAGATGCAGGACTTTAAGCAACCGCTTTGAAGCTAGTTACATGAGAGTCCCACAAGTCATCTGAAACAGAGATCTGAAAACTGGCTACACGTAACTCAGGCAATCCAGATGAGTGAGGGAGTGATTCACTACTTGTGTCATCTAAATCTGAAAATAGAGAAACTTTGCACATATGCCAGCATTTCACCAGAAGCAACACAATATACTGGCTTTTTTTTGTATGTTTTTAAATCATGCCCCCATTCTTTTTCATCTTTGGTCTTTATAAGATCACTTCTGAGGCTTGAAAATGAAATCTGTTCCCTTGACACCTTCATCTTTCCTTCACAGTAGTTTCTCGTTTGCTCATGATAGCCAAACATATTTACAGTCAAAGGGGAAATGGGAAGCTCTGAAGCATGCTCCGTCCGCTGCCCAGTGTCCCTGATACCCAGAGTTATGGGTCCACATGTTTGGACGGATGGATAATTGTCTCATTGTTACCTTGTGCTGGCTACATCAGGGGTAGCAGAATTTATTTCAGTAGTGCCGCCTTCATATTTATAAATTGGGCAGTAAGTAATGACACGTTCGATGATCTGTCGTGGGGACCCACACTCGCACATCGGGGAATCCTTGATTTTTCCATTTGTTCATAAGATAACTGCATCTACCACGCTTGGTTCGAATTTGGTTCAGATGATCATGGAAGGTCAAACCCAGGAACCTTCTGTGTGGGAACTGGCACAAGGTGCTTATTTTTTAAGTCTTGTTTAGCCCAATCTGCTTTCTAAGCCTCCTTCTGATCAGATGCTGATGCTACTCCTGATGTAGCCATTTGGCTCGATCAACTCAGGACTCCTAGAGGATTCAGGGGGCCTGGGGCAAAGCAATTTTGAGGGCCCCTTCCATAAAAAAAAAAGTTGCAATACTATAGAATACTATATTCTTGTGGGGGGCCCTGCAGGGCCCAGGGCAAATTTGCCCCACTTGTGCGCCCACTCCGACCCCCCCAGCGGCTCTGGGAAAAATAAACATTTTAAAACCTTCCGCATCTCAGCACAAACCCAGTTTTGAGAGAACTTCTTTTCAAGTCACTTTTACAAGGCATCACTGGTTCTCAGAATCAGCTAGTGCTAAAAGGCACTAAAGCTCATTAAAAGGGTTGGGCAAATATTTTCCATCAAAACTTTTTTTGGATCGAAGACTAGGGGTTTTTAAAAAGCAGAAAAAAATCACGGACAATGTCTGCTTTCCTTCAAAATTTGTTTGTTTGTTTTTTTAAATTGAAAAGCTGAAATTAGTCTGCCAAACCCTGAATATGGCTTGGAATTTCAGAAGTGTATGGCCAAATATTTGCTGCTTACTGTGTTTGATTGTTTAAAGAAACAATAAAAAAATCTCTGCTTAAAAAAAATCCAAAACTTTTGAGCCACCTTAGCTTGAGACCAAATGCCTGAGCCCATCCAGTCAGAGATTTTTCCAGGTTTCTGATACTCTGCTGGCCTCCTTGACTCTCATCTGTCTCCATAACTTTGGGTTCATTTAGGTTAGAACATAAGAATGGCCATACTAGGTCAGACCAAAGGTCCATCCAGCCCACTATCCTGTCTTCCGACAGTGACCAATGCCAAGTGCCCCAGAGGGAGTGAACCTAACAGGTAATGATCAAGTGATCTCTCCCCTGCCATCCATCTCCACCCTCTGACAAACAGAGGCTAGGGACACCATTCCTTACCCATCCTGGCTAATAGCCATTAATGGACTTAACCTTCATGAATTATCTGTTTCCTCACAAACTAGAGATGGTTACTGTGGGTTTATCTTTAATATAGCTTATGTACTACTCCATGAACTGAGCATTTGAGCTTGTTCCAGTATCTGGGATGAGCCTATGTTGTGAAAACAGAAATGCTCAAAATAGCACATGTATGTGAATGGACACAGGGTGCTAAATTAAATTAACACAGAGAGGTCTCAAACGGGGGTTCAGGACCCCTCAAGGGGGTCATGAGATTATTACTGGGGGTCGTGAGCTGTCAGCCTCCACTTCAAACCCCGCTTTGCCGCCAGTATTTATAATAGTGTTAAATATATAAAAAACTGTTTTTAATTCGTAAGGGGAGGGTTGCACTCAGAGGTTTGCTATGTGAAAGGGGTCACTAGTACAAAAGTTTGAGAACCACTGAATTAACCCCTCTGGAGCCTTGGGAAATGCAGGGGACGGGGGTCTCCCTTGGTAGGGTTGGGAAGGAGGTAGATAGTGTAGGATATTGCTCTTCTCATGTGATCCCTCCCCCATGGCTTTCTTGGCTCTATTACTGTTCATTTAAAATTAGCCACTTTAGATTAAGCTGCCCTCCCCTGACATGAATTTCCCTGTGGCACTGAAATTAAATGTAGACTATAATTTGGCATTAGAGAAGTGAAAGGGATGGTAGCCCTAAGGGAAAAGATAACAGCTTGGCTCTTTGTGTTAAATAGCTGTCTGTAAGCCTCAAACTGCTGAATGAGCTTTAGGGTAAGGAAAGCTGTGCCTCCCCAAACAGCCTGGCCCTGCCTCCTGTCCGACCCCCACCCACTTCCTGCCCCCTGACTGCCCCCCTCAGAATCTCCGACCCATGCTGCTCCTTGTCCCCTGACCACCTCCCCAAGACCCCCTCCAACCACCACCCCAGGACCCCACCTACCATGAACCTCCCTGTCCCCTGACCCCTATCTATTCCCCTGCTGAGTCCTAACAGACCCCTGGAATGCCCACGATCCAACCCCCCTGTTCCCCTTCCCCTGAGTGCCCCTCCCCAGAATCTCTGCTCCCTCCCTGTCCCCTGACTGTCCCCGGGACTCCCTGCCCTTTACCCAACCCCCCTGCTTACCCCCCCATCTCCTGGAGCCTCAGTGAGCCACATTCAGGAGCTGCCCTGGAAAGTACTGCAGTGGCGTGGCTCTAGCGAGACCTCAGCTCCCACCACTCGTCTGCAGCTTGCAGCTCCACGCCCTTACCACACAGCTCTGAGCAGCAGGAGCTCAGGTCCTGCCGGAGCCACGCCACTTTAGCTCTGTCCAGGGCTGCTCCTGGGTGCGGCACACTGAGGCGCTGGTGGATGGGGGAAGGCGGAGGCAGGGGAGGAGCCTCAGAGATTCTCGTTGGGGCTCCTGCTGGGCCTGGGGCAAATTGCCCCACTTCCCCCCCCCCCCCGCCCGGGCGGCCTTGGATCAACTTCAGGTGAAATTGTAGTTGCTGCTCTACACCAGCCATACGAAAGAAGAAGCAGCTCCTAGCCCCCTTTGACTGCCCATGCAGCCGGTCAGAGTTGTCCAGGCTAGGACCTGGCTCCGGTGCTAGTAGAGCCCTTGGGGAGCAGTCACTGGCACACAGCCCCACCCAGGAGGATGGCCTGCTGAGGTGAGGGGGTGGAGGTGGTGCTATCTCCCTGGACCCTGCTGTGCAGAGCTGGCTCGAGCCCTGCCAACCCTTACTGCCACAAAATAGAAGTCAAACTATGCCCATGCCCAAGGATCCCACCCCTGGCCCCAAGTCCCCTCTGTCCCTGCTGGGCCCTGGAGTTTTTATAGCAGGAGGGGGCGGGTTCTCAGAAAGAAGAAGGTTAAAAACTCCTGATATAGGCTGCATATATTTTTGGAAAATCTTTCAATCATTGCTTGCTTCATTTGGACAGTTTATCTCCTGAACAGCATATCACTGCTAACGTGCAGGTCTGTGGCTGACATGGAGTTCATGGTTCCTGTGGAGTTTAGGACTGCAGAAAGGGGGTATAGTGGTGCATCCTTCCAGGACACATAGTATTCATATTATTTCATGTATTCAAGTATATTTGCCATATCCTTTTTTGCAAAACAAAACAAAACTTTTCACTGGGTTTGCACTATAGAACAAACATTTGATAGCTTTGCTCTGCCGTGGAAGGAGGCCTTGTAGCTGAAGTCCTCCAGTGCTTTCTGACTTCCAATGCATTTGCAAGCTGTATCCTACATAAGACAACTACTCTAAGAATAACCCCCTTTGCTTACTCTTTTAGATGTTAGAAACATACCTAATCTCATCTAAACAGTGGATGTTGCTAGTAAGAGGGTGGGCTTTTTGTTTCTGGTGTTTTCACAGTAATGCCTCTTTCATTAACTTACATCTGAAACAAGGTATCTCTATTCTAATAAATGTTTTTGGCTTTATTGCCGTGGATCAGTACAGAAGCATAATTTGATCATAATATAAAAGGATACATATTTTCTCTTTCCAAGGGTATGTCCAGACTACCTGCCGGATCAGCAGGTAGTGATCGCTCTATTAGAGATTGATTTATCATGTCTTATCTAGATGCGATAAATCGATTCCCGAACGTGCTCCCCATTGACTCCGGAACTCCACTAGGGCAAGAGGCAGAAGCGGAGTCGACAAGGGAGCTGCGGCCATCAATCCCGTGCCCTGAGGACGGGAGGTAAGTCGATCTAAGATGCGTCAACTTCAGGTACACTATTCTCATAGCTGAAGTTGCATATCTTAAATCGATCTCTTCCCCCCTACACCCCCAGTGCAGACCAGGCCTAAGTGTCTTGTTTCAGGAAGTCCAGAAACGTGATCAGGTTTTTGTTTTTTTTTAATTAATGCTGATTATCTGAAAGTTTCTTCAGACTTAAAGTTGAAATGTTTCTCTAACAGTGTACATTGACACTTCATTTTAAGATTAGCATGAAAAAAGTCTCATTTTCAATCACTAAATGTGTCGTCATATATTTAAAACTGCATTTGTGAATCTGTCAAAACAAACTAGACTATGAAATGATAAAGATATGTGAATGTCCTTATATCAGTGATTCTCAATTATTTTATCATTGTGGGTCACATCCAATACAACCTATATGGCCCTGAGGATGTCTCATGGGCCGCAGCTGTGTGCTGATTGGGCCACAGGTTGGAACCACTCCTTATACTAAACAAATTAAAATGTACTCATCAATTGGACTTGAATCTTACTCCGGGCTCATGCCTCCTAGCGTCACCAATTTATATTGACTGCAGTTAAATTTGTAGAGGTGACCGTACTCAAGTAAGCTCTAAAGAAGTGCCTCTATTACCACATTGATTTGGAAGTCCTACATCACTGTTTTTGACTAGTCACTTTACGATTAAAATAAAAACCAAATGATTAAATCCTCTGTTTTTCATTTTTAAAATAAACTGTTCTATAAAGGGCCCACATTTGCTCCTCCTGTTATCTACACACACACATTCTCTTCCAGAGAAACAGTGAGATCTACTAGCAGACTGAGCGTGAGACCAGGATCCCAAGTAGTCCTGTGTTCTAATCACATCGCTGCCACTGACTCACTGTGTGGCCTTGTGAAAGTCGCTTAGCTTCTGTGCCTGCATCACCATCGGCAAAATGAGGTCTGCAGCTACTGAATATGAAAATTATTACACAATGGCAAATATTCCCTTGTGGAGGGAGGAGGGGAGATTGTTTCAGACAATGCCCAAAATTTTCAAACTTGGATACTTAACATTAACCTCCCAAATCTATATTTGGGAAACTAAATAGAAATGACCCAATTTTCAAAGGTGGTAAGACTCTGCAGCTCACATGGGTTTTGGTGAGACTTACAGATGCACAACACTTTGGAATATCAGGCTATTCCTGTGTAGGTGCCTAAATATATGTTTAGGAGCCTAACTTTAGGCACCAGGTTTAGAACATTTGGCCGATTTTTTACTTTCCTTTTTTTAGAACTGTTTTTCTTATGGTGAACTAACACAATCACATTAAGTTCTCAAATTACACTTCCACAAATGTTTTGAAATAGACAAATCTTGTACATAAGTCAACCAGCAATCTTTCATATTTATTTTGACCACAAAGCTTGAGTATTTCCTTTAAAAAGTATCACGTCAGTCTGTCGTCTTCTTAGGCTCATTCATTTTTATGTAAAATTATTGAGGCTTTTTTGATTGTTATCTGAAGAGGACACAACTAAGTTTTATTGTATTGTAATGATTTTAATTAGCTATCTTTGTAGATGTTTCTGGTTTTAGTATTTGTATTTATGGGGGTTGGATTACATATCTTTCTGTTATTTATTGGATTCATTTTATGATAATAGCGGAGGCCAAAAAGCTAAATTAAGTTAAAGAAACAAATATAATATAAATACAAAACATGGCAAATAATTCTGCATGATATGTATTGTTTCATTATCAATCAAAGTGGGATATGTAATTTAGTGTTTCAGTTCTTTGTTGGAAAACCATGATGGGGCTATTGACCATTAAATCTTAAATGTCTCATAACTTCTGAGCCATGTACCAATGAGATAACATTTGTAAGTTTACAAATGCTGAAGGTTTAACCTGAAAGGACGATTACATATGTGTATCACAGCCAGTCTGAATTGTCTAAAAGTGACATACATCTGGGGCAAAATGAAAAAACCTGTATCAAAGGAATAGCTTAAATGACTACTATTGATTAAAATAGTACAGTATGTGAATTTAATAGCCTGACTTCAAGAGTAGAAACTGGTTTCTGTATTGAGAAATGTATGTCCTGTACTGCCCAGCCCACACTGGATAATACAAATATATTAAGTCCATGATTCCTTTAAGCGAGTAATATGACTGTTTATTATTTTAGATAGTTACTCAGACTTTTCAACTTAAACACAGTGGATTAGATGAAACAGTAAAACAAGTATTAACTACAAAGAGAGAGATTTAGATAAAGGTAAAATAAAGATAAAATGCTTACTAGTATCAATTTAAGAAACTAACTTTGTTGCAAAGCAAACTTTCTCACCAAATATTTCGAGCAAGGTTACTGACCAGACTCTTGGGATCAGAATCCCTCCCTTAGAGTCCAATGACTGTATCTGTGTGTCTTCTCAGATGAATAGAATGAAGTGGGCGAGGCGGGGGGAAGGGAGGGAGAGGGGCATTGGAGTGTTTGTCCCTCCTTTTTTACAGTTTCAGTCCCTTTCTTGAAAAGCATTTCCAGTTGATGCCTAGGAGACAAGAGTCTATGTCAGGGGTTCTCAAACTGAGGGTCGGGACCCCTCAGGAGGTCGTGAAGTTATTACATGGGGGGTTGTGAGCTGTCAACCTCCACCCCAAACCCCGCTTTGCCTCCAGCATTTATAGTGGTGTTAAATATATAAAAAAATATTTTTAATTTATAAGGAAGGGTTGTACACAGAGACTTGCCATGTGAAAGGGGTCACTAGTACAAAAGTTTGAGAACCACTGGTCTATTTGGAAGGATGTTCCTTGATGGTTTTTTTATATATTTGTCTTTCTTTGTTTTCCCTCCCTGCTTGATGAATCTGTTTACTGCTTAAATTCAAATTTAGGCAAGCACACATTCCTTCATTTGTTTAAAATGGACCTGACTTCTTCCTGGGCGGGGCTATGTAATGTGGAACATGTGTTTAATAGCATAATACAGGGGAATCTTATAACTTCTTAGCAGCATTGCCAAACGTGTGCTTTCAGGACAATGCTGACCAGCAAATTAGGAGTTTTCAAATATCTAACAAGGTACAACATTGCACAAAGAATATTACAATAGTATATATGATGTGAGTACAGGGTTGTATTCCATCATAATGTCAAAATAAAGTTAAAAAATAAAGGCAATAAATGTTATTTCTTGTTCTTATTTAAAATTATAGCAAATCCTACAAGAAGAGTCTCTAAGAAGACCTTCTTCAGAAGGAGCATACAGTTCTTCCTCCAGAACCAGAGTCCCCTTAGCATCTTAAAAATATTTAGGATTTATCTGCATTGTGGATTTGCCCTGATTCCAGGTGTGGGGTTGTCAGCCACTACTGCAGGTTTCTAGTGTAGACAAGCAAATCTGCCATTTGAACTGGTAGTTATTTCTGCTTGAAATTGAGGTAAGATGCAATGGTAAAAGTTGTGACTCTTAGCAGTTTACCTTGTCTGTGGTGGTACAGCTATTCCAGTGGGTGAAATTGGGTCAGATCCCTAGTTTACACAAGGCCTTAGCTTGGTTATAATTTAAAAAAATTCTTAGGTCTGTCCTAAATAGCACAGATTGCCAAGTCCTGACTTTGGGCCCATTCCTGCGAACACCTCACAGCGGGCATAGGATTTACTACCAGAGGAGTAAGCTCACTGAAAGCAATAGGATTATCTATGGTTGTCAGCACCATACTCTGTATTAAGTACTTGCAAAGGGATATTTGTGGCAACATAGTACCTGTGGTGTATGGATTTTTATTTATTTTACAAGGTTGCCTCACCAGTTACACCTGGTCGCAGTACAATTTTATTTTCTGTTTTATTTAGTATTTAGAAAAATCAGCGAAAGCTATTAGTATGTCTGAGGGCCGACTCAACTTAAGTCTTATACTGCAGTATATATGCAGTGGAATCATCAGTAGATTCATTCCAAGGTAAAATTATCTAATTCTGTAAAGTAGAATGCTACCGTGTGTGTAGCAGAGTAGTGGAAATCATTGCCTCATGTTAATTGGATAATATCCAGTAGTATCCCAGCTGTAATTCCTAAGCAGTGTGTGACTCATAGGGCCACTAAAATCTAAATGAAGCGTATTTGTCATGCTGCAGTCCTATAGGATTAATAGCACTTGGATTCATTTGATCTGAGTTATTCCAACAATATTAAGTTGCCAGTATTTGTTTTTATTGTCCTTTGCACTTTTTTTTCCTGGCTCTGTAAAGCTCGTATCTTATTTTTTGGAAACTGAGCTGAGACATGACACACATTTCTGGCCTGTATTACTAGCTCAGGCAGAGTTGAAAAGTTCTTTGCAGCCTTTATAGGTAGGCATGAATGATAGCTTACATCAAGTATAGCAAGAAGTATAGTACAATATGTAGAACTTGCCCACTTTTTTCTTTCTCTTTTGGGATTAGTAAACATTCTGTTTGCTTTTTGTACTAATAGATGAACTGTGAAGTCTTTCTACATTTTTGTAGTTCACTTGCAGTCCCTAATAAATGTATATAGACATTCTTGACATTTTAAAACAAAATATTTGAAAGAGATCCTTTTGTCATTTATCTGCATAGTGAAATTTACCATCTCTAACTCACCCTGGGAGTCATTTAATTAAATGACTTTGAGCTGGAACTTGTTCCTGGTTTTATGGTTTCTTTTATGCAACTGTATTTATTTAGCGTCTCTGGTGTGTATGGCACTTTTCAGACGTGGAAGGAGACTAGTTCCCCATCCAAAAGCTTTACAGTCCAAATGGAAAATGAACTGGGGCTGAGAGGAACAAATACAGCATGAATGGAAAACCATTCATTAGTGGTGAGACATACAATTTGTTAATTTTTCTCTTAATTTAATTTTGTGTGAATTGTACTGTGAGCCATAAACAAAGGATTATGAGGTGAAAATAAGTACAAAGGGTGACAGTTCATGGTGCAAGCATGTGAAGTTGGTTAGAGATGATTGAGTATACTCGATGTAGGGAACAGGGTGAAGGGCAAGGGGCCTACCATGAGAATTATGCTTATCTTTGCCTTTCTGTATTTTTCTTTCTTTTTCTTTTTTTCCACTTATTTTCCTGTTGTGCTATGAACCTTATTGTAAGTTATAAATTATTATTGTTACTTTTGTTGGCTGAGATTTTCAAAGGGAGTTTGGGGCGCAGTTTGAATGTTTAACTCCTTTGAAAAGCCATGTTCTTGATATTTGTCTCTTTTGCAGAAAGTCTTCTTCCTAACATGTTTATAATCTATAGCATGCTAGGAATTTTGGAAGAGATTTTAAACTTCATGATTCTGGATTTTAAGACAATCTCTCTTAGGGATTAGAAGGGAATCTGATGGTGGGGTGGGGGACCTTTTATCCCTCATCAGCTACTAAAGGGTTCTTCCACTTTCCTCCAAATCATCTGTTGTTGATCATTGTCAGAGATGGGATTCTGGGCTAGATGGACTTCAGGTCTGATCAAGTCTGACAATTCCTATGTTCTTAGTACATGTGTATCTATAGCTAAATCATCATCTTTCCGAGATAACGTCTGTAATGGTCTATTGATCTATTATAGGTTAGAGAGTTGCCTAAATTGTCAACTTCAGAAGCTTAAGTGACGAGGAAAATAGCTATGCAGTGCCATCTCAACTTCAAAGGCAGGCCAGAAGTTGGCATTGTCTGTGAAGTGCCTGTCTGAACAAAGGATTTGTGTGTAGATAGATAAACTTGGCAGAAAGGATGCACAGTGAAGTACTGTGAACATGCCTCTTCATACAGTTGTCACATCTGTATAGCTAACCCTTTTGTAAAGGGATATGATGGGCATAGCACAGTGAGGACATCCGAAGAAGAGAGCCAACCACGGAAATAGTGAGGGGTGACAAGTATATAGTAACAAAATCTGTAATAACCGTAGAAAAATAGGATAATGCTATGTTACTGCCAGTTTTTATCTGTACCTTGAAATTTAAGTTGATATATAATTCTTTACATTTTGTTAGAGGAAAAAAGTGGTTAGGTGGTTTTCATCTAAGAACAACTATTGTTGTGGACTGAGTCATTCGGTGATGTTTGAGCAAAGTTTAAACATCACAAAACCTGCCCATTGTGTTCTCCCCTCTAGCATTCTTCTAGCAATTGTCGTATGAAAATTATTTAATTGTTATCTCCCTTCATGCAGCCCTGGAATCTCATCCTGGCCTTCTGTTTTGTTCCTTCCCTGTAGCCACCTGTTCCACCACCTTCTGTTTAGACTTTCCTTTAATTATGCAGTTCATACACATTCAGCCCATTTTAAAAATTATTATTTAATGATACAACAATAAACCCATAACAATGCTGGATTACAGGCTCACAACTTTTAGCTATTAGCATAGATTCATGGTTAGTGACACAATTATGGCACTTAGCTGTAAAATGAACCCTCAACAAAACTATTGTCTTACAATGTAGCATGCATTAATGCCACAATTCAGGAAAGCGCTTAAATATGTGCTTAAATTCCATTATGGACCTAAACACATGCTTAAAGTTAAGCAACTGCTTACATGCTTTACTGAATCAATGTTCCAGTCTGTACAGATCATTTAATTTAAAGTTTAAATTACTGTGTTTTTTCATGTCTCTTCAAATGACAAAAAAAAAAAAATTCCAAGGTCTCAGTGGGGCTGCTGCTACTTGGTATATGATTAAATGATTGCATATTTTAAAGCAAATTTTTATCATTTTAGAATATAATAGAAAATTTCACAGACCTAAATCATTATGGTTAGAAGTATCATAGATTGGACCAGACATTGTGCTTGATAGTGGTGAGTTAATTAAATCAGTTCTGTTGAGAGAAGTACCCGCCACGCAGCTGCATGGGTGAAGGGTTCTAGCAGTAGTTGTCTTTAAAAAAAAAAAAAAAAAAAATCCTTTTTAGAAGAAAGGAGGAGGATGCTCTGCATTCTCAACTGAGTTTTCAACTTTCATAAAAATGTAAACAAGAAATAATAATTTGAAGGGATGTAGCTGATGTGGTTATTAATCTGTACAATGCGATGGCAGTCCTTATTTGTATCTCGCTTCCTACATGTACATGCTCTTTCTCAATATGCTCCAGATTTGGGGGTTTATCTTAAATGATTATTTGCTTATTTTTTGTTGTTAGATTCGTTAAAATACTAAAAAGAGCACCTATTCATGTGCTGTAGGCATCCTTGGCATATATTCAAAATACATTGCATGGAACAAAAGTGCACCAGTCAATTCAATATAGCCCACCCCCAGCAACTCAACTCGTTAGAGTATATCTATGCTAGTTTGGGGCAGCTTGCAGCCTATCAGGGTAATCTGATCACGGGCTGCGAGATGTTTGGTTTATGTTGACCGTCCGCAGGGACGGCCCCCTACAGCTCCCAGTGGTCGCAGCTCGCCATTCCCAGCCACTGGGAGTTGCGAGGAGCCATGCCTGCAGACAGTCAACATCAGCAAAATGTCTCACAGCCTGCAATCAGATTACCAGGATGGGCCACAGGTTGCCCACCACTGATCTACACTGTAATCACAATAGGAGGGCAGGTCGTGTTGCCATTACTGAGCTAGTTTTAATCTAGCTAGTTAGAGTGTTGGTAGCAATGAAGCCTCAGCTGTGTTCGAGTAATTACTCAGTACTCCATGCAGGCTTATTAGTCTTATAAGAATGTACTTAGTGTTTAGACTCTATGAAATAGTTGTAAGTTGCTGCATGCATTAATCTCACTTATAATATCTGTATTCCATGCTACAAGAAAATATGTAAGTTTTGCTTTATAACGTTGAAAATGTTTGCTCTGAACTAGTTAACTAAGGCATGGAAATTGTCACCCCTCTCTGCTCCAATCCAGAAGGACTATCAAGAAACATTGCAATACAAAGGATTGGTTAATGGCCCTATCAGACTTGGGAAATGATCCATGCAAGGCAGCTGTGGGCTTGAAAGCTGAATGAAGGAATTAAACAAAGCTACAGGAAAATTTCCATCTTTTTGGTTGTTTGAACTCTGAAGGGCCAGAGATTCTGAACTGCCAGAGATCTCCAGGGGCTGCCTACTAGGTCCATCCCGAAAGACACTTTGAATCGACAGATCAGTACAACTCTGTCATTCTCAAGATTTAGATGGTAATGCATTTTTGTGTATACGTTTGCTTGATTTAACCTGTACATAACTCTTATTCCTTTTTCCTAGTTTATAAACCTTTAGATAGTTTGTTACAGGATTGGCTACAGGCATTGTCTTTGGTATAAGATCTAGAGTATCAGTTGATCTGTAGTAAGTGACTGGTCTCTTAGGACTAGAAACAATCTGAATGTGGTGTGATTTTGGTATAAGTGACCATTTATCACTAAGTCCAGTTTGTCTGGGTGGCAAGATAGACTGGAGAGTCTAAGAGGACTCTCTCTGACTCCATGGTAAGTCTGTTATAGTGATCCAGGATTTCATATTTCTTATTGACGTGGTGAAATCTAATTATAGAACTCACTACCAGTTTGGGGTGTCTGCCCTGGTTTTGACAGTCTGCCTTGATATAGGTACTCATAGTCATGAGGCACTCCAGGCAGCATGACAATATCCTCCTTTGACAGTAACAATTCTTGCGGATAGGGGCAAAGCAGTAGATGTCATATACCTTGACTTTTGAAAGGCTTTAGATGCTGTCTCACATGACCTTCTGATAAGCAAATTGGAGAAATGTAGCTAAGACGAACTACTATGTGGTGGGTTCACAACTGACTGGAAAACCATATTCAGAGAGTAGTTATCAATGGCTCACAATCGAACTGGAAGGGCATGTCGAGTGGGGTCCTGCAGGGATCTGTCCTGGGTTGGGTTCTATTCAATATCTTCATAAATCCATTGGATAATGACAGAGAGAACACACTTATAAAGTATGTGGACGATAGTGAGCTGGGAAGGGTTGCAAGCGCTTGGGAGGACAGGAAGTTCAAAATGATTATGACATACTGGAGAAATGGTCTGAATTAAATAGGATGAAATTCAGTAAAGACAAATGCAAAGCACTATACTTAGGAAGGAATAATCAATTTCACAGATAAAAACCAGGAAATTACTTTCTTGGAACTATACTGAAGAAAAGGATCAGGAGGTTGTAGAGGCTCACAAAGTAAATATGAGTCAACAATGTAATACTGTTGTAAAAAAAAATGAACATCATTAAGGTTGCATTAGCATGAGTGTTGTAAGCAGGACACAAGAAGTAATTCTTCTGCTCTACTCTGCTCTGATTAGGCCTCAGCTGGAGTATTGTGTCCAGTTTTGGGCACTACGCTTTAGGAAAGATGTGGATAAATAGTAGAATGTCCAGAGAAGAGCAAAACAAATGATTAAAGATCTAGAAAACATGACCTATGTGGACGGATCGAAAAAACTGGGTTTTTTAGTCTGGAGAAGAGAAAACTCAAGGGGGACATAAGTGTTCAAGTAAGTAATAGGTTGTTATAAAGAAGAGGGTGATAAATGTGCTCATTAGCTACTGAGGACAGGACAAGAAGTAATGTGTTTAAACTGTAGCAACGGAGATTTAGCTTTGTCTAGACAATCACTTTTATCTGTCATACAACATGACCAACATAGGTTACACTGCCAAAAGCATCAGTGTGGACAGCACTACGTCAGCGGGAAATGCTCTCTCGCCAACGTAGCTACCACCGCTCGTTGGAGGTGGTTTAATTATACCAACGTGAGAACTCTCTCCCGTCAGCATAGAGTAGCTACACGGGAGACCTTGTGGCCATGCAGCTTAATTGGTACAGCTGTGCCGCTCTGAGGTCTCTAGTGTAGACATAGCCTTCGTTTAGATATTACGAAAAATTCCTAACTATAGGGGTAGTTAAGCACTGGAACAAGCTACCTATGGAGATTGTGGAATCTCCAACACTGAAGACTGTTAAGAATAGGTTAGATAAACACCTGTTATGGATGATCTAGATCAGGGGTGTGCAAAGATTTTGGCCCGAGGGCCACATCGGGGTTGCATGACTGTATGGAGGGCCAGGTAAGGAAGGCTGTGCCCCCCAAACAGCCTGGTGCCCACTCCTATTTGCCCCCTCCCACTTTCCGCCCCCTGACTGTCCCCCTCAAAACCCCCAACCCATCCAACCCCCCCTGCTCCTTGTCCCCTGACTGCCTCCCTCGGGGCCCCTGCCCCTATCCAACCCCCCCTGCTCCCTGTCCCCTGACTGCCCCAACCCCTATCCACACTGTGTGGGGCGACTTTGGCAAACCAGTAAAGTGCCTGAAACCACTATGGCTTATTACTAAAGACAGCCTAGTCAGCAAGCTATTAAAAGCAAGTCTCAGCTTGACCAAGGCAGGAAGAGAGGGGGGTTTAGGATGCCACCGAAAGGGCAGCTTGACCTCGCATCCTTCCTGATAAGAATTGTGTTGAAGTTGCTGATATATGCTTTTTAAAAGAGTAGGATATGCCCCAGGAACATCTACTGAGGTCTCAAGGCTGCAAGTTCTGGAAAAACCCACACCTAGTTAATCAATAATCAGAAGGAACCTCTTGCTTGAAACTGCTTACTTAACAAGGTTTCTTTAAGGGGCATGTCATTCTATTACTAATGTATACATAAGGGGACTCGTTTGGGGACTCTTTTGGACTCTCCCTCTGGATACATCTTGCAGTCCCCACCGGCAGATGGAAGATTTGGCCACCGGAAGCCTGCCGCTGTGTCACTCTAGAGCCACACTCAGCTTTGGTAATTATCAAGGGTCGGGGGTGTTTTACTAACTTGTTGCGGATGTGTGTAAGTGCTTGAGACTAGTGAAGTTTAGCTTTAAGTGAAAGCACTCTTGTGTTGTCCTGTTTGTGCCAGCCATCTATCGGTCGGACGGCCATGTCTCCCCTGATTTATTTCCTGACACCTCCTCACACAGAGTAAAGTTACTAAGAACTTTGCGTTGAAAGAACCCCGGGTAACACACACCCCCGCCCCCTGACAGCCCCCCTGCAACTCCCACCCCCTATCCAGCTGCCTTCTGCTCCTCATCCCCTGACCACCCCCTCCTGGGACCCCCCCACCCCAACTGCCCCCCCGGGATCCCACCCCCTTATCCAACCCCCCTGTCCCCTGACTGCTCTCCCAACCCATATCCACATCCCTGCCCCCTGACAGGCCCCCTGGGACTCCCACTCCCAACCCTCCCTGTTCCCCATCCCCTGACTGCCCCCTGAGAAACTCCGCCCCATCCAACCGCCCCGTCCTCCCTGACTGTCCCCCAGGACCCACCCCGCTTCCTTACCCAACCCCCTGCTCCCTGACCTCTTACCAGCAGCAGGAGCTTGCAGCCACGACACCTGGCCAGAGCCAGCTGTGCTCCCCATGCTGCCCAGCGGGAGCGGCGGGCCAGAGCACAACCCGTGCGGCGGCATGGCTGCGGGGGAGGGACCAGGGACTAGGCTCCCAGGCTGGGCGCTCAGGGGCCGGGCAGGACTTGCCCGCGGGCCGTAGTTTGCCCACGGCTGATCTAGGTAATACTTAGACCTGCCTCAATGCAGGGGACTGGACTGTATGACATATTGAGGTCCCTTCCAGTCCTGCATTTCTTTGATTTTATGATTATCAAAATAGTTTTGGATACTAAAATTCCTTAAAAGCAATCAGGAAAAGCTCTTGTCTCTTGCTAGTTCTGATTATTTTATTTTAGTTTGGATTGTTGTAATAGGGCAGAGGACTGTGATACCCAAACTTGGACATATTTAACAACTTGAACCTACCTTGAGTATTGACAACATTGTCATGGTAGATAATGTTAGGCAAGATTTTTATAATCCTATGAGCTAATTAAGTTTAAGGGAGTAATCCGATTATAGTATTGCAGCACTACAGTTAATACTGAGACAATACTTCCTTTCTAAATCTCTATTTTCTTTTAGTAATAAGTGCCCTTCTACTCACACATTCTTCCTAAAAGTAGATGAGCCATGCAGAAAAATCTAATGTTGGTCTCTGCCTGGACATCAATAATATTAGCATGTAATGAAAGACCAGCCATATTTTGAGAGTTCATGTTGTGGAGAACCCCATTCAAGTTTACAGATGCTTTTCTTTTTCACTCAACTAAAAAAAAACGACTATGAGTTAAAACTAAATAGTCATCTATATAGGACTGAAATGAACTGGTACCTCTAACACTAAAAGAAATTTTGGTTTAGGAATAAGCTGCTTGAAAATGACACCTTTTGTTTGTGTGGCATTATATTTCTTGTCTTCAGAAAGACCCACCCGACTGTGATGCATGGACTGTTTGGAGGTGCAGGTCTTTTATTGCCTGCCCATTTTCATAGCTCCAGTAATTAGTTGATTTAGCAATTGGGTGTCAGGGGCATGAAGACTGATCTAGGCCTGACAGTCTTTCAGCTCTAGAGAAGGTTCTTGAGTATCATAACCACAAATTTATATTCCTGCTAAAAAGCTTGACCATTTTACTGACCAGTTTTCCTTTTCTTCACCATTAACTCATCTCATCTTTTCAGCTATTACTGGCAGCTGAAGAGATGATAATTTTGGCATAACAAACCCAAATAATGATTTACGGTAGCTGAATAAGTACATCTTGGGAAGACATTCTCTAGGAGACCCAGATATTTGAAGAGGCAGGAGCTGGGTGATTGAAAGAGTGGGGTTCTGTTAATCTGAATATGCCTGATGTGTTTTTCAAAATGAAGAATGTTTGGGCTTAGGATAAGTACTTAGACAGGAAAACTTCAAGTTCAAAAGGAGTCTGTGGAACAACCTGTACTTCCTGTACATCACACATTAGATTACAAGCCTCAAATGGCACTGCAGCTGACAGGAAAATGCAGTTTCTGCTCTAACACAATAGGTTAATCCAAATGTTTTTAGATACAGAAGTTCCTGGAATTATTTGGATTTATCTCAAATGAAGATAATCCTTCATTTCATGTTTGCTCATGTTGGATACCTTCCTGTATTCTGCACTGTACCCAGCAGCCATAGCGTTTTTTATTTATTCTTTCTGAAATACACTATTTTGTTAGTAGTTCTTACTCTTGCTATGCTGAGGAGGCACATTCATTCTATATCTAGGCTCTTTGGAAAATCCCAGAAGAGTTAGGGGCTCAGCTCCCACTGAAAGTATTTCTGGTTTCAGTGGTTTGTGATGCTTTAAAACCATCAGACATTTGTCTTTCAGTCTAGTATTTCTCATGGATATTCTCAGCTCAGAGTAATTTGCTGGAAACGTAGACAAATCCATGTTTATATGTCTGGGGATTGGAGGTTCAGATAAAGGCAAGTGTGTGTTCTTGGTGCAATACTAAGTGATTATTTTCTGTCTTAAAGAACTCAAATGCAAAATCTATATCAAAACAATAAAATGATTGCACAAAAGACAAATAAATCAGAGTTAAGAGTCTCACAGTAACCTTAATTCTACCCTTTGTGTATAATAGTTATAGTACACATGCAGTGTTTCATCTGCAGTAGCTAATAATTGTGTACTTTGCACTTTTATTTTACAGCTCTTTCAATCCAAGAATCTCAAAGTGCTTTATGAACTTTAATATAAGCTAGTACCCCTCCCTCCTTGTTTTCCTGTAAGACAAATAGGCTTCAATGAACCTGCTTAAGAGTACACCCTTACTAGACAATACCCTTTCTTAAGAAACCACCCCAAAGTATCCTAGCTGTATTGAGAAGAATCCCCCATCTTTGTTAAAAGCAATGGATGTTTATCAGTCCCTTCTTATTATCCCCATTTTCCAAATGAGTAATTTAAGACACAGATTACATTGTGTTTCAGACACCATTTGTTGGGCTAGGTCAGTGGTCCTGGCCCCCGGGAGAGCACCCGCCAAAATGCCAGCGAATTTCAGCAGCATTTCAGTGGGGACGCCTCTCGATGACACAGCTTGCCATCGACAATTGACGTCATCGAGAGGCGTCGCTCCCAAATTTCGGTGATGATGTCTCTCGATGATGTCACTTGTCGATGGCAAGTGGCGTCATCGAGAGGCACCGCCGCCAAAATTCAGCAGCATTTCAGAAGGTGCTCCACCGCCGCAGTGGTCCTTCGTCTGGCGCCCGCCAGACAAAAAGGTTGGAGACCACTGGGCTAGGTGCAAGAATCACTGAGGGAAATTCTGTGTTCTGTGTTATGCAGAAGTTCAGTCTAAATGATCATTATGTTCTTGTCACAGCTCAGCACTGCATCTATATATCCCCTTCCTGGGCCACCAAGGGCACCCACCTTTAGCCTCTTGGCTCCCAGCCATTACTTCTCTTGGGCAGGGAACCACATCTGTCACTCTCCTGATCAGGGTTTTTCACAGTTCCCTGCCTACACTGTGATATCCCCAGCAAGCCAGACTGCCTAAGCAGGCCAGTGTCTGCACTTTGCTTTCTCTTCAAAGGCTATAAAGAGTATAATTGCCAGCAGTTATAAGTTACCATTCAGCCCTTTCTAAGCAAGCATATTTATTCTTAGATGAAAGCATTACAGAGAAGACATATTAAAAACAATGAAAGAACCTAACATATGCTAATAAGCTTTCCACAGATCACCCCCCCCCCACGAGGAGTCAGTCCTTCAAACCCCAAAAAGGTTTTTCTGTGGTTAACAAGTCTGCTTCAGAATCAAAACAAGCATGAATAGTACAGTCTTTCTGTTATACAGCTTGGGTCTTTTGATCTTGGCCTTATGTACCAGATGATTAGCAGATAAAGACCATCTCCTCTGGGTGTAGTTTTAGCATAACCAAAGGTGGAGAATTTGCAAAATCCACTTCTCACATATTGTCTCAGAAGTCCATTCTTGTCTGCCACATTGTTCAACATAGTTCTTTGATCATCCATGCCTTGCAATAATACATATATAACCTTTGCATTTAATACAATTAAATTTAATTCAGTAAGCCTTTTCCAGGATACTGTAGGAAGTCACTATATCTGTCACAGTTCCTTCTTTTAAAATCTATGACTTGCGCATATTCACATTGAAGTTTGCAGTACAGCAAAGAGAAGAAGCCAGATTTCTGGGGCCTAATCCTCCAACACAACTGTGGGTTGAATGGGGAGAATAAAATGAAAGATGAGAGAAACAAATCATAGGAGTTGAAAAGATATGTTACTGTGATGGCATTTGCATAATTTAGTCATGTGCATGGTACTGCAAAAATGAGCACTATGGTAAGTCTTGCTTTTTAGAAAGATACATTACTGTGTTTTTCTCTTCTCTGGCTACAAAAGACTGCAAGTGGGAAATGTGGGTTACCAACAGTATCTGTTCTGTGTGAGCACACAGAAGAGAATATGTTATTGTACATGTTCATAAGCTTCATGTGAAGTAAATATGTGGGTATTGGAAGCACATTGTGGGGATAATTGTTGTCAGTTGCAAGAATGTGCATTTGATTATTAGTAATAGATTCACACAATTTGATGTTATTTTGGACATTTATGTTATTGCTTTATACCTGTGAATGATCCCTGCAGGCAGTGAATGACCAAAATCTTCCCGCTACAGAACTAAATTCATACTGATGTTTAAAAGGGTTGTCAGTTTTCTCTGTCTATTGCCCTCTCACTGCTGTCACTGTTTTCCTAGGAAAACTGTCATATGTTTTGCTTTGTTTGCATGTTGCTTAGTCATTCATATGGGGCATCTTTTCCAGGGTGCTGTGTTTTCTAATTCATACATAGAGCATGCTGTAGGGTTCCTACCTGTTAACAAGCTGCCAGCAAGGGCTGCTTCCCTCACTGGTTTCTCTTATTTTTCTGTCCATTATGGGCCTTAATCATGAACACAGGGAAAATGAAAGCATTGTGTCCTGCATATCCAACTAAAATTGGATTAATTAGAAAAAAACCCTCTAACCTCTTTATTAAACTGCTTTGGTGGAACTGGGAAGTGTATGTGAATTTGTGTTATTTTCCGCCCACTTAACAAAACATTTTATTTAGGGGTAAATTACTCGAGCCAATATAATTGCAGCCCTTAGGAAAAGTGACACTATTGCCATTTGCAAAAGAAAGAAATTGTGTTCCTCTCACTGCCTCCACAATATGGCTGTAGCTGGAGAATGCATTCTTCTAATTGGTCCAAGCCACAACATAATGCAAAGCAGAGCAGTAAAACACCATGTTTAATTAGACACATTGATCATCAGAATAAGGACTGTGCAAGTGGGGCTATATCTGTGAAGAATTTGCCGTGATTTTCAGAGAGCATGTGTTAAGCATGTTCTGAAAAATCAGGCACCTTTATAGTGTCTCAGATGGGGCATCTGAAGCACCTGAAATCACTAGTCTCTTCTGAAAATGTAAGCCTAAGTATTTAAGAAGTTGTGCAATAATATATAGTCCTACAGATTCGTGTCTACTGGGCATTTTTGGAGGCATCTAAGTTGCTTGAAAAAACCATTAAAAAATCAACAAAAATCTTAACAGCCATAGCCTGCTTACCATTCTAGCACAATATGCTCTTGAGGGGAAACTAATGGAGGCATGTCACTATTATAAATGGGCTGTTTGATATACCAGTTTACTTTTAAGACTGTCTGCATAGCTTATGCCTGAATATAAATGTTTTAGGAGTTTCGTGTAATAATGTTGTTTCATGTTTAATGCCAACTTGGAACACATTTCTGCATTTAGTGGAACATTGACTTCGAGAGACACACATGAAAAAATTGAGAGCATGAATAATATATATGTTAATTTTAAAATTCAGTTATCAGTTTGAGAAATGCATAGTAACTGTAACAATGTGGGATTAGTAAGTGGATTAATTCGTTTTGAGTTGGGTTTTTTACCCAGAATGTTTGTAGTGTATGACCACCGAGATGCACACAAATAAAGCAAGATGTGTTGAGCTTTTACTTCTGATTGCTTTGAAACCTATAAAATTGCCCTGAAAGTCAGTGCAACCTTTTATGACTTGTTAGTGATGCAGTTTTCAGCTTTTGTCCATCTATATTTAATTTGCTAGGTAAAACTGTAACTTGTTTCGATGTACAAAAAGCCATTTAGGGTCTGGTATATTAATGAGAATTAGATAACACATTCTACTTGATACCACTCGGAATTTCCTTTTAGTCTTGTCTGAATATTTTTTTTACTACAGCAAACTCTTCTTGAGGTTTTAGTTCCCTGAAGCAACTCATATCACCTAACTGTATGTGTGTAATTATTAGGAACATTTTTCAACTTGGAAAAGTAAACCATGGAGACCCATTGCAAAATCATGTTGTATACCAAAGGTTCTCAGACGTCTTCATGTTGTGAACTATTGTTTAAGGTAGAAGTTTCCTAGGCACATCTCCTATCTTCTGAATTCTGATTCTCTTTCCTTCATCGGATGCGGCAGTTGGCTTTGTGAAAAAATAAAATGAGGACAGTGTGGTGAAGAAACACAATGAAAATAAACTTTGATAAAAGACATGACTGCAGTTGTTTTGGTTATGACCCCTCATTTTAGTCTACATTGTTTATTTCCGTACTCGATGTGTTATTTTTAAGTATTGCAGAAGCCTTGGAAACCAGAAAACCCTGATCCTGAAAACAATGTGAACCAATATCGTGTAACTGGGGAGGTTTCTGAATCAGGATATTTCCAGTGCTCTGTAAGGGAATAGCTGAATTATTAAAATTTGGGAATCTGATTACAGAAAGGAATTTTGAGACAGAAATGGTCCAAAGGCGATAAGACCGCTAACCTTCCTGGCCCTTGTATGATACCTACTACAGTGGGTAGAAAAACTAGTAATGTAATCACTGGTAAAGAATCAAGGATATGTTTCAGGTTCTTCCAGATACTAAAGAGGATAGGATGGGTAGGTGCAAATACAAGCTTCCACAGGAGTGTGTCCTTGGCCCCCTCCTCCTATGGCATTTATATCCCCTCTGGGTAAGTTCATCTGCTCACATGTCTTCAGTTACCATCTTCATGCCAATTACTCACAAGTCTACCTCTCTGCTCATCTTGTCTACATCGATTCAATATTTCATCTCAACCTATCTCTCTGACGTTTCCTGGATGTCTCACCATCAAATTGAACTCCAGATCTTCCCACTCTTCTTCTACCAATCTCTGTTACAGCTGACAGTTCCACCATCCTATCCTTCTTGTCACACAGACTTACCTTAAACTCCTTCCTATTTGTCTTGCCTCATATAACCATGGTGTCCAAATCATACCACTTCCTCCCCTGTAACACACCTGAAATCTCACTTATTTGTTCTATCCATTCAGCTAAAACTCTTGTCCAGGCCCTCAATAGCCTCATTATTGCAACTTGCTTCTCCTCTGTAGCTTCTCAGGCACCCTTCAATCTGTACAAAATTCAGCACATTTTTTCCTTACTCATCACTTTGAACACTTCACCTATTTTTCTATTCCTCATTTGGCTCTCCTCTTCCACTATGTCAAGCTCAAGCTTCTGGTTCTAATCCTCATTGCCCTTCACCATTCTACCTCCCTCCATTTCTTTTCTCATATCTTATTACATCATGTTCTTCCTCCCCTCTGCAAGCGATGGCAGCTTCAACCACCCACTTATTTCATTCCTTCCACCTCATCTTTGCGCTTTCTTATGTGCCATTCCTATTCTTGGATCCCTCCTTGATCTGATCTTGTAGACTTTTGCTATCTTCTCCTCCTCCTATTCCAAGGTCCTTCTCAAGACCCCACCTGTGCTATGCAGCCTGTAAGACATCAGCCAGTCATGAGGTATAGGCTGAGAAATAGTTGTGGAAGGTTTGTACTGGATGTAATCAACCTACACAAAATCACAAATAGGAAATCGTAGAATCATAGGACTAGAAGCGACCTTGAGAGGTCATCCAGTCCAATCTCTGCACTCATGGCAGGACTAAGTATTATCTCTAGACCATCCCTGGGGGATGTTTGTCTAATCTGCTCTCAAAAACCTCCAATGAAGGAGATTCAGCAGCCTCCCTAGGCAGTTTATTCCAGTGCTTAACTACCCTGACAATTAGGAAGTCTTTTTCCTAATGTCAAACCTAAACCACTCTTGCTGCAATTTAATCCCATTGCTTCTTGTCCTATCCAAAGGGATTAAGGAGAACAATTTTTCTCCCTCCTCTTTGTAACAACCTTTTATGTACTTGAAAACTGTTATCATTTCCTTTCTCAGTTCTCTCTTTTCTAGACTAAACAAACATAATTTTTTAAATCTTCCCTCATAGGTCACATTTTCTAGACCTTTAATCCTTTTTGTTGCCCTTTTCTGGACTTTCTCCAATTTGTCCACATCTTTCCTGAAATATGGCACCCAGAACTGGACACAATACTCTAGTTCAGGCCTAATAAGCACAGAGTAGAGTGGAAGAATTACTTCTTGTGTCTTGCTTACAACACTCCTGCTAATATATCCCAGAATCATGTTTGCTTTTTTTGCAACAGTGTAATACTGTTGGCTCCTATTTAGCTTGTGATCCACTCTGACCCCCCAGATTACTTTCTACAGTACTCCTTCCTGAGCAGTCATTTCCCGTTTTGTATGTATGCAACTGACTATACCTTCCTAAGTGGAGTACTTTGCATTTGTCCTTATTGAATTTCATCCTGTTTAATTCAGACTTTTCCAGCTTATCCAGATCATTTTGAATTATAATACTATCCTCCAAAGCACTTGCAACCCCTCCCAGCTTGGCATCGTCCACTGACTTTATAAGTCTGCATGATATATACTCTCTATGTCATTATCTAAATCACTGATGAAGGTATTGAACACAACCTGACCCAGAACTGATCCTGCAGGACTTCACTTGATAGGCCCTTCCAGTTTCACAGAACCAGTGATAACTACTCTCTGGGAACGGTTTTTCAACCAGTTATGCACTCACCTTATAGTAGCTCCACCTAGGTTGTATTTTCCCTAGTTTATTAATGAGACGGTCATACGAGACAGTATCAAAAGCCTTACTAAAGTCAAGATATACCACATCTACCACTACCCCCCTATTCACAAGGCCTGTCAAAGAAAGCTGTTAGGTTGATTTGATATGATTTGTTCTTAACAAATCCATACTGACTTATTATCTTCTAGGTGTTTGCAAATTGATTGCTTAATTATTTGCACCGTTATCTTTCCGGGTACTGAAGTTAAGCTAACTGGTCTGTAATTCCTCGAGTTGTCTTTATTCCCCTTTTCATAGATTGGCACTATATTTTCCCCTTTTCCAGTCCTCTGGAGTCTCTCCTATCTTTCATGACTTCCATGAATATAAAAAATTTAAAAATTGTGTATACAAGACAATCTCCCTCTCTCCCATTCTGAATATATGGTTTATTTTTCTTAGACTATAAGCTCTTTGGGGTAGTACCAGATTTCTGTCGCCAGCTGGAACATCCCCATGCTGATCAGTTGTTACATGGAAGTAGGGAATTCTCTGGATACCATGACTGTGCACTCTAGAGTTATTAGGGATGAATTATGTGCTTGATAGGGAAATTTAAAAAAATTTAGGGTGTTAGCTGTACTAAGTATTACTGTCTGTTGAACAAGCTTTTGGAAGGGGTCGGAGGTAGGTTCCTGGAATTTTTAGTTGGTGCAGATACTTCTGCCTTCTTTTATAATTTCCGTGTAACAAATGAGGAAGCTGTAGCATGGAGATGTTAAGAATTAGTAATTTGAGCATGCAAAAATGCAGTTTGCATGGTAAGAATAGGTGCATAATTATGTGTTAATTTTAAAAATCAGGTTCTAGTAACCCACCATCCTAACTTTGACTGTCATCTCTGCGTATCTCAGGAAGTGTCTTTCCTTTTGACTTAATGGACTTTGGATCATGCTCTTAAAACACAGCAGAAGTGATTCTATGCCTGTTCACAAATAATGGGAGGTCATGTGCATGTGTTTGTTAGTGCTCACTGAAAATATTTCATTTAGTTACTTTTCACCAGGAGCTCAATATTCATACTACTAGGGGGCTTGCGAGCTGCACTTTAACAGAGTTTGGCCATCCCTATTATATATCAAAAACCTGGAGAGCAGTAGTGACTGTAGATCAAGGTTTTTTCTTTTTCTAACATTTTAAGTTTTTGTGAGAATGCTGGAGAAATATTAGATCTAGCCCAGGGATCTCAAACTCAAATGACCACGAGGGCCACATGAGGGCTAGTTCATTGGCCCGAGGGCCGCATCACTGACACCCCCCCTGCTACCCCCAGCCCTGCCTCCACTCCAGCCCTGCCATGAGACCCCGCCTCTTCCCACTCCTTCCCTGCCCCCATTCCAACCCCTTCCCTGAAGTCCCCACCCCAACTCCGCCCCCTTCCTGCCCGCAGAGGGTGCATGAGGGGTGTGGCAGGGGCTCAGGGCAGGGAGTTGAGGTGCAGCAGGGGTAGGAGTGCAGGCAGGGGGCTCGGGGTGCGAAAGAGATATGGGATGCAGCAGAGGGCTCAGGGAAGGGGGTTGGGGTGTGGGGTGCAGCAGGGGGCTCAGGGCAGGGAATTGGGCCGCTTCAGGGAGCACCACGGGACTCGAGGGGGACAATTCTGTGGGTGTAGTTTGCCCATCCCTGGCCTGGAAGTAGGCTGGGGAGGGTGGGCGCAGGCTGCTTGGCAGGCTGCAGGAAATAGCTCTGCGAGCTGCATGTGGCCTGCGTGCCATGTGTTTGAGACCCCTGGTCTAGCCTATGTTTCAGTTTGGAATGGTGTTTGAAAACAAGGTTAATGATTTGAATGCAGTTTGGCTGGCTGTTTATGCATGGGCAAACCATGCTTACAAACCATACCTCTCACAAGGTCACACACCAAATTTTATTTCAGACTGATTTAGGGAGTTTTATTTGACCCTTTTTAAACATACACAGCTTGGCTCTTGTAGTCACAGTAATAAACTTGTTTCATCTGCAGGTTTGGCACCATGCATACTGCCACCCTGCTCTTTTCCCTGTATCGATCTTCCAATGTCCTCTTCAGTGACATCTGATCTGAGGTTATTTAGTTTCTGTTAAGATTACCACCTGGCCAGCTTTCCACTGGCTCAGCCGTTTGTTTTTGCCTGAAAGCAGCAAGCTCAAGCTAAGCAGAAGCTAGTGTTTATTTTCAGTTTTTAAAAGACTTCAATAAATAAAAATATAGGGCCTTATTATTAAAAGAGCTGAGTACCTGCTGCTCTCACTGACTGGAATTGGAGGTGTAGGGGCTCAGAATTTCCTAAAAATCATACCTAGAGGCTTAGCGATTAAAGCACGGGACTCGCCATTGGGAAATCTGGGTTTTGTTTCCAGCTTTTGCACAGACTTGCTGTGTGATCTTGGGTGGCTGGGACCTGATTTTCCAAAAACTAAAAACCACCAAACCCATAGCTGTGCATGGATTTTTACCATGACTTTGCAAGGAAACTGCATGTTTGTGTGCTCAAAAGACCAGTCTCTTAACATCTCTGCTTCTGTTTCCTCATTTGTTGCATGGAAATAATAATTCATTAATGTTTGTAAGTTGCTTTGAGACCATCAGAATGTGCTATAGAATGGCAAAGAATTATGGGACAAATCCTGCTTTCTTTGCTCATCAAAAATTCTCATGGTCCCATGCCGCCCCCCCTCCCACCCAACCGTTCCCTCTTTGAGACTGAATAAGGACTCAAAGATTTGGTTCTACATTGTCATTTATTATTTACCAAAATGGACCAATAAATGTTAAGCAGTTTTTATTTTGAAGATGTTTGAATAAAGCTTGAAGTTACCGAATAATAACTTGTAGTTGCATCCTACCAGTCTGCTTCAGTCTGATTTCCTGACTCTTTACCAGAGAGATTTTCAGTTTTTATTTTTAATGTGTTCAGCGCGTTCTTGTATTTCAGGTGGATAAAAGACACACAAGGCCATGGTCTAACAAACATTGTCAATCTGTTTCCTGTTTGTTAAATCAGTAGATGGCTCATTCTTTGCTTGTAATACAAACTTCTAGCCAGTAGTATGAGTGTTTTTTTAACACATAGTACATGAATATAAGCTGTATTTTAAAAAGTGTTGTTGATTTGTTGTTGTTTTTTTTTTTTTAAAGGGCCAAGGTGCTCCATGCAGCAATGTTAAAACATACAGTAAAATGAATAGGCCAGACACCATTGTTGCTTCAAGTGCCTCAATTATGAGTTACTCTTTAAAATTTTGCTCTAGTGGCAGGTCGTGAGCCGTATTTTCTAGCAGCCTGGGGCAAAATGTGAGTCAGTAATGGAACAGTGCCAGTCTATTGACTTTGTCATGGTTGTGTGTACAGGAATCTTACAATGTGGATTTTCATAGATTCATAGATTCTAGGACTGGAAGGGACCTCGAGAGGTCATCGAGTCCAGTCCCCTGCCCTTGTGGCAGGACCAAATACTGTCTAGACCATCCCTGATAGACATTTATCTAACCTACTCTTAAATATCTCCAGAGATGGAGATTCCACAACCTCCCTAGACAATTTATTCCAGTGTTTAACTACCCTGACAGTTAGGAACTTTTTCCTAATGTCCAACCTAAATCTCCCTTGCTGCAGTTTAAGCCCATTGCTTCTTATTCTATCATTAGAGGCTAAGGTGAACAAGTTTTCTCCCTCCTCCTGATGACACCCTTTTAGATACCTGAAAACTGCTATCATGTCCCCTCTCAGTCTTCTCTTTTCCAAACTAAATAAACCCAGTTCTTTCAGCCTTCCTTCATAGGTCATGTTCTCAAGACCTTTAATCATTCTTGTTGCTCTTCTCTAGACCCTCTCCAATTTCTCCACATCTTTCTTTAAATGCAGTGCCCAGAATTGGACACAATACTCCAGTTGAGGCCTAACCAGCGCAGAGTAGAGCGGAAGAATGACTTCTCGTGTCTTGTTTACAACACACCTGTTAATGCATCCCAGAATCACGTTTGCTTTTTTTGCAACAGTATCACACTGTTGACTCATATTTAGTTTGTGGTCCACTATGACCCCTAGATCTCTTTCTGCCATACTCCTTCCTAGACAGTCTCTTCCCATTCTGTATGTGTGAAACTGATTGTTCCTTCCTAAGTGGAGCACTTTGCATTTGTCTTTATTGAACTTCATCCTGTTTACCTCAGCCCATTTCTCCAATTTGTCCAGATCATTTTGAATTTTGACCCTGTCCTCCAAAGCAGTGCAGTCCCTCCCAGTTTGGTATCGTCTGCAAACTTAATAAGCATACTTTCTATGCCAACATCTAAGTCATTGATGAAGATATTGAACAGAGCCGGTCCCAAAACAGACCCCTGCGGAAACCCCACTTGTTATACCTTTCCAGCAGGATTGGGAGCCATTAATAACTGCTCTCTGAGTACGGTTATCCAGCCAGTTATGCACCCACCTTATAGTAGCCCCATCTAAATTGTATTTGCCTAGTTTATCGATAAGGATATCATGCGAGACCGTATCAAATGCCTTACTAAAGTCTAGGTGTACCACATCCACCGCTTCTCCCTTATCCACAAGGCTCGTTATCCTATCAAAGAAAGCTATCAGATTGGTTTGACATGATTTGTTCTTTACAAATCCATGCTGGCTATTCCCTATCACCTTACCACCTTCCAAGTGTTTGCAGATGATTTCTTTAATTACTTGCTCCATTATCTTCCCTGGCACAGAAGTTAAACTAACTGGTCTGTAGTTTCCTGGGTTGTTTTTATTTCCCTTTTTATAGATGGGCACTATATTTGCCCCCTTCCAGTCTTCTGGAATCTCTCCCGTCTCCCATGACTTTCCAAAGAGAATAGCTAGAGGCTCAGATACCTCCTCTATTAACTCCTTGAGTATTCTAGGATGCATTTCATCAGGCCCTGGTGACTTGCAGGCATCTAACTTTTCTAAGTGATTTTTAACTTGCTCTTTTTTTATTTTATCTTCTAAACCTACCCACTACCCATAAGCATTCACTATGTTAGACATTTCTTCAGACTTCTCAGTGAAGACCGAAACAAAGAAGTCATTCCGCATCTCTGCCATTTCCAAGTTTCCTGTTACTATTTCTCCCTCCTCACTGAGCAGTGGGCCTACCCTGTCCTTGGTCTTCCTCTTGCTTCTAATGTATTGATAAAAAGTCTTCTTGTTTCCCTTTATTCCCATAGCTAGTTTGAGCTCATTTTGTGCCTTTGCCTTTCTAATCTTGCCCCTGCATTCCTGTGTTATTTGCCTATATTCATCCTTTATAATCTGACCTAGTTTCCTTTTTTTATATAACTCCTTTTTATTTTGTAGGTCATGCAAGATCTCGTGGTTAAGCCAAGGTGGTCTTTTGCCACATTTTCTATCTTTCCTACCCATCGGAATAGCTTGCTTTATTCATGTAAATTATCAATAGCATGATTCAGTCATGTAAATTATCATAGCCTAGTGTGTGTATAAGGGAGGCTGGGGACTTTGTAATGTTGGTGTTTTTCATTAGCTTTGGCTGTTGATAGAAGGATGTCCTTACTTTAAAACAAGTATAGCTGGTGGTCTGTGCATCCTATGGGTCAGTGTGTGTTACATATTCCTCCTCTGTGTCCAAATCACAGAGGATATGGATTTGTTACAGCTTCCAGCTACACAGCCTGGTTGTTTAGCTCAAGCTGTAGACATGTGTACTTTCATCTCTGGGGTTCAGTCTCTGGTGTTGGGCAAGATGGAAGCTATCAAGTATGCACAGTGTAATATTCTGTGTGTGTACTCATGTACATATGCCACATGTAGTGGTGATGTCATGTGATTTCTTCTGGTAAATTGTAGAAACCATATGATAAACTGCTTTTATTGTGTACCTTTGACCAACTGTCAAAGCTTTTAAATGCACTGTCACATGTTCTACTCTTCACTGTAAAGTTATAGCCCCATAACCAGCTGACATAATTAACAGTTTCAAACTGCTTTGTGTTGTGATGATTCTAGGAAATGAAGAATGTGGTCCTGTTTACTCTGGGTAAACTTCTAGCAAAATGTTAACTTAATTAGAAGAACAAATAATTGTTCATATAAATATTAAGGGAATTCAGGTGGAATGTAATAATAGGGTTGCCAGATGTCCGGTTTTCGACCAGAATGCCTGGTTAAAAAGGGACCCTGGCAGCTCTGGTCAGCAGTGCTGACCAGGCCACTAAAAGTCTAGTCAATGGCACAACGGGGCTAAGGAAGACTCTCTGCCTGTCCCGCTCTGCGCAACTCCCAGAAGCGGCCAGCATGTCCAGCTCCTAGGCATAGGGGCAGCCAGGGAGGCTCCGCATGCTGCCCCCGCCCTGAGCGCCAGCTCCGCAGCTCCCTTTGCCCAGGAGCGGCAGGGGGCAGCACCTGTGGGGGTGGGCAGCGCTAGAGCCCCCTGGCTCCTCTGCCTAGGAGCCAGATGTGCTGGCCCCTTCCAGGAACCACCTGAGGTAAGTGCTACCCAGACGGAGCCCACACCCTGAACTCCCTCCTGCATGCCAATCCCCTACCCCAGTTTGGAACCCCCTCCCGCACCCTAACTCCCTCCCAGAGCCTGCACCCCTCATCCGCTCCAGCATCACAAACTCCAGTGCTGAACCCCCTCTGGCACCCCAAGCCCCTCATCCCCAGCCCTGCACCAGAACCCTCATCCCCTACCACACTCCAACCCCCTGCCACAGCCCAGAGTCCCCTCCCACACCCTGAACCACTAATTTCTGGCCCCATCCCAGAGCTCACACCCTTAGTCGGAGCTCTCGCCCTCTCCTGCACCCCAACCTCCTGTCCCAACCCGGTGAAAGTGAGTGAGGATGGAGGAGAGTGAGCAACAGAAGGAGGGGAATGGAGTGGGTGAAGGGTGAGACCTTGGAGAAGAGACGGGGCCTCAGGGAAGGGGCGGGCCAAGGGTGTTCGGTTTTGTGCCATTGCAGTTAGCAATCCTATCTAAGCCGGCAATTCTCTCTTGAATACGTCCTGATGTAACTAGGTGAAACAGTACATCTCTAATGTAATATCAACTGCAGTTGGCTTTAGCTTACTAGAGGAGATAAAAGAATTCTGGTCTGACGTTACTGAAGTTTTTAAGTCTGAGGACTTGTCTATGCTTACACTGCTGTTGTGGCACAGTTGCAGTGATTAGTGAAGACACTACGTACGCTGATGGGAGAGCTTTTCTGGTCGGTGTAGATACTCCACTCCCTGAAAAGTAGTAGCTGTGTTGACTGGAGAATCCCTACCATTGATATAGTGCTGTCTAAACAATGGTAGTATTTTCCACATCCCTGAGTGATATAGTTATACCGACGCAAGTTTGTAGTGTAGACCTGGGCTAACTTTTAATGGTATTTCAGATCAGTTTATTTAGATTTTCTTTTAAGGCTGTGTCTACACTAGCACTTTTGTCAGTATAACTTATGTCTCTCAGAGTTGTGAAAAAAACACCCTTTGGAGCAACATAAGTTACACTGACAGAAGCATTGATGTGGACAATGCTATGCTGGTGGGAGATGCTTTCCCACCAACATAATTACTGCCGCTCGTTGGAGGTAGGTTTAATTCTGTCAATGGTAGAGCCCTCTCCTATTGGCATAGTGGCTACACGAGCGATCTTACAGCGTCACAGCTGCATCGGTACAGCTGTGCCTCTGTAAGCTAGCTGTGTAGACATGACCTAGCAGTCATTTATTTTAAGTACTATCATGCATATAAAAGTGTAAATATTTGACCTTCAGTAATAATTACTGTTGTGCTGTTAAAAGCTGCTGCATTTCAGTAATGAATGAAGTGATCCCAGCATATAGTTTGTTTGAGAAGTGTTTTGGGATCCTACAAAATGATGAGTGGTATATAAATATCAATCATTTAAAAACATTTTAAAATATTTAAATAGTTGTGAAAGACTTAATTGATAATAAGCTGTAAGGCATTCTGAAGCTACCTTTCAGATTTATGTTGAAACAAATGTATTTTGGCTCATGTGCTAATGAAGCACAGTCATCTTAAAAAATCAAACTTCTTTCTGAGACTGTTACCTGCTATTGTTACAAATAACATCCAAGGCCTAAGATCATTATAACTAAAAGAGCTAAAAGTGGAAAAAATCCTCTTTTTCTCAGTCTGTTCGCATAGTGTATTTTGACGACACTTTGAAGAATTAGCAAAACAGATTTTATACAGTTGTTCTCCAACAGGGGGAAAAAAAAATCTTAAAGAATAGGAAAAGGTGACTCTAGGTTCACAAAAATTTGCTTTTGTTAGTATCTGAAACTGATTTTAGCTAGTTTTTTAACAAGCTAACTACACTTCTTGTGTACCATGTCCATTTAAAAAAATCATATACATACAATAATATGTAACTTACCTCGGAGCTGTTATCTGCAATCTGGTAACTAAATATTTTAGTACATTCTCTGCTTTGGAAACCATGTCCTTTTAAAAATCAGTCCTCTTTATCAACAATTTTAAGTTCTGTTAAAGATGGAATTTGTATCTAGTTACAGGATTGATGTCATGCATGTGCTTAAGTTTTTGCAAGATCAGGATCTGTGGACGTGCATGTTGAGCATCTTTACTCTCAGGAACAGTCCCATGTTAGTCAATGGGACAACTCACATTAGTAAGCACTATGCTACTCAGCGGTGTTAGCAGGATGGGTCCTTAGTTAATATTTCTGAGTTTGAAGTTCAACTTTCTATTTATTTTTCTTATACATTTCCTTAAAAACATTATGAACCAAAGGAGCTTTTACAAACCTTAGTATGGGGGGCAATAAGTATCTGCTTCTAACCTGAGTCTTTCTATGCCAAGGTTCTGCAAAGAGAATATTTGAAATTAAGTTAATAAACCTCTTGGAAATTGGTTTGAATGGAAACACTGACAGACATTTAATTAATGTGGCACTAGTGGTTGTTGCAATGCTAATAGCATCTGGCAGTACAATCAATGCCATCTGTTAATACCCAGAAATTCTGGTATAGCATGTCCTTTTTGGTGGAGCTATCAATAATTAAGAAATCTATCAAATGAAATCATCTTAATTTGATGACTGCTTTACCTTGATTGTGATAAGGTGCAGCATAATGGGGAGATATATCTTTGAAGTACAACACAAAATATCCATGGTTGTTATAAGACCTGACCTCCTTTTTGTTGTTGAATAGCCAATACAAATATTCAGGCATCAAACTCTGCTTTTAAAAAATATATATGTTGTAAGGGGCAGTGTGGAAATAGCTACAATGTTGTGAATTTGCCACATCCTTACAGAGTGTGTGATCTTGGGAGGGGGTGAAGGGTACCAAGGTCCCTTTTAAAGTTTAGTTTAAATTTGTAAAAAGTGTGTTCATTTCTACTGCATTCATATATGTCATATTCAGTCCTTGTTAGTGGAAGAATATTTTAAACTTATGAATTATATAGCTGCATCAGCAGGACATAGAGCACAACAACATGGCTTTAAATTGTTCACCCACACATACACACATCCTACATACCATTTAAAGAAAAATAACTTTTCTGTTTGTACTGGTTTCCCAAAACACATTTATGAAAGAATCTTTTGTAGACAATCACTAGAGAGCAAGGCATCACTAAAACAGGTTGCTTTTTTAATCCAAAGAAAAATGAAAAAGAGTGAAGAGTACATCTATATATTTTGTTAATCATTTTATGGCGTGGGACAACTATACATGTTCTGTTGTGTTCTCTATATATTTTTATGCCATGCTCATCACTATGGTGTTTGAGTGCCTTCCAATAAATAGTGTGTTGTGACTACACATCCGTCGTGTTGTTTGTACTCATCCTTTCTCCCAAGGGAGGAGCATGTGGAATGGAACATCTTAGATTCTTATTATCTGATAAATATACCTGTTAGTGTTTATGTTACAGAAGCCAGGGTCAAAGAAATGCACCTCGCAAAGAGCAGAAAGTGGTGAGGTTTGTGATAGTCCCTAGTTCCTGGAAAAGTTCATTCCACCATAAGGCCATATTGGTGGTAGTGGTGTGGTCATGTGAGGTGAAGGATAGGCAGAGCTGTGTATCCTCTGCATATTGCTGGTACTTGAGTCCATGTCCTCTGACCATTTCACCTAATGCTTTCAAGTAGAAATGAATAGGGCTGGAGAGAGAATTGACCCTTGCAGAACCCCACAAGTGAGGGCTCTAATGGAATTATGTGCAATTTCCCGTCACTACTCTTTGGGTGAGTCTCTCTAGGAAGGACTCAAACCACCTCTCACAGGTAAGGTTGCAGTATCTCATGATCAATAGTGTTGAACATTGCAGAGTGGTTCAGGAGGTTTAGAATGGTTCTTTACCTATTGGCAGGAGGAGATCATCCGTCAGTGCCACTGAATCAGATTCAGTTCTGTGTCCTGGCCTAATCCAGATTGTGCTGGTTCTAGAGTGTTGGCTTTAGTTAGCTGAGCTTGTAGTTGGCCTTTTGCTAGTTTCTCTGGGAGATTTCACAGGAATGACAGGCTTGACATGCTTACAAGCTGTTGAGTACTGTTATTACATTCCTTTCTTCTACTGTTGCTGTTTTTCATTTTGTGGTAATGTCCAAAGGCTCCGATGAGGATGGACCCATTGTGCTAGGCCCTGTACAAACATGTAATAATACACAGTGCCTACCCTAAAATTTGGAGTTCCAATTCTTCAAAGCTGTAGGGCTTGCCTGTATGCAGAGTTGCACTGGTTTAATTTAAGGTTTGATTTTTAAGCTGATTCAGTTAAATAATTGCAAGAGGCTGTGTGGAAACCCCTATTTTGGTTTAATCCAGACTCATTTTTATTTAGTTTATTTTGATTAGGCCTGTCCACACAGGAAAATTGTACCAGTTTAACATAAATCAGTTTTTAAACCAGTATAGCTGAACCAATGGAAACCCATTCTTATTTCAGTTTAAAAGTAGCTTATTTCAATTTAATTTGTTGAGTGTGAACAGGTTTAAGTTAAACTGAAAAAAGCAACACTTAAATAATAAGAAGTTTGTATGTAGACATGGCCTCACTCAATTGCTTTAATTTATGCTTGTGAGTAGTCCTGTTGATGTCAGATTAAATTAAAGCAAATACATATTTGTTATATATATATGCATTGCATATTAAGTATTATAGGATGAGTGCCTGGATTAACTCTGCACACAATAAGTATGTGTTAATGGGTGTGGAGAAAAGTAGCATAAATATCACTGCATAGTTACATAGGCTCACCAAATACATAGCTTGATAGTTCCAAATCATTTGTAAGTTTTTGCTGGTATTATTGGATATAAGAATTCAGACAGTTAATTATTACTGAATTAATTTGTCTTCCAAATTTTGGGAAATATTTGATTTATTTTGTTTATGCTTTAGAGAACTATGTCTAGAAATCTATTTTTATCAGAGCAAATATTTGTCCTATGTTACAAAATATTGCTGGTAAATAATAGCTATAAACATAATGATGAGCCAGCTTAAGACAGAACCTTACAAGAATGATTTGGGCACAATTTTTATTTGTCCTGGATTATTTTTTTTATTCCTTTTATTCTGCCCATTACTTCAGCTGAACAACAGATGGAGAATGGAGGGGAGAAGAAACACTCTGATTACATAAAATAATTGAAATGTATTAATTATTGATGCTCATTTCGTAGAGTAATAGAAATTGTCACAGAAACACAGGACTGGGAATCAAGATGGGAATCTTTTCCCAGCTCTGCCATGAATTTTTCCAAAGTGACCTTGGTAATCTTTCTGCACTTGTTTTGTCATCTGTAATATGGTATAAAACTATGACCTGGGCAGTGGGGGCTACATTAATTATTTTTTGTATGCTGCTTTGAGATCTATAAACAGAAGTCTCTATATAAAGGCAAATTATTTTTTCTTTGATCTTTTAATTGCTCTTGATTGATAAAAGTTTCTCCTCAGAAACCACCAAGGCCTTGTCAATAGTGGGGATTGTCCTGTTTCCAGCCACCCATGTAGCTAAACTACTTTTGGGGTTTGCACTGGACAAGGAAAGTTGTGATTTACACTGATGTAGTTTAGCTCTGCTTGAAACCAAAGTAAGGTGTAAATCACAGATCTCTTTTCTTTTACTTTGCACTGTTGATAGGAATTGGCAGGGACATGGTGTTTTTATCTTTGGGAAGAGTGCAAGAAGTGGTATGAAATGAAGTGTGGCATATGAGTGTTGAGAAAGTGGGGATCACAGAATTCAACTTCTATTTTCATTACAGGCATGCACCTATAGCCACTGAAGTTGCATACTTTTCGATGTATTCTAAATGCAGATATGTGATACACATCACTGTATGTCTCCAATATCCATTATCACATGCTGGCTAGCATAGCAGCAGATATTTTGGGATACAATAGCAAGACATGCCATGTATATGAGACTGGAAGTTGATCTTATATCTCTGTTTCTGAGGCTATGTCCAGACTACCCGCCGTATCAGCGGGTTAAAATCGATTGCTCGGGGATCGAGATATCGTGTCTCATCTAGACGCGATATATCGATCCCCGAGCGCGCTTATATCGATTCCGGAACTCCATCAACCCCAACGGAGTTCCGGAATCGACAGGGAGAGCAGCAAACATCGATCCCGTGCGGTGTGGACGGGTGAGTAATCCGATCTTAGATATTCGACTTCAGCTACGTTATTCACGTAGCTGAAGTTGCGTATCTAAGATCGATTTCCCCCCCGTAGTGTGGACCAGCCCTGATATGTTACCAGCCTAGCATCTCTCTTTCCCTCTGATTAGCATTGAAATCTACTCCTCTTCTCTTTCACTTGACAGTTTTATTGGCTTATCTTACATGCGCATGTGCTAAAAAAGTAATCAACAAATAACTGTTGAAGCAAGATTAAAAAATGCTATGAAAGTAAATGAATTCGGAAGGTGTGGAATGCACTCTTTATCCTGATGCTTCAGCATTGTACCATTGAATAATGGTGAGATAATCACTGATAAGTGTGTGAGTGTGATCTTAGCACTTTCAACAAAGTGCTGAATTGACAGCCTGGGAGAGGGAAGTCTTTAACTCGAGCCCTGTTTTGAGAGAGCCAACTCTATAGGTAAGAGGTTCGTTCAGTCTCTGTGACCATTCAGTATTTTGCCTCACCACCTCATTAAAGGTGCCAGTTAGTGGCACTTGTCATGTAACCTGTCTATAAGTACTAGACTCAGATTTGCACAGGCCACTAGACAGTCATCTGATAATAACAACTTTGATCACTATCAGACTGTGTTGGATTTGAACCAATGACCTGGAGACCCAAGGTTTTGTATCCTATTACAAATCCTCTGAGCCATGAGGTCCACATTTGTCATTTTTAACAAGAGTATCTGTAGGCTGCTTTCTGTACTATTACAGAACTGTTCTAGATTTCCTTAAAGATTTTATTTGGTTTCCTCATGGTTAATGCTTTGTTTATAAATACCTGAGTTTTTACAAATCCATTTGCAGAGGCTGGTTTCCCTGTACTAGAGAGTAACATTCTGAGGACAAATATACAGAAAGTATGTTTAATAAATGCTAATTATATATGTGTTTTTGTGTGTTTCAGGAAAAAAGTGTCAGTTCAAATGTAAGACTTAAATCTAACAAAGAGGTCCCAGGATTAGTTCATCAACCCAGAGCAAAGTAAGTTACACTCCATAATTTTAATAGAAATGAATGCTTATTGAATTAAAACAATACCTGCAAAATACCCAAACTTTGCCCAAGTAAAGGCTGCATTGGGAGCTCCCTAACAACTGAAGGGTCACACCTAGCTTAAATAAAACAGAGAAGAATGCAGCCATCCTCACATTTTTGTTACAGATGGATGGCCTATAGAGAACTGCTCAGATCAAGCTGGGATATTGCATGCTAGGATGTTTAGTCTCTGTGCATGGTTGTATTCATGACGGAAGTACCCTTGAGACTTGCTGTACAATTCCATAGGTAATAGATGGGTCAGAGGCTAAACTTCAGCCATCCTTGCAATACCTTGTTCTTGGCTTGATTTTCAAAGATGCAAAACATTTTTTTCTTGTTGAATAGATTTACCCTGCCACACCTTCCCAGGGTACCTCACAACTTTATAGTTCTCATATGATACATTTGTTTATACACATAAATAAATACACTGTCACCTGCATCCCAACCAGGTGTTATTTACAAAGATTCTGTCCAATGTTTGGGCATACTTTGGTAGACAAACAGCATAACAAATTTGGGAGTTAGACTTAACTACTTCCATTTAAGATGATGATGGTATTTGTTATTTGCTGACGGTGTGCTATGTGGCAGTCAGTTTATGCAACCCTTAGATTAAAGTTCTCTTGCTATTTCCTTTTGAAATCAGTCAGTATTAAACACAGCACTGCCATGCCATATTCATAGATTCATAGATTCTAGAACTGGAAGGGACCTCAAGAAGTCAAGTCCAGTCCCCTGCCCTCATGGCAGGACCACATACTGTCTAGATCATCACTGATAGACATTTATCTAACCTACTCTTAAATATCTCCAGAGACGGAGATTCCATAACCTCCCTAGGCAATCTATTCCAGTGTTTAACCACCCTGACAGTTAGGAACTTTTTCCTAATGTCCAACCTAAACTGCCCTTGCTGCAGTTTAAGCCCATTCCTTCTTGTTCTATCCTTAGAGGCTAAGATGAACAAGTTTTCTCCCTCCACCCTTATGACACCATATTTACCTCTTGTGACAATACTAGTGTCAGTTTTAATTACTTGTTTCATATCTCAATCACCATTACATTTTAATCACCAACTGAATTGAAAATAAGAGATTTCATGGTAGCATAGATTTGGTACTTAATAGTGAAATGATAAAGCAGTGTTGTTGCATTCTAAGCAATAAAGGAGATACTGTTCTTTACTAGAGATAAGAGCCCTAAAGGCCCATTATAAACTTAAACTTGCTGCATTCAAAATACATTGTGCAAATTGTCATATCATATAACTTTCAAGAGAGTCCTTGAAATACAGTGCAGCTTTTTCTGTTTTTAAGTCTAGAAATCAGATATAAATGGAAAGAAATTCATTTGAGTGAGAGGGACAGTTTGTGCCCTTCAACAAGGCAGTAAGTACTGCAGTATTTTACTTCACTCAAAGCATGTTCATGGATGTAAAGACACGCTTCGGTACAGAAAAACAATGTAGCTCTTCCTCTGTGGCTGCCACTGCTAGCTGGGTGACTATCAGATTGGGTTAAGGGGAAAAATTACTTTAGTCAGCCATCTGTTCAGCTGCATCTGAGGCAGGAAGAGATTAACGATTTATTTTCTATGTAATTTGGTTGATCCTTTTTTGTTTTCAAGCAGGAGTTTTAATAACAAAAGAAATGCACCTAGATAAAATGATAGACAAGTTCTGTTGTCTTTCTACAAAAATAAATATACTGTTATCTCATAGACTCATAGACTTTAGGGTCAGAAGGGACCAATATGATCATCTAGTCTGACCTCCTGCACAAAGCAGGCCACAGAATCCTACCCATCCACTTCTATAACAAACCCCTAACCTATGTCTGAGTTACTGAAGTCTTCAAATTGTGGTTTGAAGACCTCAAGCTGCAGAGAATCCACCAGCAAGTGACGTATGCCCCACGCTGCAGAGGAAGGCGAAAAACCTCCAGGGCCTTTGCCAATCTGCCCCGGAGGAAAATTCCTTCCTGACCCCAAATATGGCGATCAGCTAAACCCTGAGCATGTGGGCAAGACTCACCAGCCAGCACTCTGGAAAGAATTCTCTGCAGTAACTCAGATCCCATCCCATCTAACATGCTATTACAGACCACTGGGCATACTTACCTGCTGATAATCAAAGATCAGTTGCCAAAATTAAGCTGTCCATCATACCATCCTTTCCATAAACTTATCACGCTTAGTCTTAAAGCCAGATATGTCTTTTGCCCCCACTACTCCCCTTGGAAGAATGGTCCAGAACTTGACTTCTCTAATGGTTAGAAACCTTCGTCTAATTTCAAGTCTAAACTTCCTAATGTCCAGTTTATACCCTTTTGTTCTTGTGTCTACATTGGTACTAAGCTTAAATAATTCCTCTCCGTCCCTAATATTAATCCCTCTGATATGTTTATAAAGAGCAAGCATATCCCCCCTCAACCTTCTTTTGGTTAGGCTAAACAAGCCAAGCTCTTTGAGTCTCCTTTCATAAGACAGGTTTTCCGTTCCTCGGATAATACTAGTAGCCCGTCTCTGAATCTGTTCCAGTTTGAATTCATCCTTCTTAAACATGGGAGACCAGAACTGCACACAGTATTCCAGATGAGGTCTCACCAGTGCCTTATGTAACGGTACTAACACCTCCTTATCTGTAAAACCTGCGCTATTTATCCAACATGACCTGATCCTGCCAACACTTACCCACTTACTGGCTTTACTGACAGAAGTATTTCCACTGAATTCATGTTTACATTTACACAAACATCTTTGCAGGTCTGGGTACCAACTTACCAGCTAATCACTTATTAAATATCAGTTTTTTATTTTTGTATTTTTTAATTTAGAGATTTAGAAGCAGAAATAAAGCCTTAAAATACCCAATTTTGGATTACAATTGGGTGTTGGTATATTGGATGGAGAGGGCTATTACACTTGAATATTCAAAAATAGTTAAATATTTTTTGTAAAATGTTGTTTGTTTAAAAAAAAAAAGCCGAACTTGGACCAAATGTTATAAATTGAAGCATAAATTGAGAATTTTTTAAAATTATTTGTTGAATTAAGTGTACAAGTACAATCATGGAGATTCCTACTACATCTAGCAGAATTTGGATTTTACAAATCACAGCCCAGATCTTGCAAAGACTTACTCAGATAATTATCTTCTACATATATGATTAATCCTATTAAGTAATTGGAACTACTCACGTGCATAAATCTCAGGATGGGGACTTTAGGAAGTATAATGAATGAAATAATCTATTTTGTACTATTGTATCTAGCCATGGAATCCAGATTTTTGTAAAACATTATTTCTCCCTGTATCAACTCATTCTTAACTGTGGCACACTATGAAACTTTATAAAATGCATACACATCAAGATAGTTTCAGATTTCTCTTGCTGTCTAACACACAAAATATCACAAGAAAAAAGATTTATTCAGACATTTCTGTTTGTCAAAAGCATTTTCTTGAAGAGGAATACCCCAGAGTACCATCTTAGATCCTTGGATAGTTTTCATTCTCTTCCAGTAGTTCATTCACTCTTTGTTTTATATATTCCCAGTATTATTGTAATTTTACACAATTCCAAACAGTATCTATTAAGTCAGCATTTTCTGTATTGCATCTCCAACATGATGCCAATTTTATTGCCAAGTTATGCACTTCTGAAGATAACGGTTTATTACAGTGACAGTTTATACAGACTTTTAATGATAGAAGTATTCTAATAAACTATTTTGAATGATCTTTTTACCCACATAGCGGTAGATAATTTTTTTCCTGTAATTAAATAGTCTTCCTGAAAATTACATCTTTGGTAGGCCCTGAAAGTCTCTTATTATTGTGTTGGAAGCTGGCACTTTGAGGGCTGTGGAGGCAGACATGAATTTCAAATGCTCTTTCCTCCTAAGAAAATGTAGTATGATAACTAGTCTCTCATGGGTGTTTGCTCATTCTGGTTGTCTCTGTCATACTTTGCATGTCATTTGGGTTATCTGCTGGAGCTAAATTGCTACATTATCTTATAAATTATGTATCAGAGTTATGTTTCTGTCCACACCAACACAGTGTGTGTGCTGTATCTCAAATGGAGAAATTAGTTTGTGATCTATATATGCCCTTACTGAAAACTGGTTGGGAACGTAGTAAGCCTAATAGTGTTAGAAAGCAGATTTGAAGTAATGACATGAACAAACTGTTTTCTTTGGTTCTAAAACTTCAATCTTATTCACTCTTTTTAATCCACTCTTTAAAATTCTTTCTTGCTTAATAAATTGACCTAGATTGTAATTTAACTTCCAGCTTCCCTCTAAGAACTTCTCTTTGGGTATAGCTACACTCGAAACTTCAAAGCGCTGCTCTTTGAAGTGTGAGTGTAGTCACAGCGCCAGCGCTGGGAGAGAGGTCTCCCAGTGCTGCACGTACTCCACATCCTCATGGGGTTTAGCTTGCAGTGCTAGGAGCTGTGCTACCAGCGCTGTGGCACTGTTTACACTGTCGCTTTACAGCGCTGTATCTTGCAGCGCTCAGGGGGGTGTTTTTTTCACACCCCTGAGCAAGAAAGTTGCAGCGCTGTAAAGCGCCAGTGTAGCCATGGCCTTTGAAACCTATTTTTCATTCAAGGTCACAACATGAGCAGAGCGCTGTGTATGCTCATCGTGATAGCAGATACAGCATACGTGCATGGTTTTGTTAGACCATGTCATTGGGCATTTGAGTAGGGTATTAACTTGTTACAGCTCAAAGGATCATACTGAAAAAGTCAAACCTCAGGACAATCTGGGAGTTGAATTTAACAAGCTGGATCAACTTTTCATATTTGTTAAATAGTGGCATTATCAAACTGCAGTTTCTCTTTAACTGTCTGACAGCATTGTTTAAGATCTGCACCCCTCTTCCATTTCTCACTCTTCCTTTATGCTTCGTTTAGTGCCTGGCATTCCTACCCTATCCTAATGTGCCAGACACCCCACCAGACCTTCTTTTCATTCAAATTCCACCTGAAAACTCACTTTCCTGTGAGCTCCGCAAATAGGCTTACCCACGTCACTAAAAATGCTCTCATCACCCAATACTTTATTGTTCTTTTTTTTTAAAAGACCCCTCTAAGCACCATCCTCTGAATGTCCCTGTCCTTTTTTTGTGTCTGACCTTTCTGTTTTTTTCAGATTGTAAACTCCCCTTGGGGCAAGGTCTGTCTCTTGTCTTTTGTGTCTTGTTCCATACAAGCATGCTGTCAGCGCTTTACAGATAACTAATAATAGTATTTTCCAGTGCTGCACACTAATGCAAAACACAGTTTCACTAAAACATGAGCCTCCTGGTGCTGCAGAGTTAATGGAAGTAAATGATCTGAGTGTCTGAGAGCAGTGAAACTCCTGTCTGGGGATAAAAAAAAGAGGGTTGTGCAACAGATTCTCAACTATTTAACTGGACCTTGACTGTGGTAAGACTGTGCTCTACAAAAGGACCTTTCAGGGTAAGGTTATAAAATCGGCTTTAGTTTCACATTGTAGGCCTCTGATTGGTGTGATGGTGCACTCTACAATCTTAGAAGTCTTCAGTTTCTACACAGAGGGGTCTGTCAGTACTTGGCTAGCTCAGCCTCCGCCTCTGGAGTATGTAGCTGAATATTAAGTTCCTGCAGTCTGTCTGACAAAAAGAAAAGATGCTGAAGTTCAGTCTCCTCTTGATATGCACACAATTCCTAATAGCATTAATGGGAGTAACATGCATACATTCAGCCAAATCCGCCAGTCCTAATATGGGCAAAACTTTCTGTCAGTTAATGGGAGTTCGGCCTGTCTAAAGAACTCTCACTGACTCAGTACCTTGCACGACTGGGCTCTTAGACCGCTTCTGACAGAATCCTGTACAGCTTCGGAGTGGGGAGCTTTCCAGTGTTACATATGACATTTGATGTTATTGTCATTGTTGGCATAAGCACAAAGTACATCTTTCCAAGAGGTAATCCAGAGTCTGAGATTGGCTCTCTAAATAATTTTGGAATACTGTATTAATTTGAAAACAGATAAATCTGTGCCTACATAGACACTCTTCCGTCATGTCTTTCAGCATGCACATCTCTGAAAGCCAACAGGAATTCTTCAGAATGCTAGATGAGAAAATTGAAAAGGTAAGACTCAAATAAATAAATGTTTTTGTGTGATAACTACAGAGAGTACAGTAGATGACTGACATGCAGGTATCCTAGCCACATGAAAGGAGGAATTCAGCCACAGTATATTTAATATTCCATGCTTTACCAGTTCTAGACGATATGTCAGTTTCGACTTGAAGCAGCCACTTGTTGGCATAAACCATTATGGGAGTTAGTTGTCTCAATGATGCTTTTGTGTGCAGGAGAGATGAGAAAAGGGTAGGGCAAGAGGTTACAGAGTGAGAACAGTTTGGGAAGGAAACCTAATTTTGGAAAAGTATCCAAACCAATCATGAATGGCAAATTAAAGTTAGCCCAAGCATTAAGGGAGAGCGTGGATCAATTAATAAACAGAATAGCAAAGCAGGTTTTTATACTTCTTATAATTTTTATACTCTCTAGTATTGAAGTTTTGTTTCATCTTTTTTTGGGGGGTGGGGGTGTTGAAATTTAATCCTACTGTCAGAATTATCAACTGTCATTTAAAGATCTTTCTTGAAATAATGATAATGGTCTCATTTTATTTATTGACAAGCCTTTTCAAATTGACCAGCCTTGCAAAAAGCCATGAATAGAGACTTCAGTTATAAGCATCTCTGCAACAGACCTTCACTGAATAGAGATGATAACACTAGAGATTTTTCAGAACAGTGTAGGAGATTTAGGCACATAGATCCTGCTAGCCTGTTTTGCAAATCTCAAAGAATATTTTTATAGCAACTTTCATTTGTGAATCTCAGAGCACTTTACACACCTTTATTAACAAAACCTCACCGCATTGCTGTAATGTATTATTACCAGTGGGAAACCGAGGCATTAGAAGCTAAATGACTTATGCAGGACATCTAGCAAGTCAGTGACAAGTTCAGGAGCCAGGACGCAGAAGTCCTCTTTCCATTTCCCCTACTATAATCACTAGTTGATACTCTCTCATGAATTCAGCAAAGACTCCTGTGGCACCTTATAGACTAAAAGACGTTTTGGAGCATGAGCTTTCGTGGGTGAATACCCACTTCGTCAGATGCATGTAGTGGAAATCTCCAGGGGCAGGTATATATATATGCAAGCAAGAAGCAGGCTAGAGGTAACGAGGTTAGTTCAATCAGGGAGGATGATGCCCTCTTCTAGCAGCTGAGGTGTGAAAACCAAGGGAGGAGAAACTGGTTTTGTAGTTGGCAAGCCATTCACAGTCTTTGTTTAATCCTGAGCTGATGGTGTCAAATTTGCAGATGAACTGAAGCTCAGCAGTTTCTCTTTGAAGTCTGGTCCTGAACTTTTTTTGCTGCAGGATGGCCACCTTAAGATCTGCTATAGTGTGGCCAGGGAGGTTGAAGTGTTCTCCTACAGGTTTTTGTATATTGCCATTCCTAATATCTGATTTGTGTCCATTTATCCTTTTCCGTAGAGACTGTCCAGTTTGGCCGATGTACATAGCAGAGGGGCATTGCTGGCATATGATGGCGTATATTACATTGGTGGACGTGCAGGTGAATCAACCGGTGATGGTTTGGCTGATCTGGTTAGGTCCTGTGATGGTGTCGCTGGTGTAGATATGTGGGCAGAGTTGGCATCGAGGTTTGTTGCATGGATTGGTTCCTGAGTTAGAGTTACTGTGGTGCAGTGTGCAGTTTCTGGTGAGAATATGCTTCAGGTTGGCAGGTTGTCCGTGGGCCTGAAAGTATTCTTTGAGTTGGAGATGGCAAAAGTAGGCTTCCAGATCGCCGCAGTCTAAACTCCTACCTGCCACATGGGGCCACAACCGTGGTATCCCTAACCCACCCAGCAATATCATCAATCTATCCAACCATACTCTCAGCCCAGAAGAAAAGTCTGTCCTATCTCGGGGACTCTCTTTCTGCCCTGCCACCCCCACTAACATGATACAGTCTGCGGCGATCTGGAAGCCTACTTTCTCCGTCTCGGACTCAAAGAATACTTTCAGGATAACACTGAACAGCCCACTGATACACAGTTACCCTCCCACGAACAGCACAAGAAGAAAAACTCCACATGGACTCCTCCTGAGGGTCGAAATGACAGTCTGGACCTATACATAGAATGCTTCCGCCGACATGCACAGGCAGAAATTGTGGAAAAACAACGTCACTTGCCTCATAACCTAAGTCGTGCAGAACGCAATGCCATCCACAGCCTCAGAAACCACCCTGACATTATAAACAAAGAGGCTGATAAAGGAGGTGCTGTAGTCATCATGATTAGGTCTGACTACCAAAAGGAGGCCGCCAGACAACTCTCCAATACCAAATTCTACAGGCCACTTCCCTCAGATCCCACTGGGGAATACACTAAGAAACTGCACCGTCTACTCAGGACACTCCCTACACTAACACTGGAACAAATCAACATACCCTTAGAGCCCCGATCAGGGTTATTCTAAATACTACCCAAGATCCACAAACTCGGAAATCCTGGACGTCCCATCATCTCGGGCATTGGCACTCTCACTGAAAGATTGTCTGGATATGTGGATTCTCTACTCAGACCCTATGCCACCAGCATTCCCAGCTATCTGAGTGATACCACTGATTTCCTGAGGAAGCTACAATGCATTGGTGACCTTCCAGATAACACCATCCTAGCCACCATGGATGTAGAGGCTCCCTACACAAACATCCCACACACAGATAGAATACAAGGTGTCAGGAACAGTATCCCTGATGATGCCACAGCACAACTGGTTGCTGAGCTCTGTGCCTTTATCCTCACACACAACTATTTCAAATTTGATGACAATAAATACCTCTAGATCAGTGGCACCACTATGGGCACCCGCATGGCCCCACAATATGCCAGCATTTTTATGGCTGACCTGGAACAACGCTTCCTCAGCTCTCGTCCACTCATGCCCCTTCTCCACCTATGCTACATTGATGATATCTTCATCATCTGGACCCATGGGAAGGAGACTCTGGAAAAATTCCACCATGATTTCAACAGCTTCCACCCTACCATCAACCTCAGCCTGGACCAATCTACACGGGAGGTCCACTTCCTAAACACCACGGTGCAAATAAGTGATGGTCACATTAATACCACCCTATACTGAAAACTTGCCGACCGCTATGCCTACCTTCATGCCTCCAGCTTCCATCCTGGGCACACCACACGATCCATTGTCTACAGCCAAGCACTGAGGTGCAACCGCATCTGCTCTAACCCCTCAGACAGAGACCAACACCTACAGAATCTCCACCAAGCATTCTCAAAACTATAATACCCGCACAAGGAAATAAGGAAATAGATCAGCAGAGCCAGACGTGTACCCAGAAGCCTCCTACTGCAAGACAAACTCAAGAAAGAAACCAACAGGACTCCACTGGCTATCACATACAGTCCCCAGCTAAAACCCCTCCAACGCATCATCAGGGATCTACAACGCATCTTGGACAATGATCCCACACTTTCACAGACCTTGGGTGGCAGGCCAGTCCTCGCCCACAGACAACCTGCCAACCTGAAGCATATTCTCACCAGTAACTGCACACTGCACCATAGTAACTCTAACTCAGGAACCAATCCATGCAACAAACCTCGATGCCAACTCTGTCCACGTATCTACACCAGCGACACCATCACAGGACCTAACCAGATCAGCCACACTATCACCGGTTGATTCACCTGCACGTCCACCAATGTAATATACTCCATCATATGCCAGCAATGCCCCTCTGCTACGTACATCGGCCAGACTGGACAGTCTCTATGGAAAAGGGTAAATGGACACAAATCAGATGTTAGGAATGGCAATATACAAAAACCTGTAGGAGAACACTTCAACCTCCCTGGCCACACAATAGCAGATCTTAAGGTAGTCATCCTGCAGCAAAAAAACTTCAGGACCACACTTCAAAGTTCTGAGCTTCAGAGCTTCAGTTCATCTGCAACTTTGACACCATCAGCTCAGGATTGAACAAAGACTGTGAATGGCTTGCCAACTACAAAACCAGTTTCTCCTCCTAGAGCTGTATTCAATACCCTCCCATTCTCTAACTCATCACCGCAATTTTTAAGTATACTTAATTCTGTTTCAGCTGGCTTCTGAAAATAGAAAGATTACATTATATGATGCACCTCATCCCAAATTAAGCCTAAAATGCACATTCATGAGAGAGTATCAGAGTGGTAGCCGTGTTAGTCTGGATCTGTAAAAGCAGCAAAGAGTCCTGTGGCACCTTATAGACTAACAGACATTTTGAAGCATGAGCTTTCGTGGGTGAATACCCACTTCGTCAGATGCATGTAGTGGAAATTTCCAGGGACAGGTATATATATGGAAGAAAGAAGCAGGCTAGAGGTAACGAGGTTAGTTCAATCAGGGAGGATGAGGCCCTCTTCTAGAAGCTGAGGTGTGAAAACCAAGGACAGACACCAGTTTTTGCTCTGCAACTTTTCATATATGGAAAACAGATTCTGTGAGTTTTTACAAGAACTGGCATATTGGTTGATTGTGAGCTTCTGCCATTTCTGCCAGTGATCACAGTACTTTTGAAAACTGGCAACATGCCTCACTAAGCAAATCACATATTTGTCTCAGGCAACTGAAGTGTTCTTTATTCCCTGAAAAATCACATTTTATTTTGGTGAAAGGGAAAATTTAGAGGAGCTGCAAGTATTTCACTCTGTGACACCAACAAATAGACATTACTATGTATTAAAGAGCATTTTTTAAATACCTGGAGCTGAATTGTTCATTTGGAAGGGGAAAAAATGTTTGGCCTTGAGAGAAGCAACATAAGGTATTTCAGCTGAGTAGAATTCACTCTGTGCTCCCTTTACGCCAAATGATTCCACAGTGACAATTCTACATCTTTTTAATTTAGTTGGAGGATTATTTCCCTAAATGTAATAGTCCAGCCTGAAGTCTCTCTCTTTATTCTTCTGGTTTGGGAGGATGACAGGTAAAGTGTTACACCAGAAAAGGTGCAATGTTTGTGACTGGACTGTTTGGCAGAAGAGTTCTCTGAACAAAGAAGTGTTTATAGGTTCATTATAAGAGCTTTCCCATCTCAGTACTCTATTGTTTCCTGAATATTTAATCAAACAAGGAGCATGGTTTTATTTTAATCTGTGACATACCCTATCAAGGACTGAAAAATAAACTGTCATGTTCATCCACATTGCAGCTGCTTCTAGCCCTGATAAGCATGTTGACCTAATAAATATTTAACACTTATTGCTTGCAGTTTATCATCCTTCATAATATTAAAATGTGTCAGTTAAACAATAGATACTGTAGTAAAGGACATTTTAAAAGGTGTATCTTCCCTAAAGAGTGAACTCATTCCAATGAGTTTGTCTGTGGTGTAGGTTCATATTGTCCTTCATTTTCTGGATTTGTTTCAGAACAATAGACACAATTCACCAGACAAAGAACTAAGAAGGAGGTTGACTCCTTGTTCTCACTGATGGGCAGAATCACATTCTCATACGTTTATGGCTGTCTTCAGTGCCCCTGATAGTAATTTATTATCCCAAGGCCAGGAAATCATTCATAGGAACAAAAGTTACAATTGTATCTGGTAAAACTGAATAAAGAAGCTTCTCTCTTGCTTTTCAAACCAGTGACAACTCAAGAAGACTGGCAGGGATTACTGTACAGCAGAATCCTATATTTGTAGTGTTTGAGGGGTTCGTTTGTTTGAGGAAATGCTCTCTCCATTTTTACTCTTCTTTAAAAGATTTTTTTCTTTAGTAAATATTTGTCAGAAATGTAGTTTTCTAAGTATCTGCCAACAAAGCAAAATGAATGGGAAAATAAGATATTATTTGATTTTTTGTATGTAACGCTTTCTGTCCATTTTAAAGGAAAATACAGGACAATAATAAAACATGCAATTAAAAGGAACTGAAAAATGTTATAAATCTGATTTCAAAAATACTGAGTGAATTACTTGACTTTGTTTGAAGTGGACTGACGTGCCACCAAATTGAGTTGGGAGGAGGCACTGAGATTAGGACTCAGACCAGACCCAGACAACACCAGAAGAAGATTATGTCCGTGTCACAAGTCCTGATGTGTCCAGGGCTTTATTGTCTGACTGTACTGAAAGAAGGCCAGGAAACATTTGACATGGGTTTAATCAGGCCACAAGTTTATTATTAGATGTCTGGGACTATCCTGCAGATAAAAGTGTACAGTGGAGGTAACCCCATTTTTATTCCATAATTATATGGGGGGTTTTACCAGCTCCCCCTCTTTTTCCATCCAGGTTCCCCGCTCCCCTGTAGGAGGGTTATGGTGGGCTATAATAATGGGGGTTGGCTCCCTGCTGTACCAATCATAGGAGTCCCCAACCACCGTGACCCCCTCCCTTCACTCCTTTACTGAACACCTATTTTTAAGTCCTTTTCCAAGCTATTTATCTGGTCACCGTTCCCCGTTCCCGGCCAATAGGAGCTGCTGGGGGCAGTGCCTGAAGCAACAGCCACACACACCCCTGCGCCCCTCCTTCCCCAGGTTCCGTCGGTTCCCGATGCAGCGCGGGGGCAGGGCGGGCAGGCAGGGAACCTGCCCTGCCACCAGTGCACGTTGGGCTGGAGCCACTCTAGGTAAATGCTGGAGGAGTGGGGGTTGGGGGTGGGGGACCGCGAGGAGCTTGCGGGCTGCAGGAAATAACCCCGTGGGCAGCCTGCTCCTTGCAAAAGGGAAGGTTAAGGCACAGGGCAACCAAGCTGACTCTTTCTCAGTAGTTATAACTGCCCCCCGCCATAAAGCGCACAGTTCCCTTCATTTAGCCAGCCAGCTAGCTAAATCTCTTCCCTCGCCCCACTGCTTAAAGGTGCAGGGTGGTCAGTCTGGTTACAAAATGCAGTGAAGGTTCCGTCTCCACTACAAAACAGAACTGTGTTGAAACCGAGTCATGACGTAACTGCATCCACAGACACACTTGTATTTGTAGTGGAGATAGGGATGGAGACTGGCATTATCTAAAGCTGGTATATCGAAGCTATAAAGTGAATAATTTTAAATAAGATAATACGTCTGAATTTAAATTTAAACCCCTAAGGCTGTTAATCAGTTAGTGCTGTTGAGTAAATAACCCAGACATTATAATGTGAACACTATAGAGAATGGAGAGAGTTAGACGTATTTTAAACTGATTGGAGAAAGAAAAGAAGATGACAACTGAATGGGTAGGAAGACTGGTTAAAATAGTAATGCTGCAATCCAAACATGAAATTACAAGAACTGATGTTTTAGCAGCTGAAAATATTAAGTATTTATCAATCCTTGAGATCAAATAAACAATAGTGATATAACTTAGAGAACTAGTATAAGATGGAATGAGGGAAGTCAGTGTCGTAAAAGAATAATGCCCAAGATCTGGAGGAACACTAGGACAGTAGAGCTATACTTAGTACTGGGACAGTAGAGCTGAATTAACTTCCATAAAATGTGATCCAAGGGTAGAACACAGAATGTCATTCCCAACTGAGAAAGTTTCTGTCAGAACTTATTGTAAAAAAAGAAACCAAAAAAAAAAACAAAACCATTGTGAGGCATCCAGATGGAGACATCTGGTATTTTTCTTTGAGTATCTGTCCTTGGTAGAAGACTGAAAACGAATAATAGAAATGGATATCAGCATAATTATGATGATGAAAACCGTATGACTCAGAACACCCAAGGAGTAAGTAAATATAAAATGAAAAAAGCTAAGGACCCAGTACTGAATTCTGAATTATATAAACACATTTAGAGCATAACATGAAAAGCCTGAGCCATTTGTTGTGGCTGCATCCTGGGTCTCACTAGGTTCAGTGCAAGTTTTTCCAGTAACTTCAGTGGCATCAGAATTTGGTTCTTGATTCAGAAAAAAATGAAAGGCATACAATGGGAATCAAATAAGCATTAAGCCATGTGGAAAATTGAGGATGATCAGCACTGAAGTAGTGTTGAATGGTCCATAGTATTGGAAACAGTTTAACTGCCAAAAGATCACTAAGCAATTCTAGTGGTGCTTTTTTAGTAGAGCAGCAGCTTATACCCAGAATGAAAAAGGTCCCTCAGCTCATGCAGTAGAAGTTAATTTTAAATATTTAGTAAATAGAGTTCTGGGGATTCCATGACAATGGTTTCCCCTGCTGTTAGCATAGAAATCTAGAGAAAGCAATAGTGCCATGGGACTTGCTTAGCCCTGTGGTACTGCTGGTTGGACCACCGTAGAGCAGGTACACAAGATAGTGGCTTCAGTTCCTGCTTGATGCAAATATTAGATATATAAAGTATCTAGTGAGGAAGAACAGTAAGAGAAATAGGGAGTCTGAGGGTGTCTCCCTCCCTGCAGCAAAGCAAGGCCTGAGAGGAGGTTGGGTCAGAAATACTCCTTCTGGCTGCTAGTAGCTACAGTCCCAGTCTCATGAAATTTTCCTGCTGGCATGGAACTACTGTGAACATAGTCACAGGCTTTAAAATATGACACACGCATACAAGGAGTTCAAAAATAAAGGGAAGAAATGAGAGAGAATGAGAGGCAGATAGTTAACAGTAGCTTAATCCAGTGACAGTACTTGTTAAAAGTGCTCACCAAAGCATGCCTGAAATCACATAAAAACTTCCCAGTGGAAAGTGAAGAATTTATAAATAGCATCAATTAAGCCTGAAGAAAGAGCCCCTGGAGTAAATTAGAGAGAATTGGGTCAGAGGGACAAGTAATTAGCTTGACCTCAGAAATCAAGGCACAAATATTATCTTCAGAAACTCTAGATAGGGAAAGCAACAAAACAGAAGAGAATAAAACGAAGAAGAGCAATTCTCAGAGTCATCATAGATAGATGGTTTCTGAAGCTATTAATTTTGCTGCAGAATCAACCAGAGCAATTTGTAACATATGCCTGAAGAGGAGTGGAGGTGAGGGGGAGAGAGGGAATTTAAATAATCTCAACATTGTCACAGAAATGGGCATTGACTGCAACATTGTGTTATTGTTGAGGATGTTAAATGGCCATTTTTTAAATGGCACCCACTGTAAAACCTCCAAGGAAAATAGAGATGTATTCTTGTAGGAAGTAGAGACTCCCTATACAGACACACAATTTTGGTGCAGAATACACAGGTCCGCATCTTCAAGTGGTGCTCAGAGTAATGAAGCAGGTACCTCAGCTCATGCTGTTCTGAGATGAATCAGAGATGTAATAATGCACATGATGGAGCAATGCAGGGAGCAAAATTATATCTGAATTAACAAAGAATTGCTATGAAGCACAACATGATAATCAAGATCACTCAGAGCTGGTGATGAAGAAGAAAAGAATTTTCATGTCCTGCTTAAAAAAATATTCCAATCTGTGCTTCCCCCATAATCCAGCAAATAACTGAACAGGAAAGAGAAACCCAAAATTTACTTGGGCCCTGTTCCTACGAAGGTTTTATGGCACATGTTTACCTTTACTGAGTAATCCCTTTAGCTCCAATAGGTCTAGTCAGAGTACAAAGTTAACCATGTGATGCAAGTCTTTGCAGGCTCGGGGCTTTATTTTGCAATTGGGGGGGGGGGGGGATTATGGATGTGCATATGCTTCTAGTACAATGGGGCCCTGATCCTTATCTGGGGTTCATAGGTGCTACCACAGTGCAATTATTATGTGATGGTGATGATGATTTTAAAAAGGGATCTGAAGTGGGGAAGTGGAATATATGAAAATTGCCCTAATAAAAGTGTTTGGAAAAAGAATAATCCTGACAAATGGCCTCCAAGCATTACTATTTTAACCAGATTCTGAAAAATGATTGTTTTACCTTAGCATCACAAGTATGAAGCATGATATTAAAATGAGAAATGAAATTATCTTCATTATAGTCAATATTTTATTTATAAATTATTGTTTCTTTCTCAATCTGTAGGCACATCTAATATACTCCTAGAGCAAAAACATCAGTGCTATGAGATATAATTACATACCTAACAATTAATGTCTGATCTGTGCTGGGGATTTTTTTCATCAATTGTAGTTTCATCAATATAAAACTCTAGTGCAGACTAGGGCAAATCACTTCTTATACCAGTGTGAGATTTATGTCAGTGTAGCTACTCTCGTTCAGAAAACATAAGAGTGTAAACAATTTCTAGAGCTGACTTTTTCACTGAAGACCTAATGTTCTAGAGAGAAGCAGTAGAGAATTTTGAAGTTGCACAATATTTTTAAAGCTTTTGTTCCCTCATTTTGGTATATAACTGATTAAATGATGATGCATTTTCAGTTGCCACTTGACTTTGGCAAACCCTGACTCCAAAAGGAGTTAACATCCTGTTCTTGAATCTCTTAATATCTTCTGAGCACACACATTTATTTATGCATGTGAATCTTTTGTTCCCTTTCCTCTTAAATAAGTATTTTATAAGTGACTTTGTTGCTCTTGAGAAATGCCAGATTGACAGCCCTAGACATTGAAGACCTCTCTCCACAAAACACACTTATAAGCAGATTTCTGCGCAGTGCTACAACAATGTGCCTCACCCTGATCTAGAGGCATCACCTCTGGGATTCGAGAGAAGCTAGGTCTCTCTATGAATTCAATCTTTGTCTTTTCTGCTGAAAACTGCTCACAGCAGAACTGTTCACAATGGTGTTCTTTTATGTTTATACCTGTGCATTGGGAATTGGATTTAAGACCATCAACTTCCATTGGCATAGGCCACCAAACTATCATCCTGTGGTAATGACTCAGTAGATCTCATTAGTAAAACTGTGGGCATGAGACCCAATCAGCAACACAAAGCAGACTCTTGTACAGTGTGAAGCATGCAATTAGAAATAAGTAATTTGCTAACTGAAACATATGCAAATACAGGAGTTTTAGACTAAAACTCATTAGTAAAGTGTTTTGTTCTTAATGCATCCTTTGGTTTACCTTACAGAAAAAGAAATAAAAAATTAATTCAGTGTACAGTTATTTTGTGCCTCCTCTTAGCAATTTCTTTCCACCCCTTCTGTGAACACTGTAAACAAAAACAGATTGATGAAAAGAGTTCCCACCGTAAGAACCACTTTAATGTTTCCCAGCTTTGGGATCTATTCTGAAAGAGGCCACTGTGTAGCGTCAGCCCTTTTAGCAATAGCAGAAGAAAGCACTGTTTGGTGCAATTCATTTTACCCCATCAGGCCAGCAGTCCTCTTCCTCCTTCTCCTTCATTTGCTTTGGTTTCTAGCTAAAGGATTTTGGTGCCAAACTTTGGAGTGATAGTGGAAGCAGTGTCTCCTTAGATACCTTTTTTTTTTCTTCTTTTTTCTGTGTAGAACTCTGTCAGCTGCACAAAACGCCATTTAACTGGGAAGGCTTCAGTATTCCTGCCATGAGAGTTTATTTATCCGTCTGTCATCTAGAAAAACAATGAATTTTATTGTCTATAAAGGATATCATAAAACATACAGAACACTTGCAGTTTCTAGATGCAATAAAAATGGGGGAAGGGGAACCCACCTACTAACTTTTTATTATCCCCAGTGTGTGAGCTGTTGAAGAGAGCTGCATACCATCTTTTTTCCCCCCTTACTTTAATACAAGTCTGTTAGTGTATTTTTTTTGGTACAGGTAATCCTACAAAAATAAGAACTGAGAGGCCAAAAAAGTGGTGTGTGCTGGAAATTACCTGGACTGTTTTTTCCCTCCTTTTATATATTTACTTGATCTTGATAACTGATTAGTTATATTGATAACTTGATTAGTGGGAGCATTTTAAAACTTGTGCTTATTATATTGAACTGGCTATCATATTTGTAAGAATGTTACCCCTTTTGACCCAAGCAGTTAGCCAATGTTCAGGGTTTTGTGGGTTGTTCCCTTTAGAAAGACAGTTTGATGCCATCCTGTTTATTTACAAATAATGTACACAAAGTTCTGTTTCCCTGAGTACAGTAGGAACCGAGATATTGTGTCAAACTATTCCAAGCCTTTTTCTAGCCAACACTCTGACCAGAAAAAACTGTCTCTGTCTATTTCTACACAGCGAATGAAGGTGTGATTGTAGAGTGGGAGGCAGTGCAGGCTAGTTACCTGAGTATGAGCTTGCTGGAGACCCTGGGTATATAGTCAGGCAGCAAGCCCACCTGTGCTATAATCACACCGTCCTTTGCTGTGTAGAAATATCCTTAGTTTTCTCCCAGGGTCACACTGCAGGTGCTTCTCTGGCTGCTCTTGGCTCTCTGTTATCATCTCTGGCTGCTTCTGTGATCTTTCTGTCAGCTTCTCTCACAATCTCACACACTTTCATCAAACAGTACCTAACTCTCTGCATTTGCATTCAGACACTAGTGAAATCCCACTGTTTGTATAGCTCAACTCCTGACCAGCCTCGCATGTGGCCTGGCACTTTGCGTGGTGGCTCTTAATGTTTCATCTATCTTACTCCAAAGGCAGCATAACTGCTTCTTGCATTTGTCCTGAATGAAGTGTGGCTGTCACACACACCAACCTCAAGGAGGAGTCACCTCCCCCCTCGTATGTCTGTAGTTTTTCATTTTAAATGTAACAAGTAACTATCTGATTGTGGACTTGATCTTTCCAAAGCACTGAGCACAGTGGGTCCTTTCTTGGCCCATTAGGACTGCTTACACACTCACAAATGTACTTAAGCACATGCTAAATTTTATCATGAGTAATACCATTGACTTAAATGGGACCACTCACTTGCTTAAAGTTAAGCATGTGCGTAAGTGTTTTGCTTGCAGGGCTGAGCCCTGTGTGGTTTGTACAAGCAAAGAGTCACATATGAATTGCCTTAGGCCATGTCTACCCTTGGAGCAGTCACTATAATGATATAGCTATGCCGGTATACTATATCAGCAAAGCACTGCTCATGTGGATATATATCTTATGTTGGCAAAACCATGCTTTTGCTGGTGTGGCTTATTCCAGCCCTCTCAAGTAAAACAGGCTACCAATAAAAATGCAACATCTATACCGTGGGTAGGCAGCCTGTGGCACGCATACCGAATGCGGCACACGAGCTGATTTTCAGTGACAGTCATACTGCTTGGGTCCTGGCCACCAGGCTGGGGGTGTTGCAGGCACAGAGGGTGCCCGAGGCAAGCAACAGTGGTTCGTGCCCGGAGTGCTTGGCGCCAATGAACACACACCAGGGTGGAGAAGCAAGCAAAGTTTATTTGAGATCTCAAAGCGGTGCTGGGAGACTTAGCATGCCTCAGATCCAGCACCCCTACACAAGCGGCTTTTCCCTTTTTATAAGTTTTTTTTTCTCTTTCTTCTTTCTTCCCCCCCCCCTCCTCCTCCTTCCTCCCCCTGTAGCAGTTACGTAAGCGCAGGTGCATTAAGTAATCTTGGCTGCGGCAGCTCGTTAGTAAGTTTTCCTTCTGCAAATTATCTTGTCCTTCTGCTAAAGGTTCACAGGCCTCATTATTTCTGCTTTAGACCAGTTAGAACTGTTGCAACTGATAACAGCTGTTACACCTGGCCTTTTAGGTCGATTAAAGTTCAAACATGGAGGGACTCTTGTCTGCTGAGGCCTAAAACCAGGAAGGCTCCATACCTTTGTGGCCTTCCACCCTCCCTAGTTACGTAGGGTTATGCTTAGTGACACCAACAGGGGGGCTCTGCATTTTAATTTAATTTTAAATGAAGCTTCTTAAACATTTTAAAAACCTTATTTACTGTACATACAACAATAGTTTAGTTATATATTATAGACCTAAAAAGAGACCTTCTAAAAACGTTAAAATGTATTACTGGCACACGAAACCTTAAATTAGAGTGAATAAGTGAAGACTCGGCACACCACGTCTGAAAGGTTGCCGACCCCTGATCTACACTGATGCCACCCCAGCCTCATCAGTCAAGGATTGCAACTCTTCACACCCCAACCAACAGTATTCTGTAACAGAGACCTGGCCTTAGTCTTAGGCTGTTTCTTCATTAGGGAAAAAAGGTATGGTGTTAACTCAAGTTTGTGGACTTGAGGTAAAATATTGGTACAGACCAGGCAGTTTTCAGTCTAATATTGGATTAAAAACCTAGTCTTTGACTGTTCCTTCTAACTTGTGTGAAAACTACGAACTGGTTTGTCTTTAGTGGACACCTTTATTACAAAGTATTCAGTTTCATCCTACCCTAAAGATATGGGGAGGGGAAGGGAGCCTATTACAAACTTAAGTAAATAAAACTGCTGTTTGTCTTCAAGCTAGACTGCTCCCTCTTCTTCTTGAGAGCTGGTGGATCTGTTCAATGCCATTCCTCCTCACTGCTCCATTTGAAGTTAAAGTGAGAAATGAATCCATATTGCAACTTGAAGCTTTTTAATGTGTAAACACTGATGTGAGGATGTGGTGCAGTGCTGAGATGGCTGTTTGGTATTAATTCAAATAGGGCTCTGTTTTCACTTTGTAATTCAATTAGTATGTTCAGCTGAAGTCTCTCCTCCTGCTAGTTGCTTTAAGGATTGTGTGTAAAAGATCTACATGTCATGCTTCAGGAAAATGTGGGCAGTATCCCTGGTATTTCACCTTGCACTTTCACTCTTTCTCTTTCAAGTGCTGTTGCTGCCTACGCAAGCTAATTGGAACCAGAGAGCTGACAGAATGCTTAAAAAGTAGATCAGGCATCTGAGCCGACTGCCACACCAGGCAATAATTACTTTAAAATGGTCATCACAAGGGAAGCAAACATGGAACTGCCCCATCTTTTAGGCACAGAAGTGAGCAATCCTTTATGCAGTGAAGCAGATAAATAAACAAAATGGCTGATGACAATACCCCAACTTCAATTTAAATTCAAGGCTGGGGCAAGGAGGGTGTCTGTCCATAAGGCTGCTAAGATTTATTCTATGTATGTTTTCAAAAACATTTTCCTTCCATCTTTCTGCTTCACTTTCAAAAATACAGTGGAAAAAAAGAAAAATGGAAGGAGGAAGAGAGGAGATGCTAGTTAACATTAAACAGCCTCTACAGTAATAATGATGCTCGGGGCAGAGCATTTCCCATGGAATAAATGACCAGCTAGTGTTTCCACTTATCACCAGGAAGTATCTTGGGCCTCAGTTATTGTTCTTTAAGGGTGATTTTCACAGCTATACAGTATGTTGGCCCATGTTGATAAGTACTTTATCAGTGCTTAATCAAATAGTTTTGTTAAGAGTTTAGGAATTGTGTCGGTCTCTGAAATAAAGGAAACCAAGTGGTTTTGGCCTTTCTGTAAAATGTTGCCCTGTCTGTCCCCTCCCCATTCTCCCCCCAAAAATCACATGTATTAAAACCAAGTGATTTTTTTTAGCTTTTCTGATGACCACAAAGGTGGGACTAAATATATGGTTATTGAGTGGTAATCTTTTTTTAATCTACTAACAAAACCCACAAATTTCCATCTTCAGCCATTGACAACAAAGCACTGCTGGCCCTAGGGTTTAGACTGGGAGGGCTGATGCAAGGAAACACCACCAAACCAAAGTGGACATGGTTATCCCATGGCAGTTCAATGGGTTTGAGCAACAAACCCAGAGCCACTTTATAGCTTCTATTCCTAGCCAATGTACAGTGCCTGTGTCATGTGCATCAAATAACTTTTAAGCAGCAGCATACAATGAAACAAGATGGCTTTGAACACACACACACACACACACACACACACACACACACACACACACACACACAAAATTATTGCCCATATATGCCTTTATTCTTTGCAATTTTTAAACAATTTGCTCTTAAAAATCTCTTCCTGAGCATAAAGACCTGGCAAGACTGGTCCAATTTCAGTTGTGGGGTATGGGCACAACTCTATTCAAGCTTGTGGCTTTTCACCCATTTGCAGGAGGACTGAATTGTCCCTCTGTGCTTTCAGAATACTATCAGGCTTGTATTCCGTCCGGGGCCCTCTCTACCCCAGACTTCTCCAGAGGCATGAGCTTCCTCTGTTTTTCCTCCTGTTCTTTGCCCCTAGTAACTAGTTCTTTGACATGCTTCAACCAATAATTTTTACCTGTGTGTTTGTGCATGTGTTTGCTGAGTAGCCTGCACATAGGAACAGCAGGAAGTGTAGTGCAGACAGGCTTTTAATACTTGGACTAGGTTTCAAGGATTAATCTTGTCTGTGGGCATTTGGGGTTTGTGTTTGTAGCATGGAGGACCAAGGTCCTAGCACAAGCTTTGGTATTCACTGTGCCTTGAACAGGAGGCCTTGTCCCTTCCTATCCAGCCCCTTTGGAGAGGCTATTGGAGCTGAGGGTACTGGCATTGCATAGACCTTGCACTCAGGGGAATACGTTGAGTCTAACACCTTCATAGTGGCACCAGATTGAGTGAGGTTCTTTGCATCCTCGATGCAACCATGCAGGGCCTGGCACCATCTGGCCCTTGATGTAGAGTAGTTTTGTGGCATTAGAAATGTTTTATAGCATGTATAAATCTTTTGGCATTTATATGGGCAAAACAGAATGGCAGTCTCTGCTATGCAGTGCAGTTTGGAAAGTATCTGTTGTTCAGCAGGCCTTTAGTTACATTGAAGAGTTTAATAATAATACTAAGTGGAATCTCCTCAAGTATTGGTGATGTAGAAAAGCTTGATGAGCAGGAGAACTGTACTACTGGAAGTTTCATATTTGAGATGAGACATAAAACATAACTCACCTGGTCAGTAAGGATTCCCTGAAACTTTTTCACAAGCTTTAGGGTATTAGCCTTGTTGTCCTGGTTTAATTTCAATATGGATGTATTTTGCTTACATAAGAATCCCTTGTTGCTTTTAATGGATAAAGTATTCCTTTTATTTTTCTATTCCCAAAATGGTTGTCTTATTTTGCTAACACTATTATAATGGCTGCTGCCTTGCACTCCATAGGTTGCTGCATTCTAGTGGTGGATCTACATTTCTGCGTCTATTTAGATGTATCTACATGTAAAGTATCTTTGTAAATCAATGTATAGAATCCACTGGGATATGTGGATGAAAGATGTGTGTACTATCCTGTAAACCTGTCATCCTACCCAATGTTTCCAATTACTTATTTGCTTTTCATTCTCTCTTGAATTGTTCATTTGTGTGTGTTTCTTTTTAAAGGGTCGTGATTATTGTTCAGAAGAGGAGGATATCACATAGTGCCAATTCTGCCAATCAAAACAGGATTACTACTGTGTAAATAGATTACAACCCGGTCAAAATCTTTTGGAAGTCTTCTAGAGTGAGCAGCACTACATAGCAAAAGAAGATAATTTCCACATTGTATGCTCCATTCAGTTACAGCGTTTCTTAAAAAAAAAACAGACAAGGAATATTGCTAAGAACTCATATGGAACTGTGTGTGTTGCTACTAGTTAAAACTTGTTGCAACTTTTCACTTTTCTGTGTCCAGGTATGCAGGAAATCTTTAAATTTAATCTGAAAGACACTGTTGATTTTACTAAGGTTGCTGGCCTATTTTCTATCGGATGAGGTAGTGTTATACAAAACTTCCATAACTGAACAGTCAAGCTTCTAAGAAATCATCGAGCTGTTTGTCAGTCCACAGATGGGCTGGAGTGCTTAGTATTACTGGTGATTTCAGCCTTTGGAAATGGGATGTGTTTGCCATAACAGGCCTTGTTTCTCTACTGGCAAGACGTTGAGAAATTATTGTCTGTTAAAAGCATGTTATCACACACATACTGGAAGTGATGCAGGAACAGGAATTTGTATTTTAAAGGGAAAAAGTTTCACTTAATAGGTATCTTAATCAAGGACTAAGCTTACCGTATTGGCTTTTCTGAACGCGAATGGAAGTGTGATCACAATCATTTGAATCCCTTTTTTCTAAGAAAATAAACATTTACTGTTTTTATGTATTCTTGTCTTTTACCATTCATACAGTTGCACCCCTTTATGAGTCTGGGGGACTTGGGAAGGCAAAGGCAGCCCTCTACAGCTACAACTCCAAGATGCTAACACTTTAAAGCACCTATGCCAATTTGGAATGTCTGTTGTGTGTTCTGTAGAGTTTTATTTTTCCGTATTATGCAAAGGAGGATATTATCTTCTTTCGGGCAGATGTAATATTTTTAACAAATATTGTCATGAGTAAAAATAATCCTAAAGGGGCGGGGAAGAGAGAGACTTTTTGTATTTATTCTTTTAAAGTAGTTAGGTAAATGTGCCTGTCTTTATCTTTATATGACAGTGTGTAACCCCAAAAGATGACCACACCAAGAAGAGATTCTGTTTTTGTCAATGTGATACCAGGACACAGAGCTTTCTGTATTAAGTTTGTTTCAGTGCTGTTTTGTTGGATTGTATATGTGGAACATACTGGGGATTTTGAGATGCATTCAAGACAAGATTTTCCAATGACTCCTGATTTTAGGTGCTTCCATTTTTTTGGTGCCCAGTTTGAGGCATCTTAAAGGGCCATTATTTTCAACTAGTCACATTTGGAAGTCTTGTCTAAAGTTATGAATCCTGAGTATTGGGAGTTGTGGAGGGCCAATGATTAAAGAGGTCTCCAGCAACAGAATACAGTGATGTTATGGGTAGAATTAACAATAAGTATGAAAAGGCTTTGTACTGTTTTGAAATTGTCATAGTGGAGCAATTGATGCTATACTGTTGCTTGAATGGTGTACAACATGACCCTCAAACCTTTCCCTACTCTCTCTCTCTCTCTCTCTCTCTCTCTCTCTCTCTCCCTTCCCCCCCACTTCCTCATTTTTCCTGCCAGACTTTTTCCTTTTTCTGACCAGAGGACAGAGATAAAAAGCAATGAGTTAGAATCACATATTCCACGACATGTGCACTCTTGAATAGTCAAGATAGTATATAAATACTTGTTACATTTTATCTTCACGCAGGACTGGTTCTATAGCAAGAGTAATATGTCAGGAGGCTTTAGCAAGACTGCTATATCAAAAGAGTCCTAAATCCTGCCATCTGATGTGGGCATCTCAACCTGCCATCAACAGTACTGAAAGTTAAGTGCTCAATACATCACAGATTAGGGCACAAAGTTACCAATAAGCAGCTAATATTTTTCAGGGTAAGATTCCAGGAACAACTGTCGTAACATACAGGGATTCTACCAGATTGCATGGATTTTTATCCTGCTTGTGGCTGAAAATTGCAGGAGAATTCCAGTTTCCCAGATCTTCATTCAGTTTTATCAACTGATTTTAACAATTCAGTCTTGTTTATTTTGTGGCATAGCATATCCTAAGCTGACCAGAAGCAACATTTTCTCATCTGTGGTCCAAGTGTCACATCATTTTTATCAGGATTGTCCTGGTTTCTCCTGGAGTTGAAGCACGAGAGAAACAGGTTTGTGTTCTCCTACACTGTGACTGTGCCCCTGTAGTACTGAACTTGTGTCATGAGTGGTGTCATCTCTCAGTAAGGTAGCCATTACCAGAAGGAGCATCAGGAACACTCATTTTAATTCCTTAAACAACTTAGGGCCTGATTTTGCAAGCCCTACTAATGGGAGCAATCCTTACAAAATTAAACCTCACTGGCTTCAAGAGGATTATGAAGGGTTGCAGGATTGAGCCCTTTCTTTTCAAATATAATTAATAGTTTCCATGTGATAAATGTTTCTTGCCATGCAAGTTCTGTGTTGAAAAACACATGTACAGCAGTCCTTAAATACATCAGCCTCCGTCAGTATGGAGTTACTTTCAGCGTGTTAATACTAAATGTAAATAAAAATGTATAGTTGTTTATAATGCTAAAAACAAAGTTGGTTGCTATTGTATACTGTTCTAAGTCTTATGAAGGAAGAAAAAACATACCTGACCCTTCTCATGTGTCTAATGTGACTGTACTGTTAAGCAGCTAGTGTTTTAAGCCTTTGTGTAAATTATAACCTGACTTGTGTATTGCTGCCTTCAAGTGACAAAAGCAGCAAATGCTTGGGTGGGCGGTTGTATTGGTAGTTGCAATGGTGAGGGGATGAAAGTGTTGGGAGGAGAATTTGGAGGGAAATTAATAGCTGCCAGTTGCTCTTTGTGGAATTCAAGATTGCAGCAGACTGCCAATGGGTGTGGAGGGATTGTCAACAAGATTCATAATTACTTTACCAATTTTATTGTACAGTAAGTGTGAATAGAAATGAGAATTTTATTATTCCTGTTGTTGACATCTAGTCAGCAAATTGTGGACCATCACAATATTTGTTATCATTGACAGCCACCATGCAAAAAAGAGAATTTTACATTGACAATTTTCTGTGCTCTCTCTTTGGCTATTGCCTGATCATTTAATTAGCTGTCTTACTCTTTTTACATGAAAAAGCAGAATTCTGCAGTTGTGATAAAAGGAAAGAAACTCTGTTTCCTGAAACAACAAAAAAAATAGCAAAAGTCTCTTTTTTTCTAATCTCCAGTGTCAGACAGAGTTCTGTGAATGGCTTCTGAACATTTAAGGCTCTGTTTTGACATCCTTCTCTCTACACCTGGACCACTGAAAGCTGTCTGCTTTGTTTGGCAAAGCAGGAGGACTCCATTGGAATGTTTCTTGAAGATTTGATCAGTGAGGTACTGAGAGAAGTTCAGCAGAACAAGTGGAGAGAGTGCATACAGCTGGCTGGAAGTAATATGCTGGAAAGTGGGCAGTGAACAACTGGACCTCCTTTAAATTGAAAATGCCTAGGAGGGAGAGCTTAACTAAATTCCTGTTCTGTTTTGCCATTGGTGAAAAATAGTATTTAATTTATTTATTGTTTTTTGTAAGAGAGAGAACTTGCAGGTACCAAAAGCAGAAGTGTTAAACTCTTCATGTAAATTTTTTGTTTTTAATCAGGTCTATTTTGTTTCCTTTGACAAAGACATATCATATTTTGCTAGAAATCTAAACATATAGTGCCAGTCCTCCTCTGCTAAAGGTCTATAATAATATAAGCAGATTACTGTAGATTTAAAATTTATCTCTGCTCAAGTTGTACCTCAAAGGTACTTTTACATGATCAAATACATTTTGAGGGAGGGGGGATTTAACTTTACACACCATATGTGCTGCTGATTATTTTTAAGGCATATGATGCAAGAAGCACCAAGAAAGTGATTCTAGACCAAAGTGTATTGTTAATAAGGTACCTTATTAAGGTGCCTGGAAGCTTAGGGTGAAATTCTGATTCTCTGTACAGAGCCTGAATTAAAGGGCTTTGTGTTTGAATCTGCACCATTTGAATTTTCTTTTCCACCCACAGAGTCATGGTAAATGCTCACATATATTGTCATAATTTATCTGCATTAAGGACCAAATCCTGGCCGTAACCCCGCAGGCATCCTGCAGGTTTGCACAATGTGTGGAGTGAAGAAGGAATTTCATAACCTATTAATAGAAAATAGTGACTAGCCCACTGTGCTAAGCATTTGGGCTAGTCACTAATATTCATTAGCATTTTTATAAGGGCATTTATTTCTATACTCTGGATCCTTAGGTAAATAAAATACCAAACTTCTGAAGAGCATTAAGAGACACTGAAAAGACAGTCTGGCACCATTGGAGTGTGTTCACTACCTAACCCCTGGCAGAACTGTGCTGAGTTCTCTGTATAATAGTGTTAGCACAAAGGCAGAAGGCCACTAGTGGATAATGCCAGAGAACAGAAGGGAATGGTGGGATGAGTTTGTCCATTTCAGAGCCCCCTTTGGTTGTGGTGAGAATTTCACCATTACTGTACTTGATTCAGACACAAAGGGGGAGTGGGGGTGGAGGTGGAAAAGAGTTTTTGGCAAAGGCAAAGCTCAATCTTCAAAGGATCTAGAAAGGGGATATTTGATAACGTGCTGAGAAGTGAAAGGGTTAATTTTCTCTTCCTAGGCAAGAGAAGGTCTCCAGCTGTTGAGTCACTGAATCAATGAGGCAGACTGCAGCTGGGGATGGTTTCTTATCAAGCAGATAACCCTCTCCAAGGGAGGTCTGAGGAAGCTGCACTTTCCTTCTGAGAACGTCTCATGGAGGGCAGGGCTGCTTTGCCCACAGGACTCTTTTTATAGTGCTGATTAAAGGGTTTTATTTTTATTTAACCATTGAAGTTGTTCTCTCTATCTCCTGAGACTAAGCCATGACCCATTTTTTCCAGGGATTCTGCTCTCTTTAGGCCTTCACATGGCAACAACCCCCCACCTATAGCCTTTGCTCTCACGCAGAATTTTGGGAAATAGGTATTTACTTGCATCTCCAGAACAGAAGGAACTCTTCAGCGTGAACAAGATGGCACTGTGTTTTGTACAGGAAATATGCCATTGAAGCTGAAGAAATAAATTTCCTGGGGCTGCACCGAGAACATGGACAAGATGCTGCAAGTCAGGATTTTTATGTATGTATTTCTGTTTAAGTGAAATATTTTCTTCCAGCAGTATTCTCATGTCTTGATTTAACAAGCATCCTTGTGAAGTAAACACTTAATACAATGTGCATATAAGTTGATCTCTGGAATCAGGGTATTGCTGAATGTTAAACTAAAGGTACATGACTGGCAGGAGAGTATCATACTTCTAAAACCTTAATCTTGGGTATTGTCTTGAATTGGTCATTGAAGGGAATCCTGGATCAGCTCTGTTTTGTGGACATCCGGCACTGGGGTTGCCAATTTTGGTTGGATGTACACCTCTACCCCAATATAATGCTGTCCTCAGGAGCCAAAAAATCTTACCACGTTATAGATGAAACTGTGTTATATCGAACTTGCTTTGATTCACTGGAGTGCGCAGCCCCGCCCTCCCTGGAGCTTTGCTTTACCGCGTTATATCCAAATTCGTGTTATATCGGGTCGCGTTATATCGGAGTAGAGATGTGTTCCTAGATGTTTCATCACATGACATAATCTTTAATTCAAGGTTAATCTTTAATTCCTGGAGACTCCAGGACAATCATGGAGAATTGGGAACCCTAACATATGATTTTAATACCTCTGCCACTTACATCAGAGGAAGGGAGGATAGAGACACGGGAATGCTGCATGTGCGCTTGTCTTGTGAGGCTTTCTCAATCTTCGCTTCGGCCAGTGTTCCGTCTCAGTTCCTGTATCTCATGCAATATATGTAGGTACACCTCTACTCTGATATAACATGACCCAATATAACACGAATTCTGATATAATGTGGTAAAGCAGTGCTCCGGTGGGTCGGGGCTGTGCACTCCGCTGGATCAAAGCAAGTTCGATATAATGCAGTTTCACCTATAACATGGTAAGATTTTTTGGCTCCCGAGGACAGCATTATATCGAGGTAGAGGTGTTTATTAAAAGGTAAACTTTGGCCCAGCCTTAGTATTGCTGCTTTGTACTGCCATGTGGAGAAAATCTAGTTTTAGGATCTAGACTCGTTGCCCAAGCCAGTGAGTTCTAAGGGGCATTGCAGGATCAACTTTTTCATACTCTGAGCATCAGGAATGTCATGTGTTGGTCTTCACTGACCCCTCAACCAATTAAAGGTGCTAACAAAATAGTTTCCACAGTTGCTTTCTTAGTGGGATTGTGGCCTTGTGGCTAAGTGGAAAGGTGGGAAAACCTCAGCGCTTTCTTACATATGTCTAATAGCTGATGGAGGGGATCTGACTGTATGCTACACTTGTGATGGGGGTGGTATTATGGGTCTTTTCAGTCACTAACTTCTGTGATCTCCTTGTCAGAGTACTCCAGCTGGTATTCTTGAGATGGCAGCAGTAGTGATCTTATGGCTACAGAACCAGGCTTACAAGGGCTACAGAATTCCAGTGACTCTTGTCATGTTATAGCACGTGAGTTAGTGAGAGATGGAGAGAAGAAAGCTGACTTCGTAACAGGATCCTGTTAAAAAACAGAATAGACAACTTTGTTCTTTGTATCTCTCATGTTGCCTAATATTAAAGCCTCTAGATTTTGAATGGTGAGAAAATAGCATGAGAAAAAGATTTACTGTCCAGTTGCTCTTTGTTTGTTATCTGAATGTATTCTCTAATCAGCACACAATGTGAGATGGCACTGGTTCCTCTCAGCTTATAATAAATTTAACTGTGGCACTCTAAGCCCCTGAAGCAAGAAGTACTGCATTTGCTCCCCCATGCAAAATCATTATGTATTAATAATAATACCTTATATATAGTGTTCTTCTATCATGCTTTTCGTCTGTAGATCTCAAAGCACTTTACAAAGTAGGTCAGTGTCATTACCCTTGTTTTACAGATGGGGAAACTGAGGTATTAGGAGGTGAAGTGACTTATCTAAGATCACCTAGCAGTCCAGTGGTGGAGTCGACAATAGAATACAGGTCTCCTGAGTCCCAATCCAGTGCTAAAGCTTTTAAACAGAATCTTATGAGAAACCCTGGTAAGGCCCGTGTAACTGCTTTTTTCAAATGAATGACATGAGGTTATTTCTGTATGTGTTTGACATCACCAGATCTTTGCAGTGCTGACTACAATTCAAAACATGTCGATTGCATGGTGAGGTCACAGCAGACAAAGCCAACAACCCCAGGTGTACATTTTTGTCTTAACACTTGAATGAAGTCAATCAAACATCTCATGCTTAACTTTAAATATACATAGTGTTGCTTTTTCATTGACTTACTAATGTTATTCTGTAGTAACTGTTCTATCTCAGGGGAAGCCTGAGTCTTGCATGTGATGTTTTTGTGTTATTCTGTGATACTGACAACTGTAGGATGTTGAAAATGTCAATAGCCCAAGCTTTAATGGGGCTTGGAGGAAAATTCTGTTCTAGCCCAGAGTCACAGAAACAAATTCTGCTCTTTCACATTCAAGTAAATTTCAATCACATTGATTCCAGAGAAGTTGTTCAGCTTTTACCTGCACTTTTACTTCATATAACTGAGAACAGAATTTGACCCAAGTCCTATCTCAAGTCATGAAAATGTAGTTTAAAACATACACTCTACGTCAGCACTTTTCTTTCTTCTCAGAGAACAGGAGAACGGTGATCATTCAACTCATTCAAACACTGGGCACATTGACTAGGTTTCTGTAGAAACCTGGAAGCGTAATCCAGTTGCTGGCACAGGTTGTAGTGACTGAGCCTGTCAAAGGATTTCAAAATCCTGCAAAAACAGATGTCAAATGCCACAGCTCAGCACCCTTGATTACTGTTGTTGTTGTTTCCATTGTGTAGCCTGCTGTCAGTTTCCTTGGTTCTGGGCTGCAGGTCTCCTATTTGCTACAATCTCCTCCTATGCTGGAGCTGAAAGCTCGTCAAGCTCATTCCCAGGCCTTTGTTTCTGTGTGGTAATACTCTTCCAGCTGCTCTGAACTGTAGTGCTCTTGAAGGGAGATTGCAAATGACTCTTTAGGTAGCATCTCACCTTGACTGATGGAACACAGTGTTACGGAACAATGCCATTGTATAGAGCTAGTAAACTGGATAGGGGAGTGCCTAACTAGTATGGCAATGCCTGGATGCTACAGTAATGGGGGATATGTTAAAAATAGATACACAAATTCTAGCATCAAGAGTCTGAAGGCAGCAGAGGTAAGAAGATGAGGTAACACAAACCTAGGAAAGTACTCCCACATGTAAAGGGACCTAGGCCCATAGCCAGAGACATCCCACATAGCCCTCCTCCCCAAACAGACACTGTCATTTCTGTTGACATCCAGCTGCTTTCAAAACTCAAAGGCATGGACCAAAGGTTCCTGCTTTGGCTGCTGTACTCCATTGCTGGCTTCTCTTTGCAGCTGTCTCCCAAGCCCATGTGTTGGTGGTGAGAGATACCATCCTGGGTCCTTGTGTTCCCAGAGTCAGAGTGGGGTTGGGAGGAAGAGTGGCCCTGGCTGGGCCCCTTATTCCCCATGCCCCTCCGGTCCCTGCTTTGGTAGCTTCTGGTCCTACTGGCTGGCTCTTCCTTCCAGCTGGCTGCCAAGCCGCTATGGCATAGGGGATATGGGAGAAGACACCACCTGAGTCCTACTGCCCACCAGAAAGTGAGGGCAGGTCTTTTCCCCAGAACAGTTCAGAGTATTCCGTTTGTGTCATGCAAGAAATACCGGGAAGGGACCAAGCATACCTGGCTTCTCTGTGTGTTCTAATCACACAAGAAACTGAGGTACTGTTAAATGAATATGTCCTACTCTGCTTGCATTTGCTACTTCTTGCCATAAAAAATGCAATCACGTTGTGGAATATGCATTATTAACTCTGTTGTTTCCGAGGAAGAAATAATTTATACAAGAAGGGAGGGTGGATAGACACTTTGCATAGCTATAGAGGTGCAACTGTGCCGGGACCCAAACAGACAGTGGCACTCCAGCCCTTCATCTCATGCATGGGGTCACAACACTACTCAAATTTGGCCTTGCTGCTCCTCTGTCAGGTGGAGAAGTGGCTGGGCCAAATTTGAGTGGCATTGTGACCAGGCGTGCAGGAGTTGCAGCACCACTCGGGTTTGGCCTGGCTGCTCCCCTGTCATGAGAGAGAGGGCAGCCAGGCCAAACCAGAATGGTGCTGTGACCCTATGTGCCAGGCATGCAGTGCTATTCATCACTCAAATTTGCCCATGCCATGTGAGTTTGGGTTGGCCAATTGGAGCACAGGGATGAAGAGGAGCCACCTTAACCCCGGACGGTAATGGTGAGTATCCAGGAGGCCCCAGGGACGATAGGTGAAAGTATAGAGGGTGAGTTGTTAGTGGGCTATGGGGTGAGTTGGAGAGTGTCAGAAGGCTTTTGGGTGAGGGATTGAGGGCAAGTGAGGGTACTTGTTTAAAGGTGGGAGAATGTGGGGTTTTGGGATAAGTGGGGGATGTTGGGAACTGTGGTTGATAGGGCTAAGGTGTTTGGGACTGCAGTGAGTGGGATGTGTCAGGGCTGCTGGGATGTGGGAGGGAACTATCAGTGTAAGCGAGGGCTGGTGGAGGAAGGGTATATGTGGGGTTGGAGGTTCATTCTGGGGTCTGTGGGGTGGTAAAGAGGGGCATTCTGGGATATGTATGGCACTTTGCTGAGTGGCTTCTGATCAGAATCAATTTCTTTTCTCTGTAAGGTAAGCAACATTTTAGACTTGGAAATTGGGAGGCAGGCCCTCACCTATTCATGCACCAGCACCGTCTGGGCCCTTGTTACACCATGGTAAATAACCCCTTGTGGAACACTATGGCGCAGGTATTGGTCACAGAACATGGAGTCTCACATCTAAGTCATTGGCTCAAATGCCCCCAAAGTTGTTTCCATCTGATAGCTGTTTAGTGGTGAAAATAAGCTCAATCTCAGTTCAGTTCCCTAAGAGAGAGAGGTGCTTATCACAAGATCCAGTGCTGTCACTGCTGCTGTCTCTGTGTCGTTCTTTAAACGAAGAGGCCATGGACTGAACTAGTCTTAAATACTGATTGAGGCAAACAGGATGAGTAGGGTCATGTTTGGGAACATTGTGTCCATACATAGTGCCATGCCAGTGCTATGTACCTGTTCTATGTAGTTGTCCTCTTTGTCTAGCACTCTCTGTCTAGTATTCTCTGCAAGCATTAAAATCAGTAAAAACACACATTTACATATAGATATTTTTGAAAACAGCAGACGGTTCTGATAACCCCCCAAGAGAACACATCCGTTTCCTTCCAGGTATTGAATACTGGGTGTGTACACCAGTACAAAAATATAACCATGGAACTTAATCTGCAACAAATAATTCTGCAGAGGGACTTCAGCAATCTTCCATCTTAGTCAGTATCAGCGTTACCCTCAAACTGAACTGGTTACTTGACTGTGGAACTACCCATAACAGGTATATTGTGCACCCCCATCTATCCTGTACCCCATCCCCACTGAGGCTGGTACCCAAATACAGTGTTTTCTAGGAATCCCATTGGGAATTGCAGTGGTGTAGAGTTTATATTGATATATCTGGGCTGCCTTTGAAACTTGGTAAAGATTAATGGGAAGCGCTATATTTTGCAGAGAAAGGAGAGGAGGGCAGAAGTACTAGGCTGGTGACAGTGTGTTCCCTGTAGTGTGGTAGGTTTCCCCAGACTTACAGGGAATGTTGGCTGTTTGGCAAATGTCCTTTCTCCAGACTATCCTGTGTGGAGATGAATGGTAATGCAATGCCATAAAAATCTGTCAGAAGGACTCACTTTTTGCAATTAGCTTTGAATGTTTCACTGCAGGGCAGTCTTGTGCAGCACTTGTACAGTGCTTTTGAAACATCTAGGACAGATGGTTGGATGGTGGGTGAACAGATTTTACTGAAAACCGCAAGTAGTTTACAGCTTTTGGCCAAAGCAGCTTATATTAGAAAATGGAACATAAAAACAATTGGCTAATAATGGGCTGCTAATACTGCTGCTCTGGTTCCAAATATTCAGAATTTTAGGCCCAAGGAACTATGAAATGGGAATCACACATGCCCTCTTCATGTCTCCTGAGTTTATTTGCATGAGTATAAACCTTGCAGGATTAATCTATTGGAGCTTGATCCAGTGGGAAGTCTCATTGATTTCAGTGGGTTTTGGATCAGGCCCTTTATAAAGAACTTAACTTTAGAAAGGTGACTTGGGAGGATGTCCAGGGGTGTAATAATTTTTTGACCATGCACATAACATTCTTGAGGGGGAATGTTTTGATAGTCTTCACTGCTTGTCATTTCAGTTTGGTAAATACACCTGCTTTAAAAATCCAGGTTTATATGAAAGAAGAATCTATTTTTTGCAGGAAGAGAAGAGAATCCATCTGTCTTTGCTTTTAATATAACATCTGGTCTGTCTTATCCTGTCTTCCCCCCACTTCTGCAAATATTTTCAGTAGTGTTTGAATTTTCAAATGTATCAATATGTATCTGAGATTTGGCATTAGATGAGGGTGGCAAAGGCTCAATCTAGATATGACCAAGGTGAGGTTGGTTGGTGGGATTCAACTGGAAAGAATTGGTGAGGATTATATTGCCAACCCTAATTAAGGCTAAGAAGCCACCATTTTATGATGCTGGTTTGTAATTTTGTCGTCTTGTTAAATCCAAGGTAGCTACTTGCTGTTCCAGTAGCAGCTGGAACCTTTTTTATTTTTATCCCCCTTTTCCCCACCTGGCAAGACAAGTGTGACAGTTTCTTTTGGATGTGGATGTCTTTATACCGAGCCATGCCATTGCCACCTGAAGACTAAAATACTGCCACATGGTCAATATGCAGTTATATCTTGAGACTATCCAGAAACTAAACATGGCTTCTGATTCCTTTCACAGAAGGAAGATCATCTTGTGGTTAAGGCACTTGTAATGGAGGTGGCACCACCCCTCGCGAGAGTCCCCTTCTGGTTGGGTGCGAGCCTGCTGTCTGTTAGCTTTTGAAACGGGGTGGTATCCATGTCTTGCGAGTGGCCCCCAGCCAATGGCATGTCCCTGCCTGAGCCCTGCCACACTGAGCTATCCATGGTCCTGCTGCTCTTCCAACCAGCCAGAAATCTGGTCCTGTCTCTTCCAGCTCCAGGCAGCAACTGACTGCTCTATCTCTGTTGCTTCTTTTTCTGTGGCCCTCCTGACCCCGATTGGCTGCTTCTACTCTAGGCCACCTTGAGGACTTCTCTGCTTTTTTCTGTGGCAGGGTGAGGCAGGGCCACGAGGCCTTCCAGCAGGGGGCCTCTGGACCTAGTCCACCCAGTCACAGCACCAGACTGAAATGCAGAAGGTCTGAGTCTAGTCCCTGGCTCTGTCATAGGCTAACTGCTTATCTTTGAGCCAAAGCCTAGTAATCTTGCTGTGCCTCAGTTCCCCATCTGCAAAATGGGGATAAAAGCACTTCTTTGTTTAGATAATATAAACTCTTTGAGGCAGGGACTGTGTATGTTGACTAGCACAATTGGCCACTGATATCATGTGGGCCACTAGATACTACTGTAATTAAAAAAAAAACAATAAATCATTATAAGGAAATGTTGGCAGTCTTTTATATTACACATAATGGGTTGGGGATTTTTTAGAGTGCGCATTTTTAGTCATTGTAAAAATGCCCAAAGTAATGGATGGGCACTTGTTACAAATTAAAATAAATACTTTAGAATCTGAGTTATAGTCTCTGCTATAAATAAGAATGAGCTGAGAAATTGAGCACTAAAAAGGCAAATATGAGCTCCAAAAGCTGTCACAATTATAATATAAAAATTAGTTTTATGATAAACATTCAAATCTCCTCTTATGTTTTAATTTTAGCAAGTTTATAAAACAATAATTATCTGTCATTTTGATTTGGAGTTAGAGAGAGATGATTCATCTCAATCTGCTTGGTTGACACAGTGGGCCTTTACAAATAAGGAAACCATCCTACTGCTTAATGTACACGGTTACCAAGGAGTGAATTAAATGTAAGTTAAAAAGAACCCTGATGCCCAAATGCTTTTGAGCTTTTCCTGTCTTCCTAACAGCATCAGTTAGCTCTGCTTCTTCTCAGATCACGGGGCCCAAAGTGTTATTTTTCCTGCTCTCTTAGATGACCAATCTATTCTATAGCATCTGTAACATGGACCCTTCTTTAAGAGGCCAATAATAATAATGCTGTGGTCTCACCAGTCAGTGAGGCTTTCATGTAGACTGTGTGTGTTTGTGTTTAATGTGCACATTTTATATGCATAATACACATTTCTATGGTGTGCATCCCCATAATGATTATTTTCCCCACCCCTCTCTAAACCTGAGACTCCCTGGGCATGCAGTTAGTCTTTGCAGAATAATTTGAACACCAGCAAACCTGAGCTTTGACAGACCAAAGGTCAGGTGGATACAACACTCAAAGCCCCTTCCCTGAAAGTGCCCTACCTCTGGGCCAAAGGTTCCCCAACTGTGGTATCTGTACCACTGGTGGTGTGTGAGCTTGTTGAAAGTGGTACACTGTAACATGGTGGTCTGACTCCTGTAAGAGGCAGTGGGCCTGCTCCAGACATGATCCCTTTAAGGAAACATATTCAAGAGAGCAGCAGGCCAGCTGAGGAAGATAGCTACTTCTTTAAGGTGATAAAACCGAACTGTAGGTGACACTTCCAGGAAGATTAAGAGGGAGAGGGCATGTGTTTGTCTACCCGGGCTTTGGCCTGCACCCAACTGCAGGAGAGACATACTCTGCCACTGCCGGAGGTCTTGCTGCCTTTTCCCCCCCTCTCTGTCCTTTTTTCCTCTCTCTTTCACCCCACCAGGACCCTCCCTGTACTCCAGCCAGAATCCCTACCCTAAATCTAACCTGTTAGAGCTTGGCAGGAAATGATTTTCCTGTCTTGTGAAACTTTTTATGATTTCTAAATTTTTCCCTTCTGCATTGAGATGAACTTGAGATCTTTTGAAGTTTTTCTTTCTCACACGCTCACATACACACACAAGAACTGTGAAGGAGACAGACACCCACTCATAGCCAATAGCCGGGTGATCAGGGTACTCATCTGAATCAGTCAGACCTGGTACTTGATCCTTGGTCTCTTACATCCTAAGTGCCCTGACCAATGGGCAGTGCTAGGGTGGGTCCTTTTCTCTTTGTGATTTTGACCAGAAATTGTATCCTAGACCCAAGAAACATTTTCTGATGAAAACTTTCCCACAAAGTGCCCCCCCAAAATTGGTTTTGACAAATCGGCATTTACTGACCAAAACTTGTTTAGCTGAAAAATTCCCAACTATATCTAAACATTATGTTCTCTAATCCTTGCACCCAGATTTCCCCCTGCCAAACTCCCTTCCTTTCTAATTTCCCTCAAGCAACCCTCCATCAGCCTAATTCAAAATTAGTTTTACAATGAGTCTCTAAATACTTAAGAGAGCCTGTTTAGGCCACTAAAGGAGAAATTTGCATCTAATACTTCAAACATTAAGAAGGCGGTGTGTGAACCCATAAAATTTGGGAACCACCGTGGGCTGCTAGTCAGCTTGTCAGCTGATCCCCATTGTTTGGGATCTTACAAGGAAATAAATAGAGTGCAAGATATTCAATATCCTACTCAACAATGGTTTTAAAGAATAAAACTAACACCTTGAATTGCATCAGCAAGCCAGAATAGATCTCTGAGCAGAGCCACAGCTTGTTTCTAGTAAGAAATCCCCTTAACAAATGGGTGAAAGTTTGAGTAGCCCCCATATAGGGAGCACTGCAATATTTCATCTTGCAGGTGACAGAGGAGCACGTCACTATGACAAAGTTCATATCTAAAAGAAAATGTAGTAACTTTTCTGGCCAGGATTAAATGATACACGGTGCTCTTGGCTGCTGCCATAGCCAGGACATCCAGAAACGGCTGAGGCTCTAACATGAGCCCCAGCTTGCTAAGCTAAACTCTCTCAATTGAGGGAGCTGATGTCACTCTTGATGCTTCTTCCAATGTCCCCACCCCAGGCTGCCAGCATAATTTTTGTCTGTTCTAAATTAAATTTGGCTGTTTACCTTTATCCAAGTCTCAATCCAGGCAGCAGACTGTGTAAGACCTACTAACCAGGAAATGCCACCCATGTTTTGGAGATGCCACAGCACTCTGCCTCCCCCAACAGCTTCACAGATGTTAGAGGTGACATGACTGAATAGAAGAAGGCCCTTCAAGGAGCAGATGAGCAATTATACTATATTACCCTCTGGGACATCTCAGCAAGGATAGAACAGAGTCCTATATCCTTCCTAGCCCAGGTCAACAACACTGTGTCAGTAAAATCAAAATCAGCTTGGTTTTCATCCTCAGCTAAAGATCACCAGCCAGCCAAACCAAAGAGCTCATGCTACCATTCTCAGGGTTAAACCAAAAGGAGCAGGGTTAAGGAAGTCAGATGACACTGTCCTCTCTGCGTATACAACCGTTGTTTTAAAAAGGAAGACTGGAGACAGGGTGACAATTGGAGAAATTATCAGTGTCAAGGAATGGTTTCCTGAGGAAAGACGAAGCAATGACTTGTTTCAGGAATGGTTCCAATATTCCCTCCTGAAGGGAAGTCACTGGCAGTCCCCCACAATCATGGACCCATTGTCTCTTCGCTACATTTTACCAGCCAGGAACGACAAGGGTCCATCTCACTCTTGAATAGTAGCCTGAAGCTCCATCAGAGCCTTATTGAGTGATGCAGACCAAATCTCAGTGAACAACTCTGCATTTGCTCAGCCTTTATGGAAGCCAAAAGCTTGGTCTGTCAAACTCTCTTATTATGCAATAAAAATACCTACAGTGAGAAACACTCAACTTCACCTCAACATGGAGACAACAAGGATCCATCTAGCTGTCTGCCTTCTAGAAGAGGCCCGTTGATCATGACTATGGATATGATTTTGTCATGGAGGTCACGGAATCTGTGATTTCCAAAGACCTTTGTGACTTCAGCCCCTGCGGCTTGGAGCTTCAGGGTCCCACTGCCTCCCACAGTGGCAAGGAGCTGTGAGGTACCCCCACCGCCTGAGGCAGCAGGCCCCCAAGCTCCAAGCCACCGCAGACAGTGGGGTTACCCTGCAGTTCTCGGCTGCCGCAGGTGTAGGATCCCTGGCCACGGTGGCTGGGGCACCCTGGCGGCTCCCTGGCTGCCGCTGCAGGTCGGGGGACCCCCGCAGCTCCCCACCAGCCATGGCAGTGGGGGGACCTCGGCAGCTCCCCCGCCGTGGTGCGGTTTGGGGATCCCTACAGCTCCCCACTCTGGCAGTGGCAGGGGCATTCTTGCATCACCTCACCGCTGGGGAAGGGGTAGGGGGACCCTGCAGCTCTGAGCCCCCATGGGTGGTGGGGGCCCCAGAGCTCTCAGCCACCCCACAGCTACCCAATCTCTTCCCATTTTATCACGGATATTTTTAGTAGCAGTCAGGGACAGGTCATGGGCTTCTGGGATTTTTTTCTTTATTGCCCATAACCTGTCCCTGACTGTTACTAAAAATATCCGTGATAAAATCTTAGCCTTAATCATGACTTTAAGGGTGGTTTTCATTAGCGATCTGTGTTCTGAATTGCTGCTAACAATGAAAAAGTTCTCTTTTTGACTTAGCTGCCTTCTAGCAGTTTGAAAATCACCTACTTAACACAGGTGAAGGATGTGGTAAATTGTCAGGTGCACTGTCCAGGAGAGACATACTAAGTAGTTGGAAGCAACTGCAGTGGTCCTCCTTAAACTAGCCAGTTACCTTGGAAAACTAGGTAACATGAACCTCAGTAGCTGAAGTAGTATAGATACTGCCTATGCTAAGTCTAGGGAACACAACAAATACCATGTAACTTTTGTAAGAAAAAATTAACTAAATTGTGAAGATGACAACTGTACTTAAGAGTGAAACTCATCCCAGCATAAGAGGACATATGCATCATTTGAGGGAGCAGGAGGGACTTAGTGTCTTGTGTGAAATATCGGAGGTGAAATGTTACTAAATACATACTGGGTGGTTCAAGAAGCATACAAGCCCAATTTGCATATTGGCTATATCCAGTTGTCATTGTCTATTTCTGAGTTAGTGGCAGGTTGCTATGTAACAAGGTAAGAATCCTGCTGTCTCTTTCCTTACTCTGTCGGATTGACTTCATTCCTCTGTGCTGTTGTGTGATCTCATTCTGGGCTCTAGCTCTTTAAAATCCTGAAATTAACAGTGAAGGAGACATGAGTTTATTTTAAGATTGATAATAGTGACAGTTTCACCTTAACTGGTCCATTAACATGAAGCATTTTCCTGAATCTATTTTAGTCCACTGTGCTAGGCACTGGTTGAATGTAATACAAATAAATGTATAAGACTAATAATTAGCATCTTGAATCACTATCAAGCTTTTTTCCTTCAAGGGTTTGAAGGTGTATAGCTCTGCGTTGAACAGAAAATATGTCCTTTCTGTTCAAAACATCTTGAAACATAAAGGTTTAAAACGAGATCGTGGTTAAAGCCTAGATAAATACATGGAGACTGAATGAAATTTTCAGTTTCTAGCATTCTGATATTACATCTATTAATAGCCAGTTTGAATGAGTCATATGGAGATGTATTTATTCACTGAGCTGAAGAGAGCAGCTACCTAAAATAGCTGCTTTGTAATTTTTTATGATGCTGTAATACCAGTGACATCATTTTACAGAGATACATTATTGCCAAACTAAGTATTATTAATGCCAAACCTACTCTCTGTTATATAAAATACTTACGGAAATATCTCCTGTCTCTTGTATCACCTTCTACTTTTCCCATAGTGCCTTTTCTATTTTATTTTCTTAACTAGACAAAATGTTTCTTGAAACCTTTTTTATAATTTTTCAAAACTCAGCTTTACGAGTGGAAAGGATGTATAAAAATCTCCAAAAGACCCCAGTATTGTCTATTATATAGATGCCACCAATGCGAAGAAGAGGGCCACATGAAAAAAATCACAGAACCATACATTAAACAGTACAGTATCTACCTTTAAGCACCTCACCTGCACTCTGCCCACTAACTTATTTTACCTAGTGTTGCTTCTAGTATTGCAAACCTCTGCAGCGGTTCAAACAGCTGTCATTTAAATAAAAGCCACAGATGATGATCTTTTGTCCCAAAGAAATTCTTAATTTTACCTCAGTGCACATTTTGCAAAATTTAATTTTATCTCAACACACAACCCAAAATACAGCAATTGAGGCAGGCAAAATTCAGTACTGGAGCAGGGACTGGTTCAGATTCCGATATCCTGTGACCTATTAGGGCTGGAAATGGTTGATTTTTGCCGTGGAAGAGTTGAGCATTCCTAGCTCCCTAACGAGAGAGAGCATTTGCTTCTAACGCTGGAAGGTCCCAAAGTGTTGACCTTAAAAACAAAAACAAAATCACATTATATATAGAGACAAGCTATTTGGTAGTTTATTTATTTATTTAGATTTTAAGTGTTATTGGTTATAATTTTCTTCTCCTTCTCTGGCCTGTACAGTTGGACTCCTGATACTCAGAGAACCTAGTTTTCCAGATAGTGGGATATGAAACTCATTACCAAAACTGTTAAACCACTGTAAAACATTTGAAAAGGTCTTTCTGTAAAATGTTGTATTCAGAACATATGAGGATGTGGAGTAAAGGTTGTGTTAGCACTCATTTGGGATGGCCTGCATAATTCACTTGTGGCTTTGCCACGTGCATCTTTCCACTGCTCCAAACTCTCCCTGCAAAAACATGTAATCATCTGTTACATAACAATCATCTGTTATACAGAATATTATTGTTGTGTGTGTGGAGTATGTATATGTACATGTGTGTATGTAGGTCTAGATATATATGTGTGTAAACACACCCACACAAACACATTGTTTAGCCTTTGTTAATCTTCTTAATGTACAGCCGTCCTTGAGCCTTAAGGTCCCAATTCAGCAAAGCACTTAAATACGTGCTTACATGATTTGCTGAACTGAGGCTGGAACAAACCCTTGTGTATTAGTGCCTTTGTTAGCCTTCCTATTGCGTATTTCCCAGCATCCAAAGGTTAATAAAGATGAATTATCCTACATCAGTGTTTAATATCTTAATTGAAGCTTTCTGTAACCATCTGTTTTACAGAGACCATTTGAGCACGACATATTTATTAACATTTTTTTATATATAGGGCTTAACATGGCAATAGGACTCTTGCACCATCAAAGCCTGGCTAGGTTTCCTCCCAAAGTTCAGTCTGTTGCAGAGCTAGCTGACTGGCTTCATGGGAACCAGGATCCGATTTTTCATGAGAACACCTCATTCTGCAAGATTTGTCCACAGTGAAAGAATTCAGAGTGCCTCTCCCTTCTCTGTGTTGTACTGAAGTAATCTTTTGTTTATGTTCATATATAGGGCAAAACCCTGTCTTCTTCTTCTTCTTCTTCTTCTTGTAATATTCCTCTTTTATCCTCAAGAGGACTCAATTGTTTGCTGTTGTCTGTGATGGTTTTCCATTGAAAGTTTTGAGACTTAGCAATGCTAAATAGTTGAGCCTTGCATTGCATGGCCAGTTATACAGGACTGATGACAACTCCTTCCTACTTGAATATGCCACCAACAAGACATATTATCCCTCTGGTGACTAATGTTTACTCCAAATCCATACAGCATTCTTTCAATGTAACTAAATTATTCCTTAAATATTACCCACACATGCATCTCACAATGATTTCAAATCTTGACAAGTTATAAGCTTTCTGTAGATACCTTACATGATACTCTTTATGCATAAATATCCCATAAGTTTGGTGTAGTGAGTTTGTAGAGTCTGAGGTGAGAGTTGCTTGCAAAGAACAGGGGACCCTTTCCCTCTGTGTCACAATCTCCCTTCCTGTTTATCACCCAGCTTCACTTCCCTTTCCATTCATATAGCAGCCCTGTGGCAGCTACAGCACTTGTTTACATGGCAAAAGTAATAGTGGGAATGAATTTGAAAGCAATCTAGTGTCTGAAAGTGAGGAAGAGGGCTAGAGTAGCAAGTGCTCTGTGAAATACCACTGATTAACCTCACTCACTGACCCCAACATTTCTTCCGAAGCGAAGTTCCACCATGGCCAGGTTCCCATTTATTTGTAGCTTAGTAAACTAATATCCTAGAGTGAATCCCTTATCAGTTATCAACTGTACTGTATTGATTGATACATCTTGAAACTGATTGTTTTGCCATTAAAAATTATTCTCTGTTCTCTTCTGTAGCACCTTTCATCTATGGACCTCAAACCACTTTTCGGGCATTAATTTAAGCTTGTATCACATGGCGTAAGTAAATATTATTGTTCCCATCTTATGGATGCATACATTAAAGTATAAAGAGTTCACGTGAGTTACCTATGATCTCACAGGTAGTCAGTGGCAAAGCTGAGATCCAGAAGTCCTGGCTCCTAGTTCTGTGCTTTAGTCACTAAATATGCTGCCTTATTAATGTTCTCTTGTCACTGTGATCAAGTTCTGGGTTTCCTTGAGGACTCAGATGTTTTCCTAGGATTTTGACTGGAAAAGAATTTGTTTTGGTCTTTACTGGCTGATTTCTTAATACTTTGGGAATGGTGTGGTACTTTGTGAAGTAGACAGACAACCCTGCGGCTAAGTGGATGCCGCATAAAAATAATTTGCTACCTTATATTTTGAAGTGTCTGACCTTGTGTGTGGTGATTATCCCAAAACAGAGAATGAAATTGCAATCACACACTGGCGGTCAGATTGGGGAGCCTTTATTCAACGAGTCCCACTGGAGGGGTTTACAGTCTGGCCCTGGAGCCTCTACAATTTCAGTTGTTTTGGGTAGACAGAAATACAGCTGCCTCTTCTATAGCAGATCAAGTTATTGTAATGGCAGAGAAGAATGGGCAATTTGTGACCAGGAACAGAAACCTCTTAGTTAAATAATATAGAATCATAGGACTGGAAGGGATCTTGAGAGGTCATCTAGACCAGTCCCCTGCACACATGGCAGGACTAGGTATTATCTGGACATAATGGATAAAGATGTAATAGAGAATTATTTAAAAAACAAACAAACCTGAAAACACAGAAAGCTACTTCCCTTTGCAAATCTGAATTCTCAAAGGGCTAAAGGAGGCCATTACTAAGAACAGAACACTCCATCTCTCTTACAGGCTTCAGATCTTTGGGAGCTTTTATTACTAATTTTTTGTTGGGGGAAGAACTGGAGCTTGCTCCATATTGACTTAAAGTGCTCTTACCAACCCCGATAACATAAAGTCCAATTCTCTACTTGCTGCTATTGTTAAATAAACTTTTGTACAGTATCAGAACTGGGGATTGAAAACTGAAACAGAAAGCAATTTCCCATAGGACTTTATACATCACAAATCAAAACTGGTGATTTCACTATAGGGGTGACCTACTGAACTGCAAGAATGAAGGAAAGAGAGGGGATCACAGAGACAAGGATTGAGGGAAGAAAGAAGATATTTGTAACGGAGATGAAGTTCAGGAGAGGTGTTGCTGGTGCTGCTTCTAGGACTCCTGGGCCTTGATCCCACACACTCTGAAGTCCAGAAAAAAACTCCCATTGACTTCATTGGGCTTTAGATCAGGCGCTTTGTCCCAGACATCACTAGTGAATTTATGATCTGTATTATGGTAACACCTACAGATTGCAGCTGAGATCAGGGCCTCATTTGGCTAGGCTCCGTGTGGGGGACACAGCAAGAGATAACATTGCCTTGGAAAACTTACAATCTCAATGGAGAAGATGAAGGGTGAACATGCATACAGCGGTGAAGTGATTTGGCCACAGCAGGTTGGTGACAGAGCCAGTAACAGGACTGAATCCCAGTCCAGTGCCCTTGCTGCTTCCCTATACAGAAAAGGAAATGGAGGCAGGGATCACCGTTCCCTCTAAGCTGTCCTCGTGTGCACGCGCACACAGATCCTAAACCCTGCACACATGGCAAAACACCTTGCACACAAAAATGTGCACACAAGAAATTTTTTGCGCACACAGCCTGTTAAATATTAGAGGGAATGCTGGCAGGGATTATAAATATTCATACTTAGGGTGACTGTATGTCCCGTTTTGGCTGGGGCAGTCCCTTTTTTAAGCCCTGTCCCAACTTTTTTGGCACGGTGGCCATTTGTTGCATTTGCTTTTGCCAACTGATCAAAAAGTAGAGTGAAGACTAGAGGAACGTGAGGAGGCAAGCGGTGACACCAGCCCTGCACAGAGGGGGAGTCAGGGCTTGGGCAAGCAGGGACGACAACAACTCCAGGCTCACACAGGATGCAGGCAGGGCTCAGGTGAGCAGCAATGCCAGCCTCCTGGGATGGGAGCTTGTGCAAGCGGCTTGGGCCAGCCCCACATGAGTGGGGTGCAAGGGAGCTTGGGTGAGTGACTGGAGCCATCCCCGCGCAAGGGGAAGTGGGAGTGGGGCTTGAGCAAGCAACTGAGGCCATCCCTGTGCCGGTGGGCCTTAGGGTAGTCCCACATGTTGTCCCATTTTCCCTTTGGGATATATGGTCACCCTATTCATACTCTGCCTCCCACTAGAGTTATAATGGAAGGTTTTGTTTTGACTAGATATTCACTTTCCATGTGTGTGTTTTTCCAGCTGAACAATGGCCCCTTTGGGCATTGGTTCATTAGAAAGGCGTAACACACTGAGTTGTCATCACCACCTTTTTCGCCACTTTGAGCTTTCTTTTAGTCTCCTGTCCAAATAATGAACAAGACTGGCTCTGCGTATCTTGTGATATTTGACAAAATAGCTTGTATGGGTGCTGGGAAATGCACCAATCTCAGAGCATGAGAGATCCTCTCAGCTAGAAGAACTTTATGGCAGTTTTCAGTATATTAAGATACTCTTGTAATTAAGAAAAGCTACTAATCTTTCCCAGGTGAGCTAGATTCCCACACCCTTATGCCCAGGATTGTGTCTGATTGAATTACAAGGGTTTGTAATTTTTCAGATAAGAAAAAATCGGACTAGAGATTAGATTGAAACGCCCATATTCCACATTAGCATTGCTTGTCTCATGCGATTAGCTCATTCAGCAGGACCTTAATGTAACTGCAGGGAGATGGAATTGACACACTGCAGCATCTTGGAGGGGAGTGAGCAGTGCTTTGACTCAGTCTGTGAAGCTGAAGCAGGGTAATGGAGGAGAGTAAGGGATGAGGATGAAGCTGCCTCTGTTTTGCTTTGTATTTTCAGTAGAATTTTTTTTTAATGTTCTAATTCAAACCTCTGGTCTAGTTTCACCATCTGCTGGCTAGAACCCCCAAACAGATCTCTGAAGCTGATTTCCCAGTGCTATGTCTCCCCAACACTGTTCTGACTTCAGCTGCTGGAGAAGGTTTTTAGTACACAAAACACTCTTCTTGGAGGGAGCGGATTTAAGCCTGTCCCGCTCTATAAGCAGTGAACAAACAATCAGAGGTGCCTCAGTATTAAATGGGGAAGGAGAGAGCAGTGTCAGGGTGAAATACAGCCCAAATTGCCAGCTTTTTGATGGTTAGCTCAGCATGGCTGGGGGGTGGGGAGTGAAGCATCTCACCCTATTTTGTGGGCAGTGTTCCCTTCAAAGGTGCCTGCATGATGAATTTGTCACCTGTGTGAGACAATCAGATTGTGCACAATCTAAACTTTTTAAAAAAAAATGCATGTTTCTGCCTCTCACAAGTGCAAAGAGAAATGGAAATAACCATGAACTGAATGTAACTGAGGGAGTGATGTCTGCCTGAGTCTGCTGACAGCCTGAAAAAAATAGCTCTGAGAGGTGGGGACTCCTCTGTCTCTTTCAGTCACACTGGGATGTAAATTGTGCCGACCAACAACAATACTTTAATGTCAACATTTGACTGTTGCATTATGGATCATTTTAGGGGATGAAATGGAAAAGGGAATTGCAATTGTTCCAGGGAAAGAAGAGCAAAGGGGAGACTTAAAAATGAAGAGAGAGACAGTGAGGCTCCTAAAAGCAAGCGTATTTTCCTATTCAGTGACATAAACCAGTGAACAAATAAGTAATAATGGAAAGTTCAGTTATTTCAGCCTTCATCTTTGTGAAAACTTCTCTTTGACATCTACGGGAGAGCCCCTGTAGATGCATAGTCCTAAATTTATCCTCTGGACCAATGAACCGTAATTAGAAATGGGATTCAGTCCCCAGGACAGAATGAGTTTAACACCCTGATCTAAAGTAGCTAGGCAAGCACACTATTCCCATCACTGTTCTATCTGGGTACCTGGGCTAGAATAGCATCAGCTGCCACTCTGCTAGAATTTGGGGCCATTAGATCTGTGTAAACATGGCTCTGCTCCCAAATAGCCCCTCAACACCAGCCTGTTTCAGGTTCCTGCAGATCCCCATCTCCCAAAGTAATATGCAGAGGGCACAGAGGACTATTGAATGGCTGCTCTGCTAGTGCCCCCCTCTGCAGGTGACTTGTTTAGTGTGAACATCCTTGTTTAGCCCTTCAGTGTAGCTATTTCACCTGCAGAGTCTTCTCTCCTTGTGTAGAGTAAGCTGAGTGTATCTAGTTAACATTCACCTCGACTGACCCGCTGTTGTTTCATCTCTATTCCTCTCCCTATTGTTCCGTCAAGTTTTGCAGCCAATGCCCTGCCAGCATTTTCATATCTTGATTCCGGAGTGAGACTAAGCAGAAGGCTGTGTGCTTGCCTGTTAGGCTCCCCACCCCCCCATGTAGCATAATGGAATAGTGGCTTGATGCTATTTCCAAATTCTCTGAAAAGAAACATCCTCTTAACACTGGGGTTAGTTGTTCTGAAAATGTTACGGACTCCTCATGCTCTGGCTGTTTATCAGTCTGCAAACTTTTCCCCACTGTTTCTGAAGAAATAATCCCCTAGCCCCATCTCTCTGTCACATGCCCCTCCTCACCTCTCTTTCTCTTCTGTTTGGGTAAATTTTTTAAATTAATTTTAATCCGCCCTCTCGTTCTGAGAAGCACAGGTTTGTGTACAAATCTTGGGCAGATTTCTTAATTTGAGGGCCTCTGAATAATTGTCTTCCTATCTTCCTTTAGCATGTTGCTTTATTTCCATTTCTGTCCATCCCTGATAAAAGTCTGGGCTGTCAGGCTTTCCAAAAGGCTGTTTATGTTGAAGCAGTTTCACTGTCTCCCCCACATTGGCATATTAACTCTGTCTGTGACTACGTTACTTTGAGCTATTTCTGATCGCTGATTTCTTTACATAATCTTTCTAGTGCAGCAGCCTCTCTTACCTACACATTATCCCCATGTGTGCAGTTTGCTTTTCTCCCTGTACTAGTTTTCTAATAAGTTTGATTCTACTACTTTATCTGAAGTCCAGCTACAGCGCCACAAAACCAATGATGTACCTGAGATGCATCACTGATCTTTTCATGCTCTGGACAGACGGCTTAAACGCCATCATAGATTTCCATTAAACTCTCTCTGGAACACTCGCACACCAGCACCTGCTTCCTGGACCCCACAATCAGCTTCAGCAATGAAATCCTACAGACAACTATATACAAGAAACCCACGGATCACCACACCTGCCTTCACAGATCCACTAGCCATCCCGGACACACCAAGAAATCTGTTATCTATGCCCAGGCATTCAGATACCAAAAATATTCTCCAAGGAGAGAGTTTGGGTTACACACCTTAACACACAAAATCATCTTCACCAAATAAGGACACTCCACCAGAAAAGTTGATCACATCATGGATCAAGCCATCCAAATACCCCAGGAGAACCTGATTCATTATATAAATAACTCCCCCCTGACCTCACGCCCTTAGTTGTCACCTACCACCCCACACTGGAATCCATATGGGGTACCATCAAACAACTACAACCAATACTTGATGGGGAGCCCATCCTGAATGAAATCTTTCCTGATTCCCCTCTTCTGGCCTTCAAACAACCCCCCAAGCTCATCATCAGAAGCAAGCTCCCCACAGACCAGGATACACCAACCTAGAGCGGCACCAGATCCTGGCAGAACAACAGATACAAAACCTGCAGATGTATCTCCACTGCTACAATGGTCAACACCCCACACACCTTTCAAGATCCATGGGTCCTACATATGCCTATCACAACATGTGGTGTACCTCATCCAGTGCACTAAATGCCCCAGTAACAACTCTATGGGTGAAATCAGACAATTACTATGCTGTCAAATGAACTTCCACAGGAAAATGATCATAGACAAAAACCCTGTATCACCTGTGGGTGAACACTTTTTACAAAGCACTCTCTCTGTCTGACCTATGAGTAATCCTCAAAAGAAACCCGCACAACACTCAATAGATGAGCCTGGAAGCTTAAATTCATAACTGTGTTAGACATGACAAATCATGGACTGAACAGAGACAGTGGATTTATGGCTTATTACAACAGTCTGTAACCCACAAACTCCCATTTTTGTCCTATGACTGCAGAGGTGTTAACTCTATCTTAAATGGTCCCTTAGAACAGGGGGTTCTCAACCTTTTTCTTTCTGAGCCCCCCCACACCTCACCTCTCTGACATGCCATAAAAACTCCATGGCCCACCTGTGCCACAGTAAATGGTTTTCTGCATATAAAAGCCAGGGCCAGTGTTAGGGGGTAGCAAGCAGGGCAATTGGCAGGGGCCCCTGTGGTGTGGGGATAAGTTGCTCAGGCTACTGCTTCAGCCCCAGGTGGTGGGGCTCAGGGCCCTAGGCTTCATTCCCATGCAGTGGGGCTTCGGCTTTCTGCCCTCTGCCTCAGCAAGTCTAACACTGGTCCTGCTTGGTGGATCCCCTCAAACCTGCTTGCAGCCCCCTGGATGAGAACCACTGCCTTAAAATATGTGTTAACTGCTTATGCTAAACAACCCCGTTCCACCTTGCATTTAGCTGAAATGCTGAAAGTACCTTTCCAGGACCTAAAGAAGAGCTCTGTGTGGCTCAAAAGCGTGTCCCCCTCACCAGCAGAAGTTGGTCCAATAAAAGATATAATTTCACGCACCATGGCTCTCTTAATACCCTGGGACTGACATGGCTACAACCAAACTGCATACAGCTTTAGCTGGTTGATTGTTGCTGTGTAATAATAGCAGTAAGCCTCCACTGGTCATCTGATGGGTTCTTGGCACACACACTTTGGGGGAGGGATAGCTCAGTGGTTTGAGCATTGGCCTGCTAAACCTAGGGTTGTGAGTTCAATCTTTGAGGGGACCACCAAGGGATCTGGGGCAAAATCAGTACTTGGTCCTGCTAGTGAAGGCAGGGGGCTGGACTCAATGACCTTTCAATTTCAAGGTCCCTTCCAGTTCTAGGAGATTGGTATATCTTCTATTATTACCTCTTATCCCTATAACCCATATAATGACATGAGGAGGCATTTCTGAGCTGCTTTTCCTTCTGAATAGTACGTTTTCCTCTCCATAAACATCAGGTCACTCTAGAAGGAAAATTCTCACTGTGGGCTTGGAAGGCACTGAGCACCCTCCACTCTGCTGAGGTCAATGAGCATCTGGCAGGATCTGAATAAAATGCAATGGCTCTTTTCCTTGTGTGTGTCTTACCAGGCTAGGTGGATAGCTATCCTCTGATGGGGTATTTGGCATTTAGAGAATTTTCTTCTCTCTGTTTCATACCTGATGGCTAATGGGCCTTTAAATAAATGAATTTTATGCTTATGGGAAAATCTCCTTGCCAGGAATTGTAGATTGATGGGAAGAATTCCACAATCCTCCTGGTTAATAATGGGCCACACAGGAGAAACCTCCTCCTCTTCTAGCCAGAAGAGATTCCCTTGGCCCCAGTGAGATGCTGGGCCTTAGTCATCCATTTATTGGAGTTAGGGGATAGAATTTATCAGGGATGAGTCTTGCCATATTGATTCTTGGAGAAGTGATTTTGTGAGGAGTCTGGGCACCAGTGATAGAGTTAATTGTTCCTGCCATAGGCGGATTCAGTCAGGCCCATGTAATTGTTGTAAACCCCCTTCCCAATAGGGTGGTGGAAGAGGTGAGGTGTTGCTGGCTAGTTAGGAGCTCATGCAGGAGTGGGGAGCTACCGCCTTGTATTCCATAGTATTTCCTTTGTGGCACTGCCATCCCCAGTAGCATGAAGGCTTGTTTTGGGAGCAGGGTGGGGTGTGGGCACAATCTCTACCAGAGCATGTATGGATCAGCAGCCAAAATGCATTGTGGAGAGAAGAAAGGGGAAATATTAATTATCTTCCATCCGTTGTGTAAACCCATCTGCACAAAGCTTGTTTAACTCAGGCTTTGTGCAGGGGAGAGGGTGTGTGCCTAGACTCCTAACTGACTTCCTCACAAATTCTCCAGCTGAATCCTTGAGAATGCACCCCTTATTTCTTTACAGGATGTTCAGTTTGTTAAACCCCCATGCAAGACTGAACAGACTGTCGAGAATTTGGAACTGATGATTATGAGAAAAATGCCTTCAGTGCAGAATCAAACTAGTGCCACAAATTCCACATGTCTATGCATTAGTGGCTGTGAAAGCCATCATGTTGTCTAAGTCTTGTGTAATAATCTCCAGAAGTTGCAAGTGTTTCAGCCAATCTTGGGGCAATTGTTTACTGATATGCAAACAACTATACGTCTCCTTCAGCACCATTTTGTATCTGTAGTAGAACTAACTATATTAAGCTGCACTCTTATACTATCTTCCTAGTGTTACTATTCTAAAATTACAAAATGACATCTCCTTTCAGGGAATTAGGAAGTCTCCTCCCATTCCCACAACAACATGCTGCATGATATTTGGCGCTAACTCATCTCTGCCAGTGTACCCATCTGTTAAATAGTTAGGTTAAAACTTACAGATCTCATCAGCCTGACTGTTCTAAAGGCCTGAGATCCAGGAAGCTGCTGGGCACCTTCAACTCGCATTGAAGAAAATGCACGTTGAGGGCTCCTAGCACATTCCATGAGCTGGCCATACATCAAGTGCTAATGAAGTATAATTTTTGTAGACTGCATTTTATAAGGAATTTTAGAGTTAGTCCTTATTTTTGGATTCAAATGTATGAAAGTTTAGTGCAAGCTAAAGGCTATATTCTAGATCAAATACAGAAAATTATCCCAAAGTAATCTAAACATCTGACTTAAAATGATAGAAGTTTTAACTGTTGGAATTGTGGCGGTCAATCTGTTAAGAGGTAAGTGATGTGTGAGACACAATGTGCCTGTAAATAGAGCCACTTAATATTTATGAAATCCTGGTTTCTATCAATATTGTACACAGATCATACAGCCCTGAGTTGGGCGAGAGGTCTCACTGAAGTCACTGATATTCTGCAGGGAGTACGGGCTGCAGGACTGGGCCTTTGGAAGTTATCACCAGAATTATGTGCTCAGTATCAAAAGTAGATTTGTTTTATGAAAACAAAAAACTCCTCACCATTCTATGGCTGTGGCCCCTAATGTTCTCTTTAACTCTCTCCTAGCTCTCATCCAAGTGAGATCTTTGTATTTTTATTATTACATAATAAAAATAAAGGACCTGAAAATAACTTCCATGGCCATTACCCACAGTTCAGCCTACAGAGCCTTGGCAATAAGGAGTCAACTACATCTCGCTTGGTAATGAAATGAATGGGTTGGTTTGTGCAGAACAGCTGCCCTCTACTGGAGGAAATATCAAACCTACGGCAGTTGCTGTTGCTTTCAGTAGACTAGAGCAGTGGTTCCCAATCTTTAACAACCTGTGAACCCCTTTCACTAAAATGTCAAGTCTCAGAAACCCCCTCCTAAAAATATTTCCAGAGATTTTCTCCTTTACCTGTGTATAAATGATAAAAGCAGTGATCTTGGAAATATAAAATTTGTTTTTATGACATGCGTATTACACACTATTTATTATTAATTATTATTTATCATTACAATATTTGTATTACATTATGAAAACAGCAACACTCTTCCAAGATCTCACTTTCGTAGCTTGTATCACTTTGAATAAGCCTGTTATAAGCCAAGGCTCCTATGTTTCATCAAGGAGTATCAGATGTGGAACAGCATAAAGGTATTTAAGAAGCCAACTCAAAGAGTTCCTCCTGCACAAGCATTCAGGTCTTGAGCAGTCCAGGTAAACAACGCATGTTACGACAAAGCTTAAACTTGTTCTTCATAATAATTTTGAAAACAATACTAGCTGCCTATTTAATTTTAAAAACAGCAAAAAATATCCACCTCCCTTTCCATTTCTTATAAGGAGTCTTGAAATTTAAATTTCCTCAGTGGGATAAACATGCTTGGTTTGATCTGCTTAGCTCTTGGAAGTCCAGGGGCTCCAGAGGCTTCTGGCCCTGTGCTGTCCAGGGTCCCTAGGGACGGCTCTGCCTACCGTTAGGGAATTAGCCCATCGTATCTAGTTATGCAGAAGAATGACTAGTTTAAAAAGTTACTGTCTCTTTATTCTCTTTATGCAATGTTAATATTTATACAACGGGCAATAATTACTCACTGCATGTGTTTAAGGAACTGCTTGTCATTACCCAGTTTTCTTTAAAAAAGCAAACAAACAAAAAACCAATCAGTTAAGTCAAATTAAGATATTGTAGCTGATGAAACATACAAGAAGTTTTAGCTCAGTTGCTCTCAACCTTTCCAGACTACTGTACCCCTTTCAAGAGTCTGATTTGTCTTGCGCACTCCAAGTTTCACCTCATTTTAAAATGACTTGATTACAAAATCAGACATACAAATACAGAAGTGTCACAGCTCACTATTACTGAAACATTGCTTATTTTCTTATTTTTACCATATAATTATAAAATAAGTCGATTGGGATATAAATATTGTATTTACATTTCAGTGTATAGTATTTACAGCAGCATAAATAAGTCATTGTATGAAATTTTACTTTGTACTGACTTGGTTTGTGCTTTTTATGTAGCCTATTGTAAAACAAGGCAAATACCTAGATGGGTGGATGTACCCCGTGGAAGACTTCTGCGTACCCCCAGTTCGGGAACCACTAAGAACATAAGAATGGCCCTACTGGGTCAGACCAAAGTTCCATGTAGCTCAGTAACCTGTCTTCCGACAGTGGCCAGTGCCAGGTGCCCCAGAGGGAATGAGCAGAACAGGCAATCATCACGTGATCCATCCCCATCGCTCATTCCCAGCTTCTGGCAAACAGGACAGGGACACCATTTCTGCGCATCCTGGCTAATAGCCATTGATGGTCCTATCCTCCATGAATTTATCTAGTTCTTTTTTGAACCCTGTTATGGTCTTGGCCTTCACAACATCTTGTGGCAAGGAGTTCCACAGGTTGACTGTGCATTGTTTGAAGAAATACTTCCTTTTATTTGCTTTAAACCTGCTGCCTTTTAATTTTATTTTAGTGATCCCTAGTTCTTGTGTTATGAGAAGTAGTAAACAACACTTCCTTATCTACTTTCTCTACACTAGTCATGATTTTATAAACCTCAATCATATCTCCCCATAGTCATCTTTTTTCCAAGCTGAAAAGTCCCAGTCTTATTAATCTCTCCTCATACGGAAGCTGTTCCATACCCCTAATAATTTTTGTTGCCCTTTTCTGAACCTTTTCCAGTGCCAATATATCTTTTTTGAGATGGGCAACCACATCTGCACACAGTATTCAAGATGTGGGCGTACCATGGATTTATATAGAAGCAATATGATATTTTCTGTCCTATTATCTATCCCTTTCTTAATTATTCCCAGCATTCTGTTAGCTTTTTTGGCTGCTGCTGCACATTGAGTGGATGTTTTCAGAGAACTATCCACAGTGACTCCATGATCTCTTTCTTGAATGATAACAGCTAATTTAGACCTCATCATTTTATATGTATAGATGGGATTATGCTTTCCAATGTGCATTACATTGCATTTATCAACATTAAATTTCATCTGCAATTTTGTTACCCAGTTTTGAGAGATCCTTTTGTAGCTCTTTGTAATCTGCCTGGGTCTTAACTATCTTTAGTAATTTTGTATCAGCTGCAAATTTTACCACCTTACTGTTTATCCCCTTTTCCAGCTCATTTATGAATATGTTGAATAGGACTGGTCTCAGAACAGACCACTATTTACCTCTCTCCATTCTGAAAATTGACTATATATACCTGCTCTTTGTTTCCTATCTTTTAACCAGTCACCAATCCATGAGAGAACCTTCCCTCTTATCCCGTGGCAGCTTTCTTTGCATAAGAGCCTTTGGTGATGGACCTTGTCAAGGCTTTCTGAAAATCTAAATACACTATATCCACTGGATCCCCTTGATCCACATGCTTGTTGACTGGAGGTAAATGGTGCCTGGTGGGAGACTGCATCCCAGCCCTGAGCCCCCTCCCAGAGTCACCAGCCCTGAGCCCCCTCCCGGAGACGGCACCTCATACCCCCTCCTGAGCCCCTCCCAGAGCCAGCACCTGTACCCCTTCCTGCACCCCAACCCCTGCCCAAGCCCTGACTCTGGTCCCAGAGCCAGCACCCTATATCCCCTCCCAGTCAGGGGCACCTGGGCAGACATGGGAGTGACCCAGCCAGGTCATTCCCATCTTCTGCCGAGCACCCAGGAGATGACGATGGCTAGCAGTCGTACTGCACCGTCTGCTGCCAGCCTAAAGATGTAAAAGATAGATGGAGTGGATCAAAACAAGAAATAGACTCGATCTGTTTTGTATTCATTTGCTCCCCCCTCCCTCCCTTCATGAAATCAATGGCTTGCTAAATCCAGGGTTTTGAGTTCAGTCCTTGAGGGGGCCATTCTGTGTGACAGTTGTTTGTGTTTCTCCTTGATGCAAAGCCACCCCTTTGTTGATTTTAATTCCTTGTAAGGCATGTCATCAGTCGCCCCTTCCTCCATCAGAGCAACGGCAGATGATCATCTCACACCCTTTTTCAGCGCAGACACCATAGCACTGGGAACATGGGGCCCGCTCAGATCCACTGCAGCAATTATGAGCACTGTAAACACCATGTCCATTATCCTGCAGTATATGCAAAACCAGAACCTGCCAAAGCAAAACCAGGCGAGGAGGCGATGGCAGCGTGGTGACGAGAGTGATGAGGACATAGACATGGACATAACTTCTCACAAAGTATGGCCTCCGGCAGTGTGCACATCATGGTGTTAATGGGGCAGGTTCATGCCATGGAACGCCTATTCTGGGTCCGGGAAACAAGCACAGGCTGGTGGGACCGCATAGTGTTGCAGGTCTGGGATGATTCCTAGTGGCTGCAAAACTTTCGCATGCGTAAGGGCACTTTCATGAAACTCTGTGACTTGCTTTCCCCTGCCCTGAAGCGCCAGAATACCAAGATGAGAGCAGCCCTCACAGTTGAGAAGCGAGTGGCGATAGCCCTGTGGAAGCTTGCAACGCCAGACAGCTACCGGTCAGTCGAGCATCAATTTGGAGTGGGCAAATCTACTGTGGGGGCTGCTGTGATCCAAGTAGCCAACACAATCAAAGAGCTGCTGATATCAAGGGTCGTGACTCTGGGAAATGTGCAGGCCATAGTGGATGGCTTTGCTGAATGGGATTCCCTAACTGTGGTGAGGCGATAGACGGAACCCATACCCCTATCTTGGCATCGGAGCACCAAGCCAGCGAGTACATAAACTGAAAGGGATACTTTTCAGTGGTGCTGCAAGCGCTGGTGGATCACAAGGGACATGGATCACAAGGGACATTTCACCAACATCAGCATGGGATGGCTGGGAAAGGAACATGACGCTCGCATCTTCAGGAACTCTGGTCTGTTTCAAAAGCTGCAGGAAGGGACTTTCTTCCCAGACCAGAAAATAACAGTTGAGGATGTTGAAATGCCTATAGTTATCCTTGGGGACCCACCCTATCCCTAGTTCCCATGGCTCATGAAGCCGTGCACAGGCGGAAGCCTGGACAGTAATCAGGAGCTGTTCAACTATAGGCTGAGTAAGTGCAGAATGGTGGTAGAATGTGCATTTGGATGTTTAAAAGCACACTTTACTGACTTGGACAGACCTCACCTAAACCAATATTCCTATTGTTATTACCGCTTGCTGTGCGCTCCACAATATCTATGAGAGTAAGGGAGAGATGTTTATGGTGGGGTGGGAAGTTGACGCAAATCGCGTGGCGGCTGATTACATGCAGCCAGACACCAGGGCGGTTAGCAGAGTACAGGAGGGTGTGGTGCGCATCAGAGAAGCTTTGAAAACCAGTTTCATGACTGGTCAGGCTATGGTGTGAAAGTTCTGTTTGTTTCTCCTTGATGACCCCCCTCCTTGGTTCACTCTACTTCCCTGTAAGCTAACCACCCTCACCTCCCCCCTTTGATCACTGCTTGCAGACACAATAAAGTCATTGTTGCTTCACATTCATGCATTCTTTATTAATTCATCACACAAATAGAGAGATAACTGCCAAGGTAGCCCAGGAGGGGTGGAGGAGGAGGGAAGCACAGGGTGGGGTGGGAGAGGAGGGAAGGACAAGGTCACACTGCACTTTAAAACTTAAGATCTTTAAAACTTATTGAATGCCAGCCTTCTGTTGCTTGGGCAATTCTCTGGGGTGGAGTGGCTAGAGCCCCCTCTCTGCCCCCCCCCCCATTCTTGGGCGTCTGGGTGAGGAGGCAATGGAACTTGGGGAGGAGTGTGGTTGGTCACAGAGGGGCTGTAGTGGCGGTCTGTGCTCCTGCTGCCTTTCTTGCAGCTCAACCATACGCTGCAGCATATGAGTTTGATGCTCCAGCAGCCTGAGCATTGATTCTTGCCTTCTGTCAGCAAGCTGATGCCATCTATCATCTTCAGCCTACTACTTACTCTCTTCAGCCTGCCACCTCTCCTCACGTTCATATTGTGCTTTCCTGCACTCTGACATTGTCTGCTTGCACACATTCTGCTGTGCTCTGTCAGTGTGGGAGGACTGCATGAGCTTAGAGAACATTTCATCGTGAGTGTATTTTTTTTCGCCTTCTAATTTTCACTAGCCTCTGGGAAGGAGAAACGTATGAAGCTGGTGGAGGGAAAAAAGGTTGAGTGGTAGTTAAAAAGACACATTTTATAGAACAACAGGTACACTCTTTCATGGTAAACCTTGCTGTTGACATTGCTTTCATTACAAGGTCGCATTTTGATGGCTTCACCCCTCCCCCCACCTCGTGGCAAACAGCGGGGAACATTTTTGTTCAGCCACAGGCAAACAGCCCAGCACGAACGCGCACCTCTGAATGTTCGCTTAAGAAAATCACCCTATTTCAAACAGGTGACCATGAATGATACCACTCTGCTGAGGATAACACAGAGAGATAAAGAACAGATGTTGTTTGAATGCCAGCAAACACCGGGACCATACACTGCAGTGCTTTGTTCTGCAATGATTCCTGATTACATGCTGCTGGTCTGACATGGTAAAGTGTCCTACTATGGAGGACAGAATAAGGCTGCCCTTCCCAGAAACCTTTTGCAAAGGCTTTTGAAGTACCTCCAGGAGAGCTTCATGGAGATGTCCCTGGAGGATTTCCGCTCCATCCGCAGACACGTTAGCAGACTTTTCCAGTAGCTGTACTGGCTGCAAATGCTAGGGCAAATTAATCATTAAACACACTTGCTTTTAAGCCATGTCTAATATTTACAAAGGTACACTCACCAAAGGTTCCTTCTCCTCCTGGCGGGTCCGGGAGGTAGCCTTGGGTGGGTTTGGGGGTTACTGGCTCCAGGTCCAGGGTGAGAAACAGATCCTGGCTGTTGGGGAAACCGGTTTCTCTGCTTCCTTGCTGTGAGCTATCTTCAACCTCCTCCTCATCAACTTCCTCGTCCCCCAAACCCACTTCCATGTTGCATCCTACTCCATTGACGGAGTCAAAGCACAGGGTTGGGGTACTGGTGGCTGCACCCCCTAGAATGGCATCATAGAAAGCAGCATGTTTGGGGCCATTTGCCTCTCTATTTTTTTGGTAGGCTTGCCTGAGTGCCTTAATTTTCACTAGGCACTGCCGCAAGTCCCTGTTATGGCTTCTGTCCTTCATGTCCTTGGAGACTTTTTCAAATGTTTTGGCATTTCGTTTACTGGAACGGAATTCAGCCTAGCACGGATTCATCTCCCCATACAGCGATCAGATCCTGTACCTCCCGTTCGGTCCATGCTGGAGCTCTTTTGCGATTCTGGGACTCCATGGTCACCTGTGCTGATCAGCTCGCCACAGTGGCCAAACAGGAAATGAAATTCAAAAGTTCACGGGCTTTTTTCTGTCCACTTGGCCAGTGCATTTGAATTGAATGCTGTCCAGAGCGGTCACAATGGAGTACTCTGGGATAGCTCCCGGAGGCCAATACCGTCGAATTGCGTCCACTTACCCCAGATTCAACCCGGCAATGCCAGATTTCAGCGCTAATCACCTTGTTGGAGGTGGAGTAAAGAAATTGATTTAAAGAGCCCTTTAAGTCGAAAAAAGGGCTTTGTTGTGTGGATGGGTCCAGGGTTAAATCAAGATAACGCTGCTAAATTCAACCTAAAATCGTAGTGTAGACCAGGCTTCAAACTGCCGTTTTCTTCTGTCTCATCCTAAATGAAGACATTAGATAGGACTGGCATGCAAACTGGTCCCTCAGCAGCCTGTGAGGGAAAATATGGTGGGCTTACAACTTTGGCCAGGCTTTTAGGCCTAAACTTTGGATAAGCTTGTTTCTAGGCTGTGTTGAACTTTGATTCAGCTTGTCTCTGTGTATAAGGGGAAGAGAGGAGTGGGACAGAGTGATGAAAGAGTGGTGGAAAGTTGCTTGTGTGTGTCGAGGTAAAAGGAGTCACAGTGGAAAGTTCCCAAAATGAAACAATGGCTTTGTGTATAAAGGGCATGAGGGGGCAGAGTGATAAAGTCCTCAAGTAGCATAATTTGCAATAGTCAGGCTTATGAAATATATAACCACAACAGTTGTGTTAGAAAGGTCACTGACCGCAAAAGAACAGACAGTAACGGGGGGGCCTGATGGCTGAGCTGCTTGTTTTTGCTTTTGTCCTATATTAATTTTGCAATATATTCCAAATAAGGTAATTAATGTACAATGTGTGTGTGATTTGTCTGTGGTTTTAACCTTTATAAGATGACTAGAAATATACGGAAGGCAGAGCAGCTTTCCACCTTGCATGGGGCCATGCTGACTCTCCTTGCATATAGGGGAGAGAGAGCTCAGTGGTTTGAGCATTGGCCTGCTAAACCCAGGGTTGTGAGTTCAATCCTTGAGGGGGCCATTTAGGGATCTGGGGCAAAAATTGGTCCTGCTAGTGAAGGCAGGGGGCTGGACTTGATGACCTTTCAAGGTCCCTTCCAGTTCTAGGAGATTGGTATATCTCCAATTATTAGCTTATTACCTTTATATGCTCGTATAAAATAAAGGAGCCTCAGGCTCTCTGATCCAAAATCAATCGTATGGTCAATTTTCCACAACAAGCCCAAGACACATTCAGAGTACCTGCACCATTTCATTTTTCAATAAGTAAATGGCTTAGTAAACATCTGGGATAGGGATGAAAATACTTCATCCCTAACATGTACCTGAACCCAGTTAAAATGAAACTTGCCCCCGGTTAGGTCAGAATTTTTTTTTTTTAATTACACTTTTGCTGATATTGGGGGAGTTTTTACAGAAATACGGCAGAGCCATAACAACAGGGCTACTTTAAATAGGAAGATTGCCTATTATAGTTGAGACAGTCACTTAAACAGGTTGTTTGCCTCAAACTGAAAGATCCACACGCTTGGGATAGGCCTATATGATCCATCTCTGAGCTGGAACTCTCTGACCTTTGGCTTTTAAAGCTCTGGGCATACAAACTCCTTGTGATACTGAATGTTTAGACCCAATGTTCTACAGGAGTCATGGGCTGCTCTTTAATTCTTTTAATTAAAACTCCATCACTTGGACTTAAAAGAAGTGAAGCTGGGTCATGTGGAGCTGTACAGGGACGCAAATTAAAGAACTCGTTACAACAGAGTACATGGTTCACTCTGAGTATTGCCTACATATATAGAGTGTCATTTCTGAAAGTTTTACTAGCAATCATCCTTGTGGAAGATCTAATTAAATAAAGACAAACAGCCACATAGAACATCAGATTCTGAGGCTGTACCTAGGGAGTAAATGTGTGTGAAAGTATGGATGATACTCTTGTGTAGCAGCTGTGTATTTCAATATTTGAGACAAGCAGTGGTGATTAGAGCTTGGTAAAAAATTTTCAGTGAATAGTACAGTAGCTGGAAAATGCATTTTGCAGGGGGCTCTGAAACTGTGACTTCAGGTCAAATGTGGCAGTTTGGGCCAAAAAATTTTTTTTTGCAAAAGTCTAAACGGTTTATTTTAACCATTTAGAAACATTTCAATCCTTCATTTCACTTTTCATTTTGAAAATTAGCTATATTTAAACAAACATGAACACCCAAAGAGAAACAAAAAAACTTAATTTTGTTTTATTTCAGTTTTTTCCATTTCTAGTGTGTTTTGATCTTAAATGAATTTTTCAGCTCTGTCTTGGTAAGAAAAAAATAAGTTTTGGTTTCAAACAGATGTTTTTGGAAGGGATCTTTTGGTTGGTCCCTTAAACCTAAAAATTATTTGCCCAGTTCTAGTGGTGATTGCTTTGGCTCAGTGGCTTGAGAACTGTGACACTTAACCAGCCCCATACTTTGCATCAAGACATGTTGCAATTCGTTACATAGCTGTGGGTTTATGCCCATAAGCTACAAATAAATGAAGGGACATTTCAACTGAATAAAATCTTCTAAGATAATAGCTCAATGCACTCTTGACATACAAGCTATGTGGTTTAGGGCAGGTCTACCTTAAAACGCTGCATTGGTGCAGGTGTAGCACTTAAGTGAAGATGCTCCAATGCTGATGGGAGAGCTTCTCCCGGTGGCATAGTTATTCCACCTGCATGAGAGTAACTATGTTGACAGGAGATGCCCTCCCACTGACAGCACTGTGTGTTAGCTTGGTTTGACTATGTTGCTCAGGGCTGTTAGATAAAAACTTCAAGTGTGGCTGGAAGGTCACCCTATCCTCAGGGAAAACTGTATATGAGAACACCCACCAATTTAATAACCCTCCTTTCTGATGTCAATAAAACAAGGAGGAAGTAGAGCTATCTGAAAAAGGTTTGTTTCATCAAAGTGTTGAGAGGTAGGTTTAAATCTCATAGGTGTGAGTCTATGAACAGATGGAATGGCATGTCGTAGTCTCTTGAGAAATCTCTTCTCTGAAAAATGACTGAACAGAGTAGAGTCTTGACAGGGAATCTGCAGCAGGATGGACTCTATCAGTAGTAGGAGATGGAATAACAGCAGATCCAAGCTCAGTCTGGTTGCAGATTGCCCCAGTAGAGAATATTTTCCATTTTGCAGCATGGGTTTATCTAGGACAGTGGTTCCCAAACTTTAATAACCTGTGAACCCCTTTCACTAAAATGTCAAGTCTTGTGAACCCCCTCCTAAAAATGAGTATTTCCAGGGATTGTCTCCTTTACCTGAGTATAAATTATAAAAGCAATAATCTTGGAAATATAAAATTTGTTTTTAATTACATGCTTATTACACACTATTGTTAATTATTTATCATTAAAGTATTTTATTACATTATGAAAACAGCAACACTCTTCCAAGATCTCACTTTCGTAGCTTGTATCACTTTGAATAAGCCTGTTATAAGACAAGGCTCCTATGTTTCATCAAGGAGTATCAGATGTGGAACAGCATGAAGGTATTTAAGAAGCCAACTCAGAGTTCCTCCTACACAAGCATTCAGGTCTTAAGCAGTCCAGGCAAACAATGCACATTACAACAAAGCTTAAACTTGTTCTTCATAATAATTTTGAAAACAATACTAGCTGCCTATTTAATTTTAAAAACAGCAAAAAATATCCACCTCCCTTTCCACTTCTTATAAGGAGTCTTGAAATTTAAATCTCCTCAGTGTGATAGATATGCTCGGTTTGATCTGCTTAGCTCTTGGAAGTCCAGGGGCTCCGGAGGCTTCTGGCCCTGTGCTGCCTGGCATCCCTAGGGAAAGCTCTGTCTGCTGTTTGGGAATGTTTTCTCTGCAAACCCCTGTAACATTTCACAACCCCCCGTTTTTGGGAATGACTGACCTAGGAGAAGCATTACAGCTTCTTGGTAACTCTTGCACTTACAAACCTGCCATGTTAAGGCTTCAAACAGTTGCAGGGATTTCAGGTCCAAGTATAGAATGCTTCCTTTTTAAAAATGAGTAGGCTAGGAATATGCTATGCATTAATAGCTTAAGAATAAGCCTTTCTTCCTAGAAACTATTCTTGCTATGAGTAGACTTGTAGGTCATGAATGCATGGGGCATTCCAAATCTACTAAGTCTTTGGACAGTTTAATTAGACAAATTAGAGGCTTGGGCCAAAAGAAACCTGACAAGTGCAGAATCCTGCACTTAGGATGGAAGAATCCCATGCACTGCTAAAGACTAAGGACTGAATGGCTAGGAAACAGTTCTGCAGAAAAGGACCTAGGGGTTACAGTGGATGAGAAGCTGAATATGAGTTGACAGTGTGCCCTTGTTGCCAAGAAGGCTAACAGCATTTTGAGTAATTGTGTAAGTAGAGGCATTGCCAGCAGATCAAGGGATGTGATCATTCCCCTCTATTCAACATTGGTGAGGCCTCATCGGGAGTACTGTGTCCAGTTTTGGGCCCCACACTACAAGAAGGATGTGGAAAAAAATCAGAGAGTCCAGTGGTGGGTAATAAAAATGATTAGGGGTCTGGAACACATGACTTATGAGGAGGGGCTGAGGGAATTGTTTTAGTCTGCAACAGAGAAGAATGAGGGGGGATTTGATAGCTGCTTTCAACTACCTGAAAGGGGGTTCCAAAGAGGATGGCTCTAGACTGTTCTCAGTGGTAGCAGATGACAGAACAAGGAGCAACGGTCTCAAGTTGCAGTGAGGGAGGTTTAGGTTGGGATATTAGGAAAAATTTTCACTAGGAGGGTGGTGAAGCACTGAAGTGGGGTTACCTAGGGAGGTGGAATCTCCTTCAAGGTCAGGCTTGACAAAGCCCTGGCTGAGATGATATAGTTGGGGGTTGGTCCTGCTTTGAAAGGGGGTTGGACTAGATGACCTCCTGAGGTCCCTTCCAACCCTCATAGTCTATGATTCTATGATAATTACAATAAGGTACTGTTCAATGAAGGATTGGGGTCACAGCAGTCAAACAGGCTGAGCTTTCTCTCAACAGCTGTCAGTTTGAAGCATAATGCTGTAGCTAGGCAGGTTAAGGATTTAAAAATCTTTCAGGGCTAGTTAAGAGAGGAGATAGTTGCTGAGGTCACTGCATCCTGTGAGGAGGAGGAATAGGTTCCTACTCTCTTGAGGATTCAGTCTTCAGAAAGAAGTGCAGGGCCTATTACCACAGTTAATAGCCAGAATGGACTATTATGAGCATTGACCTTACTGTCTGTATACTACAAGGTAAAAGTCTATGGCCTGTATTTCCTACATCAAGCCCATTGGCTGTGGTTGACCTAAAGCTTACTTCCAAAAAGACATCCAATCTTGATTTAAAGTCTTCATGCAAGGGCGACCCCACCATCTGTTGTTCCAATGTTTTAATTAGCCTCAGATCTAGCCTGATTTGAGCAATGTGGATATCTATCCTTTGTAGAGCCTTGCAGGAGACCTGGGTTTGGGAGGTGGGGTGAGTCCCTGCTCTTATCTATGCCAACAAAGCACAGGGCCCTTTGCCGAGCATCTCCCTGGGACAAGTGAAGCTCTGTATGTGTGTGTCCACCATAGAAGGGTACCATGTGCAACATAGACCAGTGTGGCTAATAAGGTAACAAGTGTCAGTCCCCCTCAACTGAGACTAAGGCAGTTATTTAAACTGGAAGATGTACAGCTCAATGGCACTAGAGGAGGTTGTGATTAGATTCTTTGGCTGCTGGAAGGAAATGAGTGATGGGCCAGGACTCCTTCTATAGCCTTTGATACTGTGAGGGATGATGGTAAAGCTTTCCAGAAGGGGATGATGTGGATCCTGCAGGCAATTCTCAAAGGAGTTTGACCAGAATATTTACATATTTTATTAAATCTTTACAATCAGCCATTATAATCCAGTACACAAGTATATACAAGGATTATATACATTTTAGCCCAGACTTTACATCACAGTACATAGTTGCTCTTAGAAATATTGTATACACTTATCACCAGACAGTAAAACCCAACAGTAGTATTACAGCACCTGTTATTAGATATTTCATAAGTTACAGCATAAGAAAATATACAGATGTAAATTGGGCCAGTAAAAAATCCTATAAAATCTGAACATACAATATTTCATTCACAGAATGTTTTTTCTATGTTCTGACTGAAGCCTTTGCATAAGGTGTCCTGTTAACATTTACTACAATCTCGACACACACGGTTTCACTGACTAAAGATAAGCCTTCAGCTAAAACCACAGCGGGAGCAGGAGGAGAAACCAATGCTCATCTTATTTTAAAACTTCATTATGAAACAGTAAGTGTAAATAGAGAATATTCCTTTTACATCAAAGGAAATATTAAATTGGCTTCTTTGAATTACATTAGGGAATAAGATGTACTAGTCCTAAACTCTTCAGTGTTCTAGTTAATCAAATAGCACAATCATACACATGATACTGACTGACAGTGATGCAAGAACAATATTCTCTAAGCACAATGAAAGTTTTTAAAAATTTGCAAAGTGCACCCTACTCCCCTCTCCAGAAGTATCTTCTGTTCCATCACACATTCCTTTTTCTTTTTAAAATGGCATTAACATGTTACAGAAAATTATTTTATTTTTAGAGTGATATGAAGAGGTTAAAACTAAAGTCTATTTCCATCTTTGTTAGGAAAGAAACAGTGAAAAAACCTGAATAAAATTGTCCCCTAATTTATCTTTTTCTTTCCCAAAAGGTCAACTTTACCTGATTCAGTTCTGTAAACCATGGATCTACAGCGGTCATAATCACTTAAAAAGGTAAAGTTAAATTATCTCAAAAAAGGGGACAACAACATTTATCTGAGGTAGACCACCACTTTCTAGGTGCTTCAAAAATTATATCAAGGGATTCTCTTAACAAGCCCTCACTTCAAAGGATGGCATGTGCTTGTTTCAGAACTGCCGTGCTGGTGTTTACACTTAACATAAGGTTAGTCAGTCATAAAAGATTACCTTGTGGTGACAGAAGTTGATGCTCTAGTTCTCCCTAATAATGTTTCTAAAGACAAATTTTAGAGCTAAAAATTAAATCACTTTCTGCAGGAAGGAACTGAAAACTTGAGCTGTCATATTAAAATTTAATCTGACAAACCTTTTGCTAATATAATGACCAGAGAACCACTTTAGTTACAATCCTTAAAAATACCTAAATGGAGTGAGACAGAACCTGTGCAGCTTTTACTAGCGTAGCCTACATCCAATAGAGTTAGAATAAAAATCTTCATTAGTGGCACTAGGTTCAGATGTTTGGAAATATTTAACTCCTTTTTAGAGTTAGGATTTCTGAACTACATCACCCTATGGTGCAACTGGCCACTTGCAGCCACATCACCTTTTGCCCAGTAAAACACGCACTGAAGTCAATGGATTCTGTGGCCATACCAGGCATGCCTCAGTTGCATGAGCTGGGCACCCAGGTTACAAAGGACACTTCAAAGATTTTGAGGAATAATCCCATCCTGTAAAATCAGTCCCTCAGTCTAAAATGACGAAGTATTAAGCTTCAGCACTGTACCAATATATTAAACCCAAACCTCCATAGTTATTTGTGCAAAGAAATTAAAACGACGTTTTAAAAGGACACTTATTCACTAGTTCCCTACTGCTTCACTATCTCAAAGTTAACTACACCTCTATTCAGTTAAATTGTCATTCAATTTCTGTATAGTAACATGCTCTCAAAGGTACCTGTGCATTTGATACTTTTGAGAGCAAGTGTCATTATCAGATTACATGTATACAACATTTGTCTGGGACTTGAAACCGTATATGAATATACATAAGTACAATACAGTATGGCTGTACTGATTGGTATTTGCATATTCGGCACATTTTAATCTCACCAGTAAAATGAAAGGTGCACTTCAGACAGGGATACATCTGTCTGCCAGTATAAAGATTATATATAAATACAAAAACTTTCAGTTTTAGTCTGGTGCATGATATAGGCAATGTTAAGTCTCTCTCTGAAAAGGAAAAAAACAGATTAAATACTGAATTGAACCATAATTAACAAAAACCTGTGTCTATATATCAACTTAAACTAGAATTTTGGCAGTTTTAATTTGGACACAATTAAGCTAACTGCTTCTGGTTTGCTTAAACAGACTTGTGGTTTAATTAGAGGATACTTCCAAAAACATGATAAATTAGGAACCATGCTTACCTGTATTAACACCTCTCCCCTCCCAGAAGTATCATATCTTTGACTTCACACCACTAAATTTTGAATTATGGACCCAACAGCTAAAGGTAAACAGTTGTGCTTCACTATTGATACTGGCCTTCTTGCCCAAGTGTTACAAATGTAAGGCTGACAGAGGTATTTCTTCTAGAGAAAACAGAAATGGTCATTGAAATTCTCATCTATTGAGTATCTATTTTCAGAGAACAATAATAATGCTAAGTTCTGTGTCTTAGAGTAGTTTTAAGCTTGATAACTTTAAGCATGGAAGGCCAAAAAGGAAAAATCGTATAAAATGTGTTTTCCCCAATTTACTTTAATTCAAGTAACAATCTTCATAATCACTGTGAACCTTTATGTACTAGTCCTCTAATTAGCAAAGCTTTCTTAGTTTTCCTAAAAGAGCTTCCTAGTAGAGCATGTTACCTTTGTTTTATACAGCCGCTCTAGTTGAAATAAGAGAAGAGGAGGAAAAATCCAAGTCATCTTGGTCATTAGTCAAAACAACAGATGGAAGGAGTGATGAGCAACACAGCTATATCTTACTGGGATATAAATGTCAGGACAAATTGAGCTGTTTCTTAAAGACATTACAGCTGGAAATGTCTCACCATTTCACCTCTTTCTCTCCATAAAGGCCTTTATCAGTGAAACTGCACCTTCAACTAGAATAGCCTCTGACTGTTGCCTTCAAGTGCCATAACCAGCCAACAAGTGGTGCATTAATCCCATTACATTCAACTTCTACCTTTCCAGAGGCCAAGGCAATCTGCTCTCCGGAGGCCTGGAATGCAGAAATCTGATTAATTCCCTGAATGAAACCTTCTGTATTACAGCACCACGCAACAGAGCCATACAAACAGTTCAATTGCACATTCCCATTTCAAAACAGGAAAAATTAAAACTATATAAATTATAACATGTGCTGGGTTTCTATTATATTATCCAGATGAAGCCTGGTTGCTCATCACAATACTGAACAATTTCTGATTCTTAAATATTCGGGCCTCATTTTTACCCAACAAATTTACCATTTTGTTTATCCAAAAATAAGTTATTAGAAGTCATAGTTCATCCTTTTCCATCATTTCAAATGCTTCTATATCTTCATTCCAATCTGCTAATATGGATTCCATAGGCTGGACTTTATTATCCCAATTAACATTGGAGCTGGAATCTGTCTCAGTCTGAGATTGTTCCTGAGGCTGGTTATCTAATTCTGTACTTTCTGTCTCTTGAACATTAGCCTCATGGATTTCTGTGATATAGAACTCTTGGTTTGAAATGGAAATGCTATCACTGTCTGCATCAACAGGAGATAATGAATCAAGGTGAGTAACATCAGAACTTTCTTCTCCTTCAGGCTCTTGACTGACCAAGCTGAGGTCCTGAGATGCTGAAGTCTCTTCTGGTCTCTGCTTATGTGAATCATTTTCAGATGACTTCTGGTCCATGTTTTCCATTTCCAGATCTTTATTTAAAAAAAATAAAAATTGTAAGTACTTTCAAAAGGCAACTGAAATACATTGGAAAATGAACACTTACATTTTATTCTCAATTGTCTCCCCTGATCTTATTCCAGACCTCATGAAGGTTCAGATTTTTATTAGTATGGAGAATCTTAGTCCCTTTTAAGTGCTGTATATTAAGCCTTTTGCAAATACTGTTCTTTAATTATAAAGTTAATTTATCATTTGCTCATAAATTTAGTCAATTCAGGATACTAGCATCTGTAGTGGTTCTTCACGCTTAGCTAGCAATGCTCTTATGTCTCTGCTGTCTGCTTCTTAATGGTGAGTGTACACTCCAGCCCACCATGGCTCTTGAATTAGGAGACTGGAGTTTATTGCAGCCCAAAGAGCCATGGAAGGTAGTGGGTACAACCACAAGGTCTTCATTTGATAAACTCGCAAAGCTATGATCTATTCTTTTAAATTTAAATTCAGACATACCAGTACATAAAACTGCACCCTACCTTGGCTCCATATTATGTTAATGTTAGAAGGTGGTTCTGGTTCAATTACGTAAATGTTCAAAACTAAAAAACTAACACTGCTAAATAAAGGAAACTGTTTTCAAGAATTCTAGATAGTCCAACTGTATATAACTTGATTATTAATATAAGATACTTACTGCTATCAATAATGTAGTTTGGAATCATTTTACCTTTAAATATTGTTGCTGAAATTCCAATGGTAGCACAAGGAGGGGAGAAAGCACATATGCATTAAAAATCCATAACACATAATATCCTCTTGTGTTTGGTGGAAGCGAAGGATTGGTTTGTTTATACTGCTGTTGCCCTAGAAAGGATTTAATAGTGAAGAACTACTCTGAACAGCTCACCCGTTGGTATAAATAGGTGGACATCAAGATTCCATGTGAGGAATCCAAAAGTGCTGTAACTTCGTGTTTCAGCTTTGTATATACAGTGGGGAAAAATGAATGGGCTGATGTTAGTTTACTAGAGAAGTTAAAGTTCATATGCTGCTCCCCAAATAGCCTGTTTGAAAAAAAGCAGTATTACTGGAATTTAAATTCTATCTGAGGGAAGTTTGCTAGACTAGAGTCTAGAAATAATCTTCTAGCTATGCATTTTCACTGAAAATATATCCGCTATCTATGCTGATGGAATGGATACAGCCACATAAGCAGGATAATTAATATCATGTAACATTACTGGTATTGACAACTTTAATCTCATAAGAACAGCCATACTGGATCACACCAAAGATCCATCTAGTCCAGTATCCTGTCTTCTGACAGTGCCCAATGCCAGGTGCCCCAAAAGGAATGAACAGAACAGGTTATCATCAAGTGATCCATCCCCTGTTGCCCATTCCCAGTTTCCGGCAAGCAGAGGCTAGGGACATCATCCCTACCATTCTGACTAATAGCCATTGATGGACCTATCCTCCATGAACTTATCTAGTTCTCTTCTGAACCCTGTTACAGCCTTGGTCTTCACAACATCCTCTGGGAAGGAGTTCCACAGGTTGACTGTGCGTAGTGTGAAAAAAATAAACTGCCTTGTTTGTTTTAAACCTGCTGCCTTTTAATTTCATTTGGTGACCCCTAGTTCTTCTGTTCTGAGGAGTAAGTAACACTTCCTTATTTACTTTCTCCACACCAGTCATGATTTTATAGACCTTGATCATCTCCCCCGCTTAGTTGTCTCTTTTCCCATCTGAAAAGTCTATTTTATTAATCTCTCCTCATACAGAAGATATTCCATACCCCTAATCATTTTTGTTGCCCTTTTCTTAACTTTTTCCAATTCCAATATATCTTTTTTGAGATGAGATGACCACATCTGAATGCAGTATTTAAGATGTGGGCGTACCATGGATTTACATATAGGCAATATGATATTTTCTGTCTTCTCATATATCCTTCTTAATGATTCCCAACATTGTTTGCTTTTTTGACTGCCGCTGCACATTGAGTGGATGTTTTCAGAGAACTATCCACAGTGAATCCAAGATCTCTTTCTTGAGTGGTAAGAGCTAATTTAGATCCAATTATTTTATATGTATAGGTGGGATTATGTTTTTCAATGTGCATTACTTTGCATTTATCAACACTGAACTTCATCTGCCATTTTGTTGCCCAGTCACCCAGTTTTGTGAGGTCCTTTTGTAGCTCTTCGCGGTCTGACTGGGACTTAACTATCTTGAGTAGTTTTATATAATCTGCAAATGCGGTAAACACTTCACTGTTTACCCCTTTTTCCAGATCATTTGTGAATATGTTAAATAGGACTGGGCCCGGTATAGTACAGACCCCTGGAGGACACCACTATTTAGCTCTCTCTATTATGAAAACTGACCATTTATTCCTACCCTTTGGTAACCGGTTAAAAGATAGGAAACTTCCCTCTTATCCCAGGACTGCTTACGAGCTTTGGTGATTGGGCCTTGTCAAAGGCTTTCTGAAAATATAAATACACTATATCCACTGGATTCCCCCTTGTGCACTGCTTGTTGACACCCTCAAAGAATTCTAGTAGATTGGTGAGGCATGATTTCCCTTTATAAAAACCATGTTGACGCTTCCCCAACAAATTATGTTCATCTGTGTGTCTGACAATTTTGTTCTTTACTATAGTTTCAACCAGTCTGCCCAGTACTGAAGGCTTACCGGCCTGTAATTGCTGGGATCACCTCTGGAGCCCTTTTTAAAAATTGGTATCCCATTAGCTATCCTCCAGTCATTTGGTACAGAAGTTGATTTACAGACTACAGTTAAACGTGAAATGACAGGACTACTAAGTTCCTTCAGAACTCTTGGGTGAGTACTATCTGGTCCTGGTAACTTATTACTGTTTAGTTTATCAACTTGTTCCCAAAACTCCTCTAATGTGGTTATTCTATTTTCCTCACTAGGATTTAAACGTCTTCTTTTTAAAAGGATGCCTTTTTGCCTCTCTCTTTTTCTTTTACTTCATTGTTTTAGCTATGGTGGTTCTTTTTGGTTCTCTTAATTTGGGATATACATTTAAGTTGAGCCTTTATTATGGGGTCTTTAAAAAGTTTCCATGCAGCTTGCAGGGATTTTACTTTTGGTGCTGTACCTTTTAATTTCTGTTTAACTGACTTCCTCATTTTTGTGTTGATCCCCTTTCTGAAATTAAATGCTCAATGAGAACCACATTTGCCTAGTCTTTGCAGTGAGAAAAATCAGGTCTATCTTTACAGATATGAAGAAAATCACTTGGAACTGAGAAGCATCTACAAGTCAGGATCCTGAAACCTACACAGCCTATTCCTGTCTTGATATCAAAGAAGAATATGAAAACCTCTTCCAAGAAAAAAGAGTTTAAGAGGCTTTAAAAAAAAAAAAAAAAGCTATAGCACTACTAATCAAATTTCTTACACCAAAATTAAAATGTTCACTTTTTCTATTGTTTAAAATGTTTCAAGTTACATAAGTTGGACATGTATTGGGAAATTCTAAGAGATTGTTAGTTTGAATGAAACTAATTCAACAAAACTAGAATTATGGAGGTCAGAATTTTCATCTCAATCCCAATTCACTTATTTTTTCAGGCAGAAAGTAAGAGCCATTGTTCATTTTATATTTCACATTATGCCAACAAGACACACATGGCTTTGCCCTTACCTCTGTCTTTTGCTTTATCAGAGAGAAGCACTTCTACAGACTCATATTCTCTGATTGCATCAAGTATAATATTTCCTTCTTTGTTGAACAGGAAGAGCATGGGGATTTTGATGTCGTCTGTATTCTTTCCATCACCAGCCATTTGGAATAGAGGAGCAGTGTCGCTGCTGCTTCCCTCATTGTCATCTAGCCAACAGAAAGTCAGAGTAAGCAGGCTTTTCCATTCTGTATATTGTTCAGATTGATGCTCTCCCATTTCACAGGATAATGGTAGCTTGAATAGCTGGTGTGGGAATTTCAGAGAATGTGCTACAGTTTAATTAGAATTCCCCAGATTTACAATTTTCTAACCTTATTTCCTGTTGGATACAAGAGGTTTCTGAGTGGACAGAAGCAAGTTAAGTTGAAAGGTGGAATGTATTTCAATTCTATTTGCTCGCCTAAGATGGTGATGAGAGTTTGTGGGTGAGAGGGAATATTCTTAGGCATCTCCAGCAGCTTTAATTTTGTATTTTCAACTTGCCTCAAAAGGCTCAATAGCTGGTGGATGCCTGCCTGGCTGTGGAAAGTCAAGAATAGTGCTGGACCTAGAAGGAAAAAGCTATTTCATGAGCAGATGCATTCCTGAATGTAAAAGGTCTCAATGTACATCATTTCAGGATTGCTATTAATCCATTATCTATTTTCAATATGGAAAAAATAGTTACTCAACTTTTAATAAGGAATGTAAATGGTACATTTCGCTCTAGAACTACTAACTTAGCTGGGAAAGCATAGGTGAGGGAATGAAACTGATAAAACAGAAGTAGGCAAACTACAGCCTGCGGGCCATATCCAGCCCGTGGGACCTTCCTGCCCAGCCCCTGAGTGCCTGGCTCGGAAGGCTCACCCCGCCCCTTCCCCCGCAGACTCAGCTTGCTCCGCTGCCACCGCAATGCTCTGGGCAGCAGGGCGCAAGCTCCAGGGGCAGCGCAGCTGCAGAGCCCGGCCTGACCCAGTGCTCTGTGCTGCGTGTGGCTGGCTCCAGCTGGGTGGCATGGCTGCAGTGAACAGCCACCGGTACTCCAAGCAGCGTGGGGCAGGGGGAGCAGTCAGAGGAGGGGTCAGATGGGCCGGGGTTCCAGGGGTGGTCAGGGGAGAGGATAGGAGGTAGGCCATGCCCCCCTCACACCCCCAACCTGGCCCTCCATACAATTTCTAAAACCCGATGTGGCCTTCAGGCAAAAAGTTTGCCCACCCCCACGAATAGAACCACCATTCTCTTTCATTTCACAACACTGAGCTACAAACAAAAGTTAATTTGTAAATTCTGATTTGTCAGAACAAACCCCCATTTCTCCACTAGCAGGTTTCTGTCTGGCTCCATTCTTGTGTGCAAGCAGGATATTAAGTATACACACCTAATTTGTTCCAATAACAGGATTTCTGTACCTTGTTGTACTAACTGCTCACAAGAATGTAACAGATGCCTGCCAGCCTTGAAAATACGGATAAGGATATGGATAAATAAGGATTATCTAAATAATCCTGGGAGAAAACAACAGGTTACATTTGTACAAAGCAATAAGGATAGTTTTATTTACCAATAACAATGCCCCCTATTGCTCCAGCTTTTTGGATGTTTCGTGCCTTTTCAGCAAACATGCACTGGCCTCTCTGCATCAAAGCAATTTTCTCCTTCACTGCTTCAGGATTAGTGATCTCCGAGCATCCATTGTAAGGTTTACTGGTTGCAACAAATCCTCTTGTCTGTTTGAGAGATGTAATGATTTAAAATACTGGAGTAAAGCCTGTAAATGTTTCCTACCTTTTATAATTTTTCCACAAGAATTACCAGCAAATACTAAGGCCAGGTCTACACTACTGACTTATACAGCTGTAACTATATCCTCTCTCTCTCTATAATATATATATATATCTTGATTCCAGAGTGAGACTAAGCGGAAGGCTGTGTGCTTGCCTGTTAGGCTCCCCACCCCCCCATGTAGCATCCCAAGAAGTCATCCAGTGTTTTTCAGCATAGTACAGGACCTTTATCCTAGAGTCTTTATTATGATAGAGTCTCAAAAAAGTTGTCTAATCAACATTTTTGGACTGATTTAGTTTTCACATTGGCCAACATCTGTAACCTTTTATGTTTGTACTAACATCTTATAATAGCCTTTAAGTATAGTCTACAGAATAATTATGGTTAAGATTATATCACCACAAACCATGTGAGAGCACAGATATCCTTAGAACTTTGTTTTAGAGCTAGAGCATACTCTGTGGGCTGAAATCCTGCCCTCCTTAAAGTTAATAGGAGTTTTGCCATTGACTTCAAAGGGGACAAGTAATTTGTCCCCACTTTCTCTGGACTTCTGATGGGCTGAGGAGAGCCTAATCCTCATTAAAATGTTGTAAATTCACAACTGAGTGGCAGCCATGCTGAATCCTAGCAGCTTGACAAGCTCTCTTCCCTTACACTAGCCCCTCCCTTTAGGATGCAAGAGTTATATTCCACGTATAGCATTCAGAAAACAACTGGAGCACCTATGTGTGGAGTCTGAATCATGACTGGTGCCAAAGGAGAAAATGACTGAACTCTAGAGTGTCTGACTCAGAAGAAAGAATTTTAGATTGTGTGTTTCTAGCTATTTAAATGCCTAATATAAATCTAAGAGCTAGCTGAATATTTTGAAATAAATGTAATACTAGAAAATTAAGACCAATGCAAAAGAGAAAAAGCACAAATAAATAAAATTCAAGAGCAAATCATATGTTCTGAAGATTTTCACATTATACACACCCCTACGTTGTGTTTGGATAGGTCCATTCCAAACTGTGCTGGCCCAGCTGTCAATACTACCCTGCCAAAGAATGGGTGGGAAACAATTTGAACAGCACGTGGGGGTAGCTGCTGCTCTTTTTGTTGCTGACTGGATAGTTCAATCATTTCCTGCATGAATCGCAAACCATCTTCAGCATCAAGTGAACTTGCTGCCTAAGGAGTAAAGATATTAGGGTAAGTGGCTTCTTAAATATTTTGCAGAACCAAAATTTTACTGTTACTGGTGAATTCCTCCAAAGTCAGTGTTGTAGCCCACCTCCTGGAAAAAAAGAGCTGGCTTCTTCCAGAATCTGACAGTACTGCCGCCAATCAACCAGGCTGAGAAGGAGAAAGCAATTGAGAGCACTACATTCTAAAGTCTAACTCCCACAGGCCCATGACCTTTCCATCAGCTGTTTTATATGTAATTCTTCGGTAACAATTATACTTTAAGCATCTATCAAATTTGTCACAAGTTTCATTTTTTCCAAATCTCCAGTTTATACAATTTTGATTATTTTTAAATTGCAATGGAAATAGTTGTTTTTAAGCTAATAAACCTTTCCCTGCTATGTCTATTTCCAAGTATTACAGCAGAAAACCTGAAGCCAAATCTAAACAAAATGGGAACTGACTTTGATTCTCATTGTCCAGTCTGAGAAATACCAAAGTTAAAGAGCACAGCCTATTAAAACCAAAAATTCTTTAAAAAAAATCTAATTTTTCTTTATCGGTAACATAGAATTATGTTTACAATAAGATAACTGACACATGTTCTTTAAAATTTAAACTAAAGAAAAATACTAATGCAATAGACAGACTTCTTATAGGTGGTCAAGTTGACTGACTCTTTTTTGTATAGGGTAAATAATTAGTGTCTTGGCTATTGCGTATAGGGTGACCAGACAGCAAGTGTGAAAAATCAGGACAGGAGGTGTGTGTGGGGGGGGGTAATAGGAGCCTATATAAGAAAAAGACCCCAAAATCGGGACATCTGGTCACCCTAATTGTGTAAAATACATGAATGTGTTATTTTGCTGATCTGGAATTTGTGGTAAATCCATACATTTAAAGCAGTCTTCAAACAAAATATGGTTTGCAGAGAGAGTCAAACTGTTGATACTTCATCAAATAAAAATGTGAAAGGTAAAAATAAGTTAGAATTATTTGTGTCGCACAGTTGGTCAAACAATCATACTAGAAACAGCACCAATTAGAAATTTCTGGATGACACTGTAGACCAACATTAGGGTTTTGTCATACTGCTAGAGTATTTCCAAAGAATATCATCTGATAATTACAATACTTGTGTATTTGTACAGCATCTTTCATGTGCCCTTTAACATTTTTCACTTTACAAAAGTGGGTAATTATTTTAATAGCATTCTGGTTTCTTTCTCTAATCTTGAAAATAATTTTTATGTTCCAAACTAGGGGCTTGTGTGAATTTTGCCAAAGCCAAGTATAAGATTATAAACTCTAAATCCATGACACAGCAAGTGCAAAGTATTTCAAAATGTATTTGAAACCATCCACCTCAATTTAGCCTTGGGCTACTATGATACATTAGGTGCACCAACTTAAACAGACATCAAATTAATCATCTTTTAAATATCAATTTATTTATGGCACTTACATCACTTCTACAAATGTGCCAATACTATATTCGATAGTGATCCAGGTCTGGGATGCTGTGAGACTTAAATATTAGCTTGATCACTTCATAGTTGTCTTAAATATTACATCCTCTTACTAAAATGAAAAAAATCCATTCACATACATATGTAGTACCAAGACTGTACTGTTTGAAAAAGATACTTTTGTTCTATTATATAAAACTATGCTTTATCTAGAACTTGATGCCAATCTAAATAAAACACTAGAGCTTTAGAAATACACATTTAAAAATGATTCATTAATTATTTTATTATCGTGCTGTTTGAAGGAGTAATTTTTTACTCTAAAGCATGTTTGAACAAAACATTGTGATTTTTTTTAAACTAAGGACTCATTTTTTCCCTTGTCTGTGCTATTTTTAGATTTGTTAGAACAAGTGCTCTCTCTTTCAGTCCAGCTTCACCTTACAATAAGCTCTTAATTAGGGCACTACATCTTCTACAATTCAGGGACTGCCAAATCTGAGGAAACTAACACAAAATTGTGCCTCACAATCACAGAATGTCAGGGATGGAAAGGACCTCAGGAGGTCATCTAGTCCAACCCCCTGCTCAAAGCAGGACCAATCCCTAGACAGATTTTTGCCCCAGTTCCCTAAATGGCCCCCTCAAGGCTTGAACTCACAACCCTGGGTTTAGCAGGCCAATGCTCAAACCACTGAGCTATCCCTCCCCCCTATTCATTTTAAAAATGAAGTTTTTATTCTTAATGGCAGCAAAGAAAACTTTCCAAATGCGATGTATGCAAATTCATGCAGTGATGTCAGCTTGAATCTGCAGACAGCCTGAAACAATTGTTTAACTTTGCTGGAGGGCTGGTTAACTTGAATCTACAGCTGATAACACTTAACTGCACGTCTGATCATGCTAGCAAAGCTAAGATGCTTTCTCTCACATTCTTCAGGTGCCAAATGTCTAGGGTGACCAGATAGCAAGTGTGAAAAATCGGGACAGGGCAGGGGGTAATAGAAGCCCATATTAAAAAAAGCCCCAAATACTGGGACTGTCCCTATAAAATCAGGACATCTGGTCACCCTACAAATATCCAAGCTGCCAAAATCTGCAGCTTTCCCTCCAAAAAAAATTCTATTATGCTGTTATGAGTTTAGTGCAAAACTGTAGCGCACTGAAAATTAAGTTTACAGACAGCAAAAAACTGCATGTAATACCCAATTAAACAAATGCAAGGATCACTGATTGAACTAAAAATGAAAATGAATAATACAATACAAATTCACATTTTAATTTCTACAGGTGTTGCACAATCCAAGTCTTTCACTGCAACATAAATAGGGCCTTGGTTGTAACAAGTAGAGATAATGGTACTTAATTGCAAGACAAAGTTGAAGAAAAAGAGGCAAAAAAAATTAAACCAATTAAAAATTATTATTTATCACATGTAGCAACAAAGGACAGGCAAAAAGGTATGCTGAAGCTTTAGCAGGTCCCTTTTTAAACTAAGCAACCCAAACTGTGGAATTAGAGTGAAACCAAGGAATGAAATCTGCTCCTATTGCAGTCATTAGGAATTTTTCTACTGATTTCAATGGGCCAAGATTTCTACAAAATATATATATGGGTCTTACTTGAATTGCGTGCTGCACTAATTGTACTCTTCCATCTTTGAGGTGAATCAAACTGACTCCCATCTTCTTCAGTATCTCCAAATGCTCAGGGTTACTGGCCATGAAATCCCTGGCTCTCAGTGGCGGTTTTGGTCCACTCCCAAAACTCTCTTCTCTGCCAAAGATGGTAATGACCAAAATTTCATAGTGGTAATATTTGTTAAAAGTTATCTAACAGTTTTACACGAGAGGTATACAAAGCTAGAGACATAATATATTCACAGCCATCAGAACCCATTCCTATCCTCCACTGTATGAACATTCCACTGGACTATCTCAAGATGAAAATTAAAGTTCTAGCAAACAAAGCTCTTGGTAAAATGTTACCCTAAAATTATAATTGTTTTAAAAAGCTGTGAACTTCCCCAACCATTTTCCAGTGCAATGTTGATAATGTAAAACTGATACATCAGCAATCTGCTTAAAGTGTGAGCCAGCACCATTCAATATCATTTCTAAATGTTCAGCATCTTAGTAATGAATTTTAATAAAACCAGAAAAGCCAGTTTTCCTAACAGACTGAGCATCAGATACATACAATGCAACTGTTACTTGGCCCTTAATTTTCACCTGCATAAATATTACAGTAGTCATATAAAGGCAGATTTTCCAAATTTTACAGAACCTAAAATAAAGTACAAGACTTTAAAGTCAGTTAACTATAGAAATGAAACTATTAATTTTCTTATTTATTCTCAGTGATTTCAGATCCCCTTTGCTCTGTTTACAAATTGATTTTTTTTTCCTAATTGGCACTACTGCAATCCTAATTTAGGATCTGCAACTCATGCTGAGCATCTTCTACTCTTACATAATCAACTGCAGCTGGAAGTTAGCTGAACACTGGTAGGAAATGCAGCTAGCTTTACTGCCTATGCATGGCCAAAAGGAATACTATCTTGTGAACAAAGTAAGCATATCTGACTAACATTTGCAGAGGGGATTGGGAGGCTTTTTTCTTTTTTTTTTTAATAAACTGAATGACAGCCAATTTTCTTGCCATTCCTAGCAATGGAGAATATAAAACATGCATCTTACACTCTGGCAACGCCCCTAGGACAGCTCTTATCCACCACATTTTTCAAAGGTTCACGGATACTGTGAGCATACGTAGGGTCGTTTGGGAAGAGAATCTGCGTGTTCGGACATGTCCACTCAAAGTTACTGTCATCCAGCTCCGTGTATTCTGTTGTCTATAATGTACAAAGCAGATTATCTATTAAGAAACCTAATTACTCTAAATTGCTTATCAAAAGAAAATATCAAACAGACTGCATCATCAAAGGTTATTTGTATACATACAAAGCATATAACCATTGAAGGTAGGAAGATATCATACAACTACAATTACTAGCGAGGAGTAGTAGGACTTGACTTGTCTGCTTTTTTGCTAGCTTCTTGGCATGTGCATAAAATTTTAAGTGTTAATGTTTGAAGCCTTTAGCATTCCAAGTGTCCCCTAGTCTCCATTTTTATATTATTTTTCTTTCTGAATAGCTCTCCTGTCTGTCTTCATAGCATTCCCAATCAGAATGAAACAAATGATGCTGGTCATGATTCTATTTTGCTGCATTTGGCAAAGACATGAACAGCAGCAAAGGCACAAGAGATGTGTAGCTGAAGACTCAAATGCAGTCCTGCTTTGGTTCCTATTTGCAAGGTTATCTTTGCATCCACAATGTCCAGAATTTAAAAAAAAAAAAAACAAAAAACCCCAAACCCTAGTTACAAAAATTGAAGGATTAGGCCCTCTACTGGTAAGTGGTGATGTCAAGCCGTACTATACCGAACATCTGGTACCCTATGTAACTTCTTGTTCTCTCAGACAGGAGAAAACTGTGTTTTTTGCTTTAGGTGTAAATTTAATAGTGTCTATATTTTTGCTGTGGCAGCCCCAGGCCATTAGGATTTCCTGTCTTATGTCAACAGACATGCCTCAGATGATTTTTTTTTTTTTAAGAATATTCCATGAGACCATCTCAGTTCAGTTAAATATCTTCTACTGATTTCTGAGCTGCCTAAGATGACTTGACACAAAGAAACCATAAAACTAAACATTAATAAATAAGGTTACTTTGCCACATATAGCATCCTGTTCATAGATTTCAATATGAACAATCCCCAGAGTCTCTTCCTCACAATCCATATAGCAACAGTCAAGTAAACCTGTGGGTGGCAAAATTATATCAACTAATTTCAAATCAGACCTTAACTGTAAATCAAATGACATTTGTTTTCCTTTGAAAGGAAGAGACTGGTTATTTGCAAATACCACTGTTTTACTATAGCATAAGAAGTGCATAATAGTTTGGTATCTGTTCCTGGCTCTTCAAATGACTTAGTGGGTGATCCCAGGCAAGGCATTTAACTTCACTACAGCCCAGTTTCCCCATCTGTAAAATGAGTATAATACTTATCTATTTACAACACACCTGTGAGAAAAGTCATTTAAGATTTATCAACAATAATTAATAATTCTCTAAGACCCAGTATTTAAAGGCACATAAAAAGGCTCCCCCCCCACCCCAAAAAAAAAAAACACACAAAAATTCAAGTTGCTATAGCATAACAAAGTTGTTACTTATTTTACTGGAAGAAGTTGCTACATACTAAGTAATTGAGTGAGCAATTATCTTAGAAGTATGACCAACATAAAATCAATAGAGCCAACCCACCTACAGGGAGAAAAGTCTGCAAACTAAGAGCCAGTAAAACTGTTCCCCCACTGTCTTCTATCAAATCAAATAGTGAAACAGGAGGAGGCCACATTGCTAATCATGCACTAGGGCACAGATATTTCAAGTGGTGGCATGGTACTTAGAATAAATATAAGCAATGCAGCCCATTAAGATGTGTTCCTTTTTCCCCTCCCATTCATTGCAATCAAACTGATTCTAAAATGATCAGTGTTTTGGTTTCAATAACCTTGTGTCTATTTTACAATTTCTTCCTTGATAGAAAAGCTCCTGACATCTACTTTAAATGGGATCTTTTTCTATCTTTGCCTTAGTCAGATATTAGTAACTTAGACTGATGGAGATGTTTCAATGAAACGCTACTTTATCAATATTTAGTAATTTAAACAATGCTTATATTGAATTTACTTTCACATCTTAGACCTGATTTTCCTCAGAGTTTTTACTGATTTTTAGGAGGCCCTGCTTCATACTCCCCAATAGCTGGACACAGTTACCATCAAGAAAATATTCTGCCTTCTATACAGGATACAATATACTCACTATACAGAACTTCAAGAGTTTCTACAAATATTAGTATAAACTTCATTTTAAAAGTTTTGCTTTAATAATACAGGCAAGTCACATCTTAGGCGCATTTAACATGCGCAAATTCAGCTTTGCACGGTCAGCAAAAACGGGGGGGGGGGGGGAATGAACAACAATATAAAAACTGCATCTGTGGTGCAGGCAATTCTGCCCACCATTCAACTCAATGAGTGTTTCACTATACACGGTTTTCGCTTTACACGCTAACTGTGGAACAGAACCCTCGTGTAAGATGAGACTTGCCAGTACAAGATCTGTGCCTTTTAAATCCATGCTTATCTTTAATTGGTACTATCCTGTTTTTCTGAAAGGTTTTGGAGACAGCCAACACTTCCATGAAAAGGACAGCAGAGCAATGAATAGCACAGACAGCTATGAAGGAACATGACCAATTTTTGTTAATGAAGGTTAACATGCAATGGATGCATGCAATTAATGAACTCTGTATAGCACACTACAAATTATTTTACAAGTCTAACCTCAAAATTATTGGTCTTTGGGTTCCTAGAGCAGTATTTCCTTTATTTTCAATGTTGAATTCACTCAATATAGCTGTGAAGCTTCTCTTGAATTTACTAAGTTCTCCAGGAAGAAAGCCCTCAGCCAAAAAAAGTCTGTGACCTCAGTTTTCCACAACTGATCTGACACACATCTCTACTGGGATAAAAAACCCATGGCACCAAGTCTCAGAGCCTGGGTAACCTCACACAGGCTTTTGGGGCTTGGACTGTGAGGCTATAAAATTGCAATGTAGTGTTCAGGCTCCAGGCCAGCCATAGGTCTTTTATTATGTTTATTATAAACATACCTTGAGTGTCTTGTCTACAATGCACAGTTGGCGAGTGTGATTTCTAAAGCACATCAGTGTGTTGCACACTAACTGGTCTGCTGTCATGAACTACAGTCTCCCTATTACACATGAACATAGTGCCCTTTCAAACAGCACTACGTTAATGCACACTTGGGCCAGTTAGTGCGCAACACCCTGGTGTGCTTCACAAGTCTCACCCTTATAGTGCATATTGCCCTGCTGTGTAAATAAGTAAGAAAATGCTAAGTAATGGATTAACTAAGAATTATCCAAGAGTGAACACACTTCAAATCAAAATAAAAGCAGATTAACATTGGGGGAATCCCTAGCTGATCAATAATCCTCTGTTCACTTTCTCATAGTTTATTTAGCCTGTCAGATGAGCTACTGATGCTGGAAATATCAGTCTCTCAGAAGGAAAGCAGCAAGAAAAAGTACTGTTTAGACTACATCACCATGACCACTTCCAGCAGAATCTGAGTCGACCTGGCCATGAGGACCGTGGTGAGTCGACTGCTGCCATTCCTGTCAACTCCGCTTCCGCCTCTTGCGAGCTGGAGTTCCGGAGTCGACAGGGAACGTGATCGGGGATCGATTTTATCACGTCTACACTAGACGTGATAAATTGACCCCTGATACATCGATCACTACCCGCTGATCCGGCGGGTAGTGAAGACCTGCTCTAAGAGCCTGAGTGAGCTCAACTATAGCTCTACTTATTTCAACATTTCACATGAGCTGAAGATCTGGCCCTAGATCTGGAAAGCTAACTTGGGTTTCCTCCCAGGTACTAAACCCTAGGTCAGTAGACTAGCTCACTCTGCATTTTATTTTTCCCTTAATATAAAAAATGACTTGGCAAATTTAATCTACACTATGGTTAAAGTATTTTTAAAGAGGCAATAAATCTAAGCTCCACAAAACAAGAAAATGTTGTATTTATTTATTTATTTGAAGATTAGGTTTTATTGGTTTGTTTTTTGTAAGCAAGTGTGTTCTGTGACCTCTCTGCCAAGTTCCAGCCTGGAGCAAGGTTTTATGGTTGAGTTACAAATACCTAAAAAACAGGTTTGGTCATGGAAAAAAACCTGACAATATTCAGGGGTGCCACTAATTACTGTTATAATAAAACAGTTTGTATTAAAATCTGTAAGCAATGTAAGATTTTTGAAACTTACCATTTATCCTGATTTTTCCATCTAAAACACTTTAATTAAAGTGGTATTAAAAACAGACTAAAGTTTAAAAAGGTCACTCACTGTATTTTTCTTAGACATTGTTTGGTTTGTAGTAGAGAGCCAAAGGGGCAATAGATGAGCCTCTGTAGTGAAAATATAATCTTCTATATCAAAAACCATGTCTTCCTTGTCAGCAAAGAGCAGGTAAAGGTATTTAAACATCTCAGCCAGGAAGAAAGAATCCATTCTATGGGGCAAGGGAGGGGGGAGAGAGAGAAGATAGCCTTAAGAACAGTACTATTTCCCAATGTGGCAGTAAAACAAATGCTCAGGATATTCAATTTCCAAACAGTTAATGATACTTAGCATTGCAGGTTTGTCATGGTGGGGGAAAAAAGTCAAACAGGGTCATATTCCTGTTTTTCCATGACTTCCCCACAGCTGGAGATCCTGCCCTGGGTGGCTGGGCTCAGCTCCCCACTCTGTGCATTGTAACCTGGCACAGGCAGTCCCAGCGCTGCTCAGGTGTAGCTCAGCTGCCTTTATGTCATGATGAAGAGAAAGGAGGGAAGCAGGGTGGCCAAGCCGTATTTGACTGAGCTGAATAGCAGCACTGGGTTGCGCTAAACCTGAGCTTGGGCACAGAGCAGAGCCCAGAGAGGGCAGGGGGAGGTACTGTTCAGCCCTGCACATCCCCTGTGGCTGCTCTCCTTGGGGGAGGCTCCAACATCCAGGCTGCATTCCACCTTCCCAATGATGCTGCATCCTGGGAAGGGGGCTCAGGAAAGTGCCAGAGTCCGCCCTTCACAATCCACAGTATCAGGGCTCAGGTAGGGGACCCAGATTTTACAGGCTGTTCTAAATTTACCAAGGCTGCTCTGTGTTTAATAAAAAAAGGCTATGACAAATCTGCAGCCTTAACTTTTGAGCTTATTAGCCCTGCTTGAGTGCTGCAACTACTGCAGTATTCCAGTAGGAGGAAACTGTGTTTACAGAGGGAAATAACAGTTCAAGAAGTTCAATGGAAAAGTGGTGTTACAATAATAATGTACTGCTTGAGAATTCCAAAGTCAACATTTTTCAAATGAAATATGCTTCAAATTTAATCTACTTAACCATTGTCAAGTTGTATTAAAAAGATCTATAAAGAAAATATCAGAATAGGCTGTCTTCACTTTAATACAGAAATGTTATAATTTAAGGCTATGAATTTTGAAAGTGTTTAAGGCAGGAGCGGCACGAGGGATTTTGGCGCCCTAGGCGCAGGGCCGGCTCGCCGGTCCCGCGGCTCCGGTGGACCTCCCACAGGCGTTCCTGCGGACGGTCCGCTGGTCCCGCGGCTCCGGTGGACCTGCCGCAGGCGTGCCTGCGAATGCTCCACTGGAGCCGCGAGACCAGCAGACCGTCCGCAGGACTGCCTGTGGGAGGTCTACCAGAGCAGTCTGCTGCCCTCCCAAATCCTGGCGCCCTAGGTGACCACGTAGGTCGCCTAAATGGAAGCGCCGGCCCTGGTTTAAGGTCAATTAGACTACAGATATTCCATTAAGATCAAATCAAATATGCATAATCTGAAGGTTGGTTTATTTAGATAAACACAGAATACACCATCAGCACCTATCCAAACTCAATTAATCTTAATACACATAAAAATAAGTTAATCAGACTCCTTTTATATTTTCTAATAAACTTAAAAATCACTACACACTTACCTGTCCTCATGGCTTCCAGTACGAACGTCCTTCATTGCAGCAAATCCACAGGGTACTCTAGCATATTTGTTTAAATTTTCAATGAGCGTTTTTCCTACTTCTAGGTAGTAAGGGTCCCCAGTAGCCTATTTTTAGAAAAGTTGCTTAATACTTAGATATCACGTAAAATGTATAGCTGGTTTTTTAGAACTACTTGTTATGCATTAGTTTCTGGTATGTTGCCTTCTTTTTTCTTTTACACATCCATTATATTTTGTGTCATTGTTTCAAAAGAGAAGAGCCATATGCAGAAGAGAAAGTTCCTTTCAAATACAGTGCATTACCATTTACACTACATGGACAAACTATATTATGCTGGGACAACAAACGGAAGAGATGGGAGTTATGCCCAGATTTTTAAAGATAATTTGAAAGTAAGACTTAGGCCTTGCAGTGCCTAAATACCTTTAAAAATCTGGGCCTCAGGCACCCAACTGTTACTGAATCTGAAGGGGCCGGGCCCCTTTGTACCTTTGAAAATCCTTGTCTTATAAAACAAAACTCTGAAGACATTTTCCAACAACAAAGAGTGCCTGCATCTGGCTTGCGTGCCATAAGCATTTAACTCTGGCACCAGTGGACGAATTGGGGTCCAGTTTGGGACGCAACACCAATAAAATCCAAACCTTAGTACCAAGTGTCGAAAAGCCAAAGCGATGAAGAAAGTGGTCTTACTTTATACAAGAAATAGGTGCTTTCTGCAAATTCTGGTCTTAAAGGGTGCTGAGCCCAGTGAACCCTGAAGTCTGTTGTGAAAGCCTGAGGAAGAAAGAATAGAGATAAATAAATGGAGGCATAAATATATACAGACAGTGAATTATTATTTTAGATTTCAAAACAAATAGGCAGAAGGGTGCAAGTTCTGATCAACAAGCTCTACTACTCCTTTCTCATTTATTTCCATTTCTAATTATAAAAAGCGCCTATCCAAATTTGCTCTAGGATTCCTGTCAACAGCTAGAAGATTACTTTTTGAAAAAAAAAAACTGATAGAAAATAATATTCTTTGATGACAGGCCTGATTCTGATCTTACATACACCAGTATAAGTCAGGCAATGGCGTTATTTCAGAGTAAAGACAGAGTTCAAAATTAGGCTCTATGCACCCATTTGATTTATTCTGCTCTATTCTGGATTCATGTAGCTGGGATAAAGTCAGACATTCAAAGTTATTCATCCTTCATGTGTAGCAAAGGTATAGATCCAGAATAGGCAGGTCTGATTATGTTAAAAACAAAACAAAACTGCGACTTATCTCTGAATGCTAGGACAGGCAAGCAGCCACCTATGGTATGAATACTACAGCAGCTAGTCAGCAATCGAACAAGTACCAGAAAAACAAAGATAGCCTCTGTCCACTGAAAACCAAGGACCAAATTTTTAAGTGCCTATGCAAATGTTCCAGTAATGACTGTACACAGGCAAACCGGCTTGTGTGTGCACAATTAACTTGTTTTCAGACTCAACACAATATCCGTAGGTATGTTTTCAGAGGCTCGATGCAAATATGGCCCTGAACATTTTACTTCTCCAATGGATTCAGGCTTCACTTGGCCAAGAAACAGAAGAAAATGAGAAGTTAGTGTGATTTAATAGCATAAAGCCATTACATCACCAAAACGATAGTTTCATATCAATGTTATGTAAACTTTATATACTAGTGTGAAGTGATCCAAGGTCAGTTTAAAAATTAACATTTATTTATTATCACTTATCTGTTATATAACAATTGTTTCCCACTATTGGTAGTTACAATCTCTCAGGGAAAAATGTTTCATATCCAGAACACCACTCCTGTTGTGCATGTGGGTTTGTACCCCTTTTTTTTTTTTTTTTTTTTTAGTTGTACATTATGTCTAGTATTACTTGAACTGAGATCAGAATCAGTTTACATAATCTTCCGCCTTACCTCAGGAAGAAAGTTATGCTTTTTTATCACCTGATATAACATCTCATGAGTTTCAATAGCAGGTCTAATGTCACCTTTCAATACCTACAAATTGAGAACAATAGCAATAAATATATAAAAGTCAGGCATGATAGCTGTACAAGACTGTACACATTGCCAGCATACACAATAATATAGTAAATCATGATCCTTTGTTTCAGTGTATAATCTGCTTTATTTATGTTTTTCTATTTAACATGGGATAGGAAACATGAGTGACTGCAACCCTTAAAAGACCACTATTTCACTGCAATCATAACTGACTTGCAGGAAAGAGGAAAGGATCATACTCAGACTGAAATCCTGGTTTAAAAGGGAATTTGCCCAGGTTTGTGACAGATGTTACAAAATGCATTTGCAGCCCAGGACTTGAATGGACCCATTCCCCTCAGTTCAAATTTTTCTACCAGAATTGCTTCTGAAAGCTCTGAGGACAGATTCTCAATCAGATATTTAAAGCCCCTTGGGAACCCAGAGTGGCTCATATGATTTTGACGGCCTAGCAGGCTGCAGAATGGACTTCTCATGCAATCATAATACCAGCCTTCTGAATCTGGTTGTAAGTAAATCCTGGAACAAGAGACTATTCTTTTTATTCATCCATACAAAATGTATTCTTACAAAGATTTATTCTAAATAGAGGGAAGAAATACAAGCAGGAAACTTATGTTTCAGAGATTCAGCAATGAACACTCAGAGATGGGTCTGAACAAGGTGGGAGTGGGGTTGTTTTGAAAATCAACACTGCTACCAGTTGCAAACTCATTTAATCTTGAAGACTATGCAGTAGGTCATGGAGGAAAGACAGGCAAGGGAACTAATGACAAACATCTGCAGCATGTACGTGGGAGGTGGGGGGAAAGAAAGGAGGAGAGGAGATATAATGAAGGGAGCCAGTGACAAAGGTAAGACAGAAATATCAACAGGAAGTCTTAAGACCCATGAGTAGGGTGGCCAGGTATATATTTTAGACTGCTAGAAATGGAAGTTGAGCATCTGATATGCCTTGAAACCTTTTGGTTATCACTTTGAATTTGGGTAAAAAAATTAGTAAGCTGTGAGCTTGGCAAGTAAGAACTATATCCTAAGAAGAAAAGGGATCTCTATAGTTGAGAGTTAAGTGAAAGAGGGGGTGAGGGGAAGAGGAGAAGTATCTTGCTCCACTCTTGCAGGAGTTTGTTTTTTTCTCCCCTAAAAAATGATTTGCATATGAATTAAAAAAAACTTCTGCAGAAGACTATTAGAGTTTAAGTCAAGCATTTTACATGATCTTCAAGGAGTTAAGAGATAAAAGAAGCAGAGCTAGGTAGATAACGAAAGGGTATGAACGTTCAGACAGTTTTCCCTCTTAACAGCCAGTATAAACTTGGAAATAATTTGATGGCTGCATGATTTAATATAACCAGCAGAGAAAGCAAAGGCAAACAAAGCCCTCTTCCATAGCAGATGTCATTTAGGCTCAGTAATTTAACTTTTAAAAATGTTAACAACTATATTATGTATTTTTCATATCTGTTTTTATGAACAATTATTAATGAGTCTATTTAATGTGATCTGGGGACTGGAGGTTTTAGAAACCTTACCTGCAAGCCTGGGAAGAATGCAAGCAAAGAATCCATCCAGGTCCGAGCATTTAGCATTGGTTTGTGAATATGAACATCAAGCAGAAGAGGTGGTTGACTAATGTACCTCATTATGGCATCATAGTGCTAACAAAAACAGAAACATCAAGAGCTCACATCTCTTTCAAAAGGGACATGAAAACCCAGTAGTTTGCTATATTTCATTTCAGTAAGGTAATGGTCTCAGGGAACGGCATCCCTACAATTAATAATACATAAATAAAAACACAGTTCCTAGTTACGCAAATCAGAATGCAAGAGCCTGAATAATTATTGCACAGCTATACAGTAATATATACATATTCACAAATATATCCAGCAATCATTACCATGAATAGCTGTTTTTTCTCTGTTTGGCTACTATACCTCATCTGCATTGTCTGGCTCCTGTGGCATGGTTTTTAAGCTGGTTAACAGCAATAAAGATGGCTGCACTTTCTCACTTACTATGGCTGAAGCAGAGAACTCCAAAATGCATGTATAAGAAAAACACCAAACGAGACTAACTGCTGTAAAGAGTTTTAAAAACCTTTTGGATAACTTGTCTGCTTACCCACTCCTAATCCCTCTTTTCCCCAGGACAGCTGTCTTATTTGTGTTTGCATTGCAGACCTCACAGTTTTTAACATAAAGTCCTCAACTGTTAGGAAGTAATACTATATCATGGGCTGAACATATAGGAAGCCCAATTACATTATTATAATGACAGCTATACACATTAGCAATCTAAATTATTTGTACTGTTCTGACAGGCTTTTAGCTATGGTTTGACTTTTATATTGCATGCAAGAATCAAGAAAATTCATTTTATTTGTGCATCACCGTTCTGTATCAAAGCTCAGTGGTTTGAGCATTGGCCTGCTAAACCCAGGGTTGTGAGTTCAATCCCTGAGGGGGCCATTTAGGGAACTGGGGTAAAAATCAGTCTGGGGACTGGTCCTGCTTTGAGCAGGGGGTTGAACTAGATGACCTCCTGAGGTCCCTTCCAACCCTGATAGTCTATGATTCCATGATTATTTTACTGAGAAGAGTCCACGATTTTCAGAAAATTTAGCTGTCTTATGAATCTAATAAACCTATGAACAAAGACACATGTTTTTGCAGGTTATACTCATATAAGCATTGGGCTGCCTTAGTGTCTCTGTACTCATGGCTCTGCTCCAATAGATGAAACCCAGAATTTGATTTTCAGATTCTATCTGTTGCTCTGAGAGCCAGCAGGAGCTTTCAGCTTACTTTGCGATGAGAGGCCTTACATTAATAGGGTTTTCTGTACAACAGTGTAAAAATAGCATTGTTGAGCTCCAAAGTAAGTGTCAACACAGCCCTCCATGGTTAGAAAGTTATAGTTATACTGGTGTGGGACGCAAACAAGGAGCGATATATAGGAGCCCCTTCAGTCCCACAGCTACATAGGAGGTCTCCACCCTTGTCGGGCAGGGAAGAGGAACATACGTGGGTACGGTAGCCAATTCAAGTTTGGCTACAACGTATAACAGAAAGAATGAGCAGTACAGACATTGCAAAATTCTGAAAAACCTTGCAAAGTCCATGAAGTACAAAGCAGGAATCTAACAGCTAAAAGACAATACTAAAAATTATTCTTAAATGGGGAAAATACTTGAGCAAAAAGTTAAATCAAACTTACTGTGTTAAATCTTTCCAGGAAACGGTCATCTCCAAGCAAGACATAGGCTTTTAATAAATATTCATAATACGAGTCTATTCCTGCTCCAACTCCACTATCTAGAAATAGCACAAGATACAGAAGTACTGTATTTTTAAATTTAAATAGTTACATGGATAAAAGTTTTCAACTGCTAATTTTCAATTTTATTTCAATGGCTATTGTTTGAATGAAAGAAAAGAAGGGATGTTCAGGACAACTGATGGTGCAAATAAAAGAGCAGGTAGATTAAAGAAGGGCTGCACTGAGTAGTGTGCATTATTTTCCTGCTTTTTTGAAAATGTGTTCTAGTATATTTGAACATAAAAGAGTATGCTCAGGCATGCTATTAAGTCAAGTGTTTAATTTCCTTGTACGAAAATATTTTTATTGGCCTGAATACACAATTACACTCTTATTTGTACTTTACTGTGCACTTTAAGTAGACTCTTTGAAAATTTAGCACTAAGAAATCTCTCAGCATCCAGGGAATTAGGGAATGTTTTCCTTGAAACAAAAACTAATTTCTCAGGCAAGATTTTCTTGCAGAGAAAGACCAGGCTTCATTATACCTGGTTTCTTCAGATCTGAAAGTTTGCCTTCCCAAGTCCACTTTAAACTCCCAAGAGCTGCATGTGATCATGGGTCTTAGTCAAAGCCACATACCTTTGCGGACCCAGTCTCCAGTATGTATATTAATGGTAACTCCCACTAAATTACTGTTGCGTTGTCTTTTTTCCCAAAGAAAATCAAGCGCCTTCCGTGCATATTCCTGCAACCAACAAAAAATATTTTAATTTAAGTGTAATTACAGGGCAATGCAAGAGGCAAGAAAAAGCATCAGGTGCTGGCATACAAGTTTTTGGGGGTTTTGTCCACTAAAATAATGGAGTTATGAAGTAGTATAGATATAGATATAGAGATTCATATTTAGACTGAATTTCCTAAAGGTAGAACTACGAAGCTCAATAATGCATTGAATTCTCTTGAAAAGCAGCACTTATTCCATTTAACTAGTCATTTTGTTGCTAATTAAAAGTATCTGTATTCTATCTGTAACGGCTACCTACACACTATATAGCTTTGGGCAAGTCACATAAATTGTCTGTGTCTCTGTTTCCAACCGACAAAATAGGTATAAAGACCCTTTTTGTTTGTAACCATTAAAAAATCCTTCAAAAATTAAAAACAAAACCAAAACCCTTATATAACATTTCAAGACCCTCCAAAGAAATGGTGCAACAACTAATTTCTTCTAATCCAATGGGATATAGTCAGATTGCCTAATAAATTATGCCTACCCCATCCCCACTGCCACACACATCTTTTCAGATGTTTCTAGGTGGCACAGTAGCTCTATCCAACAGTTAGGCTAAGTATGTGCAGTAGCCCCTTGTAAATACACAAAGGGAGGCATGAACTGGGGTGACAACCTAGTCAAAAAAAGGATATAGACAACCAGCCTGGAATGCTAGGTTTTAAGGGTGAGATAATCAAAAGTACTCAGTGTTGGCCTAATTGCACTCATTGACTTTAATGAGAGCAGAGTTAGGCCAACACTTGGTGCTTTTTAAAAATCCAACCCATCTGGGTGCTATCAAGGAAAACAAGTGCCTCCTTTTAAGTTTTTTCATCATTTTGCTGATAATTCTCCTGGCAGAGCTGATATTACTCATTTTGTTCTTTGTTTATATGGACAAGGTCAATGAGAATGCAAAGAAGGATTTGAAAGAAGGCCTTCAGCTTTACAATACAGAAAATAATGTGGGGCTGAAGAACGCATAGAATATCATTCAGGAAGAGATGCATTGCTGTGGGGTTACTGATTATACTGATTGGTTCCCTGTCCTGGGGACAAACGTCGTCCCAGACCAATGCTGTATGGAAAACCCAAGATTGTGGACGGAATTCTACTGATTTAGTGTGGAAAACGGGTTGTTAGGAGAAAGTTAAAATGTAGTTTCAGGATGATAAGCACGTTCTCGGGACAGCTGGGATGTGTATCCTCATAATGCAGATACTTGGCATGACACTTCTCCTTGACACTCTTCCATGACACTCTTCCAGCAGATTCATAGGACTGGTAAAAAAATATGATGCCCATCTCTCTCAGTGGAGGATTTCTATCTTTAACATTACAAACAGAAGACAATACAGCTATGTATACAGCGCTTCTCATACAGACTACTGTGAATCTGAGTTGGTTGCTCACTTGGCACTGCTGACTTAGTCTCTTGGATAGTGACTCCCTTCTACAAACAACAAGAGAGTGGCAGACAGCAGTGAGAGTCAGAGGGCTGTTGAAAATATGCAAAAAGTCTCTGATTCTAAAGGCTTTAAATCAAATGCTTGGGAAGTTTGTATTGCAATATGTTACATAATGGGAATAGATTGGTATTAAATGGGAGAAAACCATGAATAATTTAAGATGTGTTGAGATACAATAATCTAAACAGAAAGCTAGTAGTGTACTCCAGGAATTAACTCTGAAATATTTGGTTAATCAAATTAAGAATGAAAAATACCTTACAGCTGAACCCAGAATAAATTTTGGTCGAGCCTGTTTAATTTGTTTACACACTACATCAAAGGAGAGAATCTGTCTCAGATCTCTAGTCCAGCACTCGGATTTGACAAAGCCCTATTAGTATGTGTCAGATATTTTTGACTTTGCAATGGGAATAGTTACTTAGGCACTTTTGAAAATTCTCACATCTTTAGTGAATAAATTGCAGTCACCACACTTATACTGCTGTAAAGTTACAAGCCTTATTTAAAGAAGTTAAACCCCTTAGTTTTACTATTTCACTTTAATATCTTTTTTGCTTTTCAATGAAGCAGAACAAGAGAATGCATTTCAAAAACAGTTCCAGTCTTAAAAGTGGCAGTGTGAAACTAACACCTTGTTATTCAACTTAACTATGTATTCAGAATTGTACCTGCATTTTTACTCCAATTAGCCTTGCACAGCCAGTACAGTTAAGAGAAACTGGCTTATATTTCCCCTTATGAAGTTAAAAAAACAAACAAAAAAACACTGTGTTGCATGGCAATGAGTACATCAGTACAAACTGAGTGAAGAGAATGGGGGTTGCACACATCACTGGGGCATAACGTGAAGATCACATATGTCACTGAGGGCCTAATCTGGTCTGCAGAATTTTTTAAAGAATGAACCAAGCTCAAGAGTCAAGGCCCTATTTAAGTATACTGGGCTGGCAGTCAAAGCACAGATTTTATTTTGGGGGGGGGGGCGGGGGCAGAGAGGAGACAAACTAAACTCATTTGCCTTGAAATCATAAAACATGAAAGTTCACTACGCTATTTTCAGAGTGAATTTTCAGAACAGAAATGCACTTTAAATACCATGTGCCTCAATTCTCTTCTTCAATGTTAGTCAAACAAATCAATAGAACCTTTCTATCCAAGCACCTTGGAAAGAGTCTATTAACCCGACTCTTCAATATATTAAGTTTACTTAGTTTTGTATTGATATTACTACTTTTACTGTAAATCACCTTCTAGAACTTTTGAATAAAAAAATTAAAATAGTACTTAGATATGCCATATTAGTATTCTTCTGAAACACAACTTATCCTTGTGCACAGTAAAGCTAAAAGATGCAAAATCCATTACCAGCCACAAATACAACTAATCCGAAATTCTTTCACTCTTTACCCATGGATTTGAATTAAAATTACAATAATGTAACAGCATGCAGTTCAAAACCTAACCCCAATAAATAAGAGACCATAGAAAGCAAACCTCAAATATTGATGTTCCTGTGAATCGGCTTAAAGCAGCAAACTCAAGTATCAAGGTACCTGCACAAGCCGTACAGGTATCAGTCTCTGTTCCTGTTCGAGCTTCTGGACTTCTTAAACCAAATTTTAAATTAACCTAAAAGAAAGTAGAGATTGTATCTTTTACTAGCTGCAAATATATATACACGTCAATGATGGGAAAGAGATAAGAACTTAGATACTGTACTTTATCTGTTCTTTATTTGTTCTAATTAAAAAACAAAAATCTTAGTCTCAGCTGACACTACAACCACTCTGAACTCTATGGCCACAAAAAGGTATGTTGGGTAAAATTTTCAGAAGTGCCTATGTCACTTAGAAGTAGAGCTGCATGGAAACTTTCTCATCCTACCAAAAAAAAAAGAAAAGTTCAAGATTTAAAACATTTTTCTTGCTCTGCATCAGGTCAAAACAGAGACCTTTCACAATTATTTGTGAAAAATGAGAGAGACTCCAATATATTCAACAACCCAGTGGTAAGGACTACTCGCCTAGGATATGGAACACTCAGGTTCGAGTCCCTGCTCTGTCTGATACATTATAATTAACCAATAAGCTAAGAGTGTGCCATGCTTTAGCTTCATGTAATGAAAAGTTACAAATATAAAGAAAAATTCCAAAATTATACCCCAGCAATAACCTTCGCAAAACAAAAAAAACCTGGAGACTTTTTTTTTTTTAAAATAGGCAAACTGAAAGTTAGGTGAATTTTGAGTTGAATCCAAAGGTGCATGCTGAACACTCCCAATTAACCAGGCTGTAGAACGCACATGAATAAATTTTAAGTAACACTGAAAAGCCATTGTTGTTCCAGATTATTTAGTCATGCCTAGAGGTGCAAGATACTGGTAGACAGGGGTTTCATGAGATTTCTGCCATCTCTAATGAGTCAGAATGATGCATTCTGGGTCACTGTCAGCAAACCTGGAAAAGCAACAAGCTTAGACAGCCCAAAACAAAATTTAAGAAATTAGTTAGCAACAGTCACAAAATATTAATTGATCTGAATAATTAGATGTATGGAAAATATAAGTATCTGTGATAACTGTTTACACCCACAACTGATACTACTAAAAAAGGGCTTATAAAAAAGTTTAAATGATTTCTGTGCCAAATGCCTCCACAGCCTAGTTAGCAAGGACATTCAGCCTCTTTTTAACTCACAGCTGAACTATTTCCTGATTCTAGATACAAAGAAAATTAACGCGTAATCTGTCACAAATAAGGTTCTCTCCCTTTCTGCTAAATAACTTCCTAACATATTAACAGTTTTGCCTATCGTGGGGGGATCTGAATTATAAAACACTTACTCTTGGATAAGGGAGACCGCTAGTAGTGTTAAAAGCAGGTAAAAGTTTGTAGCCCAGTTCTTTTGCCATGTGCAGAAGTTCACCACTGTACCACTGCATGTATTCACCTTTTTCTTTCAGCATAATTGCCACTGAGTGCCCACCTAAAAGACCTCTAAACACAAGAAAAGATATCCACATGTATTTCACGTCAGTAGGGCACAGCAGTGAAATAATTTCTATCATTTGTGACAAGCACTGTATAAACAATTGTGATGTGTTTCAGAAGTGCTGAGCACATACAATTCCAACTGAAATCAATGGAAGCTGTGGTGATGAGCAGATCGTTAACAATAAATTGTTCCCTATAGCATTTCACTGAATATATATAAAACACATCGAAGTAGTAGATTACTGAAGAGAACTAGATGATTAATCCTGCACATGGATGGGGTAGAGGTCAGTATCTTAAAGGTTATCATGAGCTAAATGAAGTGATGATGTTTATATAAGCCCACAGTAATCAAATATTGATTATCATTTACTTCTATGTGAAAACTTTCTGAAAATGTAGTAAAGTTATCTGAATTCTGAGGAGCATACTTGTTTAATATCTATACACAAGCTTCTTTGAAGAAACCTGTCAGCACCTTGATGATTTTTAAAAAAAAAAAACACAAATAGATGTTGTCTTTTTCATCCTCAAGAGTGATCATCACCTTTCAGAATTATCCCTTAGCCACAGACTTAATATACTCCACACTCCTTTTTGACTCAAAACATAAATAACTAGAACCCATGAGATTATACAAGTTGAACTTTATAAACTATAGAAATTTGACATTCGATATACACAATGTTTGACAACATAATCTTAGCTTTGAGGCCACATCTACACTAGAAAAATGAGGTTGTCAGCCACTGCTATCCTGGCACTTTTTTCAGTTGGTATTGAAAATAGCTCTCCTGCTTGTGTCAGCCAACTGAATTTGACATCTATTACATCAGTTCCTTCCTACAACAGAAGTTAAATTCTGTTGATCCAGGGAAACCACCATTCGCAACATCAGCTGAGGTGGAAGGAAATGTTTGACAGGACATAAGCTTCAGATCACATCTTAAGTGCACTGAAAACGAAGAAAACTAGTTACTTACCCAAGGACTCTTATATTAGTTTCAAACACTGATACAACTATGTCATTATCTAAATTAACATCTTTTATCACATTTTTTACAGCATCTTCAAACTCTTTGGTTTTATTTAACACCTGGAAAACAAAAATAGCTTTAGTCATTTTAGGTTCCAGTGCTGTAAAACTGATCTACCTCAAAAAGTGCTAGTGTAGTCAGACATTCACGTATGATATAAAGTTCATCGTGTTAAAAAGCAGGAAATACTCAAAATGGCTCAAATTGCTTTTCTGCCTGACCATATCATATTCTGATACATTATGTGAATAGGTATCACTGTTAGTCTGGTTTGCTATAGTGACATATGCGAATGACAGAGTAGTTTTCAACAGGGAATAATTCACTGAAAACGTGTCTGACGATTACCCAGTTTTGTTCCTTTCTTTCACTATAGTACATTGTAGTCAGTGTTTTCTACCGCCTGCACCCACATATTCTATTCCTCGAAATCTGGAACTGAAATCCACAGTTCAAGCTCATGCCTGCTATAAAGTCTGAATATAAGACTGTCAGGCGATTTTAAAAAATCGTGATTAATCATGCAATTAAAAAAAGTAACAGTTTTTACTGCACTGTTAAAAATAATAGAATATCATTTATTTAAATATTTTTGGATGTTTTCAACATCCTAAAATATATTGATTTCAATTACAACATAAAATACAAAGTGTACAGTGTTCATTTTATTTTTGATTACAGGTATTTGCAGGGTAAAAAACAAAAGAAATATTTTTAAATTCACATAGTACAGTACTGTATTGTAAATTTTGCCTAAGAAACATAAGAACAGCCATACTGGGTCAGACCAAAGGACTTTTTTCCTTCAGAACTGGTGCTGCAGAGCTCCTGCTGGCCACTAGGGGCCATTGGACCTGGCAGAGCCCAACTCACAAATAGAAGACACTGCTGGAGGGAGGGATTGGAGCTGGAGAGTTTCCCACAGCTGCAGTTCTTGGCATGCCTGAAAGGAGGCAGCATGCAGGAAACTCCGTACAACCCTGGGATTCAGCATCAGGTTCTTTCTCCCTCTGGATCCCTGGGCTCTGGGGTGGGGGTGAGCACGGCTGGTCTATAGGGTAGGGAGGGGGTGCAGGTGTCTGAGCTGGGGAGGCACCCCATGGTTGGGCTCTTGGGGGGGTGGGGCAGGTTTCTGACCCGGGGGGCAGAGGGGGGCTCTCCTGTGGCTAAATTCTGAGAGAAGGGGGCACAGGTGTCTGGGCCAGGGAGGCCCCTGCGGGTGCGGGTGTCTGGGTTGGGGGGCACCCCGAAACTGAGCTCTGGAAGGCAAGCGTGGGTGTCTAGGCCAGGGGTGCCCCACAGCTGGGCTTTGGGTGGGAGGGGTTGCAGCCCTGTGGCTGGGCTCTGTGAGAGGGGGAGGGGAAGAGAAACAGGAACTGCAGTTTTGTAGGGGTTTCTTTACTCACTCCTCTTTACTCCTTAGGGAATCTTTTTTGTCATCTGTATTGTTACAGACATAGTTGCTAATAGGTATTTTGAAATGAATTCTCAAAATAATTGAAACTGGCATGATTATATTGTGTTATTTTGACAAATAAAATCATCACAATTGTGTGTAGAATTTTTAATTTTTTGGCACAGAATTCCCCCAGGAGTAAAAGTCTCAGAAGTTAACAGATTAACTTGGGCCTGGTCTACACTAGAAATTTAGCTCAGTATAACTACATCACTCAGGGCTGTGAAATATCCACCCCACTGAGCAAGAGTTAAATGGACCTAACTAACCCTCTGTGTAAATAGCACCTCACAGGGAGACAGAGTACTTACACCAGGGGTAGGCAGACTACAGGCCAGAGGCTGCATCAGTCCCTCCAGTCATTTTAATCCGTCCCTCGAGCTCCCGCTGGGAAGCAGAGTTGGGGACTTGCCCTGCTCCGCACAACTCCTGGAATCAGCGGCTTGCCCCTCTCCAGCTCCTAAACATAGGGGCAGCCAGGGGGCTCCACCCACCCCAAGCGACGAGGCAGCTGTCTGCTGCCTCCGCATAGAAGCCAGAGGGGGGACATGCTGCTGGTTCTGGGAGCTGCTTGAGGTAAGCGCCCCCCGGAGCCTGTACCACTGACCCCCGCCTGTGCCCCAACCACCCTGCCCCAGCCCTGATCCCCCTCTTGCCCTCTGCACCCCTCAGTCCCAGCCAAGAGCACCCTTCTGCATCCCCGCCCCACCCCAGAGCCCACACTCCCAGCCGGAGCTCTCACCCTCTCCTGCATCCCAACCCCCAATTTTGTGAGCATTCATGGCCTGCCATACAATTTCCATACCCAGATGTGGCCCTCGGGCCAAAAAGTTTGCCCACCTCTGACCTACACTGACAGCAAAACCCTTCCCATTGGCACAGGTAGTTTCTACACTGAAGCACTACAGCGATGCAGCAGTGCTGCTGCAGCATTTTAAGTGTAGAAAAGCCCTTACATTAGCAGGTGAAGCAAATGTATATTATTGTTGTAAGTAAAAAAAAGAAGTAACAGCAACACAATGGGCATTCATTTGGATCAACTACAAGGCCAAGGAAGTATTTTAGTATTTAAAAAAAATTCCAAGTAACATCAGTGTCAGTTGTATCCATTGTTTACAGGTCTTTACAACAGAGTAGCTGCCTTTTTGATGGAATAAGAGACTTAACTGAGTTTCCTTACTTAACACTTCACAATTATTTCAAAAGAACAGAATTCTAACCTGGAAATCTGACTAGAGGTAGATAAACAGTTTATTCGTCAATTAAACATTGCAAAACAGATCAAACCTACCACAAGAGTGTCCAAGGTATCAATCAGTGTCAGTGAAAACCTATGAAATAACATTTAAACCAGATATATAATTAAAATTCGGTATGGTTTTGGTAGATATTATGTTATGATGTTATTTTTAACCCAAAAATCTTAGAAATAATGTGACGCAATCATCACAGATTGCCAGCTGATAAAAAATATGCTAGTTTTAAATGATGGATATTTAAACAGAAGGGTGTAAATATTGACCATACTTCTTTGAATAGACATTAGCAACTCCTACTGACCAGAATTGGAACTAATGAATAGTTTACACTTATGATGGTAAGAGTCATTTTGACTTCTTGTTTTTAGTTACCTTTGAAAGCTTTCTGTCATTTAAAATGTGGCTTATTAAACTTGCACAACGGCCAGGAGTCTCTTGCTCTGAAGAGCTGACAATGAACCCAGCCACACCCGTTTCAGCCATTGAATTCACTGGTGGCCTTAAGTGTGCACTGATGTATGGATGATTTCGCTAAGAAAAAAATTGTGCTATCCAAAATTATTCTAAACTCTTATCTCACTTGATGAGGTCAGTTCCATTTTTCTTGATGAAGGAATAACTACATATCAGTTAACCTCATAAGAAGAGAGGAAAAGTGGCTATAGAAATTACTAAACTGTGTTTTGTTCCCACCACCTCTCTCATTTATAATATGACACAATTCTGCATTTGTATGCATCTAGAACAGGGGTGGACAAACTTTTTGTTCTGAGGGCCATATCTGGGTGCGGAAATTGCATGCAGGGCCATGAATGTAGGGCTGGGGCAAGGGTGCAGGAGGGAATGCGGGGTGTGGGAGAGGGTGTGGTGTTCAGGAAGGGGTTTAGGGCAAGGAGTTAGGGTACAGGGGGTGCAACAGGGGGCTCAGAGCAGGGAGCTGGGATGTGGCAAGGGGCTCAGCGCAGGGAGCTGGGATGCAGGAGGGATGCGGGATGTGGCAGAGGGTTGGGATGCAGGATGTGGCAGGGAGCTCAGGGCAGGGGGTTGGGGTGCAGGCTCCAACCCGGCACTGCTTACCTTGAGCGGCTCCAGGGTGGCAGCGGTGAGTAGTGGGGCTAAGGCAGGCTCCCTGCATGCCCTGGCCCCACACTGCTCCTGGAAGCAGCCAGAACCACATCCCTGCGGCCCGTGTGTGTGGGGGCGGGAGCAGGCAGAGGGCTCTGCATGCTGCCCTTGCCTGCGGGTACCTCCTCTGAAGCTCCCATTGGCCATGGTTCACCGTTCCCGGCCAATGGGAGCTGTGTGGGGGCAGTGCCTGCAGGTGATGGCAGCACCTGGAGCCCTCTGCCCACCCCCCACCTCCCAGGGGCTGCAGGGACACAGTGCCAGCCACTTTCAGGAGCGGCGTAGGGCCAGGTCGGGCAGGGAGCCTGCCTTAGCCCCACTGCGCCACTGGGCTGGCAATCTTGCAGGCCAGATCCAAAGCCCTGATGGGCTGGATCCGGCTCACAGGCCATAGTTTGCCTACCCCGATCTAGAAAATCAAACAAGGGTTTTGAGTGTGCATCAGCTGAAGTATTAGCAGCAAAATGTGTTAAGATTTGCATGTTCATAAAAGATAATCACTGCTTCAAATACTAACTTTCCCAAGGCATCGTCTACATCCCCACGACTTGGTTCCTGACCCCGAACCCGTCCACGGCAAGTTAAAGGCATGAGTTCATCAGCTGGGTAGGCATGTTCCTGTAAGAACAAAAACCAGAAGGTAAAGAGAGTACAGTACAGTTTAATTAAATCATTAAAAAGCAGCAAAGAATCCTGTGGCACCTTATAGACTAACAGACGTTTTGAAGCACGAGCTTTCGTGGGTGAATACCCACTTCCTCAGATGCATCCGATGAAGTGGGTATTCACCCACGAAAGCTCATGCTCCAAAACGTCTGTTAGTCTATAAGGTGCCACAGGATTCTTTGCTGCTTTTACAGATCCAGACTAACACGCTACCCCTCTGATACTTAATTAAATCATTGTAACCTGTTGAAAGGAAGCAGAACTGTAGTAAATTTATGAAAATCTATGTATCATCTATCTGGCTAAACTCAAACTCAAGATAACGCTGCAGCAGCTTCCTCTTCATGTTCAGTGACTGACAACCGTTAAACCACATAGAACATACTAGCAGCCAGGCCATACAGTACAATGCCCCTTCTCCCCACCTCAGAGAAAAAATAGTTTTGGAGTATTTAATGGCATTTCTGAAATAAATGCTCAATTTGAACACTTGACGTCCATCTTCTGTTTCCTGCAACAAATGCACAGGAGACTGCATTTCTGCAGTGGAGAAGATCTACACTGTGAATCAAGCAGTCTCTTTCCTCCATTGAAGAACTGATCTATCATCCAACGCTAATGCAAAAACAGTCTGGGTGGAAGACTTGCTCATTTTACAAAAATGTGAAAATTAGCTCAATTTTACAGAAAGGAGACAAGGAAGTTCAAAGATTAAGGATAACATTTTAAAAAGCACTTAAGTGACGTAGGAGCCTAAGCTTCACTGAAAAAAATGAAAGCGATAGGTGCTTCTAAGCCACTTTTGAAAACTGGACCTAGATGCTTTGAAAATTTTACCCTTCGTGATTTGTCCAAGGCCACAGAATCAGAGAAGATGAGAAAAGAACTCAGTCAGAATATAAAACAATAAAATACAACCAAATGACTATGTGTAACAAAAGTAAACATGACAAGTTTGGAGTAGTTTTTGAAAATGATGGCCATTTCAGGAGTGAGGAGAAGGATTACTCTCCACTGCTCTAGCAAAACAGTTTTACTCTAACACAGGGGTCGGCAACCTATGGCACACGTGCCAAAGACGGCACGCGAGCCAATTTTTAATGGCACGCTGGAGCCTACCAGGACCCCAGCATGCCACTAAAAATCCTGCCCAGCCCAGCATGCTCTCCTCTGCCCTCCACTTCCCCCGCGGGGGCAGGGAGCAGAAGCATAGCTGTGCGCACAGGGTGGGCAAATGGCCACACTCTCCTGCCACGGCAAGCTGCGGGGTCCGCACTCCCGGGCCAGAGCGCGGGGCTGAGCACAGCAAGCTGCTGGCTCCTCCCCCGCCTTCTCCCCTCCCCTGGAGCCCTGCCGCCACGCGCAGTGCTCTGGGGGTCTGGGCTGTGAGCTCCCACGGGGCAGCGTTTGGCTCTACAGGGAGGCAGGCACGCTCCCTGCTCAACCGGAGGGGCGGGGCTGTGTGCTCCCGCGGAGCAGCATATCTAGCTTTGTGTGGAGCCTCATGGTAAGGGGCTCAGGGCTGGGGGGGTTGGATAAGGGGTGGGGGCAGTTAGGGGACAGGGAGCAGGGTGGGTTAGAGGTGGGGGTGGGTTGGATGGGGCATGGGAGTCCTAGGGTTTGTGAGGGGCCAGGGGGTGAATAGGGGTCACGGCAGTCAGGGGACTGGGAGCAAGGAGGGTCCTGGGGGAAAAGTTAGGGTGGGGGGGTCTCTGAAGGGGGTGGTCAGGGGATAAGGAGTGGGGGGGTTGTATGAGTTGGGAGTTCTGGGGGTCCTGTCAGGAGGCAGGGGTGTGGAAAGAGGTTGGGGCAGGCAGGGAGTTGGGGGGGGTTGGATGGGTCGGGAGTTCTGGGGGTCCTGTCAGGGGGCAGGGAGTGGTTGGACAGGCATGGGAGTCCCAGGGGTCTGGCTGGGGACAGGGCTGTGGATAAGTGTCGGGGCAGTCAGAGGACAGGTAGGAAATAGAGTCCAGTGTGGGGACAAGGAACAGGGAGGCTTAGATCGGGGGTGGGGTCTCAGGAGGGGGTAGTCAGGGGACAAGGAGCAGCGGGGTTGAAAGTTATTAGGGGGGCAGTCACCCAGCACTCTCCCCTGAGTCCTGACCCCCAACACACACACCACGCCCTCTGCCCTGAGCCCCGCACCACTACCCAGGCCCCTGCCCTGAGCCCTGTATCTTCCTCATACATACTCAGCCCTCTGCTTGACTCCTTCACCCCCCCCCCGCCACCCGCAACCATAGCCCTGACTCTGGCACCTCCACTCATACCCAGCACCCCCTCAGCCCTGACACCTACACCCCCCCCACATACCCAACCCCCATCCCTGACTCCAGCCCTCTGCCCCCAGTCCTCTGGGTCCTGGCCACCAGCCCCACACAGCCTGCTGCTGGTCTGGGGTTCTGGCTGACGGACCCTTGCCAGCCGGGGTCCTGGCCGCAGGCCCCGCTCAGCCCGCTGCCGACCTAGGTGAACAGAACCCCAGACCAGCAGCAGGCTGAGCGCGCCGGCAGCGTAAGATCAACATTTTAATTTCATTTTAAATGAAGCTTCTTAAACATTTTGAAAACCCTGTTTATTTTACAATGCAACACTAGTTTAGTTATATAATATATAGACTTACAGAGAGAGACCTTCTAAAAAAAAAAAAAAAGAATTACCGGCACACAGAACCTTAAATTAGAGTGAATAAATGAAGACTCGGTACACCGCTTCTGAAAGGTTGCCGACCCCTGCTCTAACACTACGTACCTAGCATCCTTCAGTCAGTCAGAAATATCAGCAATGTCAGCATAGTCCAATTCAGGTGCGCTGAATAAAATACCTGTTTATGGTCCCACTGAAGTCAATGCAAATTTTGTAGCTGACTTCAATGTGAGCAAAATCAAGCCTTAAGGCCCTAGTTCAGAGTTTTGGTAACTGTCAAAATAAAAGGCACTAAAGTTGGAGAGTCAGAAACTGAAATAAGAGTGATACCAGAGACTGGTGAAATATTTTGGTGTAAGACTTGATTTTTAAGTTTCTTTTTAAAATAGCTTTTCAAAATTCTATTTGCTCCTGGCTTTTTTGACAAGCACATAAAAGTGCTAGCTTTTTTCTTAGTAATCAACAGAGGAAAAGGCAAGAAAGTAAGTTTTGTACTTGGGCTAGTAAATTCAAAGCTTTTCACCAAACAGTTTTATTTTTAAACCACTACGAGAATGACACATGTAAAGAAATAAAAACATACATACAAATTTTAATTATGAACAGTGACCCGGGTTTTTTGGCAAGTTACGAGAATCACTAATAGAATTAGGAAAATAAAGCTTTATAAAGACCAAAAAATACTTAAAATAAATGTTGGGCAAGGTGTTGACTTTCTATAAGACATGTAGTATGAGGGAACAATTAGTGATGGAACATGTCTACCTCAGTTCCACTGGTTGCTGTATTATACTACCTAATTCTAATTTGAGGGTAGAAATCTAATGAGCAGCATAACAGAAGCAAATGTGCAGCAAATGAATATAGGCAGTGGAACATATTCAATATCGTTTATGAGTATGTGCTGTGACAGATTAGTGTGTCTGTTTATCCAGACACATGGGGTAAGGAAGAAAAAGTATGAGTTGTTTTTCAATTGAGGGCCTATTGTTCTTTGAAAACTCTGCTCCGATCACCACCTTCTATTCTTCCTGAGTTCAGCTACCAGAGCCAGGGTATAGCTCTCATTTTGAATATTGTACACTGTACAATTATCGTGAAAAACTGATTCATGAACTGTGAAGTAGAAGCAATTTCAAAATTAAGAGATCACTAGCTAAAAGTGTGGAGAAAGCCAATAATCAGGTAATTCTGATAAAGCTACCTTCAAGACAGACAGAAAGGAAACATTACTCACTAAAAAAAAAGTAATAGTCTACATCCTGAAGAGCAGGAAACACTCTGAAAAATGAGGGAATACAGGTTAGTTATCTAGATCTATCTAGAGATGGGTTAAGGCTATGGGCTGAAAGCTGTCCTGAGTTATACCCCCTTCCAATTCAATTGAGATCAGTGGATAAAGAGATGTATCAAGGTCAAAATTTGGCACACGAACTACATAGGTTTAAATATCTGTATGTCTTAAATTCATAAGAACATGTCCTGATTGACAAATAGGGCTGTTTGGTCTATGTCAGGAGTCCAAATTAAGAACAGCATTGTTAAATTCCACTTGAAAAAAATGCACACGGCTGCCACTGCAGTATGATTAGGATTATTTACCCAAGGGACTAACAACTGTTTTTTCACATATCCTTTTGTGAGAGTGTGAAGAAATGCTCCTAGTTATTAGACTTGTCAGTGAGGGAATAAAAAGCTACTATCTGCCCTCCCAACTGACGTATGAAAAAGTATAAAAGATAACCCACTGCATGCAAACATGAAATGTGAGCCTAATCCACTCAAGTCCAAAAACACAGAAATAGTAAATCAACAATTTTCAGCTCCATGTCTCAAAAACTGCTTTAAAAAAAAATCCACACAACTTAATTTTCTTGCTCTCACTGTCAAGGTTGAAACTCCAGTCTTTACTTCAAGTTAAACAAATACAGAATATGACTTGTTTGTTTAATGCTCTAGCATACGTGGCAAGTAAATATCCTTTTGACATTTATGCTTCCAGGATATCTGAAGTCATACTTCCTCTTAACCCAACATTTTCTTGCCACAAATGTAGAGAAGGTAGCTATTAGCTTCAAATTTACGGTAATGCAAAGTAAAGCACAAATGTCTCAGCAAGATAGGTTCTCTAATTAAAAGCAAAAAAGACAGAGCAAGGCAGATTGAAAGCCAGACATTTTTATGTAGCTGAGTTTCAAGTAACTCTAGAAATTATTTCATAGCCTACATACCTGAACATGTTTAATAAAAACCAGTTCTCACAATAGCTTCTCTTCTGTGCTTTAATACCTCTGGTATTTATAAACAGCAAAGAATCTCATTCACTGTATGCATTATCTATTTACATGTCTCATTAACTTTTAACCTCTTTGGAAGTTAAAGGGTTACTGCATAATATTGAGCCGTACAGTCAACATACTCTCAAGGGACAGTGGTTTTCCATGTGTGAGCAGGTGCAATTTACTAAAGAAAGGTCTGTGTTGTAATAAGAACACGTATATCCCCAGCAGAGAAAATACAAAGTTGAAAACAATTAAAATGTTTTTGTTAAAAAGTACATACTTTACTAAACTAAGGTATCATAAGAATGACTGGTATTTCAGGCCATGCCTACAGTACCGCTTTTGTCAGTATAACTTATGTCATTCAGGGCTGCGGAAAAAACTTTAGATGGCCTTAGATTATCAGATGTACAGTTAACAGGGTCACCTGTTTCCTCCTAAATGTTTCCCATTTCAGTGTATTGATAGTATTGTATTCTTACCAATAACTGTATTTTAAATTGAAAAATTCTACTGTTGAAATAAAAATATTTATTCTGGAACAGGACTAAACTAATAAATTAGGATATAACAAGACTGACTAAACAACAAAACAGTCTCATGTCCAAGACAACTGAAACAGACCTAAAATTGTTTTGACAACACTAAATTACAACACACACACACACACACACACACACACACACACACACCATATAAGTAGTAGCAAATGTGGACCACTTAATTTACAATTGTCTATTTAGCACCAGGTTATGTAATATGGGTCTGATGCTACAGGTTTATTTTTATTTTTTAAGTGAAATGGAACTTTTGTGAGCAAAGCAGCTGCAAAATCTACAGCAAATATAACATCACAAGGCAAATGTGAGGTTACAAAATTAATGTTAGGTCAATAAAGTGTAATCAAAAGTTATCTGCAGGAATATATAAACATTTTTATATTCACTAGCACAACCAATACATTATTAACAATTATTGTGTTCACTAGAATTTGATAACTACAGACAGGTATCTTTTCAAATGTTCTTGGTCTGTAGGTATTTTGCAACATTTTTGTTCAGAGGTCTCATGCTACCAAATAAGTCAAGGGAACATTGATTTAGTAAGAAATTTACAAGAGGAGACAAACTACATTAATAGCAGCAAGCAGGTTTACATAGAAAGGTCCTGATCCTGAAATGCAGGTTTATCTATACAGAGCCCCATTAGCTTTTAGCTTTATAGGCCAACTGTAAGGATCCAACTGGAAAAATCGGACTTTAAGACTGTATTGCAACATCTTCCTTTTAAAATATTTTTAAATTCCATAACTTAGCACTTTTTATTTTCAATTATCTTTACAAACAAACACTTAAATTCTTAGAGACTACTGCATTTCAGATCTAGGGAAAAAAAAATAATCACGCATAGGTTAAGTAACCTATCAGGAATTCCTAGCTACTGTTCCTGTGATCAAACATTACTGTCCCCCTACATTCATATTTCTCATATGCAGACACTTCAAAAGAAAATCATATAAGCTTCATATACGAACTTCAGCTTCAGTTTTCCCCCAACAGAGTTTCAGCAAGTTTTTTTAAATCTGCCAGATCGATCATAAAACTGCTGACAAATGCAAAACAAACTTTAATTTATGTGTAAGTGTAATTGAAGAAATTGGTATTTTACTTACCATGTAATTGCTATAAGCATGATCAAACATTTCTAACACTTGATTCCTAAGAAAAGGAACAAAAAAAAATTTATTGAAATAAGTATCAGTTTCATATTTCCTCTTCTGTTTGTCAAACTTTAACACAATAAAAGTACTGTAGTTTAATATCTGGAGATTAATATCAGATGCCCATAAAAATACATAACATTCACTTCATCTCTGGAACTTTGCCCAAGTAAAGCTGATGAAGTAAAACAACCAGTGGCAAGATATTTTATGGTCTGTTTGGACCTTATGAAAGAGAGGAGAATGAAACACTATCTAAAGCTAGTCCAAGAGCAGCAGGTGGTGTGCAAACTGACCCCCAACAGGCCAGTCCTGTAACACTACTGCTATTCCAATACTGGGGCTTCTTCTGAATAAAACTTCTTCAAGTCCCTACATTTACTGCGCAATGATTTGTTTCTGGGAGCGTTGCACTTGCAAAGAGAAAAGAACTTCCAATCATAAAATCCAGTTTTCCAGTGCAGTATATTTTCATTTTTTAACCACAATTATTATACTGAAAAGACCAAATAGGCTACTAGATACTTTGCTAGACACTAAAAATCATGGTCTTAGGGCATGTCTATAATATGCAGCTTTTAGCAACTGTAGCCACTGTTTGTCGACATGAGAGTGCTCTCCTGCTGACAAAAAACTTCCACCCCTCACAAGCAGCAGCAAGTGCTGTTCACACTGGTTTTTAGTCAGTAAAACTTTTACTGTTCAGGGAGATGATTTTTTTTTAACACCCCTGAATGACAAAAGTTTTGCTGATGAAGTGCCAGTGTAGACATACCCCCAGTGTAGACAAAGCCATAATAAAGACAATGGATTTATGGCTTATTACAACAATCTGCAAGTCACTAACCCCCGTTTTTGTCCTATGATTACAGGGGTGTAAACAGGCCACTTCACCTTGAATGGTCCCTTAGAATATGTGATAACTAGTTATGATAAACAATCTGTTTGGTCTTGTATTTAGCTGACACCCTGAGTTTCTTTCTTAGACCTGAAGAAGAGCTGTATTACTGGAAACCCTTTTCTCTCTCTCACCAACAGAAGCACCCACTTTGTCAATTTAAGAACCAGGCAGGAGGCACACTCATTCAGCAAAACCCCCGTACATAGTTCTGTGTTCCTTCTGCAACAGTTGATATCATCAACACCAAAAGCTATTTTACATGTTAGTGGAATCATAAGTTACCAGGTTCCATATTTTCCCTGAATTACCATCTTGGTAAGTAAAGAAAAAATGGTTTTAATATTATTTATGAATGTATATATTTGTAATGTCTAAATAGTGGTCATGATCTGAAATGTCACTATATTCAATGGCACTCACTCCTCAATAGCTGCTTCCTGTCTTAGCAAAGACTATTTTACTAATAAAAGATAGGTTTTTCCCTACTATTAGTAACACAAATACAGAGCAAGTTGGATTCTATTCTGACTTGGGCATCATCAACAGGGTTCACAAAATCTCTATTACTGTTGCAGCTGATTTAAGAGGCAAGAAGAACTCAACTAGATTTTCAAACACTCAACTGAGTTTACTGGCTTGGCAGTTAAAAAAAAATTTAACTCATCTTAACAAGTTTATTATCAACGTAGGAAAAAGAATAAACATGGACCCCAATGATGCCTTTTTCAGTCATTTCACCAATTATAACCATTTGATGGCCTCAATTCTGCAATTTAGCTGTGCAGGTGAAATCCTAGGCCCACACAGAGCACCATCCACTTCAATGTGGTGTACCCATACAGACCCAGATGCAGGATCAGAGTCAAAGCCTATAAACATTGTCCAGCAATGACTTAGCAATTAAAAGGTTTTTCTCCTTGAAATGGACTGTACTCCCAGACCATTATCTGAAGAGATCTCTGTGGAAAGTACATTCTTATCATATAAATATATATAACCTCCTATTAGCATAGGTGCTCCAACCCAGACCCCTGAGTAAATGAACACCTCTGAAAGGAAGGTGGCTTCTTTCCACCTCTGCAGCATTGCAAAAGCTGAACAAATACCTGAAGCAATCCACATTTCTGCCTGTACTGGTAGATCCTAGCTCACCAATACATATATGGTGATGGCGCATACAGAATATAACTAGTTAAACAATGCACCTAAAACGTAAACAGGCCAGGGAAAGGAGTCTAAACCATTTGGGTAGCTATGTGAGGAACACATAGCTAAGATATTTTTCAAGCCTTTGTGATGTACTCAAAGTGCTTTGAGATCTTTGAATGAAAGATCCAATGAGCACACATATTATAATTAAATACCTTTTACCTAATGATCAAATAACTGTATAATGAAACCTCTTAATGAAGCCTCACAACACCCCTGTGAAATATTACTATCTTCATTTTACAGAAGATGACAGTACGCACAAAGGAGGTAATGAAATTGTCAAGGTGACACAGGAATTATGTGGCAATAAGGATCAGAATGCAGAACTGCCTTCTAAAAAAAATCATACTCTATGCACTGGAATACATCCCTCATCACTGATGTTGTACTCTTTATCCTTTAAATAATTAGCTTTATACACACATGCAAATTGGGCTCCCTAAACAATCTACTTGATTGCTCACAGTGACTGGGCAGGGATGATCTCAATTCTTATCAATATGAAAGATGTGATCTCTTATTGCTCTAAAACCTTGACTTGTTCCAGAAACACTGTCTTAATTAGACCAGCATGTTGAACACCTAGTGAGTATGGTTTTGACCTTTGATCACTTTTACCCATAATTATATACAATGGCTGACTTGAAATTTTCATGACCACACAGATACTAGGGGTGTCAACCACGAGAGAAGGGGAGATGACCTGATAGGCAGGTAGATGTGACTGGGACTGTCATACCCAAAATTCAGGGAAGTATCAAAGTACATCTCTGAGGGGCTAGGCACCACTCTGATGCAGGCTGGGAACGTCACACAGGTCGCTAGCGGACGGTGCTGGGGATCAGCCGAGATCCATGCGTAGGCGGCGTGGGGCTCAGGCACACCCCAGTGGGAGCAGGGGGAATGGCCAGGCCCCAAGGGGGAGTGCTCCCCACGCTCAGAGGAGGGCAAGCAACAGGGTCCGCACTCCTTCCACGGGGGCAGAGGCTGAGCCCTGCAGAGGCAGCTGACAGCGCGGGGGCTGTCGCAAGGGCAGCCACAGCGGTCAGCCCTCCCGGAAAAGGGATGCCAGAGGGGACGGTGGCCACTTCCACCCGCCCCAAGGGGCAGCGACGACTGGCGCCGGTCAGGGTAAGCGCTCGCCAGCTGCGCACAACCCCGCCTCCCGCAAACCGCCGCGGCGTCTCCCCGCTTACCCGAGCCGGCGCTTTTCCTCCCTGCTCATGGCTCCAGCGCCCGGGGCGGCTGCCAGCACCGAAGAGGCGGAGAGAAGGCCCAGGGCCAGCAGCTTCCATCTGCCCCAGCGGGCTGCGGGGTCCCCGCTCCCCCCCTCACCACTAGCAGCTCCGCTCATGGCAGCATCTGCCCGCCGCCCCGCTAGGCCCGGCTCAGCCCCATCCTCGCCGCTCGCAGCCCGCCCCTCTCCCTGGCGGCGGCGGCTGCCGCTCTCAGCGCCGCCGATGCGCAAACGGAAAGGACCGGCCCTTCGCTTTCCTGTGGCGTAGCCAAGGAAACAATCTCTTCCGCGGCTTCCGGGTTCAGCCCGTCACATGGCGTCGCTGTGGACCAATCGGAGCCAAAGGGGTTGGAGGGGGAGGGCGTCCGTTTGTGGCACGTGATTCCGGTGAAAGACTTTAGTGGAGTGAGACGTGGACAAAAGGAGGGGTCGGCTATTGGCTCGGGAGATGGCGCGCGGGGACTGCAAGTTCCAGCATGCAACGCTCCACCCCGAGCTAGTCGCTAAATTCTGGAGGGAGCACAGCCTTCTGGGAGCTGTAGTCTGGATGAGTCTGAGCCGCAAGGTTCCTCTGCACGCTGGGACCGACAGTTCGTGAGTTGCCCTGAAAGGACGTTATATAAAGGGCCTTACTTATAGACAATGAGAGGAGTATAGTCCTACAAGCCAATGCAGTGGCTTGGGAGCGCTTCTTGCTGGCTCTAAAGCCCCCCTCATCCTGCTGCATGTAAGAACTCAGTATGAGGCAAATGTCTTGTTTCTCAGCATTCACCCCACACAGGAGCATTTACTGCCTAAGCGAAGGGGGATTTCCCACTATCGCAATTTTGGCAGCAGTGTCATGCTGTTTGGCGATTTTCTAAAAGCCCCAGATGCTGGACTCGTGGTTATGTGAGAACCACAGCTTTCATTTAAACAAAAAAGTTTGCAGCATTCAGCACAAGCTTGAAACCAGCATCTGCATGTAGCTCCAAAGACTCAGAAATTAAAAGGCAAATATAGACCTTCCACCCAAGTTTCTCCCAACCCCCCAGCAAAAAAAAAAAATGATTTTTGAGGCCTGACTTTTTTAAAACTTGAGACTAGCCCTACTGGGAAATGATTTTGCCATGAATAAAACAGTGAAGAGTGTCTTACGCAGTTGTCCTATATTTTCTTGAAGCCTGTGCAGATGCTGCCCAGCATTAGCATTGAATGTGATCTTGAGCAAATCACATCAGTGCCTCAGATTCTAGGGCGACCACCTCTGATGACTAGAAATAATGGAAAATCACATGAAAAATACAGGACAATGCTTTAAGGGATGTTTTAGGGAAACTCCATTTCTCCCTTAGTATATCATGTATTTCTCTCTCAAGCGTATGTTTCTACTGTCCTGAAGTATACAATGGAATTATCATAAACTTCAATTTAATGTTTAAAATGGTACTAATGACCAGTTTTGATACATTTCAATACATTTTAAACCAATTTATAAAACTCTTTACATGCACAATGGATATTTACTTAATTTGAAGTGCAACCTTAAAAAAATGTAGTAGGTTTCTGCAACCCAAGTCTGTTTACACAAGGAAAATATTCTTTCTACTGCTGCATTTGAGGTAGGACTGAACATATGCTTTCCATCAGTGTTAAGAAATTGGGAGGAAGAGGAGCTGGATACCATGTTTCAAAGCTCCACCTTTTCCCCTACACACAGTACCATCCTTGCAATAAAGCATATTGGTGTCCATTTATGGCAAGCATTTTCTGTTTACTTAGCCATTGAGCCTTTACCTTTCCAGAAATTTTCTAAAGTGTTCCCAGCATTTCCTTACTTGTGTTACAAGTGCATATAAGAATAGTTTTTAAAAGTGCAAAAACAGAGGGCTAGGTAGAAAAACTTCTGAATGTTTTAACAGGCAAAGTCTCAAACACAAAGCCACATCCTTGATTTTCATTTTAGATGTGCAATTCAATGCAGTCTTAGAACACAAAAGGAGAACCTTTTGTTAAAAGGACTAGGTTTCTTCAGGTTGATTTCTACGCTGAAAACAAGATTTAATCAACAGTTTCATTCTTCAAGTACTGCTCTGCAACGCCTTCCTTTACTCATACAACAAATCAATGAAATAAGAGATGGTCCTTTGAAATAAGGGATGTATGGTCATCCCCAGCCATTCAGATTTTTGTGACAACAGAGATGAAACCCAGATGCTCCCACTACCAAAGCATAGGCCACTGCCACTACAGCTAAAGGCAGGGGGTTGATGTAATGAGAAGCTAGAGGCAAAGATATCTCCCCTCTCTCCAGCTTGGTTGAGTACTGCTCCCTCTACCATCTTGGTTGGTGTTAAGACTGTTGCAGTCTACATTAACCACTGGCTGAAGAGGAATCTCTTTTTGGTGTCAACAGTATAGAGCCCATGACACCAAATTAAGCACTTCTGATTGTATCCAGTAGAGGTATGTAGCCAACAAATACTAGCCAGTAATCTACAGCACAACTATAATTGTAATGTTACATCAATTAGATGCATTATAGTCCTGGAGGGCCATAGCTGCCTCTTTTCTTTTGACTGACAGTCAATTTTGACAAAGGTATTTCTCACCTTGCAGCCTATATTAAAATAAACCTAGAAATCTCTTTTGAGGGGGAAGACGGGGTGATGAAGCAGAACAGCATCACAACACTACAATGCTGAGAACCTGCCCCAGAGGACAATACCTAAAAATTGGCAGCCTTATGGCTCCTGGCAAATTACAGTAAAGGCCTAAATTGGGCAGTCTGAAAGAAAGTATGGCTAAGTTATTCAGGCTACTTTCATTGTTTAGGCATTTGGCAATCGTTATATATAAATTTACTATAATTTTTTTGCTATGTGGGTAGGGTCAACTCTGCCATACCAAAGGAACAGGAAGTGGCTGTGGGTGGCAAGCTGTTGAGTGTATACGTGGCATTATACATTAAATCTGTGGGGCATGAGGTAAGTATGGCTGCTTTGACAAAGTTACATTGGAGAACAATACTGAGTCAAAAAAGATTTAGTTTTTTCTTTACATTTCAATTGATGTTGAATTTGCCAGCCAGGAGAGACAGAGAAAGGTGAGAGCACAAGTGAGCATCTGGTCAGTTCATCTTGAAATAGTGCAGCAATCACATCTTTAAAATAAAAATTAAGTCGCCAAGAAGACAATGTGTGCAATTATTACACTTGCTTAGAATGCAAAAAGGAAGTGCTCCATAAAACATTTAAACATACTCCATTTAAATCAATTCTGACTATATTGCACATTCTGTATGGCTGTATTGTATTGACATGCATGAGTGGAAGATTATCTTCTTCAGGAACTCTTCAGGTTTTGTTGCTTTTTAAAACAACATCCTTCCTGTACAAATGTTGATGCACAGGACAGAAACCAGTCTTTTCCATTCCTCTCTGTCATTTACTGCTGCTTCCATTTTGTTCTATGGAGTTGAGATTGATTCTTCTGCCCTCCCTCCTAGCTTTCTCAACGGTGTCCTCGTTTCCTCACATTAGTTGGTTTCCACTTTACAAGTTCATGTGGGAGTCTGCGTGATGGCATCTGGAGTACCAGTTGCTGCTTATTCCCTACCCAAATTGCCAGTCCCTCCATGTTGGTGACATCCTGGCTTGTCTATTATTTGTATTACTGTAGCACCTTGAAGCTCTAGTCCTAGATCAGGACTCTATTGTATTAGGCACTGTACGAACACAAAACTATGGAAATACTTATAATGTCACCTGATTTGTGACTTTAAATCAAAACCTCGTTACTTCAAATGCCCTGAATAGCAAAAAATAGGGTAAAGGAACTGAAAATATGACTTAAAACATTTTAGTTAGAAACAATTCCAACTCTAATTTTAAAAAAATATAAACAAAAATATTTTTCTATGGGACATTAGCTTGTTGCATTTAACAGTGGATTTAAAAAGAATTATTTGAATGGTTGTAAACAGCCTGGAGAAGAAAGGCTGTCTCCCAGCACTGATATTGGTCCCAGCTTTTCTGTTGTAATTTAAACAGTAAAGCCACAGTGCTACAATGGACATTTTTCTCTCTTATTCTCACCAGTGTCCAGAGTTCAAGTACATGGACTCACGGCCTGGGTTTATGACAAATGGAAGTGAATTCAGAATTTCAGCACTTTAAGAAACTGTTTTTTAAGCCTAACAGTTAAACAGACAACATCTATTCTAGAGACAGCATCACCCAGGAGCATCAGAGCTTAAATCTACAGCTGGCACTAATCTGAGATTGTTCTCTAGTGACCGCTCTGATAAAAATATGGACCAGCATGAATGAGATCTGAAGTAAACTGCATCTGGTATTTCCCACAAGTATAAAATTCACTTAAAAAACCCACCTCTGACATCCAGCAATGAAAGGGATGACCATATTTTATTTAGTTATAAGCACTTTACAAAGTTATAAGCAAGTTATAATGTGTTTCTTGTTTTGTCTACTCAAGCTGGTAGCCAATAGAAATACAATAATAATAACAACAACAATACTTAATACATATATAGCTCTTTCCCTCTTCAATGCACTTTAGAACTCTTAACCAATTAATTCTTACACCCCCAATTTATGAGGTAAAGGAATAAGTCTTATTAGCCATACTTTAAGAAAATTCAATCTGGATAATGTTTCTGGAAATGCTAAGAAAATTGCAAAAAAAAAATTATGAATAATCAATAAACTATTTCTATTGATTAAAGGTCCAAAGCAACCTTCCAATGATGGAAATACCAGGGGACAGATCCTTGACACCATAGTCTGCTTTGTGCTGCTCCATTCAGAATAAAGCAAATACATTTAATGTTCCAAGACTATGTTGAGTTGAGGTATGCAACTGTTTATCCTTAATCTTAGTACATAGGAAACCAAGAAAAATGTAAATAAAAACACAGAACAAACACCTACTGATATGAATAACTTGAATTCAAAACTGTAGAACAAAATATAATATACGAGATGAGTCTTCTCAGTTCTCCCTATTCTACTTACAAAAAAACCAACCACACTAAACATTTGTAGTCAACACTGAATTACCAGATGTGTACAGAAAAGTATTGCCCCAAATCTAATGTGAATGATTAAATATTACTTTAATCATTCACTGTAATGTGAATGATTCAATATTACTTTAGAGGAGAACATTTATGTTAAATTCTCTTTTGTTCTGTACATATAGAACAAGGATCGGCAACCTTTCATAAGTGGTATGCCGAGTCTTCATTTATTCACTCTAATTTAAGATTTCGCGTGCCAGTAATACATTTTAACAGTTTTAGAAGGTCTCTTTCTATAAGTCCACAATATATAATTAAACTATTGTTGTATGTAAAGTAAATAAGGTTTATAAAATGTTTAAGAAGCTTAATTTAAAATTAAATTAAAATGCAGAGCCCCCACACATGCCATAGGTTGCCTACCCCGATACAGAAAATACATCAAAAGAATTTCATTTCTAAATAGCTTTAGTTGTAAAATGCAGTCTTGTATGTAGGAGATAATTGCTACCATCCTGCTATTCTTCTATCACACAGAATTCCATACTGAAAATATGTCCTTCCACCAAAGAAATGGTTACAAGAGACATGAAGTGATTAACTGTCAAGCACAGTTGAAATCACTCCTTAATGTTCACTATCAATTAAAAAATATATATATCAGGAATGATCTATAAGACAGTTAGTTGACAGTTGGTTGTGTGAGACTTTAGTATGAACATTTCTGCATCAAACAAATATTCATGATCAGTCCTCCCCACCAAAAATCTTGTATTTTACTTTATTCCTATAATTATGATATATGAATACACCTTGTAGTAGCATTTATTTCACAACAGCAACCTTCCACTTGATCAAGTTAACCAATATCACGGCATTTCCAAACAGATGTTTGTCTGTTCATATAGTGTCACTTCCCTGTTAGTATTGTATAACAGTTTGATTGTCTCATGCTATGGACCTTACAAAATTTCCTACAGTTAAATGCCAACAATACTGAGGTTATGCTGTCAGATCTTTATTATCTCTTGAAAAGGACATTACTTTCCAGTATTATTCTTTATGGGTCCAATTCTGAAACCTTTACTCACACTAAATTGTACTTATTCCCTGGGACAAACTTTTAAAGGTATCTCAAACCAACCTCTAAAATTGCAGATACAATTTTAATGCTCAATTTACTAAAACTCCATTTTTCACTTCTATGATTTTCTGTGCATTGCCAATTTTTGAAGCTGCTTTTGAAAATATGACCAGTTTGTCTCCCAAAACCTAAGCACAACTGGCTATTCCTTAGCTACTTTCCCTTCCATTGCATCAAGAAATTGGAGAGTAAATAGTATGATTATGGTATATGGGACTTTTCATACTTCATTCTGATTTCCCATGCTTTTGAGATTTGGTGATACAGTCTTATGCGTATAGCAGTACTGCAGTTCAGAACTTAGAATTTTGGATTGTAGGTGAATGTACTGTATACTAGGAAGTGCAGTAGGTAGGTGCTGCATAAGGGTGCTAGCTGGTTTTATTGTAAATATTCTCATTAGATTCAAAAAAAGAAAAGAAAGAAAATAGCTGTAAAGTGCTCTGAAAGGCTGTGTAACCCAGAAGTGCAGAGTGGGATTGAGAAACCTGCTCCCAGTGTTTTCTCAGTTTTAAATATAGCAAAAAAAATCAGAACATTTCATTGTCTTAATCTATGTCAAAACTTTAAAATACTTAAGTAATCAGTCGGATTGGAAAATTCAAAGTTTACATGCAATTTGGCTGCTGAACAACCTACTAATTATTTGTTTCCTGTTTAATTACTTGAGAGATTTAAACATTTTCCTTCTAACACACTGAATGCAGATCCTAAATGAATTCATTTAATAACACTTTGATTGACTAATTTCAGCTAAGAGCCGTTGTAATATTGCCAATCCCAACCATTCGAAAAACATGAGTAGGCCCCCCAAAAAACATAAAGTTATCTTAAAATTTGTGAGATTTAAAAATAAATTTTTGGTTCTTTTTATTTGCCTTGAGGTGTTCAAGCATTTAGGGAGTCATGCTTTCAAGCTTTTCTCCACAAGGACTAGAAATTAACCTTTCTTTTTTTTTTTTTAATAAAAGCTGAAATTTGCAGGTAATAACCTGATTCCAGCAACTGGGCCTGTAACAAAACCCTCCAAGTACTGCAAAACTTGTGATAAAACTGCAAGAATTGGCAACACTGCATTTAGGCCCATTCCTGCAGTCTTTACTCATGTGAATATTCCTGAATTCAGGAGAACTGCTGGAGAGAGTAATGGCTGCAGGATTGGGCTGTATATTTCTGAAGAACACTTTTTACTCTTCAGAGTGCTGCTCTGTACAACTCTCCTCACTGTTTTCTTGTGTGACAGTTTCACTTCCTGCTGAGCTTGTGATTTCAGCACATAGAGAAGGTGCACCTGCTGGCTGACACTCATCACTTGCAGTAACAGTAAAGCTTTCAGATTTAATATCCACTGTAACCTCTGCCGTGCTAAGCTCATCTTCCTCTAGCACTAGTGAAACCTGAAAATCATCAGTTGTTTCTATTCTTAAGTTTTCAATACTCAGAATGGGTACTTGTGTTGCATCAGGACTTTCAGCAGAACACCCAGGAAAGCTCTCAGCCTCTGTTTCCACTGGGACAGCATGAATGTGATCTTCACCTGCTTCCTCCAGATCAGATCTTCTGTCTCCAACTATGCTTTCTGTGTGTGCCTCTGGTTGCAATTTGTCATGAAGACCTTTGCAGCTTTCCAGACCAGTATACCAAACACTTTGGTTAGTCTCCATTTCTGCCTTTGACTCTTGAGACACATCCAGTTTTTCAGAGACCTCCAAACATTCTGCTTGAGTCGCATGGTTGCCTGCCTCTGAAAAGATCATTAAATTCATATCGCCTGTACCAAAACTGGTAGGAGGTGGCTGCTCCACCTTGAGCTCAGAATGTTCTACTTCTTTATTCACTACCTGGTCTGTTGTACCGGTTTCTGCATTAGTTTTGCTGTTTTCATCACTCTCTTCACCATGTTCTTGCCACTTCGAAATTTCATATTCATTTGCCACTTCCTTTTTGTTCTCAGATGGAGCAACTGCTGGTAATTCAATTGTCACCATCAGCAAGCTTCTGATCTCATTCACAGTACCAGGGACTGTAAGACTTCTCTCCTCTTCTTGTACCTTATTTTCTTTTTCAATGTTTCCTCCAAACTCTGTCTCCACCGCATTTTCATTCTGGGAAGTTAACATTTCCTCCACATCCTTTTCTTCATTAGGAGTAAAAGGATGAGATACCGGTTTGTCAGTGATGTCTGTAATGATCACCTTTTCTCTACTAATTGCAGGATTGCTAGACACATTGACATAAACTGCTTCTTCATTGTCTGATGGCTTTGCAGCATCATGACACTTCTCCTGGATCATTTTTTCTGACACAACAAGAAGTTCATTACTTTGAGTTTCAGTATCTGATGTTTCTGTTAAAGTGGTGGACAGTAGCTTAGCAGGACTGGCTTGTGCTGATCCTGAAGGGGTCTTCAAGTCAGTTAAACTGGACACACTTTCATAAGGCAAGTTTACGTTGTCCTCAAAAAGGTTGTGTTTCTTCAGAATGGCAGCTTCTTTTATTACTAAGTAGGACAAAAAGATCAAATGGATCTAAAAAAACTGACATTTTAAGAACACTCAAAATAAAAATACTCCTTTACTATGTTTCTAATATCATGGATTATTAACAAGGCCTAATTTTAATTATCTGTGCTTTTTTTCATTTCACTCAGCTTGGACAATGGAACGTTAATAGTAAGTTACACTTCCCATTTCTCATGCACTAACAGACTGCTTCTATTTGGGTTCACAACACTATAGGAGGATATTTAAATCTAGAACTAGAGAGCTATTTTAATTGAATATCATAAATATTTCTATTCATTATTTTAAATCGCAAAACCTAAATTTTGGGCTAGAAGTACTCCATACTCCTTACCTGACAAGATTGTGAAGGCTAGGACTATAACAGTGTTTAAAAGAGAACTGGATAAATTCATGGTGATTAAGTCCATAAATGGCTATTAGCCAGGATGGGTGAGGAATGGTGTCCCTAGCCTCCATTTGTCAGAGGATGGAGATGGATGGCAGGAGAGAGATTACTTGATCATTGCCTGTTAGGTTCACTCCCTCTGGGGCACCTGGCATTGGCCACTGTCGGTAGACAGATACTGGGCTAGATGGACCTTTGGTCTGACCTGGTACGGCTGTTCTTATGTTCTTAAGTCCAACCAGAAAACCATTTAGAACTTGTGGAATACAGCAACTTCTCTATTATCACCTGTACATATTGACTGAGAACTTTCTCGTTGTCCGATGCCCACATAGATAAATCTTTGGAGACTGCTATTCTTAGTACCAGTGACCTATTGGCAATTATATTTTGGCAACATACTTCATTCTCAGAAATTCAGTCTGAATGTCATTAGATGTAATCAATTATTTGAAAGTTCAGGGCTTTGAGAGTGGCTTTGCTTCTTGGACCATTGGAACCAAAGTATCTTGGAGGAAACATGATTTGCATTAGAAAAAGGCTTGAACCACACTATGGATTTGAATATCCCAAGCTTTGGGGAAGTTCAGATCTGAATCCAAACTTCATGGCTTGCCTCATCTCTTTAGTGGGGTGAATCAAAACTCTTAGACTCTTAACACTTCCAGCCTCTGCGAAAATTGGGACCTGGAGCTGAATAAGGCAGCTCCGATCTATCACTAGCTCTGAAATAAGACCTCACAGACCCCATTCTAAACATTGTTACTATTACCTCAGAAGCATTCCTACCTTTTAGGGTTTCATCAAGCAATGTCTGAAATAAAATCTCTTCATAGACATTCTCTACTTGTATCACTCTGGTGTAATCAGCAAAGATGTACTGTTCATATTTCTGCAACTCCTGTGCAGAGACACAAAGAAGGAATAAAAGTATAAAAATGTGGCAGTCTGGGGTCCTCAAGGGTTCCTCAGTCCAGAAAAGAACCTGCCAGCTCCTATGTGAGAGATCTTTTCATGACGACTGCTCTCCAGGTCTAAATGAGCTACATATGTTTACAGTATTTTTCACATTTACCACGAATTTTTATATTGCATCACCTTAAGCACTCTAAATAAATAATTCTTATATTCTAAATAATGCAGAAAGTGAGGAAGCGACTGAGTCTATGCCTGTCTTCTGAGGCAAATTCATCCTCATCAGGGTATTGGGATACTCCGGCATTTGTTACTGGGATATAGCACCTGTAGCTCAGTGGTTCATATACAGCTCAGCCAGGCATGGGCGGCGAGTTATATACCCATGTGGTGCCTGGGCACCAGCAATATTCAGAGCCCAGGGGCCCAGCTCCACCAATGTTTGGGACCTGGTCTCTCCACCGGCCCCACCTGCCGCCCCCTCACACCACCCCTGAATGTCCCCTGGCCCCCCCTTGCTGGCCCCATGCATGGGCCCCAGAGGGAGCAGTCCTGCCTCTTCCGTGCAGCTCCATGCTGCCTCTGTGCAGCAACTGCTGCCGCAGGGTCCTAGTCCCCCCCATATAAACGCCATATCGTCCTCCTCTCTGGCCCCTGTCTCGAAGCAGCCTGCCTGCACCCCAGAGCCCATACCCGCAGCCAGAACTTTCACCCCCCCACCGCACCCTCAACCCTCTACCCTAGCTCTGAGCCCAACACCCCAAACACCTTATCCCCAGTTCTAGCCAGAGCCCTCATCTCCCTGCACCCTAACCCTCTACCCTAGCCTTGAGCCCCTCCAGCACCCCAAACCCATCATCTCCAGCCCCAGCCAGAGCCCTCACACCCCACACTCCTACTCTCACCCTGAGCCCCTCCCACACCCCTCATTCCCATCCCCAGACAGAGCCCTCATCCCCCTGCACCCTAACCGTCTGCTCCAACCCTGAGCCCCCTCCTGCATCATGAACCCCTCATCCCAAGCCCCACTGACACAGCCCTCACCCCACACCCCAACCCTCTGCCATAGCCCTGAGCCCCCTCCCATACCCCAAACTTCTCATCCCCAGCCCCAAACAGAGCCCTCACCTCCTACACCCCTACCCTCCCCCCGAGCCCCTCCCACACCCCAAACCTCTCACCCCAGCCCCATCCCAAACCCAGCCCCACCCCTGCACCCTCTCCCTCCCCCAAACTCCCTCCCAGAGCCTGCACCCCCTCCCTCCACACCCCCTCCCATCCCCAAACTCCCAGCACCTGCACTCTGCACCCCTCCTGCACCCCAGACCTCCTCCCCCACCCAAACTCCCTCCCAGATCCTTGGGCAGGTGGGGGGCAGAGTTTGGTGGGGGCAGAGTTTGGGCAGGTTCTGGGTGCCACCAAAATTTCTACAAACCTGCCGCCCATGCAGCTAGGTAGCAACTGAGTCGTTACTAAGATTAAGATTTTATCATGGTTATTTTTAGTAAAAATCACAGACAGGTCACAGGCAACAAACAAAAAAATTCATGGAGGCCCATGACCTGTCCCTGACTTTTACTAAACGTAACTGTGACAAAATGGGGCTGAGCCCCAGCCCTGCTGCAGGAAGAGAGAGGGTACAGCACCTGCCTCCACGGTGGCTAGGAGCTCTGGGGTTCCTCTGGCATCAGAAATAGCTGGGAGCCTGTGGCAGCTCAGAGCTCTGGGGTCCCCCCACTGCGGCTGGCAGCTGCAGGGGCACCCGCCACCCATGGCAGCTCAGACCTCCAGGGCCCCCATCAGCTGTGACAGCTCCAGCCCCATCACTCCAGGGCTGAAACGGAGAATGTCATGGAAGTCACAGATTCAGCGACTTCCATGACCTCCATGAGATAATCTTAGCCTTAGTCATTATCACTGGATGGCTATTTGGTGGTTTATGTGAAGGGAGTCTAGAGGCCTCCGTCAAGTTCTTAGGAACGCATCTGCATCATGAAAACCACCATCTCAAATGGTCTTAATAGACATCCTTGTTGGCTTACCAGCAGAGAGGTATGTGAACTATATTACTCTCCACTCCTAGAGCTGAGTACATGGAGGTACACTAGCAGAGTGACTGCAGGGAAAGTTTGCTCCACTACTGCCTTCCCTATCCCTGTTCAGTGGAGAAAATGAGAGGACTCCATTCTCCAGAATATTAAATGTGATAAAAGTTTTTTATTTCATGCTTTATCTACAAATAAATACCATGTCCTGGATATATTGCCAATTGTCCACAAATAGTAAAAAGACAATTAGATTTGTGGATCTGAAAAGAAATAGAGAGGCATAGCCTGCAATGTACACGAGTGCTTTTGAATATATTGAAAAGTCATGAATTTTAATGGTCAGATGATTCACATTCACAGACATACGAATATAACATGCTAAAATTCATTTAACACTGACAGCTTATCCACTATAATTTCTTGCATCTGTTATGTTTCACACATTATTTCTGCCATACGTTCTCACAGAAAAGATACTGGTTATTCCTAAATCATCCCATGTGACAAATGAATACATGGCAGTACAATTTAGAATTCTGAAATGTATTGGTGCCCTAAACAGCTCCAAATCTATTTCTTCTTATTCCTTTTAACTATAGAAAGAACAATTCTGGTTTGAGACTGTTGACCATTTCAGACTGGTAATTCTGTGGTGCAAGACACAGAAAGCATGCAGCCCACTTGTGCTCCCAACCAAATCAGAGAGGACTTTGTTTTTATTTGCGGGTGGGGGTGAGGAAAAGAAATCTGAGACAGCCACACTGGGTTATGTCTACACTAGAGTTTTATACCTCATGTTAATTGATTAAACATACTAAGTAAAAAAGACTAATGAGGAGATATGTTTGTTTCGTGTTTATTTATCCAATCGATAAACAGCAAAGATTTGTTGCCTGGAACAAACATGAGAGAAGTATCCACAGTAAGCTTGACAAATGTTTTAAGCACCCCTTGTTAGGTGGCAATCAATTAATATGAGATACAAAAGTCTAGTGAAGATAAGCCCAAATAGTCATATATCTGCTCAACTCCTCCCACTTCCCTTCCCCTACATGGCAGTTGGTGTTGAAGGTAATTAACAGGGAAAAAGAAGTGAGCATGCACACTGCTCCTCCAGTGTCCTACTGCAAGGAACAGACTTTCAGCTCAGTGGCCTCCCAGAAATGCTGTAGAACATGAAGATGGAACTACAGGCTCATAACTTAGAACCTTAGCTGTCAGCCAGAGAGAGAAGATCAGTTTGATGGTGTCAGATATCTGCCCTGACCTTGTAATCAGATTTTCTGGGGGAGCACCTCCCCCAGAGACTGCCCAGTGTCTCCCTGCCAGACAAAAACAAAACAAAACAGAACAAAACAAAACAAACCGCATAAAGACCCTGGTCCCTTCCTATCTCTCCATAAACTGCTGGGGCAGCATGAGGGTTATTGCAGCCCTAGGGATGGAATAATTCCCATTTACCCCCACTGCATAGAAGAGGTGATCGGGATTTGCATAGGGCTGCCAAAAGATTTTAGAAGGGAACTTATTTATTTGAATTCTCTCCCCACCCCAAATTAGATCCACATCCATTATTGTTTCACCACAGATGCCCCAAACTAACCACCCTCAGGATCACATTGGCCCTGTGACCAACCATTTTACATGACCATCTGTAGCTAATTTGCTTTAGGTGGCTTAGGATATAGCCATCAGTGTGCTAATTCCACCTTCCTTTTAATTTTATTCCAGTATGGAGCCATAAAGTTACCTACTGGTTTGCAAGCTGAAGCCAGTGTCTTCTGCATTGTGGGCAATGTGATCTGTACTAATGCTTCCTGAAATATTTTCTTCCGTATAGTACTGCTGTCGTAATCATATTGCTGTCAAAACAGACAAAAGTAAAAACACAGTTAGAACAATTAATCATTCATACAAGTAGTTTGTTCCCATTGGCCTGTTCCTGCTGGCGGGCAACACAAAGAATATGAATTGGTGTCTTTAAATCAAGGTTTGAGGACTTCAGAAATTCTGCCAGAAGTTGTGGACCTATTAAAGGAGTGGGTAGATGAGGTTCTGTGGCCTGCAAAGTGCAGGAGGTCAGACTAGATGATCATGATGGTCCCTTCTGGCCTTAAAGTCTGAGAATTCAGGTGAGCATTCTCCATGAGAACTGCCTCTCTCATGGTATTTCAGCGCTTCTACTTCTGGGACCAGTTAGAATTTTGGAGGCAGATCCTCTAAATTGTCATAATTGTCATTTACACCAGTTGAGGATCTGTCCCTAAAAGTGCAGTATTGCAGGCAAATGAAGTGTGCCATAAATATTTTTTTTAAATATTAGCCCAATTATTTTGAGCCTCAAAAAATGTTCAAGTTTGGGCCAAATTTTATCCATATGGTTTATCCATAGGTACTTGAATACCATGAGACTAGAGAACGGCACGGTCCAATGATTTGAGTATAGAATTATTATTTGAAGTCATCACACCACTTAGGAAGGACCTAATTCTACACTGCGTTGCACCTGGAGTAATCATTTGCACTTTTGCAAAACACTACTAAATTAGCGTTCTCCACTCCCTTACATCAGAGGTAGCATTTTACACTAATTTTGCACAGGGATAGATAAGGTGCAAGGCAGTTAAGAATATGGCCAATCATTCCAGTCACTGAAGACAAGTGGATGCATTGAAATATTTCCCATTAGATGGTATGAAACACATTTCTTCTCATTATTAAAATAATGTATTACAAAACACCTAAGCAGATCCCCTAGTTTTCTAGTACACTTAAGAGTCAGATAATTTTTACCTTTAGTACTCGTAGTTTGACTTTTTCAATGGCAATTGAAATTTTCACTGTATCTCCTTGGCTACTCAGACTGAGAAGTTGTTCAAAAGTGTACACTGCATTTTCCATAAGCTAGAAATAAAGACAAATGTGATCAAGGGAAAGGATTAAAATTGCCATACTTATTGCAGGGCCCACTCCGCTGAAGTTCATGGCAAAATTCCCATGACTTCAAACTGAGCAAGATCAAGAGCAGTTTATGATCCCTACTATTTTTAGATAGACTTCTGAATTACAACGTTACTAGTTACAGGTTCTTCCAGACACAAACAGACATTGTAAACTTAATAGTTTGTTAAAGTGTGCTTGTGAGGTGGAGGTGGAGGTAGGGGGAGGAGAAGAAAGAATACAAACCCTAAAAATCAAAAGAAATGTTTTCAGGACTTATTAAAAAAAGATTTAAAATGTCAGTAGAAAAAAGGAGTTTAGATTGGATTTGAACACTCTTTGGGGACTGGAAAAGGAAAAGAACACAACTGCAAGAGAATGCAAGAGAATAAGAAAATGGAACTTACTATTTCAATTTCCAATTCAAGGCTAAGGACAGGTCTACGCTAGAAGAGGTTTGCCAGAAGAACTATACAGGTATAGCTATTCTAGGAAGCCCTCTTAGTGCCAACTTATATATGATGAAAATTAAAGTAGATTCAGAATTCTGTTTTCAGGGCTTGAGAAATTCTCACACCATCCAATGACACATTAAAAAATTACCCCAGTTTGGAGAAACTTCATTAGCAACAATTTTGCAGGTGGAAATAATTTGTACTTTATGTTTTCAACTTTATTTTTAAGGGAAAACAGCCCATGACTCCATATGTCCTCTGCTTCACATAGGAACTTTCAAATTAGTATATAGATATCCATGTAATATCTTCTGATTTTCCTGTTGCAAAAGATATGGCCTTGTACGCAGTGCCCTTACCTAGGTTCTTTTTTTAAAAAAAAAATAGCTAAACATAGGTTGTGTCAAGTTTTGAAGTGTCATATTTAGAATTAGGTTTGCACCAGACTCAGATGAACACGCAAGTTGCATTTGCACATGTAAATTAAGTACCCACATGTCTACTCAATATATGTATACAAGTGCATGAACATTCAAACTTTGGGCATGCAAAATTTTGGACATTAAAACTGCAGGTACAGTTTTAGAGACCAGCTGGAAAGCTTAGCCACTCATGTTTTCTATGCATCTGCAGATCTTGGCCCAGATACTCATCTGACTTCAACGGAGCTACACTGATTTATATCAGCTGCGCACGTGGCCCCTAGTTTTCATAAATTGGCCAGAAGATGACAATAACCCCACAGGCTTTAAATACTACTTTTTCGGCAACTTTGAAGACTAGGGACCTGACGCTCCAGTGCCTGGCACTTTGTGTAAGTCATTTACACCTGTACAAAGTTAGTGGGAATTAAACCAGAGGTTTCTTTTAAACTAAAACAATGTTAATGAAGACATATTGGCCTAGCGGCTTATTAATAAAAATAAATATTATATGCCCACAACCACAAAATGAAACTGTTTTACACTTCTCATGAGAAAAATAATGGCCTCTTTAAGAGAGAAAAGCAATATAAATGAGCTTGTTGGAACAACTTGTACTCTCCCTTTCAGGCAACTTATGGAAAACCTTGAAAAACAATCAACTTCCTCCTTTGACAGGTGTTTTGCCTGGGCAGGATTTCAAGGCAGTCCCTACTCGAAATATGGGAGTGAAAATTCAAAAATTCCTTGGCTGCTGATCACTCCTCATTTTAGGTTTTCCTAAAGACATCTGTGGTATCTAAGAGCTATCATAATCTTCTGTGACATCACAGCTGGTTGCTTTGACAAAGATTATGGTGTCACAAAAAACAAGAGTTAGAGGAAAATGCAGTACAGCTGTGTGAGGGAGAAACTTTGCTGGAGTTGGGTTTGCTCAATGGGTATGAATTTGGCCCTCTAAGTTCACGTGGGAAAAAAGCAGCAGGAACCAACAAGATCATAATCAACATAGATCTTGTTTATAAGTAAGTGCCTGAATGATAAAGTCTAGGGAAGAAAGTGTGATATACAGGCAGAGATATTTTTAAAGAGGTTGTATTTTACAATGAGTTACCGTAGTTTCTGGAATACTAAGGGTAGAGGGGAGGGACAGGTGGCACGTGAATCCATGTAGCTACCAATACCACAGGCTATGTCAAGCACCACCACCTCATTTGCTCTACTGCAGTTGGAGTCGCAACAGAATACAGCTCCATGTCACACAACAGGTGCCTTGTGAGCCCCACTCCATAGAACTGTACCAATTACACTGCTTATAGGTCCCTACTGAACTGGTTATATACCATATTGACCACATTACTAAAAATACAGAAGACAACACAAGGCTATGAAAGCTTATCCTGTCCTGTAGTCTAGCAATCATAAGACATCTGTGTGGGATATGCCTACTTGATCCTAATAGGTGATCTCTGTTTAATGCTCCTGAAGTAAAAAAGCCAAATATCCCTGCCAATAATTTGTAAAAGTAGGAGGGGGGTGGGATTCCTTTCTAATTAAGAATCAGGCAGACAGTTCAGCCCTCTGCATGGAAACTAGAATCACCATGGTTATTCTAAGTCTCTAAATCCATTTATACCCTGAGATAAAAATGAATATAGAAATAATTGCCCATTTTTCTAATAAAAGCCTTACTGCCTATCATGAGAGACTAGAATTATAAAGGAGAACCCAGTCCATTCCCTTGCATAAATACCAGAAATACATTTTTAATGATCTTTCATAAAAGACAGTGCTTGAGTACGTAAATGAGGCAGACTCTTCATCACCTGATTTGTGTGTATCAACAGCATTTTTACTGCACAAATTTAGAGGCCAGGCTGAGGGCACTCTGAAATTTGCCCTAGGACTCTGACACACTAAGATTTCAGAAATTCAAAGGTCACATGAAGAGATGATCAACCTTTAGCTCCTAACTACTGTGCCTTTAAAAGGAATAAACGCTGATTTAAAGATGATGCGCCCATGTCAGCTGTGATATTCCTGGAATTTTGTCATCTCTAATTTCATGCTAGTCTATTCACCATTCTGTGAATGTGCATAACTCCCTATCAAGACTATTTCGAAGCAGAGCAGATGGGCAAACCTAATCTGTTCTTCTAAAGTGGAAAAATGGATCTTACAGTACCTCCTGCATGAAGTTTTGCGTCCTCTGAACCACAAAATCAATATGGTAGAATTTGAAGCGGCTCTTGAGGTCCTGGAGTTGTTCCTGGAGGAGATTGACTTTCAGATAGCAAGGTTCCATTTTCACAGAGTTGAATGGCAGGTTCATCAGCTGCTCCAAATTCTGTATCCCAGTGGGAAAAAATATTTTACAAAGAAAGCAATCTGAGATGGATTCTTAATATAGAAATTTAGTGATGGTCACACAACTGATTGTGGCAAATCATTATTCAATCTATTGTACTCTGTGTGTCTGAGTCAGAGGACTATTTAACTGAGAAAAACAGGAATTTATACCTGTTTGGCTCTGCAGAGCCAATATAGCTATTGCCAGTTAAGATCTATATAGAGAATTTTTATAACATGTCAGAGGGTAAAAAAGGACCGAGACTTCTTTTCTTACTTCCTTCAGCTTTGTGGCATCATTTGTCTTCTGGAAGTCCTGGCTGATCTCATTAACTTCTTTTTCAAAGAGCAAACGAACTTCACTGAATCCAGAGCTCACTGGGCCCATGAGCTCTTCCAATATAGAAGGCAAAAATGGCTGGATATTCTCCATGCAGCACTTCTCAGCAGGCTCAGAGACTGTTGCTGAGATATTAAAGAATCAGACAGACGTGTTTTAGGCCACCTGGTGGTAGACTGAAGAATCTAAATGAAAGGGCTACAGACTGCAGAATAAGTTCTATCAGAATACTTTTCCCAGAGCCATTTATGACCCTTGTCCTCCTCAAATATGACTTGGGTAAGGAAGGGAAGAGTTTGTGGAGTTTAAATGACAATTTAAAGATATTTTTTCCTAGTCCTTCCTGCCAAATTACAGTGGATTGGATGCATTGTGAGCAAAGAAGAAGAAATATAGGCAGGCATTGGCAAGCACTGGGATGTTTGTAAATAGCATGGTCATTGTGACCTAAGGCACACTGTATTACATGTTAATTCAACAGGGAACTTTACACAGCAAGGAAAACAATCTACACTCCCTTGCATAAAAGAGTGCCCTAAAGAGAAATGCTCCAAGTTTTTTGAAAATAATTGCCTAAATCTTCATCTATTTCTTATCATCTATGGTTTCTAGAAAGAGTGCTTCAGCAGCATAAGCTAATGTTTTGTCTACTTTTTATGTTAATTTACATATTCATTACAAAACTATAATCGCTCACGTCATATGAGCTTTAAATTATTCAATAAGCCATTTGTTTTAAATATGCCTCAGCACTAATGACATGTATCGCTTAATCCAAGCTTCCACTGTGGAGCATATAGGCCATATTCTGCTTTTGTTTGTGCTTGTGTAATCTATATCTTCATCATATAATGTTGTACAGGTGAAACTGAAAGCAGAATAAGCCATTCTAATCAACATTTTCAGAAGTGGCTGGTGATTTGGGTTGCCTCCACTTCCGGGAATCCAATTTGAAATACCTGGACCCTGATATTGAGAAGGGCTAAGCATTCACAATTCCCACTGAAGACAGTGGAAGCTGCAGGTGCTCAGCACTTTCTGTAAATCAGAGTCTCAAGTCAGGCACCCAAACAAGTGAGCACTTGATAATTCAGGCACCTGAGGGCAATGGGTAATTCTGAAGAACAGCTCCAGAATAGTGAGACATGGGAAGAGGAGGTTGCTTTTTTTTTTTTTAATCCCCACTAACCTTTGATTTTTCCAGCTAAATAGTTCTTTGAGTTCAAAATCTGATCCATGTCTGAACGAATGGTTCCTTCTAGATTCTTTGTAAGATCTTTACATTCTTCCTTCAAGGTGTTTAATCCTTCTGAAACCTGCTCCTGGACCAGATTGTATGTTTCTTCTACAATCTAAAAACAAAAAATAGAAGTATGCATGAACTAGTACATTGGACAATTGCTATGCGAGACAAGAATTGTGCAAAGGACAGTACTTACTGCAAACCAAACCCTCTTCCTATCGTTCCTCTTTCCTTTCATTTTAGGCAGGAGCATAGTCTGAAGGTTAGGCAGGAGCTCCTCCATCACAAGGTTGCTCAAGATCTACAAGGTTAAAAAAATTTTTTTAAAAATGACAGTTTCAGTCCTCACCCTTCTGCTGAACACTGCACTTGTACTACATTTTCAAATGTGGATAGCCTCAAATATTACATAACTGTTTTGCTATCCCAGGTAGCCAAGACATCTTCTCACAATACAGTTTTCACAATGTTAAGATTAATTGATTGCATTCAAATTGAGAGACCATTTTTGGCACTTAAGTTACACTAGGGGGCAGGGGGAAGAAGAGAGAAACGGGACCTTTATGCTTTCCTCTGACGCATTTGCTATCGACCGCAGTACGGACAAGAAATGTGACTATGAGGGCCATGGATCTATTAAAATACTACAGATCATGTTTCTCTTTCCTAAAACTTACTACGTGGTTTTAAACATAAAAGGCTGGATCCTCTGCTGGGGAAAGTCACTGGAGCTACTGTGATTTACATCAGCTGAAGACCTGGACTAAAATATTGACAAGATGAAAGCGGTGCATTTTGATAAAGGTTCAGAGTGGAAGCCTTGGATCTCAAGCTGTCTGCATTCTCGGCCACTGCTAGCTTCTCCTGCTGGGGTCACCGTGGTGGAGAGCCTATTCTACAGAATTACTGGTTAAAGGGTACACCTAAAACTGGATAGCCCTACTAAAAAGTGTTTCTAAGGGATGCTGAGCCCAACAAAAGAAGATATAAATACACCAATGTGAGGAATCCAAAGACTGTTTTTGGTGAGCATTATCTCAGCAAGTCAAAATGGAGGAAGAACTGGTATGTGAGCAGGATGTAAATGGAAACAGAGTCCACAAACTCACTCTAATCTTGGAATGAGCTAATACTACCCCAGTGCTTACACCATCAATACTGATTTATTTTTCCAGTGACTCACGGCATAGCCCATAAAAAAATAGTAACTCCAGGCTGAGTCTTGAGAGAATAGCAGCTGCTCCAAAATTGGATTTTATGGAGGAAGAACTCACATATTTAAGGTCATGATTATAATTAATACCATTATGAGCTGGGTGAAACCTTGCTATGGTTTAGGTTAATATCCCATTGAGGTTGATAGGTGCAAACTCACCCTTCAAATCAACGTAACTTTAAACATAAGCCCTTCCTAAGAGAAAAAGGTGTGTGTGACCCTGCCTGGGAGCTTTTGTGCTGAGTATTGCTTTGGATAGGTGTGTGTGGGAGTGCAAGAGAACACAGAGATACTGAGGTCACAGACAAGAACAGAGAAAGAGGGAGAAGCAAAGAGGCAAGGTAAGCCAAGCAGGAGCCTGTGAGCACAGTGTGACCCTGGAAAAACCTTGAGATAGCTTTTGGGTCTGGTATTAGATAAAGAGGCTTCAGGGCAGTAAGCTAAGAAACTGTTCCTTTTGGTCTTGGTTCCTCCTGCATTCAGAGGGACAGGACTTTGTACATTCTTTGTAAATAAACAAAACTGCACCAAAGAAATACCTATCACAAATTTCTACTTCCAGCTGGAACACCCCAGGGCCCCAAACCTTGACTAATGGCTCAGGTCAAAAAGAGGCAACAACATGATGGAATAGCAGTAGCTGCAAATTTCCATGCTGTGCTTGAACTTGGAACTAGAAATTCAAAGATTTCCCTTTCCCCACCCTTGCCAGACCCCACAACTACAATGTTCTTCTAAGGATTTTAACTTTTAAATTACTGATCTGTTCTTCTCAAACTTAACTCCATCTTCATAAAGTCTTTGTCTGGGAATTTTGTTATTTACCAAACATGTACTAGATGGTTTACAGATACCATGAAAACCATGAAAACATGTTGTTTGCTGCCACAAGTATCTTAGTCTAAATATCAAAGTCAGATTCAACTATGCTGAACCAAGTACATATCAGGAAATAACTGATCTAAGAAAAGGTCCTGCAAGGTCATCCAGAAAGGTTTCATTAATGCACACAACAGCTGGGATGTCATGATCAAATAATAGGCAGTAACAGTCCTCATAGTGACCAAATACCTTAAAATTCACATTGTACAGTGTATGCAAAAATTACCTTTTTAAGAAACGTTAGATTGGATTTATATTCCTTTAATGAAAGGTATATTTTAGGGGCCACAACAAAAAGAACGGTTACTCACCTTCTCAAAGAACAACTGTTATGAAATGTGTTGCTCATATCCATTCCAATTAGGTGTCTGTGTGCTGCATGCACCGTCGTTGGAAAGTTTTTCCCCTAGCAGCATTCATCGGGTCAGCTGTGGTGCCCCCGAAGTGGCACCTCCATAGTGCGCTATATATGACCCTGCCGACACGGTGCCTCCTTAGTTCCTTCTTGCCAGTTACTCTGACAGAGGGGAAGGCGGGTTGGTTTGGAATGGATATGAGCAACAGGTCTCAAAGAATAATAGTTACGAGAAGGTGAATAACCATTCTCTCTTCACGTGATTGCTCATATTGATTCCAATTAGATGACTCCCAAGCCTTACTTAGGTGATGGGGTCAGAGTTATGGAATCGCTCATTGGAGCACTGCTCTGCCAAAAGCTGCATCATCTCTAGCATGCTGGACGATGGCGTAATGAGAAGTGAACATATGCACCGAGGACCAAATCGCTGCCCTGCAGATTTCTTGGATGGGAACCTGGGGCAGGAATGCCGTCGATGAGGCTTGTACCCTTGTGGAGTGTGCCGTAAGTGTCAGGGCTGGGATTTTGGCCAACTCATAGCACCCAGATGCAGGATATGATCCAGGAAGATATTCTTTGTGATGATACTGAGAGTCCTTTCATTCGGTCAGCCACCACTATGAATAGCTGATTCAACTTTCTGAACGGCTTAGTACATTCGATGTAGAAGACCAGCGCCCGCCTAACAACCAGAGAGTGCAGCCTCTGCTCGCGGTTACTGGCATGAAGCTTAGGACAGAAAATGGGCAGGTATATGTCTTGTCTTGTATGAAAACCGACACAACCTTAGGAAGAAAGGCTGGGTGAGGCCTAAGCTGCACCTTATCCTTGTGGAAGACAGTGTAAGGTGGGTCAGAGGTGAGGGCCTTTAACTCAGACACCCTCCTTGCTGAGATAATGGTGACCAGAAAAGCTACCGTGTATGATAGACAGAGAAGGGAGCAAGTTGCTAGCGGTTCAAATGGCAGCCCCTATTAGTTTGGAGAGGACCACGTTAAGGTCCCATGCAGGGACTGGCTGTCTAATCTGGGGATAGAGGCGTTTTAGGACCTTGAGAAAACGTCCCACCATGGAGTTGGCAAATATGGAGCGTCCAGATAGTCCTAGGTGGAAGGCCGAGATAGCAGTGAGGTGAACCTTGATGGATAACGCTGCCAGGCCTTGTTGTTTTAGGTGTAGGAGGTACTCTAGGATGAGTGGTATAGGCACCTGGAGTGGAGGTGTGTGACACTGGGCACACCAGCAAATGAACCTTTTCCACTTAGATAGATAAGTGGCCCTGGTGGATGGTTTCCTGCTGCCAAGTAGGACCTCCCGTACAGATTCCGAGTACAGAAGTTCCGTGGGATTTAACCATGAAGCTTCCAAGCCATGAGATGGAGGGACTTGAGGTTTGGGTGGAGCAGGTGACCGTGTTCCTGAGTGATCAGGTCAGGGTAGAGTAGCAATGCAATCAGGGCGTCCACTGATGGTTCCAGGAGTGTGGTGTACCAGTGTTGTCGAGGCCACGCCAGGGCCACCAGGATTACCTACACTCTGTCCCTGCAGACCTTGTGCACAAGAGGGAACGAGAGAAAGGTGTACAACAGGCAGCCTCCCCAGGGTAGAAGAAACATGTCTGTGATCAAGCTCGGGCTGTGATTCTGGAAGGAGCAGAACACTGGGCATGTCCTGTTGCTGAGGGGGGCAAACAGGTTGACCTGAGGAAACCCCCACCTTTGGATGATGGAGTGTATGACATCTGGACGGATGGACCACTCATGATTGCGGAACGATCTGCTGAGGTGGTCTGCCAGGTCGTTCTGAGCCACTTGGAGATAGGATGCTTCCAGGTGAATGGAGTGGGCGATGCAGAACCCCCAGAGCCTGAGGGCTTCTCAACACAGTGGGGAGGAATGGGCTCCACCTTGCTTGTTGATGTAAAACATGGCAGTGGTGTTGTCCATCCTCGTTGCCACACACTGGCCTTGCAGCCAGGCCCAAAAAGTTTGGCATGCTAGGCGTACCATCCTGAGCTCCTTGATGTTGATATGGAGAGCTTGTCCCAAGACCATAGTCCTGCGTTTGTTGATCTCCCAAATGTGCACCCCCCAACCCACAGCTGACGTGTCCATTACCAGGGATAAGGAGGGCTGGGGGCTGTTGAAGGGGACTCCCTTGCACACCATCTGAGGGTTGAGTGACCATTGGAGGAACTCAAGTATGTGCTCTGACACCGTCACTGCTAAGTCCAGGTTGTCTTGTCCTGGGCGATAGACCGACGCAAGCCACATCTGCAGGGGTCTGAGTCTCAGCCTGGCATGTCGGACCACATAAGTTCAGGCTGCTGTGTGGCCAAGGAGATATAGGTAAACCCTTCAGTAGTGGTCAGGAATCGCTTGAGGCCCTGAATGATGTTCAACATGGCTTGGAATCGTGTCTCCAACAAAAACGCTCTTGCCAGCACCGAGTCCAGCACTGCTCTGATGAACTCTACTCTCTGGGTCGGAGACAAGATTGACTTGTTCACATTGAGGAGGAGGCCCAGTCTCTGAAAGCAGATCTAACGAACTGGACCTGAGATTCCACCTGCTCCCTGGTGCACCCCCTGAGCAGCCAGTCGTCAAGGTAGGGGTGTACCTGCACCTGTCTCTTGTGAAGGAAGGCTGCTATGACTGACATGCACTTGGTGAAAACTCAGGGGATTGTCAACAGACCGAATGGAAGGACTGTGAACTGATAGTGTTTGTGGTCGACCACAAACCTTAGAAATCGCCTGTGCGTGGGGCAAATGGCTATGTGAAAGTATGCATCTTTCACGTTGAGGGCGGTGTACCAATCTCCCAGATCCAGGGACGGGATAATCGTGCTCAGGGAGACTGTATGGAACTTCAACTTCACCATGAATTTGTCAAGTCCTCATAGGTCTAGAATGGGGAAAGACCCCCCTTTGCCTTGGGGATTAGGATCCCTTGCCCCTTAGCTCCTGAGGAACCTCCTCCACTGCTCCTATGGTGAGGAGTGACTGCACCTCCTGATAAGGAGCTGCTTGTGAGAAGGGTCCCTGAAGAGGTACGGGGAAGGGGAGAGAGGGCAAGGGGAAGAGCAGAATTGGAGAGAATATCCTACTCCTCCCGTGTGAAGAACCCAGCACAGTCCGATGTTATTTGGGATCAAGCACAGTAGAAGTGGGATAGACGGTTCAGAAAACATGGGGAAGGGTCTGGTGTTGAGACAGGTGCTCAGTCTTCGGGCGCACCTTCAAAATGATTGCTTTGAACCTGACAAAGGTTTAGTCAGGTCTTGGCCCTGCCCAGACAGAGGATGGGAGGGCTTGCACCAGCCATTTCTGCCCCTGCGTCTGTAGGGATCTTGCCTTGGCCAAGGAGGGTATGACCACAGTTGCTGCAATTGGGGCTTAAAGGGCTTTTTTTGGGTTGCCAGGGTATGCATACCCAAAGATTTAATTGTATCCCTGGAATCCTTTAGGCTATGCAGCCTGGAGTCCATCTGTTTAGCAAACAGACCCATCGAAAGACAGGTCCTGCATAGTTTGTTGAACATCGAGCAGAAGCCCCGAGGCCTGCAGCCATGAGGTACACCTCATGGCGATTCCTGAGGACCGGATGTGCGCTGCCAAGTCCGCAGCATCCAGTGGGGCCTGTAAAGAGGTTCATGCCACTGCCTTGCCCTCCTCGATAATAGCTCCAAACTGCTCTTTAGACTCTGCTGGTATCAATTCCTTTAACTTCAGCATTGCGTTCCAGGAGTTGAAGTTGTATCTCCTCAGGATTGTCTGCTGATTGGCAATCCTTAGTTGTAAGCCCCCTGTGCAGTATACTTTGTGTCCAAATAAATCCAGGTGCTTGGCATCCTTGGACTTAGGTGCTGGGGCTTGGTGTCCCTACCTCTCCTTCTCATTCGCTGCTGCCACCACTAGGGAACAGGGCTGCGGGCGTATGAAGAGGCATTCATACCCTTTAGTGGGGATGAAATATTTCCTTTCCACCACCTTGGCGGTGGGTGAGATGGAGGCCAGGGTATGATAAATGGTCTTTGCATTGGCCTGGATAGTTCTGATGAGTGATAGAGCCACCCTAGATGGTCCCTTCAGTGCTAGGATATCCACCATAGGGTCCATCGTCTCTACCACCTCCTCGGCCTGCAAGTTCATATTTCGTGCCACCCTGCACAGAAGTTCCTGGTGGGCCCGGCTTTCTATAGGGAGAGGCCCGGAGGTGGAGGTGCCCACCACAGCCTCATCTGGGGAGGAAGATGAGGAGGCCAGAGGAGGAACTGGCTCCTTCTGACCTTCCTAGTCCTCTGGTACCTCTTGTGCTGCCTCTAATCCAGGGTCAGCCACCCCAGGGTCAGGCTCAGGAACAGGGGTGGGTTCCAGAGGAGGTGGTAGGACTGATAACTTCTCTGCACCGCTCAGGGTGGGACAACTGGCCGTCACCTCCGGGACCCTCGCCTTGGACACCATCGAATGGGTACCCCTGGACTGGGTGCCAGGGGCCTGGTGGTATGCCCAAGGGGTCCAAAATGGACACTGCACCGGCCCCTGCCACTGTGCGGCCAGGGTGCCACACATGTCTGTTCTGCCCCATGCCAACTTGCATGTGGCCCGCTCCAAATACTTAGACCCTGTCTCCAAGCCCAAAGATAGGGGACCTAGAGTGCGAGGCCAGGGTGGTGCCAAGCGTTGTTGGGCTGGGGAGCGGTGCCACAAGCGAGGTCTGCACAATGACACGGAATGGTGCTGAGACGGACTGTGCCGGGACCTGTTGCATGACAGCGATCAACACTGAGAACAGGAGTGTTGGCGGGACCTGGAGCAGTGCCACGATTGCATCTGGTGCTGTGATTGCAACTAGTGCCACGAGTCTGATCAGCGCTGGGACTCCAAGCAGTATTTTGTCTCTGGTGGTGGCGCTGATGGGCAGAACATTGCAGGTTTTCCGTGGGATGGAGCAGCACGCTGTGGCATCAGAGGCTTGGCGCGAAGCATGGGGGACCATGGTGCCGTCATGTCTGTGAGGTCTCTCGCAGCCTCAAATGTGTCTAGGGTGGAAGGAAGTTGTACCTCTTCCACCACCTGACATGCTGAGTCCAATTGCACTGGACTCAACAATCCCCCTTGCAGAACCGAAGTTGACAATGCCTGCTCTGAAGTTTTTGGCACTGGGTGCTCCTCCCTGGGATGCGCCCCGTTGGCTGGTTCTGAGGAGGTGGGTCCCGAAGTCGGGGAAACACCTCTCCCTTGTTTCCAGTGCTGCTTCTAATCCAGGGTATGGGACTGGTGTGGAGTCATCTACGACTGTTTCCACACTGGAGAGCGGCGGCGCCGCAGGTCTCATCCACAGCCCTTTCACGGTGCTGTCTCCGTGACCAATGCCAGGGCACTATGCACCGATGTACTCAGTGCCGGGTCCTGCCATGCCGCTGCTGCTTGTAGTCGAAGTACCACCTCCATAAGGAGCTGCTTCAGTCTAAAGTCTCGCTCCTTTTTTGTTCTTGGGTGAAACCCTTTGCAAATCCTGCACTTATCCGCCTGATGCATTTCCCCCAGACACTTTAAGCAAATGTAATGGGGGTCACCTGTTGGCATAGGCTTGTTGCAAGACTTGCAGGGTTTGAACTCCTGGGACTTAGGCATGCCCTGAGTCCCCAGGGAGAGTGCAGTTGGGTTGGAGGGTAACCCCCCACTCCTAACAGCGAACTATTAACACAACACTAACTAATAACTAACTAAAGTAACTAAGCAAGACAAACACTAAAGTAGACAGAAGTTAGGGAAACATGGAGAGCTTGCTGAGCAAGATGCCACAGTTCCAATGACCATCACTGGCGGTAAGAAGGAACTGAGGAGGCGCCAGGTCAGCAGGGTCATATATACAGCACTATGGAGGCGCCACTCCAGGGGGCTCTACAGTTGACCTGTCGGGTGCTGCTAGGGGAAAAACTTTCCGACAACTGTGCATGCGGCGTGAGCACACCTAATTGGAATAGATATGAGCAATCACTCAAAGACAAATCATTGATTTAACTTTTAAAAAACAATGAGCTTAATTCACCATTATATGACTCCACTTTACATTGAGGTATCATTGATCAGAGGAGTTACACCAGTGTAAAACCAGAGTAGCACACTGGTGAATCAGATCTAATAAGCAGACCCACATCAACTAAAGCTTATACTGCCACAGCCCTCAACCCAGTACCCCACAAAGTATTTCTTTACCTTTTGTATTTGTCATGCTTTAATACTTATTTAAGTAGATAATTTTGTTTTGTCATCAGTCCCATTTATCTTTATAAAATGATGTAAGCAACAAAACAAAAACTTAACCAGGGAATTTTAAGGGTGCACAAGAGTATTTCATATGTCAGTGGGAGATGCTGAGTATTTGTTTTACTGTATATTATAATCTTTTTTAAAAAAAAATTTCAACAGATACTGATGTTTATTTTTAAGCATCTGTATAGATTTTTATTGATTTAAATTTTCACAGTTGTATAAAATTATGGGTATGTTTAAGCATTTTTAATTTTTAATCTACTTAAATTTTCACAGTTGCAGGTAATTATGGGAGGAGTTAAGGACTGCTTCAGTCAATACTGTGTGTCATAACAAGTAATCAGGATGTCAATGAATATATTAACTAGCATTCTGCAGCTTTTTGTGTTTTAAATAGCAACAAACTTGTCTGGTTGTTCCATATTTGCCAAAAACAATTATACTTGGTCAAAGCACTTATTTTGAGAACACAGTATACTTCTAGTATTCATCATTACATTATCATCTTCTTAGTAACTATTCTGAAGTCTTCTGATGAAGGTTCTCTTGGGGGGTATATGGATTATGAGTAGGAAAAAATAATGAAACTAACATTGTAACAGTTTCATGACTCAAAACAAACTTGTCAAAGAATACTGTCCTCTTAACCCTTTGGTGGGCAGGATGGGGATTCCTTGATGCTAAGGGATTTCCTATTAGTTATCAGGGAATCTTGACTCCTGACACCAAAGGATGAGTAGTTAATGGTTATACACAGGACTTAAATTTGGGGAGTTGTCTCAAAGAGCTCCAGTAAATATTTTCAACCCCCCTGGAGTTTTTAATAGGATGTTGGGGTGGGGGGGAGTATGGTGTCTCAAGAAATACTCTAAGAATTTAAGCCCGACCTATATATTTTCATCCAGTTTCCACATCTTCCACAGCAGCCTATCAAAATTATTCTGATTAGTAAGGACATAACCCTGAATCACAAATTCCTCAATGGACCCCTACATTTTCCCTATGAGTGGCATGATTTTCAAGGGTGATGAACATCCAGCAGCTGGCATTAAAGTCAATGAGCTGCTGAAAGCTCAGCATTTCTAAGGGGGGGAAGTACTGGTAATCAGGGGGCAGATTCTTAGTTACACTGAATTATATCTGGAATAATGCCAGTGAACTCATTGGAGTTATGCAACTCACACCAGTGTTCCAAGCCATTTATTTTAGATGCCCAAGTATGGACTTAGGAGCCTAAATTTAGCCATCCATTTAAAGCGCTGTATGAGGCAGCGCATTGGCTTGTTCTAGTGTGGTTGTTGCTATGCAATGCTCTGTTTCACCATTTGTCACAGTAACTGCAGCATCTACTAGTTTATCCACCCAAGATGAAAAACTTCTCCCTGAAGGAGGAGGAAAGCATACTAAAGAGATTCTCCCTAAGTTTCAGGTAGCTAGTGTTCCATTCTCTCCTGGGAGGGGGGGGCTTGGAGCATTGCAGTGGGGCAAGGAAAAGGTTTTCAAACCCCAGAGACTAAGGAGTCTTGCGGAAATCTGACACCAACCTTACGCATCCTGGAGGTGGGCCTGCTCCTCTGTGCTGTTCTCTAGGCTCCCCTCCCCACCAGTAGAATGGCAGTGGTGTTTTTGCATCCCTTTGCTAAACCTGAGCCAGTGCACATTTTGGGAAGGGGACGACAATGATGCCTTCCATGTGAATTTCTGCACAGGGGGGAACATAACATGTAAAGTGGCAGATCCTCACCTTCATCTCTTCCCTGGAACTTGCAATAACCAAGATGCACTAAGTTCTTGTGGCAGAGCTTCTGCAGGCTCCTGGGAAGCTCACCATGTTTCTAAACTGTGTTTCAAGATCACCATGTTTCAACTCTTGCTCTTCTGTGCACACTTTGCCATGGAAAGGGGTGGCTGACACCAAGCAGTAGACCTAAAATTTTTTAGGCTTTTGATTCTTAGGCTAGCCATTTATGTCATTATAATTTGGAAATACAATTGCTCTCTCTGCTACCTGGATTTTACATTAAAGCATTTTTAATATAAAATTGAGGACAATGAGATGCAAAGGTCTATAGAAAGTTCTGGAACCAGTCAAACCCTACAGTCAGTATTTACTGCCACTGTTGACAATGGCATCTTTTCCTGAGTAAAGGATATCAGGATTTGGCCCACCAGTAGTTTTACTGAGCTAGGGCTATGCTCAGAACCAAAACAGAGGTTTTGGATGAAAGGTGGGGAGATGGTGGAGGGTGAGATTACTTTGTAGCTCATTATAGGTTGTAAACATAAGCTTGTTTTCCCCCAAGTATCCTTTATTGCTCAACAGATTTAAGTTGCATAAATGGGTAAAATGTTTTTTTATCCTCATTTCAAAATTAAAATTGTACATCTTTCACAATTTTTTTATTACAGTATTACTAGGCTTGGCAGAGTTGGGTTTTTTATTTTTTGATATATCAACATTTTTCAGAATTTTCTTATCTATTTCATTTTTAGAAAAGATTGTGGGAAACTATGGAGGTGGGATTTGGACAACAATTATTTAATGAGTACCTGCTGAGATTCAAAAACCTGAAGCTATATAACTGTTAGAACACACAGTGTCAAAATCACACATCAGAATAAACAAAGTAAACATCCTTAAATCAAACTCTAAGTTTTCAAGCAGTAGGTTTCTTACCTTGCCTATCTGTAAATTTTGATTTTTATTGCTGGAAATATTTTCTCAGTGTACAGTGCAATTGACATTTGATAAAAATCTAATACTTCGAAGCATAAGTATTACTTTTGGCTACTGTGGTACTTCACCCTACTGTTGCACTGTTTTTTATATTCTCTATCTAAGCCTCTTTTCAAACACCTCCTAATGGCCCAACTGGAGAAGTTGTTACCAGCTTGCAAACTGCTCCCTCTCATGGTAAAACACCCACCCTACAGTATGGAAAGAAACAAATGCAATTCAAGTTTCACTGAGCAATAGTAACTGAAAACCTTCTAGCAGGCATCTCCGTGGGGAATTTTTAATTAGCCAGATATTTCATTTCCTGCAATCTAGATAGCACATTTAAAAAAAGTCAACACCATAAAATATATTGTGTGACAGCATGAACCTTTACAAGGGGATGTGGAGGCACTGATAGAATGCAATTGGAAACTAGTGCAGTTATTAATGTAGTCAGTACCAACAGGGAAAAGAAGATATTTTACCTGCAAAATCATTGCAATGGGAAGGGACAGAAACATTGTAGAGTCCAATCCTGCAAACACTTGTTGCAGGCCTTGTTAGCCTGGTGGCAGCATGTAGAGTTCACCTAGCTAGGTACAGCAATGAAAAGCAGGCTGCATCCACACTGCGGTGTGTAGCTACATACAGCAGTGAAAGGCTCTGGCAGGAAGGAGGCAGCGTGGAAAGGCTCTGCTGCTGGAGGGGTAAGGTTCTAGCAGCAAGATCCTACACTTCTAAAAATGGCAGTGCATAGTGAGAGGCACAGCTTGGGCAAGTAAAGAGCTGAGTAGTGTGTACATACACCTGTAGAGAGCAGTGTAGGGGTCTGACTTGATGTGTCTTTACTTGCCAAAGCAGCACCTTGCTATCTACATGGCTATTTACAGCTGTGCTAGGGTGATGTATAGTGTACATCAGCCACTGTAAGTGCAGACATAGCCAATGAGTAGGTTGTTTACTACTTAGTCCCACTGACTTCAGTGAAACTACTCACAACAGTAAGCACTATGCTCCCCAGATCTTGCAAAGACTTCCACAGGTGCTTAAAAATATGCACAGCAAGTGGTCCTGTTTGATTGCTCACAGTGCATGAAGTTAAAACACCAGCATAAATCTCTGCAGGATTAGGGCCTGTGCTCATTGACTGGCATTAGCAGGATTGGGCTCTCATTTTGTAACTACACTGCAAACTATTTTCACTTGCAGTGGAAATTCACTGCATAGAACATTGAATAAATTCAGTGTACATGCTTTGTGTCTGTTTACAGATATAAATATCTGAGTTTTTTTTTTACTCAAGGTTTCCTTCAAACAACTTTCATTTTCTCACTACCTCCATCATCCTCAAAAGCCACCATGGACAAAGAAAGGGAGATTCTATTGTACCTGAATTTCATTGCCAGTTATCATTTCCCAAGACCCATAGTGGCCTTTCTCCTGACGGAAGAACTGGACAGCTTCTAAAAATGCCTGCGCGTCAAAGGTGGTCTGCTTGAGAAAATCTAAAGAAAAAAGAAATAAAGTTAATTGACTGGTAAATGAGTGCTGAATGTTTTTAAAGATCCTTTCTGATTTTATTTTATATATTTCTACTCAAACTCTAATTTCTGAATGCTCTGGCACAATCTCCTTTCAGGCCTTGTCTAGACTAGAATTTAGAGGTGTGATGTTAGCTTTTGCATGCTAACACACTTAAAAAGTCTAGCCCTTAGTTATTTAATTTGCCCATTTCTTTATGATACATAGGAGTTTAAGATAATTTTTTCTATATGTATCATAACAAAGAAATGGGCAAATTAAATAATTAAGGATCTCCTTTTTTTCATGCATTACCTGCAAAGACTATTTTTATACAACTAGTCTATTATTCAAGGTTATTTGCTGAACACTTCATACAGACACATCCTATCAGGTAACTATCCACTGCCACTATTGCTTAGACCTGCAGTTCATGGCCACCCTGGCCTCCATCTATTGCTGCATGCAAAGGAGTCCTGGGGAGGTTCTAGTGCACAAAAGGGGGCTGCAGTATGGACAAGGTTGAGAACCACTGGTCTGGAGTATTTGCTGTTTGTAAACTGTAGATGATCAGTCACAGAGTGCAAGTTACGTCACAGGCTATTTTCTCTGCTCTCTGTCCAACCTCACAAACCACTTTCAAGATAGCTGCAATGGACTGTTCTGTCATGAGTACATCAGTTACTTAAGTCCATTGGCTGTTCCCCTCACATGGGAGATACAAATAGTGCAGGTCTCTCACTGGAGTAGCAGCCATTTAGTGGGTGTATTTTCTCTAGGACCTATGGGAAACATTCCATCTTCTTTAGCCCTGGAGAAATCCCATAGTACAGTCCAACTGCTTGAGCTGTCTGCTTGGATAGGGGTCTGGGCCTAAGGCAGCACTTTGCCAAGATTCTTTTAAAACCAGAAGAGCTGTGGCCTTCACAATGGATAAGTACCACTTCTGTGAGGATTACCATCTTGGGGAGATTATGAAGCTGCATTACTTAGTTCCCCCTTTTCAAGACAAGATACTTTCAGCATAAATAGTTCTAATCATAATGTGCATATAGGGGTGAGGGACGAGAGACGTGAATAAGAGGAAGGGGAAGAATGTTTATTCCACTTAAATTAGTTTTGCTAGGTTTTTTTTAAGACTGTATTTATGAGGAAGGCCAGGGAATGAATACATGAGTCCTGTCTGTAAAATCTCTCATATGAATGTATGCTGCTTTTCATCTGTGTGGGAAACTTCTATGGATTAATGGGGGCTCTGCACATGCACCAAGGGCAGACCACACAGCTCATACAAATGAGCTTGGGGAAAAAAGAAATATGGACAACCTAAGGATTTTTTAAAAATGAAACCAGAGTTAAGCTGATGACACTTAAAGGGTTCCCAAAATCAGTAGATTCACAGCAATGGTCCTTATAGACCCTGAAGTGTCTCTCTGGGTTGAAGCCATTCCAGGAGAGCAAGCTCTTTTCCCCTGTTGGTGCATCTTAATCATGGAAATAACCTGACCAGTTTGGAGAAGAACTGGAATGGGACTATTTTTCAGTGTTAAAACACTTGGTTAACTTTTCCCATTGCTTCTCCTCACTTTCACATTTCCTCTTCACTCCTCATTTTCATCCAAGGTTGGAGAATGAAAGTGCTGATCTGCTATGACAACGAGACTGTTCTCAGACTATTTCCAGCCCTGTTTTGCACGCTGTTGTGAGGGGGCATGGCCTCCTTCCAAGACTGACAGGAAGGGACGGCCACGGACCACTACACACACAATGAGTTTCAGACAAACAGCTAAGTTTTTGGATGCCAATCTAAACTAAACATGAACTCTGAACCACCTGGGGTTGGCAATCCCCTTATAGTAATACACAGTCATGTCTGTACAGTGCCTAGTACAACAGGGCCATGAACCTTGCCATTACTGCATTATAAACAATAATACTTTGAGATCTTGTATCAAAGCCACTATGGAAGAGCAAAGACCTTTACAGCTGCTAAGTTTACACTCAGCAAAACTAAGGAGAGGGTGTGGGAATAGTGTTTAAGATACCTTTCCACATCTGTGAACCTGAGCCATATACAGCCTGAAACAGCCCCCGGCATAATGAAGAACAGCCCTAAGATGCTCTAAATTACATCAGCAGCAGCAAATCTGGTGGGGCATGCTGCAATGTGCCCACATCTGAGATGCCATCTCTCTGTCCCCTACACCAAGGTGGGGAGCAGAGAGTATAGAACTAGCTATGCCATCACTGTACAACCTAATGGTTCCCCTGCAGCAGGAGGACTCCTTGGCTGTCCCTTAAGGGTAGTCCTTGCCATGTACCAGAACTGGGGCAGAGGACTGAGCACTAATGGCCCAATTCTGCAGACTTTATTCATTCAAACCATTCACTGAAAGTAACAGGAGTTGCACATGGGTAAGTTCTGCATGCTTTGGCTCTAATTAGTAGAGCCTCACAATACCACTGAAAGATAGTACGGAAGTATTATCCCTATTTTACAATTAGTCTGGGGCCCAGAAAGGTCAAGCAACGTGGCCAAGGCCATACAGTGGGTCAGTATCAGAAATGGTAATAGACCCCCGGTTTCCCCAGACCTGTGCTAGCCCCTATATCATTCACTAAACACGACTGCAACTAACTACATGAACTTTAACACTGTCCCAGTCAGGATTCCAACCATTTCTCTGTTTCCACAACCTTGGCTTATAACATTTTTTGTCACAGCTTACACATCAAGATATTAAAACTGTAGGGTAACAATACATTTGGTACAATTAATTCTATTTTGTTGGCTGAAAAATTAAGCACGTGTCAGACCTACAAGCTTTTTTTAGTATAAAAATTAATCATTTTGACCACAAGGGGGCCAGACTGTGCTGCTGCTTGTATTTTAGATGGATTTGGCTAGAAGTCGTCAGAACTGTAATTGTTGCAACACTGGCACTCTGACTCACATATTTGCATTTTTAACAGCTGTGCTCATTTCCAACCAAAAGGGAAAAAGGGATGAGCTGAAGGGATGGTACTTGTATGGTGCAGATGTAACAACAGGCTAGTGGTGATGGGACTCTGCTCTCTAGAATTAGCGTTGTCATTTCCTAACTTAATGAGAGAATTTATACCCTCTGTCCAGAGGTCTCTCTGCCCCAGTGAAAAAAAGGAAGGTGGGATGGTTGGGGGGGAAAATAACAATTCAATCACGAAACATATATAAAGCAACAAGTACAATACTGTCCCAATCATGCTGTCCTTTGTGTAGCAGGCAGTAGAGGAGTAGAATGCAATTGCACCAGCCCTATGAAAAGCTGCATAGAGTACAGGGAAAGGCAGTGCTATTATGCACCTTTGGGGCTTGATTCTCCAGGGCCTTGCACTTCATGCAGTCATTTACACCTGTGCAGATTGTGTGCAACCTCTACCATTCTGATTCAGTGCAGTTTTACATTCACTTTGAATAGGTGTGAGTGACTGCTCAATGTGCCAGGACTTGTGTGTGCTGTACTGTGAAAAATTCAGTCAGAGTAAGGCACACAGGTCCCAGGTACTGTCAGAAATGAGGGCATTGTCTGAGAACCTTTGAGGTGTGGTCAAGCCCAGAAGGAGCTGCACTGTGTGACTCTCATGATTTCAGTAAGGGACCTATGGTCATGCACTTGTCTGTGGGCAAGTGTGCTTACGCTAGATAGCTGCAAACATCATAGAATCGTAGGACTGGAAGGGACCAAGAGAAGTCATCTACTCTAGCCCCCTGCATCCATGGCAGGACTAAATATTATGTAGACCATCCTAACAGGTGTTTGTCTAACCTGTTCTTAAAAATCCCCAATGATGGAGATTTCACAACCTCCCTAGGCAATTTCTTCCAGTGCTTAACCATCCTGACAGGAAGTTTTTCCTAATGTCCAACCTAAACCGTTCTTGCTGCAAATTAAGCCCATTGCTTCTTGTCCTATCCTCAGAGGTTAAGGGGGATGATTTTTCTTCCTCCTCCTTGTAACAGCCTTTTATGTACTTGAAAACTGTTACCATGTCCCCCCTCAGTCTTGTCTTCTCCAGACTAAACAAATCCAATTTTTGCAATCTTCCCTCATAGGTCATATTTTCTAGACCTTTAATCATTTTTGTTGCTCTTCTCTGGACTATCTCTAATTTGCCCACACTTTTCCTGAAATGTGGCACCCAGAACTGTACACAATACTCCAGCTGAAGCCTAATCTGCCCAGAGTACAGCGGAAGAATTACTTCTTGTGTCTTGTTTACATCACTCCTGCTATTACAGCCCAGAATGATGTTTGCTTTTTTTTTACAACAGTGTTACACTGTAAACTCATATTTAGCTTGTGATCCACTATGACTAAGGCTGCGTGTCTGTCATGGAAGTCATGGATTCTGTGACTTTCCATGACTTCTGCAGCGGATGGTGCTGGCTCAGGGGCTATCTAAGCCAGGCAGCCCCTAGGCCAGCAGCAGCAGCAGTTTGGGTTTGTGAGAGGAGACTCAGGGCTGGGGCAGCGGATTGGGAGCAAGGCAGTGCTTACCTCAGGGGAAGGGGGCTCCCCGGCTCCCATTGGCAGGTCCTTGCAGCTCCTAGGCAGAGGGGCCAGGAGGCTCCGTGCGCTGCCCGCACCCACAGGCACTGCCCCTGCAGCTCCCACTGGCTGCAGTTCCCGGCCAATGGGAGATGTGGAGTCAGCACTTGTGGTGGGAGCAGCACGCAGAGCACCTTCTGGCTGCCCCTCCCCCTAGAAGCTACAGGGACCTGCTGGTCGGAGCCAGGTAGGGAGTCTGCAAGCCCCACCAACTCTCCCCAGCAACAGCGGGGGTCCCGGGCCACCCCCCAGCCCACCCAAGCATGGGTCCCGGACTGTGTGCCACCGCCCGCACCCATCTCCACCAGCAAGGGTCCCAGGCTGCGTGCTGCCACCTCCCTCCTCCCTCCCCCCGCATCTGCGGCTCCTCCAGCCCACTCCCCAGAGCACCCGCAGCTCCTCGGCTCAAGTTTCAGTTAGGGGTATATAGTAAAATCATGGACAGATCACGGGTTGTAAATTTTTTTTATTGCCCATGACCTGTCCGTGACTTTTACTAAAAATACCTGTGACTAGAACATAGCCTTAACTATGAACCCTAGATCCATTTCAGCAGTACTCCTTCTTATGTAGTCAATTCCCATTTTGTATGTGTGCTACTGATTGTTCCTTCCCAAGGAGAGTACTTTGCATTTGTCCTTACTGAACTTGATCCTATTTACTTCAGATTTGTCCAGTTTGTCCAGATCATTTTGAATTTTAATCCTATCATCCAAAGCACTTGCAACCCCTCCCAGTGTAATATCGTCCGCAAAATTTGTAAGTGTACTCTCTACGCAATTATCTAAATCACTGATGAAGATATTGAACAGAACTGGACCCAGAACTGATTCCTGCATGACCCCACTCAATATACCCTTCTAGTTTGACTGTGAACCAGTGATAACTACTCTCTGGGAATGGTTTTCCAACTAGTTATGCACCTACCTGATAGTACAGAAGTGGGAAAACTATGGCCCATGGACCACATCCAGCCTGCAGGACCATCCTGCCCAGCCTTTGAGCTCCTGGCTGGGGAGGCTAGCCCCCAGCCCCTCCCCTGCTGTCCTCCCTCCCCTGCAGTCTCAGCTTGCCGTGCCGCCAGTGTTCTGGGCGGTGGGGTTGCAAGCTCCTGCCGGGCAGCACAGCAGTGTGGCTGGCTCTGGACGGGTGGCACGGCTGCCAGTCCTGCTCTTGTGACCGGCAAGGTGGTGGGGAGTGGGAGGCCTGGATAAGGGGCAGGGGGTCCTGAGGGCAGTCAGGGGATAGGGAGCAGGGGATGGCTGAATAGGTGTGGGAGTCCTGGGGAGCCTGTTAGGGGGCAGGGACGTGGATAGGGGTCGGGGCAGTCAGGGGACAGGGAGCAGAGGGAGATTCGATGGGATGGAGTCCTGGGGGGGTGGTTAGGGGTGGGAAGTCCCAGGAGGAGGCAGTCAGGGGACAAGAAGTAGGAGGGGTTGGATGGGTCGGGGGTTCTGAGGGGCCAGTCAGGGGGCGGGAAGTGGGAGGGGGTGGATACGGAGTGGGGGCCAGGCTGTTTGGGGAGGCACAGCCTTCCCTATCTAGCCCTCCATACAGTTTTGGAACCCTGCTGTGGCCCTCAGGTCAAAAAGTTTGCCCACCCCGTTATAGTAGCTCAATCTAGGTTGTATTTTCCTAGTTTGTTTATGAGAAAGTCATGCAAGACAGCATCAGAAGTCTTACTAAAGTCAAGATATTCCACATCTACTGCTTCCCCCAATCCTCAAAGCTTGTTATCCTGTCAAAGAAAGCTATTAGGTTGGTCTGATATGACTTGTTCTTGACAAATCCATGCTGACTATTATTTATTACTTATTATCTTCTAGGTGTTTGCAAATTGATTGCTTAATTATTTACGTCATTATTTTTCCAGATACTGAATTAAGATGACTAGTGTGTAAATCCCCAGGTTGTCCTTATTTCCCTTTTTATAGATGGGCACTATATTAATACTTCCATATTTCACAGTGGTGCTCGGAAGATAAATTCATTAATCACTGTGATGTACTCAGATACTCTGGTGATAAGGGTCATATAAATATCTAGACAGATACTTCAAACCTCACTACGGATTTTTCTACACTTGGAAATTAACCAAAATAGCAATTCTAGAATGATTAATATAGTATCCTTCTATTACAGATTAAGCTAAAGCGGGGGGAGCCCTTTTATTGCATAATAAGTGTCTACATTGAGGCCTATATTGAAATAATTATTTCAGAATAATTAATCCAAAATAGCAATTTCAGTAAATTTCCTAGTATAGACAAGCCCTGATTCTTAGTAGCCATTGCAGATGGAGTGCTTGCTAATGGTACTTCCCTTTATAAACTTAACCTGAAAGCAATTCATTAGTACATTACCTGCTACAAAGCTCCTTTTCAAGGGATGGAAAGCCATCTGTAAGCAATATGACACCTCACATTTCTCCTGAAATTTGCATGTCTCACAAAGGCATTTTTTAGTTCATTCAAAGCATCAGACAGGTGTGTGCAATGAATCTTGTATCTGGTGAACAGAACAAGCTTCCGATGTAAATCCCTCTAAGAACTCTGAAGAGAGATTCATAAACTCAACCCTAAATTCGTCAAAATAGTATATGAGGGATTAGTCAGAGGACACCCATTAATATTGGGAACTGCATGGCTGAATCCTTTGGTACTCCATTGTAAATGTAGGCATGCACATATACTAGTCAAAATACTGACAAACTTTTCTGAGCACTCCATGGGCTTGACTATCAGAGGTGCTAAGTACCCATCCAAAGCTCCCACTGACTTTAGTTGAAAATGGGGATACTCAGTATGTCTAAAAATCAGGTCCTTGTAGGTGTTATAACAATTTAGTTCAAATTGCTTCTATTTATGTGTGTATTGTGACAGATTATATGCTCACAGTTTTGGTTCTGTGGCTATTGTTCAGAGGCAGACTGCTCAGATAAGCATTGGTGTTTTGATTTGCTTAGATACTGGTTTTCATAAACAGGAATTACAGAAATGCAGCCATCTCTGAAACAAAGTGTGGCTACTACTTTATACCACCTAACACTACACCACAGTTTAGAACAAGTGAATAATTCTATATCCAGTTTAAAGTACCCGAAAGTGTCTTTCTGAGTTTCTTTCTGAGTGATTAGTATGAATATAAGCAGGGGAGGCTCCAGGTACCAGCACGCCAAGCGTGTGCCTGGGGCAGCAAGCCATGGGGGGTGCTCTGCCCAGGGGCGGCTCTAGGTATTTTGCCACCCCAAGCATGGCAGGCAGGCTGCCTTCAGCGGCTTGCCTGCGGGAGGTCCCCGGTCCCGCGGATTCGGCAGCACACCTGCGAAAGGTCCACTGAAGCCGGGGCACCAACGGACCCTCTGCAGACATGCCGCCGAAGGCAACCTGCCTGCCGCCCTTGTGGCGACCGGCAGAGCACCCCCCGTGGCTTGCTGCCCCAGGCACGTGCTTGGCGTGCTAGTGCCTGGAGCCGCCCCTGGCTCTGCCGGTCACTGCAAGGGTGGCAGGCAGGTCGCCTTCGGTGGCATGCCTGCAGAGGGTCCGCTGGTCCCCCGTCTTCGGTGGACCTCCCGCAGGCGTGCTGCCGAATCCACGGGACCAGGGACCTCCCGCAGGCAAGCTGCCAAAGGCAGCCTGCCTGCCATGCTTGGGGTGGCAAAATACTTAGAGCCTCCCCTGAATATAAGGCCATTCCAGGCTAAGTCATTCCACCAACAAAGGAGCCGTTAACTTGGTTATAAGACAACACAGCAATGCAAGTAGGAGTTTGAAGAAAGCCAATCAATTTTTTGGCTATTTAACAAATGTAATGGCAACAACTAATTTCTCAATATAACTGTCAGCAGAACTCACTCTTCATTCTGTACTTGTGTGCAGCTGCCTGGAAAAAACTATGTTTGGGGAGGTGAGTGAAACTCCTAAGGGACTAGAAGTGTTTCCTCAGCTCTTGCCAGGACTTTGATTAAATGTGATAACCAGACAGCAATATATTTCCACCTTTCCAAATATATTAGGCAGTTTCATCTACTGAGACTAAAAAGCTTCGTGAGTTTGTTTTGGATCTTCATTCATTCTGCAGTGCTGAGACTCACTGACTCATGCCCTTTGGAAGCATCATTACTTTGCTAAACTGTACAACCAGCCAAGCATTGTATTCAGGATACTTTGGGATGTGTGAAAACTGAACATGTTATTCATCATAACAAACAGACCATTTCTTTTGCAATACTGTAAATGCTATTCCCCAATATGGAAAAGAAAGACACCCCCCCGAGTTGCCCTTCCTTACAACAGAAGTTTAATAAATATAATATAATATTTAAATTAAATAAATAAACATTATAATTAAAATTAATACAGACTTTACACTTCTAGTACTTTTTACTCGAGGATCTCAAAGTGCTTTACAAATGTTAGCTAAATCTCTAAGGAAAGTTTTTTAAAAAAAGTTTAACTGACAGGGAAACAGGCCCAGAGAAGTTAGGTGACATGCCTGAGAATAGGTAGGAGTCCAAGACTTTGCTTCCCATGCTACAGCCCAGTGCATGGATGATGGGCAATTAAGAGACCATTAAGCTAGGCAGACTGCCTACTATAAAGGAGTCAACGACCTAAGGCAACTACACACAGATGAGCATGTTTGGATCCAATCATCAAATAGCCGCATAAAGCAATGGCAACAGGCAACAGTCCAAGCTGCAGTAGGACACGGGTCAGGCACGGCAGCTACAGACTCAAGACAGTGGTGGAGACAAAACCAAAGACACTGCGGAGTAGACGCAGACAGCTGTCACACATGGGGCCCAGGCCATGGGACAGCTAAACATGTGGAGCCAAGGCCAGGACCAGGAGAACATAGAGTTCTGCCCTCAGCTTACCTGATGTAAGAGAGTCAGAAGAAACAAGGTATATGAACAATACAGAGCATCAATAGGACACCATTGTGACACAAAGGCCCATTAGTGGTTCACTACTCTGTGTCAACAACTCATCAGGACTGAAATGCTCATTACACCCACCTCACTGTGGTTATAATCTGTATCTAAAAGGAGTCATGTAATACACTGTTGTCAAACATTTGCAATGCCACACATCGCCTGGGGAAGCGCACTGGCTACCGCTGGGAGTGGTGCGCAGAGCACCAGGAACTGGGATCCCAGGTGCCACAGATCAGGTCCAACGACAATACCTTGCTGGAGAGGACCCAGAAGGCTGCCATCCACTCACTGTATATGGAAACCCTGAAGTGTAAACCGGACCAGGGTAAAACTTTGAGTTGACCAGCAACTGGGACACTAGGACCACTTCCTCACCGGGGGCGGCTTCACCCGTTTCACTGACTGACAGTTCATCCACTGTGCCTGGCTCAACTGCTTCCCGCTCAACGGAGGGGGAGTTTGAATCTTCAGTGATAAGCAACTGAAAAAACTGATTGTATATAATATTACTGTATTATAAAAGTTTGCATGAGGTGTTTTATGAAAACCTCTGACACACTGGTGATTAATAGAATAGTAAAATGTATGTATTAGAACTTTATAAGGAATTATGGATACTCATTGATATTAGGCTTTACAGTCTGTGTCCAAACAAAGCGAAAGCAGGACTCTCAAAGAGGATTAAACATCACAGCTATGTACCTGTCTCCTATGTAAATTAAGCATGATGGAATCAAAACAAAGGAAGCCCCAATTACATAGAGGGGGATGGAAAGCCCACAGAAAGGGAAAAACAGTATGAGGTCATCCTGCCTCTTCAAAGTCAATGAACTTTGCAAAGTATAAGCAAAGACAGAAGTCATCTTTGACATCCATCACTAGACAGACATGAGGGAACAGAGCTTTTTCAAGCTGAGAAAGATAGGTCCTACAACAAAGAGGGGGTGGGATTAAAGTCTCTGGGAACTGAATACAGGTGAGAAACCTGCTTAGGTGAATATCTTTCCCCTACGAAGACAAGGGAAAACAGCATCTTGTACTTCTGTGGAAGGTCCTGACTGAGGGAAAGTCAGCCATGTCTGGAAAGAAGGAAGATTGGTGTGCAAAACTATCTTGAACAAAGCCTGTACCTTGCTAGGTTATGTTTTAGACATTTAGATGTATGGTTTCCCTTTTATTTGCTTGAAACCCTTTCCAACTTTATTCCTTTTTCTTGGCATCACTTATCCTATATCCTATTGTTAATACATTTGTTTTATTTTTACTATAAACCAATTCAGTGCTGCATTTGAAGAGAAGGTATTACTTACTTTATGCAGTAACTATGGTTCTTCAAGATGTGTGTTCCTATGGGTGCTCCAATTCGGATTCGCATCTGCATCTTGAGACCTTGATTGGAGATTTTCAGTCCAGTTGTGTCCGTTTGGCCTGTGCATGTGCCTTATGCCTCGTCTTACTGGACACCAAGACTATAAAGGGGCATATGGGTGAACCGCACTCATTTTCTTCTCTACCCAAATGTTCCCTAGGGAACAGTCCAAAGCTGAGGGGAAGGATGGCAAATAGTGGTGCATCCATAGGAGCACACATCTCAAAGAACTGCAGTTGCTGCAAAAAGTGAGTAACCCCTTCTTCTTCTTTGAGTCATGTCTCTATGGGTTCTCCACTTCAGGTGACTTCCAAGCAGTATCTCCAGATGGAGGAGGGAGCTTTGGAACAGAGTCCAGAACTGAAGATAGAGCCGCACAACCAAGTGCTGAATTGGATCTGACAGCATGGATCAGGGCGTAATGTTTAGAAAAAATGTATACTGAAGCCTATGTAGTGGCAATGCATATATTTTGCATACTAGCACACTCTTAAGTAACACCGTAGATGTTGCCTGTGATCTGGTCAAATGTGCTATCACCCTCTTGAAGGAATGAATGCCTGCAGTATCGTAACAAGCAATAATACACTCAGATATCTATCTCGATAGTCTCAGAGCAGAGCTCATGGACCTCTTGGATCTATCTGCAAAGGAGATGAACAACCTAGGTGACTTTCTAAGTTGCTTGGCCCCATCTAAGTAGAAAGCAAACACCTTCGAACATCCAGGGTATGGAAACAGAACTCCTGCAAAGAAGTATGCGGCTTAAGGGGGGAAAAAACACTCGTAGATTAATGGATTGATTATGGTGGAACTCCAATAACTCTAGGTAAGAATGTAGGGTGGGGACATAAAGAGACCTTGTCCTTGTAGAATACCATAAGGTGGGGAATCTTCCATCAAGGCTCCAATCTCCCTGAACCTATGGGCTAACATGATGGCTACTACAAAGGCCATCTTCATAGATACATGGAGCAGAGAATAGGTTGCCATTGGTTTAAATAGAGGTCTCATAAGATAACTGAGTACCAGACTGAGATCCCATATTGGGGTGGAGTATCTAATCTGCAGGTAGAGATTCCCCAAACCCTTAATAAACCTAGATAATACTGGGTGAGCATATATGAAGAATCCTTCTACCAGAGGATGAAAGGCTGATATTGTGGCCAAATGGACCTTAACTGAACTAACTGAACACCCCACTTTCGAACAAATAATCCAGGATGACTGAAAATGGCATCAAATCAGGCAGGAGGCAGCGATGACAACACTAGTGGAAGAATCTCTTCCATTTCTTCAGGTAAGTATTGCGGATTCACTTCTTTCTACTATTCAGTTGTACCTCCGTAGAACAGGAGGATTCTAACCTTGTGAATCATCAAGGAACCCTTAGGTGGATAACCACTAGGTTGGGATGAAGAACACGACAGGAGATGGGGAATGATAGGGAGCTTGAGCTAAGGTTGGAAAAATAGGTGAAGCAGGTAAGGGTACCAGGCTTGTCTCAGCTAGACTGGCACTATAAGGATAACTTTGGCCCTGTCCTGTCTGAGCTTGTTCATCACCCTTAGTATCAGAGGCACTGGAGGAAAGACGTCTACCAAGGAGTGGCGGCACAGACCCCCTTTTGAGCAGAAAAGAGGGCATTTCCTGTTCCTGGAGGCGGAAAAGATCTCCACCTCTGTCAGTCCCAATCTTTGGAATATACTGTGGAGAATGTGAGAGTCTAGCTCCCATTCATAGCCCTGTGAGAAGTGCCTGTTGAGAACATCAGCTGTAGTGTTCTGAATGCCTTGGAGGTGTAACGATACTGGTTCTGGTGGGACCCAACTGAGAGTGCCAATTCAGGACAAATGGCTTAAAACAGGGTAGTCATAGCCCAAGGCTGGGGTTTTTCCACCTCTAAGGTAAACCAAACCAGCCAGACCAAGAGGACTTTGGTTTCACTCCACTGGCTAACCACAAGTCACACAAGCAATTCCCTTAGACACTCCAGTTTTCCAGGATCACCACCAGTGCCACTCATCATGGGGATGAATGCTTATGAAAACCAACACCCTAGTAAAAGAAAAAAGGTTCTCCTGATCCCAAAGAACCAAGCCCCAGACCCAGGTCAATATACAAATTAGATCTTACCCATAAATCACGCTGTTGCCAGTCCTTTAGAATCTAAAATCTAAAGGTTTATTCATAAAAGGAAAAAGATATAGATGAGAGCTAGAATTGGTTAAATGGAATCAATTACATACAGTAATGACAAGGTTCTTGGTTCAGCTTGTAGCAGTGACAGAATAAACTGCAGGTTCAAAATCAAGTCTCTGGAGTACATCCACAGCTGGATGGGTCATTCAGTCCTTTGTTCAAAGCTTCTGTTTGTAGCAAAGTCCCTCCAGAGGTAAGAAGCAGGACTGAAGACAAGATGGAGATGAGGCATTAGCCTTTTATAGTCTTTTCCAGGTGTAAGAACACCTCTTGGTTCTTACTGTAGAAAATTACAGCAAAATGGAGTCTGGAGTCACATGGGCAAGTTCCTGCATACTTTGCTGAGTTACAAGGCATATCTGCCTTCTCTCAATGGGTCAATTGTGTAGCTGATGGTCCTTAATGGGCCATCAAGCAGGCTAGGCAGAGCTAACTCCAACTGGTCTGGGATGCTTCCCAGAAGCATAGCATAAGTCTGAAATACAGACAGTATAGAGCCAATATTCATAACTTCAACTACAGAACTGATACATACATATAGACAGCTTAATCATAACCAGCAAACCATAACCCTGTCTTAGACACCTCATTTAACCCCCTTTATACAAGACTTAGTGTCACTACAGGACTTTGGTTGCAACCATGTTCTATACGGTCCCAGTTCAAATCAATAACGTGACAGGAGGTAAGCTGCTGAAATTTGGATCTGATGAGTTATGCACCAGTTCCATAGTTTCATGACTTCGGCACACAGGGAGGGGAATCTTGCTTCTCTCTGCTTGTTGATATAGAACATGCAGGATAGCTTATCCATCATGACCTTGATTGATTTGCCTGAATGAGAGGTAGTAATGAAGACAAGTGTTCCTGACAGCTTTGAGCTCCAACAGATTGATGGAGAGACTAGTTTCCTAAGTTGTACATCTACCCTGAATCATGAGGGCACTGAGGTGGGCTCCCCATACCCCAGAGATCAGGGTGTCAGTATCAAGAGATGCTTGGTACCCATGAGGAGAGGGGACTCCATTTCATCCACTATTGAGTGGTCTTTTGTATATCTAAATTCTTATGGTACCAAGAAGGGGATTGGTACTAACACAGAAGCTGAGGACATGGTTGCAGAAGCTGACAGTATCATTGATGTCCAGCACCACTGCTTGCTTGGAGCCAAGGGTGCTGAAGTCCAATGGCTGGACTGAATGCACAGGTAACGACAGCAGGGATGAGCTCACCAGTACCAGTCCCAAATGCCTATGCGCGACCTTTTTGCTGATACTTAAAGCTCCAGGACTTTGCACCCCCACCGGTACTAGCAGAGGAGTCCTTCAACTCAATGGTAACAAGTTAAAAGGTTGAGGCTTTGGGGACTGTAAATCTCAACGGTGACCTGGACTTTTTTGGAGCTGGCTCCTTAAGGTGACGGTCCATAGGTCTCTTTTTGGAAGCCTTTCCTGAAGCATCCAAAGTCTTCCTTTTCTTAGGGGAAGACTGCACTGAAGTTAAGGAGCGTTGGATCTATCCAGATATAGATGTACGGGGCTGGGGTAGGGGGTAAAGGGTCACTGACTCAGAAGTTGACCAAAGTATTTAATCTTCAACAGTCTGAGTTTAATCTCCCTATTCTTCCTTGTCCTGGATTTGAGGGCCAGGCAGAAACTGCAATTCTGGGAGATGTGGGACTCCCCCAGGCAATGGACCCACCTTGAGTGGCCATGCTCACAGGTATAACCTCTTGGCAGGAGAGGCAGCACTTAGCCTCTATAGAAAAATAGAAAAGTCCAGGCATGTTCAAGGCAGACACGCCAGGGCTCCATCTCAGGCCAAGGTGGTTGAGAAGGAAATAAGGGAGGTTCTCTTGTTCAGCCATATAGAATCTTGAGTCCGGCACAAGGAGGCACAGGGTACATGCACAGGCCAAATAGACAGTAACTGAAAATCTCTGATCAAGGGCTCAAAAGGCACATGGGCACCTGAAGTGGAGCAGAGTAACTCAGGTTGTGACCTACATGCTTATAGGCTAGCTGGGAGCATCTCAGGCTGGGAGCGACAGCAGCAAAACATTGTAACTTGGTACCCAGGGTTGTTGGGCAAGTGGTGACACAACACATTACTGGTCTGGATTGCACCCCCCAGGCCGTGACAACCATCCAACAGAATAAAGGCAGCAACAGCGCTGAAGCAAGTCCCTCATCACCTGCAAAAACACAAACAAGAAGTGGGAGACTGGCTCAGGGACCAACACTTGACAGACTGTGAGGCCTAACAGGCTGCAACTGGCTTATGGTAAAGACCACGTCCCTGCACTGAGCTACATACTAATAACCTCTGGCCCCAGCAGGTCAGCAAATGCTTTCACAAAAGACACAACAGCAGTTGTTATAAGGAAACATGTAGCAACCTGTATGGAACTTGGCAGGAGCAGCACAATATGCAGGAGGAAAGAGTTTTAAGAAAGTACCAGGAAGCCAGTCTGTTTACACATGGCTTCAACACTAGTTGCAGTTTCAGCATCTCTGTAAATATTTCTCTTCATAAAGACTTTAGTTTTAGAAACATTGAGTTCTCTCGCTCTCATGTTATTACCCAGTATATAGTACATGAAACAGTAATGAAGCAGAGTGGTTTGGATACATGAAGTATCAATAATACAATGCTGATGTTTCTCTAATGGCAATACAGTATCACGTTATTCATAGATCATGTGGTAGAAGACCACTAACCACTAACAGAAACTTGATGAGGTCACTTCCAAACAGGATACAGCCCTGCAATAACATGCTGTATTTATAGCAAATGAAACCTTGTAATGTGAGTTCCTGCAGAGAACAGCAAACCACGCATTTATTGGACTTCACTATCCTAGAGAGATTCCAGGTTACTCCCATCACTTGGGAGCACTGCTCTTGTGTTTCAGAGTAAAAACACCAATATTTTATATACCTATAGAATAAAGTCTTACATTTACACAATGCCTTTCATCCCAAAGGATCTCAAAATGTTTTTACTACCTAGCTGTCATATTCCAGTTACAGATATGCACATGGCTCTCACTGAAAGTTATGAATTTTTAGCCTGGATATAGCCAGACATGTACACAGGGGAATAATTTCACCAGCCACTGAAATACAGCCACCTCTCACGTGGAATATGGCAGCTTTTTTGGCAGTGCACCATACCTCGTAATAGTTTGAAGATGGAAGGAATAAATGCCAACATATTAGAGTCAAGTAGGCAGAATGTAATCACAATGTGAGTTTTATGCACGCTAATAGTCTTACTCTTTCAGAAGGAGTATACCTCCTACAGAATGAAAGACCTAACCCTCCCACTTAACCAGGAAAGTCAGAGGGAAAGCAAAAACAAATCCTAATGAGCTTTGAACTAATTGATGTTGCAGAGCAATAAAAACAGCAGGAAGATTAAATCAGTCTTATTCTTGGTCTTTATCCACACAGAATCCTAAATTGTGGCTTTAAACACACCATGGGCTTTTTAAAAATTTCCTTACCAATGTCTTCTGGATCATTTCACCTAACAGAAGCAACAGAAAGCATTCCTTCCTTCAGCAGTTCTTGCCAGGAAACATTGCCTTGTTTGCAGCATAAGGACTCCAAAATACTTTCTAAAGTCATTTTGGACACTTAACTATTTTGCATTATACATGGATGAGCATATGCGGTACATAAGAAGTTTCTGAGAGGATGGAGCATGCTTTTCAGGAAAGAGATAGGAAAGGGATGAAAGTCTGAGGTGTGCAGAAAGCAGTAGGGAAAGAGAAGAAAATGTCTGGGGAAAGTCAGCATTTCTTCTGACCTACCCCACTTATCACATAACTCAGCCATTAAATATCTCCTGTTTACAACTCTGACTGAAGTGACAGTTTAAATCATTATCTTGTACTACGTCCCAGGAGATGCTGAGACATATTACAGGAATTAAAAACATGTAACTTAAGACAAGCAGAAATAAATGAGGAAAAACACCTGCCAGCCGCAGTAACTACTCAGAGGAAAAACAGATTGAATATATGGGAACTGTAGACACTTTTAATGGAAAAAATCTGAGATCATCTTATCTCCCCTCTCCCTGTTCCCAAATTTTGGCCAGTACACGAACATTCCCTACACAGCAATCAGAGTACATTCAGCTCCACCGCACTTTAATCTTATCAATCATATTTATTTATATCTTGTCAAGTAGACAGTGGTATGCGTTTTTGAAAGTCATTCAGTTTCCTGTATCATGATGATGGTTATCAAGATGAAATGTATAATGTCTGCTAAGAGAATATTAAATCTTGAAGGGTCTGCCCTAACTTTGAGTCTCTCAGAATTACACTAACAGCTTTTTTCCCCCTTAGTCAGACTTCTTTAGATACCAGCGCTGAGTGTACAGGTTTTTTTCCATTTTGATTCCATTCTGATTTCACACAGAACAGAAGAAGGTCCAGCAATGGGCTAGTAAAATGGTGGTTTTAACGGAAGAGCAGCCTCTTTCAAAAATGCAAGGAAAAGATGCAGCTATGATATAAAACCATTTGCTGATCTAAGTTCCATGTAGCATGGAAGGATTTTGCTTTTAATTAGTAAATGATGGTTATCAACGTCTTCCTCCACCTACAATCCAAAATTTACACCAGGAAAGTTAAAACCACGTAACATCATGTTAGTAGTCAAATAGTTCTCCTTTCTGCTGTCAGTTGTATCAGGCCAATCAATGAAAAATGAGTATTAGGATACAGGGGAGACAAACTGGGTGAAAGTATTTTTTTAATGGACTAACTTCTGTTGGTGAGAGACAAGTGTTTGAGCTTACACAGAGCTCTTCTTTAGGTGGCTGAAGAAGAGCTCTGTGTAAGCTCAAAAGTAAGAGATTGTTGGTGGAACAAGGAAAATATGGTAGTAGAGGGAGTTTTTTGGATGTTGGTGGCACTGTACCAATATAACTTACAGTCAACCTGCCACCTCTTTCACTACTGGTGAGGCATTGGTGAGTGATCAACAGTACCAAATTTATACTAGCCATGTATATTTACCTTGACTACTTTCCCACACCAACTGGTGCTATAGAGATTTATTATGCACCAGTGAAGCCAATCAGATATTTGTCACTTTTGCCAGAGACTTCAATTAGCAGTGGTGAAAAAGAACTAGAAAGAGTATGATACTGACTTTGAAATATATTGGCTCCAAAAACCAACCAAAAAAAAAGAGAGAAGTGAATGCAAGTATAGTTTAAAATCAAGCTGCATTTGATTTGCCCTCACAGTAAAACCCGATTTATCCAGAAAGCTGACAAAGTAGAACTGTGTTATAAAGACCTAGTTAGGCAACTCCCATTTGAATCCCTACAGCTGACTGATTACTAGACTTATATTCATCAAATAGTGAATTTGCCAGAGGAGACTGCTGCAAAAAATCAAAGCACACAGCAAGTTCTGCAAGTGGGGGTTATTTTGGTACTATAGCTGGTCCTGACTGGCTCAGTCACTCCCCAAATTTTTAAATATTCTTTAATTGCAACTGAATTGGACTCAGAAAAGATGCAAAATTTGTAACCAAACCACTGATAATGAAGAAAGTCTGATTACTTCAAATCTGAGGGCTTGTCTAAATTTAAATGCTGCACCGGCACCGCTGCAGCTGTGCTACTGTAGCACTTCAGTGAAGATGCTACCTATGCCAATGGGAGAAGCTCTCCCATTGGTGTAGGTACTCCATGTCCCTGAGAGGCTGTAGCTAGGTTGATGGGAGAATTCTCCAGCCAGCCTAGTGCTGTCTAGCTCAGAGGTTAGGTCAGTTTAACTGTGTTGCTCAAGAGCATGGATTTTCCACAAGCCTGAGTGACATAGTTATACCGACTGTAAGGAGGCGCCCTGGCTCCCCGCTGCGTCTGAGAGGGACGAGCCAGAGCAGGTGCCTCAGTGGGAGGAGCCACTGCCACCTGTCCCTGCTCCCCGGAAGTCAAGGGGCAGGATAGGAAGTATAAAAGCCCAGCCCAAGCGCTCAGCTGGCGGCCGGCTGCCGGAGAGGACAGATGCTGGTGCCCGAGCTCCCGCCAGGCCCAGCCTACCCTGTGCTCACTACCCGGAGAAGCATTGGCCTGACCTGCCTCGCGCTCGGTATCCGGAGGAATGCTGGCCGGACTTGCCTCATACCCGGTATCTGGAGGAATGTCAGCCTGACCTGCCTTGTGCCCGGTACCCCGAGGAGCGGCCTGAGCCTCCCTACGACCGGTATCCCAAGGAGCGGCCTGAGCTTCCCTACGACCTGTATCCCGAGGAGCGGCCTGAGCTTCCCTACGACCGGTATCCCAAGGAGCGGCCTGAGCCTCCCTACGACCGGTATCCCAAGGAGCAGCCTGAGCTTCCCTACGACCGGTATCCCGAGGAGCGGCCTGAGCTTCCCTACGACCTGTATCCCGAGGAGCGGCCTGAGCTTCCCTACGACCGGTATCCCGAAGAGCTGCCTGAGCCTCCCTACAACCGGTACCCAGAGGAGCCCATGGTCTGGGACCCCCCAGACGACGCTGGCGAGAGACAGGTACCCGGAGAGGGGGAGGTCAGAAGTGGCCCGGGGGTAGCCGACACTGGTTTGGCTCCTGAAGAGCCTGAACCCATGTCAGTGTGTTGCGGCCAGGCTCCCCACTGACAGCAGCGTGCCTTGGCCGCTGCTAGGGCCCCGGGCTGGAACGCAGTGGAGTGGGAGGGCCTGCGTTCCCCCTGCCACCCCCCCAAGGGTGGCAGACTCCCCCTCTCCCTGGCCTGAGGAGGCCTTCTGTGTAGACTTCTGGGTTACTGTGTTTGCTCAGCCTGCTGAAGGCCTGAGCCTGAACTGCTACTGCCCCGCCCTGCCCAAGGGCCCAGGCTGATATACTGTGTTTGCTCAGCCTGCTGAAGGCCTGAGCCTGAATTGCTACTGCCCTGCCCTGCCCAAGGGCCTGGGCTGATACTGTGTTTGCTCAGCCCCTGCCTGAGAGTCTGAGCCTGAACTGCTACTGCCCCGCCCTGCCCAAGGGCCTGGGCTGATATACTGTGTTTGCTCAGCCTCTGCCTGAGAGTCTGAGCTTGAACTGCTTACTGCCCCGCACTGCCCCAGGGCTTGGGCTTATGTACTTTGTGCTTACCCGACCCCGGCTGGAGGGCCAGAACTCGGCCTTGTTTGCAGACCCTTTATTCCCTCAACGCTTGCTGAGGGGTTAGGCCTACTGGACTGCTGCGTGTGTAAGGAGGTGCCCTGGCTCCCCGCCACGCCTGAGAGGGACAAGCCCCGACACCACCGGCTTACACCGACCTAATTTCCTAGTGTACACCAGGCTTGATCCTTATAACACGAAAGCCTCACTGATCAGCATGAATGAAGGGCAAACACACCAGCACCAACAGGAATTGGTTTTTGAAAGAGAGCTGATTCATATCTAGAAACAGTGATCAGTAAATCCCACTGTAATTATTCCTTGGACTCTATGAATTCTGACCAAAAAAATGAAACAAATCAGGAAGAGTTAAAACAGTTTAGAAAAAGAAAAATCCAGCAGCACTCAGTTGTCAAGATGACATGCTGACTCACTGCAGCTCCACACTCTACAAGAAACAATCAGCATGCATGAAGGAATTAACTTTGTCTCTTGGAAGAAAACAAATATTTCAGAAAACAAACTACAGAATTTTCAGCTATAAAACAGCATTAGAACTCCCAGTGGCATTTTCCAGGAAAATAGCATGGCAATTTCAGATAACACATTGCATCTAGATACCTGGTGCCATTTTCCAGCAACTCTCCTGGCAAAAGTTAAAGCTACCTAGCACTTTTTGAGAAGATTTGGGGAGAATGGTGCCTTGACTAATGCTCCTTAGTAAAAGACATTCTAATGTCCAGTACTTTGAGTGAGTCATTGTTAAGGCTGCAATTTAGTCACGGATTCTGTGACTTCCAAAGACCTCAATGACTTCAGCCAGCCCTGGCTGGGAGCTGTAGGGTCCCCTGCTGCCGGTGGTAGACGGACCTCCCGCATCTCCTGGCCACTATGGGTGGTGGGGGGACCCCCACAGCTCCGGGGGGACCCCAATGCTCCACATCACCGTGGGAGGCAGGGGGGGAATCCCCGCAGCTCTCCGCATCTCCAGGTGGCAGGAGGGACCCCCAGAGCTCCTGGCCTGCATGGTGACAGGGGGAACCTCCGGAGTTTGGAGCCACCAGCGGGGAGGATCCTGGAGCTCCAAGTCCACCTGCAGCTGCTCAGGTTTCTCCATGAATTTTTCATTATTGCCTATGACCTGTCCATGACTTTTACTAAAAATGTCCATGACAAAATCTTACCCTTAGTCATTGTTGATTGCATATATAATTTTCATGACTCCTTGTGTTTCTTTTCTATTTTAATCTAGGAAATTGACATGCAAAAAGCTTTGTTCACGTATCGTTAAGGTCATTACAGGCAATTCAGCAACAAGATATACTATTACACACATCACTAAGGCCTGGTCTATGCTAGGAAATTAGGTCAGTATAACTATATCGCTCAGGAGTATGAAAAATGCACATCCCTGAGTGATGCAGTTAAACAGACTTAACCTCTGTGTAGACAGCACAAGGTTGATGGGAGAATTCTCCTATTGACTTAGTTTACAACCTCTCGGGGAGGTGGAGTACTTATGCCGCCAGGATAACCTCTCCAATCAGTGTTGGTGGCATCTTCACTGATGCGCTGCAGTTGCTCTGCTGCAGTGTATTAAGTGTAGACAAGCCCTAATAGTCTAAACATTTAAAACCAAAGGAACTTATAAGATAAAGGTTACATATGCAATCCTGACACCAACTTTAACACTCAGTTCTCATATACATCAAACAAACAAAAATCTCTTCCCTGACCAGCACCAAATCCCTGTAGTTCTCTATGCAATATTTAAAAGGCACACACAAAATTAAGAAATATAACTTCTATTAATCAGAAGTGATTGATTGAATTGAAAATGTGAATTACAAACTATTGCGTGTATAACTGGTATTGTGCATGTATTTGTTCTGTATACTAAGTGTGATAGTTTGTTACAACACTGACAGTTGCAGTTTTCTTCTGAAGAACACTTTTATGCCTTGCATGGGGATTAGAATTGGGATATGTTCCTACAGCTGCTTTGTGTTTGTCTAGTTATGGGTGTATAGAATTATTTTAATCAGTGGACAACATTATTTATAAGCCATTTGTGCAGTCATGAATTGTTAAAATGTCTGGTTGCGTATGACTACACATGATTGAGCAAAAGCATAGACTTTATAAAACTTTGACATGAATAAAATGACTGCATTTCACACAGTTATGAGAGAAAGCACATAAACCAATATTAACTGCCTCAAATAACTGTTAGGAATGTTTCCTCCAAGGGAAGAGTTACAGTTCTTTGGGTGCTGGTCAATGCGACATTTTCTGTTAATGATGTGTTCACAAGCAACTGCATGACAGATTATAAGAATTATGTAACATTAGCTTACAATTTCCTTAGCTTTTAATGTGCAGGCTCTTCTACTGGAATAATGATATGTTTTATTCTGATTTGCTTTTAGCAAATAAGTTTCTTGAGTGGGAATATACCAGATGTAAAGTGCCTTGGTAAAAATACCTTAGTGTTCATTAAAAATCTTGTATCAGATAAAAGTCTGACTTCAGGAAAGAGGCGAGCAAGAAATCTTGGAACAGGCACATATATCACCAATATCTGAAATGTGTGAAATATAGTCAAACACTGAATCACACACATTAAGATGGAAAAGACCAAATAGGTCACCTACTCCCATCATCTGCCAGTGCGGGACTGTCCCCTAGAGCATGTGGTGAACTTCAGTTAAGAATGGAGGCTTCCAAAAGCCCTGTCAAGTCTGTTAATACTTGTCCAATAAGAAGGAAAACAAAATCCAAAAACTTACAAACGATCCAAGTCACAGAAGATTTACACAGTGCCAGGAAAACATGATTCTATCCCTACTGTGAATTCTGTAACTCGCTGTAGAACCAAAGTATTACTTTTTAGTTTGGAGCACTTTTGTTCTGTATGATCACAGCTAAAAGAGCAGACTAATCAGAATTATAAACCACAAGGGGAAACTTTCCCTGTAAGAATGCTGTGGGAAACTGGCTTCAGATGGCAGCTGTACATGGAATATTTGTTGAAGCTTTATAGTTTCAAGATATTTGAAAGTGCTAATTGCATATGTGTTCCTCCTAAACAGAGGCCTTTCACATATATAAATCTAGCCCTAATTTGGTAAATCTTTATGCTTCTTGGAACTGAGGTTGTGTCTACATTAGGCTTTTAGCCACTAATATAGCTACAACTGTGTAGAAAAGTGCAGCTTACCCAGATGTGTACAAGGTAAGCAGAGAACAAAGAAAAATCTCTTTCTGGTGTCTTACTAAATTTGGTACTAGCTTGCAAATGAGCAAAGAAGGAACAGAAAGGAGGTATGAGGGATCACAGGCCTTGAACCCTAGATCCCCAGACAATGTTGAGATTGGGGCTACCATCCAGCAGCTCACCTAAGCCTGTGGAAAAAGGGGGCTACCAAAGCTCTAGCTCACAAAAGGCCCCACCCACAAAGCTCCTGATTGGGGCAGAAACTCTGCTTCATTGATTGGCTGAGATGCACTACTTAAAACCAGAAAGAGGCACAGGAAGTTGTCTGAGCAACTAGGTGAATCCCTGACTAGCTGGTGCTATGGACCCTGCTTTCTTGCCTAACTCTCCAGCCCTGACTCCCAGCCTGTTCCTGTCCATTCCTGCCTTCCTAATCCCAGACCTGGTCTGTTCCTGGTTCCTCTTTCCTGCCTTGCTCCAGGTCCCTGATCCTATAACCTACATTGGGTGCTGACTTTAGCTCTGACCCCTGGCTTGATACCTGACTCTGTCTCCATCTCTGACCCTTGGAATGGCACCTGGGTCTGACCCCAGCGGTTCCATGCTCCTGATTCTGACCATTAGGTCTGACCACCCATGCCTGATCCCTAGAGGAAAGCTGCAAGACCTTGAGAGAGTCCATGACATCTGTTTACTGGTGAGTCATAGAGCCCCAGGTGTTCATGGGTTTATGTGACTGCAAAGGTAGCACCTGTCTATGACCACCATTGAGTTCATGGGTGCAAACAGTTGCATACCTTAAAAAATCAGTTAGACACATATTGCAATATGCATCTCAGTGAGAAGTGGGACTGAGCCCTGAATGAAGACAGGAATGAAGCTGTCTTTTGCTGTTAAATGAACATTTTTGTCCCTTGGTCATTTATTTAGATACTAATGGTCAAAACTCATTCTGAGAGGGAAAGACAGCCTCTGCTCTGAAGGTTGGAAGTATTTCTTATGAGAAAATATCTGCAGTATTGTGTACTAATGGCCCCTCAAAAAACCCAGTGCATAATTGTTCCTGTAAGCTGCAGTGTTTTGGATCATTAACATGCAATACCCTAGTATTTTCAGAAAGGTTCCTGGAGAAAAAATAAATTAATAATATTGTACCTTCAGCCAATGTTTACGCAGTGGAAACTTCACATACATTCACCACTAGAATTTAGACATTTACCATTACCAAACAATGGTAGCTGAGATACTGCAGCTATTTCTAATCTTAAATATATAGAAATACTGAGGTCTTCAATAGCACTATATAGAAGCTGTTAAATGCTGAAAATTTTCTGTAGTGACTATATTGTAACCTCTTAATACTGTCCAATGAAAACCATTAGTGGCTCTAAGAACTCCTTATGAAACTGGTGAGGTCAGGACTTCTTCATCTTTTTGGAGAGCTTTTAAGAAGTATCCTCAACTGACACCTCACTGTAAACCAGCCAACATTTTAGTTTTGTTGAAATTGCAAACCAAGCACAACTTTCAAGAGAGAACTTCCAGGCATGATGCAATAAAGGCACTATAGACATCTGTGGACCCTATATTCTCTTCAGTGGCTGCTATAGAGAGGTTGCTTTATTTTAAGAGAGAAGTTGCTATGTTTTAAGGTAATCTAGTTTAGTTTTTGGACAGTGAGGGATCTGGCTATATTTGATCATTATTCATTAAGTCTTGCTCTGACAATTATGTGAGATTTGGCCCCAGCCATCTTCCAGGGGTTTTATCTTCACAAGCTAGAACAACAAGTAAACAAGCCCAAGATTTGGTGGTGATGGGGGACTTCAACTATCCAGATATATGTTGGGAAAATAACACCGCAGGGCACAGACTATCTAATAAGTTCCTGGACTGCATTGCAGACAACTTTTTATTTCAGAAAGTTGAAAAAGCTACTAGGGGGGAAGCTGTTCTAGACTTGATTTTAACAAATAGGGAGGAACTTGTCGAGAATTTGAAAGTAGAAGGAAGCTTGGGTGAAAGTGATCATGAAATCATAGAATTTGCAATTCTAAGAAAGGGTAGAAGGGAGTACAGCAGAATAGAAACAATGGATTTCAGGAAGGTGGATTTTGGTAAGCTCAGAGAGCTGATAGGTAAGGTCCCATGGGAATTAAGACTGAGGGGAAAAACAACTGAGGAAAGTTGGCAGTTTTTCAAAGGGACACTATTAAGGGCCCAAAAGCAAGTTATTCCGATGGTTAGGAAAGATAGAAAATGTGGCAAAAGACCACCTTGGCTTAACCACGAGATCTTGCGTGACCTACAAAATAAAAAGGCGTCATATAAAAAATGGAAACTAGGTCAGATTACAAAGGATGAATATAGGCAAATAACACAGGAATGCAGAGGCAAGATTAGAAAAGCAAAGGCACAAAATGAACTCAAACTAGCTATGGGAATAAAGGGAAAAAAGAAGACTTTTTATCAATACATTAGAAGCAAGAGGAAGACCAAGGACAGGGTAGGCCCACTGCTCAACGAGGAGGGGGAAACAGTAACGGGAGACTTGGAAATGGCAGAGATGCTTAATGACTTCTTTGTTTCAGTCTTCACTGAGAAGTCTGAAGGAATGTCTAGTATAGTGAATGCTTACGGGAAGAGGGTAGGTTTAGAAGAGAAAATAAAAAAAGAGCAAGTAAAAAATCACTTAGAAAAGTTAGATGCCTGCAAGTCACCAGGGCCTGATGAAATGCATCCTAGAATACTCAAGGAGTTAATAGAAGAGGTATCTGAGCCTCTAGCTATTATCTTTGGGAAATCATGGGAGACGGGGGAGATTCCAGAAGACTGGAAGGGGGCAAATATAGTGCCCATCTATAAAAAGGGAAATAAAAACAACCCAGGAAACTACAGACCAGTTAGTTTAACTTCTGTGCTAGGGAAGATAATGGAGCAGGTAATCAAAGAAATCATTTGCAAACACTTGGAAGGTGGTAAGGTGATAGGGAATAGCCAGCATGGATTTGTAAAGAACAAATCGTGTCAAACTAATCTGATAGTGTTCTTTGATAGGATAACGAGCCTTGTGGATAAGGGAGAAGCGGTGGATGTGATATACCTAGACTTTAGTAAGGCATCTGATACAGTCTCGCATGGTATTCTTATAGATAAACTAGGAAAGTACAATTTAGATGGGGCTACTATAAGGTGGGTGCATAACTGGCTGGATAACCGTACTCAGAGAGTAGTTGTTAATAGCTCCCAATCCTGCTGGAAAGGTATAACAAGTGGGGTTCCGCAGGGGTCTGTTTTGGGACCGGTTCTGTTCAATATCTTCATCAACGATTTAGATGTTGGCATAGAAAGTACGCTTATTAAGTTTGCGGACGATACCAAACTGGGAGGGATTGCAACTGCTTTGGAGGACAGGGTCAAAATTCAAAATGATCTGGACAAATTGGAGAAATGGTCTGAGGTAAACAGGATGAAGTTCAATAAAGATAAATGCAAAGTGCTCCACCTAGGAAGGAACAATCAGTTTCACACATACAGAATGGGAAGAGACTGTCTAGGAAGGAGTATGGCAGAAAGAGATCTAGGGGTCATAGTAGACCACAAGCTTAATATGAGTCAACAGTGTGATACTGTTGCAAAAAAAGCAAACATGATTCTGGGATGCATTAACAGGTGTGTTGTAAACAAGACACGAGAAGTCATTCTTCCGCTTTACTCTGCGCAGGTTAGGCCTCAACTGGAGTATTGTGTCCAGTTCTGGGCACTGCATATCAAGAAAGATGTGGAGAAATTGGAGAGGGTCCAGAGAAGAGCGACAAGAATGATTAAAGGTCTTGAGAACGTGACCTATGAAGGAAGGCTGAAGGAATTGGGTTTGTTTAGTTTGGAAAAGAGAAGACTGAGAGGGGACATGATAGCAGTTTTCAGATATCTAAAAGGGTGTCATCAGGAGGAGGGAGAAAACTTGTTCACCTTAGCCTCCAATGACAGAACAAGAAGCAATGGGCTTAAACTGCAGCAAGGGAGATTTAGGTTGGACATTAGGAAAAAGTTCCTAACTGTCAGGGTAGTTAAACCTGGAATAGATTGCCTAGGGAAGTTGTGGAATCTCCATCTCTGGAGATATTTAAGAGTAGGTTAGATAAATGTCTATTAGGGATGGTCTAGACAGTATTTGGTCCTGCCATGAGGGCAGGGGACTGGACTCGATGACCTCTCGAGGTCCCTTCCAGTCCTAGAGTCTGAGTCTATGATATAGTAATCCTTTGGCTGTGGCACTCACTCCCTTTGGATATCCACCTCAGCCCAGCTATCTCAAAGATTTTAAATCATTTCTTTTTATGCAGGTACTGATTCTGCTCCTACTGAAGTCAATGTAAAAAAATACTCCCACCAGTTATACTCATAGTGAACTTATAGTTTTAAAAAAAAGCCTTTAGTCCCAAATACGGAGAAAAATCACAGAGTGAATGCACTACTCAGGTTCTACTGGGAGGCCTTAATTGGTGCATAGCCTGTGCACTCCCATCAGTAGAGGAGTGAGCTTCCCCCAAAGAAAACATAAATTCTAACACCACCATTGATGCATCATCATGATCTCAATGTGATCTCTAACATATGATTTTTATAACATTTGACCAAAAATTTGATAGCATTAAAACACTGTTAAATAGCATGCATCAGACTCTCATCTTGCTGCCAGCATACATCACAGATGGTCCAGTAGACCATGTATACATAATATAGCAGGAGTCCAATAAACTCTTTGGATGACTTTACTTTATGGTAAAGATTTTAAATTCCCATGAGGAACTGGAACACCATGTCAAAGAGACTAACATGTTTTGCATCCAAGCAAACTACAACTTCTAAAAGCCATGTTGAATAACTGCTTGAATCCTACTAAAATTTAACGTGCTCACACTTGCTAAAATATAGCTTAATTTTAACCAGATTTAGTTGTAGCACTGAAAGAAAATGATCTACATTAATACAGGTTTTACTCAAGGCACTTACAGGGAAGCACCTCCGAGACAGAATGGGACTCCCATAATATTTTATTTTTTTCCGCAAGATGGATCTTACAGCAGGCTAATCAGGCTTAACTACAGGTAACGGGTGCACAACAGGAAGCCATTATTGTACTTACCTTGGTTTAAGTGTCTGACACAGTCATTCAGCACTGCACTAAATTGTTTCTGAGCTTCTGGATCCTCGAAACAGTAGTAACTGTGTCTGAGGTAGGGCTGCCACAGGTAAACTGGAAACTCTTTTGGCAGGAGAACAAATGCCTGGGCATTTTCCTTCTCATTAGAAGCTAAATAAATAAATACATACATACATAAATAGAAATATCTGGTTTAAAACAAGTTTCTGGACTTTTCTGGCCAGTTTACCAAACATTTTTACCTTGTGATTAAAGCTATAGGAGAAATAAATCCAATAAAGGTTCTCAAACAACACTTCTTCTTTATCATGGAGGTCTGGCCTAGGAAAAGTACAGGTCTCAGGATGAAATGGTCCATCTTGATCCAAGCAAGTGGTCATTCAGATCATGTTGCAGCATTGCACGCTTGAGACCTGCAATCTCTGCAGATGGCACTTCCATGTTACAGTGGCACATGTTTGTATTCAAGTTAGATACAGCCCTCAGATGGGCAAAGTTTGGGCACCTTGGAGAACCATAATTTTTGATGGATTATAAAGGCTAGTCAGCAGGACTTTCATGGTAAAAAAATTAAGCATGGGGAATTTTCATTTCTTTCCCTACTGTGTCTTCTGTATAATGTATTGAGCAAATTATATTTAAGCAAAAAGGAAGAGTGTGCATTCCCTCACCCCCAGTTTTCCTTCCATGTAAGCCCAGATGTACTGTCTTCGGAAAGCTCTGTGCAATTCTGTGCTCTTGGACAGATCAAAGAAGGTCCAAAGTCCCTAAAAACATCAGTTTATGTTTCTATCTGGAACACACACAGATACTGTAGAAATCCATTTATAGTTAAGTAGAATAAAAGTCATTGTATCTATGCTTTGCAGTGTGCAATGGGCAATTCCATTTATGGTCTCTTTAGAGACTTTGCTTGGAGTAAAGATGTTAAACTCACAAAGCCAGATCTTTGGCTGGCACATAGGGGACAGAGCTGCCACAAAAAGGCAGCTAGGAAGTCGTTGTATAGGAGAGTCCCTAGATGGCCTAAAGCTGATGTATGATTACTATTATTATTTATTTGTATTAGCAGGTGTTCCAGGACCATGACAGGGCATGACTGAAGCATGCTGCCCCTGGCAATCCTCGGCCAACAATCAAGGCCGCCCAGAGGATTCAAGGGGGCCTGGGGTCTTTGACGGCGGATCCCGGGGCGGAAGGACCCCCCGCCGCCAATTTGCCACCAAAGACCTGGAGCGGAAGAAGCTCCGGGAATCCGGGCCCCGTGAGAGTTTTCTGGGGCCCCCAGAGGAAGTGAAGGACCCCGCTCCAGGGGCTCTGAAAAACTCTCGTGCCCCACTTGCCCCCGCCCCTGGGCGGCCCTGCCAACAATCACAAGTTAGAGCAGCACTGAAAAGACTTACAGGTCAGAAAGGCAATGGAAAGACACCTGTGTCCCTTATTCCCCTCCTTAGCTATTCCAAATCCACATCTGGCCCTAGATTTAGAGCTTTCTTCCTCTTCATGGGAGGAAAAATCATTGTGGTGTATAAGCAATACAAAGTAATGTGGAGCTATTATCTACAACTAACAACTTCCCTTCTATTTGTGTGTGGGACACCCAATTATGTGCCTTTAAAGGGAGACAACTGACATCCAATGATGGGATAAGTAAAATATGAGAGTGGTGTTTTCTAGTCTGCTTGTGGTTTTGCTTTGTGCAGTTCGCAAAACTATTTTGTAGTGACAGCATGACAAGAAGTATCCAGTACTTATTCATTAATTAATAGCATGTAGTATGTGGTCTTCTGGAATTATATTTCGATAATGGAAAACATGGAGCATTCATCTTCTGTTACACTGCTTAAAACATAGCCTCAAGGTCTTAAAAAAGACTGTAGATAAAGAGGTTGAGATTGGGCATTTCAGTTTTTGACAGCGCTTACCAACTGGGTCTGGAAAATGCTTATCAGACAGCAAATTGTAATCTTCTTCTGAGGTCAGTACTTTGCCTCCTGCAGGAAGAATACGATATTTAGGGCTGACCCCCTTCTGGTAGGCCTGGGGGAGGAGGGACATGAGAGAGAGAGAATCAAAATAAAGATTTTAAAAATAGTAGTCTCAGCCTATAACATCCCCAATCCATTTACATGAAACCAGTACATAGATCCTCCCTAAAGACAGCAGTTTTGGTGGGCTAAATTCAGATCTATTTCCTGAAAGCATCAAATCTGAATAATGTTTTAAGTGTAAAAAGGTCAGCAAAATGTGTATAAAAATGGCCCTCTGGTACTGCTTATCTGGTATTGTGCAACTTTCAAGTTATATCTACTTAGTTTGATAGCTAAAACTAGTTTGGACATTGACACTATTGCAGGGCCAACATTCCGGCTAAATAGAAAGCTGCAGGGTGGTGTATGGGAATCAACAGATAAATTGCTAGTTAAATTCCAGTTCCAGAAACACTGGTTAGGTGCTACAGTGATAAACCCCTTAGAAATGTTGATAGATGGATATATATGGGGAAGACAGAAGTGTTGTGAAGATTAATTGTAAATACTTGCAAAACGTTTGATAGATGAAAAGTGCTTAATGGATGTTGCACCTGCTCATCTGAGGACAGAATTTGATCCATTCATAATAAAACAGCATCTGCATTAGCCTAGAATCCACTCCTATTCAGATTATCGACAAGTTTGGGAATATTGAGTTCAGTAATTTTTTTTAAATCTAACAGAAAGAATAAGGTACAACAGACCCATTCATATGTTACCAACTCCACACGGAAGCAGTAACATGCGAGAGCGAAGCTTAGAGTGACTAGATAGCAAGTATGAAAAACTGGGACAGAGGATGGAGGGGTAACACTATATAAGACAAAGCCCGAATATCAGGATAGTCCCTATAAAACTGAGACATCTGGTCACCCTACAGCAGATTTACCTCTTTGCTCTCAAAGCTCTGCACTGCATAGTCGTTTCTGATCACAATATATCTCTCCTTCCATTTCTTTAGATCTTCAGCAAAATGCAACAACTCTGCTTCAAACAAGATCATCCCAGATTCCACAGGGGGCTAAAAAGAAAGTGACCAGATTTGAAAGCATTTTGCACAAATACCAGCTATTTTGAAGGTTTTCCTTCTACATTTTCCAGAGGGCATATTAGTAAGGACCATTTGGGGGTTCTTTGGGCCTTCTCTTGAAATTCAGAGTAAGGATCATCTGTCTGAATCAAGTAGATGCAACCCAGGTGATTGAATTCATATGGCTTCAGAGGATTCGGCGCTAGCGGGTCTAATTCTCTCCAAACTTATTTCTAGATTTCTGTGGCAGAGGAGTTCTTATTAACCTTTCAGTTTTCATAGTGGTAATGTTAACAAGTTCATTAATTATCTTTTGTTTTAGATGTCAGTTCTACAGCAGAGCTGGCCCATTGTTCCCAGGTGCTTCTCCATTACGTGTTAAAAGACCATTTTATTTTGGAGACTAACTTTATGATTGAAATAATCAATTCTATCGGCATAAAATATTTCACGTTTCTTTCAATTATACTTTTTTTGGCTTTGCTGTCCCTATTACATATATATCTTTTCAAAGAGCAATGCTTGTGTTTGAGTGCTGGCTCTTTGTCTAGCCAACCCACATAAACAGTATAAACTATGAGGTTTCATACCTCTCAAGGCGAGGACTTGTGATTTCAGGCCAATCCTAGTGAAATGCTTAGGCTAGCACCTTTCTCTCAATTATGGTCAACTGCTCTGAATTTCCTTCCCTTATCAAAACCGTACATGCATGCTTCTTTAGATTATTCCATGAATTAGTTTGACAAGTGCTGGCCTTTCCTATGGAATTATGCAGGCATGGTTTACAGATTTGGCTAACTCGCCCACAGAAACTTCCGCCATAATTAAGGCTCAGATTTAGTCATGAGCAGGTCACAGGCAATAAACAAAAATTCACAGACCTGTGACCTGACTATGACTTGTACTATACCCCTGACTAAACTTTTGGTGTTCTGGGGAACTCCGGGGGCACAGTTGCAGCTCAGGAGGGGGGAATCTGGGGCACCCACTGTTGCTGGGAGGGGCCTCTGGGATGCCTGTTGGTGCTGGGCGGGGGCCTCCGGGGCACCCGCTGGTGCTGGAGGGAGAGACTCTGGAGCACCTGCTGGTGCTGAGGGGGGCTGGGGTGTCTCCGGGAAGCCTGTTGGTGCTAGGGGGAGGGGCCTCCAGAGCACCCACTGGTGTTGGGGGGAAGGGCTCCATGGCACCCGCTGGTGCTGGGGGGAGGAGCTCCATGGCACCCACTGGTGTTGGGGGGGGCAGCATGGGACCTCCATGCTGGCAGGGGACGGCCCCATCGGCCCAGGACTGCCACCAACACTGATGGCAGGGGGCAGCCTGGGACCACCATTGTTATGGGGGGTGGGGAGGAGTGTGACTGGCCTTGGGGTCAGTCACACCTGCCAGCTGCAGAAGTCATGGAGATCACAGAAAAGTCAGGGAATCCGTGACTTCCGTGACAGACTCGCAGCCTTAACCATTGCATATCAACTTTATCCTGAGATACCTACAAAACTTTGCAAGTGATCAGAGCCTCACTATTCCTCCCCTCCACACCAAATTTGATCCCTGTTGAAACGTATGTTTCATATCGGTATTTTTCTTATTCCAAAATATTCTCTTCCCTAAAAGGGTAATACAAGTTACTTCATGTCTAAACCACAAAACAGAGCCAAATTTTCAAAAGGCCTCAAACACAGCAATTGAAGTTGTATTTATATACATCTTTAACATTTTTACCATGTGCAAAAAGAAAACAGTTCTGGGATGCTAACTGCAACTGCACTTGCAAGTTTGTTACAGATCTATCCAATCATGCACACACCATAGCTTCAAACGTACATGGGTTTAACTGTAAAAGAGATGCACTCAAGATGTTTTGTGTCCAAATTTACAGGCCATTAAAAAAATAGCCAAAAATATAAGTAAGGAAAATGGAAATACATTATTTATTTCTTATATATATGTCACAGTTAAGATACTTTGGCACTGATTTTCAGAGGTCCTGAGTATCTGCTGTTCTCACTGACTTTAACTGAAGTTGTGGGTGTTCGGTACTTCTGAAATTCTGCCTCTTTTGGTTACAGATGTAATCTTGAGTTTCAGAGTGCATTTTGTGTATATTTAAGATAGTTATGCTAATAAGGTATGGCTGTTTCTGTGCTAGCAGGGCAGAGCTATCAGGCAACATCTAGGATTCCTCCAAGATTTCCTGTTACCTTCGTTTTCAGGAATTGAGACTGGAAGTTTCGATGCTGTTCCAGTTCATTTTGGATGTGCTCACAAAAAGCAACAGCATACTGGCGTTGGTAGTGTGGGCTGAAGTTTTTGATTACAGCCTCGGTTTTCCCTGAAACAGAACATATGAGAATAATTACATTTAATTTATATTCATTTTAGGAATAGCAGTACAAACCATATCAACATACTGTCTAACAGAAGCCAATGCTCATTGCTTCAGAGCAAGCCAGAAACCCATAAATGTACTCAACTGTGTGATACTGTAAACACAATGGAAGTTTCTTCTTGATTCCAGCTGGTGAGCCATTTGTGCCCCAAATTGTTATTTTACACAATCTACTGCAAATGCTGTTCTTATTCATACACTATAACTACCTAATCTTTTTCTTAAAACTTACTAATATGTATTTCCCTATAACATAAGATGCTATCTTACCATTCTCATGACATAGTGTCTCAGAACAGCCGATGTACCGTAGCAGGAAGATAAGGGTTTCAAGCCAAAAAAGAGATATATACAAGATACTGGGGGATGTTCATGCAAATTAGCCAGCTTTGTCACATGTCACAGATTTTATTGCTGGCTCAGAAACCTTTCTCCAATCCCTTTAAAAAGGACACTTTCTAGGTTTGGCCATTGTCTGTGTCTCATAAACACAACACAGAGATACTCTGTGAGGAAACTTTTTTTTTTTTAACAGATTTAAGTTACTTTTGGACTCCAGATATCATCCGCACCAATACTGCTACGTTGTACTTCTATAATCTCCTATATGAGAATCTCAAAGCTCTTTACAAATAATAAATGAAAATTCAACATTCCTGTGAGGGAAGGAAATAAGATTATCCTATTTTATAGACAAGGAAACTAAAACAGAAGTTAAATGATTTGCCCAAGATGACTCAGTGGGCAGTTGCAGAACTGGGAACATAACCTAGCACTCCTGTCTCTCAGTCTGCATGCTAGACAACAATGCCTCTTCAGAGATACTACGGAGGCTCAGTTACAAAGATATTTATTTGAGCTGGATGGAGAAAGGCAACTAACTCCCTTTAGTGAAGGATTTTGATATTTTGAAATTTTGGTTTAGCTCCAATTTGAAACAAAATCCAATAATTTCAAGATTCTCCATGAAAGGAAATAGAGCCGTGGTTCTAGGATAATTCACATGGCAGACTGCCCCAGAACTATAGACTCTAGGAGCCCTGGGGTCCCTGACTCCAAAAGCAGTCCAACAGGTGGATTGGCTGGCAGAGTTCCCACTCAGAACTTTTTCAAAATCAAACCATCTCCGCAAAAAGGTTTCAATGTTGACAAATTGGCAAATTCTGACATAAAAAAATGTTAATAGGAATTTTTCCTACCAGCTTTGCATTTTATAGAACAGGCCACAAGTCTATAGCAGATTGGATGTACTCTAAAAGTTTTGACATATATGTTGTTACTGGAAATGTATAACCATACAAAACTTCATCCACCATCCTCTATTTTAGTCTCACTGTAGTTGGGAACAACGTTTTAAAAAATGAATGCACTCCTCAGAATTTTTTCATTTAATTTTGATGTTTAAAATAATTCAAGAGTTTTTTAAAATATAAATTGGATGAAAAAAATCTCCGTATTTTTCAGAGACGGAGTTAGGGACATTATGATGTTTAGAAGTGTGAGATTTAATATTTTAGCACTTGTGAGTACTTTATTTCCTTCTGCAAATGGGTCTCAGAACTCCCTATGGCTGACACTGCTGTAGGACAGAATAGCTTTTCTGCTGGGGGCTCAGGGCAAACTGCTGCTGCAAAGTGGGTGGAACTTGCAAAGTGTTCAACACGACAGTCTGGTCTGCTTCCATTGAAGTCAATGGTAGTTCCACAGCAATGAAAGTGTAATTAAACTAGGACATAGCACTTTTGAAAATCTCATCCACAAAGATGTTTTGTTATTATAACATGATGCTTGGTATCAAGAGCTGACTTGAATTTAGCAGCCATTATCCAGTGAGCCCACCTTGACTTCCTTTCTAATCCTTCATGTATTTGTGGGCCAGCAGCTCTCTAGACTCAGAAGCCCATCTGAAAGGCTTTCCAGAGTAAATGGAAAAATTCTGTCCTATATGCCTAGATCCAGTTAATTTCTCGATTCTTGCATAGAACCTAAGGTAGTTCTTTCTCTCTCAGAGCATGTACAGACATAAAAAAACCCAAACACTCCTGCTTTGGCAATTTTATTTTCAGCTAGTTGCAAGTCACATAAAACTTTCTGCTAAGGCGGTTGGGGGGGGTAGTTCATAGTCATAGTCATAGACTGCTTCATAGTCTTTTTCCTGAAACTGTACCGTCTTAGCCTGGTTACACGGGCATGAAAGGAGAGCCCTGACTCACCTAGACTGGAGGCCTAATAAACAAATAGGGGAATAAGCCCTGCTTGTTAAAAACTTATTTTTTTCCTTCTCTGAGACTCCAAACTTCCAATGTCAAGTTGCTCTGTCACAGAGGGTCTAAGATACTGGACCTTAAATCTACCAGTCTGCATCTTGGACTAGTAATTTTTTCAGGGGGACAGAAGAAAGTAAGCAGGGGTGCTGAAACAATTTGTATAGTGGGGGTGCTGAGAGCTATTGAATCAAACTGTAAACCCTGTATATGATGGAAACCACTTCAAGCTAGGGGGTGAAGCAGCACTCCCAGCACCCCTAGTTCCAGCACTTATGAAAGTAAGGGAATAAGTTCTACCTCTGGGGAGAAAATAGTAAATCTCCCTCCAACAGGCTGTGTTTGGGAGATCTTTTCAACAGTGACTGAAGTGGTTCAGAGGTTTGGTGTATACAAAGCAGAGATGAATTAGTAGGCCAGATGCATGTGAGGCAGCCAAAGATCTAGGATTAATCCAATTTATCATATAAAGATTATGTCATATATTTCTTCTATATCTGCGATATGTATGAGGCATGATATAATCAATTGCAACATTAACCAATGAGAAATTACCATATTTCCACTTCTGCACCACTTGTCATATGTTGTCATTATGCTAGAATATTCTCCTCATAATAATAAAAGAGAAGAGAATATTCAAGTGTCATTCAGAATCTCAGACTAAATTAGAACTTGATCCTGCACCACTCAAATGAATGGGAGTCTTGACACCAGCTTCAGTGGGAGTAGGACTAGATGTACTGTTCATGTTAACTTTTTTAGTTTGTTCACAACAAGACTGTGTTATCTGAAAATATAAATGATTGAAGTACAAGTAAAGGGTAACCCTTCCTATGAAATGATACTGTGGTATAAATACAGATCAAGCCACTTTGTTTTCTCAGCATTATCAGAATACTTAAGGAACAAGTTCCCCAAGTTCTTTCTCAAATTTAGGCCTTGGCTACATTTGAGAGTTACAGCGCAATAAAGCCACCCACAGCACTGTAACTCACTCCCCATCCACATTGGCAAGGCACATACAGCGCTGTATCTCCGTGGCTACAGCACTGCAGGTACTCCACCTCCCCGAGAGGATTAACAGTTGCTGTGGAGTGGCTGAGATGCTGGTGCTCCAGTGTAAATGGGGAGTAACATTATTACGCAGTGATTGACCTCCGGAAACGCCTCATAATCCTTTTAAGTGAAGGTTCCTCTCCTTGTTTTGTTGTGATGCCTCTCTTTGTTTTGTTCTGAACTCCGGGTTTGGGAGCTGCTTATCAAAAAAACAAACACAGCTACTGTTTGCTGTGAATGAGCAGAGGCAGGCAGGGGGGTTCCCTTTGGAAAGCGCACAGCTAATGTTTGCTTGAAGAGAGAGGTGGCGCAGGGGGAGGGGGAAGGGTCCATTTTGGGGAGGGGCTGCTTATCTGGTCTGTGAGAAAAAACAAACAGCTGCTGTTTGCTTTCAGTGACTGAGAGAGGGGTGGAGGAGGTTCAGAACTTGCAAGGCAGGGTGCTGACACAGTGTCCGCACTCCAAAAATCCACTCTCTCTCCCCCCACGCTCCCTGTCACACTCCACCCCACCCACCCCCTTTTGAAAAGCACGTTGAAGCCACTTGAACGCTGGGATAGCTGCCCATAATGCACCACTCCCAATGCCACTGCAAATGCTACAAATGTGGCTGTGACAGTGCGCTGGCAGCTGTCAGTGTGGACAGACTGCAGCGCTTTCCCATCTCAGCTGTACGAAGACAGGTTTAACTCACAGCGCTGTACAGCTGCAAGTGTAGCCATACCCTTAGTGCTTCTTTCTCTTTTGGAGTTGTTTATATCAAGCAGAAAAAAGTTTCCCACTTGGTTTGTTTGGCTACACTGCAACACCAGCCTTTACAAATGAAATGTGCTTTGAAAACCTAACTTTTCCAGAATAATGTTTATCCTAACAGAATGCGATATAGAAGACTAATCAATGGAAGATTAATCAAAGCTGAATTTACAAACAAGAACAAATGTCAGCCATGGAGGTTGAGGGATTTTCTACACAATTTGGATGACAATATTCTGCACAGATGGATGTTTTTCCTTCATTGAAGATTTACATCATGGAGAATAAACTCTGCTAAGGTTGCACAAGTCTTCAGGATTCACTTCACAAAAGAGAGCCTGCATTTGCTCTTTTGTGTTGCAAAGCCTTAAAGGCAAACAACAATATATCTTTAAGAACAAGAACAAATGCCACTGTATTAGAAACATATATTGGTGATTCCTTTGAGGCAGGGACGGATCTAGAATTCTCAGCTAATGAAAGGTGGTTTCTTTTCTTTCTTAAATATGCTCTTTTAATTTCCTTACATCTGCAGTTTGTTATTCTCAGTGGAGCAGATGATGGGTTCTTGGAATTTTTTTTAATCCAAACCCTTCTTTTTCTTTCCATCCATCATCAGCTAATTGGTTTGGATTTCAGAATCCAACAAGAGAATAAGCACCATCAAAATCCAGGAAGTTGGAATGGAAGCTGAAGAGTTCTCCTTTGTGTTATCAGAATTCCTCCTCAAACTCAAGACACCCCATTCTGTCCATGGTGCTTTAACAAAACCGTGACACTTTGAGAACTCACTCTACAAATTTATTAATTTATTAGCTGAACACATTTTAACAAAGCACCCTACCTCATCTTGTAAACTTTTTCTTCCTTTGGGGTTATGTTTTGGATATTTGCTAAAATGAGTGTCTGGTGTATATTAAGTGTTAATCGTGTGCTGGACACTCTTATGAAAATTGTGTGTAATTTGAACCAGGGTATATAGCATGTCCTTAGGTGCTCAAATAGTTGAAACTCATTCCCCAAGATAAATTAAATGTACTTGCTTTTATTAAGATAAACAGGTTATACAGCACTTTAAATAGAGCACAGCTTTTTCTCTGAAATTCATTGCTTCCTTATTAATCTCTCCTGGGCTACCCTGGAGGCTTTCACGCCATTGTCTCCCCTCTAATTTGCATATCCTAAAAAATCATAAGTTGCCATAGTTAGGGCTAAATTCTGTCTCATGCTGAGTAAAAATGTGTTAGGAGTGCTAAGAGATGCAGGTAAACTTTTCCCCACAGCCACAGTTGCACTTCTGTAGGAACAGGCAGATTTTACTCTGCAGTGCTATACCAAGGCTTGGCATGCCTAGCAGCACTCCTTAGAGGTGCTGTAAGGTGGCTTGGAGGCTAAGGACACCTGCAAACAGGAACTTGGTAACACATATTGCTCCTTTCAGCACCAGCTGCAGCAGCCCCCACTGCTCTCCCATCCAGGCAGTTCTGCCTGCATTTGCCTTGCACAGAAAGAAAAAAATTCAGAGAGTCACTACACAAATACACACACGTTTTGTAAGTAGAGCCAGAACTTGGTCTTCAGGATTTAAAGATGCTACTAAGTTTCTTCCTCTTCACTGGAGAAATCTCCAGTGTCATTAGCTTTCTTTACACACTACAGCTTTTCGGCTGGATATTCTAAAGCACCTCCCATTGAGGTCAGCTCCTAAATCACTTAGGCACTTTTGAAAATCCCTTCTTTCATTCCTCGTATGGTTCTCAGGGTATGTCTACACTATGGGATTATACCGATTTTACAGAAACCGTTTTTTAAAACAGATTGTATAAAGTCGAGTGCATGCGGCCACACTAAGCACATTAATTCAGCGATGTGCATCAATGTACCGAGGCTGGTGTCGATTTCCGGAGCGTCGCACTGTGGGTAGCTATCCCATAGCTATCCCATAGTTCCCGCAGTCTCCCCCGCCCCTTGGAATTCTGGGTTGAGATCCCAGTGCCTGATGGGGCAAAAAACATTGTCGCGGGTAGTTCTGGGTACAGCCTCACCCCTCCCTCCGTGAAAGCAGCAGACAACCGTTTCGCACCTTTTTTCCTGGGTGAACTGTACAAACGTCACAGCACAGCTAGCATGGACCCTGCTCAGATCAAGACAGCAATCATGGATGTTGTAAACACCTCGCGCATTCTCGTGCAGTCTATGCTGAACGAGGACCTGCAAAACCAGGCGAGGAGGAGGTGGCTACGGCAGCGCAGCGACAAGAGTGATGAGGACATGGACACAGAATTCTCTCAAACTGCGGGCCCCTGTGCTTTGCAGATCCTGCTGGTAATGGGGCAGGTCCTAGCCATTGAACGCTGATTTTGGGCCCGGGAAACAAGCACAGACTGGTGGGACCACATAGTTTTGCAGGTTTGGGACGATTCTCAGTGGCTGCGAAACTTTCACATGTGTAAGGGCACTTTCATGGAACTTTGTTACTTGCTTTCCCCTGCCCTGAAATGCCAGAATACCAAGATGAGAGCAGCCCTCACAGTTGAGAAGCAAGTGGCAATAGCCCTCTGGAAGCTTGCAACGCCAGACAGCTACCAGTCAGTCGGGAATCAATTTGGAGTGGGAAAATCTACTATGGGGGCTGCTGTGATGCAAGTAGTCAAAGCAATCATTAAGCTAGTGCTACGAAAAGTTGTGACTCTGGGAAATGTGCAGGTCATAGTGGATGGCTTTGCTGCAATGGGATTCCCTAACTGTGGTGGGGCGATAGATGGAACTCATATCCCTATCTTGACACTGGAGCATCAGGGCACCCAGTATGTAAACCGCAAGGGGTACTTTTCAATGGTGCTGCAAGCACTGGTGGATCACAAGGGACGTTTCACCGACATCCACGTGGGATGGCCAGGAAGGGTTCATGACGCTCAGGTCTTCAGGAACACTACTCTGTTTAAACGGCTGCAGCAAGGGAATTACTTCCCAGACCAGAAAACAACAGTTGGGGATGTTGAAATGCCTGTAGTTATCCTGGGGAACCCAGCCTACCCCTTGATGCCATGGCTCATGAAGCCATACACAGGCAGCCTGGACAGTAGTCAGGAGTTATTCAGCTACAGGCTGAGCAAGTGCAGAATGGTCGTAGAATGTGCATTTGGCCATTTAAAGGCACGCTGGTGCACATTACTGACTCGATCAGACCTCAGCCAAACCAATGTCCCCATTGTTATTGCTGCTTGCTGTGTGCTCCACAATCTCTGTGAGAGTAAGGGGGAGACCTTTATGGCGGGGTGGAAGGCTGAGGCAAATCACCTGGCCGCTGAATATGCGCAGCCAGACACCAGGGCGATTAGAAGAGCACACCAGGAAGCGGTGCGCATCAGAGAAGCTTTGAAAACGAGTTTCATCACGGGCCAGGGTACGGTCTGACTGCTGTGTTTGTTTCCCCTTGATTAACCCCAACCCTGACTTATTCCCTGTAAACAACCCACCCTCCCCCTTCGATTACAGCTTGCTTAAGGAAATAAAGTCACTATCATTTAAAAATCATGTATTCTTTATTAATTCATTATAAAAAGAGGGAGAGAATTGACAAGGTAGCCCAGGTGTGGTTTGGGAGGAGGATAGGAGGGAAGGAAAAGGCCACTAAAAAAATTTCAAAGTAATGACAGCCTTTTGGTTGGGCTGTCCACGGGGGTGGAGTGGGCGGGTGCACGGAGCCTCCCCCCACGCGTTCTTACACTTCTGGGTGAGGAGGATGTGGAACATGGTGAGGGTGGTTATACAGGGGCTGCAGCGGCACTTTGTGATCCTGCTGCTGTTCCTGAAGCTCCACCAGACACCGGAGCATGTCAGTTTGATCACGCAGCAGCCCCAGAGTTGCATCCAGCCACCGCTGATCTTCCTGCCGCCACCTCTCATCTCGAGTGTCCCTCCTGTTCTCACGGTTACTGGCATCTTTCCTGTAATATGATACCACGTCCTTCCACTCATTCAGATGAGCTCTTTCATTGCAGGTCACTTCCATGATTTCCGAGAACATTTCGTCTTGCGTCTTTTTTTTCCACCGCCTTATCTGAGATAGCCTTCGGGATGGAGTAGGGAGGCTTGAAAAATTTGCAGCTGCATGAGGGAGGGAAAAAAGAGAGAGAAGTATTTTAAAAGATACATTTTATAGAACAATGCTTATACTCTTTCACGGTGAACAACACTATTCACCTTACATAGTATACGTGATTTGACTACAAGTTCGCATTTTGCATCTTAATATTGAGTGCCTGCGGCTCTGGTGTTACAGATCTCACAGACGCAGGTCCGGGCGGCAGAATTTGGCTTGCATGCAGCCATGGTAAGCCATTGTCTTTCAGCTTCTGCAGACTTCTTATATCCAGCGCCCTCCTTTACCAAATAGCAAGCAAAGCCCGTTCAGTGCTGCTTCTTTCCTGTTAACATGCAGCAGCAGAAACCACTCCTCCATCCAATTCTCTGGGATGATCGCTTTACCCCTCCTCCCACCGTGTTGCTGGTATCATGGAAGATCACTGCTAAACACCCCCCTCCCCTTCCCCACCGCGTGGCTGGTAGCAGGGAAGATCCCTGCTAGCCAAACGTGAAAAAGCTCAGCGCCAATCACCTGCCCCCCTTCCCCCTGCTTGGCTACCTGCAAGGAAGGATGTCTTTTAAGCAACAGGCAAACAGCCCAGTAGGAATGGCCATCTCTGTCCCCTTAATTAAATTCCGGAATTTCAACCAGGTTACCATGAATGATATCACTCTCCTGAGGATAACAGAGAGAGATAAAGAACGGATGTTGCTTCAATGCCAGCAAACACCGGGACCATATGCAGCTAGGCTTTGTCATGCAATGATACCAGATTACTTGCTACATGCATGGCGTGGTCAAGTGTCCTACCATGGAGGACGGAATAAGGCTGCCCTGCCCAGAAACCTTCTGCAAAGGCTTTTGGAGTACCTCCAGGAGAGCTTCATGGAGAAGTCCCTGGAGGATTTCCGCTCCATCCCCAGACATGTTAACAGACTTTTCCAGTAACTGTACTGGCTGCGAATGCATCCCAAGTCCTCAGGGCAAATTAATCATTAAAAAACACTTCCTTTTAAACCGTGTTTTATATTTACAAAGGTACACTCACCAGAGGTCCTTCCATGGCTTCATTGTCTGGGCTAGTGGCTTGGGAGGGCTGGGAGGATAATTCCGTCAGGGTGAGAAAAAGCTCCTGGCTATTGGGGAGAATGGAGTGCTGTGTGCTCTCTGCAAGCTCGTCCTCCTCTTCCTCCTCCTCATCTTCTTCATCCGCAGAATCCTCAGCCATGGCTGAGATTACCACCCCCACCTCAGAATCCACGGACAGGGGTGGGGTACCAGTGGCGGACCCCCCGAGAATTGCATGCAGCTCAGCATAGAAGCGGCATGTTTTCTGGTAAGCTTGTCTGAGCTCCTTAACTTTCACACGGCACTGTACTGAGTCCCTGGTGTGGCCTCTCTGCATCATGGCCTTGGGAATTTTTTCAAATGTTTTTTCATTTCGTCTTTTGGAACAGAGTTCTGTTAGCAAGGAATCCTCTCCCCATACAGCGATCAGATCCAGTACCTCCCATGCGGTCCATGCCGGAGCTCTTTTTTGATTCTCAAGAGACTGCATTGTTACCTGTGCTGATGAGCTCTGCGTGGTCACCTGTGCTGGTGAGCTCTCCACGCTGGCCAAACAGGAAATGAAATTCAAAGTTCGCGGGGCTTTTCCTGTCTACCTGGCCAGTGCATCCAAGTTCAGATGGCTTTCCAGAGCAGTCACAATGGTGCACTGTGGGATACCGCCCGGAGGTCAATACCGTCGAATTGCGGCCAAACTAACCCTAATCCGACATGGTAATACCAATTTCAGCGCTACTCCCCTCGTCGGGGAGGAGTACAGAAATTGGTTTTAAGAGCAATTTATATCGATATAAAGGGCTTCGTTGTGTGGACGGGTGCAGGGTTAAATCAGTTTAACTCTGCTAAATTCGGTATAAACGCATAGTGTAGACCAGGCCTCAGTCTGCAAAAAACTGAGAAAAATGTTTACTTTAACAACGCAAATCCCAGACAAAAATACATGTCTGAAACAATGAGCACTGCATACTCTGAGTGCCACTAAAGTTATCACTGTAAAAAGTTGAGAAAGAAGCAGTATCCCATGATGAAAGTGTCAAAACCAATAAAAGAAAATTAAGAGAAGATAACTAAGGTGACAAAATAGGAATAGGAACAGTTAAAGTTAAAAACTGTGTAGTATTTGCCTGCCATCAATACAGCTAGCATTGGGAATACATTTTTTAAACAATATCTAAGCTCTGAAACCACCACAGCACCCTAATGTGATACAGATGAGGTCAAATGATGAGCTTTAATGTTACCTATATCCATGGATTTATACCCTCCTTCTCTAATTTCAGAGCTTGTATTAGGGGTCAAATTCTCCCTATGCCCCTGGCGAATTTAGTTCTAGGTTCAGATAAACATCCAAAAGATTGGATGCTTGCCTGAATCTCATCAGTCTTCAAAACTGGAAAAGAAATCTCATTAAAATAGGCTATGCTGCAATATTTTGGGTAATACTTGTCTCTTCCAGTTAAGCTAGAAATATTGCAAGAACCTGTTATTTCAACCTTTCCATTTCTGTCTATAACTTGGAAGTCCATGAAAAGAACAAATATTAGCCAAACTTTGTTGAAGGTCAGAAAAACTTTGGTTTGGGCTTGAACTTTCGATGGCTCTTATTTAAATCCAAAACTTTTAGCCCATTCTTTACACCTGCACCAACCCGTTTAGTATTTTAATAGCACTTGTTTCTCCCAGCTTAAAAGACTCCATTTACTTATACCAATTGTTTCCCGCTTCTTCACAATATTAATCTCCCCCAGGTGTGGTGCAATGGCTTTCACCAGGCAGTTCTGGATGGCGTTGTGGCACAGCTTTCAGGCTCTGGAGTGGGGTTTGCAGCTGCACAGGACTGCAGGGTCTTGTTGGAGTGGGTCAGGGTCTCAGAGTAGCCGTATTTCCTGCAACGCTTGTCTTAGTTCCTATGGCGGATGGCTCCATTGAGCGGGCACGGTGGATGAACCGCCAGTCAGGAAAATGGGTGAAGCTGCCCCTGGTGAGGAAGTGGTTGCTGGCATTCCACTTGCTGGTAAACTCGAAGTCTTTACCCTGGTCCGGTTTACAGTTCAGGGTTTCCATGTACAGCGAAGTGGACGGTGGCCTTCAGGGTCTTCTCCAGCAAGCCTCTGGTGCTCAGGGTGACGATGGTGTTGTCATCTGACCTGATCTGCAGCACCAGGACTCCCAGCTCCTGGCACTCCTCGCACCAATCCCAGCGGTAGCCAATGCGCTTCCCCAGGGGACGTGTGGTGTTGCGAGTGACGGAGCACAGCAAAGCGATGTTGCACTCATCCCATACGAATTCCCCATCCAGGGGAGTCGCTCAGGAAGGTAGAGATGTCTTGGTTGGAGGTGGCTCTACCGATCTGCTTCTCTTTCACGTCACACAGAGCGTTCGCCGTGATGTTCCTTACTGTGGCGTCAGGACATGTCAGCAGGCGGAAGGCATGGGTGATCACCACAACGTCGCACAGGTCACCCATGTGGGGGACGTTGGCACCTCCGTGCCTGCGGGCAATGTAGACCAGCTTGTTGCTGGCTCTCTGGGGAAGGAACAGCCACTTCTTCACCAGCTGCCGGATGATCTTGTCTGCCTTTTTGAGGGGCACCTTCACTATGGCGGATTGCCTTAGGATGAACGAGATGCGTAGGATTAGGTAGGATCAGGAAGGTGCAGGGTGTTTATCTTCTGCCACAGTGCCAGCAGGGAGGCGTCAATCTTGGCGATGTCCTGCAGGATCCCCTGGATGGTGTCCTCGGGTGTCTGCCGGACATGGAAACCAGTCAGCGTGCCCAGGTGCTGGTATGCCTGCCCCTCTACCAGGGGGATGATGGGTTCACCCTGGATCTGGAACCCTGTCACCTGCACCGAGTCCCTTTTCCAGCCGTCCATGTGCAGAGTTGTGCACTTCTTCGCATTGAAGTGGAGCCCCAGTCAGCAGCTCGACTGGTGGCGTCTAGCTTACCTTGGAGGCTTGTGGGTCGTATGCGGTCAGGACCAGGTTGTCCGCATAAGCCAGGATGCTCACCCTCTCACTGAGGAGGTTGAAGCCATCTGGGCCATTGGAGATCACCTGCAGCAACGGCTACATGGCAAGGTTAAAGATGATGGGGCTGAGGGGACAGCCCTGTTTTACTCCGCTCCATTGGGATCTCGGCGGTCTCCCTTTTGATCGATTGGATGGTGGTGCTGCACCCCTCGTACAGTTCTCTGGCATCCCGAACTCCTGGAGCATGGCAAAGATGTGGTGGTGGGGCATGGATGGACAACAGCTGTACAAGTTCCCCCTGACTGTCATGCCAGCATGACCCAATCCTGATGTGGAGGGACCATCTCCAGGGAAGAGACACTGACATTACTTGAACTGTACTTAGGTTCACTAGGATCTTCCTATGTCACATTTAGTGAATTCCTTAAGGCAGTAGTCCCCAACTTTTTTCATCTGGCAGGCGCCAGACGACGAGCCACGGAGGACTGTGGCGGCAGATGAGCATCTGCCAAAATTCCACCGACAAGCGGAAACGTCAATAAGCGTCGCCACCGAAATGCCACCAACAAGCAGAATCATCCAGAGGCGTTGCCGCCGAAATACCGCAGAAAATCAGCAGTATTTCAGCAGCAACACCTCTGGATGACGCAGCTTGTCAACAGCATTTTGGCAGATGCTCGTCCGCCGGCCAGTACGTGGGCGCACTTAGATGCCCCAGGAGGCGCCATGGTGCCTGCGGACACCGTGTTGGGGACCCCTGCTTTAAGGTAATCAGGAAACCTGTGAAAGGAGTTAATTCATAGGATATCGTCAGCTGCTTTTGTAATGTCTGCCTTCTTCCAGTCCTCTGAGATACATTCTACACTAAAAGCTGAAAGTTGTCTAATGCTTTCCCATTTTCCACAGGGATTTTGCAGTGTAATATACACAAGATGTCATCTGGAAATGGTGTCTTTTTAAGTCTGAGAGCCTCTGTGCTTTTTCCTAAGCATTCCCTATCACATCTACAAACAGTTCTTCCTTTTGTTATAATTAGAAACACGACCTAGTTTTAAAGTAACTCTCATCTTCATTTATAAAGAGAATATTCCTGTAACACTCTAACTCTAATTTACCTTTTATTATGAACAAGAGGTGGCAGAGAGAAATGGTATAGTTCTGATCTCACTGAAGCTATCCCTATGCAGATTTGTTTCCACAGCTGGAGCTAAACCAGAAAAGCTACACTAGTGCAAACCCCCAACAGAGACGTGTTGAACCAGTGTACAGTGGGGCTCGCCCCCAGTAAGTTGCCAAGGCAAGTTGCACTAGTGCAATCCCTGTTTTGCATTAACACAAATGTTCATGTTAAGAATTTGCAACAGTATAGTTACATCAGAGAAAAAGTCTGTAGCCCAAATCAATCTTAATGTGGGTTTTGCACTGATGTAACTCCAATCAGTCACTGCAGCGTAGAATCCATGTGAGGGAGAGTAATTTGAAATAGGTCCCAAATAATTCTCTTCATATGTCTAAACATTAAGAAATCCTGGAGACTGTTAGCCAATGTGCTCTACTAGAATGTGTGAAAGTCATCTGTTTTCTGTGCAGAAACAGAATTTCTGGTGAAATATTGCCATTTATTTTAAGACTTTGACATAGAATTTGTGCTCCTCCAGAAGCAAAGCTGTTCTTTGGGTTTCATGGGCAAAGCAAAATAGTTCAGAATGTTTATGTAAATTTGACCTTTTTATTCCCCCTTTTAATGCCTCTGCTCCAGCAGAGGAGAGTGAAAGAAAATGACAGTTTCTGTTCAAGTTCTTAATTTTCCATCTAAATTTGCCATTTAACCTATTCCTATGTGATTTCTACAATTTTACTTCAATGTGAAGATATTTCATAAGAGTCTGTTTAATGGATTCATAATTTTGTGATAGGCTAAATTTTACATTGAGCTACACCCTTGTGTTATCACGGGAGTTTCAATAGGGTTGCACGGAACAGAAATCAAAGTAGAATCTCCTCCTAATGTACTTTTCATATAACTTCCTGAGCAGTTCACATTTCACTATGAACACTAGACTAGAGAGTACAGACTGCAGCTGGGGTAAGTGACCCCTCTCTAACTCTAAGGAGGATGAAGGTCAAAAACAGGCTGTGATTTAAAAGGTAGATCTTGAAGTAGCAGATTAAGCCTGAATATGACCTATTTGACCAAATCTGTGGGGCACAAAACTGGCTCATATATTTCCTAGATTAGATTTCTTCTGGGAGCAAACTCCTAGAGTGATTCCTGGCAGGGCCGGCTCCAGGGTCCAACACAGGAAGCAGGTGCTTGGGGCGGCCAATTGAAAGGGGTGGCAATTTGGCGGCAGGTCCCTCACGGCTTTATCTTTTTTTTTTCCCCGCTGCTTGGAGCGGCAAAAAAGCAGGAGCCAGCTCTGATTCCTGGGGGCACATTCTTCTCCATCTCCCTCATGCAGGAGTCATAAGGACCATGGGGACTCTCCATTGGAGTCCGCAGAAAGGATAGGCCAGTTCTTTGATCTAGTCTTAGTCATTATTAAGTTAACAGAAACTCAAAAGTTCTCTTTCGTAATGTCCACTAAAATCTATGTGTGATTGCTCTGGAGAATAGGTTCATCAGCAATCAGATCAAAACAATAAAACTCCAAATACTTTCATGTTACCTCTTTGTTAAGAAGCTTGACATTCACTTGAACTTCATCCACAAGTTATTTATTCTAACTTTCATAGATCTAGGGTGCTTGGGGTAATATATTTTAATATCATCCAAAATTAGCAGCACCACAAGCAAAGTCATTGAGATGGAGAGCATGCCTGCCTCGCTTTTTGCACATTGGCAATCAGTTTTGTAACAATGAGGTGGTAGCAGACAGGAAGACATTTGGAAAGAAATTTGAGGGACACTTATTTTGTTATTGATGCCTACATCCTCTTGCATAGTTCCGAATCATGAGCGCTTTAATCAGGATGGATAACAAACTTTACATCACAGCAACTGGCTGATCTGGATCTCATCACAGCCAGAAATGAAAGTGCTGATGAAATAGAGTCAGAGGATTTTTGTTGTACTGCATCTTAGTCCAGATTAAGAGAGAGAGTTTTGGAGGTCACTAAGAAAACTTAATGAATGAGCCTTCACAACTCATCTGGTCACACATGTGATATAAGTATTATTTCCCCTACTCCAGTTTTGGGGAAACTCATGCATACAGGTGAAATAATTTGCCCCAGGTCACAGAAAAAGTCCACGTAAGAGAGCTGGAATTAGAACTCTGGAGTTCCAGGCTACTAGTCCTGACCACAGCCCACTAAACTATACATTTAAAGATACACAGGAGGTCAAATGCACTACCAGGTTCCAAACCAGGGCATATTCCAAGGGCAATTACTAGGGTCTTCCTTCCTCCTCCCTTAATAAAAGCAAGACTGAAGGGGTAAGCGGGTACTGCTGGTGACTAGTCCCCTTTCCTACATACTCCACTTCTGTGAGAGATCTGGGACACCAATATATTATGTCTCTCTGTGACTCATTCATCTCCAGTTGATTAATCTACTCTCTTAATACATGCACTCTCTCAGACATGTACCTCTTCATGTACACTGTCACCATGTGGGTCACTCTCTTCCCACTGCATCTGTGCAACCTTGTCCAGTGAGAGGCAGATGGGTGGCCCCCCTTGCCAGATAAGTATTACACACACACACAAAGAAGGGTATAAATAGCTCTGAAAGCAAAACAATAACTCTGCCTCATCTATAGCAGGAAAGAGCCAATAAACGCAAGCAAAAGTATTGGCTGTTCTTCCTTAGTTGTACGCACGTATGACTGGGGCATACAGCTGAAGGCAGCTATTGGAAAAATCTGAATGTTAACCCTTAGGGGACGGAATTCAACATTAGCACAGCAAAACTGCACTTTAAAGTGCATAAGAGTGGCACCTTTTTACTCAGCAGATCTGCTTCTTGGGTACATGTAGCCATTCCTGCTCATTAAAGTGAGAACAGTAAGTTTCGTCACTTTTTGTTCCTTTTAGCACTGCACAGGCAAGCTGCCAGAGAGTGAGCAAGTTGGTTTGCAGAACCTTTAGTACTGGTGATGAAATGTGAGCAGATTACCTTTCATATCCCTAGTTGAGTTTGCAAGACTCGCACTCAAAAAACCCTCTGCTTTTTATTTATTAAATTAATTTATGATATGGAAATAATTGACAGACATGAACAAAGAGTCTCACTACAGTATTGTCATTGAGTGTCTGTTCAGAGTAGACTAGCACTTCATGGGTTGTCCAAATTTGGCAGTTTTTATTCATGCAAAACATCCCTTTCTCTTAAACCCAATTTTATTTATTATTGTTTATTACAGCTGTAAAAGAGGTAGTCTGTCTTGAAAGTTGTTGAAATGTATGTTCTTTATTGGTAACAGGGTTAGAATCACTATGTTCTGCTTGTAAACAACTAATCAAGGTCAAATTCTACAGGCCTGGGGTCTGAGAATCTTTTATTTATATACGGTATTTCCTGGTATCAGCAAACTTTTAGATTAAAAAAGACCTATAAATTAATCCAGTCCAACTCCTGGGGAACAACAACGGATTATGCTTGCTCTACAATACAGTGATGGCTCACTCTAATTGAAAGTGAACAGGCTGTCAGGCTCATTACTGCCAAGTTGTAGCAAGTACTAAAAACATTGTAAAGAGATGTTGATATCAAGTTCTAGAAATGTGAGCCAACACTGCAACAGCCCTTAAATTACATGTCTTCTATCCTCCCCTTTAATAATGAAACTGCAAGCAGATGTCACTTTTCTGCACCAATATCCATGAGATAGAATGAATCAGAATGAATTAAAAATCTTCCATATCAGTGATTTGATATTAATAGAAATAGTCATCTTCACAGAACAGTGATGCAGGATTTGACAGTGATGCAGGATTTGACACCATAACACCTCTTAGGCCTGATTCTCATTTACACTCAGACTGCTTTCCAAATGACCTTCAAGTGGGCACAGATTATATTTACGCTCACTTTAAAACTGTTTTATATTTGACAGACAACCTCTGCTTCATCTGGACACTAGCTTTCCATTAATGCGGTGTTGCTGTTTTTTAAACATAGCAGCAGGAGGCACTCAGAAGACTGACATAATGTCTACTTAAGTGGACAACATTTAACCGAAATAGCCATCTCACCACAGGTAGTATTCCAATGTTGCAAGACCCTATACCACTGGCACATCTATCAGTTGGTCTCCACTCTCCAGGACCATTCTTTTTCCTTAGCTTGTGCTTCTTCCATTGGTCCAGAGCTTACTTCTGGTCTATACTAGGAATTTTTACATCAGTATAGCTACGTTTCTCAGAGTATGAAAGATATACCAGCCTATTCCCCTCACCCCATCTCCCATGTAAACTGCACTAGGTCAATGGGGATTAGCTATGCCAATGGGAGAATCCTTCCTGTCAGCGTACGTAGTGTCTACCCTGAAGTACTACCACAGAACAGCTGTGCCGTTGTAGTGTTTAAGTGTAGACACGCTTAGTCTTGTTACCCTTCAGGACAATCAGGTTGAGTAAACAGAATGGCCTAAGTGGGGTGATCATGAGGAATGTACAGAGCTTCATTCTGAGGTGGGAGTTTATCCACATTGCATTTGTCAATAAATTGGTTTGGTTTATATTTTTTGTACCTGCATTCAGGGTGCTTGTAAATCTCAAAATAAATGCTTCCCAACCTAAATTCCAAGGAAGGTAGGTGGAAACTGAGAATCTGAGGCGGTGGACCTAAATAGGAAGTACGTAAGAGTCTTTAAATTGCTTCACAGGGATTCCTACTGTATGGGCATCTCAGAAAAAGAGCAGGACAAAAAGCCTGATTGAGATGAAAAGTTGGAACAAAGAGCAAGGTAAACCCAATTAATCTCAATCACCACAACAGAAGAGTAGCGAAGTAACTCTCTCAAAGATTCCCTAAAATTCAATCTCCCACTTCAGTTTGTGCTTGCTTGACAGGTTGCAAAAGAAAGCCTTTTGTGACTTATGGTTGCTTATACTGCCCTTGTGTTTCACTCATTTCTTTCTTGGTAATCTTAATTTTCTAAATAAAGTCTCTGGCTATATCATTTCAGGAAGCTCTGATAACCCAAGCCACAATAAGTCACCTCCATGCTACAAGCTTTATTCACAAGCATAAAAAACAGATAGGCAGTTCCAGTGTATTTAAAATGTTTTTCAAACTATGATTAGTTATCTGGGAAACAGAGAAGCATCCTGGAATAAGAAAAGATATAAGTCGGGATTTTAATGTTCAAAAGTTCCAATTTCTTCTATGTACCAGTGTCGAGGAGGTGGCATGGCAAGAACAGGTTAGAAATATGTACTCCAAGCAGATGTCGTGAACAATCTAGGCTTTCAGATTGTAAACATGTAACCCTTTGAATAAAAATCAAAACTTTATTTCTCATTCTTCTCCATATTTTAAAGGGAAACTAATTACTGGTAGTTTAAAATCATATTTTAAAAATCTTCACCTGTGTACTAATAAATAATATTTAAATATATTTTACTTTTCAGTGTGTGTCCATACATACACACACACATACACTTAAGTTTAGTCCATTTTCATTGTCCAATTTGTTTCACTTTGATTTGTAGTCCGTTTCCAGCCATTTTCATTTTCAGGTTTTCATGAATTTCATTATAATAATATTGGAATACCTGAGTAAAAACACCACAGGATAATATTTACCTGTTTCTACCAGAACTGGGGGGGGGGGGGTAGGGAGGCAGAAAAGGGGGAAGTCATGAAAACACTTCTATTGATCCTAGAGTTTGTGAAACCTTGATTTTCCAAAACCTAAATTTTGAGTTTAAAATTAAGGTGCCCATTTAATTATACTTTTTAATTTTATTGTTTCAAAGCTTTGTGACATAATGTGATTACATTTTAACACCACATCACTACATTGTACTGGAACACCATATCACAGGACAACAATGTAATGTCATAACATTCCCATGTTATAACATTTCATGAGCCTGAGGAGTCATTTTGCAGAGTTGCCCTGATAAAACTGGGATGATCCCAATTTGGTAATAGCAACAGTGTACCTGGCACCTGAAATTCTGAAAAGTATAGAAACATAATAGTGTGAATTATGGATAGTAACAGCCATAACTTTTTAATCTCCTTGTTTTGTATTTTTGTATAACAACTGCAAGTTTAGTTTGTCTCTAGTGATAAGATACTTTAATTATCATGTCATATTTTTATACATCCATATAATTAATGCATAGTATGGTGACTGCTGTGGCCTAGTGGACTCACACTGGAACTTAAAATGTGTGACCTTGTCCAGACCAAATAGTGTCTCTGACTGTCATTTACCTGATCTGAACCAATTCTCCATTCCTATGTTTACAAAAACAAGGGTAATATGTTTATCCATCTTTGTAAAACCTTGAGAGATCAACGGATAGAAAGTGCTCTGTTTATTCAAAATATCATGTTTATAATTGAAAAATATTTGGAAGTAGTATGTCACACTAGTCAATCTATTTTAGGAGCAAATCCTCCCGTGCCTCTCCATGGGAATGTACCCTCCGTTAGGCAGAGAACTGATCCAGTTCTGGTAGGGGTTTGATGTTATGAAGAGAAAGAAGGAAGTCTGAGCCTCAACAGTACTGCAAGGGAGCTCCTTCTACACTACTATAGGAGGGCAGCAACTGATGGTAAAAAAGGTGTGTACAGTGGACCTATGATTATGCAAATGCACTATCTAACCCCTTTGTGGGAGTGAAGGTACAGCTACTACAATGGCTACTTGTCTGTGGATTGTTTGGGATGATCCTGGTAATAGCAAGACAGGTGGCAACAGTGTACCTGCATACTGCAAAGGAAACATACTCCTCCTTTATGAATATGTATAGACAGCATCAAATAAAGCTGTAAAAACCAAGTTAAATAAGAAATAACTGAAATACTAATTATTTATATTAGCACAATACCTAGGAGCCCTAATATCCATTCCTGACCTCCCTTTTTTAGCTGGAGGACACAGAAGACAGGAAAGCTGGACTCTGATCCAAAGCCCATTGAAGTGAATGGAAATTCAGGTCTGAAGGGCTTTGGATAGATCACTAGAAGGGAAACCCCATCAACTCTTAATTAAATGTGAGATGGGAATAGAATTTCCCCTCTCAAAACCTAGTTTTAAATGGTCTGACTAAATATTCCATCCCCACTCATGAACGATTCTGGGGAGAGTCCCAGAGCTCGGACTGCAGCATGAGCCTAGAAGTCTACACAGCAATGAAACAGCCACACAGTTCAAGCCCTGCAAGCCTGTTGGCTAGAATGGGCCAGCTGCAGGTTTTTCTTTGCTGTGTAGACATACCCCTACCCCAGTTGCCTTCAGAAACTGGAAGGCCAAGAGATGACTTTTTGGTCTCTCTTTGACACACATACCCCACCCATGTGCCAAGCTCAGAATCAGGGTCTTGGTGTTTCTGCGTTAAAAAACTCAAGCAGAATTATTTTTTAAATCAAATCACCAAAAGAAAACATTAATTTTTTTTAATTTATCTATTTATTGCTTTGCAGTTCACCTTTAAACATTCTACACAAAGATAACGGGGACTATTAAAGCCAATTAACCATTCCCTCTATACTTGGCAGGCTTTGCTTCACTGACTCTTTCTGGGTCAGAGAGAACCTGTTGTATAAAAGCTAGTATGAAGTGTTCAAATTTAGAATTAATACCATACTCCACAATTATATCCTGGAAGCAGTTAGATTTGTATTTCAAAAAAGTTCTGCAATTACAAGAGTGAAGATGAAAAGGACACTTCCTTACTCAGCAAATCTGCTGCTTGAGTCATTTATGTTTGTTTGTGGGGGAAAACACAAGGATTTTACACCTTGGCCTTGCAAAGTCAACAAGGATACAGGATGGCCCAGTGAGCTCACACCTATTCTGCCTCATGCATAATCTGCAAAACTGTCAGTTACGATTGTAGAATCTCTGTTACAAGTCACAGTGAAAGTGGTAGAAAGAAACACCTACGGCTTGGCTACACTGGAGAGTTGCAGCGCTGTAAACCCACCACCAGCGCTGCAACTTACTCACCGTCCACACTTGCAAGGCACATACAGCGCTGCATCTCCCTGGCTGCAGCACTGGTTGTACTCCTGCTCTGCCTCGGGTATAAGGATTGCAGCGCTGGTGATGCAGCGCTGCTCCGCAAGCGTGGCCACCAAAAGTGCTGTAATTGGCCTCCGAGGTATTCAGAGGTATCCCAGAATGCCTGTTCAGCCACTCTGCTCCTCAGTTCGCACTCTACAGCCCTGGCCTCAGGTGACCCGCCCTTTAAATGCCCCGGGAATTTTAAAAATCCCCTTCCTGTTTGCTCAGCCAGGTGTGGAGTGCAATCAATCAGTGAATCTTTCCAGGTGACCATGCCTCCACGCGCCAAACGAGCCCCAGCATGGAGCAATGGCGAGTTGCTGGACCTCATCAGTGTTTGGAGTGAGGAAGCTGTGCAGTCCCAGCTGCGCTCCAGCCGTAGGAATTACAATACCTATGGGCAGATCTCAAGGGCCATGCTGGAAAAGGACCATGACTGGGACGCGGTGCAGTGCAAGGTTAAAGTAAAGGAGCTGCGGAGTGCCTATTGCAAAGCCCACGAGGGAAACCACCACTCAGGTGCTGCCCCCACGACCTGCCGTTTTTACAAGGAGCTGGACGCGATACTTGGGGGTGACCCCACTGCCAATCCGATGACCATGATGGACAGTTCAGAGCGGGGAGAGGAGGGGGACGTGGGGGGGGAGGAAACCAAGAGTGAGGGTACTGGGGTGGGGGGAGACACCCTGGAGTCCCAGGAGGCATGCAGCCAGGAGCTCTTCTCAATCCAGGAGGAAGGCAGCCAGTCGCAGCAGCTGGAACTTGTTGGTGAAGAAGAAGCAGAGGAGTGGGTTCCCAGTAAGCAGCTTTTATTTTCAGGATGGAAATGTTTCGGGAGAGGAGGGGGAGTTATGGCTGCATCCATGCATGCCTAGATGTGGAACAGCGCATTGATGTGGTCTATCACATCGCGGTAATCGGCCTCGGTAATCTCTTCAAAAGTTTCAGCCAGAGCGTGGGCAATGCGCTTGCGCAAGTTTATAGGGAAAGCCACTGTGGTCCTTGTTCAAGTCAGACTAACGCGTCCGCGCCACTGTGCTACGAGGGGTGGGAGGACCAATGCTGCACACAGGCAAGCTGCATAGGGGCCAGGGCGGAATCCACATTGCTGTAGAAGACCCTCCCTTGCTTCCCAGGTGACCCGCAGCAGTGAGATATCTTCCAGGATTAAACTGCTGTGGAAAATGTTGGGATAGTGTTCAGTGTAGGTCCCCCTGCAGCCGTTTGCTTTCACCAATGCACAGAACCCCCAGTACAGCCCTGAACCAATCAGTCCCCCTTCCCAGGTGACCCGCAGCAGCGAGATATCTTCCAGGATTAATTAACTCCTGCACTCATTCCCCCTTACTCACCATTTCTTCACTGCCGTGGGTTCTGTGTGCTCTGTTTGGTATGTGGAAAGTATGCTAAAGTGAGACTGTACACTCCTTCACTGTGATTATACACAATGCTGCCTCTCTGTTAAACGTTTCAATTTTTGTCTTTCTAATAACAGTGTCCTTGAATTCTCGACTGGCCGTATCAGAGACTGCTGAGAGGCTACAACACCTGAGGACGAAGCCACGGAAAAGCAAAGAAGATATGGTGAAAGCAGTTATGAATCAGTCTGCCAGAGAGAGTAAAAAACTGCAGGAATGGAGAGAAAAAATGCAGCAGTGGAGGGAAAGAGAAAGCAGGAGAAATGCAGTGGCTAAGAAGAAAAGCATGAAACAGCTGATAAGCATCCTGGCGCGCCAAACGGACTGTATCCAGTCACTCGTAGCCATGCAGGCAGAGCACTACCGTGCTGCCCCCCCCGCCCAGTCCCAAAGCTCTTTCCCTTGTGCCCCAATGTCAGCTCCAAACCCCCTTCTCCAGCATCCAGGTTCTTACCACCACCAGCTGCCCCCAACACCTGTACGTTCACGTACCAGCCCTGAGAACTACGACCCTTACCCTCTGCACTCAACCCCCATCACCATGCAGCATTTTCATCCTGAAGTGCAGCAGTCATTGCACAGCACTCCAGGCAGGACATATTCAAAGCTCTGACTGTACAGTTCACCACCCCACCCTCCCTGACCTTTTAGTTATTTTCTTTTCAATAAATGAATTCTTGGCTTTTAAAACAGTTTTTTTTTTATTGCAGAAAGTGAAAGATACCGTAGCCCAGGAAAAAAACAGGCACTGCAAATCATTGTAACCACTGCACTTCACTCCCGTGCAAGGCACCAAACATTACTGTTGGTTTTCAGCCTCAAATTCCTCCCTAAAGGCATCCCTAATCCTTGCAACCCTGTGCTGGACCTCTCTAGTAGCCCTGCTCTCCGGCTGTGGAAATTCAGCCTCCAGGCGTTGAACCTCGGAGGTCCATTCCTGACTGAATGTTTCACCCTTCCCTTCACAAAATGTATGGAGGGTACAGCACGCAGATATAACCGCAGGGATGCTGCTTTCCCCCAAGTCTAGCTTCCCATAAAGAGATCTCCAGCATCCTTTTAAACGGCCAAAAGCACACTCCACAGTCATTCAGCACCGGCTCAGCCTGTAGTTAAACAGGTCCTTGCTCCTGTCAAGCTTCCCTGTATATGGTTTCATGAGCCAAGGCATTAACGGGTAAGTGGGGTCTTCAAGGATCACAATGGGCATTTCGACGTCCCCTACTGTGATCTTCTGGTCTGGGAAAAAAGTCCCAGCCTATAGCTTCCTGAACAGGCCACTGTTCCGAAAGATGCGTGCATCATGCACCTTTCCAGGCCAGCCTGTGTAAATGTCAACAAAACGCCCACAGTGATCCATAGGCACCTGGGGAACCATACAGAAATACCCCTTCCAATTAATGTACTTGGATGCTAGGTGGGGTGGTGCCAGAATAGGAATATGCGTCCCATCTATTGCCCCTCCACAGTTAGGGAAATCCATTTGTGCAAAGCCATCCAGAATGTCCTACAAGTTCCCCAGAGTCACGGTTCTTCTTAGCAGGGTGCGATTAATGGCCCTGCAAACTTGCATCAACACGATTCCAATGGTCGAATTTCCCACTCCAAACTGGTTCATGACCGATCGGTAGCTGTCTGGAGTTGCCAGCTTCCAGACTGCAATAGCCACCCACTTCTCCACTGACAGGGCAGCTCTCAATCTCGTGTCCTTGCGCCACAGGGTGGGGGCAAGCTCCTCACACAGTCCCATGAAAGTGGCTTTTCTCATCCGAAAGTTCTGCAGCCACTGCTTGTCATCCCAGACTTCCATGACGATGTGATCCCACCACTCAGTGCTTGTTTCCCGAGCCCAAAAGCAACATTCCACAGTGCTGAGCATTTCCGTGACTGCCACAAGCAATTTAGTGTCATACGCGTCAGGCGACTCGATATCATCGTCAGACTCCTCACTGTCACTTTGGAGCTGAAGGAATAGCTCCACTGCCAAAAGTGATGTGCTGGCAACACTCATCAGCAAAGTCCTCAGCAGCTCGGGCTCCGTTTCCCACAGAAATCGCGCTGCACAGAAACCGTTGGGAGAGTCACAATGGTGCCAAATGTGGACGGAAAAACAGTGACTGCTGGGATGTGAAGCGGGCGCTGGGACAGGAAGCGGAATGACCCGCACCCTTCCGTCCCCTTCCCACAACCCACGGGCCCAAAATGGGACGAGATGCTCTGTGCGATAGCTGCCCACAATGCACCACTCCCAACAGCACTGCAAATGCTGCAAATGTGGCCACACTGCAGCGCTGGTAGCTGTCAGTGTGGCCACACTGCAGCGCTTTCCCTAAACAGCTGTACGAAGAGAGCTGTAACTCCCAGTGCTGCACACCTGCAAGTGTAGCCAAGCCCCTAGATTTTTCTAATCCCAGGTTGAGTTTGCAGGGATTTTTACAGTTAGAAAAATCAACTTTTAATTAAGAGAGTGAATTTGATGACAGTCACTGAGGAAAAAACTATAAACATGGGGCATGTTGTCATTTTGTAGTCACTTATTTTACTACAATTGCACTTTAATAATTAGGTTCTCCTTGCTATAACAAGAAAAGCATTTCTTCTGGGGAAGATCATGGTTTTCCCCAAACTTGTATAGTTTTTAACTTTAATTTAGCAGGACTGTCAGAACTAAGTAATATTTGAGTGAGATTCCTGTACAACATGCAACTATAGTTTAACTCACTATGAAATAAAGGTGTTGGCATCAAATATCACTAGGCTAGGGTTTTGAAATCCTCTTTGTCCTCCATGGGGCTGATTTCATCATATCCTTGTTTATATTAGGAGAAAGGAGTTTCAGAGCTATTGTATCCACTCAAAAGACCTTGACAATCAGCCAGCTCCTCCACATTATTTCTATCTCCCTGGGATGTGCTTCACTTCCCTTCTCGAGTGTTCATCAAAGCTTCATTGAGAAGACCATAGGTATTGCTTGTTATTGCTTTGTCATTCTAATGAGAAGATGATGTCCTTGGTTACCCATTGTATTTCTTAATCACTGCATATGTTTTAAGAATTTCCCAGTCCAACCAAATGCTGCTGTCTCAATACTTCAATGTTACTTCCTTTTCTAAAATAGCTTGCCTCGTTTCCTGTTTATTAATCTTCCACATTTACCATGGTAAGTCCTAGTAACAAGTACCACATTTATTTAATTTATTTTAAACAACTTTTCTATTGTGTTTGGAGTAAAAATTGGTAAGGTACCTAGTGAAATAACAACTGACTTTACTAACAGTAATAAATTTATTCCATTGAGCTTAACTGAAACTACATAAGCAGGTAAGATAACTCCAACTTTTAGATAATGTTTTCACCTCTTAGCTCATACTACTTCCAAAGTAACTCCAGCCACCACAGCTCTCTAGCAGGGTATTAATTTACAAAAACTCACTCATCAGAGAACATTCCTTGGCATATACATACTGTGTGAAACAATGCAACTTTTAGCTGCTTAACTCTTTCATGGACGTCAAAGAAGGCATCAAAATTGGAATGTTTTTAAAAAGATTTTTTCTTGACTGCAATCCTTTATTTAGTAGATTAGCAATCAGCCTCTTTCCCACCCTTGCCTTCACATTGTCATTTATTCTGCCCCTACATTGTGTCTCCCTTTCTGTCTTTAAACTCTTCCTTAAAATCTATTTCCATTAACCCGTCCTATGTTAACTTCAGCACTGATATTTATTTCCCTTTCTGAAAGGTGATCTTGTGTTCTGCTTTCTGCATATCAGATTGTAGATTCTTCAGGTCTCTATGTTCTGTAAAGTGCCTTCTATATTTACAGTGTTATATAAACATTTAAGAATATTAAAGAGCTGCTAAGGACTCATGGAAAACATTGTATTCAGAAATAATTCTACTAGTATAGCATTGTTTATTTCTCTTCTCTGTCTGACAAAATATTTTTATAGAAATATTATGTAAACCAAATGCTCAATTTGAATTCACTTAACACAGAAATAACCCCCCTTCTGTATTAATTTAATATATATATTCTATATACATATATTTGTAGCTCTTATTTAACATATTTAGAACCTATATAGTGGTTTACATCTTCAAAGCACTGCACCAACATTAATCTTTCCAACACCCCTACAAGGTAGGGGAGTATTATTCTAATTCATAGATGGAGACTCATACATAAGGGTCTGATTTTCAGCAGCACTGAGCACCCATACTCCTGTGGAGGGCCATCCATGATTTGGACGTTAGTGAGAGACTTCATAAGCAAAACAGTGCAGATTTTCTGAGACAACATTTTAGTAAATTAGACTAAAAAAAGATTTCAAAAAGGCAAAATTACAACAAATTGTTTTGTCCCAAACTGAAGGGTTTTTGGATTGCAAATGTACAAAAATCTGATATTGATTTTTTGTCCCATTTCAAAACAGTATATATTTTTTAAATTATCAAATACTTGTGGGATGGGAAAACTGTTTCCTACCCAGCCCCATTCATAAGTGACTAAAAAAGTGGCCACAAAATATTGCAGTCTTTGGTGCTGACTGGTACGGTAGTTACAGAATTAGGTTATCTATTTCTAGAGGTGTTAAATGATTCTTTTTAAACATCTTCTGGACTAACAAGCTTAGGCCTTTATAGGGCAACTGTCCCATCAACTGGAGCATCTGTGTTCAGTAAGACTGGAATAGACATACCTGAAAGATTAAGGCCAAATTTTTCAAAAGTGTCCACAGATTTGGGTGCCTCTAGTTTAGGGAACCTAACCTGAAGGCACCTTGGGTCTGATTTTGCAGAACTGCTGAGCACCCACAATTACTATGAGTTGTCAGTGCTCAGCACCTCTGAAAATCAGGCCTTACTTTTAAAAAGTGTTCCATGAGGTTCCACGTGTTGTAAGAAATATTTTTATATATCATTTATTTATTTAGGAAGTATTAACAGGTTTACAATTGCCATACAAATATAGAAACAAAACAATACAAAAAATCTGTCTAATAGATTTCAGAATAGCTTTTCAAGGGAAATGGTGGAAGCCCTATTGCTTGTGTCATTTAAATCTGACTAGCAGGAAGCACTGGAAAGTGAGCTGCAGGAAACAATCCTGCCTTGACCCTGACATGGAGCAGATGATCTCAGAAGTCTTTTCCTTCCTTAATTTCCTATTAACTTTTTGACATTTCTAATATGTTTTGTTTGTACTCCTCCTATAATGTTGTATTCTCAAGTTAACCTACAACATAATATTCTAGCTCACACCTGGAAAAAAAAAAGAAGCAACAGTAGCCCTGTCTTCATGACTAGTTCACTTAAACTTCAAATATGCTATAAAAAGAAGCTTGACTTTTTAAGAACGTTATTAAAAATGAACAAATTATTTTCTGCAGAACTATTCTGAAAATCACCCAGTTATTCTTAGTCTCCGTCTGATAGTCTGTTAGCTTGCATACTTTTTATTAGCATATTATTCTGTTCAGATGAATTGTATCACAAAGAGATGCCTGAACTAAACTATTGAATTCTATAGCCCTACAGTCATAAATGAGAACTCAAGACATGATGTATGGGTCCTTCATGACTTGGGTTCCTTCACATACATGGCAAATATGATACAATGTCCAGATTGCATATTATTGTGGGTGCAATAAAGTATAACATGACACAACATTATGGAGCTTGTTTCTGCATCATTCAAGTCAACTGGGTTTTTGAAGGGGAGCAGGATCAACAGTAATTAGATCACTTATGAGGATAAAGCAAAACTAGCCACACAGTGCAGAAAAGAACTACAGATTATGATCAATATACCATTTTATTAGCTGTAATATCTTGACTGTAAGAGTCAATATAGTTTTAAATATTTAATAACACATTTTCTGACCTTCCAGAGACGCAACAGTAGATAGATATATCTGGAATTATGAAGAAAACAAAAAATGGCACAGAATGATAAAAAAAAATGTTCAGTTACCATAACTGTATTGTTTTTAACTTACATCAGACAAGAGTTATTTCAACAGGAAGTCTGTCAGCTAACAGCTGGAAAAGTCATAGGCTTATTCTGGAAGGGGATTTATTAATTTTTACAGATGTCTCAGTTCCTATCTTTCAAAAGAAGTTAAAACACTGACTACAGATGGGCCCCACATCTCAAAATCTGGATTTCAGCTCCTCACAAGGCTTGGGGAGGAGGGTAGATCTATGGTATCAGATTACTTTAAATACAGGAGTCATTGGCAAAATTTGGACCTGGGTATTTTGTAGAGTGTCCTCAAATTCAGCATTTAATCTACATTTGGTTCAGTCTGTTACAAAAGAAAGGACTCTTTCCAAAATTTAGATTCCAAGCATGACAACAGTCAGGAGTGGTTGGATTTAGAATTTTTTTTAGGCCATCTCTTACATGAATGATAATGATGCAGGATCCTAGTGCAGAACCTCTACGGTGTGTCTGGGATAAGCACTGTGGTCATTGGAGGCTAAAGTCACCAATTCCTTAGCAGCGCATGGCCCTAAGCACAGCCTCTAAAAAAGAGGTGTTTGCTTTCAGTTTAAATTAATGAAACTAACACCTGCTAATGCCAACTGGTACAAGAAAAGCACACATTTTATTTCAGTTGACCACATTTCCTACTGCCTAAATATTTACGGCATGCTAAGGAAAAACTGTGTAGCAAGATTAATAACTAACAAACCACAAGCTCTTGCTCAAGTTACCATGTAGTAGTATTTTATACCCATACTGACTCATTGTTATTACATTTGTTTATGCTGGGAACTCCTCGGTATCCAAGTGCGGTCTCACTTATAGGGCTCCCCAATCTGGTATATGCTAAGTAACTTCATGCTTTTCCATATACAAGGGATATCAGTGACAAATTCAGACCAGTTTGAGTGTATTCTTTGCCCACACTCTCTGGACCCATCCTTTCTTCCACCAAATTCAAAACCTGCCTCTCATGTGGTTACTTTAAGTTACCTTCCTTAGCTATGAAGCCTCAGACAGCCACCATTACAGTCAGATCAGACTTGCATAGCTCAGTCATAATTACAAGAGATTACTACAAACCAATCAAGCCAACTGACTGAACCCGCACTTCTAAAGACAAAGCATTCTATCCTCCAACATGAGGAAAGAGACCCCTACAGCACCCAAAATGTTTGACTACCAGTCACAGTGTAATAAAGATGGGGTTCCACATGGGTAGAGAACCTACATTTTGTCCATTTTGTGGGATCTTGTGCAGGTAATTGCCTCTCATGGCTTCACTAATGGGAGAATAAATCCTATTAGGTCAGATTTTCAAGAGCTCAGCTCCCATTCAGGCACAAAATTAAGTGGCCTGATTTTTAAAAGTACAATGAGTGCCAAGTTCTTCTGAAACTCTGGCCCTAATTGTGGGTGTTAATGACTTGAAAATCTGACCCAAAGCATCTACAACTTCGAACAAATCTCTCCTGTACACATGACTATATCCTGTCTTTGATTCTCACACACAGAAATCCCAAGCACAACATAGGGGTACTGCACTAGGATCCCAGATGGCATAAACAGGTCAGGGCAAAAGGACTAATGTAGCTGCCTTTCATCAATCAACTAAGGACAGAGATTCCATAATAAGGAAGAGGACTTCTAACAGCTGATCCTTGTTTGATGGCGAGAATCACTGCAGAGACCTTATTATTATTGTGATGTAATTTTTTTTAAGTAATTTATACAGCCTTATTCTCAATGCCCCTGTATGCTCTGTAACAACCTGGGGCTAAATTCTGTACAAGACACCCTGATTTCCATGGCACTTTGGTGTGGCAGATCATTGATTCAGTGATACATCATTTATAACTAGCCTGATGCAGAACCGTCCATGTGCTTTTTTCTAAACAGTGGTACTGTGAAAGACAAGGACCAGGAAAGGGAATTAGGACAGGCATTGAGACAGATGAATTGCAGAAGAACATGCCGTTGTATTCCTTCTGCAACTTATGAAAAATCTAGGAATAATGGTACTTGAGGAACTGTCAAGGAGACTGCTGTGCAGATGAACATTTCATGCTCATCCTTCTGGTAGTATGGCAATTGGCTATCATGAAAACAGGAATGCATCCCTTAACAGAAGATTCCATATAATTAAAAGACTTATCTCATAAGTCTTTTCACTATGGAAATACAAATAATAAAATAATCACCACCACCAAGATATGTGTGCAAAAGGTAGTGGACTGGTGAATATATCAAAGTAAAAGTTTATGCACTTAGGCTAAATATACAGCAAAAGGAACTCAAGCTGCCTGAGATTACTTTGTATTTTCATGTCTATCATGCCTGGGTTATTATAATTATTTTGAAGGTCATTTATTTTTAACCATTAATATGCTATTAAAGAAGTACATGATTTCTTAAAAATAAGAACCATTCAATGTAGATCAGTTTAATAGGCCAAGATTTTCAAAAGTGGCTTATGATTGCAGGTTTCAGTTTCAAATCCCAATATGGATTGAGATCCATGGGAACACTACCAAAGTGACTGCAGGGGTGGTCCCCGAGCTTAATTGGCAGAGACTTTCCCAAGTTCGACAGCGTACTTCCCCACACATGGAGATAGGGAAGGGCAGTAAACCCCAATCAGAAATTGAAGCACCCATGGATGGCCAAATTTTTGCTGAGTTTTCTGCAGAATTATTTTCACCCCTGCAAAGTCCCAGAAATGTAGACGGGAAAGCAGAGCAGATAAAAGATTAGGAACCGGAATTCTGGCAGCAAACCAGAGAGCTGCCCTGGTTGGGAGGCGGGCCCGTTAGGGAAACTACAAGGTAGCACGGAGCAGTGGAGACTAAGGGACAGCCCCCAGCATGAGCGGAAGCACCCCAAGGGACAGAGGGGAGACTGATCAAATAGAATCAGGCCAGACTGGTCCCACACATGAGTGTTTTGGGCAGGACCAAGCCTATGACCCACTGTATGCAAATGTGAGGTATGAGGTAGTAGAGCTAAATGGCGTGCCAGTAGAAGGGAAAACAAAAGGCCTAGGGCCATGCTATATAATCAAACATGATCTGTTGCACCATGTAGTGCCTGTGATGCTGCACTCCATGTGTTTATGGAAATATGCTTATGAGTGTAAATATAATGTAACTGGAATATGCTTTATGCAAAAGGTCTCTTGTAAGTTATCATTACAAAACTTATAATTTACTTAGGCCATGGCTACACTAGAGAGTTGCAGCACTGGTGAGGGGGTTACAGCGCTGCAACTTAGGATGTGGCCACACTTGCAAAGCACGGCCAGCGCTGCAACTCCCTGGTTGCAGCGCTGGCTGTACACCCAGTCGAGCCTCGGGTGTAGCGATTCCACAGCAAGTGTGGACCCCACCAGCGCTTTTATTGACCTCCGGGGTATAAGGAGGTATCCCAGAATTCCTGTCCATAACAAACCGGAAGAAAGGGAGAGCTCGGAGTTCAGCCAAACTGCTTATTTAAAAAACAAACACAGCTCCTGTTTGCTGAGCGAGCGGAAGCAGGCAGGGGAATTACTTTGGAATGTTCACAGCTGTTTGCTTGAAGAGAGAAACAGCACGCTCACACGGCAGAGAGGGAGGGGGAAGTCCATGTTGAGCAGATGCTTATCTGGTCTGACGGCTATTTAGGAGTACATAATTTGCATTTAGTGAATGAGAGAGGGGTGGGGGAAGGGGGTCAGAACTTTTAAAATGATTGAAGGTAGGCACTGTGTGTCTTCCAGTCCTTAGAACTTGCAAGGCAGGGAGCTGAGAACAGTGTCAACTCCAAAAATCCATTCTGTCTGTCTCCTCTACGCTCCCAGTCACATTCCACCCCACCCCCCTCTTTTGAAAAGCACGTTGCAGCCACTTGAATGCTGGGATAGCTGCCCACAATGCACCATTCCCAACAGCGCTGCAAATGTGGCCACACTGCAGCGCTGGTAGCTGTCAGTGTGGCCACACTGCAGCGCTGGCCCTACACAGCTGTACGAACACAGCTGTAACTACCAGCGCTGCAGAACTGTAAGTATAGCCATGTCCTTAGTGTGTTCATCCTACTTGTATGAATGTATCATTCTTGTACCTGAAGCTAGAAATATGAAGTATTACTCTGAAGTCTTATTGTAACTATGCAATGTGTGGGCCATTAATGGTGGCTTGGAATCTTGATGGCTCCCATTAACTAGGACAATTGGTTGTAAATGGCTCTGTTTACTTGTAAGTCTTCCTTTATACTTGGGGGGCAGCCAGTGGGAAATGAAGTCTCACAGGACATGTGAACATGTCACATGATACTGGAATCCATCTTAAACTTGGTGCTTTTCCATTTAGAAGGAAGGGTGGGAACCCAGAGAGAGACAAAGGATTCCCGCCTTCTGAAAAAGATATAAGAGGAGGAGGAACAGAACAAAGAGGGTTGTCAGTCATGAGAAATCCCCTAGTTACCACCTGAGCTGGAATTAACAAGAACTGTACCAGGGGAAAGGATTGGGCCCAGACTAAAAAGAAATCTAATCTATGAAAGAACCTTATTGGAACATCTCTGAGGGTGAGATTTACCTGTCTTCAGTTTCTTAAATGTATTAAGCTTAGACTTGCGTGTGTTTTATTTTGCTTGGTAACTTACTTTGTTCTGTGTGTTATTACTTAAAACCACTTAAATCCTATTTTTAATATTTAATAAAATCACTTTTGTTTAGTAATTATCCCAGAGTAAATGATTAATACCTGGGGGAGCAAATAGCTGTGCATCTCTCTCTATCAGTGCTATAGAGGGTGGACAATTTATGAGTTTATCCCAGTAGTTCTCAAACTTTTGTATTGGTGACCCCTTTCACATAGCAAGCCTCTGAGTGTGACCCCCCTTATAAATTAAAAACACATTTTTTATATATTTAACACCATTATAAATGCTGGAGGTGAAGCAGAGTTTGGGCTGGAGGTTGACATTTCACCACCCTCCCCCCCATGTAATAACTTCACGACCCCCTGAGGAGTCCCAGCCCCCAGTTTGAGAACTACTGGTTTACCCTGTATAAGTTTTATACAGAGTAAAACTGATTTATTTGGTGTTTGGATCCCATTGGGAGCTGGGTGTCTGGGTGCTGGAAATAGGTGACCTGCTGACCTGTTTTTGGTTAAATTCTGCAGCTTTGGGGGTGTGAACAGACCTGGGTCCGTGTTGAAGCAGACTAGCCTGTCTGCCTCAACAAGGCAAGCTGGCAGTGGAAAACAGCTGGCAATTCCAGCACGTAGGGTGAGAGCCTCAAGGGGGTCACTGTCACCGAACCCATCACAGTGCCAATACGCGGGGGGAAGTAGTAGAATACTTCTTGGTGCCACATATGCACACAAGAGCCATATTAGAGTTAGCTCACAGTCATCTGTTTGGGGGACATTTAGGAGCAGATAAGACCCTAGACAGAGGGTCCTAAGGAGATTCTACTGGCCGGGGGTATGGGCGGAAGTCCAGCGCTATTGCACTTCCTGCCCACAGTGCCAGCTACATAGTTCTGGCCTCAGTTAAGGGCCTCATTGGTACCCTGGCCTGTAATTGAGGTCCCTTTGGAAAGGACAGCCATGGATCTAGTGGGCCCACTAGAAAAATCGGCCGGGGCCACCAAAGCATACTCGTCATCCTGGATTACGCTACATGGTACCCCGAAGCCATTCCTCTAAGAAACCCCACGTCCAAGGCAATCACAAAAGAACTGGTCCAGGTTTTTGCTAGGGTAGGCATCCATAAGGAGATCCTGACAGACTAACGGACTCCCTTCATGTTGAGAGTAACGAAAGACTTATGTATCCTGCTCCACATCCAAGCCTTGCAGACCTCGGTCTATCATCCCCAAACAGATGGTCTGGTTGAGCGATTTAACCGGCACTCTCAAGAGCATGATCCAAAAGGCAGTGGCCCAAGATGGAAAAGACTGGGATACCCTCCTACCGTACCTGATGTTTGCAATATGAGAAGTTCCTCAGGCATTTATTGGATTCTCCCCCTTCGAGCTACTGTACAGACACCACCCACGTGGCATATTAGACATCACAAAGGAGGAATGGGAGGAACAACCCAACCCGGGGAAGAATCTCATCACACATGTGGCCCAGATGAGAGAACGAATGGCCCAAGTGACCACCATAGTACAAAAGCATTTGGAGAAAGCACAAGAAGCCTAGCAAACCTACTACAACCGTTGGGCAAAAACACTGAAATTTCAACCAGGAGAACAGGTGCTGGTATTGGTACCAGCAATAGAAAGCAAGCTCCTGTCCAGCTGGCGTGGACCCTATGAGATTGTGGAAGCTATTGGGGAGGTGAATTATAAGGTGAAGGAGCCAGGCCCTCGAAGGCCAGAGCAGATCTACCACGTCAACTTACTGAAACCCTGGCTCGATCGGGAGATGTGCCTGGACATCCTGCTGGCTCCATCCCAGGCAGATGGCCCATAAGGGCAGGTAAGGATATCCCCCAAATTAGCCCTAGAACAACAAACAGAGATGATCCAGTGGAAGCAAGACATGTTCTCCACAAAACCAGGCCATACAACTCTGATCCAACACCACATCATCACCTGTCCCGGAGCAAGGATGATGATAAAACCATATTGCATATCAGAGGCAAAAGGAGAAGAAATTATGGCGGAAGTATTGAAGATGCTGGAACTCTGGGTGATTGAGGAATCCCACAGTCCGTGGTCCAGACCTATTATCTTGGCCCCCAAGCCTGACACCACTTTGAGGTTTTGTAATGACTTCTGGAAATTAAACGAGGTATCCCAATTCGATGCCCACCCGAAACCACATATCAATGAGCTGGTGGATCAGTTAGGCAAGGCCCAATACTTGACCATCTTAGACTTGACAAAAGGCTACTGGCAGATCCCGCTGGCTGAGGACGTCAAGGAAAAAAAATGCCTTCTCTACACCTGACTGCCTCTTCCAATATACCGTCCTCCCTTTCAGGCTCCAATGGGATTCCTGAGACTTTCCAACAGTTGATGGACAGATTACTTCGACCTCATGCCAAGTATGCTGCTACCTATTTAGACAATGTAATAATCCAGAGCCCTGCCTGGGAGACACACCTTGGGAAAGTGGAAGTGGTACTAGATGCTCTTAGACAGGCCGGCCTCACCGCTAACCCATCCAAATGTGCAATAGGGCTATGTAGTCGGAAAGGGTCTAGTGAAACCACAATGGAATAAAGAGGAGGCAATACATGAATGGCCCTGACCAATCTGCAAGAAGCAAGTCAGAGCATTCTTAAGGATAGTGGGGTACTATCACCAGTTCATCCCTCACTTTCCCCTGAGAGCAGCACCTGTGACAGACCTGATAAGAACTCAGGGCCCAGAGATAGTTAAGTGGACCAAGGATGCAGAAGAAGCTTTCACAGACATGAGGATGGCCCTTTGCAGTCATCCAGTGCTCATCACCCCAGATTTCAAGAAGGAATTCATTCTGCAAACAGCCGCCTCGGAGGTAGGTCTTGGGACTCTCCTTTCACAGATGGTGGGGGATGAGGAGCACCGGATCCTTTAGCTCAGCCGGAAGCTCCTGCCCAGAGAGCAATGGTACACCTTAGTAGAAAAGGAATGCCTTGTGGTTAAATGGGATATGGACATTCTACAGTTCTACCTACCTGAGCGCAGTTCACCCTTGTGACAGACCACACCCCACTCCAATGGATACACACAAACAAGGAGAGGAATGCATGAGTGACTAGATGGTTCCTATCTCTACAAGCTTTCCATTTCTGGATGCAGCATAGAGCCGGAAGCCAACACGGCAATGCGGATGGCCTGTCATGGCAACACTGTCTCTCATCTCAAGTAACCCAACCCCATGGGGTTAAGGGGGGGGGGGCAGGTAGGGGGCGGGGAATGATATGTGATACGGCAGAGCCAGGGACCTGTGGGAGAGGGGAGATATATAAGCCCTAGGCTAATTAAGGCATGGTTCCCTTAAGGAAAGGTTCTACAGGTTAATTGGAGCACTTGTAGTCAGTTAAGGCCCTGTCAGGAACCTAATAAAAAAACCCTGCTTCATGCAGACAGGGTGGTGTGAGGAAGGAGAGAGGACTGGAGTTTGGAGGTGTGTTGCTGAGAATTGAAAGATCAGAGAACTGGAGGAAGGGAGACCCTGCCCCAGTGTCAAGGACCCAGGGTAACCCTACCCAAGGGGAACAAGGGTAAGAAACCCAGAGACCCCTTCCCTGCTTCCCTCCTCTACCACCTTCCCATGCCACTAGCAGGGCCCTTGGCACCCCAAAAGCAGGGACAAGGGGTGGCATCCTAGTCCCCCTGCCAAGAAAAACACGGGATCCACCATACCAACATCAGTCATTCTGCCAAAAATATTAAAGAACTGGACTTACTGGAACTGGGCTCCAAGAATGTATCCAATAATCTAGGCAACTCTAATACGTTTTCAAATACTTTGCAAACAAAGAAACGTGTTAAAGCACATGGTGTCCTCTCCGTATATTTCCGTATGAGAGTTGTGACTAATAATCCTTCTCCATTATTAAAGAAAGATTAAAATAATTGCCACTGAATACTGTGCTAGATCACGTCAGAGCATCAAGAAAGGAAGTGCCTAATGGTATGATTTCCCATTAACACATGATTTGTTTATGCAATTTGAGATGCTGTAAACCAGATTAAAAATCATATTCTTCTAGTAAATAAGCTTTGATGGAGGCCTGGATGATTCAAGGACCAAGAATAGAGTATGAACACCTTTAATCTTTAGCTAACATGTTCATATCAAGCCCATCTCAGTAAGGACTGAAAGTTATTACCATCTTGTGGCTTCTCAGTGGCCTACTGGTGGTTTTGTTTTAGAACATGGCGCATAGAGGCCTGCATCACAAAACTGGCACAAAATCTGCCTTCTTGTAGGTTACAACACAAGGTGAAGGTTACAACGAAGGTTACAATCAAAACAGCACTCACAAAAGAGTTCCCAATCTGACCTATACATTCCCCCCACCCCCACCCCTCTCTCTCACACACATACACTCCCATATACACACACACTCCTAACATCAGCATGTCCTGCCCTCCCAACGCTACATTTAAAGTCCTTGCTCCAAAGGATGGAGATACTAGAGCTTATCCTCAGAACTGGTGTAATAATTAGGCATAATGTATTTTTTCCAAATTGCTAGGCCATTTTAGCTGACGTTTTCCCAAAAAATTCAGTTTGAGGCAGCCATCCAACAGAGAAAATTTCAGCCCAAATGGTTAGAGTTTGGTAAAGTTACCAGCAACCAAAAGCAGTCTTACAATGGAAAATGTCTAAATTATACACAGTGCTAACTATAACACTGGATCAGTGAATATCCTTTATTATGAAAAATACTTATGATAATACTTCATTGAATATGCTTAAAAGTACTGTGGTATATTTTGTAAAAGTAATGATGTCTTAAGAATGTGAAACCTCAGTACAGAGCTTTGCTATTACATTTTTTCCTTGAAGTGGAATGAAGTTACCATTTCCTTTAGTGTGAATGGTCAGCTTTACAGAATAATGAAGTGAGAATAATTAAAGTTCCGCTATGAGTTAAAACAAACACAAAAAAAAGAAAAAAAAATTGTATTTCCACATATATACTTAGAGACTGATCCAGCAAGGAGCTCTGTGTGGGCAGCACCTGCAGAGCTGCTTGCAGAATTAGGTCTTCAGTCATCATCAGTGTAACTATGAAACACATTCTAGAATCACAAACAGCAACTGTGGTTTCATACATAGGAAGAGAGAGATCACTTGTGAAACAAATTTTAGAGCTTTACAAAGATAACCAATGAGATGGGTTTAAGAAGTGCTACTTTAAGGGACACAGATGAATTGGCTGTATTCTGAGCCAGAATTTTTGTTAGTGCTATCCTTTCTACCTTTTAAAGGATGGTATGCTTGCATGCCATTGAAGAGAATGCTGAATAACTCTTTGATGGAGGTTACATTTCTTGTAATATTGCTAATGCATATAAAGCCAAATCCTTGGCTGGATTTTGCTAGTGTTTAGGTCTCAAAAGTAGCAGAGATTCTGTGTTGGTGCTGCTCAGAAAAACAAGTTATTTGAGATGCTCTGCAAGGGGACCTTACAATCCCGTATGCACCAAGGGCTTGCCTACACTTACCTGGGGATTGACACATGGCAATCAATGCATCAGTGGTCGATTTAGTGGACCCCCTAAATCTGCAGCAGATCGCTCTCCTGTTGATCTGTCGATACAGTGTAGGTGGACTCTGCGGTAAGTAGATCTAAGTACATCAACTTCAGCTACATTATTCACGTAGCTGAAGTAGTGTAACTTAGATCAATCTCCCCCTGTAGTGTAGACAAGGCCTGAAAGAGCCAGCCTTTGAGTTCCAAAAAGCTTGTGGGCTCCTTTGATTTGGGGAACCTAAATGTGTAAAAGGACTATCTCAGACTTTTTAATATTATACAAGCAAATTTCTAGACCTTTTGCAAAGATTGGGCATGAAAGTATAAATCAATCATTAGGGATTAAAAGAACAGCTGGATTCAACTCTACCACGTATTACAAGATATTAACTCTTTCTAGGTTGTCACTGAGCTGAGTATACACTACACTATAGACAAGCATAATGGTTTGGTGGATCAAGCACTGGTGGGGAGTCAGAAGATATGGGTACCATTCCTGGTTCTGATAATGGATCACCTTAGTTAAGTTACTTTACCTCTGTTCAGGTACAGCCTGAGGCCACACTGGAGCGGGAGGGGAGAGGAAGGGAAACCACTGTCCCTGCCAGTGCTGTAGAGAGCACTTATATTTGCAAGGCTGTCAGTTAACCAATGATTTCACTTACAGTACAAATCTTAAAAAGAAAAAACTCATAAGGCCAGTTCATGGCCTGCCCTTGCATGTACTGTATGTGCAAAGTGAGAGGGGGATGCAAAGAGCCTTCCTCCAATGTGACTGACCCCTGTGTGAGGGCATAACTGCAAACCCCCAAACACGGGGTTTTGCTTCTCCAAAGGGATGATGAGGAGTTAGGGCTTTTCTGCTTAAGACTGTAAACTCGTTAAATCACAGACTGTCTCACTCTGTGCAGTGCTTAATATAAAGCTCTAGTCTTTATAGGGGCTTTTAGGTGCTATCACAGAAATAGATGTGATGCTGGTAGACCAAGAGCCAGCTCACATCAAGGCCACTAGTCCTCACTGACCACGGAGAACTGTGTAGCGGGGATGTAATGTTTAAGTATTTGCTGGGTAACCATAAAAGTATTTGGTCTGAAATTGTAAACCCAGTCAGAGAGAAGTGTTAGTAAGTATAAAAATCTAGTTTTCCTCTCTAGGAAAAAAAAAGGCTCACAGACACCAGACAAGCCAGTTTGGAACATCAGTGAACAAAAGACTTTGTGGATTATTTTCACCACATCCATGAAGAGGACATACGCACAAGTACTCATCCCATCTGCTTGAATTCTGGGGGAAGGGAATAAAAATCCTTGTCAAGAAAAAATTATCTCTATGCTGCTTGAACGGTTAGGGGCAAAGATTCACAAGCATAAGCAAGGGATCCCCAGCTGCTTAGCTTGGGTTAGCCCTAGAGGACGTATAGAGCTTGCATATTACAGAAGCTTCAGTTGTCTTTTGGAACTTAAGACTGTACATTTGTGTGTGTATGCTTACCTGCTTTAACCTTCTAAATAATTCTTATTTCTTAGTTAATAAATCTTTAGTTAATTATTACAGGGTTGGCTATTCTAGTGCTTGAGAAGTTCACACTTGATACTGGTTGGTGAAATCTAAATATAGAACTCACAACTAGTTTGGGATTTGTGCCCTGCTTCTTAACAGTCATCCCTGAGATTGGTACTCATGCTCATGAGCCATTCCAGACAGCTTGACATTAGGTATCAAACCCAGTGTTGAATTTCGCTTTCTAAAAGAGCTCTTCTTGCAGTGAAAGAGGATCAAGTTAGAAATCTGAATTTCCTCAGAAGCACTGTATAATTGATTTAGAATATAAGCCAGAATACCTGAAATTTATTACTCTGACATCTGTCAGGTTTATGCAAAATGAGTTTGTGGTGTCAGCCCAATTTCAAATGGATAAGAGTTCACGCTGTAAACATCATTACCACCTCAGCTGGCATTGGTCACACTCTTCTTAGTTTTCTTAGCAGAGAGGCCAAAGATGGAATGAACAGAGACTGAACTGTCTGTCTTTTACAGGTGATCTGTCCAGGTCCAGCCTGAGGCCACACTGGAGGGGGAGGGGAAGGGGAGAGGAAGGGAAACCACTGTCCCTGCCAGTGCTGTAGAGAGGACTTATATTTGCAAGGCTGTCAGTTAACCAATGATTTCACTTACAGTACAAATCTTAAAAAGAAAAAACTCATAGGGCCAGATCATGGCCTGCCCTTGCACGTACTGAATGTGCAAAGTGGGGAGAATGCAAAGAGCCTTCCTCTAACGTGGCTGACCCCTGTGTGAGGGCATAACTGCAAACCCCCAAACACAGGGGCATTTGCTTCTCCAAAGGGATGATTAGGAGTCAGGGCTTTGACCTTGCTCTAGACAGCAAAACAGGCCAGCCACAGAGTAGAGTTCATACTGCACATGCACCTGCATAAAGGGTTCGCCCATTCCTGTGCTGTCTGAGGGGTTGCTCTTGCCTCTATTAAAGTCAGCAACAACTCCCCATTGCCTATTGTGGGTGCAGAGATAGGCTTCAAAAAAATCCAGTAGTCACTGCCTGGAGCTCAGTGGCTTTAAACCTTCCCTCTACTTAGGCCTGTTCATTAATGACTCAATCTGGTCCGTAGCTTGAGAAGGAAGTAGTAGCTACATGAAAAACACTTGAATTATTTGGCACCGAACTGGGATTTTCTTAAGGCACAAAACATACTTGTATCAGAGGGGTAGCCATGTTAGTCTGGATCTGTAAAAGCAGCAAAGAATCCTGTGGCACCTTATAGACTAACAGACGTTTTGGAGCATGAGCTTTCGTGGGTGAATACCCACTTTGTCAGATGCATTCACCCATGAAAGCTCATGCTCCAAAACTTCTGTTAGTCTATAAGGTGCCACAGGGCTCAAAACACACTTGGTGTTTTATTGTGCATAAACCACAGAAGGCAGCCATGGGACTTTTGTATCCCTAGTGTAATCCTCAGGAGTCTCAGATTTTTCAATTCAAGGCATCAAAATAGACTAATCTTTGTAGGATTATTGGAAACTGTATGGAAAAGATAGAGATTTTTTTAAAAATTATATTGGCTTCTTTCATTTTAAAGGAAACTAGACTGGCAAAAAGCCTCATTCTCTACTGATATGTGTGCAATTATTTTTTTTGTAAATTACTAGGCTAGTCATTTATAAAAGCAATTTTCAAATGTGCTTTTTAAAAATAATCTTTTCTGTTTGTTTTTATTATCTAATCAAGAGATACTAGAAGGATTCAGACTTGTTTAACTTCCTATATTCCCTCTTAGGTGCCAGCTGTCCCTCAAGTAATTCTTTTTCCAGTACCAAAAAATATAAATTGAATTATGCCCTTCAAAGCACTGCTAATGCCCAGTACTATGCAGGTTTGAAGATTTTTGTTGTTGGTGATGGCTGAAGATCAATTCTTAAGGCCTAGGGTACAACTGAGGCCTTGTTACAAAATGAGATTGAGGTCTTAAAAATCTTTTAGGACTTAATCAGGTAATCAAGACTACTGAGATCTTGGGAATCCTTGTGTAAAATTAAGCACGTGCTGTTTGCAGAATCAAAGCCTGGGTTTTTTATGTATAGTGGTGGTCAAAAAACTGGATACAATTTTCACAAAAATGTTGACTAACTCCTCAATTTTTATTTCTTCCATAATATATACCATTCTCTTCCTCTGCCCAGTGATAAAGACTGTTTCTCTGGTAACCGGTGCTAAGGTTATGGATGTGGCTGAGTTCCACTCACTCAAGACCAATTCCAGAGCCACTTATGACCCTGGAAGAGACACTGGGAAAGTCAGGTACAAGAATATTACAGAATCCACTTTTAGGGCCTTCCCTCAATTGTTCATGTTTTCAGCTGAATGATTTTTTTAAAAATGAAAGTTTACAATCTTGCTCTATAGACAGTAATGTCTTCCCAATAGTAACCAGTGCTTAACTCCGCCTTCCATAAAGCAGTCTCTAGCCAAATAGCAGCAGCAAAGGTATGAATCATTTAATTACCCTCCTCCCAAACTTATCTTTAACTTAAGTGAAGTGGTGTTTAAGGAAAACTACACTCATTTTGCTCCAAGCAACTATCTGAAAATGTAAGTGGCCAGAAACATTTCTCACCATGAATATACTGAAACATGATTTAAGTAACTGACACTTCTGAACTGAAGACAGCCATCTTGTTGTTAATGTCATTTGAAGCCAAAGGGGTTGCACCAGTGTAGCTGTGAGCTCAATTTGATCCGGTGTCTTGGTTACCAATAACATCAGCTAACATTATCACAGGGTTGAATTCTCCTCCAGTATAGATTCTTTGAAGTCAGTGGGATTGTATCAGTGTATCCAAGAGAAGAACTTTGTCCATATGGTTTATATATTGTTATATAGTATCAGCATAATCATGCAGTTATGCTTCAATCTTTGGTTCATTTACATCTACCTCATTTGTTGAACTGCTAAAGCTTTGTGTACTATTATGCTATTTATACAGATTGTAAACTCTTGTGGGCAGGAACTCTATCTTCACAGAAGCCTGCAAAACACCAATACTACTACTATGTTTAAATACTGTAATCTCCACATATTATGTAAGCTTTATGTACTTTGTAAAACATCAGTTAGAAATACTCTTAAAGAAAGTTAGGAACTGGATTACAGATTCTTCCACTGAGCTCCCATGCCACAAATATTACAAAGACAAGTTGCAAGATGGCCACTAGTTTGCAGGATATCTGCCTACAGCCAAAATTTCAGAAATTGCAGCATGTAAGGATATATCCCTTTAAGCCATGCATAAGGCACAGACTTGTCCCCAGCCCACAAAGCACCCACTGCCACACCCAAAGTCTCTTTTGAGGCATTATTGTATTTTCTAAACATAGGCAAATCACAAACAGTTCCTCAGCCCACCCTGAGCTACAGGTCCCACAGTATTTTCCCCCTTGTCTCTCCCAGTCCTTCCTGTTTCAGAGCTCACTGCAGGATTCTTCCATGCCCTTTTAACAATGCACTTTCTCCCAAGAGGCCCTTTTCCCACTACCTTCCCTCCCAGAGATAGGGGAAGACTGGCAGCCACTCCCAAGCAACCCATTCCCACTCTTAGCCACCAACCTTATTGGCAGCCTGGCTCTTTATAGCCCCAGATGCTGGCCCACCATCTTAACTGGCCAAACTGGGAGCACCTGTTCTAGCACAGGGGTGATGGACCTGCTACATTTAAAGGGGCCAGCCACCCTGTGACACCACCCAGGGCCGGCACTTTCATTTAGGTGGCGTAGGCAATCGCCTAGGGCGCCAGGATTATTGGCGGCGTTTTGCCAGAGGGGGCGGCAGGCGGCTCCGGTGGAGCTGCCGCAGTCGTGGCTGCGCACGGTCGGCTGCTCCCGCGGCTCCGGTGGACCTCCCGCAGGCATGACTGCGGCAGCTCCACCGGAGCCGCGGGAGCAGCCAACCATCCGCAGCCACAACTGCAGCAGCTCCACCGGAGCCATGGGAGCAGCCGACCGTCCGCAGTCATGACTGCGGCAGCTCCACCGGAGCCGCAGGACCAGCGCACGGGGCGGCGAAATTGCCATGCGCCTAAGGTGCTAAAACCCCTAGCGCTGGTCCTGACACCACCATACATCTGTATACAAGAACCCCAGGACTGCTGGCAAAGTCAATCAGCATGCAGAACTTCTTACTGAGTGTGAAGCCTACTGGTGGAGCCTAGCCTGTAAGGCAGTATTGGATGTGTTCCTGTGTCTGGATTTATTTTCTAGCAAATAGCATATAGCAGAACATAGCAGCAAAGGTTAAACTCAAAAACAAAATTAATCTGGAAATTTTAAGAACTTTGGGTGCAGATCTATAGTCACTCAGTGCAACTCCCACGCAGCAACTGCAGTTGTGGGTCCATTGTTTATATTTTCTCTTTCCTCATCTGTTGCCTAGGAGGCAATGCTCAAGTGTTTTCTAGGATGCTCCTGGCTATCCAATATTCCTTTAAATCTTCCATTTTATTTTCCAAACTCAACCTCTGTAGCAACTTCCAAATTAGCACCTCTTTTCTTCCCAGAGAAGAATGGGCCTTTTACTGTTCTTTGTTTAATTTTTGCATAAACATGAGAAGATGTGGATTGCTTTGGTGTAACAAAGCATACACTTTGCTACTGGACACTGATATCTTTGCAGGGTCCAGGGCCCAAACTCAAGTGCATCTTCCTGATACCCTCCTAAAAGAAAAAGAGAGAGCTACAGATGAAAAGTGCTATATAGGAAATAAATATACATAGACAGTTCCACATATATGTCACATTTTATACTATATCCTCAGTTACAACCCAGCTCACTTCCAAAGATACAAGATGACTGATTCCCTAAACACTGCAATGCATAATTTGCACAGATTAAGAGAAAATAATCTCATCAGAATTTGCCAGTCTTTTGCAAAATTCTCTTCTACTTGCAGACATACAGCAAGTTAGAAACTGAAAGTATGTATTACAGTTTAACAGAAAGTCAAATGTACAGTCTGAGAGCTACCCTGTAATCCCCTCCCACCAAAAAGGCCCAATTTTTCATAATCTATTGCAGTTCTCCAGTGTCCCTGTTAATGATTAAATTCAAACTGGCTCCTGCACTTCTTACAGCTGAATTCCACAGCTGCCTGTGTTCACCCTGCAAAAGCAGCCTTTCTTCAAGTTGCATGGACCAACTTCTCTCCTTGATACCTAGGGGATTTGAGAGTACAACTTCAATAAATAAATTTCAGAGTGGTAGCCATGTTAGTCTGTATCAGCAAAAACAATGAGGAGTCTTTGTGGCACCTTAGAGACTAACAAATTTATTTGGGCATAAGCTTTCATGGGCTAAAGTCCACTTCATCAGATGCATGGAGGGAAAAATACAGTAAGCATAATATATTACAGAACATGCAAAGACGGGAGTTGCCTTACCAAGTGGGAGGTCAGTGCTAACAAGCCAATTCAATTAAGGTGGAAGTGGCCTATTCTCAACAGCTGACAAGAAGGGGTGAATACCAAGGGACAGAAAATTACTTTTGTAGTGCTAACGAGGCCAATGCAATCAAGGTGGCCCAATTCCAACAGCTGACAAGAAAGTGTGAGTATCAGCAGAGGGAAAATTACTTTTTGTAGTGACCCTACACTCAGGTCCAATATACGCCCAAATAAATTGGTTAGTCTCTAAGGTGCCACAAAGACTCCTCGTTGTTTATTTTTCCCCCTTCAATAAATAACTGACTGATTTCCCTATTTCTTCCTTGTGAGTAAAGAGGAAAATAGGCCCCATCTAGTCTCTAAAACCCTCACACTCAGAACATAGTTCTATTTGGAAGCTGAGGGTGTCCAACATCCCTCAGAAGTTAATTGTGTTTAACTAATCATTAAATGATTAATTGCATCCTCAATTGTAAATTACACTTTTATTAGTTACATACTAACCTTATAGACAAAAACAATTACTAGGAGCTCATTACAAACAGAAATAACTAATAGTTTTCACAGCTGAAAGATAATTAGCATTATAGGGAAGATTTGATAGTGACGAGTCAAAAATGTGGTATTCTGTATGGTTCATTACTTCATGCCAGATTCTACTCAGTTACAACTGTGCACCCCCACTTTATTCCATGGACAGAATTTTCAGAAGGGCTTAGCACTAGAACTGTTTAAAAAATTCCTTTTTAAAAACACATAAAAAAGTGTTTTGCAAAAAGTTTCATTAAAATGACCATCTGTCATTTTTTACCAGCTTTGCTGATACCAACAATTGGTGGTAAATGTTAAGAAGAGCTCAGCTCACATTTAGAGTCAGCTCTGGGTGCCGAACTACTTTGAAAGTCTAGTCCCAATTATGGGTGCTGGGTACTTGAAGTCTGCTCTTAAACCCTTTCAAAAATCTGGCCCTATAAAGCTGCATACGGATTACTGAGCAGAATTCGGCCCATCAACTCTAAATTGGGAAACTGGTAAGACTTGCCCGGTCATCGTGTGCATCCTCCAGCTATGTAGAATTGTTTCCTAGACATGACATAAGTATTTTTTCCTTGTTGATATTAAATGTCTCAAACAATAAGGCATCGGCTACTTTCCTTTGAAATCTATGGCATGGTCTATTAGATCCTGCTATCAAGAAATTTTTCCTTAATATCACCACATTACTTCTAGTTATACTCCCTAGTACCACACTAAATAATGCCTTTCCCTGTTGGGTGTTGCACACACTATTAGACAAATTATGTTACACCCAGTGACCACTACAAATTTAGTTCATGCTTAGTCAAGTTAGATTTATAAAATGTTATAGTTTTTCCACATAAATCAATCCCTCCAGCCTCCTACTTATCATTATCACTCTTTTCTAAACTACCTCCAGCTTGTTGACAACAATCTGCAATTCTTCTTTTAGGCCTGATCCAAGATCCACTGAAGTCAATAGAAAGACTTTAACTTCAGCAGGTTTTAGGTCAAGCCCTTAGCATTTACACTTCTTATATATTTGTCATTCTGACATCTTGGGAAACTTAAAGCTTTACTGAATTTTTAAAAATCAACTCTTTTAAACCTATAGTAAATTAAATACTCCCTTCCTGTGTGGAAGTAACAAGAAAATCCTATCAATTCCCAAGACTGCAAGCCACGGTAGTGCCCAAACTCAGCAGAGCAGTGGGAGGTATGGGAGAGCTGGATTTCAAGGAAACCTGTAGATCTCCAACATTGTACCAGATAAGGGGAAGTCAGGACCACAGTGAGCTACTAACAAAGAAAGGCCCAAAAATACAGAGTTTAAGAAAGAACAAAATGGACAAAGCCTTGACACAGAGGTTGCAACTACATATTTTCAACAAAATCTTACAGTATTAAAGCCCTAAACCCTTAAAAAATATCGAAGTGAACAGGTAAGTTAAGAGAGATAAATACCTAATTCCACTCTCAGTTCGTATAATCTCTTAAGTGTACATGTGTACAGGAAATGGTGTTGGCAGCTCAGCGGTGTTGCACTCTTCCTTCTGAGTCAGTACTGATCTAATACATCAATAGACACTGTGCTGCTGGAGGTGACATGTTTTAGATGGTTGTGTTCATTAAGGATCCTATGCCCCTTTTTGTAAGATTAACACTGGTGTTAACTTTGATGTCTTGTCCAAATTCAAAATAGGGCAATAGACGTGCACACATACGTTCCACCTGCAGTCATAATTGGCTGTGATACACAGCTCTAACCCACTATCAAGTGTTGCTGTATGCTATTATACAGCTGCTGCTTTTCAGCCCAGAGATTACTACTTTTCAGTGAGAAAAATATTCCTTTGGAGAGAGAGTTTCACAATCACCTAGGGGATTTGGATACCTGCACCAGGGACTAACCCACTCTGGTTTCAGGTCATCCACTGCCACTCAGGTGATTCTGGGGCTCCCAGCAGTTAGGTTGCTAAGACAACTTATCTGGTTAAATCACAACAGTCCAGAGTTAATCCAAAGGAAATGTAAATAACAGAATAAATAAAATAAATCTTCTACAGTAGACAATTGCCAGACACAGCCCCTCTTCTTTTTAGGGTCTGCCTCTTCTTCAACAGTCCTTAGCCCATCTTTTGAGCTCAGCTTTCAGTTCTCCTGGGCTGGAATCAGTCTCTTTTCCCCCATTGTTGATAGGAATAAATGTACCCCCTCAGAACATGGCAACATAAGGGAACTCAGCTTCTATTGTGGATTCCCAACTCTGTGTCCCTAGACAACTGGGATATCCACCCCTGTACTGCAAGCTGCCCTGTCTTTTCTTCCTTGGCCTTTTCCTATATGCTCAGCCTGGCCTTCTCACTGACCCTTTCCTGCCTATCCTCCTGCTCTTTAACAGAGCATCCCCTTCCAGGTCCACTCTCTCTGGGGTCTCCCTCACCAAACTCAAGCTGACCTTTTCATCTCCCTGCAGACCTGGCTCTGACTCACATGCTCCCATCATATTCATCCTGGACTCATTTCCTTTCCCTGGGGTGTCAGACTACAGTTGGGCAAGTGTAGCTGAGCCAAAACCCTTTAAGAGAGCCAGTTCCCCTGTAAGAATACCGTATTCTCATCAATTTCGAATGGAAACTGAACATCCGGATCTATGAAGTGGCATTGAAAACTCTACTCTATACACTTCTGTTACTTAACCCTCACAAAATCCTGACAAGTGGAGTCATTACTGCATGAAGCAAAATACTGAGATCCTCACATGAAAGGCCCTATACACATATATTTTTTCCATATGCATCTTGTTAGACATTTGTGACCTTCTCTCCCTGACCCAGATTTCAGCATGGTGAACCAGGCCCTCATGGTTTTATGAAGAATAGGAGTACTTGTGGCACCTTAGAGACTAACAAATTCATTTCAGCATAAGCTTTCATGGGCTACAGCCCACTTCTTCGGATGCATAGAGTGGAACACACAGACAGAAGATATTTATATATACAGAGAACATGAAAAGGTGGAAGTACCCATACCAACTGTAAGAGTCCAATCAATTGAGATGAGAGAGCTCTCCTGACGACATAATTAAAGCACCTCCAATGAGCAGCAGTAGCAATGTTAGCGGGAGAGTATCTCCCATCGACATAGTACTGTCATGCCAGCGATTCTGTCCGTGTAACTTACGTCAGTCAGGGGTGTGTTTTTTTCACGCCTCTGAACGACATAAATTTTACCAACAAAAGTGATAGCGTAGACATAGACAAACTCTCCTTAAAATATTCTTCTTCCTGGAAGTTGCTATACTCTAGTACTCACCTCAAATACACAAGGAACAAACAAAGCCCAGAACCGTGGAATTTACCAGATGTGTACATTTGTAGGCAAAGTAACCACATGATGTTACTGCATGTAGCGGGGTTGACTGGTTCCCAGCCGCGCCTGAGAGGGCCGAGCCAGAACAGATGCTGACATGGGCGGAGCCACTGCCGCCTGTTCCCATCCCCCGGAAGTCAAGGGGCAGGACAGGAAGTATAAAGGCCAGCCCCAGCACTCAGTTGACCGCTGGCCGCCAGAGAGGACAGACGCTGGCGCCCTAGCTCCCGCTGGGCTGAGCCGGCCCCGGGCTCACTACTCAAAGGAGGACTGGCCGAGCCGGCCCCAGGCTCGCTACTCAGAGGAGGACTGGCCGGGCCTGACCCGTCCTCGCTATCCTGAGGAGGATTGGCCGGGCCTTCCCCTCGCCCGGTACCCTGACGAGTCACCTGAACTACCCCGCGTCCCCGAGGACCAGCCCCGCTTACCCAACGCTCAGTACCCTGAGGAGCCCATGGTGTGGGACATCGCGGAAGACGCAGGTGATCCACAGGTACCAACGGGGGGGGGGGGAGATTGGAAGTGGCCCAGGGGTAGCGGACCCTAGTCTGGCTCCAGGAGACCCTGAACCAATGTCAGTGTGTTGCGGTCAGGATCCCCACTGACACAGCAGCAGACTGCCTGCCGCTGTTAGGGCCCCGGGCTGGGACGCAGTGGAGTGGGAGGGCCTGCGTCCCCCCCGCCACCCTTCCAGGGGTGGCAGACTCCTCGCTGGCCTGAGGAGGCCTTTCTTCTAGACTTTGAACTGCTTGCTGCCCCACCCTGTCTAAGGGCCTGGGTTTATATACTGTTTGTTTGCTCAGCCCCTGCCTAAGGGCCTGAGCCCTGAACTGCTTGCTGCCCCGCCCTGCCCAAGGCTTGGGCTTATATACTGTTTGTTTGCTCAGCCCCTGCCTAAGGGCCTGAGCTCTGAACTGCTTGTCGCCCTGCCCTGCCCAAGGGCCTGGGCTTATGTACTGTTGTTTGCTCAGCCCCTGCCTGAGGGCCTGAGACCCTGACTGTTTCCTGCCTCACCCGGCTAGGTCGACAGCTCACCCAAACTCAGGTAGCGAGGCGGACTGGCTCCCAGCCATGTCTAAGAGGGCCGAGCCCCCACACCAGACCGTTACACTGCATATCTTATTCATCCCTACCACACATCATATCAAGTAAAAATGTGAGAAGGGGGTTATCTTATTACCATGTTTGAACACAGAGCAGTGTAGATAAGCCCTTGGAGTCAGATCTCAAAGCCTTTACTTAGGGGCTCCTCTAAATGGAGACACTTAGAAAAATTAATCCAAATTAACTAAAGGTGTGAATTTAAAGTGGCTTAGTTAAACTGCATTAAACCCCTCTGAGGACTCTCTCATTCAGAATTAAAGTAGTCTTAATTCAGTTTATCTTACTTCACTGTGAATTAAGTAAACTAAATTAAGGCCACTTTAATTCTGAATGAGAGTGTCCACAGAAGGGTATAATGCAGTTTTACTAATCCACTTCAAATTTACACTTTCAGTTAATTTGGATTAAGTTTCCTGACTGTCCATGTAGACAAATCTTTACTTGGTCAAATTGCCACTGACTTTAAAAGGGATGCAATAAAAATGGAGTAAGAACCTCAGGATTTCATCTTTAGGTTGTAAACTCCTCAAAGTTGAGATTTCATCTTTTATCTGTCGAGCACCAGGCACATTTGCCCATTCTGGGCCAAATTCACTACTGGTGCAAAGGTCTGGCAAAGCCCCGTGCACTGGTTAAACCTCACATAGGAGTTGTAGGGGTGACAGATGAATGGAGCTGCTACATCAGGGTACCGATGAACCATCTCAAAATACTAAACTGATCTTTGCACAGAAATTTATGGGGCTGGTATGGAAGGTCAGGAGCTGCAGATACTAATTAGGTCTACAAGCTGGAATTGTAGCCTAGCGCCCCGACACCGATTTGGGCAGTTGTGGAAATGACATTCATGATTATTGAACATGGTACACTCCATCTACACAGAGCACCAGACAATGGGGCTTTACCCAATGGAGTGTTTTCCCCTTTCTAAGTTATTCCGATGCAATCTAGGATATGTAGCTGAATGCATTTTCTAAATAAAATAAGACGTATCAAGTACTATTGTTATGCCTGATCCTGCAAGACTACTCATGTGAATAGTTCCACTGAAATACATGAATAAGTGTTTGGGTTTATTGTTGTTTAGAAATTCACATGCTACTGTCATATAGTTTTACTAACAAAAAAGAAACAACAAAAAAAAGGGGAGAAAACAGCTATCTCTTCTCATTTTGCTGTTATTTCTAAAGCCCTCCATTACCCTTGTTGTGAAAAACCTTCAACTGACTTTCTAAAATTAAGCAAGATTGTTTTAATTGCTTGCCTTTCTAATATAAACACTGATTTATCCTCCTCCCTTTTTGAAAGAGAAGCATTGTCACATCCTTTCTGGTTTCTAGAAGAACTTGTCTCATGACCTCTACCAAAAGACAGCCATTGATAAACAAGGTCTGAATCTTGCAAACCCTCACCAAAGCCAACTGGAGTACTGTTTGGGGTGCACTTGTTGGACTGGGTCCTAAATAGGTATCAAGAATTAAAGACACTCTTCCATCTTCCTCCCATCTCCCACTAAAAGTAGTACTGTAGGCTGCTTTCTTCCCAAAATTAAAACAAATAAAAAATAAAAATCAACCATTATTCATAGCAGGAGTTTGTAGCAGGGACTGTTTAGTTACACAAAGACCCTTTCCAATAGATCACAGTACACAGACTGAAAATGGATTATGGCCCGATGCATTCTAAATAAATATTTACTTCTTAACTGTCTGGCAATGGCTCTCTCCATTCCCCTCACAGACAAGAGGGCCAAGAACAGGAAATTGCAAAAGTTCTTGCTTTCATGCATCTAAAGGGCTAGTATAAAAGTCCTCTTAAATAGGTATTGGTCCTTTAAGAGACTCTCAACTCTCATCATCAGGTTTCAATGACCAAGAAGCTGAGATACTGGCTTGAAGTTGAAAATTATACTGGGACAAATCTTGCCCTCTTGTCCTTCCCCACTGTATGAATGGCAGGAAAGGGAGCCAAGGAGGTGGAGCCTATTGACATGTTTCTCCTGGTTCTGTCCTGTGCTGAGTCTATCCTCCACAATCTGAAGGAAACTAACAGCATACAGATCTCTCATGTAGGCTCCACAATTTGGCCCATCATTCTTCATCTGATAGTGATTTATTTATTTTAAATCTTTCTAATTTGGGCAGACTCATGAAAGACACAGTTCCTCATTCATTTTCCATGAGGTTCCTAAAGGAGTGGCAGTTCTACATTCTTACTCCAGCACAGATCACACCACAAACAAAATAATGCAGTGAACACCAACTAAAATAGTAAACATCACTGAGCAGTCAGACTGCATTTTGTACCAAAAAGGTTTTGACTCAGTTGGCCGTGAACCAATAGGACTCATACCGGCCTCAATAGAAATTTTATCTCAGTACTGACTATATGATCTCCACCACCACCTTTTTATACAATTTTGCTTAGCAAAAACAGATTTACAGACATAAAATTTGTCACATAAGCATCAGCTGTTACTACAGTGAGGGGGGCATATATATATCTAGACGGATAGTAACAAAAGGTTTGACACCTTTTTTATCTGTTTCCCTTTATAAGCAAAAATATGTATTCTGGAAAATTAAGCTGTCATTTTCTTTATCACTTCAACAATAAGCATATAAACACAAGTTTTGTTGCAGGTGTGACAATCCAAACACCCTAAGCAGAGAGCAAGAATAAGCAGTTAAATCAACTGGTTGTATACAATGTTATTGTATATAAATATACCTCAAGTAAGGTCTTTTAATAAAAACTTGGCTATGAATGTATGCTTGCATAAATGGCCAGGTCTACACGGCCACTTACTTCAGTATAACTGACATTGCTCAGGGGTGTGAATAAGTCACCCCTCTCAGCAACATAAGTTACATCAACCTAAAAACAGGTGTGAATAGCTACTGCCTCTCACAGAGTGGATTTATTATGCCCACCAGAGAGCTCTCTCCTGTCAATATAGAGCACCCATGTAGTGCTTCTAGTGTAGACTAGCCCTTTGCGTAGAACACTAATGGTAACTTGGGTGCAACTGCCACATCACTTCAGTGTGGGGAAGTAATCAGGCAGGGAGGGACATCTCACAGGCTAGTTGCTTCCCTTCCAACAACCTATTATGGCACAACACAGGGGAAGATAATAGTGGACTATTAAAATTAATTGAAAGACATTGAAATTGAAAAGAAAATCCCAGTCTTGGATAACTAAGGAAGGATGGAGTTTCCCCTGCTCTGTATAAACACAAATTACCATAGTCTGAAAGGCGAAAGGGGAATTTAGATAATATAGACGTGTAAAAGCCTGAGATTGCATCTTTATGTTTATTTTCTGTGTAACTTGTCTGTTTGCTTTTCCTTACTGTTTCACCTTTGAGTCTATGATTTCTCTATTAAACAAACTTTTATTTTACCCCAAACTGACCTCTGCTGTGCAAACTGTGGGGAGTGTGTTTGCCAAAGTGGACTGATAGGTGGGGAGAGGTGTTATTCCTTGAGGGATGATGAGCCAAAGTGGAAAAGTCTGAATGTCTGGTCATTAAGAACTCAGGGAAATGGATTTGGGGGAACTCTGGACCAGAAAAGGGGTTGTTGAAGTCATTGTGCAAGGAATAATTAGGTTGGTGGAAGGCAGAGTTGAGCCCTTTACGCTTGTAGGTTGGCTTCTGGTGTCAGAGCTCTGAGTCACATAGGCATAGTATTAAGGCATCCAACATTACAAGGCAGGTGGTGACAGAACCCCTTACTGGTCTGGGTAACTCAAGTCCTTTCTGGATTATCTATCTAATCCAAAACCCAAAGGAAACTTTATTGGCTTCAAAGGACTTTGCAAAATTGGGCTCTTAGGGCCAGCATACAAAGCTGATAGTGCCATTGATAGGACCACAGAGTTGAAGTATTGACATCAGGTGGACACTCTTTCCAGTTTCAGGGCATTTTGGCCCTCTCCGATTTCATGTGTTTATTTTTAGGCAAAGCAAGGCCAATCATTAAGAGTAAAAAAGCATTATTATTGGTATGTGAAAAATCATTTGCTTTGAATTATGTTGGCCCTCTCTGAAGTGATCTGCCCCTGTTCCTCAATTCAGCACATGGTTAAATGCTTTGCTGAAGTCCCACAACTTTAATGTGACCCAGACAGCATGGAAGGTATTTTCAACAATGGCAAGATGGTATAGTTCACATATTTTCAATGTATGATTGATAATTATCCAGTTTCAACTGCCTGGTTTTATTGGGTTACCCCTAAAATTGAAAAGTCTCCATCGGGAGAGGGTGATGCAAGCAAATGTATTTACTTTCCAAAAACAAAAATATTTGCCTCCATCGGGTAAGTTTCCTGCCCTCCTTTGCTCCCCCTTGCCGAGTTTGCCTAATTTATACACTAACTCAGGTTGGGACTCTAGTTTACTGGGAGTCCCTCTGTAAAAGGGCACTAGCACACAAACCCACCCATTCAGTCCCCTGTCCCATTGCCAGGCAGAAAGGTCTGGGAGACACTCTGTCACGCAGTGAACCTGCCATTCTAGCTGTGCTGCTTTCTGCACGTCTGGTCCTGGAGGCTCCTGAGAACAGGCTTTGCCTGATCCGTTGGCCGGCAGATACAGCAGGGTCGGCGCTCATTACAATAAGTTACTCAGAAGTATCAATTTCTCCTGCCTACCTCTCAGATCTCTCCAGTGGTCACTGCCCTGTCTGCCCGCTGCCTTCACTTTCTGCAAATACCGAACACTGCTAGACTTTTAAGCAGCATCGCTTCTCCGCAAAGCAGCCAGCTTCTCCCCCTCCCCTTCTCCTCCCTCCCCAGATTAAAATTCAGATGCAAACGTGATGGTGGCCGCTGCCTGCCTCCTGTCACTGGGAGCAGCCAGCCGCCAAATACTTTGCAACTTCAGAACCGCCCACGAATCGCCGCGTCCCCCTGCCTAACTTGTACCGACTGTCTGCGGGCCGGCAGGCAGCAGCGCCGTATGGTACCTCGGATGTAGCTGCATTTGCTCTCGTCCAGCTGGCTGGAGGCAGAGCCGCCCATGGCGCGCGCAGGAGCTACAGCGCCGGACACGGACTGCGGGAGGGCGAGAGCGGCTCCGAGCGCTCCCGGGGCCGGTCTGCGGGAGAGGCGGCTGGCGTGGGGAAGCTGCGCGCCTGTTCGCAAGAGCCGCTCAGCCGGACTGGCCGCTTCGGATCAGGGGGGTGTTTTTCTCTCTCCCTCCTCTTCAGTCGGAGCTCAAACTTCCTCCGAAAGGCACCGCCTTCTCGTGCGCCGCCTGCGCTCCCCGGGCGGTGCGCGGGCTGGGCGGGGAGCTCTGGTCACCCCTGGGCTGGCTCCCCCCGTAGTCACTCACCGCGGTTCCCGCAGCTGGCTCCTCCCGCCCTGCGCCCCCCCTTTCCCTCCATTTCTTGCTGCCCCTTCAGGCTTCACGGTTCCTGCTCCCCCGCCCTTCCTGCGGCTTCTCCGCCTGAGGCTGTCACAGTTCAGCGCCCTGTCCCCCTCAGGGAGCTCGGGGGTCCCCCTCTCCGGGCCCAGCCCGTTAGAGAGCTTCGGAGCGGAGCCCGCCAAGGGGGAAACAACTGCCGCCCTCCCCCCGGTAGCGGGGCCTTAGCCCGTGTGAAGCCGCACAGCACAGCCACGAGCAGCTGTGGCCTCCCCCCTCCTGCCACCCCCGTCACACGCTGCCTCGGTCAGAACAAGGGGAAACCCAACGATAATGTCACTCGGGAGACCCGCTTGCACCAGGTGAAGCGTCTCCTGCGTGGCAGGGGCGGCTCTAGCTTTTTGGCGGCCCCAAGCGGGGAAGTGAGGCTGCTTTCCCGGGGACTGCGGCGGTCCCGGGTCCCGCGGATGCGAGGTACCGCCGCCGAATTGCCCCCGAATCCGGATCAGGGGACCTCCAGCAGGCGCGCCCAAAGGCAGCCTGGTTGCCGCCCTCACAGTGACCGGCAGGCGCCCGGCTTGCAGCCCCAGGCTGCTGCGCGGTGACTGAAGCTCCTCGAGACACTGTATGTTCTCCACACAGGAGCTATCAGAGGAAAAGCCCCCACACACTTTCCAAAGAATTGGGGGGAGGGGGAAACACACTCTATTTCAAGGGCAGGTGTTTTTTTTCCCCAGAGGTGTGCTGGGATGCTATGGGACCCATGTGCCTAAATCTCTGCCATCACTGCCAACGTTGCATTAAGGTCAGGGGCGGCTCTAGGGATTTTGCCGCCCCAAGCACGCCTGCGGGACCAGCGGACCCTCCGCAGGCAAACAAACTGCCAAAGGCAGCCTGCCTGCCACCCTCGAGGCGCCGGCAGAGCGACCCCCGGGGCTTGCCACCCCAAGCACACACTTGGCGTGCTGGTGCCTGGAGCTGCCCCTGACTAAGGTTAAGAGCTTGGGCCTTAGTTTCAAAGCCCTAAATGGCAGGTGGGAAACCCGTCTGTGCAGGAGACAGGAGAGGGCTAGTCCCACATTTCCACAGGTCCTTAATTCAGTAGTCTGATCTGTGGAAATTAGTTGCACAATTCCCAGGGACATTTGTGCAGCACATTTTAAGCCAAGTGCATTGAATTGTGAACATATCCCAGTAAGGATATGTGATAGACTTACAAAAGCAAGAAACAAGATGGTGAGGTAATATCTAGAAGTTGGTCCAGTAAAGGATATTACCTCACTCACCTTGTCTGTCCAATATCGTGGCTCAAAATAGCTACAACACTGCATACTACAAAAGCAAGGTAATTGTCACAACAAAAACTGTCTTATCTTCAGGGGATACAATTAAACAAATACCTCTTGATCCGTGTGGTCCCCAGCCCCCTGTGGATCCAAAGACTATGTCTAAGATTTCCAAAGGGGTCTGAACCTCCATTTGAAACTTTTTAGTGGTCTGCAAATGAAAAAGGGTTGAAAACCACTGCTCTAGATAAAGGATCATATGTTTGCAGCATAAGGCACAGAAGTAAGCAATTGGTGCAACAGCAAACTTCATTCAGAATTGTTTTGCTTCTGACGACTAATTTCTGACCTTTAAAGTTATTTTAATGCACCTTTCTTCTACCATTTGTGGTTTTCTAATGTTTTCTCCCCATTTCCTTTTTATAATTAATTGAATGGGATCAGCAGCATGCCACAGTAAATTGTTACAATTTAAAAACACCTTAATTCTGTGTATAAAGTGTATAATTTTATTATGAAGTGAGTTCCTTTGAACAGAAACTAATTATGTATTGCACATTTCCAGTAACTGAAAATTGTATATTTTAGACATTTGAATACATTTGTTTCAACCATTCTACATTGATCACAAGCTCCAAATTTGTTTGAACAAATTAAGCCTACTTTTGTTCCACCAACTGTATTAATGCATTTGATACCTCAACAATTTTATATTTTGCTATTTCATCATCAAAAGCAGGTTAAGAAATTTCTAGGGCTGTCAAGCAATTAAAAAAATTTATCGTGATTAATTGCATGATAAAAAAATCTAAATTGTGCTGTTAATAATATAATACCATTTAAATATTTGAATGTTTTCTACATTTTCAAATATATTCATTTCAATTACAACACTGATTATAAATTACATTTTATATTTATTTTTAGTACAAATATTTGCACTGTAAAAAACAAAATAAATAGTATTTTTCAATTCACCTAATACAAGTACTGTAGTGCAATGTCTTTATCATGAAAGTTAAACTTACAAATGTAGAATTAGGTACAAAAAAAAACTGCATTCAAAAATAAAACAATGTAAAACTTTAGCTCCTACAAGTTCACTCAATCCTACTTTAGCCAATCACTGTGACAAACAAGTTTGGTTACAATTCGCAGGATATGATGCTGCCCACTTTTTGTTTACAATGTCACCCATAGGCACCAACTTTCCCTGGTGTCGGTGGGTGCTCGTGCCCCCCTACCCCTGACCCTGCACCGACTCCACCCTTTCCCCACCCCTGTCCCACCCCCATTCCAACCCTTTTCCCAAAGTCCCCACCCCAACTCCACCTCCTCCCTGCCCCTATTGGACCACTTCCCCAAATTCCTGCCCCAGCCCCGCCTCTTCCACAAGCACTCTGCATTTGTCCTCCTCCCCCTCCCTCCCAGCACTTGCAACCATGAAACATCTGTTTCATGGCACAAGCGCTGGAGCTAAGGGGAAAAAGTGGGCATGCAGAGCAGAGTACCCACCAATTTTTTCCTGTAGGTGCTCCAGCCCCGGAGCACCCACAGAGTCAGCACTTGTGATGTCACCTGAAAGTGAGAACAAGTGTTCACATAGGACTGTTGTAGCCAGCGTCGCAAGATGCACCAAAGATTCATATGTTCCTTCATGCTTCAACCACCATTTCAGAGGACATGCATCCATGCTGATGATGGATTCTGCTCGATAATGATCCAAAGCAGTGCGGACTGATGCATGTTAATTTTCATCATCTGAGTCAGATGCCACCAGCAGAAGGTTGTTTTTCTTTTTTGATGGTTCAGGTTCTGTAGTTTCTGCATCGAAGTTCTGAAACCATGCTCCACACCTCATCCCTGTCAGATTTTGGAAGGCACTTCATATTCTTAAACCTTGGGTCAAGTGCCTTAGCTATTTTTAGAAATCTCACATTGGTACCTTCTTTGCATTTTGTCAAATCTGCTGTGAAAGTGTTCTTAAAATGAACATGTACTGAGTCATCATCTGAGATGGCTATAACATGAAATATATGGCAGAATGCGGGTAAAACAAAACAGGACAATTCTCTGCTAAGGAGTTCAGTCACAAATTAAATTAACACATTCTTTTTTTAATGAGTATCATCAGCTTGGAAGCATGTTCTCTGGAATGGTGGCCAAAGCATGAAGGGGCATATGAATGTTTAGCATATCTGGCACGTAAATACCTTGCAATGCCAGTTACAAAAGTGCCATGCAAACACCTGGTCTCACTTTCAGGTGACATTGTAAATAAGAAGCGAGCAGCAGTATCTCTCGTAAATGTAAACAAACTTGTTTGTCTTAGCAATTGACTGAACAAGAAGTAGGACTAAGTGGACTTATAGACTCTAAAGCAGTGGTTCTCAAACTGTGGGTCGGGACTCCAAAATGGGTCGCAACCCCATTTTAATGGGGTCGCCTGGGCTGGCGTTAGATTTGCTGGGGCTGGGGCTTGGGCTTTGGCTCACCCACATGGGTGGCAGGGCTCAGGCAGGCTCAGGCTTTGGTACCGCCTCCTGGGTTCATGTAGTAATTTTTGTTGTCAGAAGGGTGTTATGGTGCAACAAAGTTTGAGAACCACTGCCCTAAAGTTTTACATTGTTTTGTTTTTGAGTGCAGTTATGTAACAAAAAAATCTACATTTGTAAGTTACACTTTCAGGATAAAGAGATTGCACTACAGTAGTATGTGGTAAACTGAAAAATACTATTTCTTTTTATCATTTTTACAATGCAAATATTTGTAATAAAAATAATATAAAGTGTGCGCCATATACTTTGTATTCTGTGTTGCAATAGAAATCAATATATTTGAAAATGTAGAAAAACATCCAAAATATTTAATAAATTTCAGTTGGTATTCTATTGTTTAACAGCGTGATTAATCAATTAATTAATTTTTTTAGTTAATCGCATGTTAACTGCAATTAATCAACAGCCCTAGAAATTTCACATCCAAGCTGACAAGTTTTTAAATTAATAATCAGCTTGATACAATTTGAAACAGCCAAAAAGATAAAGAAAATTTTATACAATATTAATTCAGTATTGTGCTAAACAACCTTTGGTAAGCAGACAAATAAAGCTTACTTAAGGTAGTTGATCAATATTAATTCGCTGATGTATGCCACTTTTATACTAAAATGAGGCAATTGTTTAACTGTTCTAGCAAGGGGACTGGATGCATGCAGTGCCTTAATAAAGACTGGCTCTCATAAGTATTTGGATATCTCAAGTGAGACTCAAATCAACAGCACTCCTAGAGGTAAATATAAATAGGGGCCTTTCATCAACATCTTCGTTTGTTAAACTTTATTCACAAGGTTTTAACTTGTAACAATGTGGTGATTGCAGTAGTGTGATCATTGCACATCCGCTGAGCTGAGTAAAAAATAAACAAACGAGCTACATTGTGCACTGTCTTTCAACTTTAAAGTGTTTCATGTAGCATTAGTGCAGAATATTAATATACAGTGTTGCATGTCCTGTAGTGTCAAATTTATCTGCAAAACCTGTAGACACATCTGAGACGGAAGAGATAAACCATGCAATTTGCATGAACTATGTTATTCTAAAACAAACTCTTGTTCTATCTTTATAGTTCAGAAGATAAAAATATATCTTAGAGCAGAAGCTTTAGAATAAATTCTGAGGAGCAGAAAGGCAGAAGGCAGTGCATATACAGAATGGAAGTGAGACTTTTACAGTCTACAAACACTTAGGGTAAAAACAAAATAGAAGAACAATGTCTTCAACAATAATTATTTACACTTCAGTAGTACCTTCCACCAAAAAACTTGTGGGGGGGAGGGAGGGAGTTAATCTACATTCATTCAAGTTAGTCCAGTGTGAAAATACTTCTCTGAACAACTGCTTTTCAGTATGTCCCAAAGGGCAACACATTTGGACTATTTCAGTCCAGGGGACCATAAATTCAAAAGGCAAAGATATCTCTCACTCCTTGTACAACCTGCATAAATATCAGGCAGAATAGTAGTCCCTGCTCCTTAACGACTCCTCTGGAGGTGCTGGGTGTTCCAAAGAAGGTGGTGGGAATGGGTTGGATAATCAGATTGGGCCACCCTACTCTCCACATGCAGACCAATAGAAGTCCACCCTTCAAAAAGACTCTTAACAGGTACAAACTAGCCCTAAAAGCTATGGTGACCAGACAGCAAGTGTGAAAAATCGGGATGGGGGTGGAGGGTAATAGGATTTTATATAAGAAAAAGACTCAAAAATCGGGGCTGTCCCTATAAAATTGGGACATCTGGTCACCCTAGGTCACAACATAAAGACCTTTTTATACCTTCCTTCCTTCTTTGTGCACACCTCACTATCTGCTGTAGACGAGTAGTGGATGGAACTGACTCTGCAGTCCCTGCTAACAAAACAATCTTCTGTTACTTGGAATTCTCTCCAAAAGGAATCTCGCATCATTTGAGACTTTATCCTCAACTCCACTAATATACTGTTACAGCTATTTAAAATTACTCCAGAAGGTGAGAAGAGGTACAGCAAATACTTATTCAATACTTAGTCTAATATGAGTGATGCAGTATTGCAATAACCATGTTGGGCCCAGGATATTAGAGACAAGACTGGTGATCTTTTATTGGACCAACTTCTGTTGGTGAGAGAGAGGAGCTTACACAGAGCTCTTTTGCAGGTCTGGGAAACATACTCAGGCCTGGTCTACACTAGAAAATTAGGTTGGTTTAACTTCATTTGTCAGGGGCATAGGCAGCGGGTCGCATAGGCTGGGAGAGGCTTTGCCTCCCCAAACAGCCAGGCATGCCCCACCCCCTGCCGTGATGCTCCATATGTGCGGCTCCAGTACTCCAGCTCCAGCCCCCCAGAGCTCCATCTGGGAAGACTGGGGCTGCGCACTGCCCACGTCCCCACACTCCAGGGCTGGGAGGACTGTGTGCCACCCACCCTCCTGGCATTCCGGGGTTGGGGGTGCTGGTACCGTCTGCCTTCCCATGCTCCAGAGCTGGGGAGGCTGTGGCCAGATGCCGCCCACCTTCCCAGTTCTCCAAAGTTGAGGAGGCTGGGGCTGCGCACCACCCGCCTTCCCTCACTCTGGGGCTGGCGGGGAGCTGGAACCATGTGCTGCCTGCCCTTACGCTCTCCATGACTGGGGTGCCTGAGGCTGTGTGCTGCCTGCCTTCCTTATGCTCTTTTGCGGCTGTAGGGCTAGCTGCAGGACTGGGCCGGTGGCCATGGTGAGAGCTGGGGGGCAGTTCCCCGTGCCCCCCAAGGCTGGGAGCCAGGGGAGCACAGCGGGCTAGGGCCGGGGGCCAGTTGCTCACAGAGGCCTGGGTCCCCCACAGCCCCCCCCCTTCAGGGGGGCTGCATAGAGCACCAAAATAGCTAGGGACGGCCTTGGTGCCATGGCTAGATATGATCGGTTTGCCTGGGTTTCCTGTTTGTGTATCTTGGGAAGCATGTAAAAGGTCCCTGTGGTGGGTTAATGGGGGATGAGATTATAGAGTTTCTCTTGGCATTGTTTGTGGGAAGATTTAATGAGATCCTTAAATTCCTGGGTACATTATGATGTGGGGTCTTCTCTGAGATCTTTATAGTAGGTGCTGTTGGAGAGTTGTCGTTTGGCATATATATGATGCAACTAGAACCATGCCTGAAAGATAGGAAAAAAGGAAAAGCACTCAAGCATGTACAGACAAAGGCTGGGAAACCAGAACCTTCATTCATCCCACTTTTCTCTACCACTGTTGACTATTTTGTTGCTGGTCCTCCACTATAGTGGTGGTTTTCATAATTCACTGATGGAAAAGTCTCCATCAACACAGACTACAGTCACCTGGAGGTATCTTGGGCCCTTCCAGAACATCAGGTTCAACCAAACTCACACTTCTGAAAACCAAGCAATACAGAGTTAAGGTACACGCCACCATAGCCTTAACTTTGTCATCTCCAGCTAGCAATAGCCAATGACTCCTGAGGATTATATGCATGCACTCCAGCTGCATTCACTGTTAGGTGTAGCTATATGGATTGAGGGAGGGATTAGTTGGATCAGGTTGGCAGAGCCGTGATTATGATATGAAGGGATCTGGGGAGTGGGGATTGCCCCTCTGCAGCATGCCTCATTCAATGCTGAGTTCTATAGATTGTTAATAGTGGTACACAGTGCCCTCTCCCATGGGGGTGTAAGAAAGTGGGGTAATACCTCTCGAACAGGACAGGACCCCGCAGGTTCCAGCACAAATACAGGAAGGGAGAACATAGAGCTGACAGGCCCCCACATCCCAGTTCCACTATCACTCACTCCACACCCCTGCTCCCCTCCTGTACCTCCCACTTTCTCCCTTCATCAGAGCCCCTAACTGCCACTAACTATGATGCAACCTACTTTGCCAACAGATTTGGACAGATTTAGGTCTCTAATTTTTAAATGATACAAGAGAAGGGAAAACTCATGATTATGTTATGTTAGCCACTCTTAAGCATCACTGTTCTGGACTCAGCCTATCACATTTAAATTTGGGATTAGTCATGCTGGCTAACAGTAATAGAAAGTTTCCATCGCTTTTATGAATCATCTCTGACTTTTTCTTTTGTTTCCAGTTCTCTGTTAATTCGATCAAGTTTGACTTCCACCGAGACTGTGACAGTAGTAATTTTTAATCTGTCAATTCTTTCTGAAATCTTCTTCAGTTACTTTTGTAAATTTAATATCTCTTTCTAGACAGATCCCTTGTGATGTTATGTGAGTGCTATATTTTGATCAAAATCCTCATTGCAATGATCAATATACTAGATGTGGCTGCATGTAACTGTGGACTGAGTGACAGTTATTGGGAACTTGGAGCATCAATCCTCCTTTTCCATTCAACTAATGAAGCTGATGCTGGCCCCTGAAGAATTGTTGAACTTCCAAATGTGCTTTAGCACTTGTAGTAGTTACTACTTTAACTACAAGAAATAAATCAATAGCTTGGTGAACACTCCTACTTCAGAAGTTCAGGATGACTGTATGTGAGTTCTCACCTCCTGTCTGAGCAAATGGAAAAGACCACCTTGTCATATTTCTCTGTATTCTTGTTTGGCATTTACCACAACTTAAACACAATATTGCATCCCTTCCACTACTGAGTTTAAAAAAAATAATTGCCAGGTTCCAGCAACCACAGTTTGAGAAACACTGTATTTAAGAGGTTTCAGAGTAGCAGCCTGTCATGGTATAATTCCCCACTCTGAACCTTAGCACCCAAAAGATGGGGTACCAGTATGAATTCCTCTAAGCTCAATTACCAGCTTAGTACTTGTAGCGCTGCCACCAATCAGGAATTCCAGTGCCTGGTACACTCTGGTCCCCCCAAAACCTTGCCCAGGGACCCCCAAGACCCAGTCTCTCTGGATCTTAACACAAGGAAAGTAAACCCTTTCCCTCACCGTTGCCTCTCCCAGGCTTCCCCTCCCTGGGTTACCCTGGAAGATCACTGTGATTCAAACTCCTTGAATCTTAAACAGAGAGGAAAATGCACCTTCCCTCCCTCCTTCTTTCTCCCCCTCCCAGACTCTACCTGAGAGAGACAGTGATCCTAACACAGAGAGAAATTAGCCTCTCTCTCCCCCTTCCCTCCTTTCTCCCCACCAATTCCCTGGTGGATCCAGACCCCGTCCCCTGGGGTCTCACACCAGAATAAAAAAACAATCAGGTTCTTAAACAAGAAAAACTTTTAATTAAAGAAGGAAAAACAGTAAAAATTATCTTTGTAAATTATAATGGAATAGGTACAGGGTCTTTCAGCTATAGACACTGGGAATACCCTCCCAGCCTAAGTATACAAGTACAAATTAAAATCTTTTTAGCAAAATACCAATTTGAACTCCTTTCAGCCAAATACACATTTGAACTCCTCCCAGCCAAATACACATTTGCAAATAAAGAAAACAAAAACATAAGCCTAACTCGCTTTATCTACCTCGTACTCACTATTCTGGATCTATAAGAACCTGCATCAGGGAGATTGGAGAGAAACCTGGTTGCACGTCTGGTCCCTCTGAGCCCCCAGAGTGAACAACAACCAAAAACTAACTGCACACACACAAACTTCCCTCCCTCAAGATTTGAAAGTATCCTGTCCTCTGATTGGTCCTCTGGTCAGGTGACAGCCAGGCTCACTGTTCTTGTTAACCCTTTCCAGGCAAAAGAGATATGAAGCACTTTTGTTCTATTAACTCTTACCTATCTGTTTATGACACAGCCACATTAGTCTGTATCCGCAAAAAGAACAGAAGTACTTGTGGCACCTTAGAGATTTAGCGATTATCACTACAAAAGTTTTTTCTCTTAATTAATTAGCCTCTTAGAGTTGGTAGGACAACTCCCACCTTTTCATGTTCTCTCTATGTGTATTATATATATATCCTCACCATATGTTCCATTCTATGCACCCGATGAAGTGGGCTGTAGCCCACGAAAGTTTATGCTCAAATAAATGTGTTAGTCTCTAAGGTGCCACAAGTACTCCTGTTCTTTTTGTGGATACAGACTAACATGGCTGCTACTCTGAAATTTGCTTTGCTTGTAACCTTTAAGCTGGACCACAAGAAAACCATTCTTGATATTTAATTATTATAGCAGCAAAGAATCCTGTGGCACCTTATAGACTAACAGATGTTTTGGAGCATGAGCTTTCGTAGGTGAATACCCACTTCCTCAGATGCATGTAATGGAAATATCCAGGGGCAGGGATATATATGTGTGCTAGCAAGCAAGCTAGAGATAACGAGGTCAGTTCAATCAGGGAGGATGAGGCCCTGTTCTAGCAGTTGAGGTGTGAAAACCAAGAGAGGAGAAACTGGTTCTGTAATTGGCAAGCCATTCACAGTCTTTGTTCAATCCTGAGCTGATGGTGTCAAATTTGGACACCAAATTTTCTACGGAAAAGGATAAATGGACACAAATCAGACATTAGGAATGGCAATATACAAAAACCTGTAGGAGATCATAATTATTATATTTACTCTTTTTAAATCTAGCCATAGCCTAAGTTCCAGATGTATTTTCATTCTTTTTGTTTTTAATAAAATTTACCTTTTTTAAAAACAGGATTGGGTTTTTTGTGTCCTATGAGGATTGTGCATATGTTGTTTAATTAGCTGGTGGCAACAACTGATTTCCTTTGTTTTCTTTCTCAGCTCTTCCCTGGAGCGGGGGGGAAAGGGCTTGAGGGTTCCCCACAGGGAGGAATTCCCAAGTGAGCCTTCCTGAATCCAAAGGGGTTTTTTGCACTTGGGTGGTTGCAGCATCAATCCATCCAAGGTCAGAGAGAAGCTGTAACCTTGGGAATTTAATACAAGCCTGGAGTGGCCAGTATTAATTTTTAGAATCGTTGTGGGCCCCCACCTTCTGCACTCGAAGTGCCAGAGTGGGGAATCAGCCTTGACACCTCCACTTTAAAGTGCATAGAAATGCTCATTCAAGATTCCACATTTGACAAATCAGGAGACAGAAGTCCCTCTATTTATATCTACACATCAGGTACAGCATGATAGTATCAATACAAGCTTTTCTCAGTGACTTCAGGGGAATTTCTCTTTTGTAGTTACAGTATGTCATAGTTATGCATGCTGGTGAACAAAATCATGGTTTGGAAGACTAGTAGAACTCTAACTGACACCTGGAAAGCTAATGAGAATTGTCTTTAAGGAGTAAGTGTTACTGTGGACTAAATCTGGTTGATTAACTTAAACAAAAGGTCTTGATTTTCCCCACTTGATAAAAATGCAATTGCAAATGTATCTGTGGCCAGATTATAATTCCCTCTGCCACCATTTTAGAGGGAATCTCTGTGTTGATGCTGTAACAAATCCAGAAAGGGAAGAATACAAAAATCAGAAGAATTCAAGCACTAAAATGCTTCTTTTTTCAGTTTGTGGAAAACTCCAGCAGGGGGCACCAGATAGCTACCTAAGAAATTCCATGTCCCAGGGATAACAAATTTGTTAGCTTTATATCTACAGTACTTTTTTTGTTTCTTTGTTTTTTAATATATCTAGAGATCAACAGAATCATTAGTTGAATACTTCTTACATCTTCAGTATGCGGTATGAGCCAAGTTCAAGGTCTCTGTCCTTCAAGGGACTCCATGGCTAGACCCATCATATCTAAAAGATAACCTAAAACTTTTGGATGAAGACGGCGGTCGTCAGTCCCATTCCTCAGCATAGAAGAACTTTCTACCCCAAGGGTAAGGCTGATCTGTGCAGGAGACAGCGGTTCCTGGTGGCTCTGTCTGTGACCGAGGAACAAAACCCACAAACCTCACTCCCTTCTGCTCAGAGCATGCTATGTTGGCCTTGCCTTCTCTAATTATAAACACCTAGCATGTACATATTTATTAAAATAAAAACTAATTTAAAAAGACTACACTGTGCACGTGACAAATGTTAGTCATGCTGCTTAATGCACTACTGAGGGCTTCTATGGTGGTGAGGGCAGTACAAGAACTTCTATTGAATATTATATGCATGTCTCTTGAGGGAGGATGAACTTTACATGCAATAGGTCTCTTCTTCTCTGACAAATATTATTCTACATCATATATAGCATTGCAAGTAGCAACTTTTAGTTAAAACTGAAAACTTTCCATTAAACTCCATGTTTCCATTAATATTATAAAATATTCACTATTAGAGCTAAACCATTCTGTGCTTGGTCTCTGCCCTGAGACTAACTTAGCTGTTTTTCTGAAAGTCAGAGTAAAATCCCCCGAACCTCTTTTGAATTATAGAAGAGGTGAGAAAATAACATGCTCCTCCCCATCCCCACCCCACCCCACACACAGTGAAAAGTTTGCCCACACCTTTAAAAAAACATCAGGATTACCGCACCACAAACAGCTGAATCTTGACATCTGGTGGACTGGATTCTGTCACACTGTGCATGCCCAGCTGAAAACATCTTAAGTCTATAGATGCTGACTTAAAAGTAGATGCACAGTTAGATATTCACTTTTGATTATTTTGAACTAACTTGATCTGCAGCAGGAGCTGCTACATCGAGCAGGAAGGCTTAAAGTAAGTAAAACTAACCGTGACCTGGGAAAATCCAGAAATCAAGGACTTTGGGCCAGGTTCTGGGAGAGAAGATCAGGTAAGCAAGGTACAAGGCCTCTTACAGCATCCTATCCCAACCACCAAAAACAGCTCTGTTTTTATCTGGTAGTGATTGACGTTACTAGTAATTTGTTCTGAGTTTTTCATGAGGACTGTCTCTCACGTGGACTTTGCCTGAAAGCCCCAACCACAGTCCATGGTCTGATGCTTGTAGTTGTGCATTTACTCATCCCAAGAAGATTCTCTTTAACCAACCCATCCTATGATATCCAGACTTCACTTAAACAAGTATTCTGCCTATTGACAAATTGGAGGTGTGCCTGACAGTCATTTTGTCCAAGAGTGGGAGAAGGTGGAATATACCCAATCATGTACATTCACACAAACATTCTCTAGAGTATGTTTGGGAGCTGGGGAAAATTATTCTGTTATAATATAAAGTAACTCACAGTGGGAAGCTGACTTCTTCTGCTATTACCCTCCAGGCTCCTGCTTCCTCCTTGTTATCAACCATGTGTCACATAATTAGCTGCATATGGTGAAGGATGTGCATCTTCATTGTCCTTTAGTGTTTGAGCTGGCAGAGAATTCATTTCTGATGCACCACCAGAGAAGCAATGACCAGACCAGTGTGGAATTTCTTTTTGCAGGAGGCAGGGCTTGGCTTCCACTGGGGGTCCCTTCATCACACTCCTAAGCGGAGGTGTATATTTGGGTGCCTATGCCCCTTCCCTGAAGTGAGGAAAGGATTAATCAGCTTCACTACAAAAGGACCATAACTGTCTGTTAAAGTAGGGTGGGTTCAGTGACACTCTCTAGCAGAGAAGGGGCTCAGCTGGGAAAGAGAAGGATGCTTTTTGGGTTGGGAGTCTTCAAACGGAGCAAACCTGGAAGCAGTCAGGTCAGCTAAGCTTAGTTCCTTTTCCATTCTTGTCTGTATTACAGTTTGGAGGATTCATTTGACTTAGTCTTCAAAAGGGAAGGACACGTTAGCTTTCTTTTTCTGACTATTTGTAATAAATTACTTCTGTCTGGAGAGCTTTATCCAGTTCTGTGTCATATCTCCTGGCCCTAAATGTCTGGTTATGGACAGATGCCCAGGTGCAATGTATCTTTATGGACTGAATATTGCTATCAAATAGCTGCACTCAGCCAGACACAATAAAGTGACATTCAGTGAGTGGAAAAATTGGACAAACTTGTTGAGTGAATTCTTCTCTCAATTCTAGGAGTAGTGTGGGCAAGAAGAAACCTGTGCTTCTAGCGCTGAAGCTGGAGGAACACTCCAGCCAGTTGGGGATTAATTCAGACAAGAAATTTATGTAGTTCTGGAGCACATTACTTTGGGGCCCAGGGAGGATAGGAGGTGGACAAGCTCCTTCCCCATGCTGGTTTACAAAAGTCCACACCTGGAATGTGGGTGGCAGGAATATGGCCCTGCCTACAGAAAATAAACTTTGCACTGATGTGACTACATTGTTATACTGATGCAGCTACCTTCTGTAGATGCACTACACTAGGCTAAAGTGCAGTTTCCATGCGTTAAACTTACACTGGTGTACATCAGGAGTAACTCTGCAGATGTAAGACAACAGAGGAGAATTTGGGCCCCTAACTGTTTGTTCTTTGGTACCACATGCAAGCAGAAGCAGTTATTACTATTATACTAGTTGTGGCTAAGAAATTAATTTTGGTTAACTTGAATGGCTTCACATCCCTGTAGAATGGCTCAGCCGAGGCTCGTCCCACCACAGGGTGGTGGGGGATCCCACCGCCTCGCAACAGTTCACTATGGGCCCAAGCCCTAGGCCAGGGCTGGCCAGTAAACAGCCAGGAGCTCGGGCCCTTAGGCAGAGGCTGAGCCAATAGTTCAATATGAGCCCAGGCCCTGGGTCAGGGCGAGGCAGCAAACACGCAGTCAGGAGCTCAGGCTTCTGAGCATCTGGTGCGAGGGGGAGACTGCCACTCGTGAGTTGGGTGGCAGTAGGGATGCAGGCCCACCCACTCCACTGCGTCCCAGCCCGGGGCCCTAGCAGTGGCAGGAGACTCGCTGCTGTGTCAGTGGGGATCCTGACCCCAACACACTAACATGGGTCCTGGCTGGGCTGCGGCCAGACCAGGGTCAACTGCCCCTGGGCTACTTCCGGACTCCCCCTCGTAGGGTACTTGGGTTAGGGAGGTGTCCTCAGAGGTTTCCAGCACCATCGGTTCCTCCGGGTAGCGGGCAAGGGGTAGGCTCGGCTGCTCCTCAGGGTAGCTGGCCAGGAGTAGGCTGGGCTGGCCTGGCCAGTCCTCGTGTCGGCCACAGCCTGCCTGCGTGTCCCAGCCTGGAGCTAGGCCACAGGCATCTGGCCTCTCTGGCAGCTGGCTTTCAAGTGAGCTCTGCAGTTGCTCTTTTCTACTTCCTGTCCTGTGCCCTGCCCTCTGATGGCGGGCACAGGACATGCTAGCTCCACCCATGTTGGTGCTAGGAGAGGCTCATCCCTCCACAGGGCGGTGGGGGATCCCACCACCTTGTTACAATCCCCCACACTGTATTTCAAAAGCTAAAGAAAATGCTTAGATTGCCTTCCATTGGAGAGGGTCAACTTTGAAATAAGTTACATGAATCTAAACTGCCAGGATTGTTGGGTTTTTTTTTCCAATAAATACCTTATTTTAAATATTACACTTTATTGGCTTCTACTTCTTCTGTATGTTGGACCATTCCAAAGCTCAACTTATAAGCAAAATTTAAATTAGTATATATTTGTTCATTCTTATGCCATTTATTTCCATAAAATACACACTATACATAATACACAAACAAAAATTAGTTTGTATGAAAAATGCTCTGCAAACTATAAGCTGAGGTGTTCTTTATTGGTGTCTGAGTTTAGAATGTTTAATATTCTCTGGGACAAGTTCTATGGTTTCTTCTCAGATTTATGTTTTTGTGTATTTACACATATACACACACTTTTAAGGCTATCATATTTAGGCTTTATTGTTTTATCTTAATTGTTTAAGAGCCTGGGTTTTATCTATTCAAAGCTTAAATTTTATTTTATTTTTAATTTTTATTTGGTCACTTATCTATGCTGTAACACATAGGGCTTTTGAACTAAAATAGATTTACATATACTAGCAGGTATATTTAAAAGTAGGTCAAATTATTTTCTCACTGTTTTTGATGTCTGTAATTCCTCTTGATGAGGTAGGAAACAGAATCTCAGAGCTAGTCCTGATATCTTCAGGCTGCTTCTGCTACTCTGATTTTTACCCCATTGATGTGACTTCCTCTGAGAAGTGAATGTTTTATTGGTGTAATGACAATATCTAATGTAAAAGATTAAATATCCCTGCAGTATTGCTACTCTGACACTCATACAGACAAATGTATGACTGCTTTACTTATCTGGTCTTCTATTGTATTCACATCATAACTACTCATTTTAAAAAATAACTACCAAAGCATCTATTACAACTTACTGCCATCAACTTGTCCCTCTTTCTTAAGGAACCTGTCTAGCTTTGAGATAACCTTCTCTCTTCTCTCCACTCTTTCTTATAAGCTATATGGGCTAAAGAATTTGGCCAGACACTACTGCCATCAAAATTGGTGGGAGTTGCCATTGATTTAATTGGGGATAAGTTTGTATTTTTATAGTTTGTATTGTTTTGTAGATTCCTTAGAGCCAGGTGTTAATTAAACCTAATCTGGGATACCCCAAATATTTAGACTAGCTTGGGGAGGAAGAAATGTTCTTGCCCATTCCCAAACAAGCAGCAGTGTTTAATATCACTCCCTGCTCCCACTCCTGTTTCCCTTGGGTCACTCAAGACAAGAGCCAAGAGTTGATATGGATTCCTAGGTTACTCCTGGGGGAATTCTGTGCCACTGTGCATTGCAGAATTTTGCAGAAATTAATGTTATGTGTGTAGAATTTCCTTTTTCCCCCTAGAAATTGGCTGCAGAGATGTTGGCTGACATGAGGGCCCAGCTCACAAATAGAAGACAAAGCCATGGGGAGTGGAAGGGAACCAGAGGGTTCGCAGCAGCTGCAGTTCTCAGCACACCCTGAAGGAAGGAGGCAGCAACACAGAGGAAATTCTGTGCAAGCCCAGGACTCAGCATCAGACGGTGTCTTCCTTTGTATCCCTGGCCTCTGGGGGTTAGAGGATGTGAGTGTCTGGGCCTGGTGGGGGGCCACAGCTGTCCTGTAGGGGGTAACGAGTGTGAGTGACTGGCCCCCAGCTGGACTCTGTGGGAGAGGGAACAGAAAAACAGGAACTGGGTTGTCGAAAGGTTTCTTTAACACTCTACTCCTGGAGGAATTTTTGTGTGTCTGTGTTGTTACAGACATACTTGCTGACAGGTATTTTTAAATAAATTACCAAAATAATTGAAACTGGTATAATTATATAGTGTTAAAATTTGCAAAATTTTGCTGAATTTAAAAAATATTGTGTGCAGAATTTTTAATGTTTTGGCGCAGAATTCCACCAAAAGTACCTAATGCATCTTTCTATCCCTGGGTCCTGTATCATCAGTTAAGTGGCCAGCTGGCAGCAATCTCTGCTGATAGCAAGATCCTCTGAACTTGGGGTTGAATCTTATGTCCTGATCTGTAGTTTTTCCTCTGGCAAAACTCCTTTTGAAAGAAATGGGAGCAAAGCGTGCAGGATCAGATTTCAAATCCTTTGCGGTTTAGAGCTCATTTGGTTTTGGTATAAAAATTACTGCTACAATTATCATTTGTCTTATGCACACATCTACCCCTCTGAAGAGTTAACAAGACATGGTTTCTTTCTCCTCCTCTCTCATTTTGCATAAAAGTCTCAAAATAAAAACAAGATTATTCTTTTAAAGGTTTTAACAAACACATTACTGTGGTATTATGCTTACTCTTTCAGTGCAGGAAATTAATCTCAATTGTAGCTGAGCTAACTGACTCTGGCACATAGTGAATTGTTTTTATCATGTGCATTTGTTCTCTTGCAAGGATAAATAGATGCCTTGCTAATTCTTGGCCCACTGCTGGAATACATTTTAAATGTAGATTTCATTGGCTGGCCTCCGGACATTGAATATACCTCTGGTACTCCTTTCAATGATGTAATATGTTATCTCCCCATAATTAGCTTTGAGGTGCTTAATTGATAAAACAGCTGAATGTTATACAAAGCAGCATGTAGCTACTTCCTCAGGTTAGGCTCTATTGTCCAATATGTGCCCCTCTATGATAACTCTCGAGGGGCAGATTGTCCCTTCCACAGTGGAAAAACCCACATAAGAGGCCAGAAAAGAACCCATAAGCCATGAGCTTCTTTGGAACTGAACTGTCCCCACAGACCTTGATATGGGATTCTCCTTTGGTGGTTCTCCTATGATCCACTGAAGCTGTCTCTGGATTACTAACTGGCCCAGTGGCAATATATGGCTTCTACAAGAGTTGCATGTGTATGAGTCGCTGGCTAGTTCCTAACCCAAAATATCTGTCTTTGGTGTGTGCATATAGTATTGTATCCCCCATCATGCTAGATACAAAACAACACAATACCTGTTCTCCCACCCTACCTGTCCCTTCACCATGAACATGAAACCCACAGATATGGTAGCAAGAATGGCTTATTAAGTAGTTTCCATGAGTGGTCTTTTCTTGGGAGAGAAGTGGAGGATACTCTCCAACCTAAACATGAAACTGCTTTAACCTCATTTATCCTACCTGGATAGGATTTGGTCCTGAATAGCCACTGGCCTTCTAAACTGTGCAATAGATTGGGTTTAAGAGGGGTGTGGGGGAACCCATACACATCATCTGTGCCAACATTACTCTATTTCTTGATTTTATGTATTTTTTTCTCTATAGCCATATCAAGCCACTAAATAATGTGAATTGAACTCCAGCTATATTCCAGATCTCTTTTCTCTCGGGAAGAAATCCTGGTCTGTCTGTGCTAGAACTCTATAAACTCAGTTGATTAGCTTTGTCTAATCTGACAAACATTTGCTTGACACAGCAGACACTAATTTCAAGTAACATTTTTGGTATTTAGAATGGATGGTGTACCAGTGTTATATGAAATTTGTAGTGGATTTTCCTGTAATAAAAGTTTTCCCTGGAATAAGATTTAGCATGACAAATTTCATTTTGGGTATTTTATTTTAATAAAAAAAGTAAGCTATGAATGCAAAGGAAAAATGTGGATATTGTAAGGGTCACTGCTATGATAAAAATAATACAAAATCTACTTGATTGTACCTAATAATTATATATACAGTATATAAAGGCATTCCCACAAACGGTGAGCAACAAAACCAGACAATGAATTGGAGAATTTCAGTCTGGTCCCTGGTCCTTCTCCTCCCACCTCTCAATGACCCAGGGAGAAGTAATCAGTGCACAAAGTTGGCACAGACTCAGCTGAGCTGACAGGTGCAGTGGAGAATCGAGCCTTAGGCTTTGTCCACACTGGACATTTACTGGCAAAACTTTTGTTGTTCAGCGGTGTAAAAAAAACACCCCCCCGAATGACAAAAGTTTTACCAACGAAAAGTGCCGGTGTGAACAGTGCTTTGTCAGCAGGAGAGCTCTTTCCTGCTGACAAACAGTGGCTATACTGCCTCCTTTTAGTGGCACAGCTGTGTCACTAAAAGGTGCATGGTATAGACATAGTCTTAGTCCCCACCTTTTTTCCACCTGCATAGGAGAGGGAGTAATAGCGTTGCAGACGCAGCCTTGCTACCCATGATATAGATAGTCAATACAGGGGAGTAAGAGTTGCCTTACATGCCCTTATTCCAATGCTCAGGCAGGTACATAACCCAATTTATTCTCTTTTCTCCCTCCTGCCCCATCATCAATACGCAATTTACTACTTTTCAACATTTATATGCTGTTCGTTTTCTTCTTGCATTTGGACACAAACTAGTTTCACTTTCTGGTTCTGATGCACTAATACAATGCACAAAAAGGAGTATGTATGCATATCTCCTAACTTTACCCATTTGTGTGTTGTTTCTATTCTTTCAAAGAGTTTCACCAGAGGTGTTTCTTTCCCTGTCTTTCTTCTTCTCCACCATAACCCCTTTGTTTTAAAATGTCATGGATGGCCTTCAGACAATTTTAAAAGGTAGCAAATTACTTCTATTTAGAGGAGGGTCTCTTGCATATCTCAGGCAATTGGAACAGGGTGGGAATGATATTTTCTTTACCTCAATTTTGCTGTTGTGAAAAAGGGGGAAATGCTTTGGCATTGTGCTTGGAATCATAATAACCCAGAGCTGATTAAAGCTATTTCAGACTCGGTAATATATGAATGCTTTCTCCAACTATCACAGCCAAACCTGCAGATGGCAAGAAATGTGTCATAATTCTGAGCTTCTAAATCTCACCTACTCCCCATGCCTTCCTCCTTGCCATGTAAATATAGTATCCATGGTACTTAGATCAAACAGGTGTTTGTTGTATTCTGACTGACTGATCCTTCTGTATAGGTCCTATTTTTTCTGACAAGAAACCATAAGTTTTTGTTTTTTGTTTTTAATTTCTCATACTGGGAACTTGCTGAGTGGTTGAGTGCACCAGAGAAATCCACAAGGACGCTTCTTGCCTTCCTAAATCTGTGACACCATATTGAGAGGTTTTGTGGGGCTACAACTAAAGCATCAGATTCTCATGCTGCAATCAGTATAAGCTGATTGAAGTGAGCCAAAACCTACATCAAAAATCAAATGTCCCTTTAAGTCCTGAATCTGGCTGAAACATAGTAGGAAGTCTTGATCCCTGTGATATTTTTACAATTCAACTGCCATGACTGATGTGATTCCGTCATATGATTTCATCATCTTGTTTTGTTTTCTTTCAATATGTTATTCACTCATCCCTTCCTGCTGGTTAGTTTGTGACTAGCCAATTCTGTTAAGGCATTGTAAACTTTAGATTGCATTTGCTACAGATGGTTCATGGGAGGCTATTGTATGGGTCTCCTTATTGGAAATATGTACTTGCTATAATCTTTATCCAAGTATTTCTAATGCAACTAGAACAGTAATATGTAGATGTTAAGTACCTAGTTAGAAATGACTCTACTTATATCTAGAAGAACTTGATTCTGCATCCCAGTATATTTTATACTTAATTGCATTAAATTTATCACCTTACTCCACTTTAGTTGCAACATAAATTATAAATGTAAAGAAACAGTTATTTTAGAAGTTTAATAACTTGGATAATATTTGGCTACACCACAGGCAGGGCCGGCTCTGGCCTTTTTGCTGCCCCAAGCAAAAAGAACCTGCGGGGCAGCTGGAGTGTCGAAACAAAACAAAACAAAAAAACCTGCGGGGCGGCTGGAGCGGCTACTCTAGAAACTTGGGCAAACTAGTGTAAATATTTGACTGAGATTTCAGTTGCATAACTCTGGCTTGCCAAAAACCATATACTTCCAGTTTTTCTTTTGCTCACTTTGTCCTTTGCTTTCCTAATGATATTGAGTGATGATATATTTATACTGCACCTTTTATCCAGAAAGATTCCAAAGCATTTTAGATTATTACACAATAATATAGGTGTTGCTTCACTTACCACCGTACTGCAGCCACTGGAGTGAATCACAGTAGCTGTATCAGTGAAGAGTAATGGTACATAATAGATAGAAAAGACACTCTTTTCCAACTGAAACAGGAAATTTTAAGTCAGAATGAAACTACTAAGAATTTAAATAGAGTAGGACACTAGTGTTAATACCTGTTCCTGCAAAACATACAGCAGAATTAGAGTGGTGAGATTCAGTTTTACACTTTACCTGACTCTATCTTCCAACTTTAACCTTTGAACTTAAAACTCACTTCTATTTTAAAAATTGAGCTGCTGTTTGTAAGTAATACCAAAAATCACTACAGTAAAGAAAATGTTTTCTTTAAATGTCTGCTTTATGCATTTGATAGCACTTATGGCCAGATTCTGGCTCCTGCCAACTGGAATTCCTGCTGTACAGGAGGAACTCAGGGCTTGGCTTCACTTGTGAGTTACAGCACAATAAAGGAACCCCCAGTGCCCTAGCTCACTCCCTGTCCACACTGGCAAGGCACATACAGCGCTCTGACTCTGCGCCTACAGCGCTGCTGGTACTCCACCTTGGCAAGAGGAATAACGTTTGCTGGGCCTTGGCTACAATGCATAGGCATCAGTGTGAACGAGGTGTTGGGTTACTGCGCTCTGATCGGCCTCTGGAAACATCCTATAATCCCCTTAAGTCAAGTGGCCACTCTTGCCATTGTTTTGAACTCCTGTAGGAATGCGGAAATACCTTTTCAAAGCTCCATTTCTGACAGCCGGCATGCAAACCATTAGTGTGGAATGCTGTGTGTGTGAGAGAGAGGCGGGGTGGGGGAGGGGGTCTGCTGCTGTCTGAACTTACAAGACAGCATGCTGACATGCTCTCAGCCCCCTCAAACCCCACTCTCTCCCCCCACATACATACTACACACTCCCTGTCACACTCCACCCCACCCCCATTTGAAAAGCATGTCACTTGCATGCTGGGATAGCTGCCCATAATGCACCGCTCCCAATGCCGCTGCAAGTGCCACAAATGTGGCCACATCAGTGCACAAGCAGCTGTCTTGTGGAGAGACTGCAGCATTTTCCCTACTGCGCTCTCCGAAGGCGGGTTTAACTCTGCAAGTGTAGCCATGCCCCCAGAGATAGTGGTGTAGCTTTGCACAGGTGTAATGACTATACACATGCAAAGCATAAATGAAGTGAAGTGGAAGGGGAAAGAGAGCTTTCACAAATTGAGTGCAAATCATCTGACACGTTAGCTTTTATTTTGCCTTCCTTCATCCCACCCCTTCCCTTCTCTCTCTTTTAAATACAATTTACTCTTTGTACCAGGGACTACATCTTCTGTGTTTAGAAAACACCCAACACATCTTGATTATAGTATATATAATTATATAAAACAGAACAGGGATTCAGTGTCAGGACTGCTGGATTCTATTCCCAACTACGCCTCTAACTGTGACCTTGAGCAAATCATTTAACCTCTTGGTATCTCCATTTACCATTTAGAAAATTTGGATAATATTTGGCTACACCACAGGCAGGGCCAGCTCTGGCCTTTTTGCTGCCCCAAGCAAAAAGAACTTGTGGGGCAGCTGGAGTGTCGAAACAAAACAAAACAAAAAAACCTGCTGGGCGGCTGGAGCGGCGAAGCAAAAACAAACAAAAAAACAAAAAAACCTGCGGGGTGGCTGGAGCCAGGGTACAAACTTTCAGCTAGTGGGACTCCCTGTGCTGCAGACATGCCCTGGGCAGTGGAGTGTGCACCCCAGCTAGCAGGGGGGAGGGGGAGGGAGCAGGGGGGAGAAAGAGAAGAGGGGCAGCCAGAGCTTCCTTCAGCCAGGGCCTGGGCTGGCTCCAGGGGTTTTGCCACCCCAAGCAGCCCCCTCACCTCCCAAAAAAGCCGCGATCACGATCTGCAGCATTTCAGCGGGAGGTCATTCGCTCCAACCAGGAGTGAGGGACCTTCCGCCAAATTGCTGCCGAATAGCTGGACCTGCCGCCCCTCTCTGGAGTGGCCGCCCCAAGCACCTGCTTGCTAAGCTGGTGCCTGGAGCCAGCCCTGGCCAGGGCGCTCACCATTTGGCCCCTCTCGCCACACCGCCTGCCGGGAGGGCTCTGCGCTGCTCCGGTCGGCAGGGAGGGAAGGACGCGGGCTGCCAGTCTTGCTGTAGACGTGGCACCTGCTGAAGCAGATGGAGCGTGCAGCTGGCTCCCAGCAGAGCACGCCCCTCCTCCACACTGCAGCCTCCTACAGGACAGCCAGAGCAGCAAACAAAAAAAAAAGGGTGGCCGTGCCGCCCTAGGATTGGACAGAATGCCACCCCTTTGAATCTGCCGCCCCAAGCACGAGCTTACTTGGCTGGTGCCTGGAGCCGGCTCTGATCACAGGGATGTTGAAGGTTTGATTTTTTTAAACTGCCTTAAGATCCTTGGATGAAAGGTACTATCTAAATGTTGATTAGAGCAAACAAAAATGACTTGAAACCTGAACTTGAATGGTAAACTTTTTTAAATTAGGTGTAATGAAAAATGAACATGGCATAAAGTAGGCCTTAATAAATAAAAACACGACAAAAGCCTTTATATTGTCACTTATTAATGTAACAGTCAAAGCTCTAACATTGCTAAAATTTAAGTGCACTACATTTTAGCAGTCTCATTTCAAGGTTGTGGTTCTGAATCATGGGTACATGTACTCCTAGGGGTATGCAGAGGTCTTCCAGACATCATATAGATATTTGCCTAGTTTTACAACAGGCTACATAAAAAGCACTCGCTAAGTCACTACAAACTAAAATTCCATACAATGACTTGTTTATACTGTTTATACTATACACTGAAATGTAAGTACAATATTTATATTACAATTGATTTATTTTATAATTATATGGTAAAATGAGAAAGTAACCAATTTTTCAGTAATAGTGTATTGTGACACTTCTGTACTTTTATGTCTGATTTTGAAAGCAGGTAGTTTTTAAGTGAGGTGAAACTTGGGGTGTAAAGACAAATCAGATTCCTAAAACGGGTACAGTAGTTTGGAAAGGCTGAGAACCACTGCTTTAGGGGACTGAATCTCACTAACAACTTTGAAGTGCTGAAATATTTTTAAATGAGTGTGATGCTGGTAAACCAGGTGTCAGCTCTTTGCCAAGGCTGTATGCATCAGCTGAACACTTACAAATTCATAGTTGGAAACCAGACCATCTCACTTGTATATTAATATTGTTCAAGAGAGACGTTAGACTTGTTAAGATGTGTTTAGTGTTTATAAAATGCTTGTAAATTGCTGCATGCATTAATCTTACTGGTCATGGCTGTATCCCGGGCTTTATAATTGTAAAAATGCCTGCTCTGAACTAGTGAACCTAGGCAGGAAGAGTGGTTCCACTGCCTATCAAGAAGGACTATCAAGACTAAATGGACCATTGTAGGACAAAAACTTTGTTGATTGTCCCATTGACCCATGAAAAAGTTACATCCAGAAGCACTCCTTCTATCAGTTTGAACTCTGGGGGAAGGACATATAAAGATGCTCAGAAGAAGAAATAGTTCTCTCTTTGCAGCTTGTACAATCACAAGGGCTGGTGCTAAGAAACAAAAGCACAGATCCCCAGGGTAAACCTGGATTAGTCCTAAAAGACAGATTGCTGCATTTCTGTCACCTTTTGGAACTATAAACTGTAACTCAGTTGTACTTATATGTTGCCTGCTTTAACCTCTAAATAACTCTCTCATTTATTTTTCCTAGTTAATAAATTCTTAATTAACTATAGGATTGGCTATCAGGGTTGTCTTTAGTGTGATATCTAAGGGTACAAATTGATTTGGGGTAAGTGACTGGTCTCTTGAGACTTGGAGCAACCTGAATATTTTGTGAATTTTAGGGTAAGTGAGCATTTATCACTAAGTCTGTCTTGCATGAGTGGCAAGATAGACTGGAGAGTCTAAAAGTACTGCCTGTGACTCCATGGTAAGACTGTTACAGTGATCCAGGAGTTTATATTTGTTACTGGGTTGGCGAAATCTAATTATAAAACATACCACCAGTTTGGGGTGTCTGCCCTGAGTTTGGTACTCATGACTACAGAGAGTGTGACAATGACATCATAGGAGACAAGAGCTTCAATCCTTTCTATACAAACTTTAGCCTGGTCTACACTACGCGTTTAAACCGATTTTAGTAGCGTTAAACCGATTTAACCCTGCACCCGTCCACACAACGAGGCCCTTTATATCGATATAAAGGGCTCTTAAAACCGGTTTCTGTACTCCTCCCCTACAAGAGGAGTAGCGCTGAAATGGGTATTACCATATCAGATTAGGGTTAGTGTGGCTGCAAATCGACGGTATTGGCCTCCGGGCGGTATCCCACAGTGCACCACTGTGACCGCTCTGGAAAGCAATCAGAACTTGGATGCACTGGCCAGGTAGACAGGAAAAGCCCTGCGAACTTTTGAATTTCATTTCCTGTTTGCCCAGCATGGAGCTCTGATCAGCACAGGTGGCCATGCAGTCCCAAATCCAAAAAGAGCTCCAGCATGAACCGTACAGGAGATACTGGATCTGATCGCTGTATGGGGAGACAAATCTGTTCTATCGGAGCTCAGTTACAGAAGATGAAATGCCAAAGCATTTTAAAAAAATCTCCAGGCTATGATACAGAGTCCACAGCACAGTGCTGTGTGACAAGTGTAATGGAAAACCAAAGAATCAAATGGACACTCATGGAGAAAGGGAGGGGGGACTGAGGACTCCAGCTATCCCACAGTCCCCGCAGTCTCCAAAAAGTATTTACATTCTTGGCTGAGTTCCCAATGCCTGTAGGGTCAAACACATTGTCCGGGGTGGTTCAGGGTATATCTCCTCAATTTACCCGCCCTCCCCACCCGTGAAAGAAAAGGGAAAAAAATTGTTTCTTGACTTTTTTCAATGTCACCGTATGTCTACTGCATGCTGCTGGTAGACGCGGTGCCGCGGCACTGAACAACAGCATCCTCTCCCCTCCCTTCCCCGGTGGCAGACAGTACAGTGCAGAAGGACTGGTAGCCGTCCTTGTCATCATCCTGTGAGTGTTCCTGGCTGGCCTCAGGTGGGTCGGCTGGGGGTGCCTGGGTAAAAATAGGAATGACTCTCGGTTATTCCCGGCAGATGGTACAGAACGGCTGGTAACAGTCCTCATCATAGCAACTGGGGGCTGAGCTCCATCAGCGCCCCCCCTTTTATGTCTAAAGAAAAGATTCTGTACTGTCTGGACTATCATAGCAGCGGGATGCTGGGCTCCTCTCCCCCCCACCGTTTAATGTCCTGCCTGGACTATCATAGCAGCTCGAGGCTGCCTCCCCCTCATTTTATCTCACTAAAAAGTCAGTGTTTCTTATTCCTGCATTCTTTATTACTTCATCACACAAATGGGGGAACCCTGCAACGGTAGCCCAGGAGGGTTGGGGGATGAGGGAAGCAACAGGTGGGATTGTTGCAGGGGCACCCTCTAGAATGGCATGCAGCTCATCATTTCTACGGGATCTGACACGGAGCGGCTGTGCTCTCTGGTACACTGGCTCTCTAGTACACTTGCCCCATATTCTAGGCAGGACTGACTCTATTTTTAGATACAACATAAAGGAGGGAATGACCCGGGGGGTCATTCCCATTTTTGTCTTTGCGCCCCCGGCTGACCTCAGCGAAGGTCGGCCAGGAGCACCCATGACAGCAGCAGATGGTACAGAACGACTGATAACTGTCATCTCATCACCAATTTACAATGGCACAGCAGACGGTACAAAATGACTGGTAACCGTCTCTGCTACCTTGCAAAGGCAAATGAATGGTGCTGTGTAGTGCTGCAGTACCGCCTCTGTCAGCGGCATCCAGTACACATACGGTGACAGTGACAAATGGCAAAACGGGCTCTATGGTTGCCATGCTATGGTCTCTGCCAGGGCAATCCAGGGAAAAAGGGTGTGAAATGATTGTCTGCCGTTGCTTTCATGGAGGAAGGAATGAGTGATGACATTTACCCAGAATCACCCGCAACACTGTTTTTGCACCATCATGCATTGGGATCTCAACCCAGAATTCCAATGGGCGGGGGAGACTGCGGGAACTATGGGATAGCTACCCACAGTGCAACGCTCCAGAAATCGACCCTAGCCTCAGTACATGGACGCACACCACCGAATTATTGTACTTTGTGTGGCCGCGTGCACTCGACTTTATATAATCTGTTTTACAAAACCGGTTTATGTAAAATCGGAATAATCCTGTAGTGTAGATGTACCCTTAGTCCTTGATCTTTTGACAGCCACACAAGCAAACACACCTGTATCAATATAGCATCACTGACTTCAATATACTTCTTCATGGGCACAGAGATCCAGCTAATGCCAGTAAAATTGGGTGTGCGTTTAGCAGACCAATGCTCAAACCACTGAACTAGCCCTCTTTTTGACCCAGATCCCTAAATGGCCCTCTTAAGGATTGAACTCACAACCCTGGGTTTAGGAGGCCAATGCTCAAACCACTGGGGAGGGCTAGCTTAGCATTAGGTAATTACCCAAACATACACTGGGACAGAGTGAGAAAAAACATGAGCTATCTAATAACAAGTACTACAGATCCCAGTTCAAGGTCTCATCTGAAAATCAGAAATGAGCTGCCTTTTGAAGTCAGTGGCAGGTAAACATGAAAAACAAATGCAGCCCAACATGACTTATTATAGCATAATAAAAAACTACTGCTCCCTTCTGGTATCCTTATATTGTATTGCATCTTCCTCCTCCAGTGGGCTTCACTAGTTCAGTTTCTTAATTCAAGTGTGTGATGTTGAACAAAGAAAGGGAGGAGTGCTGAAAAGTATTTTCTATTCCTTGGTTCAGTTTCATCATCTGGAAAGTATTGAATAATACAAAACAGAAGAAAAGGGTTTCTGCATTAGTAGTTACATTTTGGACTCAGCTAAAGGAAACTTTGAGCTCAGTTGGGAGAATGGGGATAGGATACTGGAATAGAGGGTACTGCATCTCCATGTCTGGAGCTCAGCATAAAGGGCCCAGGGGTGGGGAGCTCGGAGGGGAGAAATAGAAGGCTAAACACTCAGGATAAGGTAGGAGCCCAAGCATTAGCACCCAGGGAGTGCTAATGGGGCAGCCCAAGTTCTGCACTGAACACCTGGAGCGCAGCTAGGGAGGATAAAGGGGGAACATTCCTTGGGTTCAGCATAAGGTTCAATGCCTAGAGGTAAAGGTTATGTAGGGGTGAAAACAAAGGGCTCTGTAACAGAGGATTAGAGGTAAAATGGGGGATAGAGGGTGAGTGAAGCATAAGGCTCTGCACTAATGGGCTGAACCAAGATGGGGAGGTGGGAAGCCTGAAAGGAGAAGCCAAAAGGGAAGGAACACAGAGCTTCAGCCTGTCAGTGCAGAGTGAAGATGAAGGCATTGGATGGAGGAGTGCAGGACTTGGGCCTGAGCTGCTGGAGTTAGGCTGAGGTGGGGCACTGAGGGGCTGGAGCTAGGTCAAGAAAGGTTGTGCTGCCAGAGGGGGGCAGCACTGAGGGAGGCTGTGCAGCAGGGGAGGGCAGCACTGATGGGCTGGAGCTAGGCTGAGGGGGGCTGAGCAGCAGGGGAGGGCAGCACTGATGGGCTGGAGCTAGGGTGAGAGTGGGGGCTATGCAGCCTGGGGGGGGCAGTGGCACCAAGGGGCTGGAGCTGAGGTGAGGGGGGCTGTGCAGCATGGAAGGGCAACACCGAGGGGTTGGAGCTAGGCTGAGGGGGGCTGGGCAGCCCCAGGGGGGGCAGTGGCACTGGGGATCAGTGCACCAGGGGGCAGTGGCACCGAGGGGCTGGAGCTAGGCTGCAGGGGGCTGTCCAGCCCCAGGGGGGCAGTGGCACTGAGGGGCTGGAGCTAGGCTGAGGGGGGCTGTGCAGTCAGGGGGGTGGAGGCGCTGAGGGGCTGGAGCTAGGCTGAGGGGGGCTGTGCAGCCCCGGGAGGGGGGCAGTGGCACCGAGGGGCTGGAGCTGGGCTGAGGGGCTCCTGGAGAGGGCTGTGCAGCGGGAGCGAGGGGAGAGAAGAGCTGAGCTCCTGCTAGCTGAGCTGTCTCGCTCCCCATCGCCGGGGAGGGGGCTTCGGGAAGCCCAGTCCCATCCCCGCTCCCCCTGCCCGGCCCCGGCCATGAATATGTAACTCCCTTCTATTTCCCGAGCTCCATTGCGGAGGCTGCCGCTCGCCATATTGTGCTGCTGGGGCTGTGGCTGCTCCGGGCGCCGGAGAAGGGGCTCGGCCGAGGGGAGAGCTCGCAGCCGGTGAGTGAGGGGGCAGCGGGCGGGGCAGGGTCTCTTCCCCCGCCGGAGCTGGGGTGGCCAGAGCTGCCTGGGGATCGCAGCTCATCATTCGCCGGCTCCGCGGGCGGGGCCCCTTCGTGCCGCAAGGGGGGTTAGTCCTGGCGGCTCCCCGTGGTGGGACCCTTCGCCCCAGCAGTGGTTTAACCCCGGTCTCCCCATGCTCCGGCGAGGGGGTCCCAGGGCTCCCCACAAACGTGCCCCCTTTGCGGCGGGTGTGTTCGCTGCTCATCAGCAAGGAGGTGTTGGTGTCGGTGTTTTTCCCCGCAGCCCGAGCTGTCTGGGTTCTGCTTCCCCTGTCTCTGTGCTGGGGGCACAGACGCCTCTGTGCTTGGGGCGGGCGGGATTGGCTCCTGGTGATTATCTTGTTGGCAGTGGGTTCGTGTCAGACATGTCGGGACTTTCCTCTCCCATCGCGGCGGGTCTCGCTCAGCATCTACACAGCGCTTTGCACCTCCAGAGCGCTCTGCAAACGTTGATTAATCCCTAAAGGGGATGGCAGCCCCTGTGTGTCCCTCGATTTATTGCTGGCAATCTCACAGGGGCCGAATACACACAAAGAGCCGCGGTGCGAGGTAAATAGCGCTGCGTCGTAAGGGCGAACAACAGTGTAAACCACAGAGGGCAAGATGGGTACATGTTTTTGGGGAAGAAGCAAGAGGATGCTATTTCAGATAGCCTGGGGCAGTTATTTTTTGAGAGAGGGGTGGTAAATGTCTTGGTTTCACCTACTGGCAAAACCACTGTGCTATCATCATCTTTTTTTTGCTCTATTTTTTTTTCGTTGAAGCCATGTGCACACCTTCACAGTTGTGAGCAATGGGTATTGAATGTTTAACTGCAGGCATAGAATGGACATAATTTTCAATAGGGTATCAGAAAGACTGGGCTGAAGCAAGTCTTTTTGTCAAGGAATTGTGAGGGCTAGTGTCCACACTAACATTTACGCTGTTTCCAGTACCAATTTGACAAGACTCCTTGCTTAAAACTTTTGCTGGGTGTTCTAGTTTGACAGAACCTTTTGAGAGCACTTGCCTACCTTTTAACACCGTTTAAATTAATATATAAAACAATCCATTTTAAGCAATTTTTTTTTTTAGTTTAAATGTCTTCCTGTCCTTTTGGAGTGCATGCTAAACTCCATTAGTTGATTTTAGTATTGCCTTTTCTATAAAAATACTTGGGCTAGATTTCTTAGTCTATGAATAATCCCATTGAAGTCAAGAGAATCAAGTGGAGTAAGGTGATACCCAACACAAACAGAGGTCAAATTCTAATATCATTATTCCTGTTGGGTATTGGTGAGATGCAATGCTGCATGAGATCCCTAGTGATGGGACAGGTTTTTTAAAAAAAAAAAGATTAAAAGAATACCTCTGCATTTGAAAACATGTTACTAGTACATGTGTGAAACTATTTTTGGATCGATTGGGCAATCTCTTTAAATATGACATTCATTCTGTAACAAAGATTTGATTTATTGTAGGAATTCCTGCTAGAAGTACTGCAGCGGAATACTTTCGTGTTTTCATTATAAATTTATTTTTGTAATGTTACAGTCTGTCATTTTTATACATCCTGTCAAACTCAGAATGGGTGTATAAGTTGTCAGCCAAGACACAGATATTTTTCTTTCACAAAATGTAGTGTAAATCATATAAGCAGTTATCTTGAAGTATTATTTGACATTTAAAGATGTGTGTGTGGAGCTTTAGCCTAAATGGGTTACTTGTTGGGGGGGGTGGGATGGGGTGGAAGGAGAGTTACAGCATAGTGCCAGATCTGTGCATTTGCTAGGCATAGACATTAGTGTGAGAGTGACTGTGGGAAAGCTGCACTGGTGGCTGGGTCTAAAGCCATGTCACATGTATCTCAGTGAAATCGAAATAGGTTCAAAACTTTCAGTTAGAGCTTTGACTCTGTGATCTGACATTGATACTCATAATGCTAACAAATGTTTGTTTTCTATATTTATTCAATTTCATAATAGCAGGAGGCTACCACAGATGGTGAATTTTAGGGTGATTATTTCACTTCTTGGGTGGATAAAATGACTTGACTGTCAGTATCCTAGCTCCAACACCAACTCCGCTATAATTGCCAAGAAAAGCACTGCCTGTTGTGTCTCACTGCTTAAGTAATATGCAGAGTCCCAATGAAATATGTGGCACGCTTCCGCCTGTATCAATAGCATTTTGTGTTTTAAGAATGACATACAGTAATGTGTTGTGTTTGTGTAGAAAGATTTGCTGGCGCCTGTTGTGTAATTAGAGCAGGGTTTTGAAACTTTAGGGGCTGATGATATACATTGAGGCAGAAATGTAGTTATCAAACACTGGAGTCCCATCAGGGTTACAAATGACACAGATATCTTGATACCAGGATTATTTTGAATTCCATTAAATATTTATTTTATTCTCTCCCAACACTCACTTAAAAGAACCAAATGAAAAATCATTGTGAAACAAAGCAAGAAGAAAAGGCAGGTAAAATATATAACGTGGACGATAAAGTCAGCATATGAGTCACTTTTTTTTTAAATGAAACCCCCCTCCCAAAAAAGAAAGAAGGGGAAAAAAATAAAGTCCAGACACAGTCTGGGTTAGCTAAAACACCAGTATAATAATTAATCAAGACATTCAGGAAAAACAGAGGAATCAATGTAAAGTGAGTCACTAATGCTTCACATAGTTCACGTAAAGCATGGGTGGAATTTCAAGTGCCTGCTTTTGATTGACTATGGGGCAAGAAGAAGGGTTGTTAAATCTGATTTTTTATTTTTTGTGGGGAAGATTAACTGATCTGTGGAGAAGCTTATCTTAAATTAAAATAATTCAGTGAAGAATGAATAGAGTTCAGCGTCATCGTGCTGCACAGTCTTGTAGCAATGTAGAAATATTCAAAGAATTGTGATTTCTCCCCCCCTCCCCACTTTCCACCTCTGGATTGCAGTATACTCTTGTGAGCAGTTTGATTGAGCAAGAGCAGCAGTATTCTTTTCTTTTACAATTTTTTTTTTAAAACCTCCTCCCTTCCACCGCACGGGGTTAAAGTTAAACTATTTCAGATCATTACTGGGTTTAAACCTGGTGTAAATATTGTCAGCCAAGATATATGTGGTGGGTGAGAGGCCTGAAATCCTGTGTATTACTGTTGGTTTTGGCCAACCACTAGATCAAAGTTTTCACTTACCAAATGTGATAAAAATGTAAATGTAAAGCAATTATATATAAGGTTGAGTTATTTGACTTTTAGAACTTCTCTTATATATATTCAGGCAATGGAATGTCTTTTTCTTGTATGCAATAAAAGTTATATCACTTTCTGGTTTTCTGCCGATGATCTGACTCACTGTAGCTGATAAGTTCTTGAGGAATAACCTGCTAATTCTTGTGGTTAATTAAATTTTCTGTAGATCGACAAGGTGGGTCTCACCAACAGAAGTTGATCCAATAAAAGACATTACCTTATCCATCTTTTTTTTCTAATATCCTGGGAGCACCATGGCTACAACATACTACATTCTCTGTAGTCTGTTAACTCGTATCACTGGTGATCAAACTGAGTGTTAGATATGATAATAGTGGATTATATTGTATAAATTGTATGCTGATTAGGCAGATTTTAAAGCAGTGTTTCTCCTGATAGTTGCATGTGACCGAATCTCAGCAGCTTGACTGAATCTGCTTGAAATGAGCAGCTTGATGCACCTCACTGCTGTGTACCTAAGGGTTTGCTACATATAGAGAAAGTTCCTGGGTTACTCAGGTAAGCCACTTGGTTAAGCTAAACAGGAACTAAGCAACCTTGTTCTGGAATAATAGTGTCCACAAATGGAGCTGGACAAGAATAGCTAAATTCACAGCCTATCTTAATTAACTTTCAAATGTGGACAAGCCCTTAGATATCATTTGGAGGCTGTATAATGGGTAGGACCTCACATACTCTTGCCCTGATGCTGTTGCAAGGTTCCTGGATTCTGTGGTACTCTGGTAAAGCAGCTTGGCAATTCTCCCACAACTCCAGATAAATTTAAAAAAATGAGTCTTTTACTTTAATATGAAAATGATAAAATTGGTTTAATTCAATTCATTTGTATGTTGTCCTCCTGTTTTCAGTATTGCATACAGGCATTGTCAATATCAGACTAACTTAAGGGTTCTCAAGCTTCATTGCACCCCAATCCGCTTCTGACAACCCCATTAAAACAGGGTTGTGACCCACTTTGGGGTCCCAACCCACAGTTTAAGAACTGCTGGACTAACTGCATCATAGAAGTTGGGGAAAGCTAGAGACTTTGGCAGCTGGATTGAGGATAGTTTGTGACTTTTGGTGCCAGTGGAGGTGTGGGCGGCGACTGTTTGGATTGTTGTGTAAGCAAGTCAGCTGTGTATTTCTGCTAAAATAATCAGCAGTGAAATTGTTAACAATATTGACATTTAAATTGTCAGAGTTCATATATATTATAAGACCAAAAATGCCTGTGATCATCTTGTCTGACCTCCTATATAATGCAGGCCATAGGATTTCCCTGAATTGATTCCTGTTTAAACTAGAGCATATCACTTAGAAAAACATCCTTATTGAGTTGAATGGCCAATTTATACCTCCCAGAACTATTGTTTCAGGAAGATAACACTAACTTGGTTAACTTAAAAAAATGAGCCAAGCGTACTGTGAGGGCTAGAATGGTCTTTAAAAGTGAAAGCTGTGATTCTGAAGCACAGCTCTGCCACAAGGGGTGCATTCCACAATGGGGATACATGGGGCACTTTTGGGTTAAAGTCCCCGACAGTATCATATGCATTACTAGCAGTCTGAATTAAAGGCTGAGTATGTACTGTTTTCCCAGCACTGCCCCATTCTAAAAGTGATGAAGTGCATTTCTGGCTAACGTTTACTCTATTTGTAACCTGCTTTCTTATGCTTCACACTGTATTTATTTATTTATTAAAGAAAAGAGCTTATTTTAAAAATATGAGTATGTTAGTTGGATAAGGGGGGTCTTTCCTAGCCTGTATGATGTATTTATCCAACCTCCATCATAGATTCAGATTCTCAAGAATCTAATATCTTTGTTTTGTTTATTTTCTTTAAAAAAAAAATTAGCCCTTATGATGGTTGGTTGGCAGTCATGCACAGAATGCAGATATAGTAGCATGCCTTACTCATGTACACGAATACTAGAATTTGGCACACAAATCTGCAAACAAGGGACAGAAATGACAGAATATTAAATGGTAGCCATTTCATAAAGGTCTTATTTGCTTCATCTTTGTGCAGAACTTCTGTTGACCTCCTTGGGAGAGCTGCTATGGATTGTGTGTAGCATATGAGCCTTATTCTGTATCCTTAGCTCATCAACCATAATTAAAAATATAATTTAGCTCTAGCCACAAAAGGCATGAAAACTCCTGTTTTGGATAATCTAGACTGTAATACAAAGGTTGATCCAGTTCCCACTGATATCAGTGCCAATACTTTCATTGACACACATGGAGTTAGATTTCGGTCCTTCATGGTGTGTTTTTGTTTTTTAAATTAGCTGTGCTCTAAATCCTTATGTGCATTTAATACCTTTTGAGTTCAAGTGCTGGTCTCATCTGTCAGCCTGGACCAGCAGTGATGACTGATAGGATAGTTTGTTTCTGTAATGATTCTTCATTTCAGTTTTGGCACAGAGCTTTAATCATGTGTGACAGCTTAATATTGCTTTTAGACAAAATACAGACACCATATAAGTATAAACGTCAGTTCATTTTAGCTTGAATAGTAGGAAGTTTCTGAACTGTCTGTTGCATTAGTAAAGCTGAAATTTGAATTATTTGTTTTAACTGAAAGGGAGAGATTTTCGGTTTTGTGCTAGAATTTTTTAAAACCTCATCTTGCTTTAGTTTTAGTAATAGTCTTGTTGAAAAATTATTGAACTTGAGTATGCATAAATATGGAAATTCCATATCAGAAATACGGATATTGGAAGTCGAACCCAGCAACTGCCTCCATCAGCTTCTCCTGAGGGAATTATGTACCTAAAAATTCTGTACCAAAAAAATTAAGTTATACAAACTTTTTTTTTAATTCTGCAAATTTTATTTGTCAGTGAATAAATGTGGCTCCAGCATGGCAGTGGGGAGCACAGGCTACTTGCTGCATTAAGGTGGGAGATCATCCTGAAGCCCTAACATTCTCTGATACAGGGACTCGGCAGTGAGTCTGCACCTGATCCTGACACAGGGTAAGGGCTGGGCCTGCCCCAGAAACACCCCAGGGCCTTGCCCCTCTGTGCCAGGTGCACCAGCCCAGCAGGATCCAAATGTGGAGGGGCATAGTATGGGGGAATCCAGGTGTGGGATGAGAGATTTCTGTGTGGGGCAATCTGGGTGCGGGTGGCTCAGTGGACAATCTGGATGCACAGGGGCTTGTTGCGGGGTTCTGGGTGCAGGGACAGTGGAATTCTGCAGGGGATCCAGGTGCAGGTGGTTGGGGCTCAGCTTGGGGGTCTGGGTGTGGGGGGCAGAAATGGGGGCAGATGCTGGGGGATTGGGGCTTGATGGGGTGGGGGTCCAAGTGCAACTGGTTGGGGATCAGTGGGGTGGGGGTCTGGGTGTGGGAAGCTGAAGGGGGTGTCCAGATGTAAGAGGGTAGGGCTTGTCAGGGTGAAGGTTCAATGGGCCTGCTTAACGGGGGAGCCACAGCTGCTTCCGAGGGGATGCCACATGCCGGGCTCCTGGTTCCCCCTGCAATTTCCCTATTCCCTTTTCTTCTCCTTCCCCCTCCCCTCATTCCTGCATTCCCCTTCCACTGCCCTATTCCACCCCTTTCCTTCCCTGCTATCGCTTTCCCTCACACACCTCCTTACCCATCCCCATTGCAACCACTCACTGTTGCACAGAAAACAGGAAGGCTCCCAGCACATAGAAGGGGAGCACGACTGGCACTAGGACCCAGAAGGCGGTGTTCAGCTGCAGATTCAGTGGAGCTGAGACCCAGGGCTTGTCTACATCACAAAGTTGCAGCGCTGGTGAGGGGGTTACAGCGCTGCAACTTAGGAGGTGTACACATCTGCAGGGCATCACCAGCGCTGCAACTCCCTGTTTGCAGCGCTGGCTGTACTCCCGTTTTGTCTCGGGTGTAGAGGATCCAGCGCTGGTGATCCAGCGCTGGTAATCAAGTGTAGACACTTACCAGCGCTTTTCTTGACCTCCGTGGAATAAGCAGGTATCCCAGCATACCTGAGGAAGCCTCTGGTAATCAAGCAGGTCTCCTTCCCCGGTTTGTTCTCGCGTTCCCTGAACCCCCGAGCAAGCAGGTCTCCTTCCCTGCGGTTTGCTCTCGTGTTCCCCGAACCCCCGTGCAAGCAGGTCTCCTTCCCTGCGGTTTGCAGGGTGGTTCGGGGAACGCGAGAGCAAACCGCGGCGAAGCTGGTCTCCTTCCCCGGTTTGCTCTCGCGTTCCCCGAACCCCGAGCAAGCAGGTCTCCTTCCCTGCGGTTTGCAGGGGGGTTCGGGGAACGCGAGAGCAAACCGCGGCGAAGCTGGTTTCCTTCCCCGGTTTGCTCTCGCGTTCCCCGAAGCCCCCTTGAAGCCGCCCAACAGCGCTGCAGTGTGGCCACATCTAACACCACTTGCAGCGCTGGTTGCTGTAAGTGTGGCCACTCTGCAGCGCTGGCCCTATACAGCTGTACTAATAGAGCTGTAACAACCAGCGCTGCAAAATTGTAGATGTAGACATACCCCCAGCCTCCTTCAGCTGGGAAGCTCTGAGCTTGCAGAAATGATTGAGGGTAGGGGCAGTGTGTGTTCCCCATGCCTCACTTCTGGAGGGAAGCAATCCCCCTCCAAAAAACTGCGCCCATGGTTGTCCTGCCTCCTCCCCCTCCCCCAGCTTCCCTTTGCTTCCCTGCCATTTTCCACAGGGAAACACAAGAATTCTGTGGGGTGTTTTCTGCAGGCGCACAGTCATGCAGAACACCCCCCACCCCCTGGAGTAATCAGCACTGGTTCAGTTTCAGCAGCATTCTTGGTATGGATATATTATTAGGATGGCCCTGTCTACAATGGCAAGTTTCTGACCAGTAAAGCAGCTCTCTGTGCTGTAACTCCCGAGGTGTACACACTGCGAAGCCACTTAAGGTATGTCTGCACTACGGGATTATTCCGATTTTACAGAAACTGATTTTTGGAAACAGATTGTATAAAGTCAAGTGCACGCGGCCACACTAAGCACATTAATTTGGTGGTGTGTGTCCATGTACCAAGGCTAGCATCGATTTCCGGAGCGTTGCACTGTGGGTAGCTGTCCCATAGTTATCCCATAGTTCCCACAGTCTCCCCCACCCATTGGAATTCTGGGTTGAGATCCCAGTGCCTGATGGGGCAAAAAACATTGTTGCTGATGATTCTGGCTACATCCTCTCTCACCCTCTGTGAAAAGAACGGCAGACAACCGTTTTGAGCCTTTTTTCTTGGGTGATCTGTGCAGATGCCATGGCATGGCAAGTATGGAGTCCACTCAGCTCAAGACAGCGGTCATGAACATTGTAAACACCTTGCGCATTATCGTGCAGTTTATATTGAACCAGGACCTGCAAAACCAGGCAAGGAGGAGGCGGCTACGGCAGCACGGCGACACGATTGATGATGACATTGATATGGACACAGAATTCTCTCAGACCGCGGGCCCCGGTGCTTTCGAGATCATGCTGTTAATGGGGCAGGTTCTAACCATGGAATGCCGATATTTGGGCCCGGGAAACAAGCACAGACTGGTGGGACCACATAATGTTGCAGGTGTGGGACGATTCCCAGTGGCTGCGAAACTTTTTCATGTGTAAGGGCACTTTCATGGAACTTTGACTTGCTTTCCCCTGCCCTGAAGCGCCAGAATACCAAGATGACAGCAGCCCTCACAGTTGAGAAACGAGTGGCGATAGCCCTGTGGAAGCTTGCAATGCCAGACAGCTACCGGTCAGTCGGGCATTCCCTAACTGTGGTGGAGCGATAGATGGAACCAGTATCCCTATCATGGCACTGGAGCATCAGGGCAGCCAGTACGTAAACCTCAAGGGGTACTTTTCAATGGTGCTGCAAGCACTGGTGGATCACAAGGGATGTTTCACCCTTCGCTTCACAAATATTGTGGAGCGTACAGCACAGGGCTACAAGCATAGGAATATTGTCATTGACCATGTCCAGGTTCCCATACAGGCATTGCCAGCGGGCTTTTAAATAGCCAAATGCACACTCAATGGTCATTCTCCACTTGGTCAGTCTTTTGTTGAACCACTCCTTGCTGTTGAGTTGCCCCATGTGTGGCTTCATAAGCCATGGCATTAAGGGGTAGGTGGGGTCTCCCAGAATCACAATGGGTATTTCAACTTCCCCAATGGTGATCTTCTGGTACGAGAAGAAAGTCCCCTGCTTGCAGCTTCCTGAACAGGCCAGTGTTCCGAAAGATGTGCGCATCATGCACCTTTCTGGACCAGCCTGTGTTAATGTCCATGATCCACAAGCGCCTGGAGAACCCTAGAGAAATACCGCTTGCGATTAATGTACTCTGTGGCTAGGTGGTCTGGTGCCAGAATTGCAATGTGTGTGCCATCTGTCGCTCCTCCACTGTTAGGGAAGCCCGTTTGTGCAAAACCATCCATAATTGCCCAGAGTCACGGTCTTTCGGAACAGGATATGATTAATGGCCCTGCACACTTCCATCAATATGACTCCAGATAGCTAAGGGTTAATGTTCTTTTACCTGTAAACGGGTAACACCAGTAACCTGAAACACCTGACCAGAGGACCAATCAGGAAACAAGACTTTTTCAAATCTGGGTGGAGGGAAGTTTGTGTGTGAGTTCTTTGTTCTTTGTCTTGGGTCTGACCCTCTTGGCTATGAGAGTGATTTTTCTATCTCCTGGCTTTCTAATCTTCTGTTTCCAAGTTTTAAGTACAAAGATAGTAAGACAATAAGGTTTATATTGTTTTCTTTTGTATTTACATGTGTGTAGTTGCTGGAATGTGTTAAATTGTATTCTTTTTGGATAAGGCTGTTTATTCATTTTTTTCTTTTAAGCAAATGACCCTGTATTTGTCACCTTAATACAGAGAGACCATTTTTATGTCCTTTTCTTTCTTTTTATATAAAGCTTTCTTTTTAAGACCTGTTGGAGTTTTTCTTTAGTGGGGACTCCAGGGAATTGAGTCTGCAGCTCACTAGGGAATTAGTGGGAGGAAGAAGTCAGGGGGAAAATCTCTTTGTGTTAGATTTACTAAGCCTGACTTTGCATACCCTCTGGGTGAGGGGGGAAGAGATTAGCTCTCGGTACTTCTGTTTTCCAGGACTGGAAACAGGGAGGGTGGAGTCCCTCTGTTTAGATTCACGGAGCTTGCTTCTGTATATCTCTCCATGAACCCAGGGAGGGAACACCTGGAGAGGAGGACGGGGAAGGGAAATGGTTTATTCCCCTTTGTTGTGAGACTCAAGGAATCTGAGTCTGGGGGTCCCCCAGGGAAATTTTTGGGGAGACCACAGTGCACCAGGCACTGTATAGATTCCTGGCTGGTGGCAGCTTTACCAGGTCCAAGCTGGTAACTAAGCTTGGAGGTTTTCATGCTAACACTCATATTTTGGACGCTAAGGTCCAGATCTGGGAAAAATGTTATGACAAGGTGGTCTGGTGCCAGAATTGCAATGTGTGTGCCATCTGTCACTCCTCCACTGTTAGGGAAGCCCGTTTGTGCAAAACCATCCACAATTGCCCAGAGTCATGGTCTTTCGGAACAGGATAAGATTAATGGCCCTGCACACTTCCATCAATATGACTCCAGCAGTCGACTTTTCCACTCCAAACTGATTAGCGACCAATCGGTATCAGTTTGGAGTAGCCAGCTTCCACAGTGCAATCGCCACCTGCTTTTCTAGCAACAAGGCAGCTCTCATTCTCATGTCCTGGTGCTGCAGAGCTGGGGTGAGTTCATCACACAGTCCAATGAATGTGGCTTTCCTCATGCGAAGGTTCTGCAGTCAATGCTCATTATCTCAGACGTGCATGACGATATGATCCCACCACTTGGTGCTTGTTTCCTGAGCCCAAAACTGACGTTCTACTGTGGTCAGCGCCTCCGTGAATGCCACAAGCAATCTTATGTCATAGCTACTTCATGTGGCAAGATCAATGTCGCACTCCTCTTGCCTGTGTAGTTTAAGGAATAACTCCACTGCCACTCATAGGGTGACCAGATAGCAAGTGTGAAAAATCAGGACGGGGTGGGGGATAATAGGAGCCTATATAAGAAAAAGACCCCAAAATTGGGACTGTCCCTATAAAATCGGGACATCTGGTCACTCTAGCCACTGATGACGTGTCGATCAGAGCAAGCAGTATACTGGTCAGCAGTTCGGGATCCATTCCTGCAGCCTGAAAGAGGCAGGGCGCGCAATACACAAACTGTTGAAGGGTGGTGCTAAATGATCGAAGTACAGGGATTGCTGGGATGCGAAGCAGTAAATCACAGGGCATTGGGACTGGATCCAGGATGCCCCTTCGCCTTCCCACAAGTCTTAGCAGCAAAAGAGAAAGAGGTGCTCTGTAGGATAGCTGCCCAGAGTGCACCACTCCAAATACTGCTGCAAGTGTGAACACCCCATTCTGCAGGCAGCTGTCAGTGTGAACGAACAACAGTGTTTTCCTTCTGTGCTCTCTGAGCAGTGCTGTAACTGCTGGCGCTGTAACTTCACCAGTGTAGATGTGCCTGATGGCTAAGACCAGTGAATTCTGAAGTGAGTTTAGCATGGAATTCCACTACATGGCCAGTGATCATGTGAGAGCTAAACTTTGGAATGAGTAGATTGCCAGTGCTGGACATAAATTGAATATACAGCTAGACCACCTTAAGAATCTAGATGGAGATTGATCTAGGTAGTGCTTGATCTGCAAGGAAGCCATGTCCCTTTGGGATTTGCCAAAATGAAATATGAAAACTAGTGAGAATTAGCATCCTTGTGAATTTAAAGGCATTTGGGGTCACTTTAAAAGCAGGTGATAATACAGTCAAGGTGCATTGTAAGTGGAGTAAACCAATTTATTATAATTCTGCATAGCTGGAGAAGATATTAGAAAGAGGGATCAAAACAGTTGTGGGGGTTGGGTAATGACACAAAGAATTTTTTATATGGAAAAGAACAGAATTATCCAAAAGACTGCATACTAATGCAGACTGGGTATGTTAAAGGGCATACAGAATCATCAGAATAAATTTGAGCTCTGTTGGTGAGAATGACATTCTCTTTAATGCGTTGAGTGTGTAACTTCTCCCTTTTTATGAAATGTTATTGAAATTAGTCTGATGCCTATTAATAAACAGAAGAAAAAGAGAAATATAAAACTTGAAATCACCTGGCTTTAAAAACGTGCTGCTGTCAAAGTCCTTTAGAAACTATAAAACAGACTTAGGAATGATGGGCACAATTTTTAATTCTTTAACAAATAATGCAGTAATTGTTCTCTTGACACCTAAAACAGGAGCATTGCCTCTCTTTTGGTTAATGTTAACAGTGGCAATTTGCCCATCTCTGGTTTGTCATTGCATATTCCTGGGGTGTGTATGCGCGTGCGCACGGGCAAATGCTAATTAAGCAACTGTAAGAACATAACTGTCAAACTCAGATGTTTGCTAATACAAGGTTGAGCAGCTTAAGAGAGAGAGGCTGGAAATATTGCTGCACTCTAGAGAATACTGATCAGTATATTTCGCTGCCAGTAAGTTGTGAAAAGACAATTAGCAGGAAGTTTCTAGATCTTAATGCACCAGGCAAAATGTGTCAGCTCCTGTTCTCCCTTTCAAGAGAAGGAATATAATAAAGAAATCTTGTGCTACTGAATCTCTGGATCAATATTTTGTATTCCCCACTATCAGATATCATCTGGAGGGCTTTCCTAATAATAGTTTCAGATGTGCTACTGGATTTTCAGAAGCATAGTGTTGAAGAGAAATACTAATTGATTTTTTTTTTTTATTGGAGGCGGTTGTGGATGATCAGGGATTTGGGGGCTGGCTAACAGTAGATTTAAAAATTCAGAACAAGTATGACCAGGAATATAGAAGCATACTGAAGAACTAATCTCCTCTAAAACAACCACTACTATCAAGGGTGTCTGCCTTTAGATTGGTTTCAGAGTAGCAGCTGTGTTAGTCTGTATCCACAAAAAGAGCAGGAGTACTTGTGGCACTTAGAGACTAACAAATATATTTCAGCATAAGCTTTCATGGGCTGCAGCTCACTTCTTCTGATGCTGTAAAGCCTTGTGATCCTTTTGGACTTCTCAGTTTTATTGGGTGTTTAATCATACAATTTCCGTTAAGGCATTTCAGTGTTTGTGGTTTTGTGTTAGATTATACTGATTTTTAAATACTGTATCTGTTTTCCCCCTCATGGTGTCACTACAGGGCAGAATTAAGATTAATGTATGAAAGTGGAGTTATGACACCCACACAACAAATTTGGTTTTCATTTCAGCGTAACCTTAACTTGGAATTCCTGAATTTATTATGCTTATTCTGGGGGATAATCACAACAACGCTGTAATGTGCTGAACCCTAAATTATTGATATGTACTCTCAAGCTTAACTTTATCTTAATGTAGTCTCTGCTAAAGGAGAAACTTTCAGTTATGGAAGAATAAAGTGGTGCTAATGGTGCTAGTGGCAGAATCGGAGCAGATGGGATGGGACCATAGAGAATGACTATGAATCTTTTTTTAAAAAATAACAACAAAACACCTCAAGTGTGGCCTGTGGACAAGATTTCAGTGAGATTTTTATTTTATGGGCAGTTGAGAGAATTTTGTTAAGATCGTTAAGAACAAAGGAAAAAGTCTGTCTTTTAAGGACCAATTTTTAGAATTACTGTTAACTTATAAACTAATAGATTTACTTGTAAATTCTCAGAAAGAAAATCATCCTATAGTTAAAGTGCTGTAACTTTAGGGAGGATACATCATTTTTCATAAGAAGTTGAATTCCTGCTTTAAGTGTAAACCTTAGCTCAGCCTTAAGTATGAAGTTTAGCTGGCATCTCCATAATAAAGCTAATACCTGTACATAAATGGTACTTGCTAACTTGTGCCCTTGGATATGAATTGAACATCTAGCATTCACATGAGTGGGAGCTATATGTGCCTATCTGAGGTCAAATATCATCTGTAAATGCTTCATAAACTGTTTTTCCTTTGTTCATATAGATTCTAATCTTTTGTCTGCCATGGTGGAATTTCATTGTTTTAATTGTGGTTTTTTTTTTAATTAATATATATATATATATATATATATAAAATACTCATTATTTTAATTTATATTTCAACACACACTTCTCTAAGTAGGAAAACAGAAAGTAAAGAACAGTTGTAAATGTTAGTAAAGGATTTTTATTAGGAAAGTTATTGCACCGGGCCTGTTTAGTTTTCAGTGTGCATTACACTATTTTTTAAGTGTAACCAAAACTGAAGTGATTGATTTAACATTACAAATAAAAGGGTAGAAGACTTGCTTTAAAACATAACTTTTTTCATCATGTTTAATATACATTGTACTATAGTGCTGTGTTATATTACTTGGATTAACATGCAATGATGATTCCTAGTAATATTATATTACATATATTTAGCAATATGTGAACTCAGTAATGTACTGATTTAGCCTTTCTCAGCCTTCAGTACACCTCTGTTCTTACCAGTTCCCATCTATTTCTTCTTTATGTATCTTGAAACAAAACATCCTGATTTTTCTCTCCAATTAAGAAGGAACTGGACTGATCTAGGTTGGTCAGGAGAGAGCTGAGTGGGGAACAGAATACAAATGTGTGGGAACCAAGAGTGCAGGGCTGGCGCTTCCACTAGGCGACCCTAGGTGGTCGCCTAGGGCGGCAGGATTTGGGGGGTGGCATTTTGCTGTCCTCGGCGGAAATTTGGAGGCGGAGGGTCCTTCGGCTCCGGGTCTTTGGCGGAAATTTGGCAGCAGGTCCTTCACTCGCTCCGGGACCCGCTGCCGAAGTGCCCTGAAGACGCCGAGCGGAAGGACCCCCCGCTGCCGAATGCTCAGAGGAGGAGCGCTGCCACCTAGGACAGGAAAAACCCTGGCGCTGCTACTGCAAGAGTGGCTTCTTCAATGTAGCATCTCTCTGACATTCTTATCAGCAGATGACATAAGATAATGCTGTAATGTTAACAAGTTTTTAAAATAGTTCCCTAAGCATGCTGATACACATCTGTCCACTCTTGGAAAAGGGAGGCATGATTAGCATCTTTGGCCGGCATCCAGGAATGTGTGTAGTCTTAAACAATTAACCATTCCTGTCTCACTGATCTGGGGATACTGTTACATTTCTATCCAAGACTTGAAAGGTCAATTTGCATACTCATCCCTGTTAGCAGGAAAATGTGGGCTTGCAAATGAGGGGGCCTACAATTTCTGCAGGAATTAAACTTTCTTTAATAATAAATTTTAAAAAGGCCAGGCCTTTATAGTTGTAAAGATAATCATTTGTATGTCCTCCAATGAAGTTTTGTTAATGAGATCTAGTCTGCAGAGAGATTTTACTTGTACAACTGTCAGTTATAGATTGAGTTTTTCTGTTTTTTGTTTTTTAAACCAATATAGTTATACTAGTACAACCTGTGGATGCAGTTAAACCAGCATAACTATACCTTATACTGGTGTAGCTTATTCCCCTTCCTGTATGAGAATAAGCTGTACTGGTCTAAGCACCTTTATATTGGTATAACTGTGCCTACGTGAGGGAGGTTATACCATTTCAGTGGTACATCCTTTGTTTGTAGACAAACTCCAGTGTTTGCACACACGCTGCTCTGGTGCCTCATGGTTGGTACATTCCCCAACCTGCAGTAGAGAAATTAAAAAGACCGTGATCAGTCCCATTCGGGGGCAATGCTAGAATAATTAGTTTGGGGTACCGAAGGGGTGGTAAAGACTGTTATTAGGGGAACACAGATTTTTCTACATATACTTTATAGAATGGGGATAAATAATGTTGGTAACAATTTACTTACCTTATTGCTGCTTTCAACAGGCATATCAAGCTTCAGCAAATTTGTTGACAACTCTCTTCAGCTGCAGAGACTTGGACAACTTTTTTTCAGTAGCCATGACATCTGAGTCCCTTACCTGTCACTTGTCATACACTTCCTCAGCTAGTCATTCACCCATCGAAGACACGAGAATGCCCTTTCATATGCAGCATTTGATGGAGGAATACTTGTACCAATCACACATAATTTATGCAGCTTGTGGAAGGCAAATTTGTATTTATCCCAAGAAATTAGCAGCTGCGGCAAACTGTCAATTTTGGACTTTTTCTCTTGTTCATAGCGTTCAGTTACTTTTGCAAGAGGCTTACCTCTGTCTTCACAGTGTCTATATCACATCCATAGTGTCTGCGAGTGGTTTGAATTTTAGAAAGTCAATAAAGTTTTCATACTTTGGGTTGAGGCAATTGATACCATCAGGAACACATTTATTTTCAGAACATCTGATTAAATAACTGGAGAGAACTTCAAATAAATGTCTGGTAAAAAGGAGTTTGTCCTGAAATCTCCTTCATCTGTTCTTCAGTTGAAATGTATTCCTGAAGTTTTCAAAGCAAATTTTGTACACAACTGTGTACTCCCAAAACTTTAGATGGCTTCAAATCATTTTCTGAAGCAGTGGTAATGGCTTTGCTCCATATTTCATCAAATGCCTCTTCCAAATCTCTCATGTTCAGAAATTCACTGATTAGAGTGTCCACAGATAAGCATGCCTGAAAAAAAGTCACACTCAACTGCTTGTAGGTGGTCAGATATAACTTTAAGCAGTTAAATAATTTTTGTTAACATGCAAAGGATGACAGCAAAAGTCACTCTGATACTGAGCTAAAGACCTCGTAGACCCATTGCCCTCTCATTTCTTTATATATCTCGAGATGTTACAGCGAATGACAAGAATGGATGAAATTGCCTTTTTTACAGCATTACAAGTGGAAACTTGGCATGCCCATTGAGTGTCACAGAGCTTCTTCAATGCCAAGACTTTATTTTTGGGTTGTACCTTCTTAATGGATGTGAATTTAGTATTTAAAGCTGAACAAAGAAAAAAGACAATTTCTCCAGGATAGTGAAAAAATCCAGTGCATGTTTGTTTCCTTTGCATACATAAACAATAACTAAATTGAGCCTGTGGTTGAAACAATGACCATATAGTGCTTGTGGTATTTCTTCCCATAAGAAAGTTTGCAAACCATTAAAATTTCCACTCGTAACATTGGCACCATTGTGATACAGTTCTATATATCAGTGCCATACCATGACAATGTATACTACACATCATGAAAGAGAGACTCTGCATCAAGTGACTTGACGAGGTTGAAGCCAAAAAATCTTTCATATACGGCGCTGTGCGAATAATATCTCAACACAACTGACACTCGTTCTACTTTGCTAATATCTTTAGTTTCATTAAGCATTACAGAGAAAACATTAGTCTCTTACTTCTTGGCTTATGCATTCATGTATTTTTGACATAACGGGAATGATTTAATTTTGTATTGACGAATGGGTATATTATGCATTGTCTGGTCCACTTTCAATTTTCTTTCTTACCAGTACTCATGTATTTGGCTATTTAGAGTCATTAGTGCCAGGAAGTTGTCATTGTTGCTGCTGTCACTCTCCTCTTTTCCTCTTTGAGCAATCCCCTGGACTACAGTGAGTCGGAGGACATCTGCCACAACTTCAATATGCATACAGTTCTCCTGCACTGAAGGAAAATATGCATTAGTAATTTGCAACAGAACTGAAAGACCATCACCTTTTGACTGAATAACTTTGAATGAATCCCATACCATGTGACAAGTCTTGAGATTCTGTTTTCATGCTGTTGGAAACCTGCATCCTATACCATAGCTTTTTCAATTTCCAATTTCTGAAGCCATTACCAATAAACACAGATTTTTGTACAGCAATAGGTGATGAAAGAAGTCTGCGTGGGAAGCAGTAAGCTGCATTCATTATTTCACTATATTTTCCCCATGGATCTAAACCAAGCCTCTATTTTGAAACTTCTCCACTCATTCTTGTTTCATTGGAAGATAAGACCTTAACTGTGGTTGTTTTGGGCCTTCAGATACAATTTGCACACTATCACTTGATCCTGGTGGAATCTTACTCTCTGGGCTTACTTTATTACCATGTGTGTTCTTTTCCAGTTTCTGTTCATGGTACCGTATCACTCAGTCATTTCCTTTTGCCTCTTTTTATTCTAATGAAGAATCTGATGCTGAATCTTCCACTTCCCATTCTTCTATGATACAGTCTTCTTCGTTATTATCTAAGGTACATAGTTTGGAAGTAATAGTGGTAGAGGACTCTCCTACCGATTTCCCCACGCCCAGAATTAGGCCTATTCTTGAAGTTGAGGGTATGTCTTGGCAAATTTCAGAGAACTTGCTTTTCTTTGATGTATTTTGTTTGCTGAAAAGTTCTGAAATTGTCACTGATCATTTGCTTGACTTTTAAAAAACTTTTTTGTTTCTTTTTGTTTTAAGCTACTTCTATTCAGAAACGGAGGCCTCACAGGTGGGAGCCTAGGTCAATCTCTCTTACAGGCTACTGTTTTGGACTAGTCTAGGCTAGACCTCCCAGGCTAGCTTCCTCTTCCTGCCTGAGTCCACACAGCTGGAAGAAGTTGGGATAGGGAAGGCAAAGGGGGCAGCAGTACCAGTCCATAGTCCAAGCCTGCAAAGGGGAGTTTGCTTGGAAACGGAAAGGATCCCTGCACTTAGGCTCTCCTGGCCCTAGCCTGGCAGCTGGGGGTCTGGCCTGGCTACGATCAACCTCCCTTCTCTGGCTCCTGATGTAAACACCCGGGTTTATGTAAGTATAACTGCGTTGTTCAGGGGTGTAGATTTTTCGCACCGTCTGAGCCACATAATTATACCAATGTCAGTTTGTAATATAGACCTGACCTCAATTACGCTGGTGCATCCCCTGTACGCTGATCGTTATCCTGTTCTCTGAGGTAATCACTGCTTGTATTTCATGAATCACTATCAAAGTCACAGCTCACACACTATAGTAAGGAAACAAAATGCCTCTGCTTCTATTCTGCTTCTCTGGTGTGGTGGGGTAGAGGGAAACATTTTTGTGGTGGGAGGCACCCACTACTCCTTGGTGTCATTCCTGGTCCCATTGGTGCTAATGGAAACTGTGGGCAACAGTGAAACGATCATCTCTCTTTCATTCTGTCTGCTGTCTGGGGAAATATATGGGCCTCAGCAACAAAGTTACTCAAGCAACCACTCCCTGTGGACTCTCAGTGCTTCCTGAGCAGCCAGGAGGCTTGGGGAAGAGTAGATAAGCAGACGTCTTTCTTCTTTCTGGGGTGGGGATGGAGGAAAATATGAGAGAAAGCACCTTCTTCTTTCCTATAATTGTAGATATTTTTGGTGGAGTGGGGAAGGTGACTAAGTTAATCAAAGCACTTGCTAGCAAGAGAGCTGGTCTATAAGATGGAGCGCCCACAAGTAATGTCTAGGGACAGCACCCTGGAAAGAACCCCACCACCTTCCCATTGCCTATCAGCATGACCTTGCTCCCGGATTTGCTGGGAAGCCAGCCCCCACTTGCCTTTCAAGTTGGCATCTAACTAGTAGATGTCTGGTGATTCCCAATTGTGCTGCCAGCTCTGTATCTACCCTGCCCGGCAGGGGTAATGCAAAAATTAATTTGTTTCAAAAGGTCTTTGGGGATGGAAAACATGTGTAAGTGCTCAATCATTGTTTGACTTCTCTTGAGGCATCTAACTTCTATTTGAAGTTTCAACTTCAGAGATTATATAATGAGTTTGGTGCATTAATAGCCTTTTAAAATTAGCTTTGATTGCATTTTACAGATGTTAGTCGTCTTGAACATAACACACCAGTTAATTTATACACAATTATTTTAAACAATGACTTTACATAACTGTTATTAATTACAAATCATATCTTCAAGAATCATAAGCATGCATAAAGAACCATACTTGTGTTATTAGGATAATGATTAAATGATGGAGTCTTCTCTTTCTAATGTCTTCATAAATACTAGATGTAGTTTTGAGGTGTTCTGCTGATGCAGAGATAATGACTGAAAGCTGTTTCTATGGTAAAAATATATTCTTTGTATGTAATCTTGAAGTGCCTTTCATAAGTGTAGCTACTTTTTTGAAATTTTGAACAGTAGAATAGCAAGTTGCAGTTAAAGGGTATTGGAACACAGTTGCAAAACAGTGACAAAATAGCCTATATTGGGGTGGGCAAAGTACGGCCGATGGGCCGGATTCAGCCCGCCAGCCATTTTAAGCCAGTCCTCAAGCTCCCACTGGGGAGCAGGGTCTGGGGCTTGCCCTGCTTCGGCACTCCAGCTGGGGAGCAGGGTAGAGGGCCACTCCATGCGGCTCCCGGAAGCCGCTGCATGGCCCTGCTCTTGCTGGGGAGCACAGTAGGGAGCTGCTCCACATGGCTCCTGAAAGCCACGGCATGGCCCTGTCATAAACAGATAGCTAAGGGTTAATGTCTCTTTCACCTGAAGCACCTGACCAGAGGACCAATCAGGAAACCGGATTTTTTCAGCTTTGGGTGGAGGGAATTGTGTGTCTGAGTCTTTGTTTTCTGCCTGCCTGCTTTCTCTGAGCTTTGGAGAAGTAGTTTCTACCTTCTAGTCTTCTGTTTCTAAGTGTAAGGACAAAGAGATCAGATAGTAAGTTCTATGGTTTCTTTTCTTTGGTATTTGCATGAATATAAGTGCTGGAGTGCTTTGATTTGTATTCTTTTGGAATAAGGCTGTTTATTCAATATTCTTTTAAGCAATTGACCCTGTGTTGTATCATCTTAATACAGAGAGAACATTTGTACTTATTTTTCTTTCTTTTTATATAAAGCTTTCTTTTAAGACCTGTTGGAGTTTTTCTTTACTTCAGGGAAATTGAGTCTGTACTCACCAGGGAATTGGTGGGAGGAAGAAATCAAGGGGAGATTTGTGTGTTGGATCGCTAGCCTGATTTTGCATTCCCTCTGGGGGAATAGGAAAGTACTTTTTGTTTCCAGGATTGGGAACGGAGAGGGGGAGTCCCTCTGTGTAGTTTCACAGAGCTTGTGTCGGTGTATCTCTCCAGGAGCACCTGGAGGGGGGAAGGGAAAAAGGATTATTTCCCTTGGTTGTGAGACTCAAGGGATTTGGGTCTTGGGGTCCCCAGGGAAGGTTTTTCAGAGGGACCAGAGTGCCCCAAAACACTCTAATTTTTTGGGTGGTGGCAGCAGGTACCAGGTCCAAGCTGGTAACTAAGCTTGGAGGTTTTCATGCTAACCCCCATATTTTGGACGCTAAGGTCCAAATCTGGGACTAAGGTTATTACATGAGTGGCAGCTGGTGGGATATAGACAGAATCCAGAAGCCAGTAGGAATATTATATTTTTCTTTTCTCTGCTAAGGGCTTTTTAGCAGAGAGAGAAGCAGTTGGTTTTAAAAGGGAACCAGAGAGAATTTTTTTTTCTGCTCTCTCTCGCAGTTTGTGGCTTGCATGTTAAGGGTCTTTTGTCATGCAATAGCCCTCCCATTAGGAGGCAAGTACCAGCACTTATAGGCATGCAAATAAAGTGGTTTTTCTGGTTTCCCTTCATTGAACATTAGCTAGAGAGAGAAAGGGAAAAAAGCACTGTTGCTAGGCAGACTTCAGGAGGCAACAGAGAACCTGCAGTTCAGAAGATAAACACCGGAGGGCACCCCAACACAAGAAAACAGGAATCATGACTTCTAAGGCAAAAATTGAGGCTGAAGAGCAATTCAGAGAAGCTGAACACAGGCGAGAGATGGAAAAACACAAACAGGAACTGGAAATAAAACAAAAAGAGATGGAGATGAAAGAAAAGGAAGAAAGCATGAAACTGGCAGCCTTCCAAAGAGAACAGGCAGCCCAAGAGGCAGCACACAAAAGAAAACTAGAAGAAGAAGAGGTGGCCCACCGCCGAGAAATGGAAAAGCACCGCCGAGAAATGGAAAAGCACCAAAAAGAAATGGAAAAACAACAAAAAGAAATGGAAAAACAACAAAAAGAGAATGAAGAGAAGGAAAAACAGAGAAAACATGAACTGGAGTTGGCAAAAGCTGGGCTGCCTGTGCCAGCCAACCCTAACAACCCGGCGCCAATTATTGCTCCACAGCACAGGAAATTTCCCACCTACAAGGCAGGTGATGACACCGAGGCCTTCTTGGAAAATTTTGAAAGAGCTTGTCTTGGGTACAAGATTCCCGAAGACCAGTACATGGTAGAATTGAGGTCACAGCTCAGTGGACCTTTAGCAGAGGTGGCAGCTGAAATGCCTAAGCACCAAATGAATGACTATAAACTTTTTCAAACCAAGGCCAGATACAGGATGGGGATAACCCCAGATCATGCCCGTCGGCGCTTCAGAACCCAAAAGTGGAAACCCGAGGTGTCATTTCCCAAACACGCCTACTACATTGCAAAAAACTATGAGGCCTGGATAACAGGAAACAACATTCAAACCTTGGAAGAACTAAACCTCCTCATACAAATGGAACAGTTCTTGGATGGTGTTCCTGAAGACATCACACGGTACATACAAGATGGAAATCCCAAAGATATCGCTGAGGCGGGGGAGATTGGAGCCAAATGGATGGAACTGGCAGAAAGCAAGAAAGCTACTGTCAAGGGGAACGATTACCCCCGGGGGCACACAGACCATAAACCCTACAACCGAGGACAGCCAAAGACCCCACATACCACCCAAGTAAAGCCACAGATACCCTACCCTTCAACCTCACCAGTCTCCAGTAACTCACCTCGGCCCAGTGACCCATCAGATGGAAGATGCTTTAAGTGTAATGAACTGGGACATATCAAGGCCAAGTGTCCCAAGAACACCATGCGAGTGCAATTCATTACACCACCATCACACCAAAGATCCCCAGGCCCGGATGCCTCTCAAATACCCTTGGAGCGAAGGGAAAATTTGAGAGTGGGCGGAAAGAAGGTTACTGCGTGGAGAGACACGGGGGCACAAGTGTCAGCTATCCACCAATCCTTCGTTGACCCCAAATTCATCAACCCAAAGGCCAAAGTTACAATTTACCCCTTCATGTCACGAGCTGTAGACAAGTCTACAGCTCAACTGCCTGTCCAGTACAAAGGCTGGTCAGGAATGTGGACTTTTGCAGTCTATGACAATTATCCTATCCCCATGCTACTGGGGGAAGACTTGGCCAACCAGGTGAGGCGGGCCAAGAGAGTGGGAATGGTTACACGTAGCCAAACCAGGCAAGCAACCAGGCAAGCTTCCAGACCCATTCCTGTTCCTGAGCCGTCCACAGACGCCCCGTCTGTGTTACCAGAGACCCAGACAGAGGTAGTGGACCCGGATTCCATGCCTAACACGGAAACAGCCACAGCATCTCCAGTCCCAGGCCCGGAACTGGAACAGCAACCAGCACCAGCAAGTGCAACCACATCTTCAAACTCAACGCCAGAGGGCGCCAGCGAGCCACAACTGGCAGAAGCAACAGACAGCCATACCCAAAAGGCTCAGCCAGAGCCTGAAATACCCTCAGGTGCACCAGCGGAGAGCAGTTCACCAGCAACGGAAACAACCCCATCACCTACATCGCTTCCAGAGGGACCAAGCCCAAGTCCACAGTCTGAGGAAGAACTGGTGACCCCAGCCTCAAGGGAACAGTTCCAGGCTGAGCAGGAAGCGGATGACAGCCTTCAGAAAGCGTGGGCGGCGGCACGGAGCACCCCACCGCCTCTCAGCTCTTCTAATCGATCCCGGTTTGTTATAGACCAAGGACTTTTATACAAGGAAATTCTTTCTGGTGGACACCGGGAAGAATGGCAGCCGCAAAAAACAGTTGGTGGTTCCAACTAAGTACCGAGGGAAGCTCTTAAGCTTAGCCCATGATCATCCCAGTGGCCATGCTGGGGTGAACAGAACCAAAGACCGGTTGGGGAAGTCCTTCCACTGGGAGGGGATGGGCAAGGACGTTGCCAAGTATGTCCGGTCTTGTGAGGTATGCCAAAGAGTGGGTAAGCCTCAAGACCAGGTCAAGGCCCCTCTCCAGCCACTCCCCATAATTGAGGTCCCATTTCAGCGAGTAGCTGTGGATATTCTGGGCCCTTTCCCAAAAAAGACGCCCAGAGGAAAGCAGTACGTACTGACTTTAGTGGACTTTGCTACCCGATGGCCAGAAGCCGTAGCTCTAGGCAACACCAGGGCTAACACTGTGTGCCTGGCCCTAACAGACATCTTTGCCAGGGTAGGTTGGCCCTCTGACATCCTTACAGATTCAGGGTCTAATTTCCTGGCAGGGACCATGGAAAAACTGTGGGAAACTCATGGGGTGAATCACTTGGTTGCCACCCCGTACCACCATCAAACCAATGGCCTGGTGGAAAGGTTCAATGGAACTTTGGGGGCCATGATAACGAAAATTCATCAACGAATTCTCCAATTATTGGGACCTAGTGTTGCAGCAGTTGCTGTTTGCCTACAGGGCTGTACCACATCCCAGTTTAGGGTTTTCACCATTTGAACTTGTGTATGGTCACGAGGTTAAGGGGCCATTACAGTTGGTGAAGCAGCAATGGGAGGGGTTTACGCCTTCTCCAGAAACTAACATTCTGGACTTTGTAAGCAACCTACAAAGCACCCTCCGACACTCTTTAGCCCTTGCTAGAGAGAACCTAAAGGATGCTCAAGAAGAGCAAAAGGCCTGGTATGACAGACATGCCAGAGAACGTTCCTTCAAGGTAGGAGACCAGGTTATGGTCTTGAAGGCGCAACAGACCCATAAGATGGAAGCATCATGGGAAGGGCCATTCACGGTCCAAGAGCGCCTGGGAGCTGTAAACTACCTCATAGCATTTCCCAATTCCTCACTAAAGTCTAAAGTGTACCATGTTAATTCTCTCAAGCCTTTCTATTCCAGAGACTTACAGGTTTGTCAGTTTACAGTCCAGGGAGATGATGCTGAGTGGCCTGACGGTGTCTACTACGACGGGAAAAAAAGACGGTGGCGTGGAAGAGGTGAAACCTCTCAACCACCCTGGAACGTCTGCAGCGGCAACAAATCAAGGAGCTGTGCACTAGCTTCGCCCCATTGTTCTCAGCCACCCCAGGACGGACTGAACGGGCATACCACTCCATTGATACAGGTAATGCTCACCCAATCAGAACCCCACCCTACCGAGTGTCTCCTCATGCCCAAGCTGCTATAGAACGGGAGATCCAGAACATGCTACAGATGGGTATAATCCGCTCATCTACCAGTGCATGGGCATCTCCAGTGGTTCTGGTACCCAAACCAGATGGGGAAATACGCTTTTGCGTGGACTACCGTAAGCTACATGCGGTAACTCGTCCGGACAACTATCCAATGCCACGCACCGATGAGCTATTGGAGAAGTTGGGACGTGCCCAGTTCATCTCTACAATAGACTTAACCAAGGGGTACTGGCAAGTACCGCTTGATGAACCTGCCAAGGAGAGGTCAGCATTCGTCACCCATGCGGGGGTGTATGAATTCAATGTCCTTCCTTTCGGCCTTCGAAATGCACCCGCCACCTTCCAGAGGCTGGTAGATGGTCTACTACATGACCTTGCTCCCGGATTTGCTGGGAAGCCAGCCCCCACTTGCCTTTCAAGTTGGCATCTAACTAGTAGATGTCTGGTGATTCCCTTGTGCTGCCAGCTCTGTATCTACCCTGCCCGGCAGGGGTAATGCAAAAATAATTTGTTTCAAAAGGTCTTTGGGGATGGAAAACATGTGTAAGTGCTCAATCATTGTTTGACTTCTCTTGAGGCATCTAACTTCTATTTGAAGTTTCAACTTCAGAGATTATATAATGAGTTTGGTGCATTAATAGCCTTTTAAAATTAGCTTTGATTGCATTTTACAGATGTTAGTCGTCTTGAACATAACACACCAGTTAATTTATACACAATTATTTAAAACAATGACTTTACATAACTGTTATTAATTACAAATCATATCTTCAAGAATCATAAGCATGCATAAAGAAACCATACTTGTGTTATTAGGATAATGATTAATGATGGAGTCTTCTCTTTCTAATGTCTTCATAAATACTAGATGTTTTTGAGGTGTTCTGCTGATGCAGAGATAATGACTGAAAGCTGTTTCTATGGTAAAAATATATTCTTTGTATGTAATCTTGAAGTGCCTTTCATAAGTGTAGCTACTTTTTTTGAAATTTTGAACAGTAGAATAGCAAGTTGCAGTTAAAGGGTATTGGAACACAGTTGCAAAACAGTGACAAAATAGCCTATATTGGGGTGGGCAAAGTACGGCCGGGGCCGGATTCAGCCCGCCAGCCATTTTAAGCCAGTCCTCAAGCTCCCACTGGGGAGCAGGGTCTGGGGCTTGCCCTGCTTCGGCACTCCAGCTGGGGAGCAGGGTAGAGGGCCACTCCATGCGGCTCCCGGAAGCCGCTGCATGGCCCTGCTCTTGCTGGGGAGCACAGTAGGGAGCTGCTCCACATGGCTCCTGAAAGCCACGGCATGGCGTGTCATAAACAGATAGCTAAGGGTTAATGTCTCTTTCACCTGAAGCACCTGACCAGAGGACCAATCAGGAAACCGGATTTTTTCAACTTTGGGTGGAGGGAATTGTGTGTCTGAGTCTTTGTTTTCTGCCTGCCTGCTTTCTCTGAGCTTTGGAGAAGTAGTTTCTACCTTCTAGTCTTCTGTTTCTAAGTGTAAGGACAAAGAGATCAGATAGTAAGTTCTATGGTTTCTTTTCTTTGGTATTTGCATGAATATAAGTGCTGGAGTGCTTTGATTTGTATTCTTTTGGAATAAGGCTGTTTATTCAATATTCTTTTAAGCAATTGACCCTGTGTTGTATCATCTTAATACAGAGAGAACATTTGTACTTATTTTTCTTTCTTTTTATATAAAGCTTTCTTTTAAGACCTGTTGGAGTTTTTCTTTACTTCAGGGAAATTGAGTCTGTACTCACCAGGGAATTGGTGGGAGGAAGAAATCAAGGGGAGATTTGTGTGTTGGATCGCTAGCCTGATTTTGCATTCCCTCTGGGGGAATAGGAAAGTACTTTTTGTTTCCAGGATTGGGAACGGAGAGGGGGAGTCCCTCTGTGTAGTTTCACAGAGCTTGTGTCGGTGTATCTCTCCAGGAGCACCTGGAGGGGGGAAGGGAAAAAGGATTATTTCCCTTGGTTGTGAGACTCAAGGGATTTGGGTCTTGGGGTCCCCAGGGAAGGTTTTTCAGAGGGACCAGAGTGCCCCAAAACACTCTAATTTTTTGGGTGGTGGCAGCAGGTACCAGGTCCAAGCTGGTAACTAAGCTTGGAGGTTTTCATGCTAACCCCCATATTTTGGACGCTAAGGTCCAAATCTGGGACTAAGGTTATTACAGGCCCCCCTCTGGCGCTTCAACTGGGGAGCAGGGTTGGGGAGCACTCCACGCAGCTCCCGGAACTGTGGCATTGGCCCACCTTTGACGCTCCAGTGGGAGCTGCAAGGGCAGTGCCTGCAGACGGGGCAGCAGGCAGAACTGCCTGGCCACATCTCTGTGTAGGAGCTGGAGAAGGGACATGCTGCTGCTTCTGGGAGCCGCTTGAGGTAAGTGCTGCCTGGAGCCTGCACCCTTGAGCCTCTTCTCCAGCCCTCTGCCTCAGCTCTGATCCCCCTCTCACCCTACGAATCCCTTGATCCCAGCCTGGAGCACCCTCCTCATCCCCATCCCCATCCCAGAGCCTGCACCCTCATCCTTGCATCCCAAGCCACTGCCCCAGCCCTGATCTCCCTCCCCCAGCCCTGCTCCTGCCTTCTGAACCCTTTGGTCCCAGCCCAGAGCACCCTTCTATAGCCCAAACTCCTCATCCCACAGCCCTCACCCCCAACTGCACCCAAGTCCCCGCCTCCCCCCTCGCACTCTGAACTGCTCATTTCTGGCCCCTCCCCGGAGCCTGCACCCTCAACCAGAGCCCTCATTCCCTCCTGCACCCCAAGCCCAATTTTCTGAGCATTCATGGCCCGCCATGCAATTTCTATTCCTAGATGTGGCCCTTGGGCCAAAAAGTTTGCCCACTTCTGGCTTATATGCTTTTCAAGGATTGCTATTATTAATGAGATGACCTAAGGGTGTGTGTGTGTGTATGTATGTACGTACACAGATTTTTGTTTGTCCTCTTGTTATTAAACCAATCAGAGAATTAGTAGTTTGTGTGTATGAGAGAGAGAATGGGAAAGGTGCATGCTGAAGAGAGGTGTTTTCTTTAAAAAAAAAAAAAAGAAACAAAAAAACAAAGCCGCTGGGGATGAGAATGGTCTCCTATGTTAAGAGGAATATTTGTAAAGCAGGACAAAGAATTTATTGCACTGAGAAGAGTGGTTTGTTCATAGCGCTGAATAAATGTATTGGTTTAAAGTTACATGTTAGAAGTCAAAACATTCCAGTGCAGTTTGGTCACTGTGGCTGATCGTAGAATCCCAGCCTGTCACATGGAATACTGCACATCCTACACAGTGTGTATTCAACAACAGTTTTATATTCAGACACTGATGGAGTTCTGAATTTCTGTTGCTGTGTCTACCAGCAGCTACTTCTCTAGTATGTGTGCCTCTTATATCAAATAGTTTCTCCTTCAACTTTGGTAGCTTATATAATCATGGTTTAATGTCTGTGTCTCACAGTATGATTCCACAGCTTAAATCTCTGGGAGTCTTTTTAGTAAAATGTTAGGATGGATGTCAAATCATTTATGTTACTATCTAGTTGCTCTAGTTTGAGAGACTGGAGCCTGAAATCTTGCAACTGAGGGATGATCTCGACTACTCAGTGTTACTGTGTTGGCACACGATTGTGAAGAATCCATATTAGTTTACATGATTAGCCCTAGTCTATGCTTACTAACATACTCATCACTTTGTCAGCTAAGTATGACCAAACATCTTGGCTAATATGGTTCTGAACACAATTTACAAACACAGTAAAAGTTTGTAGTGAAGACAAGCTCTAGTAGTCAGTGTATACACAGTAGTTTAATCATACTGCTAAATGGGAATTTTGACACTTGGGGTTACTTTTTGTGAAAGGTTTTCAGTTGCTCAAGACTGGAAATAAGGTTTTGGGAACCCATCTGAAACTTGGTCTATAGTTCTCTTTGCTGACTTTTTTTAGTGCTAAAACTCAATTTTCTTTGATTCAGTAGAACTTGATTCACCACACTTTATAAGACATCAAATTCTGGTACTGGAAGAGAGAAGCTGACATACTGAATAAAGTAAGCTTTAGTTTGGTTTTGTTTTTCCCCTGAGTCTGTTAGGCTCTATTAACTTGTATTAAAGAAGTGCCAAGTCCCCCACTGAGATCAGAGTCTCACTGTGGTAGGCAAAATACAAACATAACAAAAGACAGTTTGTGCTCCAAAGAGTTAACTGTCTAAACAGACAAAACATACAAAGATTGTGGGAGTGGAGGCACAAAGATGTGAAGTGACCTGGCCAAGATCACAAGAAAAAGTTAGTGGCAGAAACAGGACCAGAACCCGGTCCCCTGACTCGCAGTCCAGGACTCCAGTTACTTGACACACTACCTCCCAACACCCTGCTGAGATCCTGGAAGGAAAGCACCTTAGAACAACTGTTATCTATCTGAAGTCTCCTCTTGTTTAAGATAAACAGTACCAGACTGCAAAAACCCATCAACTGCATGTAAAATAATAATTGGACTGCCAATTCCATGAGAACAATTTCTCTCATAAAACTTCTGATGCATCCGGGCAGAAATGGAAATGGGAACATCCATTCATTCATTTGCTTGCTTGCTTGTTTGCTTGCCTGAATGTGTGTGTGTGCATGTGTGTGCAGTATTGTAGCAATTTTAACTCTAGTCCCAGCCAGGAACTAATTATCTATTTTGAATTGGGAACAGGTTTGGGTGAAAGACAATCTTATTGTATCCAAACGTATACTCTATCCCGAATAGAATGAAACTATAGTATCAGTCCAACAGAGTAAAATGAAATAAATTGTCTTGTTAATTAAAGTTTATTCCTGTTAAGCTTCCAGAGCAAGTAGACTCAGATACTGCTTTTAATGGAAGATTCTCTCAGTTTTTAAAAATGAAGCTATATTGAACACTCGTGTTCCCAAAAGTAGACTTACTTTTTTATTTGAAAGTTCAAATCTCTAATTTTAATTTTTGTTGTGAATACACAATTGCTGGTTTATATTTTAATGCTGCTTTTTGTTTTAATGTAATAATAATAATTAATAAACCTTTCAAAAAGGAGATAATTGTGCTTAATTATTTACCTAAGTATACTTCACTGCAGGGCTTGGAAAATGCGCTTGGCATTAGCAAGCAGGAATCTTACTCTGGTTGGAGGGAGTGGAGAATTTCTACAGAAAATGAGCTGCTAATAGTAGAAGTAATAAAAACTCCACTCATGCGTATGAATATGGAGATAAAACTTCCAAAATGTAAAATGATATGATGCTGTTTTCTTAGTCTGTAGGTTACTCTTTAGGTTCTAGCTGGATAAATTTGGTTCTTGTGTATTCCATAACCAACTTTTATCCAGCTAGAACTGAGAGCACTTCTGAAGGTCTTTTAAAATAACAGCAACCTTCTTTTGAAATAAGTGCTGTAGTGATACAAGGAAATGTTGGCAAAACGCTCAGAAATATTCTGAACTGGCATATACGTTCAAGGAATCTCTAATGGCTAGAGATGGGATTCTAGATTGAGAGGGCTCTGAATTACTAGTTAGAATTCTTTTGCAGGTGTCTTGCTGGTGGGTTTGGCCCATGTGCTCAGGGTCTAACAAATAGCTATATTAGGGGTCAGGAAGGAATTTTCCCCCAGGTCAGATTCACAGAGACTCAGGATTTTTTTTTTTTCCTTCCTCTGCAGCGTGCAGCACGGGTCACTTGCTGGTTTGAACTAGAGTAAATGGTGGATTCTCAATAACTTTAAGTCTTTAAATCAAGATTTGGGGACTTCAGTAACTCAGCTAGAGGTTATGGGCCTATTACAGGAGTGTGTGCGTGAGTTTCTCTGGCCTGCAATGTACAGAAGATCAGACTTAGATGATCATGATGGACCCTTCTGGCCCTAAAGTCTGTCTAAATGATTGTAATCTCATAACAGGTTCCCACCCCCCTGTCCCTTTTATGGTATTTGATAAAAGACGTAGAGGAGGTGACCAGGCAAATCTCACTAACAAATGGTACAACTCTACCTCGATAAAACGCTGTCGTCGGGAGCCAAAAAATTTTACCACGTTATAGGCGAAACCGTGTTATATCGAACTTGCTTTGATCCACTGGAGTGCGCAGTCCCCTCCCTCCCCCCCAGAGCACTGCTTTACCGCATTATATCCGAATTCGTGTTATATTGGGTTGCATTATATTGAGGTAGAGGTGTATAGTATTTAAACAGATGTTAGTTTGTATTCTGCTATCATCTTCACCATTTGATAATGGTCAAGTTTTGTGTTAATAGATATTCTGTGAGAGATATGTGCAAAGGAGGGGCAGCATTCCTTTTCTTTTGCCCATAAAGAGCAGTAAATATTGTGTGTGTTGGTTTAGATGTGCTGGGATCATGTGTAGAAAAAAGAAATGAATACCATATCAAATTGGGGGATAGGAAATGAAAATTAAACAGGCTTCCAGCACTACTTGTTCTCAAATTACTAATCCCTTCTTCTGGATTTTGGGTTTACTGGGCTCAGCTGTTGCATGAATACCACTATCAAAGCATACTCTGTAATTAAAAAAGTTTATATTTACAACTGCCCTGAGTTTGAAGTCTGAGCCAGTCAGAATGGTTGCAGGTGTTCCAGTGACTCTGACATCAGTAATGAGCAGATAGGTATCCCTCTGACTCCTGTATAAATCATATCTCTTGTTGTTAGTGACTCTGAAAAGATGATTGATCTGCTTACTCAAATTTGACTTTCTCTCCCCCTCGCAGTCTCCCCTTCTTACAATTTTGTCAAAAGCACATGCTTTCTGTTAATTTTAGCTTGAAAAATCCTGCCTATATGTGAAACTGTTGTACTGTGGCACCCAGATACTATGGTGATGACATTTTAGAATTACATATGAGTTTATTAAAAAGCAAAACAAAAATGGCAATAAGCAAGTGGGATGCTATTTAAACTCTGAACATTTTTGAGGGTACTAGTGCAAAGGTGACTTGCAAAGGAAAAGAAGTGCCCTTTTTTCTTTAATGGAACTTTTCAGATTTCTGTCACTTCGTAACTGTTTCTCTCTCTCTCTCCTGCCCCCCTTTCTTCTTGGTAGGATTTTATCATAAGTACAAAGAGTGAAAACAGAGACTGGAAAGAGTTTTTATTCAGAGTGTAAATAAAACCTTTTTTTTTTTTTTTTTTTTTTTTTTTTAATTCAGGTGGGCTGGGGTGGAAAGGAAAGGCAGAAAGATCTTTTGTTAAATATTCTATACCCTCAACCCCTTCAGATAAGAGCTGGGGAGGACGTTCTCTAGCTTTCCAGGGAGTCTTCCTCAAAACCACAATAGATGAGATCAGGCTAACGTTCTCCATATTTTCAGTGGGGAAAAAAAAAACTGGAAAAAAAGTGCTGGCCTCCTCTATGCTTTTTAAATAAAACACAAAATAAAGGGGTGCAAACCAATTTTGAAGGCCATGTTTGAGATAAAAAACTCTTCTCTTCAGTAGTGGGAAAGGTGCCAGTATCTCTCCAATAGGAAACTGCTAGGGTCTAGGAAACTAGGAAACTCCAGGGTCAATAAGTCATCCCATCACAGAGGTTCTCTACTAGTTTTTGGTGTATGATGAGAGATACAAGTATGAGGACATTCTGTCATTAGCTGACCCTTTTCAGTTTGGCTTTAGAACTGGGAACACAAACTGCTTGGGCCTCCTGTGTGGAGAACTGTTAGGAAAATATCCATTGTAATTGTGGCAGTTGCCTCTACTGTAAACCACACAGAGGTGCTACAATTCCTGTCTGGGTAGATGGAGTTGCACTCCAGGTGCTCTTGGATTACCATGTAGCAGCAGAAACTATATCTTTCTCCAACAACCAAACCCATCTTTTCTTGGCAAAGAGGTAACAGCATTTTCTTTAGACGTGGCTTTGTCACCACCAGACTGAATTATTGCAACATTCTCAATCTCTATAGCAATCTAATCATGAAGACTTCTCAGACACCTCAGCTAGTGCAGTACATGGCTGCTTGCTTACTCAGTGGTGTCTCATATATGTAGCATGTTACACCGGGGCACCATAATGTGCACTAAACTTCATTTTTGGGTACAATTTAAAATCATCTACAAAGACCTTTATGATTTGGGCCCTGTCTACGCTAGACATTGCCTCTCTCCTTATTCACCATCCTGGCAGTTGAGATCAGCTTGATTGCTCTTACAGACAAACCCTAGCTAAAGTTTTGTATATCAGGCAGCTGAGCATACCTAACAGAAGGCTCTTGATTCTGGACTATGCTTCCCTTGTTGGTCCAAGAGAGCCCCAGGTTTAATGACATTCAGGTCACAGTGCAAGGATTACTATTGCTTAGGCTTTTGCATGGTAGTCCACAGCTATGGGACCTGAAGCATGAGTTAATTCAAGGAATTCCTGTGGCCTGTGTTACACAGGCAGTCAGAAGAAATGAACACTCTGGCCATAAAAATCTTTGAACCTATGAAAGTCTGTTGTCAGCTCAGCAAGCACTGTAGAAGTTTTAGATGGAAATCTGTTTGTTTGGGGACAGGAACTCTTATTCCTATGTTTGTACGGTGTGTAGCACAGTGGAGCCCTGATGTGCCTGGGTCTCAAGATACTACAGTGATATAAATGTTAATAATATGCTTACTGTTCACATTAGGTCTTCCCATCCTGTGAGTAACTTGCACCATTGCTGCACCATCAGCGCATCCCCATCAGCACAATCAATAGTGAGAGTGCTAATCTAAACAAGCCGCTGGCTCTCTGTGTGTGTGCATGTGCTCTGTGTTAAATAAATCTTCAGGACCCTGACACACTAGTCAAATTGTTGGCTGGATTCTCAGTATGTGTTCATTTTAGAGTTTACAGTCCTGCAGTTAGCTATTTGCAGCATGTCAATTTCAGTAGTCTGTTAGGTCACTAAAATAATGTCTTAGTTCTCTTATAACACTCAGATAAACATGTCCCTTATGCCATAGAATGTATATTTTTATGCTACTAAAACAGGAGTTGACAGCCTAAATCCATCATCCTTTCCCAATTCTTCTGCCATCTCTCCAACCCCAAGTTATTGTTTAGGTGTAATACTTGGCTTGCTGAGAACTACTCCTTGTTTGACCATTCCTTTTCAGTAGGAACAAATGCGCTCCAAGCACCATGGCCAAGATTAAGATGAACAGGCATAGTAGTAACCTGTGCTGCTTCTTTTATCTCTTCTCCCTCCCCCCAACCCCTCAAAAAAGTTACTTAAGCCTGTTCAACCTCCCTTGGAGCAGAGGAGTTGGCATTTCTCATCTGGTAATTACTGTCCCTTATACACTTGGTAGTCATACAAAAATAGGATCTGCAACTTGGCTACATGTTGGGATGGTTTGAAAGTGCACATTTAGATTTTTTTTTAAGTGAACTGAAAAAACTTCATTTTTTCCTCTTCTAGTACAGATGTTTGCAACTATAATTTTCCATCATACTGTAGTCTCCTAATTCAGAAATAGCCATGTATACACACACTCTCCCAAAATAACTTTCTAGATTGCTCCACGTTCTTTTTGGAGAGTGTTCCTTCCTCCCCTCTTGCCCCCCGTAATTAACTATTTTCTGTCCAGAAACCTTTTTGCGTTCCTTTTTATATTTTGATCTTTACAGTTTGCATAGTCTCACTTTAGCATTTTCTCCAGTGTGGCTATAATTGCAGTATGCTTGTCTACTGGTTTAAAAACTCAGAACTGACTGGGAGTTGGAGACTTGGGTTCTACTCCTAAATCTGACACTGACTCCAGTTTGCAATGTTATACAAGCCATGTAAATGTTTCTGTACCTCCCCTTTATGAAAAGGAGGCATCCCTTTACCTGATTTTCTGTGGAATTTTGAAAACTTTGGGTGGATGGTGCTATGGAAATGCAGTCTTAAATTTATTTTCATTCATCTCTTATGCTTAACTTTTTTTCAAGTATGCATTGTTGGAGAGAGAGTTGGCTTACCAGCCCTCCCCCAGTTAATATGAGAAATAAGGAGAGAAACTAGAATAGTGATAGTAGTTCAGGCATATTGCTTATCTGAGATTTACCATTTCTGATGCTGATTCTCCATGCTTTCACCACTGTAAATCAGAAGTAATTATAGTGAACCCAATGGAATCACACTGGTATGAGAGGAGAATTGGGCTCATTATTGAAACCTAAAGCTAGAAACAGACTTTCTAAATGCCTCCAAACCCAGCTAGTCTTACTTCATGCATCAGTATTTTTTTAAAAACTTGTTAGGAATGAAAACCTTCTGTAAAGATTTGAGGTGAAAGGAGAAGGTGAGCATATACATTGCTCCTATAGGAACACTCACATGAGAGGGAAGTTAAGGTTGTCTGCGTGTAACTTTAGTGACTCTCCATTCCCGTAGCAAGTCAACCCTACTCAACCACAATGTGTTTTAAATGTCTTTTGGGTATGTATTTAATAGGGTCATGTGTGCAGCTCTTATGCTGTACTTCCTAGGTTTTGTGGTTTTTGTCTTACGTTACTGTCTCTTAGCAACCTTAACTGACTTTCAAGATGTGTGTGTTTTGAATAACATCCTTGGTTACACTTGTATGATTCCAGTTACATGAGTGGGATTGCACATGTCTAGCTGAGTGGCATTTGATGCTTATTCTGGCTGTTCTTCATCCTATAGGAACCATTTTTCTCATTTCTTCTTTATTAGAATAGAAATTGCAAATGCATCTGCAGGGAACCTGGGGATTGCTGTTTCTGTGAAAATGCTGAACCAGCACTACAATTTAAAGAGGAGGGAATCTGCTTCTAGCTTCAGTTAAACACACTTAAGCTTTTGTTTTATGATTTGTTTATGTAATTTTTTCCCCTCTTCTCTTTTTTCCTAGCCATGTCTCAGGCTGTGCAGACCAATGGAACTCAACCTTTAAGCAAAACATGGGAGCTCAGTTTATATGAATTACAGAGAACACCTCAGGTAATACAGGTTAAGATGATTATTTCATGCAAGACACTGCCATAAAAAATAGAGTGTTATACCTTTCGTCCATAAATCATAGAACAGTTTAATTTTGTTAAGTATTTTTTGTAAAATGCTTGGTAAAATCTCTAATTTATTATTTAAAATTGTTACACATTGAAAAACCAAAACATATACAATCCCCACATAGTTACAAATATAAAATTATGTAGCTTGCTTTTATTTTAAAGTGTTTTCTACAGTGTAGTGTATCTATAATAATTTTCTTACAAAGATTACATTATTTCTATATAAATAACTCCATTAATATGATTTCACTTTAATATTTGACCATTAGGAAGCAATAACTGATGGCTTGGAAATAGTGGTGTCACCTAGAAGCCTGCACAGTGAACTGATGTGTCCCATTTGTTTGGATATGTTGAAAAACACCATGACAACAAAGGAATGCTTGCATCGTTTCTGTGCTGACTGTATCATTACAGCTCTTAGGAGTGGGTATGTAAGAAATAATGTATACCTAAGAATCCTAACTTTTTGCAGGGTGAAGGGGATGGTGGTCAAGAATCAAAATGATACAATGAGGCCCCTTTGAAGCCTTGTGTGTTCAAAGATACGCAAATGCACCACCACTAGATTGCAAGGAACCAAAGAAAATTGCATCCAGTACCTAAAATGTGTACTCCAATGTTATTTCACTGTTTCAGTGTTTGTTCTCTTGAGGCGGTCCAGGTTTTGGGAGGAAGTATGCCCATTCCCTTGTATACACCAATGGAGAAAAAATTAATTATTGTTTAAGGAACAGAAAAAAAAATCCTCCTTTCTTAAGCCAGTTAGGTCTAGTAACAACGGATTGTACCACAAGAATGAACTAAACTGTCTCAGTGGAATCTTACCAAATGAATATGTAAATATATAGAGTACAAGATTACCTAATGTGTGGAACATGTATTTATTTTGTATTTAAAACGAATCCTAATTGATAACCATTCTTGACTATTTAAATTTAAAAGAATTTGCAATTGCCAGTCTTTTTACCATTAATTCAATGATACAAATATCAAACCTATGACATTATGATAATCATAATGACGGTGTTGAGATGTCTCATTTGATCCCCTTACTATTTTATTTGTGTGTTAGTTTAATCAGAACTGCAGTGATTAAGCCAGATACGTGTTTTTCAACCTTTTTTCATTTGCGGACCCCCTTGGAAATCTTAGATATAGTCCACAGACCTCCATGGATCCATGGACCACAGGTTGAAAACTGCTGAGCTAGAGAAGATAGATGTCTTGGGGAATCTGGGCAATGCTGAACTACTCTGCAAAAATTAACCCTCCTGTCTTGGACAAGAAAAATTATACATGTGTAAATAGATTGTTTTGTTTTAATCTCATGTTCTGCAAAATGATTCCTATGTATTGTGAAATGGAAACAAAAAATTTATCAAGGGATATTTTCATTCATTATTGAATGAACTGGAACATGCAATAGAAGATGGTATATTGGTCTCCACTGTGTAAATTAATTAGAAGTTGGAGTAGTAAGAATGTCAGTGAATGAAAACTGTCTGACACAAATATGGTTGCCATCACGGAGCTCTTGCTTTCATTAGGGGGAAGAAGTGTTCTTAATGTGAATTAACCAAGTCTAAGTAAAATCCTAGTGAAGAAAAGGCAGTTGGTAGTTTTCACATGATTTAGCAGGTCGAGCTAAAGAGTAGGATTCTTCATAGTTTTTAAACTTGATTTACTAACTTGGGTAAAAGCTATAAACTGTCTTGTCTTGACTAGAATGCTAACTAGGATGCTAAAAAAGTATCTTTTTTACATTTAATTAAGACACAATTTGAGAGGTTAAGGGGAAGAACCGGTCTTCAAAGAAAAGCAAGACACTTGAATCCTTAAATGTAAATATAAGCTGTGATCACTGCAGACTTCTCAGTGAGAATAACAACTCACTCTCACTCAGGGGAGGGAGTGTAATAACTACTGTCAAAGGCTTAGGCAGAGGGGTCCTAGAAGATACTAAGAGGATGTTGGATGTACAGTAAATGTCATAGGGAAAGCATAGGAGAATAGGAATTGAGAGGACTTGCAGCCAAAGGGAACAGGTGATAGACCAGAGAATCGCACCATCACCAGGAAAAGACCAGTCTACGTGACTGGGGACTCCTTACTGAGAAGAATAGATAGGCCTGTAACCAGATCTGATCCGGAGAACAGAAGAGTGTGCTGTCTGCCGAGTGCTAAGATACGGGATGTGGACCTGAGGCTGAAGAGGATCCTAAAAGGAGTGGGAAAGAATCCACTGATTGTCCGTCATGTGGGAACAAATGATACGGCTAGATTCTCACTGGAATGTATCAAGGGAGACTATGCCAAGCTGGGAAAAATGCTTAAGGAAATCGACCCTTAGGTGATCTTAAGTGGGATTCTGTCTGTTCCTAGAGAAAGGCAACAAAGGTGTGACAAGATTAGGACAATCAACAGATGGCTCAGGCAGTGGTGCTATAAGGAGGGCTTTGGGATGTATGGCCTCTGGGAGACTTCATGGACAGAGGACTGTTCTCTTGGGATGGACTTCACCTGAGTAGGGAGGAAATAGATTTCTAGGATGGAGGCTGGCACAACTGATTAAGAAAGCCCCAAACTAGGAATTTGGGGGAAATGGTTGGGAGATGTCCAGGTAATCTTCACACTGGATTTTAACATTGAGAGAGAAGAAAACGAAGTAAGAAAGGATACAGCTGTGGGCAGGAGAATGGACATACGGAGGAAGGGTAGTGTAGATACCAGTCTAATAGATGATACTGGTGGTAGAATGTCTGGGCCTAATCGGGTAAAGAATGTGAGTGAAAGTAAACAGCAAAAATTAAGATGTTTGTACATCAATGCGAGGAGCCTAGGTTACAAAATGGAGGAACTAGAGTTACTGGTGCAGGAAGTGAAACCAGATACTATAGGGATAACAGAAACATGGTGGAATAGTAGTCATGACAGGAGTACAGGTATTGAAGGGTATGTGCTGTTTAGAAAAGACAGATATAAAGGCAAAGGTGGTGGAGTAGCATTGTATATCGATGAGGTAGACTGTAAAGAAATAAGTGATGGAATGGATAAGACAGAGTCTGTCTGGGCAAAAATCACATTGGGGAAGAACGCTACTAGAACCTCCCCTGGGATAGTGCTTGGCGTGTGCTGTAGACCACTGGGATCCGATTTGGATATGGATAGAAACCTCTTTAATGTTTTTTAATGAAATAAATACTAATGGGAATTGTCAAGTATCAGAGAGGTAGCCGTCTTAGTCTGGATCTGTAAAAAGCGACAAAGAGCCCTGTGGCACCTTGAAGACTAACAGAGATGTAATGGAGCATAAGCTTTCGTGGGTGAATACTTCATCAGATGCAATGGGAATTGTGTAATCATGGGAGACTTTAACATCCCAGATATAGACTGGAGGACAAGTGCTAGTAATAATAGTAGGGCTCAGATTTTCCTGGATGCAGTAGCTGATGGATTCCTTCACCAAGTAGTTGCTGAACCAAGAAGAGGGGATGCCATTTTAGATTTAGTTTTGGTGGGTAGTGAGGACCTCATCGAAGAAATGCTTGTAGGGGACAACTTTGGTTTGAGCAATTTATGAGCTAATTCAGTTCAAACTAAATGGAAGGATAAACAAAAATATATCTGACTAGGGTTTTTTAATACAAAAGGGCTAACATTAAAAACATTAAGGAAATTAGGGAAAGTGGATTGGACTGAAGAACTTGTGGATCTAAAGGCGGAGGAGGCCTGGAATTACTTCAAGTCAAAGTTGCAGAAACTATCAGAAGCCTGCATCCCAAGAAGGGAAAAAATTCATAGGCAGGAGTTGTAGACCAAGCATCTCAGAGAGGTGATTAAGAAAAAGCAGAAAGCCTACAAGGAGTGGAAGATAAGAGGGATCAGCAAGGAAAGCTACCTTATTGAGGTCAGAACATGTAGGGATAAAGTGAGAAAGGCCAAAACCCATGTAGAGTTGGACCGTGCAAAGGGAATTAAAACCAATAGTAAAAGGTTCTATAGCCATATAAATAAGAAGAAAACAAAGAAGGAAGAAGTGGGACTGCTAAACACTGAGCATGGAGTGGAGGTTAAAGATAATCTAAACAGATATTTTGCCTCAGTCTTTAATGAGACAAATGAGGAGCTTAGGGATATTGGTAGGATGACAAATGGAAATAAGGATATGGAGGTAGATATTGTGATGGGTTGGATCACAGAAACCCCCTTGGGGCTGCCAACTGATGTGTCAAGACTACTTTTGCCCTTTCCCCTGCCAGCTTGGGACTCCAGCACTCTGTCTTGTTGAGCCAGACATGCCAGTTTGCTCCAGCACAGACCCAGGGTCTGAACTGTGTGCCCCACAGCTGCAGACTTAACTGATGTTTAAGAAGGCAACTTAATAAGTGTTCCTGTCTTTAACACTCAGATGCCCAACTCCCAATGGGGTCCAAACCCTGAATAAATCCGTTTTACCTTGTATAAAACTTATAGAAGGCGAACAATTTGAGTTTACTCTGTAGAACACTGATAGAGAGAGAGATGCACAGCTGTTCCCCCTCTCCCCCAGGTATTAATACATACTCTGGGTTAATTAATAAGCAAATGGTGATTTTATTAAATACGGAAAATAGGATTTAAGTAGTTCCAAGTAATAGCAGATGAACAAAGTGCATTACCAAGCAAAATAAAATAGAACATGCAAGTCTGTGTCTAAAAACTGAATACAGATAAAAACCTCGCCCAGTAAGCTTCCTTTTACAGACTAGCCTCCTTCTAATCTGAGTGCAGCAATCACTCTCACTCCCGGGTCACTGTCCTTTGTTCCAATTTCTTTTAGGAATCCTTTGGGGTGGAGAGGCTGTCTCTTTAGCCAGCTGAAGAAAAAATGGAGTGGTCTCCCACAGGCTTAAATAGACTCTCGTGAGTGGAGACCCCCTCCTCTCTCCTATGCAAAGTCCAACTCCAAGATGGAGTCACATGGGCAAGTCATATGTCCATGCATGACTCCGTTTTTACAGGCAGTAGCCATTGCTTACCTGCTACCTTGAACGTCCTCATGTAGACTTCTTACGTGGTTTGGAGCCTTCCAAGGTCCATTGTCACTTAAGTGCTTGATTGGGCACTTAATTTGCACAATCCTTCTCAAGAAGATGACCAAATGCTTTACAAAGGCTACTTAAAAATCAAGCCAGTACACAGCCAATATTCATAACTTTGAATACAAAAATGCTATATTCATACAAATAGGATTAATAGATTCAGTAGATCATAACCTTTACATAGATATATTACATGCCATATGTAGCATAAAACATTCTAGTTATGTCATATATACATTCATAAACATATTTGCATAAAGCCTTATGGGGGGCACCGTCACAGATATTACCACATCCGAGGTAGAAGTCACACTCAGACAGCTTAATGGGACTAAATTGGGGGGCCAAGATAATTTTCATCCAAGATTATTAAAGGAACTGGCAGATGAAATTGCAAGCCCATTAGCAAGAATTTTTAATGAATCTATAAACTTGGGTTGTACCATATGACTGGAGAATTGCTAACATCAGGGCTGGCTTTAGGCCGATTCACCTGATTCCTTTTTAATTTTTACTCACCCGGCGGTGCTCTGGGTCTTTGGCGGCATTTCAGCGGCGGGTCCTTGAGTGCCACCGAAGACCCAGAGCGAGTGAAGAACCTGCTGCCGAAGTGTCGCCGAAGACCTGAAGTGCTTCCAGGTGAGTACAAATCGGGCCCCGCACTTGCTAAAGCTGGCCCTGGGTAACATAGTTCCTGTTTTTAAGAAAGAAAAAAAAATAGTGATCTGGGTAACTACACACCTGTTAGTTTGAAATCTGTAGTATGCAAGGTCTTGGAAAAAAATTTGAAGGAGAAAGTAGTTAAGGACATTGAGGTCAATGGTAATTGGGACAAAATACAACATGGTTTTACAAAAGGTAGATCGTGCCAAACCAACCTGATCTCCTTCTTTGAGAAGGTAACAGATTTCTTAGACAAAAGAAATGCAGTGGATCTAATTTACCTCAATTTCAGTAAGGCATTTGATATGGTTCCACATGGGGAATTATTAGCTAAATTGGAAAAGATGGGGATCAATATGAAAATTGAAAGGTGGATAACGAACTGGTTAAAGGGGAGACTACAACGTGTTGTACTGAAAGGTGAACTGTTGGGCTGGAGGGAGGTTGCTAGTGGAGTTCCTCAGGGATCGGTTTTGGGACCAATCTTATTTAATCTTTTTATTACTGACCTTGGCATAAAAAGTGGGAATGTGCTAATAAAGTTTGTGGATGACAAAGATGGGAGGATACAGAAAAGGACTGAGATATCATACAGGAAGATCTGGATGACCTTGTAAACTGGAGTAATAGTAAAAGGATGAAATTTAATAGTGAAAAGTACAAGGTCATCCATTTAGGGATTAATAACAAGAATTTTTGTTATACGATGGGGACACATCAGCTGGAAGTAACAGAGGAGGAGAAGGACCTTGGAGTATTGGTTGATCACAGGATGACTGAGCCGCCAATGTGATATGGCTGTGAAAAAAGCTAATGCGGTCTTGAGATGCATCAGGCGAGGTATTTCCAGTAGAGATAAGGAGGTGTTAGTACCATTATACAAGGCACTGGTGAGAGCTCATCTGGAATACTGTGTGCAGTTCTAGGTCTCCCGGTTTGAATTCATCCTTCTTAAACATGGAACAGGTACAGAGAAGGGCTACTAGGATGATCCAAGGAATGGAAAACCTGCCTTATGAAAGGAGACTCAAAGAGCTTGGCTTGTTTAGCCTAACCAAAAGAAGGTCGAGGGGAGATATGATTGCTCTCTATAAATATATCAGATAGATAAATACCAGGGAGGGAGAGGAATTATTTAAGCTCAGTACCAGTTTGGACACAAGAATAAATGGATATAAAGTGGCCATCAGGAAGTTTAGATTTGAAATTAGACAAAGGTTTCTAACCATCAGAGGAGTGAAGTTCTGGAACAGCCTTCCAAGGAGAGCAGTAGGGGCAGAAGACATATCTGGCTTCAAGACTAAGCTTGATAAGTTTATGGAGGGGATGGTATGATGAGATATCAATTAATTGCCAAAATTAGGCTCTTTGACTATTAGCAGTAAATATGTCCAATGTTCTGTTAGATGGGTTTGGGTCTGAGTTACTACAGAGAATTCTTTCCTGGGTGTCTGGCTGGTGAGTCTTGCCCACATGCTCAGGGTTTAACTGATCACCATATTTGGGGCCGGGAAGGAATTTTCCTCCGGGGAGATTGGCTGAGGCCCTGGGGGGTTTTCGCCTTCCTCTGCAGCATGGGACATGAGTCACTTGCTGGAGGATTCTCTGCACCTTGAAATCTTTAAGCCACGATTTGAGGACTTCAGTAGCTCAGACGTAGGTTAGGGGTTTGATACAGGAGTGCGTGAGTGAGATTCGGTGCTGCGTTGTGCAGGAGGTCAGACTAGACAATCATCATGGTCCCTTCTGACCTTAAAGTCTATGATTCTATGAACTGCATCACAACAGGGAACTCTGGATTACAGCCACGAAGAGCATTCATTGTAACCTTTCTTTTTTGTTGGTTTAGAAACAAAGAGTGTCCCACATGTCGTAAAAAGCTTGTTTCTAAAAGATCACTGAGACCAGATCCAAATTTTGATGCCCTCATCAGTAAAATTTACCCAAGTCGTGATGAATATGAGGCTCATCAAGAGAGAGTTCTGGCAAGGATCAGTAAGCACAATAACCAGCAAGCTCTGAGCCACAGCATTGAGGAAGGATTAAAGATTCAAGCAATGAACAGGTATGGGGCTCTAAAGGTAGGTTGTTCATGTTATTGTAACATTAACTTAAAAATTCAAAGCAAACTAAACCATAAAAACTTTGAGTGCTTAATCACGTCGATTCCATTCTAGGTGTGCGCATGCCCATGTGTGCAGCCATCGGAGATTTTTGCCTCAGTGGTATCTGTAGAGTCGGCTGTAGCGCCGTCTGGATATCCGCACCCATGCGTCGGTATATTAGGTGCTGCTGGCCCTATACCCTCTCAGTTCCTTTTTACCGCCCATAGTGGTTAGTTGCAGCGCCTTTCCCTTGCCTCACAAGGGCTAGTGGTTCTTCAGTTCAGTCTTTGAGCGTTAAAGCTTTGTAAACAGTTTCTTTACAGTCGTTAGTTAATAAGTAGTTTTTAAGTAGTGTAGTTAGAGATCGAGTCCCAGCAGGGACTTCCCCCCAGGTGGGACATGCCCTGATCTCTGGGTTTTAAGCCCTGCTCTGACTGTAACAGGTCTGTGCCTGTTCGTGACCCCCATAGCAGCTGCCTCAAATGCTTGGAGGAATCACATGTGAAGGAGAAGTGTTGCATCTGTAAGAACTTTTGTCCCACAACTCAGAAAGAGCGAGACATCTATTTGAGGGCCCTCCTCCTGGAGGCTGTTCCTGTCTGGAGTCCAAGCCTTCCTGGCCAGACTCTGTCCCGAGCACCTCAGCCTTGGTGCACAGCGCACCTCGCTGGCAGCAGTGTCTAAGAAGAGGTAAAAGAAGTGACTCCCTGGCACCAAGAAGAAGGGCAAAGGACCCAGTTCAGTCTGACAGCCCACACCAGAGCCACATGGGGATGTCCCCTCCAGTGGGGCCCTCTAGCTCTCACAGTGATTTGCCTCTGATTCCAGGAGGTGGTAGGGCACCCAGACTGGTGGCAGTGACTATGCCTTCCTGGCGCATAGAGCGCAGAGGCCTCTACCAACACCTCCAGCACCATGTGTGTCACAGGTCATGGCAAAGGCTTCCAGTGAGGGCAAGTGAGCCATAAAGACCCCCAAGAGGGCGGGCAAACGATGCCATTCTCTGGAAACAAGACAGCGCTCTCCGTCTCAGCACCCCAGGTCTCTGTCTTCTGTGGGGCATCCTACATTGCCAGCACCATGCTCATGGTCTCCCCTCTTGATGCAGGTTGCCTAGAAGAAGGCATCAGTCATTGTATTGCCAGCACCAATCATCCTCCCGCCAGCTGTCTCCTTGCCGCAGATCCCCACGGTGGGAGCAGTCCCCCCCAACCTGAGCACTGATCCTCCTACTCGAGGCACCGGTCTCCTCCGGCAATGGTTAGCCATGAGATGCAAGCTTCAATGGCCCCTCCGTGATCACTGGAAGGTGTTTCCTCTGGTTTCAGAAACGGAAATAAGTCCTTCACCACAACTGCATCCGTGCCCTCTGCGATGCTGTCGTGGCAGCAGGCCGGTGACCAGCACAATGGCCCTACTAGAGCACGTGGGGCTTGCCTGTGATGCCGATGCCTCAGTCAGTCCATTCCTCAGCGACCATCTCAGAGCAACAACTACTGGCTCTGGCAGCACCAAGCTCAGTATGCGAGGCACAGTCGGAGGCTGGGATAGAGGAGCAAGCGCTTACCCCGAAACCCTCTTTTGTCATGGAGGATGATCCCTCAGGGCCTCCCCCAGGGACCCAGTCTTCATCCTCATCCCCGGATGAGGTGGTGGTGAGCCTCTCCTGCACCAGCCCGCCAGACAACTTCAAAGAACATCAGGCCCTGCTTCGTGGGGTGGCTACGAACTTAGGCTTGGAAGTGGAGGAGATGGCCAAACAGGCAGACACCCTGTTCAATGTGCTCTCAGCTTCTAACCCCATCCATGTTGTGCTACCAGTACACGATGGGGTCCTAAAAATAGCAAAAGCCCTTTGGCAAATTCCTTCTTCCATCCTTCACACCTCCAAGAATGCTGAGGAAAAAATATTTCCTCCAGGCCAAAGGGTTTGAATATTTGTATAACCACCCTCCTCTGGGCTTGCTGATAGTCGGTGGCCAACTAGAAGGATAGATAAGGGCAAACCAGTTTGGCCCTCAAGAATAAAGAGGCCAAGACACTGGACCTTTTTGGGAGAAAGATTTATTTGACAGTCAGCCTTCACTTCTGGGTGGCCATCCATCAGGCTGTCTTGGGGGAAGTATAACTTCAATCTATGGGACTTCCTCCATAAATTCAAGGACTCACTGTCCCAGGACTTGGCCCAGGAATTCAGGGCCCTGGTGGAGGAAGATGGATGCAAGGTGCTCCGTCCAAATGGCGTGGGATGTGGACCATTCAGCAGCTACGGTGGTTGCATTGGCGGTGGTCATGAGGAGCAGCTCTTGGCTTCAGACCACGGGCCTGTCCCAGGAGATGCAGGCCTCGATCCAGGATCTTTTCTTTGATGGGAATGGGCTCTTCGCAGAACAGATTGACCTGAGGCTGCATGGACTGAAGGACACTTGGGTCACCCTTCGCTTGCTGGGTCTGCATATGCTGCAGTCGATGAGGAAGCAGTTCCAGCCACTCCCACCGCTAAGGCCTTGGCAGCCTCGACAGGGGCCTGCAAGGAGAAGGGATAGAGACACAAGATTTGGTCATTGCTGCCTTTCCTCTTCCCACTTCCCTGTGCAATCTGGCCCATTGAAGCCTCTCAGGGTGAGAAGTGCTTGTTTTGAGGGTGTACTTGAGAGCGATACCCCAGTCAACTCCCTGGATCTACATTGTTCTTTCCTCAATCATCATTGTCCCTACCATTCAGCCTGGTCACGGGTCACCTCAGACCATTGAGTGCTAGACACTGTATCTCGGGGCTACACCCTGCAATTCTCGGCCACTCCCCCGCCTCCCCTGTCTCTCTTCAGGCACCCGTCTCACAAGCAGCTCCTCATTCAAGAAGTTGAGAACCTCATGCAACTGGGGGCAGTGGAGGAGGTCTCCTGGGATGTGAGGGGAAAAGGATTCTGACTCCTGCTGTTTCCTATCTCTGAAAGCGAAAAGGGGTCTAAGACCCATTCTGGACCTGCAGCACCTCAATAAGTTGCTCAAAAACTTGAAGTTACACATGGTCTCCCTGGCCTCCATCATCCCCTCCCTGTATCTGGGAGACTGGTACGCCATCCTCGATCTGAAGAATGCCTATTTCCATGTCTGCATCTTCCAAGGTCACAGACAATTCCTCCATTTTGTGGTGGGCGGGCACCATTTCCAGTTCATGGTGCTGCCCTTTGGCCTCTCATCTGCCTCGAGGGTGTTTACAAAATGCATAGCACTAGTGGCTGCTTACCTCAGGCTCTGAGCAGTTCAGGTCTACCCATATCTCGATGGTTTGCTCATCAAGGGCAGATCTCGGGAACAGGTGCAAAGAAGCCTCGATCTGGTTCATTCCATCCACCGCAACCTGGGCCTGTTGGTAAACAAAAAGAAATTGATCTTAAGGCTGGTGCAATGAATAGAGTTTATTAAGGCTGTTCTCGACTCCACAGGAGCCAGAGCCTTCCTTCCGAAGATGCATTTTCAGGCTAAAACTACCCGCTCACCACTGCTCACACCTGCCTGCAGTTGTTGGGCCACATGGCTGCATGTGCGTACATGGTCCAGCATGCCCAGATCCATCTCCAGCCAATGCAGAAGTGGTTGGCATCGGTCTCCATCCCTAATAGATGTGACCTAGACAAGGTGGTCAGGGTGCTAGTTCACATCTAATCGTTCCTGGATTGGTGGCTGAGCCCTGAATTGGTGTTGGAGGAAGTTCCCTTCGCAACCCCTGACCCTGGTTTCTGATGCCTTAGACCTGGGTTGGGAAGCCCACCTGGGCGAGCTCAGCACACAAGGCCGCTGGTTGTGGGATGATCTGTCCCTCCACATAAACATCGGGGAGCTCAAAACAGTTCGCCTGGCCTGCCAGGCTTTCCTGCCTCAAGTGAAGGGCAAGGTGTTGCAGGTCCTGACAGACAATACCGCAATGATGTATTATATCAACCAGTAGGGCGGAGCCAGGTCATCAGCCCTTTGCCAAGAAGGACTTGTAGGGCTTTTGTTTGCGGCATGCCATCTATCTGGTGACCGCGCATCTGCCCAGGGCCAAGAACGTGGTAGCACATCACCTTAGCAGGACCACCTTGTCTCACCATGAGTGGTCAATTCACCTGGAGGTGGTCAATGTGATCTTCCAGAGGTGGGGACCCCCCCAGGTGGATCTGTTCACATCTCATCAGAACAGGAAATGTCCCTTGTTCTGGGGACTGGATAAGGGCTCCCTGTCAGACGCCTTTCTGTTCCCATGGTTGAGGGCTCTGATGTACGCCTTCCCACTGGTGCTGCTAATCCACAAGGTTCTTATGAAGATCAAATAGGACAAAGAGAAAGTGATCCTGATTGCTGCTGAGGCCACGCAGGAGCTCTAGTTCGGCATGCTGATGCACCTTTTGGTAGCTGCCCCACTGCAGCTCTCCTCTGGCCAGACCTGCTGTCCCAGAACCACGGCCGTCTTCTGCAGCTGAACCTGGTGGCACTGCACTTGACAGCATGGCTTCTGCATGGCTAAATGCTGAGGAATGGGAATGCTTAGCCTGGGTCCAACAGGTCTTGTTGGGTAGCAGAAAGCCCTCCACCAAAGCAACCTACCTGGTCAAGTGGAAAAAGTTTGTGCTGGGCCTCAGACTGGGGTTTCCAGGCTGAGCAGTCCTCGCTGTGGGTGATCCTGGACTATCTTCTACACCTCAAGCTCCAGGCATTGTCCCTGTAATCGATCAAAGTCCACTTGGCCACTATTTCAGCTTTCCACACTCCACTCCAGGGCAGGTTGGTCTTCGCTCATGACATGACCGGTCCGGTTTTTGAAAGGTGTGGAGCGTTTCTACCCACATGTCAGGGATCCCGTCCTTCCCTGGGACCTGAATCTCATGCTGTTGTGGCTCATGGGTCCTCCCTTAGAGCCTCTAGCTCCTGCCCCCTTCTCCTCCTCTTCTGGAAAGTTTTTCTTCCCTGGTTGCAGTAATGTCCACCCGTAGGGTCTCTGAGATCAAGGCACTTACTTCAGAGCCACCCTATATCATGTTCTACAAAGACAAGGTCCAACTGCATCCGCATCCTGCATTCCTGCTGAAGGTAGTTTCACAGTTTCATACTGGTCTAGATGTATACTTATCTATCTTCTTTCCAAAGCCTCATAAATTGAGAGAAGAGTGCAGATTGCATGCCCTGGACATCAGGAGGGTGCTTGCCTTCTACGTCAACAGGACCAAGCGGTTTTTTAAGTCAACACAGTTGTTTGTTGTGGTGGCAGACAGGATGAAAGGTCACCCAATGTCTGTGCAGAGGATTTCCTCCTGGATCATAACCTGCATCCATTACTGCTATGACCTGGCAAAAGTGCCTCCATGGGGTCTGCAACTGCCCATTTGACTTGGGCGCAGGCATAGTTGGCAGCCTTCCTAGCCCAGGTGCCGATTCAGGATATCTTGCAGGGCCGCTCTCTGGTAATCTATCCACCTGTTTACATTTCATACGCTCACCCAGTAAGCCCGAGCTGATGCTAGCTTTGGTAGAGTTGTGTTGCAAGCCACGCAGCTGTGAACTCCGAGCCTGCCACCAGGGATACTGCTTGTGAGTTGCCTAGAATGGAACTGACATGAGCAAGCACTCTAAGAAGAAAAAAGTTACCTACCTTTTGTAATTGTTGTTCTTAGAGATGTGTTGCTCATGTTCATTCCATTACCCACCCTCCTGCCCCTCTGTTGAAGTTGTTGGAAAGAAGGCACCGAGAGGGCGCAGGGTTGGCAGCACCTAATATACCAATGCATGGTATGTTAAGAGGGTGCTGCAGCCGACCTTACAAATACTGTTGAGGCAAAAGTCTTTTGCCATGCACGTAGGCTTACACACACCTAGAATGGAATGGACATGAGCAACACATTTCGAAGAACAACAGTTATGAAAGGTAGGTAAGCGTTTTTTCCAGATACTTTTTATCAAAGTCTTAAATTTAAATTTCCTACCTTTTGACCAGCAATTTGAGTTCCTGTATCACATCCCAAACTCTCCATGACAGCCAAATATTGGGCTTCACAAACTAGTGATTGTATTGTGTGCAAAAGATGGACATCACAGTAAGAACCCGCTTGCAAATCAGTAAAAGTATAGGCATTGCAGCATTTTTACTTGATCATACAGATTCTCAAATGATACAATACAGTGAAATCTGTACAAAGAATCACCCCTTTTGGGCAACCTTGTGTCTGAAGAGAACACCTCTAAGGTACATCTAGATGTTTTAGAATATAATTCTGCTCTGTGTTTATTGAAGGTTTGCCCCCCCTGCCCCCACCTTGTTAATTTGCTAGTTTTATCAGTTCTTCGATTGGTCCCGTAGAATGAAAAGCATGTCCTACCATAATGTCTCTACAGTTTAATAATATTGCATAATTTTGATAACGTTTTGTTTTGCAAAATTATACTTGACCTGGGATAAGGGATTTTGTTCTGGTTGGGTAAGTAAAATCTCATTAGTAGGGATTTTTGTTCTTGGTTGTCTACTGTCGTGGGGGATGAGGGTAAACGGGCAAATAAATCTTGCATTTGGACTAGGATATCTTAATGACAATTTATTTTGCAAGGCTGAAAGGCATACATAGAATTTCTCAGCTTGCTATAGCACTATATTTAAGCCTAAAAGAGAAACAATTTGTATAAATAAATTATAGAATAAAATATGCTTGAAATTCACACTGGTGGTACAGATATGATTACTCTTTCACAGTGCTCAAAGTAACTAATATGGTGGCATACATATGGGATCATATTCAGATAAAAGAATTAAGAACAGGGTGGCATAAATCAATTGTAGCTCATTAATATTTTGCCAGTGCATTATTAAATCTAATACAATTAGATAGTATACAGTGTCCTTTACAGGTTGCTCAGTTTTCCACTCTGTCGTGGATGGGAAGATGCAAGTACACTATTCTGATATATAACAATTTTACCTAAAGAGTGTGTGTTGCTAGGAAACATAGTAATGTAGAGAAAAGAACCTGCAATCTTGTGTGAAAATAATTATTGACCTGTGTTCCCAAAAGCCTTCTGCTACAATAAATTTTTGGAAAAATATAAGTTATTAAACTGTATGGGATATTTCTATAAGAATCTATTTCAGAATTTATACTTTTTAAAACACAGTTTTTCATGTGTAAAATATGCATGCAAAGAAAAGAAAATCCTTATAGTTTCAGTGCCAGAACAAAATCAGCATAGTCGCTGTATAGAAAAGAATGTTAGAAAAATTCATTGTTGTTGAACATGTAACTGATAATTGCTATGAAATGTTGGTGCCTTCAAATATGCTAACTGTATCACCCTTTTGTGTGTGATTGATTATAGACAATTGAAAAGAAATTGTTTGAGAGAGACTGTGTGAACCAGCATGTGAAAATTTAAAGAAATTTTATTAATTCTGAATGCTGATTAGCTGCTGAAGAGATCACTTTTATTTACCAGGCTACAACGAGGCAAGAAACAACAGATTGAGAATGGCAGTGGAGCAGAAGATAATGGTGACAGTTCACACTGTAGCAATGCTTCGACACATAGCAATCAGGAAGCAGGGCCTAGTAACAAAAGAACCAAAACATCAGATGATTCTGGGCTAGAATTGGACAATAACAATACGACTGTGGCAATAGACCCAGTAATGGACGGTGCTAGTGAAATAGAGCTAGTCTTCAGGCCCCATCCTACACTCATGGAGAATGATGACAGTGCACAGACCAGGTAAGTATCTTCAACATCTTTTAATCATTTTCTTACTGCTACTTAATATGTTGTTTCTTTTGGCTTTTTAAAAATCAAATGTAGACATTTCTTCTCTAGTTACACCTTGTCCTGTTGAACTGAATGCACTTTCTCCATCCTAAATAGAGTAGCCAATTATTTTTGTTAATATTTTATAGTATCATAGTTTCTTTTAACCCTTTGATTGCAGAAAAAGTTCCTAACAGTTAAGAACACCTCTCTGTTCTTGGTGTGGTATGCTTGGTTGACAGCATTTTAAAACCACAGATGATTTTAGATTCCAGTCCTTCCTCATTCCTTTTGAAAATGTATATAAAAATAAGCCTTATATAGGTGTTAGAGCGTAGCTGAATGGATCAACATGTGAATTCCTTTGTCTTTGGAAATTGGGAAAGAAGAGTGAAGTTTTTCAAAAGTGGCTCAGGAGCATAAGTCCCATTAAAAGTGAATCTCACCCTAAATTCTGTGCAATCCTGTCCAGATCCATGCTCATAAGTTCTGGTATCTGCTGTATGCAGGTTTGTATATTTTTTTCTAGAGTTTCCTGAAATATCTGGCATCTGCTTTCTTATTCCTCTTCAGCACAAGAGCTTTCTCATGGGTTCTAGAAGTACAACATCCTAGGTCGTTCGGCACTTTTGAAAATCTCACTCTTTTTGGTTTAGATTTCCAGAGAACAAGGAGTCAATGAAGAGTAGCTGGGGCAAGGAAAGTGGTCACAGAGCATGCCAAGTATCCAATTCTTGTCCACTGAATTGATGTCACACATCTGTGTTCAGAGGATTGAGCAGTCCTTAATATTTACTTTTTTTAAAAACGTCTCACATGATCAGTTCAGGCAGATGACAAGTAGTAATATTTCCTATCCACAAATAGAGTGGGAGTCTGTGGAAGAGGAGGTTGAGAGAGGTGTGAGGACTTCTTTTCTTGCTTAGTAAATTGCTTCTTTTGTATCTTGAGTGAAAACATTGAGGCACTCTGTACTCTTCACATACAAGTTTGTTTACTTTTACATATGAAGCTTATCTAGTGCCTTTTTCTGCACAACTGATTCAGATATGTTTGGTTGTCTTTCTTGATACTGTTGCAGATATATAAAGACCTCGGGTAATGCCACAGTTGATCACTTGTCTAAGTACCTAGCTGTGAGGTTGGCTTTGGAGGAACTTCGGAGCAAAGGAGAGTCAAACCAGATGAATCTTGACACAGCCAGTGAGAAGCAGTACACAATTTACATTGCTACGGCCAATGGCCAGTACACTGTGAGTAGTTGATCTGGTTGATACTCTAATTTAGAAATGTTTAGACCCAACAATACTATAACTTGAAGGCACAATGGATTTGTTATCCTATTGCAATTGGTTTGGATTCTGTCCATAAATTGGTCTATGGATTGTATTCATAATCCATTTTTAAAAGCATAGCACCAGCATTATTTGCTGACATTTTAGACAAAAGTCTATTCTGTGGCGATTGCATACAGCAAAAGCATTGATAATAGAAAAGGAGTGGGATGTAAATGTGTGGATGGGCACAATCCCCTGAGCTGGGGTAAATGGTGTGGCTCCATTAACATCACTGGGATTTTACCAATTTATGCCAGCTGAAGATCTTGCTCTTGATTTTACAGGTAAAAATTTAGGAGGAAGAGAGTGGTACTTTGATTTGAGGACTTGCTTATTGAGAATGATCTTCATTGCCCAAGGGTGGTAGCACTTTCTAGGCAAATTCAGACTGGCTTTTTATCAGTAGGAACATATCTATTGATATAAAGTCAAATTCACACACAAGTAGTATTTCAGACAGGCAAATATTAAATGAGCACAATCCACAAAAATTCAGTCAAGATACAATACAGTCGTTAGCGAGATGAATACTCACTATCACTAGCTATTTTACATTCCTGCCAGTCTTACTAATTCAAGAAAGGTTTAGAGATTTTGCTGGTTAAAAAGTGAAATACATTGGACTTCAGCCCCAAGTCCCACCCCATCCCACCTCCCATTTGCTGGGAGAGGGGCAGCAGTGCACATACTCTGGGGATGCCTCAATTTCCTTTCTAGGGCAATCTGTAGTCATGTTTGAAAGATATATTTTTGAAAAATATTTTTGAAGATTTTCAGGCATATTAGTGGATAATCCCCTGACTGATAACTGGGAGATGCATACTCTACTGCCAGTAGCACCTGATACCATAAAGTTGTTCAAAAGCTGCATTAGCAGAGACCCAGCAAGGTGGCTGCAAGACGCCAGGTCCAGTAGGAAACAAAGAGAAGAGGCAGCTTGGCTCACTGCATTTTAGCTGTTCATAAAGTCAGACTGTTGGTAGGGAAGCTGAGGCCTGACCTCAGGTCTTGGTGCGTAAATTTAAAGTGAAACTTGGAGCTTATTTCTTTGCTTTCAAGGTCCTGTATAGTTCTCTCCCTCCTTACTTATCCACCTATGTTGCTCTGCACATCATGCAGGCTTCTCCATCCATCAGTGATGCCAACCCCTCTACACATCATTTGTCTGCTTCTCCCAAAAACCCACCACCATACACCCAACACACCAAAAATTCATTGTTCCAGTAACAGTTTGGATATATCGGGATGACAGTCATCCTCTGATCACCTTGCTGCTTGTTGATTCTTCTTGCCACTATCCTTGTCTATTTGTTTTTCTTGTTAGCTTGCAAGCTCTTAAGAAAAGAGATCACAATTTCTTGTGTTTGGAAAGCAGCTAGCACATTGGTTGGAGCTACTGAGCGGGGTCGGGTAGAAATACCCTCCCCCCTTGCAAATAAAAGCATAATAAATGAAAGAGTGGTGATCCGCATAGTTAAGCTCACTGGATTATAATGAGCAGCAGATAAGCAACCAGAAACACTGATAACATATTTAACAACAGGAAATATCTATTAACTGCAGCCAGAACCACAGGAGACTTGTGTTCTGTAAATGTTCCTCCCTAAGTCTACTGCAGGGTTTTCACAGTAACCAGATTGTAGTGACAGGACCATCAGAAGTTCATAGCGAGTTGACAGAAAATATATTTTCAGAACTGTTGGTTTTTTCTCCTCCTTTAGGTATTGAATGGTTCCTTTTCCTTGGAGCTGGTCAGTGAGAAGTACTGGAAAGTGAACAAACCCATGGAGCTCTACTATGCACCAACAAAGGAACATAAATAAGCTTTGAGAGAAGGTTTGGAGAGAGGACTCTAACTTTTATAGCTATGATTTCTTCAATATTAAGGAGGCACCACCATCATCTTCATGGACAGTACTTGGGATGTCTTCAGACTACTCACCAAGCCTACTTCTTACAATTAGACAGTATTCTGGGTTTTATTTTTAATTTAATATTTTTTTCCCAGGGGACTGAATAACCTTTCCAGTGCATTCCATTGTTGTTATCAAAGATATGCTTTTTTTTTTTTTATTCCCAGCTTATGATATCAGATCAAGCAAAGGTTCCAGCGTGAAATGTTTTAACTTAGCAGACCAACAGCTTTTCCTGGACTAATATGCTTGATACGATTATACCAGCCCTTAGATGAAATAGTGATGGTCTAAAGTAGTCAATAGTAGCAGCTGTTGTGGGAGTATGGTAATAGTGGTGATTTGCCAATTACTGTCACTATAAAAGATGTTGAAGAATTCAGTTCTGATAACAGCATACCATTTTGGTTTCAAGGTATTTACAGTAGTAATCTGATTCCTTGAAAGACTTGGATTATTGGTAATAGTCCAGGTAAGGTTTAGTTTTCAGTAGACCAAGATGAAGGCTTAAGGGAAAAAGTTCTGACACTTTAAAAAATCTTGCTATCTGCTGGATTTCATTAATTTTCAGTATCAGAAAAAATATATATATTTAAAAAAAAAAAGGAATTTTTTTTTCTGGGCATAATATCACAGTCCCTGTGCACTCTCTAATATCTGGTCTTTGACTCCTGTTGCAGAATTATCCTGTGCACATGTGCGTGGCCGATAACATTTATTGTACAAAATCTTCTCGGACAATTTAAAAGTCCTGCTATATCAAGTGTAATGGCAGACTATTGGGGAAGTATCATAGACTTTGCTGTAAAGGATTCTCTTTCTTGGAAATATTTTGCAACAAAAATCCCCTTTTAAAATGCCAGCAGGATGGCATTGTGTTGCAGCAAGAGTATCTTATTTTTTAGCACTCTATCCACACTACTTGTGAGCTATAACTGTGGTTCATCACTGAGGGACAGAACTGCTTCAACTACAAACTGTTCTAAGTATTCTGTTTTAGTCAAAACTTTAACAAATATGACTTAGCACTTTGGAAGAAAATGTGTTAGTACTTGACAGGTTTACCATTTAGTGTCTTACAGTACTTTTTTTTTGTTTGTTTTTTTAAAACTTGGCAGTTGACTGCTGGGTGAAGCTTTGCATTTAGAGTTCATCTGCATGTTAAACAGGTGAGTGTTTGTTTTGGTGTGAACCCTGCCTTCACCTAGTGGGGATGCTTTGCTGCAGCTAAAGAGAATTCTCAACGTTAGGGAAATGGCATAGTGATGTTCTCTTTGCTCTAAGGTTTTATCAGTACAGCCTTCCTGTCTTTGCAGTTTGGATGCTGTAAGTGAAAAGACCCTTAAAGTAGTTGAGGAATATTACACTTGGTCTACTCCCTTCTTGTCTTGCTCACAGTTAAGATGGATGAGTTTCTAAAGTACATGGAACTTGTACACTTTCAAATCCCTAGGTTTCTGTTGGGAAAGGAACAAGCCTTCCATTACTCCTTGTCATTCAAGTCTAACATTTGTAAATATGTCCATTTTGACAACTGTTTTGGGTCAGTTTCATCTCTATATGAAAAATTCATAGGTTTCTTGAATAACTTTTAATATTTCTTTTTGGTATCTAAAATGTTTTTACTACTCTTTTTGTAATATGTGCCATGAAACTGACATTTCCAGTCACCAAGCATAGTGGAGGGTGAGGGTTGATTTTTCAAATGTTGTTTTATTCAGTATTACTTGGTGTAATGTTCAATTGTATAGATTACTAGTGCATGTCCACTAAATATAATCCTGTTTGTGATACTTAGATTTTATGGGGAAACTTCTAGGTTAGCTGCAGCAGAATGACAAATTCCCAGTATGATATCTAAGAATGTTTAAGGAGCAAAGGAGGTATTGTGAAGCTGAGCTGTGTCTGTCTAGAGAATGTCTTTTTTTTTGTCCGCAGTTTAAAAAAGCGTGGAAGAATGTGAAACTTATTTTCATGTCATAGTGAATTTACTGAATATTTATGTTCTTTAAAAATATATATTATGTAGGTGTTTGATTATACCATTGATGCACTGACTTTAGTGCTATAAACAATTTTACTTTTCAAAACTACTTTCGTATTGCCTTCCTGTTGAGCTAGATCCTCATTTTTGGTACCTTGTGCTTGTTAGGTATGGTAAATTGAACAGTTATAATATCTGAAACTAAAGTCATACCTAACATCTCACATTTGTGACAATAAAGCAAAAATCCTGTGAACAGTACTGGAAATTCAGTCACTTCCTATTACAGTCTACAAAAGAAACCATTTGCATTATAAAGCCACTAGTCTAGCACTGTCTAACAACACTATCATATCTGCAGTTTTCTCAATAGAGGCTGAGAGATACATCTGCTTTCTGGATACACATGCCAACACCACAAAGTGGAATCTGGTGCCTCAGACCTGTTCTCTTCCTCCCCACCCCAAACTTGTAAGGCCCATTGAAATCAGTTGAAAAATTCTCATTTACTTGAGTGGGATTTGCATCAGGGCCTTAGAATGGGCTGTGCATGTGTAATAACACTAGCTAATGTCAAACTTTTTCAGTGGCCATGGCACGTATAACAAGTTATTCTGTTGGGTGGGACACAGAATAATTGTCATGCAAACGGTTATATGAAAAGAAGACTGTTGGTTTGGCGTGCCCTATTTGGGAACCCCAGCAAAATCAGTTACTAAGCATGGTGATTTACATGTGTGCTAATCACCTTCCCAACATAATTGGAGACAGAAGACTTGGAATATGTGAAGTAGGATCATAGCATTACATACTGAATGGGGTTGAACTTTTATAAAAATATGCAGTGTCAATTTTTGTTAAGTTTTACAAACTGCAGCTATATTTGAGGATAAATGTATTTTAAGATTAGTAGTTTTATCCACTACCAGAAAAGTGGTATTTGATAAAGTCTAAGATGAAACTATCTTGTGCACTCTAAACCTCAGCCCTTCATTATAACTGTAGTGCTGAATCCAAACATTAAGCCATGATTATACTGAATATAAAACAATGTCTCCCTCTCCTTATCCCCTCCATAGAAAAACATAATTAGGATTTCTCTTTCCTCCCACTGTTTAGGGTCAGGAAATGTTTAGGGCTCTTTTGATGAGGAGAAGAAATGTCACACAACTTGTGCGATATAATGGTTTGCAGATGCTTTGTACTTTCAGCTGTCCTCCAACATACATTCTGTGTTATTTAGGTGGTTGTTTTTAAATTATCTATACGAACAATAAAAGTTGGATTTTTGGTAGGTATCTGTGCTGGGACCACATCTGGGATGGTCCAGATCCATTTCTGCAGTACTACTGCCTATCTAGTTATCCTCCATTTTGTATTTGATTTTTCCTTCCAAAATGTAGTACTTTACATTTGTCTTTATTGAATTTCATCTTGTTGATTTCAGACCAATTCTCCAATGACAAGGTTATTTTGAATTCTAATCCTGCCCTCCAAAGTGCTAGCAACCCCTTGCAGCTTGGAGTCATCTGCAGATTCTATAATAATACTCTCCACTTACTTATCCAAGTCATTAATAAAAATATTGAACAAGACCAGACTCAGGGCAGACTCTTTGGAACCCCATTATTTATGTCCTCCCAGGTAAGACAGCAGACTACTGATAACTACTCTTTGAGTATGATCTTTCAACTGGTTGTGCACCCATGTAAAGAGGGGCACGTGTCTCTCCCTTCTGACAGGGCAGGAGGCTGTGCCTCCTCACTGTGTCTCAAGCGAGTGCAGCTCCTAGCTAGTGAATCCACCCTGGTGATTAATCCAAGCAGCACTCCTCAATCAGGGCAGCGAGCAGTTACCAGGCCTGGCTGACAATCAGACCAGGCCTTAATTAGTCTCTCAGCCCCAGTCCCTCAATCAGGGCAATTCACAGGTTATAGCTCAGGCTGAGTCCATGCGATACAGCTCAGCAGTTCAGGGTGGGGAATAAGCTCTCAACTGTGAGCGACAGCAAATGTGCCTGGCGCCATAGCTTTGGCGGGCGCCAGACCAATTCAGGCCTCCTGGTTTCTTAGTGGGGAGATGGCCACCTTCCACAGGTGGGGTGGCTGGGGTAGGGGGATGCAGACCCTCCCTTTTCACTGCATCCCAGCCCAGGGCCTTATTAGTGGTGGGGTAGTTCGCCATTAGGCCAGTGGGAATTTGCCTGCAACATGCTGGCCAGTTCACGATAATTCCACAGCTGAACCTATTTGGCGTCCCTGGGCTCCTTCCTACCCTCCCCAGTTTGGGGCACCTGGTTTCTGGGGTCATCCTTGGTCTCTCCGGGATAAACAGCCAATGGCAGCCCTGGCAGTTCATCGGCATTGCTGGTCTCCAGTAATTCAAATAACTCCTTTGGTCGGGCAGCTGTCTCCTTCAGCTCTGGGCCCTGGCAGCAAGGAAGAAACATCCTGCACCTCTGGCAGCTCTCCCTCTGAGCTGGCCAGAGGGAGGCTGGCCTCTTACAGGCCAGCTTCCTGTCCCGCCCCTCTGCTTCTGGTGGGGTGGCCACATGTGGCCTGGTTCTGCCCACCAGGGAGTGATCTTAGGTCTTTCCCCTTCTGACAGGGCAGGAGGCCACACCTCCATGCTACAACCCACCTTATTTCATTTAGCCAACATTTCCTTAGTTTGCTTAAGAGAATGTTTATGTGAGACTGTGTCAAAAGCCTTACTAAAATCAAGATATCCTGTCTACAAGTTTCCTCCATTAATTAGACCAGTAACCCTATCATAGGCCACATCTATACTACAGCATAAAATCGAAATTATTAAAACCGGTTTTATAAAACTGGTTTTATAAAATCGATTTTACGCGTCCACACTAGGGCACATTAATTCGGTGGTGTGCGTCCATGGTCCTAGGCTACCATCGATTTCCGGAGCGGTGCACTCTGGGTAGCTCAGTAAAAGAATGAGACCAATAACTTCGATTTTCATCCACACTAATCCTAAATCGATATAGTAATATCGATTTTAGGGTTACTCTCGTTGGGGAGGAGTACAGAAATCGATTTTAAGAGCCCTTAAAATCGATTTAAAGTGCCTTGTAGTGTGGACGGGTACAGCGTTAAATCGATTTAACGCTGTAGTGTGGACCAGGCCAAAGAAGGAAACTAGTTTTGCTTTTGTTCTTGACAAATCCAATATTGGCATATATTTATAATCCTATTATTTTTTTTGGAGCTTACAAATTAATCATTTTGTTCTAGGTATCACCATTAGATTGACTGGCCTATGGTTTCCCACGTCCTCTTGTTCCCCTTTTTAAAGATAGGTATTATGTTTCTCCTTCTCTAGTCCTCTGGGATCTCGCATATCCTCCATAAGTTTTCAGAGATAATTGCTAATGGTTCTGTGATCGTTTCAGCTACTTCAAGTGCTCTAGTGTGAATTTCATCAGGTCCTGCCAACTTGAGTACATTTTAACTTAAGCCAGGCCTACACTATCGCTTATTTCAGTGTAAATATGCGGGACTCTCCCTTGCGGCGCCTCCTGCTGGTTCTCTCTGGGAATTCTCTCCAGTTGTTCGAGCGCCCTCTGCAGGCCGGTGTCCCACTACCGCTTGGCCCCCGTGTCCCTCCCGGACCCAGTGCCTTCTTGTCTGGGGTGCAGCCCCCTGGCAGTATTCCCCCCCCCCAGTCTGGGTCTCCCCCTCCCAGGGGAACCCCCACCCACTATCTCCACTTCGCCTCTGTCATGGCTACTGCTCAGGCTCCATCTAGTCACTGGGGCAGACTGCAGTATAAGCCACTCATCACAGGCAAAGCGGTTTGGACCTGCTGCCTCTGGCTGCCCCTGCAACCGCTTACCAGGCAAGTGCTCCCCATCTCCCTTGGCCTTTCCTCTGCTCCACTCGATACCTGGTTAACCTCCCTGCAGCCAGGCCCTTCTCTCTCTGAACACAGAGACTCTTGAGCTCCTGGCTCCCCGCCTCTTATGTAGGGTCAGCTGAGGCCTGATTGGGCATGGCCCAGCTGCAGGTGCTTTCCCTGCCACAGCCCTCTCCCAGGGCTGTTTTAAGCCCTTCAGGGCAGGAGCGGGGTAACCACCCCGCTACAGTCAGCAACATTTATGTTGCTCATAGGTGTCGCTCAGCTGTGCCACTGTTGAGGGTACAGCTGTGCTTCTAAGCTCACAAGTGTAGACATGACTTTATTCTTTAATCTGTTCCTTCCCTAGTTTGGTTTGGGTTTCTTCCCCCATGTTAATAGTGTGTTAAGTATCTGATCACAGATTACATTTTTAGTAAAGCCTGGAGCAAAATGTACATTAAACACCTCGGCTTTCTTGATGCTGTCAGTTATTAGTTTACCATCCTTAAATAGAGGACCCACACTTTCCTTGGTCTTTTTCTTGCTCCTCATGTATTTATAGAACCTCTTTTTATTGCCTTTTATTTCTTTTGTTAGGTGTAATTCATTTTGTGCTTTAGCCTTTCTGATTTTGTCCTCCATGCTTGTACTGGTCCTTTGTATTCATTTTGCATTCATGTTTCTACTTTTTGCAGGATTCCTTTTTGATTTTCTGATTCTGATGGAGCCATATTGGCTTCTTACTATTTTTCCTATAGTATGAGGATAATTTGCTGTTGGCCTTTAATCTTGTATCTGTGAGCAACTGCCAACTTTCTCAAACTCTCTTTTCCCTTAAATTTTCTTACGTACCAGTTCTCTGAATTTGGAAGAGTTCTACACTAACAGAGAAACATTGTCAAAGTCCATTTTTTGAAGTCCATTGCCCATATTCTGCTGTTCTTACTCATTCTTTTCCGTAGAAACATGAAATTTTGTGATCACATTCACCCATTGCCTTCAATCTTCAGATTTGCAACCAATTCCTCCGTTAGTCAGAATCAAGTCGATAATGGCTAGCCCTGGTAACTTACTCCACCTCCTTAAACAAAAAGTTGCCCCAATACACTTTAAGAACTTACTGGACATTTGTGTTTTGCTGTATTATTTTTCCATGAATACATACAACTGAAAGCTAATTTGTACTTCTGAGACTTGCTGAACCATGACGGCAAGTTAAACTAAAGATTATGCATTAAGGAGCTAGTTGACTACATGCCAGATTTGCCTCAGCAACAAGATTTGGATATTGAGTGTTAAGATAAAGGTATACACAACCTGTTCTCCTAATCTCTGCAGTTAGTCAACTTTAAAATCACATTTCTGCCTGAAATTGGTTTCAATTCAGTGTTTGGATTGCTTTAACTGAAACATTAGAAACTTTTTGTATTTTGTCAGTTTGTTTGCTTTGTAGTTGGCAACTTCCTGGTTTGTCAGTTTCACTGTATGGTCAAGTTGCTCTGTTGGTGTGAGACTCTTCCACAGCAATAAAGAATAAAAACAAGAATGAGGTCTGAACGCTCCCTAAGGCCAGTATTTAGTTAAAAGGACACTCAAATTGAAACTCTGTCAACTTAAAAAAAAAAAAATTGAGCTAAGTAATTCCAGGTTCTACATCTGCTGTACAGACCTCCTGTCAATTTTCATGGATTTTTCTTTTTCCTGTGATGTTTTTATGTGAACTTTAGCATGAAGTAAGTGGTACTATGTGGAAGATTTCTCTGGTGCCAACACTGAAATTGCTTTTTCTCCAGCACCAGTAAGTCATGCATGATACTCTCCCTCTGTGTTCCCAGTCCTATTAGACTAGTTCATGCACTTCATGCCAAACCTCACACCACTAGTGCTTATTTTTGTGGATTTCTGAAGATTTTTCTTCTATAAGTCAAATAGCTACATGACTAGAGTGTCTTACAGCTTGGCAGAGCCTGAAAGTGCTACATATCACAATACCCTATCTTGTAGAACTGAGTGGCATAGAATGGCTGAGAAGGAAGTGATAGAGTGGTTCTGTGACAGGACTGGGGCCGCAGTGGCTGTGAAAACCTGTATCTGAAGGCGTGTCTGTACTTTGCTGGTGTAGCTATACTGGCAGAACCCCATAGTAGGGAGATGTAGCATAAACTGATATGACAGGAGGAGTTCTGCTGGTACAGCTAAGCCACCAGAAAAACTCTTCTGGCTGCATACTTATATCTACATGGGGGGAGTTTCCTTTGGCACACCTACATTGGCTTTTAGGGGTTATGATTTTTCCCCCCTCAGTCTCCTAGCCGATACATAGTTATGCCACCAAAACTTTGTAGACTAAGCCTGAATCTAAAATTATTAACCTTGCTGTATGGAAGATCCTGTTTTAAACGCAGTATAAGACAGTTGTTCCTAGATCAGAACTAGTGAATGACAGAAGTTTTGGACCAAACTCTTCATTCTAACAGTTGGAAAAAGCCACACTAAAATGAACCTCATGATGTTATGGCTAAAGTAATATCATATATGTGTATTAAAAGGAATATAATATATGACTATTTATTAAATGTGTTTTTTCAACCTGTACCACAAGAGATGGTTTTATTAGTGAAAAGAACCTGTTTATGTACAAATTTAATCATTGACTTGTAAAAGGAATCTCACAGCAGGTTAAATTAGATAACTGCCAGCTAACTGACTAGAGTTCAGATGTATTGACTTAATCATCAAATAGTACCAGTGACAATTTAAATGCAGGATGAGTTAAATCCTGGTGAATTAATTCTTTGCCACTCAGTCCTCTCTCCCCAATAGCTTACCAGCTTTCTCCTTTATTACCAGCAGGTAATTGTTGTTTGTTTTGTTCAAAGTAGCTAATTCACTTGAAATATATAGCTATATAGCACTAAAGATAAAAAATCAAATAGCAAAGAGTTTAATTTAATTCCTGATCCACTTGCATTTAGGTCTTTGCTTTTAGGTAAAAGTTAAGTTTGCTACCTAAGGACATAATTGTACCTATTTAAAATATTCTGGCTTGCTTAAATTTAATACCACATTTTATAGTGCAACATTTTTGGTGTCTTACAGACTTGACCTATTGCTGAACTCTAACCAATCAAGCTGCAGCAGGCACGATGGCCCATTTCATACTTAGGTTATGCTCTAGCTACACTTACGGAAATGCTTAAGACTTCTGGCCCCATCGCTTATCCACTGTACTGGAAATTGCACTAGGAGTTTTGAATAAGGCTTTTCGAAGAGCTGGGGGTAGTCACAAAATGCCAGTGTTTAAAAGAAAGACAAGAACATAAAAGTCAATACCCTCTACAGTTTCTTTCTCCACTCTAATTGTAACTTGACCATATGTACTGTGATCAATTACAAGTTCTTCTGTGTAATTCTAAAACGTCTCCCACGCATTAAAATAACTGGCAACCCAAGCTTTCAAAACCAGTTCTGTAGATTGGTTTACATGAGTAGGGCTTAGTTGCAAATCTCAAATTAACACATTATTTACATTCAGCAGCAGTAAAGTTATCGTTGTAGCTGTCTTTCGTGAATGAGAGACTGCCTTCTGATTTATCATCTTCTGTGAACTCCATGTCTCCTGACGTGTCAGCTACAGCAGTGTGGACATTGTCTTCTGCCTGGGCATCTTCAGTGGACTGCAGAGGACCTTCTGCCTGCCCCCCAGTGTACGTGGGAGTGCTGTACTTCACAAGGATAGATTTAAACTGTGCCAAGGGTGCATTTGTGCGAACTCCCATGGGATCAAAATGGGTTCGGCTTACTCTATACCCAGCTTGGGACAGATACTGTAAGAACTTGTTTAACCTGAAAAAATTATAGACAAAGTTATTACTGGTTAGTTGGTTTCTACCCAGATTACACACTGATTTTGTTTGACGTCAGAAACTGGAACTTGATCCTTACTTTGGCATGTTCATTCCTTTGATACTGTGTCTATGGATATTATAGTAAAATGCAGGGTGCTCAGCATTGCTTTCGGACTTCTGTCTTTTTCCTATGTTTCTACTCATTTCATTACTTTTCCTTTTACCTGAAACACAGAAATGCTCATTAGGGGCAAGATCCAAAATGTAGTTCCTCAACCTCTGCCTAACTCTGTAGCCACCTAAAAAAACAATTACTGAGTTGATTCAGTCCAGGCAGCTGGGTGCCTCAAACTAAATATTCCCCTGCTTATCTGGCAGGTGCTCTCAGAAGCCAGCTACTGGATCAGGCCCCACAAAAAACATGGAAGACGATGGTGCCATCTTGGAACCACTGCTTTAACCCAATGTCTTGAGCCCTCATCTGGGATGTGGGAGACCTGGGTTTAATTCCTCCCCCCCCGTCTGATATGAAGAAGAGATTTGAACTCTGGTCTGTCTCCACCCTGGAGAGTGCCATAACCACTGTACTAGGGAGTGTTTTGCGGCAGATCTTTCTTCTGTTGAAACTGTTCCACTGTATATAATTAACAGGTATTGGGGCAGAGTAACCCACTAGGTACATGGGAGAACCATGTTACAGCGTCCTCCGGCTCCAGTACATATTTATTTATATATAGTGGAACAACTTCAGCAGGAGAAAACAGAAAGCCCGGTGGTTGGGGTACTATCCTTAGAGTGGGGAGACCACAGCTGAAGTCTCGATATCAGTGAGAGGTCTCCAGTAGGGTGGGTGAGTGCTCTTAGCACTCAGCTAATTTATATACATTTGACCAGAGCTCTTGTAGCACTTAGCAGTGATGCCACCCAGCACCCAGTGTGTGTGAGAGAAAGGTGCATAAACCCTTTCTTGCAGCCTTCAGGAGCGGGTTCATGGCTTTGAATCCCGAGTGGAAGGATGCACCTTCCAGCCCAAGAGTTAGGCACATAAGTCCCTCTGAGGAGCAGGACTCGCCCTTCTCCTGGGTATTTTGTAGTGGCTATCTTAGGCAGCTCAGTGAGCTGGATTTTGTGGATTCCTAACTCTCCCCCGCATTGTATATGGAGCCCAGCTCAGAGCTGTGGATTTCACTAAGCAGTAGAGTACCTAAGTGATAAGCGTTGCAATGCTTAATGTTTAAGACCCCTGTGTGAAACTCACCCTAGACCTCTATTGCTTTTCTGTAGGTAGCATTCCTGGCTTAGACTGATTGAACTAAAGCTACAACTATACCACTTCTGGGGGGAAAAAACCCTCATTCCTTAAAAGCTGAAGGGACCTGAAATCTTGTCTAGTTTAACAGATAATTTTAAAGGTTTCTATAACTCACTTCCATAGGAGCCAAGGGCTGCACAGATAAACTAGACTTGCAAAGGTACATAGTGCACTTCATGCAATAATGGCTTTTTGTCTTTTCCAGCAAATACTATTTTGGGTAAAGATAAAATATTTTTAAAGTTTCATTAATCTTCACTGGAGGTGAACCACTGAGCACATTTGTTTAAAACAAAAAAAAAAAACCCCAAAAAACCCACCCCACCCCTCCTTCACTGACTGGTTATCTGCTAGCACAAACCACAAGAGGTGTGATGGATGAACTACATACCTTGTACCACATAGTAGTCAGCAGCAGTATCTGGTGTTTTAATAAAGACACCACATTCTTCTAGAATACAAAAGTCAAAATTAAATCTGAAGTGTGACAAAACAATGTTTTAAATAGATTTTATTTTGCTGCCTTATAAAAGGATCCACAAAAATTTGAAAGGGGAAAACCCCAAACTTTCTAGACAAAGTAAAAGGTGTAAAAACGATAGCGGCAAAAGGATAGGTAATGGGTTATGGAAACTTTCACTAAACACTTATCAGTTTGAATCTGGCATAGGACAATATTCAAGTAAACTTACTATATGATTTATCTGAAGTGAGGTGGTAGCCTCTAGTCTGTTCTTATTAGAATAGAATCCCACTATAGACTGCCATCTCAATCACCCCTCCAATTGGCAGTCTCTGTAGAGAAGCCCAGGATTGACTGATCATGAAGAGCAGAGCCCCGTCTCACTAAGAGGGGAGGAACTTCCCCCCTTAGGGCTGTAGTACGAAGGCTAGTATATGGGAAGGTTCTGCTACTGCTGCCTGTTTTGTGAATAAATTGGACTACAGTACTGTCAGCATGGCACCTTGTATCAGCACTAGTTTCCTTAACATAGGATTTTTCCATACTGGTTGAAGTCTAGCACCCTGTCTCGAGCAGGCCTTAACAGCAGAGATTTAAAGAGTATGACAAAATCCCCATAACATGGCAAGACTATTTTCCCATGCTTTGTGAGAGGGAACATGTTCCTGACCTTCTTTTAACAGGCACTGCTACAGTTACTTTTGCTCAAGAAATTTTCAATTGGTTTTAGACATTTAAAAATCCCATGTGTTTTTTTGTAAGCAACTTGCCATTTTATCTCACCTTGTTTGTTCTGACTGGCAGGACCATGGATTGAAAACTGTTTTAGAGTTGTACACTCTGCTTCACAGATTAATGTCTTTACAAGTGGCTGAATCTCATCCAAGCCGTGCTGAACAGCTTCAAACAGCATTCTTCTGAGGAATCCAGTGTTAAAGAGGGACCCTGACCTGGACAGTGCAATAGAATACCAGTGAAAAACAAGGAGACTGGTGTATAACAAAGTATTTTGATTTACAGCAAAAGGCCTTTGCTCCTTTAGAAGTGGTTTCCACAAACTGAGTAGCTGGTGAACTATACTTATATTAACAGAGTACATAAATTGTGATACAATTAACATTATTTTTGTTTTAGGTAGTGGCAGTTCAGAGTCATGGCTTGAAAGCCAAGAGCTCATGAGTGTTAATCCCAGTTCTGCTATTGATTTAGTGTGTCAACTTGGGCAAAGTCACTTCATCTCATTTCCCCATGTGTAAAATGGGAATGATACCCATATCACAAGGATGCACTGTCAAAATCAGGGTGTGTCCTAATAGTATTTGGAAATAGTAAAAGCAGAGCTAGTGCTAAGGATTAGTTCTGTTTCTATACTCTAGTTCTGAAATGCTCACATTTTAAATTTCATTATTCTTTCAATCCAAAACTCAAGGATAAACACCACTGCTGATTACCATCAAACAGTTCAAGTTATTTAATAATACTGGAAGTGCATAGGTATTAAGATATTATGTAAGTTAGTTATCAGTTACAGTTCAATGTATACTAGTTCTCTGGTCCCAAAACATCAAGCTACTTAGCCAGATTCTCCTGTGCAGTGTAATTGTTTTAATATCTCCAAGATGTGAACTAGCTTTCAATTTCACCATTGTTTATTTAGTAAACTCACTGTTTGTTGTCTACCTGTTTGACTAGGAAAACTCATTTTCTTATTACTCAGCTCTCCATTAAATAACCAGGTGCCAAATCCATCTCAGTTGCTAGATATAAATTTACTGCTGTATGAACAAACAAGCTTTCACTTTTGTTACGCTGTGTGTTGTACATACCACAGAGGACCAAGCTCTACTGCTGTCTTCCCAGGCATACTGCCATGGCAGTCACAAGGTAGTTGCCGGTAAGGGTTTTCTGTAACAGAAAACAGAATTAAGTGATTTCAAAATACATTCTATAGAACTCACTTTAACAAACAAAATGAAAGATGTTTTAGATACTAGAAATGTTGCACCCAATAAGAAGTAATTCTGCCTAAGTAGAGGCATTTAATAGGACAAGCAACATCAGAACCCAAAATACACAAACAACTGTAAAAATGCCTGTGATGCCAACTTTTATTAATGTTGTCACAAGTTATTCCCTCTGGTGTCTGCTGGAATCTAATGAGGGGCATTGTAACTTTTTAGTTACTTTTTAATTAAAATAAAACAAAACCAGAGCTCCATATTACTTGGTATGTGTTTTAAATAACTCCTTCTAGCTACTGCATTAGAACTTTCCATTGCAAAAACAAATTTAAACTAAAAAAGCTTTTCAAGGAAAAGTGTATTATGCAAAAAATTGTTAAAAATTATGGCTGCATATGTGCACAACATTCAGTTGAATCGTAGGATTTTCATGACAGCCATAGCTCAGCTCCCTTGCACATACATAGTAGGTTGAAGGACTCTAAATGCTGTTAATTTGTGCATTTAAAATCTCAGCCATAACACTGTACCTATGCAGGTGACAATTTTATTTCTGTTAAGAAAATGTGATACTTATTGCAGTCTAATGCTCGTATAGCCAAGAAATGCATCATTGTCTTAAGGAGAAGTGTCAATACCTTAACAGCCCAAGGCATCGGGCACTTTAGTTACAATGAGAAATAAGATAGGATTAGAGATTCAAATAAGATACAGATAAACAACTCTGGAGCGTCACAAATCAATACATTCTCAAATTGCAGAATCATCTTGCATGCACTATCTGTAAACACCAAATTGTTCTTAAAAATATTTCAAATATGCTAAAGGCACTTGTCTTCATTAGGAACTAAATATTTGATTTATCTGAAGTTTGAGTAGTAAAGATCTTTGGAAAAATACTCAGTGAATTTTTTTTTTAACATGTCAAAACCATGGCAGAATTTTTGTTAACACCCATTTTTCCTAACCTTACATCTCCAACAAAACTACCAACCACCACCGGTGGGGCAGAGAAGCAGTATGAGAAATTTCAACAGAGTAATTTTCCAGAAAGTTTTAAGACAAATGCACATTTCGATTTTAGTCTAAATCATGACCGGTCTAAATGACCAAAGTACAATATTAATGTTCTATGTAGAAAAAGGATCCTTGACTAGAGGGAAGATATGAATTAGTCATTTTAGATATTTGACACAGTAGGATAGGAAAAACAAATGGCTTTGAATAGGTGGATGATATGCAAAACAACTGCTAAACATACTCTGATGGATAGACCCAATTGTTTCAAAAGACAGCAGATAGTAGGAATAGAAAACTCCAAGGGTTCAAAGTATCTCTGAATGGACTGTAATGAAAAATGCTTTCACTTCAGCTCTGTAAGTCAGTCCTGTGGAAACCTTTCTGCTCTGGATTAGAATGTCTTGTACTCCTTTGCTCCTTTCCTCAGCTTAGTCAGCTAATCTCCATGCTGTCAGAGGCAGAAACACTGGATCCAGAGACACAAGCCCCCGGGTCTGTAAAATGATGGCTTGGAAGTGGTAGAAGGGTATGGAGGGATAAGTGCATCAGAAGTTGGAGTACCAGAACTGATTTGCCCAGGCCATTATCAACTGGACCTTGTCCTTTGTCATCTTCCTGAGGACTCTGGGAAATAACAGGGATGGGGTTAAAGGAACCCTTTCTGATCAGCAATGCATCTTTCCAAGGAGCAAAAAAACAGCAGATTGTCATGAGGAGGGATGGGGTAGGCCATTGCTAAAGGAGGGGAGAACAGGGTACAGATCCTTGAAAATCAGTCCAAGACTCTTGATATCAGTATCAATCCTTCTCTCCTTAACCAGAAGAAGAATGTGCGCTTTCAGTAGATGGAGGGCATCTCTGCTTCTGGAAAGACAGACTCTTGGAAGAGTCTGGAGCCATCTGGTGGTATGAGTGAGACCAGGAAGGTCTCTGGCTCCAGAAGGGTAGAAGCCTTTCTTACTACTTGCTCAGAGCTGGGGTATAAAGTTCTAAGGATCAACTTGAAATAATTCAGAAAGGCTAATTTCTTGTTCATTGTTCAGTTTAAAACATCACGGCCCTCTTAGGTTGACCTACTGTAATCATAGCCCTGAACTCATCTCTGGAATCCAGGGGTAGCTGCTTGGCAAACTGAAAGATTGTATCCCACTGTATCACATTCTGCCAACAGAGCCTGGTAACTGACTATACAGAACTGTAGACTGGCTGAGTATATTTTTCTTCCAAAAAAGAGTTTTGATTCCTTATACCAGGGGTGGATTTCACAGTAAGATGCTGTTTAGATTTTTCATGAGCCACTGCCACTACCAATGATGCCAGGGCAGAGTGGAAAAATTAGTTGAACCCTTTAGGGGGAAAATGACTTCCTAGACGTGGCTGAAATGGAGGCTAGGGTCTACCAGAGATCCCTGATCAGTGCAAGAATGGCCTTATTAATGGGCATTGCTAAATGGCCCTAAGGGAACAGATGAAGAATATTGAATAACAGGGATGTTCCTGGGCTATTTCCAATGGAATCTCCAAAGTATTAGCCACTCTTTTAAGAGGTTCCTGCAAGTCCTTGAAGTCATCACTAGCGGAAGATGCTGATGGTGTAAAACTATTTCAGCTGGTGAAGATGAAATACACATGAAAAAAACTCATCCTCATACTTTTCCAGGAGATATGCATTATCATTCTGTGAGTCCTGGCTCAATTTGTGAAGACAACCCTTCTGTGGCAGGTATACCACCTGAGAAAGTTCTCCAAAAGAAGCCAACTTGTTCCTACATCTGGATCTCACATAAGGAAAAGAAAATGGGTTTTGAGATTTACAGGGAGCCAGTATGGCCAGGATTGCATTCCATAAGGAAAGGGTATATAATGCAACAGAGGTAGAATCCAAGAAGCTTATGGTCTTCAGAAGTACGTCTTCTGTGATTACAAGAACTTCTCCCAGTGTCCCTCTCAGGAACACATCTTGGAGAAGGAAAAGATAACCTAGGAGAAGGGCTTCTATGCCCCCAAGATGCTGATGATGATTATGCCAACAAGTAGCACTTCTCTACAGGAGGTGCAGATCTCTGGCTATGTCTACACTACGAGATAATTTTGAATTAACATAAATTGGTTTTATAAAACAGATAATATAAAGTCGATTGCACGCAGCCACACTAGGCACATTAATTTGGCGGTATGCGTCCATGGTCCGAGGCTAGCATCGATTTCCGGAGCGTTGCACTGTGGGTAGCTATTCCGTAGCTATCCCTTAGTTCCCGCAGTCTCCCCTGCCCCTTGGAATTCTGGGTTTAGATCCTAGTGCCTGATGGGGGAAAAATCATTGTCACGAGTGGTTCTGGGTACAGCCTCACCCCTCCCTTCGTGAAAGCAGCAGAAAACCATTTCGCGCCTTTTTTCCTGGGTGAACTGAGCAAACGCCTATAGCACAGCAAGCATGGACCCTGCTCAGATCAATAGCGCAATTGTGGACATTGTAAACACCTCACGCATTCTCGTGCTGTCTATGGTGAACCATGAACTGCAAAGGCAGGCAAGGAGGAGGCAGCTATGGCAGCGCGGCAACGAGAGTGATGAGGACATGGACAATAAATTCTCTCTAACCGCAGGCCCCTGCGCTTTGGAGCTCCTGCTGGTAATGGGGGAGGTTCTACCCATTGAACACCGATTTTGGGCCTGGGAAACAAGCAGAGACTGGTGGGACCGCATAGTTTTGCAGGTGTGGGACGATTCGCAGTGGCTGCGAAACTTTCGCATGCATAAGAGCACTTTCTTTGAACTTTGTGACTTGCTTTCCCCTGCCCTGAAATGCCAGAATACCAAGATGAGAGCAGCCTTCACAGTGGAGAAGCGAGTGGCAATAGCCCTCTGGAAGCTTGCAATGTCAGAGAGCTACCGGTCAGTCGGGAATCAATTTGGAGTGGGAAAATCTACTGTGGGGGTTGCTGTGATGCAAGTAGCCAAAGCAATCATTAAGCTGCTGCTATGAAAGGTTGTGACTCTGGGAAATGTGCAGGTCATAGTGGATGGCTTTGCTGCAACGGGATTCCCTAACTGTGGGGGGGCGATAGATGGAACCCATATCCCTATCTTGGCACCAGAGCACCAGGGCACCCAGTACATAAACCGCAAGGGGTACTTTTCAATGATGCTGCAAGCACTGGAGGATCACAAGGGACGTTTCACCAACATCCACGTGGGATGGCCAGGAAGGGTTCATGACACTCGCGTCTTCAGAAGCACTACTCTGTTTAAACAGCTGCAGCAAGGGACTTACTTCCCAGACCAGAAAATAACAGTTGGGGATGTTGAAATGCCTGTAGTTATCCTGGGTGACCCAGCCTGCCAGCCAGGACTGTCCACAGGGGTGGAGTGGGCGGGTGCACAAAGCCTTCCTCCACGCGTTCTTACACGTCTGGGTGAGGAAAATATGGAACATGGTGAGTACTGACGGTGGTTAAACATGGGCTGCAGCGGCACTCTGTGACCCCGCTGCTCTTCCTGAAGATCCACCAGACGTCGGAGGATATCAGTTTGATCACGCAGCAGCTCCAGCATTGCATCCCGCCACCGCTGATCTTCCTGCCTACACCTCTGACCTTCCTACCGCCACCTCTCATCTCGAGCGTCTCTCCTATCCTCACGTTCGTCCCTCCTATCCTCACGTTCACTGGCATCTTTCCTGTACTTTGCTACCACGTCCTTCCACTCCTTCAGATGAGCTCTTTCATTGCGGGTTACTTCCATGATTTCAGAGAACATTTCGTCTTGCGTCCTCTTCTTCCTCCACCTTATCTGAGCTAGCCTTTGGGATGGAGTAGGGAGGCTTGAAAAATGAGCAGCTGCATGAGGGAGGGAAAAAAGGGAGAGAACTATTTAAAAAGATACATTTTACAGAACAATGATTATACTCTTTCACAGTGAACAACACTATTCATCTTACATAGCACATGTGATTTCACTACAAGGTCGCATTTTGCATCTTTTAATATTGAGTGCCTGCGGCTCTGGTGTTACAGATCTCACAGACGCAGGTCCGGGCATCACAATTCAGCTTGCATGCGGCCATGGTAAGCCACTGTCTTTCAGCTTCTCCAGCCTTCATATACACAGTGCCCTCTGATGCTTCTTTCCTGTTAACAAGCAGCAGGAGACGCCAACCCTTCCCCTCCCCAATCCAATTCTCTAGGATTGCTTTACCCCTCCCCCCACCGCATGGCTGGTATCATGGCAGATCACTGCTAATCACCCCCCTTTTCCTCCCCCCACCGCGTGGCTACTAGCTGGGAAGATTCCTGCTGGCCAAACGCTAAAAAGCTCAGCGCTATCCTTCCTCCCCTCCCCCCACTTTGCTATGTGCAAGGAAGGATTTCTTGTAAGCAACAGCCCAGTAGGAAAATGTCCATCTCTGTCCCCTTAATTAAATTCCTTAATTTCAACCAGGTTACCATGAACGATATGCTGAGGATAACAGAGCGAGATAAAGAACGGATGTTTCTTGAATGCCAACAATCACCGGGACCATATGCAGCTATGCTTTGTCATGCAACGATACCCGATTACTTGCTACATGCATGGCGTGGTAAAGTGTCCTACCATGGTGGACGGAACAAGGCTGCCTTGCCCAGAAACCTTCTGCAAAGGCTTGTGGAGTACCTCCAGGAGCGCTTCATGGAGATGTCCCTGGAGGATTTCCACTCCATTCCCAGACATGTTAACAAACTTTTCCAGTAACTTTACTGGCTGTGAATGCATCCCAAGCCCTCATGGCAAATCAAACATTAAAAAATGCTTGCTTCTAAACCATGTTTTATATTTACAAAGGTACACTCACCAGAGGTCGCTTCCATGGCATCACTGTCTGGGCTAGTGGCTTGGGAGGGCTGGGAGGGTAATGCCGTCTGGGTCACAAAAAGTTCCTGGCTGTTGGGGCTAACGGAGTGCTGTGTGCTCGCTGCAAGGTTGTCCTCCTCTTCCTCCTCATCTTCCCCCTCTGCTGAATCCTCAGCCATGGTTGAGATTATAACCCCCACCTCAGAATTCACGGACAAGGGGGAGTAGTGGTGGCGCAGCCCCCTAAAATTGCATGCAGCTCAGCGTAGAAGTGGTATGTTTTTGGCCCTGACCCAGATCTTTCATTTGCTGCTTTGGTTTTCTGGTAGGCTTGTCTGAGCTCCTTAACTTTCACTCTGCACTGCACTGAGTCCCTGGTGTGGCCTTTGTCCATCATAGCCTTGGAAATTTTTTCAAATATTTTTTCATTTCGTCTTTTGGAATGGAGTTCTGTTAGCACTGAATCCTCTCCCTATATAGCGATAAGATCCAGTACCTCTCGTGCAGTCCATGCTGGTGCTCTTTTTCCATTCTCAGGAGACTGCATTGTTACCTGTGCTGATGAGCTCTGCGTGGTCACCTGTGCTGCTGAGAGCTCCACGCTGGCCAAACAGGAAATGCAATTCAAAAGTTCGCGGGGCTTTTCCTGTATACCTGGCCAGTGCCTCTGAGTTCTGAATCCTGTCCAGAGCGGTCACAGTGGTGCACTGTGGGATACCGCCCGGAGGCCAATAACATCGATTTGTGGCCACACTAATCCTAAACCGATATGTTAATATCGATTTTAGCGTTACTCCTCTCGTTGGAGTGGAGTACAGAAATCGATTTAAAGAGCCCTTTAAATCGATATAAAGTGCATTGTAGTGTGGACAGGTACAGCTTTAAATTGATTTAATGCTGTTAAAATCGGTTTAACTGCGTAGTGTAGACCAGGCCTCTGAGAGGTTAACACTGGCTGAGACGATCCAGCAATAACTCTGAGACCAAGATCGGTGTTGAGGAAGACAGATGAAGCAACATAGTCATAACTGATACTCTGGGTCCCGATACCTAGATAGACATAGATACTGTAGGTAACAGAGAAATATCCGGAAGTGTATGCTCTGGTTCTGGGATCATCACCAGGTCAGCAAGTGTTGTGAATGCAGCCAGAGTCAAGGACTTCTGTACTGATGAAGATGGTGCTGACCATACTGGTACCAAAAAAAATGCTTCAAGAGACTGAGGTTTTCTGCTAAGGCATGATACTAAAGAATCCAAATCTGTTGGTATCAATGACATCAGAGCTGATTTTGAGGCACTGGTTGCTGAAAACTGACTGGTGTCTTTTGCCTCTCATCTCTTGACTCTGGTAGCATATGAAGACTCCTAGTGCCAGTTGAGTTTCGCTGCAGCTGGTTTGGACAAGTCAGAAGAGTGGCTCTTAGATCTCTTCTTGGCCAGTACAGGAAATTATGATTGTTTGGTGAGCAGTGTCCAAAGATCTTTGCTGCTTCCTACCTTGGGCAGCAGAGGTAGTCACTGACTGACCTGAAAAAGACTAGTGTGAGGGTTCAGAGCAGGCAGACAAGCCCCTGGTGGTGTGGTGCGAGGGCATGCAGGGTGCCATGAGTAGCCCCAATGGGTACTGCTGGTCAAGAGATTCCAAACTTGTGCACACAAACCTACAGTGAGATCCATATAATAATTAGTCAAAGAACCCCTTTTAAACTAGAGGATTATAATGGAAATCCCTCTCCTTTATGTGCACGATCATTATCACAATTCTATATATGAAATATTTCCAGTGAAAGCAAGTATTTTTACATGTTGGAACTTACCACGTGCCTAACATAGGTACATACAATAAACATGCATGGATTATACCTTTAAAAGAAACCCAAGGAAAATCCGTTTACCTTCTACCATATTACCCTCCTGAAAAATCCTCTCCTCACACCACTGGCAGTGGATAAGATACCGAATTTTCTTGACTGAATCATCTGCAGGAGATGGTCCCCTCAAAACTCTCACCACTACTAGGACAAAGTGTTCTAGAGCTACTGCAAGCAAAACTTCAATGCCTTTATTACATCGAGCTGCAGCTCTACAAAAGCAAAAAGATAACATATTAATATAGGAATTCAGGAAAGACTAACTTTCCCAGATGTTCCGCCTTCTGCAATATATATATATTTACAATCATCCATTGTCTGAAAAAATCCTACACTGTCTATAAAGAGCCTCCACTTAGACTGTGGGCTCTGAAGGGCAGGGGTCCTCTTTTTGTTCTGTGTTTGTATAGTGCCTAGCATAATAGGGTGCTGGTCGATGACTGGGGTTCCTAGGTGTTGAGAAGACTTGGAGGGATAGACTTCAAAGGAAAGATTATAGAAAGTAAATAAATAGATCTGGATTAAATGAAAACTAAGGGCAGATAAATCATTAGCTAAGGATCTGAACTGGTACACAGAAAAGAGGAATCCTTTAGGGTACTCTGGAGGGGTGTAATTAGAAGCAAAGTGAAAATTAGCAAAGAAAATTTAACTTGACCCTCTGGAAAAGTTATTCCAATATGAGGTCTCAGCCTGTGGTGTGGTTTTACAGAGACAGATGAAACCCTTAGTGCTAGAATCATGTAAAAGTTAAATGAGATATAGCACTGGAGAACATGCCATAGAGAATAAGCTAGCATAGGCAGGGAGCTAGACAAGACAATCTAAACAGGTCCCATTTAATATAATTGACTATGGAGTCTGTAACAGGGTAGCTTGCTCTGTGGGCTGGAGAGCATGGGGCTAAACCAGTCTGATTACCAATTGAGTCCCACTTGAGGGGAATGAGGCTTAAGTGATAAAGCCCAGCTGGGGAAAGAACCAGCCAGAAAGCTCAGGCAGTAAGGAAAAGTTCTACAGGCATGAAGGCCTGGGAGAGACCCAGACCAAAAAGGGAAGAGTCTGGAAAAGCTCTCCCTGAAGAGAGGCCTGGGAGAGACCCTGCGTAAGCAGGGACAAAATGGACATACCCAAAGGAGAATTTGAGATTATGTAGGAAGTGGCCCATGGAAAACTGCAGCTCAGGTAAGGGAGAAGACCTATCTGTTCAGTACAGAACCCCTGGACCAGAACTCAGAGTAGAGGATGGGACTGGGTCCCCTACTGGTCCAAGGAAAGGGGCATATAAAGCCTTCCACAATGGTTACTGAGCCAGCAAGGGGGCTACAGGCTGTGTTGAAAACAGGGTGAGGAAGAACTCTACAGAGGGGGAAGAATTTTTGTGTCAAAAATATTTTAGGGACTCTTAGTTTGCATGACTGTGACCTAAGAAAGGATAGACTTAAGATGGTGACCCAGCAAGATGGCCAAGTTTCTGATAGAGAAACCACCACAGTTCTGGATCATGCTGGTATTCTACTCCTGGCCACCTAGCAGTGAGTGGATTCGTTTACAGAGCCTGAAGATCTTTCACGCCTAATCTCCCACTCACTCTTCCCTGAACTATTGTTCCATTGTCTTGATTTAGTGTCCAAATCCCCAACTTCCACTTCTGAAGTCACTGGGAATATCTGTAGGAGAAAGGACTAATAACGTTAACAGGGTTTGCAGGGCAAGCAGCACCATATCGTATTTGCTTTATAAGTAGATTTGCTTGTAAGTAGTAGATTTACAGCACCAGATCTTTTTTTTTTCCTTAACCATATTTAACCTGTGAAAAATTTAGCCACACTGTGTTTATTGTTTGTAAACACTTGAGGCTAGGGGGTCTAGATTTTGGGGTGAATATCTGTTTTCTCATTATGAAATATACTGTGAAAGTTGACACTAATGAGTTTATTTCCATTTAAAGCAAATCTAATTTAATGCTCTTTCCCACAGATAATTAATTGCTTTAATAGCTTCTGAAGTATTTATAAAGGCTTAGGCAGCATTAAATCACCACCAAATGAAAAAGGAACTTAAAATCTTCAGATATTCAAGTTTGCATTATATTACCTTTTCTTTCTGAAGATTAGTAATATACTCCATACCCATTTGCCATCTTGCCAGTCACTTCAGTTTAAAATACTTAAATTGTTCTATAGGAGTGAACTTGAAATCAAATACAAAATTGATATTTCAGTGCCTAACTTGTAGAGTTTAAGGAATTCTGAAAAGCAAAGACACACAACTTGCTTTAGCAATCACCAAAAGCGTGCATTAGCAATCCTCTGCTGCCAGAGCTTAGGAGCTGACTATGATTCACGTGTTGTAATAGTACCTTGCCACAGCAGCAACTACTATTCTAGCTGCCAGTTCCTTGTAGTACTCCGTTCTGACAACGTTACAGCCGTAGTGGCGCTGGGCCACATGCTGAGCTTTTGCATACAGAGAACTGATGTCTGTAGATGTCACTGATACTATTCCAAGATTTCTTACATTTCTGAATGCAGAATCCAGGTAGTTCACAGCTGTTCCAAATGGGTCCAGGTGTCTAAAACCAAAAAATACAGAGAAGCATCTCTGGTACATAACTACTTAGCTTTTAAGATATCTGAGAGAAAAAAACTGTTTAAAAAAATCCTCATCCATAACATCTGAAGTAAAATAAAAACAGAATTTGATTTTACAACACACCTTCCATACCTCCAACATGCCCAAATAATTTACAAAGCAACAAGTTAGAGGGGCAGGCAGTACATATTGAGTAACGCAATAATCATCACACACACAGCACAATCTCTCTTACATCCTAGCATGCTGGATAACTGAACTAAGAAGAATGCTGGCCAAGATACAGGTGTTTATTCTCCCATGCCTTTCAAAATATACAAATAAACTTCAATTCCCACTGAATTCAATTGGTTTGTGGATGCTCTGCAACTCTAAGAATCAGACCATTTAATTTGAGGTCTATATATAGATTTAGTGCCTGCATTAGGGCACTAAAATTTGAATATTTTGGCCTTAGATTCTAATTAGATCAGCCATGCTATTTAAGAATGGATTACAATAAGTGATCCATAAACATGCAGCCTTATTAAAAATTACATGCACAGATATGAATTTCAAATGGTCTAAAATTATAGAAAAAAGATTCTTGTATTTCATTTTTTCCCAAACAAAGTTATACCAAAAATCCATAAGTTTGGCCTAAAATGTTCATACACATTGTGAGGCAAACTTGCAGCCAAACCAGAGCCACTCACTCAGCTGCCGTGACTTCCCCCTCCAACAGAGCCTGCAGTAACTCATCACCACAGATCCTAGAGATCCCTTTGCCATGGAAAAACCCAGAATTTGTGTTTTTACAGTCTTTAGTTTTTACATTTTGTAAAAAATGAAAAACTGGGTTCTACTGTATACGTTATCTGAGCCCCCATTATCCAGCTCTTTGTATTAACTGAACCAGGGCTCACAGCCAGAGCCCTGGGTGGAGGGGCTTGCGTTGTCATCCCTAGGTGGCTGGGCTCCCTATTGTGATTAGGGAAATTAAAGTTCAGCATTTCATTATAATCATGGGAAAAACACTTGATTCTTTTTATGGTATTTATTGGAGATTTTTTTTTTTTTTTTTTTATCATGGGAAACTAGGATCCCTGCTCATTATTCAGGCATGCTGCAGCAACTCAATTGCAGGGGTTCATCCCACAATTAGAACCTCAGCACTAACGCATACTGCAGCAGCCTATTCCTGGCGAGAGGCTGGGTCAGATGATCTCCAGGCACAGGTATTTCACTAATCCTGCCTGAGCAGCAAGTTAGTCTGTACAACAGCATTACTTAGCCAGGAATCCTCCTGCTGGCTTGCAGTGTTAGTGTCATTAGGCTTCCAGCCTGCCCTTGATCTGGTCCCTGTTCCTGCCTCAGCCTTGTTCCAGCCCACTTCAGCCTTGCCCATGTCTTATTCTGACCTTGCTCCAGCCCCGCCCTTCCCTCTGGATCCTTAGACTGACTCTAACCCAGCTTCAACCTTTGGTCTGCATCCTGATTTGACTTGTCTATAGATTGACATCAGTTCTGACCCACAGCCTATCCCTGGACCCTGATTTCAGTGCTGTCCTGGTCCTGACTCTTCGGCTGGCTTCACTTTGGTACCTGTTCTCAACGATGGCTCCAACCAGGTCTGACCACAGCACCCAACACACATTACCCTGGTGCTTATTTTCCACGTTGGATGCCAGAAGGGTTTAAATGTTTTCCCAGTGATTATTTTTTAAAAAATTTAAAATTAAGTCTCTGTTTACACAGCACTTCAGATGCTACACAATTAAACTTTTTAATAAGCAAATAACCAGCCGCTGTTGGTTATCTCGTCCATTCAGACTTCTCTAAATAATCACTGGGGAAAAAATTAAATTACAGTCAAGATCAAAGCACCAAGTAAAAAGACAAACTTGTAGTAGCAAACACTCTTCACTTACATAAAATCGAAGGATCTCAAGTGCATTATGACATTGGCATCCATTTTTGTCACATCAATAATGCCTACATTTTCCTCTCCTTCTTCCATAGTTTCATCACAGTCATCCTCTTCCTTAGTGGTGTTCATCACCTTCATCTTGTTTAAATGGCAGTTCTCCTGAATCATTGTCACGGAATTTTCATTGAAATCATTAATTGTAACCTTCACAGAATTTCCAAGGTGCTTTGCCCACTGTAATCCCATTATACCTGAGGAGAAAGATAAGTGCATAATTTAAGGTTGGCTGCATGCAATAGAATAAAGGCCTGGTTTTTGATCCCCTTAACTTCAATAAATACACAATCAAACCCTAAATGTACATAATACAGAAATGTGATCCATACTCTGGCTTTCATCTGTTGGCAAACTCCAGCATTTGTGTGAAGACTCACTGAAGTCTATATGGGCACAGGGGTTTGCCTACTCAGTTCTCATTACAAGATAAGTGCCACAGATATAAAAATGCTCTGCGTACTGTGAAACAAATTGGACCTCAAATCTGTAGCAAGTCCCCTGGGCTTGTGCAACACTCTAATGCAGCAGACTGAAACTTCTGTGGCAGAGTAAGATGAAAAAAAAACCAAACCCTCAATTTAATTGAATGAAACAGGAAAACTAACATTTTAACTAATATAGCAATCCTCCTTAGTCTGATATTAAATTGTTTTTATGCTGCCCCTAAATCTTAAATTTTTGATGTGCTGCTGATATTTGTAACAACAATACGTGATTGTATTGTAAAAGTTGTTGGGGGGGAAACAGGAGGTTTTGATAGCTGGTTAGGAGGCTGTTAAGACTTCTGGTGTGGCTTGGAACTGTGCAATAAACATATTAGCAGGACATTAACTGCTGAGCATTTTAACTGTTGTCTTCAGGTTTTAGAACTAACACCTGTTTGAGATCACGGGGATAGTTCACTGTTTCACTGTCTACAGATTCAGGAAGATAACACCGCATTGGTTTACATTAATTTCATGGTCAGGATTCTTCTTTATAAATATAGAGACTGGAAACAATTTTTTAAACGAAAGTTTGGATTCAGTGGCACTGTTCTATGACTAGGGGTTGATTTTAAAACCAAACTCTACAGCTATGGAATCAGAATACATGGGATGTTGGACATAACTCATCAAGTTAAGATGCACGGTATTTCATGCGCTTTAAAATGTAAAAATTCTTCCTTTGAGCATCAATAACTTCAGCTCCAAGATAGTTATGGTCCATCTAGAGCCAAATTCTGATCTCCTTAACTTGGGGAAACACACGTGGAAGTCAAAAGGAGTCTGCCTAAGCAAGGACCCCATAATACTTAAATATACAATGTCAATTTCTCATGAGAGGGACCTGCTACAAATTGTAAAATAAAATTAGAAATTTAAAGAAAGTAAAATGAGATTCCAAAAGTTTCTTTATTTACCAGTGGCCCCAAATGCATCCAAACATTCTAACGGGTTCCGTTCTTCAGCCAAAACAGCTAATGCACAGAATATCAGTTGCCTAGAAGATTAAAAGGTGTATAATAAAGTTTAGAGTATGTATTTCACATATTTTTGTTTCTTCCATCTTAGGGTAATTTGTTCCAGTAACAAGTTTTGTAAAAACTGGGTTTAACAGCCACCAGAAGGTTTTCTAAACCTTTTGCTTCCTTAAACAGCATTTGTAGGTCTAAGAGTACCCAAATATCCTTAAGTTAATTCCAATGATAACTTTCTAGGAGTGCTGACTTTAACACTGATCCAGGGAGCACTGAGATATAAAACACCACTATATAACAGTTTCTATGATCAGTGAGTCCATGTAGCAGGACAAATTAGGTATGCAGGCAAATTGTTTGGTCATTTAAAGTACCAACTGCTGGCCTAAGGGCTTGTCTTCATGTACCACTGTAGTGCTTTAGTGAAGATACTATATGCCAACAAGAAAGTGTCTCTCGTCAACACAGCTACTGCCTCTCAGGGTGATGGATTAACTATGTCAACGTGAAAAGCTGACCCATTGACATAACAGTGTCTACATGAGAGGTTAGGTTGGTATAACTATGTCACTCAAGAGTGTGGATTTTTCACACCCCTGAGTGACGTAGTTACACCAATATAAGTTTGTAGCGTAGACCTGGACTAAGAGTTTGTAGTGGAATGGAATCCTTCACTGTATGGCAAAAAGGTAATATGAAAAATAAGGACTTGAGATTCCACTTGCCAGTTACACAACACTAACTGGGGTTCAAGAGTATATGCTGTTTGGGGTTTGCGCTGCTTTCTATAAGTAGTTAACGTCCTCTGTGAAAGAACAGACCAGAGACATTACTGGTGGTGTGTTTTTTTTTTTTTTTTAAACCATTCACTGCTAGTAATAACTGTCTGGAAATAACCAGCAATCTTCTTAGACTGTCCTGAGAAATTTTCCCTAGACTCAAAATTATCTTTGGCAGGGTTCCTTCTGGAAAAGGACCCTGGCAATGACTGAAGGGTAGTTCAACTTCCGTGTTTCAGGGAACAGGCATTGTTGTTGCAGCAATTGAGGGTATGGCTACACTTGCAGATGTACTGCGCTGTGAGTTAAACCTGCCTTCGTACAGCTAAGTAGGGAGAGCGCTGCAGTCTGTCCACACTGACAGCTACCAGCACACTGTCGTGGCCACATCTGCAGCAGCATTGGGAGCAGTGCATTATGAGCAGCTATCCCAGCATTCAAATGGCTGCAATGTACGTTTCAAATGGGGGTGGGGTGGAGTGTGACAGGGAGAGTTGGGGGTGAGAGAGTGGGTTTTTGGGATGCTGAGAGTGTGTCAGCATGCTGTCTTGTCCCCCACATCTCACTCACTCACTGAAAGCAAACAGCAGCTGTTTCCTTTTTTCTCACAGAAAAGATAAGCAGTCGCTCACCGAAATGGACCCCAACTCCGTCCTCCCCCCCGCCTCTCTTTTCAAGCAAACATTAGCTATCGGCACTAAAAACGGAGCCCCCCTGCCTGCCTCTCACTCATCCAAAGCAAATAGTAGCTGTGTTTTGTTTTTTTGACAAGCAGCCCCCAAAACGGAGCTTTGAAAGGGCACTTCTCCTCCGGAGTTCACAACAAAACAAGAGAGGATGCTTCAGTTAAAAGGATTATAGGGAGTTTCCAGAGGTCAATCAGTGCGTAATAACGTTACTCCCCATTTACACTGGAGCAGCAGTGTCTCAGCCAATATGCAACAGCTGTTATTCCTCTCAGGAAGGTGCAGTACCAGCAGCGCTGTAGCCGCGGAGACATAGCGCTGTATGTGCCTTGCCAGTGTGGACGGGGAGTGAGATACAGCACTCTGGAAGGCTTTATTGCACTGTAAGTCGCAAGTGTAACCAAGGCCTGGCTGACGTTATGACTTTTCTGAGGATGAAACAACTACACACTCCACTGACATTAAAAAGAATGATGTGAAGAGGAGCTAGAGGAAAGAATCTGCTCCAATAGAGTGGGACCTATAAAAAGGAGTTGTAGGATGTAAGACATGTATGCTCATGCTTCAGCTGTGCTGGAGGAGAGCACTTAGGTGGTGTCTAGTCCTGGGAGCTCACAAAAACTCACAGGAAAACATTTCATTGAATAGGTTTCCTCAAGTGTGGTTTGTGTGGTTTTTTGCCCCTTAAACTCCCACACTGCTGCATAAGCTAGCATCTTTATTTCCCTAGAAACTAGAACACCACATTTTCTTCTGAAGACAATTTCTGTTAATTTAGAAAAGTCTTTCCAGCAGTATATAAGGAAGATAGTTCAGTGAGCAAAATTAGAAAAGCATCAGAATGGAGCCTTCCTATATTGGGCACCTTATTTTATTGCTTGAAAAATGTTATTCCTCTAGACATTATAGTGGGCTGTTTACTGGGATAATTTTTTTAAGTGAGAGCATTTTCATTGCAACCTCTCCCCACTACCCCCCTCACCTGTTGAGTTTCATTTTGGGATTAAAATAGGAATCTGATTTCTGAGGTGTGGAGTAGTTAGGAAGAACTTGTACATCTGTGTCTGCCTCTTTCAGCACTTCATGAGAAGACTTAGGAGCAGGGGCTAAAAAATATTTTAGGGGAGGAAAGGAGACAGTTAATGATAATTTGTGAGTATATGTACATTTTATCTATAAAATTCAAAAAAGATCTCTCGGTGATTAGGGCCCCAATCCCACTGATACATAACAATGTTAACATATGGAAACCAGCCCATTACCATTTGGTGCCAGGAAAGGAGATCACAGCTAGTTAAATTCAGGACATTGGCAGACTTGGGGCCAAATTCTGCCCTGATTTACACCCTATAAAATGCCATAGTTTCATCATACCAAATTTCTTTCTTAGATTTACACCCCTTCAAGAACTCGTTCAAGTTGAATAGTATGAGATGCTGCAGGAAATACATTCGCTCATAACAAAAAATACCACTGAGCTTGTGATAGTACTCCAGTCACTTCTTGATAACTAAAAAGCCAGAAGGGCTCAAGTCAGTCCAGGATTTCAGAGACCTTCATTTTTACCTGAAAAATTCAGAATAGTTTCTGAAACTAACGATGACTCTCCTAGAGGCAGAGAATTGGTTACATACTCTGAACCTTGCAAATGTACCCTCTCTGGCAATATCACTGACGACAGGCTTTCTGTTCTGCATGCTTAAACATAGAATACTGCCATTCCACAGAATCATACTAACAGAGAATTATAGAGAGAATGTATCCATGTGCTGTATACTCCCTCTACTGCCTTGATCCAGTGGGGACAAGTGAGGCATCACACAAATAAGGTTTTTTTGTAGCTCTGTCTAGGTACTTATATATCATGGGGATGAGGACCATATAAATGCCTCCCACATATGTACTGCTTAGATATTTATATAATTCTCCCCAACCATCCATAAAATATCGGAATCAAATCTTTTATTTTTAATACAAATTGATTAGACTTTTATGGCATTTTAACCAACAGGACTACATTATAGAGAACAGAAAAGGGGAAAGGAGCAAAGAGGAAGTACTTCACAATTTATTCTGTGATTTCCATTTGTCAATGTCAAAATTACACAGATATGGAAGTATTATCTCCATTTTGTAGATGGGGAGAAAGTGATCATAAAACGATAATTAGTGAGAGGATTTGGGAATAAAACCCAGATTTCTTAATTCGCAATCCCATACTCAGTTGATTAGATCACCTTTTCCCCTAAATGAAGAAGTGTGTGTGAATGTGTGTGGTGGGGGAAATGACAGGTTCACTTTCTACAATGACCTGTTCATATGGCAGCAGTGGAATGGGAGCTACCTTTAATTTTATGTGCCCTTCACATAGCAATGGTAGAGAGGACAGAATAGAAGATGGATGAAGAGGACAGAGAGGAGCAGAACTGCATATCTAAACAATTAAAAGAGTAGTAACTGTTGTTCTTCAAGTAATGGTCCTCTATATGTATCCCAAATGCAGGTGCACATGCATGCCATGCATCGGAGCCAGAAGTTTTAGAGGAGCAGTGTCCATTGATCCACACAGCCACCTTACATCGCCACGTGCTCCATGTGAGGTTATAGGAGTTTGTGTGGGGTGACGCGCCCTCAGTTCCCTCTTACAACATGACTGGAGTCAGAATCCTCTCTTGGTGCCTGTGCACTCTTCGAGAATGACGGTCCACTGTAGGTAGGTAGTGAGTTCTGCTTCTTTCTTTCTATACTTCTGTAAATACATTAGTTTCGTTAGTTCATATAGTAGCCCCTTACAGGTCCTCTCCTGACCCATTTGGGGGAATATGCCCCATGTTCTGGGGTTCAAAAACTGCGCCTCTTGCCCTCACTCGTTCTCCGTGAGCAACAAGCACATGTGCTGCCTCTACTGCCTAGGCAAGACACACTTTGTCACCTGCTGCGATATCTGCAAATCCTTTCCATCAAGGACCTGCAACGCTTGTCTTCAGCGCCTCTGCAAGTTCTTCATGGTGGAAGCACTCCAGCCTCGTGCAGTGTCTGATTCCAGACCATTCGTGCTGGTGGTGCACTGCCTACCACTGGCGGTAAATGCCCTGCCCTCGACTTCACACCTGGATCCATCAGCACCACCGAAACACAAGAAGCCACACAAGGATAGTCACAAGTGCTGTCACAACCACTGCAGCAGGTCCCTGTCGCAGACTGCTGAGCCACACTGTTTTTCCTCCCCAAGATGGCTTTGGTCGGATGAGATGTCATGTGATGGCCCTGCAGGGCCACTCCTAAGCCGAGTGGGCAAAGAAAAGCAGAAGCGAGACCTGCCAGCTCCTGCAAGGACTAAGGTCCCACCAGCCTGCCCGTGCACGCTACTCAGCCATGGCAGCACTCTCCAGGCTGTGCTCTGCATACCCTGCTCAGCGTGGCAGAGGATGGGATGTGCCCTAGACACCAGGCCAGATGGATCCACTGGTCTCCTTGTCCCATCTTGAACTGCTGTACCTGCCCTCATTGCTTCTTTTGCCCTCCTGGCCACCTTCATCAGTGGCTGAGTCACTCCTCCTCAGCTGCGACACACCCCTGGCGATCGCGGTACCGCCCGCACTGCTGGAGGCTTCTTCGGACTCGGAGGGCTTCTCAGCGGAAGAGACGTCCTTCTTCCCAGTCTCTCGGCATAATGCGGACTCTCGGGCTCACATGCCTTTTCCAGCTCCCTATGCTCTGGGGCTCACTGGGTGGCACCGGTATCCATGGGGCCTGCAGTACCACTAAGACCTGACCTCATGGCATCACTGGCCCACATAGGATCCCTATCACTGCCTGTACTCCACCGTCGGTAGCCTCAGACCAGAAACAACTCAGCCCCTCCGCTGGCTCTAATGGTCTCAGACCCGGAAGACGACCCAATGCTTGATCCGGTACCGCCGGCCATGACAACAGCCGCCTTCTCTCCAGATGAGGCCCTGATTCCTCGACCTTCTTGCCTCCTGACGATCCCCACCAGTACCAGGAGCTGGTACAGAGCATGGCCTTTGATTTGGTATAGCGGGGCAGTAACCCCACTCCTGCCCTGAAGGGGTCAAAAGCCAGCCCTTGGAGAGGGCTGGGGCTGAGAGAGAAAACCCTAGGCTGACAGGAGAAACAGCCTCAGGTGGGCCACGCCCCAATCAGGCTGCAGCTGACCCTTATAAGAGGGCAGTGGACCGAGGAGCAGACAGTCTCTCTCTGCCTTCAGAGAGAGAGAGGCTGCTGGGAAGCTCAAGGTGCCTAGAGTGAGGCAGGACTGGGGAAAAGCCAGAGGGGCTGGGGAGTTCCAGGCTGGCAACTCCCCAGGCTGCAGGGGCTTGTCCAAGGCCCCATAGAGATATTGGGTTGCAGAGAAAGGCAGCAGGTCCAAACCCCCCTTGCCTGTGATGAATGGCTTATACTGCAGTCTGCCCCAGGGAGCAGGGGCTAGTTGGTGACTGGCAGTAGCCTACAACTGAGGTGAGGTGGGGATAGGGGGATGGGGGTTCCCTAGGAAGGGGAGACCCCAAGAGTTGGGGGGTTACTGCTGGGGGCAGCACCCCAGATAACGTAGCACCGGAGTCCAGGGAGTGACACGGGGGCCCAGAAGCAGTGGGACACCGGCCTGCAGAGGGTGCTCCAAGACTGGAAAATGAGCCAATTCCCAGGACACCAGCAGGAGGCGCCGCAGGGGTGAGTCCCACATTGCTACACTTGGGCATGGCCCTGGAAGAGGTCCAAGACCAACTGGACCAGTTGTTAGACATTCTCCAGCCCTGGGGCCTGACACACATGGCTCTGCCCATTCACAATGCTGTTCTACAACCTGCGCCCGCACACCCAAGAGGGCAGAAAGCAGATACTTCGTACCAGCTAAGGGGGGCAAAAGTTGTTTTCCCAGCCCCCTCTGGCCTCGCTGGTCATGCACATGGCCATGGAATGGGCACACCAGCACTCCAACTCTTTCTTACACACACACACACACACACACACACACACACACACACACACACACACACAGCAGTGAAACGCCCAGACCTCTTGGCTTGCAAACTCTACCCTGCAGCCCTTCAATTCCACCTTTCTAACTATCAAGCTCTGCTAGCGAAGTACACTTTCAATAATTATACTAAGCAAGTGGAGTTCTTGGAGGACATCATGGAGACCAAGGTCCAGTGATTCCAGACCTTGCTGGATGAGGGCTGCCTGGGGCCAAGTCAGCCTCCAGGCTGCGGAAGATGCGGCAGACATGTCCTCCTGCTCCCTGGCCACAGGGATGGCAATAAGGCATGCACGTGACCACCTCCTCCTCCCTGGTAGATGTATGCTAGCATGAGATCTGCCATGTGGCAACATGGTGCTCTGTCCACACCTTGACAGCCATTGACCATTGGGCGGCTGCTGACGCCACCATAGGCCGCGCCGTCCTGCAACACGCCTTACCAATCGTGTCCTTGCACCCACCTCCGGAGCTGATCACTGTTCTGTACTCACCCACATTTGGAATACATACAGGGACCATCACTCTAAGGAGAAGAGGAGGTTACTTACCTGTAACTGGAGGGTCTTTGAGATGTGCAGTTCCTATTTATATTCCAATACCTGCTCACCCTCCTCTCTGCTGCAGACTCTCTATGCTATGGTAAGAGCGAGACTGAGGGTGTGTCACCCCACAAGACCTTTTATAACCTTGCCTGGAACACGTGATAAGGCATAAGGCAGCCATATGGGTCAACAGGCATTGCTGCTGGAAAAATTTCCAGCTCTGGTGCATGGAGTGCCTGGGCACCCACATTTGGCATACAAATAGGGACCAGACATCTCAAAGAACCTCCAGTTACAGGTAAGTAACCTCTTCTTTTAATAACTTGCAAAAATAAAGTACCTGAAATCTTGTGCTAAATTATTTTTCTTTAAAATGAGTGAGTCCTTCCAATAATATAATTTGCTTTTACAGTTCAGCTCCTATCAGATCAAAAGATCAGTGCATATAATTTATGGGGATTTGCAACAGGATTCTGATTTACTGAATTAATTGAGCAACCTACCACCTACACTTTTATCAACATGCTGTAGAACTGAAGACAGTCAGCTGGTTTCAATATTCCATGTTTATGCACTTCAAACAAAAACAATTCAGCATTTTAGTATTCTATCTGAACTTGATTTATACTCAGGATTGATTTAAAAATAAATGGATGCTGTCAAAATAGGGAGGCATGAAATTTGCCATGCCAGTTTTGTTTTACAGGTACTGTCTCCCACTATCTGTGCCATTCTTTTGAAAAGATTGGGTATTGACATTTCCAAAATTATCAAGCTAATTGCAAAATAATGATGTTTTTTATTAGCAAAAAACTGCTGTTGCCTGATTTATTAATTGTATATTAATTATATCAATCACTTAAGAAGTCTTAATTAACACTGTGAGGTTTGGCAGGTTCTCGTTCCAAGATCAGGTCCAGTATTATTACAATTATTGTTTTGATGGGAACCCTGACGTGCACGGTTGCAACACTCTGAGTTAGGAAAAGATTTCTGAATTTGCAGTAGTTTTACCAACACAATTAGGGAAGTCAAACACCTCCAACTCAACAACATAGATAGAGATAATACAGAATGTGTCTGAGCAGCCATATACTCACACCATTCCTTGCAAAAGGACCTGAAGTGTTGTTGTCATCATCACCACCACCAGTGATGGTCATCCTAGTATCTCCCAAGAGTTACATTTCCCAGGGGACACAGGCCAGGATATAACTTTTATAACATGTTACATTGACACTACTATACCTAATGCATATTCAGTAAGTGCTTCTTCACTTTTGTGTTTCCTCACCCTACTAATGTTGGGTTGCCTTTCTCCCATAGGTTACTAGGCCTTTTACCTCAAGCTTATTAGCATATACATCAATTAGGTACCATGGCTCTCTTGTGTCAGATGTCTGCTGAAGTTCCTAACTTAAAATATCCCATCTAGCTGGTATAAACTAGCATCTTGTGGTTATCTGTCAGCAGCTGAGTCATTACAGTGTTCCATCTTGTGCTATCTTATGATCTAGGGCAGCAGTTCTCAGCCAGGAGTTCAGGAGGCCTTGAGCAGGTTTCATGGGGGCCTCCAAGGAGGGCCAGCATTAGACTTGCTGGGGCACAGGGCAGAAAGCCAAAGCTCCACTGCATGGGGCTGAAACCCAGGTGCCTGAGCTCCACCACCCGGGGCTGAAGCTGAAGCCTGAACAATGTAGCTTTATGGGGACCCCTGTGGCACACGGACCCCAGGCAACTGCCCTGCTTGCTATGCTCTAATACCAGCCCTAGCTTTTATAAGCAGAAAACTAGTTATTGTGGCACAGGTGAGCCATGCAGTTTTTATAGCATGTGGTGGATGGGGGATGGGGGTGGGAGAGAGACAGAAGTCTCATAAAGATTCAGAACCTCTGATCTAGGGTTACTCCTGGTTAACTGCATATGCTAAGGCTTTTGGGCCTTATGCCTTGTTCAGCTAAGCTATTATCTTTCAGGCCTGAGGCATGTAAGCTCATTGCTTTACTAGCTTTCTTATGCCTATGCCTTACCTAGCAAATACCTACATATATAGGCTACAAAGTGGGAGGGCAGAGCAGAGGGTAAACACTACAAACTCAGCACACCAGCCTTTTGGGATTATCCAAGCAAAAAGGTCAGATTAACAGTATGGCAACCTTTCTTATGAAGGACAGATTTCTCTTTTTTAAAATTTCCTCCTAACTCTTAGCAAACTTACTTTTAGCATAGGCTTACTTTTGACAGTCCCTCAAACACATAGCCCAGGTATAACACACAATGCACTGTGTAAAGGATCCATTTACAAATAAAGCAGGAACATTAAATCATTTACCTGCAATATACCTGGACTCGGTTTCTCCTTTGTTCACATGGCGCTTAATATGCCCTATCATGTCAGTTCTTCGTGTAATGGTTGCAGAACAGATGATGCAGTGATAATGGGCTCCCAGCTTCGTAGAGCTCTGTAAAAGAGTCAGTGTAGTTTTAAAATACAGTGAGACAAAGTGAGTGAAGTAACACCTGTGCAGCTTTGCTGCTGTAGTGCTTTAGTGAAGATTTTACCACATGTAAGTTTCTCCTGTGGGTGTAGTTAATCTACCTCCATGGGAAGTTGCAGCTGTCTACATTGGGGGTTAGGGCATGTCTACACTACGGGATTATTCCGATTTTACATAAACCGGTTTTGTAAAACAGATTGTATAAAGTCGAGTGCACGCGGCCACACTAAGCACATTAATTCGGCAGTGTGCGTCCATGTACTGAGGCTAGCATCGATTTCTGGAGCGTTGCACTGTGGGTAGCTATCCCATAGTTATCCCATAGTTCCTGCAGTCTCCATCGCCCATTGGAATTCTGGGTTGAGAGCCCAATGCATGATGGTGCAAAAACAGTGTCGCGGGTGATTCTGGGTAAATGTCGTCACTCAATCCTTCCTCCGTGAAAGCAATGGCAGACACTCATTTCGCGCCTTTTTTCCCCTGGATTGCCCTGGCAGACGCCAAAGCATGGCAACCATGGAGCCTGTTTTGCCTTTTGTCACTGTCACCGTATGTGTACTGGATGCTGCTGACAGAGGCAGTACTACAGTGCTACACAGCAGCATTCATTTGCCTTTGCAAGGTAGAAGAGATGGTTACCATTCCTATTGCACCGTCTGCCATTGTAAATTGGCAATGAGATGACAGTTATCAATCATTTTGTACCGTTTGCAATTGGAAATTGGCGATGACGGTTATCAATCATTTTGTACCGTCCGCTGCTGTCATGGGTGCTCCTGGCTGGCCTCGCTGAGGTTGGCCGGGGGCGCATAGACAAAAATGGGAATGACTCCCTGGGTCATTCCTATCTTTATGTTTTGTCTAAAAATAGAGTCAGTCCTGCTTAGAATATGGGGCAAGTCTACTAGAGAGCCAGAGAGCACAGCTGCTCCGGGTCAGAGCCCCCGAGATCCCGCGGAAATGATGAGCTGCATGCCATTCTAGAGGGTGACCCTGCAACAACCCCACCTGTTGCTTCCCTCCTCCTCCAACCCTCCTGGGCTACTGTTGCAATGTCCCCCCATTTGTGTGATGAAGTAATAAAGAATGCAGAAATAAGAAACACTTGACTTTTTAGCAAGATAAAATGAGGGGGAGGCAGCCTCCAGCTGCTATGATAGTCCAGGCAGGACATTAAACGGTGGGGGGGAGAGAAGCGCAGCCTCCCGCTGCTATGATAGTCCAGGGAGTACAGAATCTTTTCTTTAGACATGAAAAGGGAGGGGGGATGGGGCTGATGGAGCTCAGGCGCCAGCTGCTATGAGGAGGATGGTTACCAAGCATTTTGTGCCGTCTGCCAGGAATGACAGGGAGTCATTCCCATTTTTACCCAGGCGCCTCCAGCCAACCTCACTGAGGCCAGCCAGGAGCACTCACGGGATGATGACAGTTTTCCACCATTTTGTACCGTCTGCCATCAGGAAAGGAAGGGGAGGGGATGCTGCTGTTCAGCGCCATAGCACCGCGTCTACCAGCAGCATGCAGCAGACATACGGTGACATTGAAAAATGGCAAGAAATGATTTTTTTTCCCTTTTCTTTCATGGGGAAGTGTGGGGGGTGTGTAAATAGACAAGATATACCCTGAACCACCCCGGACAATGTTTTTGACCTACAGCCATTGGGAGCTCAGCCAAGAATGCAAATGCTTTTCAGAGACTGTGGGATAGCTGGAGTCCTCAGTCTCCCCTCCCTCCCTCCATGAGCATTCATTTGATTCTTTGGCTTTCCGTTACGCTTGTCACACAGCACTGTGCTGTGGACGCTGTATCATAGCCTGGAGATTTTTTCAAATGCTTTGTCATTTCGTCTTCTGTAATGGAGCTCTGACAGAACAGATTTATTTGTCTACCCATACAGCGATCAGATCCAGTATCTCCTGTATGGTCCATGCTGGAGCTCTTTTTGAATTTGGGACTGCATCGCCACCCATGCTGATCAGAGCTCCATGCTGGGCAAACAGGAAATGAAATTCGAAAGTTCACAGGGCTTTTCCTGTCTACCTGGCCAGTGCATCCAAGTTCAGATTGCTTTCCAGAGCGGTCACAATAGTGCACTGTGGGATACTGCCTGAAGGCCAATACCGTCGATTTGCGGCCACACTAACTCTAATCCGACATGGCAATATCGATTTCAGCGCTACTCCTCTCGTCGGGGAGGAGTACAGAAATTGGTTTAAAGAGCCCTTTATATCGATATAAAGGGCCTTGTTGTGTGGCCAGGTGCAGGGTTAAATCGTTTTAATGTTGCTAAATTCGGTTTAAACGCGTAGTGTAGACCAGGCCTTAGATTAGTATAACTATGTCACTCAGGGGTGTGGATTTTTCACACCCAAGTGATGTAATTATATCGATGTATGTTTGTAGTGTAGACCTGACCTGATGTCACAGCTAAATTCAAGGTGGAATGGATTGTTTAGCATAAATAGTTAACATACATTGTAAGACACCACTGAAGTTGAAGTGGTGAGTTAACACCTCTATAATCATAAGACAAAAAAGGGAGGTTAGGGGGTTACAGATTGTTGTAATAAACCATAAATTCAGTGTCCTTTATTCAGTCCATGATTTTTAGTGTCTAGCAAAGTTACGAATTTAAGCTTCCAGGCTCATTTTTTTGAAAGTGTTATACAAGTTTCCTTTGAGGATGAGGACTGAGAGTGACTGGATATGGAGTGATTACTTTGTGAAAAGTATTTACCCACAGTTGATAGTGTCTTTTTTCTCTTTTATCATTTTTCTGTGCTAGTTCATTGGAAGGCGTATAAATTGTCTTGCTTCACCCATATAGTTGTTGAGGCATTTAGTGTACTGGGTTTGGTACACTATGTAGTGACAGGCATGTGTAGGACCCATGGATTTTGCAGGGTATGTTGGGGGCAGGGAGTAAAGATTATCACAGCAGTGGAAATGCTTCTACAGGTTTTATATCTGTTGTTATGAAAGGGTCTTCCGATTTGAGTTGGTGTGTCCTGGTCTGTGGGGAGATTGCTTTGGATAGTGAAGTTGGGGGGTTGTTGGAAGGTCAGAAGAAGGGGTTCAGGACCTGTTTCTTTCAGGATGTGGTTCCAAATAGGTATGCATTGTAATTATTTATTGATATCCACAGGGGTTTGAGTGTGGCGTGGTATGTGACAACTAGGGGTGTGCAGTTGGAGGATTCTCCAAATCCCCCATATTGAAGCAAGATCTCTTGGGCAATTTGAGCGGCCCATTCAGTGATGTGATCTACTTCTCTAGTGGAGCATCCTTGCTTGGTGAAGGCTGTTTTAAATGTGCTAAAGTGTATATCCCAGACTTTCTCCTCCAAGCATATTCCGTGGTATCGGACGGCCTGGCTGTAGACAATAGATTTCTTGTTGTGTTTGGGGTGGTTACTGGATCTGTCAAGGCAAGTGTGATTATCCATGGGTTTCTTGTACATAGTGGTCTATAAATACTAAAAATCATGGACTTAATAGAGATGCTGGATGTATGGTTTACTACAACAATCTGTAATCCCCTGAGTCCTCTTTTTCCATCCTATGGCTGCAAAGGTGTTAATCGACCACTTTCCCTTGAATGGTCTTTTACAATATGTGTTGACTATTTAGGCTAAAGAATCTGTTCCACCTTGTATTTAGCTGTGACACTCTGAGTACGATTCTCAGACCAGAAGAAGAACTCTGAGGGCATGGCTACACTTGCAAGTTAAGAGCGCAGTAAAGGAGCCCTAGGTGTCCTAACTCCTGACCCGTCCACTCTGGCAAGGCACTCAGGGCATGGCTACACTGGCAGATGTAGAGTGCTTTGAGTTAAACCAGCCTTCGTAGAGCACAGTAGGGAAAGCGCTGCAGTATGTCCACACTGACAGCTGCCAGCGCATTGGCGTGGCCACATTAGCAGCTCTTGCAAGGGCCACAGAAAGCAGTGCATTGTGGTAGCTATCCCAGCATGCAAGTGACTGCAGCGTGCTTTTCAAATGGAGGGGTGGGATGGAATGTGACAGGGAGTGTGTTGTGTGTCTATGTGGAGGGAGAGAGAGTGGGTTTTTGGAGGCTGAGAGCATGTCAGCCGACACACTCTCAGCACCCCAAAAACCCACTCTCTCTCCCCCCACATACATAACACACTCCCTGTCACACTCCACCCCACCCCCCACATTTGAAAAGCACGTTACAGCCACTTGAACCCAGGGATAGCTACCACAATGCACTGCTCCTTGTGCCATTGCAAAAGCTGCTAATTTGGCCACGCGAGTGCACTTCCAGCTGAGAGTATTTAACTCCCAGTGCTCTACATCTGCAAGTGTAGCCATGCCCTAAGTAACCTTGAAAGATTTGTCTCTTCCACCAACAGAAACTGGTCCAATAAAAAATATTACCTCACCCACCTTGTGTCTCTAATATCCTGGGACCAACATGGCTAGAGCACTTTTAGAATACAGCAACAGACCTGAATTGGAATTGAACCTGAGATAAGATAGTCTTTAAAAAAAATAAAATAAAAAAAAAATAAGCTGCGTGTGGCCAAAGGGTTCTGGACTGGAGACTGCAGACAAAACTATGTCCACAGTAAAGGTGTAGCATGGGAAGTGACAGTACTGGCTTTCTCCATACTACTGCCCCTCTCTCAACCTGACCCAGAAAGATCACTTCTAGGGGTCAGAAAGGTACACTTATTTTGTGTGTCTACTAAGTATTCGGCCTCTCCTGTGACTGCAAACAAGGTTGCTGATTAGTCCAAAATGTGGTACTATTTTATCTGATGTGGACATCTGTTCATGGGGAACAGGCCTGAGACCACCAAATCCATTATACATACCATAGGGCATTCAACTAACATCAGAAAGGTTTAATTCTCACCACCTTAAAGGTCTTGGCTGAATTTGAATTGGGGACCATAAGGTTCTGCATCCCATTACAGAAAACAACATATGTTTGAAGACTACATTGAAACACTTTACAGAAGTTCTTCTTAGTTTCCCCTTTTTTACAGAGTAAATGAGCATATGTGATCTAGTATTTGTTACCTGATCTCCAATGAGGTTTGGCTTCACTGGGCGACAAGGTAAGTGACAGATGCACATTCTGTATCCTAGAAAACAAACTAGTTCTTGTCAACTTACAGTACTTATATATATCATAAGCAATTTGGGGGTAAGGATTATCTTATTTGTTGCTTGTCAGTACAATTGTAATGGGACCTTGATTAAGCACCTTAGGTGCTTCTACAATATAAATAAATAATAAGAGTAAATAATAGCATCTACTTATTCTGGTACATATAACCTATCAATGCAGAGAAGCTTCTGCTGTTAAACTTTAAAACAAAAAATATCACTGACAGACACTCAGGTCCCAGAACTGTACTGGGTAGTTGTTAGGACTTGAAACATCTATCTGACTAGTAACCTTTTCAAAAGTATCTAAACATCTAGGCTCCTAAGTTCTATTTTCAAAAGTGACTTTTAACCACTTAGGCTCCCAAGTCCCATAGATTTCAAATAAGACATAGGCTCCTTCATGTCTAAGGGTATGTCTATACTACCCACTGGATCAGCGGGCAGAGATTGATCCAGTGGGGGTTAATTTATCGCATCTAGTCTAGACGCGAGAAATCAACCCCCAAGTTCTCTCCTGTCGACTCCTGTACTCCACCAGGCTGAGAGGCGCAGGTGGAGTTGATGGGGGAGCGTCAGCAGTTGACTCATCACAGTGAAGACACCGCGGTGAATAGATCTAAGTATGTCAACTTCAGCTATGTTATTCATGTAGCTGAAGTTGCATAAGGGATTCTGCCCCGCAGTGTAGACCAGGCCTAAGTTATCCTTGAATCTGGGACTTAAGAGCTTTGGAAAATTTTACCCACAGCCTACTAATCAAATGAAAATACCTGTGTTGTGAACACCACAAAAGCCTTGACTGCAATTTAAACAAATAAAACACTCATGTACTGTATGCAAATATAATACTGCCAAACAACTTTCCATATAATAAACTTTAAAATGTAACCTACTGTGTATCCTTATTGGCACCTTGTTTCCACCCCTGCTGGCCCTGTCCTCTGTCGGAGCTGCTGCTGTGGCACACAGAGGGAGGACAGAGACGTAGCTCCATGGAAGGGCAGTGGTCAGGGCTGGGGGTTCTGTTCCTTTCCCCGCTGCGGTTCTCGGGACACTGCTGCCACGAAGTCTCTGGTGCAGCAGGAGGAGGACAGAGCTCCCCTTTCCTCCCCAGGTAACATGTAATGGATGTGGGGAGGGGATGGGGAGACCACGGGGGCCCTGGGCTGGACAGTGAGGAGTCACATGGAGGGCCACATGGGGTGATCACATGCTCCCCTTTGCTGGTCCTCCCCCCCCCCATAAGAAATGGATTTTTCTTGCACCACTGATTAGGTGTATAAACAAACTCACATTAAGGTGAAATATCCACAGATATTTCCAGACATTAATATTAAAAACTCATTTAACATATCCAAGTAACAATTTTAAAATTGGTTAGAAAAATAAAGAAATATGCAGACTTTGACTTTTGCTATAAACACCAAGTTTAAAGAGGAACATACCATTGGCTCTGATTTAGGGTCAGGATCTAGAAGTCTTTATGTGTGTGAAACTTCCACTGCTGTCAATAGGAATTTTAAATGCATGGGGAGACTACAGAATTGGACCCTACACTTCCACTTAATCGAATGCTGTACTTTGTTCCATAAAATATAAGCAATCTATTCAAGTATAAAAGACTTTACCTTCAAATTCAACAGAAACCTTCCAGTGCAAATTCTGAAGGTGGCGATGGAGCTTGTGACTATAGCAAGCTTTGAATTTCTCTTCAGGACACAGTGGGCAGGGTTTCCTTCCAGCTGAAAATTCATATAAGAACAAAATGAGGAGATATAAGCAGATTAGAATTGTATATGCCGCTATATATTGGTATAAATTTCCATACATATAACTAATGCATATTTGAGACAAAACATTATTTTCCTCCACATCTAGTACAGGTAGAATTGTTTTTGTTTTACAGATTCAACTCTGTAAATTCAGACATATTTAAGTTTATAATCCCAAAATGCCATTCATGCAGGTATCGTATGCTCCTTTAAAACATTTGACAACACTTTCTAATTTTTGTTTTATTCATGATGCTCTATCTACTTGTTGCCTCTTGTCTTATACGTAGATTGTTAGCTCCTTGGGGCAGGGGCCATCTTTTTGTTGTGTGTTTGCAGAGCAATTAGTACAGTGAGGATCCTGATCCATGACTGGGGCTTTCTAAGCACTACCACAATACAAATAAATAATAATTATTTCAATCCAATCCACTCTCAGTGAATTTCTCATCAAATAATATTTCAAAGTGTGGCTAATGTCATTTACGTAGTCATTTTTCCGATGTATTCTTATTCAACTGATCTTCTCTCTGTGTATTTGGACTCATATCTAGTTACTGACAAGCTAAGTTTTTGCTACTTTTTACTCCTGAGGCAGGTAAATACAGATTCAGGAGCATGAGTTAGATATTACTGGCGTAAACATCAATCAGAGAATTACACAGTTCTGACTATACAACTTTTGCTATTATTGATGCACAACGCAGAAAGAACCCAGTTTGACTTTCAGTTTCCAGGTTTAGTTTGCTGAGATGGGGGGAAATTTTACTTGTAAATTTCAACAGGAAGTCATTGCGACACAATACCTATGGAGCCTCACACAGTGCCATTTCCCTCGTTTCAGAGTAACTATACTTCAAACAAAATCTTTAAAAAAACACATTAATGACGTTTAGCGCTAGAGTCTGCTTTCTCTCTCTCTGCTGAATCTCCAAAACAAACTTTCAGACAAGATTCTTAAATCTCTTCTTTAGAATAAATCATTTTCTGTAGTCAACGTTAAAGTAACAATTCTAGAAACATCAAAGTCAGGGATGTGATAATCAATTTGTATAAGAATCCACTGGTATTGAAGGTATTCAGAATAATTCAAATGCCACCCTGAAATAAAATCCAGCTTTCAGAGTCATATTTTGCTCTGACATATGATTTATACATGCAAGTGTGCATGTCCTTGGTGCTGAGTTCTGTGACTGGATGCTGAATGATCAATCAGGCAGAATTTAGTAGCTTCCATTTCGACTTTGGACAGCACAGGATGAATAAGAAGTATCTTGTAGCATGAAAGGCTTTTAATAAAATATGTCTTATCATATTTGTTGTACATAGATGATGGAATTTAATGTTTAACATTGGTATCTGCCAAATCTAAAATAAGTGGATTTGCCACATTCCTTTTCAAAATATTATAAGTATAAAAGTCCTTAGAATTGAGAGATGCATAATCCTGCAATGAGCCCCATATGAGCGGACCTCTAGTCACCATGCAGAGCCATGCTTATTTCGGTGAGGCTTCACACAGGCCTGCAGCTCATTGCAGAGTCAGGGCCTTGTATAATAAATAAAGTTGTTATGAATCTACTATTGTCATATGCTCTGCAGTTCCTATACACCAACTATTGTGATATACAGTGTGGGCAGGGAGTTAATACAGATACAGTGTTAGGAATATTAATAGGAACACAGTAATTCTGTTCGATTAAGGATTAAATGCAACTAAGCATGCTTTTGTTTAACATCGCAGTTTATTAGACTTAAGCACACAGACATAATCACAGTTTATTAGATTTAAGCACCCACAGACAATAGGCTGAGAACATTTTAGATATTTACCTAACATTTGGAATGGTATTAGGTAATTAACAGCAGGTTCACAGTGGCTAGTTGCTTGCCCACCGTGGAGAAAAGGTATTAAGAAAAACATTTTTTAAGATGGCTTTAGAGGACTGTTTAAAAGTATATTTTATTAGCTAATTTTTTATACTTAATTTTTTTATAAAACATATAGATTATAGTGAGCCCTACTAAATTAATACTTTTAAAAATATTTAATAAACTTTTAATATTAGAAGTGACTACATTTAAGGTTTTTTTAATCCATTTTTTTGTTTTTTGTTTTTTAAATTTTGATTAGCAGAAACTGCCAAATAATTATGACCTTGCTTTTGGAAGCCTGTTTTTAAAATTAACCCTTAGCTATACAGGGTTTTGTTTTATTACTTTATAGTGGGTGAGTGTACATAATATGGTTGCAATTAGTTTGATCATATTCTGGGGTATACACAACCCTTAAATTCAGGACAATAGTTACGGTCCGGAAAAGAATACTGAGAATAACCCTCCAATGTTTTCTGGCCACGATGCTTCCTGGGGAGGAAACAGTTACAAGTAAAAATGCTTTGAGGCAAGCTGGACACTGAAATAACAGCTGCAAAGAGGTCAACTATTCAAATAATAATCCTATTCTCTTAATTTCAAACAATATATGTATTTACCAAGGAAAATATTGATCACCTCTCTGGCATGACACTAGAAAACAATGTTAGAGCATAACTTCTAGCTGTAGGCCAACAGGGTAACACAATTTCTTAGCTGTATATGTTCATTACAGTATTGATACTACTATTCTGAGAGAAAAATAAACAAAAATGGAGCCACTGGGGCCTTTCCTATTTCATTAAGAACGGGGTACATGGAGTGGAAACTGACGTTGCTAAAAGGTGAGGGGGAATAGTAAGCAATAGTTTTAAAAAAACTTCCAAACTTCGACTCAAACACTCGACTACAAAGAAAAATGACAATATTTAAAAAATACATTAAAAAGAAGAATGTAAATACCTGCAACATGTTGATCTGTGTTCTGGGATACAGCCGATGTAAACTCACCTTCACTCAGGTCAGCTAATTTCTCTAGATCAGCAAGCTGTCTTTGAATTGAAATATGTTTCTCTAAAAGTTAAAGAGATTTTTAAGTTAAACACGTCTACTTTCAAATTCCATTTTTCAGTTCATATTGTTCTTTTGTCAGCTACTTCAATTCTAATGCTAGCTGAGAGGGAGTCTTATGTCAGCTGGAATAATATTTTACATTCTTCATTTTTCAAACTTAAATCTGATGAAAGTGCTATAGACAGAATGGAATAACTTATCTGAATTCCTACAGGTTCCAGATTTATTTATTTTTGTTTTTTAAAGATATTCTAAAAGCTAAACTGAAGAATTTCATACAATGTTTACATCTTGTATTTGTGGATTCTTCACTGATGCCATTCCATAGATTGAGAGCACCATATTCACATAATGAAAAATGTGGTATGCAAATACAAAATTGTCCTATGAGGTGTTTGGCAAGACTAGCATATGACAGATATACCTTTTTATATTAGTACAATGTGCCATGGTTTATTAATACAACCATGGCACATTATACACCTCAAATCCCTCATACATTTCTGGGCTGTTTTTTGGCAGGGTTGAGATTAACTCCCTCTAAAATTGCTTTCAAATACTCACAACTTCTCTTGCTTTTACTAAATTCGGCACCATTCCTTACTGACAGATAACCAGTTTGGCTGTTGCCTTTACATACTATATTGCGCAGCTCTGACACAGGAGACGCAGATTCAGAATAATACTTGACTTTATAGTGGTTTTCCGCTTTTAAAACCTTTCAAAAACCTTAAATGTCACAGTACCTTATGAGGTAAGGAAACTGAAGCAGGGATTAAATTACGTGCCCAAGGCCAGGGAGCTCGTAAGTGTTGGAGCTGGGATTACAACCCAGAAATTTCTAGCTTCCAGTTCTATGCTCAGATACAATGCCTTTCTCTAGTCACTGTCATGTATCTGAACCAAGAGAATGAAAAAGGTGGCACTTTCAGTTACAATATGGATGCAGACCCCAGCTCTTTCAACAACATGACTTGTTTTATGCTCCTGTGTCAGTAAGCACCTTAGAAGAGATTTCTAGAAATGATACAGGGGAAAAAGCTAGCTCAGACGAAAAACATCTGAAATCCAGGTCATCAGGGGGAGTACAGCCTTTTCTGTGTATATGTATATATTTGTGGCTGAAACAGAACCTGGAGCACAACCTATACTAAGAATGACATTTGACATCCTTTCCCCCTCCCCTACTACAAAGATTCCTGAAGTTTGTTAGCAAACCTCTTGGAGAATCAGATGAGGCATCCAAAATAGTGCTATCAGTCTCCCTTATAGACTCTTGTTCACTTCTTTCCTCTTTGTTTTTCATTTCTGCTTCAGACATATACACATCTAGTTTGTTGTTATCCATTTTTCCAGACACAACCACACCATCTTTAAAAAAAAAAAAAAATCAGAAACCAATCAGTTTGTTCATATAACATTTGCATGATGTGTTAATTATGGTTTCAGTTTCCCATTCTTTCCTGCTACATATCATGCAAAAAGGATTGCAATGACTTTGGAGAGAGGAGCTGTTTAATCACCATGTCAGAGAATAATTCAGGATACCTACATCTCATTCTTGAAAAACAGCCAGGAAAATGTATTACCTCCAACAGAAAAGTCTACTCACCCACCCTAATCATGGACAGTCTGATGTTAATGAAATATTTATATTTCACTTGCTTGTCAAAAATTAAGTTACTTGTCCTGGGCAAGCAGAATTTTACAAGACTGATATAGGTTATTAAATGAAATTTGGATAATCAAAATCATTCCTTTGGACCGAGGACTCAGGGTATGTTTACACTGCAAGTAAAGATGTGATCATAGCATATGTAGGCATACCTGTGCTAGCATTTGTCTAAATAGCATGCGAAATAGCAGCAGCAATGATATAGCAGGACGGGCTTCAGCATGGTCTAGCAACCAGAGTACAAGTACCTTGGGGACCTGTGTCTGTACTCCGGTTGATAAGCTGTGCTGCTACGTCTACACTACTATTGTTACTCTCACTAGCTAGAGTCAAATAAGCATAGACATCCCTATCTGTGCTATAGTCACACCTTTATCTGCAGTGCAGACATATCCTCAAACTAGATGGTTCTAATCTAGGCAAAAATGTTGTAATGTGGTAACATAATTTCTCCTTCCTCCATTGCACTTTCTTTAAGATTGGAGCTACAAGACATTACAGAGATAGGAGAGACATCTGCCATAAATGGGGATTCCCTTTTAAACTGCTCTTTATTTTTCAAAACCATTTTTATAGTTTCTAGGATCCAAAAGAAGAAAACATTCCTTTGGAATTTAGGATCTGTGGCCAAAAGAGTACAGTGAAGCACTTGGAGAAAATACAGACGATGAAGTAAATTTTACTTTCTGGCAGATGGCAGAGCCTAAGATGTGTGCACAGGGAATGAAAACAAAGACAGAAAACCCCTGTCAGACCAGAAACACATAAAGCAGACAAAAATAAGGTATCCAAACTACAGGAATCTATTTTAAAATATAGCTAATACAAGTTTAGAACACTGGATATTTGGACAATTGGTCAGCAAAAAAAAAATCACAATTTAATTTTAGTACTTAGTACTTTAAAATAAGACGTAGAGGAATGAGAGGGGGCTGGAGATGGAGGCCAAGAAATGAATGTAGAGAGTCTGATGAGAGAGGCTCAGGGTCCAAACTCTCCGGGCTAGTCTAATAATGATAAACGATCATGAATGGCGGGTATAAAAGGCCAGAGAAGGCTATGATCACATCTTTACTTGCAGTCTAGACATGGCCCTGCCCCTTCTCCGAGCCCCCACTGTCTGCTGCTGCCTGCCTGCTGTTGCTTGCTGCATCCCTCCTCCTCAGCACCCTGGCCTGGTGTGGCTGGCACAGTGGCTTAGGGAGGGCAAGTGGCTCAGCCTGGCACTCGGTGGGCTCGGGGAACAGCTCGACCCTGCGTGGCCGTGGCTGGGGTGGGCAGACTGTGTGGCTCCTGCAGTCACAGAGGGAGCCCTCAGGGCTCCTCCTGTTATAGGGGTGGGGTCGGGGCTCTGGTCTGCGGGGGGGAAGGACCTCGAGCGTAAGGGGCGTAGCCAATAGGCTAGACTCCCTAAAGCGCCACCCATGTAAATAATAATTGTTTGCAAGCAGTAGAAGCCAGTTATTCATGAACAATTGGAATCTCTCTCAAAATCCTATTACTTAGCAGCCAGCTTTTGTAAGTGGAGAGTACGCAGGCAAAGGGAAAGATTCTAGCTACTTGTGGACAAATTCTTATATTGTTTATCAATTAAATAAACAGAGGGGCAATGGAGGAGAAATTCCATCAAATTTAAATGAGATCTGACTAAATGTGTTACGTGTGTTAAAACTGATTTAGTCTTCATGTCTAAATTGCTAAAAACCAAAATAATTAGGAACTGGTACAATTGTGTAGTCAGTTTGTGCAGCAGAAGCAGTATTTGAATGCTGGAACTGAACTGCAAAACTGAGAGGATGAATTGTTTGAGCTTTCAGGATAAAAGTACAGATTACTGCACTCAAAAAACTATACAATACGATACCCCAAAATAAATGATTAAGTAAGGCTTAATTAGCTTAGAAGTGGAGCATTTAATTTGTTGTAAACTGTTAGGAACTGTATTGTCAGACAGAGTTAAGACAACTATTGGAACTGGTGCAACTTCCTATCCAGAGTGAGGTCAAACTGGTTCAGACTGCATTGGATCTGCCAGAGTTGAGAGAAGACCATTGGTAGTCATTTACAACAACACAAAGCAAATGTAAAGTAAAGGTCTGTTCAGACTAATTTTTAGGCCTGATGTCAAGAGGGTCACAGCGTTTTTCAGACCTGTTTGTTCCCCCTGAATCTGACTCGCTGTTGCTGCTGCCGCCAGCCCATGGGCTCAGCGTGGTAGCAGTTGGTTGTGCCACTGCCAGTGGCTGCATTATCTGCTCCTGCCATCTGCTGCAGCAAAATGGTGGTAGCAGGCTGGAGTGGGGCATGCAGCTGCCACTGTGCTGATCCCTCGAGCATGAGGAGAGTCAACTAAACCCATCAGAGTCCAATTGTTTTCCCACCTGATCCGACACTTGCAGTTGGGTCCTATCCAGTTCAGGTCAAGTTGCATGGCTCTAGCATAAACCACTGACTCTGAAAAATAGGATTTTGCACTAACTTTGTGCTTATGTAAATGACTACATGCATATGTAAACTGATTTAGAGGGGAAGTGAAGGCAGATATAAATATATAAAGCAAATAGAAGAAATGGGAAGTTGATAGTAATTAATATAAATCAGAAGCTAGGAATTGTAGAAAATTAAAAAGAAAAGCGAAGGGACACATGGAGAAATCTGTGGCCCCCAGAGTTCAGGACAATAAGATGAGTTTTTGAGTTTATTAGGAACAAAAATAATCCTAAATTTTGTACTGGAAGTGTGCTCTGAGGTGGGGTGCTCTTAACTGCACAGCATTAGTGTGGAATGTAAATTCTTCAGGGAGGTGCTTCTCCCAGCTTGTGCTCCTGGGGCAGGGAGTTGGTATTTTGTTTGTGAACAGGGACAGGGTGATTAATATAAGAAAGGGCTGGTAATTAAATTAAAGATCTGGAAGTCATTAGATAAACCTGTAAAACAGGAATTCTACTGCAGGGAGTAGGGGTGCTGATGAAATCTGTTAGGGACTCAGAAGAAATACAGCCAAGCCCTCTAAGGCCATGGCTACACTGGCGCTTTACAGCGCTGCAACTTTCTCACTCAGGGGTGTGAAAAAAAACATCCCCCTGAGTGTGGCTCCTAGCGCTGCAAGCTAAACCCCATGAGGATGTGGAGTACGTGCAGCGCTGGGAGAGCTCTCTCCCAGCGCTGGCGCTGCGACAACACTCACACTTCAAAGCGCTGCCGCGGCAGCACTCCACGGCAGCGCTTTGAAGTTTGGAGTGTAGCCATACCCTAAGCCAAGTTTACATTCTTTAAAGAGAGAGATGTGAGGGATGTGGGTAAAAAGAAGGGACCAAAACCTAGGGATGGGATAGCTGTGGTATACAGAAGTTCCCACTCTACCTGTGGTACTTATGTGGCCACATCACCATAGTATCTTGAGCGTCTCACATCATAGCCCCTTGGTGAAGTAGAGCAGTGCTGTTATCCCCATTGTACAGATGGGACACTGAGGCACAGAGAGACTAAAGGCCAGATTTTCAAAGGTATTTAGGCACCTAGAGGGATTTTCAAAGCACTTAGAAGGTTAGATGCTTTGTACTCCCCACTAGATGCCTAGATGCATCTTTGGGTGCCTAAAAACCTATGAAACCCTGTCCCTAAGGTCAAACAGGAATCTATGGGTGGAGTAGAACTCAGGGCTAACTCCCTATCCACTGTACCAGTCTATCCCTCTGCTGCATGCTACAAAAAAAGAGGGCTCTGACAGATGGGAGAAAAACCAAGAAGGCCAGTTCTCGGAGACTCCAGCAGTTGGTCCCAGGTGATTGGGAAGGCTATCATGGTTGACAGTATGAAAAGCAGCATAGTGGTAAGAAAGAAAGAAAGAAAGAAAGAAAGAAGAGACTCAGATGAGAGGGATGGCAGGTTCTGCCCAAGCTGGGTTGCAGAGCAATGCCTGCTGTGCAATTTTAGATTTTAACTGAAATACCATTTTGTTTTGTCATTTTTAAATCAGTTAGAGAAATGGAAGGAATGAAAAAGTGTCGTTTGAGTATCAGATATGTTTATGCCTCAAATTCTTAGGGTTTCAGCTGTATTCAGGCGAATTGCAGAACAAATAAGAGAAACTGCATTCATAAAGTTGACGATTATTGTCATGATTTGTATAATTCACTGGGCACTATCTGTGTGTTTAGCACTGCTCAGACTATGCCAGAAAATGTAGTTCTTGAGCCAATGTGCGTAAGATGTATAACTCTGGATAAGATGGCTCAGATATTTAGGTATGAAGTGTATAGTTATTAACTAAATGTTATCACATGTTCACTGTGATTTTAATGTCTATGAATGGAGGCGCTGATGGCAATAGAAGTTTTACTTGATTAAAGGACTGGAAGATGGATCCTCCAATGTACTTTCAAGAGGAAGAGCTGCCAAGAGCTCCTGTGTCTGTTTATTTTCCTTTCCTGCCTGCAGCGGCCCTGAAATACCTTAAAAGTCTCAATTTTTTTCTCAACTTTAAAATGTGGAATTTTCTTGGTGTTTGGCCTTAAATATTCTCCTATGAAAACTACAACAGAATGACTGTAGTGTTGTGTTTAAGACCTTCTGGAAAGTAATTAGCCTTTAAACAAAAGTGAAAGCAGTGTTGCCAACTCTCATGATTTTGTCATGAGTGTCATGATAATTATTGTTTTCCTTAAAGTCCCAGCTCCTGGAGTTAAGTGAATATGTGATGATTTCAGCCTTCTTTCTTAAAGCAAAAACAAGTTTCCAGCCCTCGTGGCTGTGGAGAAAGCTTCAAAATGTTAACCTGGAGCACCCTCAAGACTCAAAAACAAAAACTAATAAAAAGAACACCAAATCTATTATTTTACATTATCTTATTATTTTAAAGCCAATCTCATGGTTTTTTGAGAACCTGACTCACGATTTTGGAACATTTGGGTTTGGCAATACTGTGAAAGTGATTTGGAGTGTGTTTAAAATCAGATTCTAGTCTATTATTTGTAGTGGGGGTAACGTCCCGAGGTGCAGTTTAAACTCAGTCTAAACTCCTTGCCCTAGTAGGATGATTCCAAAAGTTAAATGATCTATTCCAAGCTTGGTGAACTGCAAAAAGTGATAGAAGGTAATCTAGATTTTCTAGTATCAGAGGGGTAGCCGTGTTAATCTGGATCTGTAAAAAGCAACGAGTCCTGTAGCACCTTAAAGACTAACGCATGTATTGGAGCATAAGCTTTCATGGGGGAAACGTCAGATGCATGATTTTCTACAATTGTTTCAATTGTTGTATTCAAGAGTTAGTAACAAAGTAAGAATATACATTACAATTTTAAACCTAACCAGTGACCGTTAAGTGAATTGACATGAAGTTGAATCATAGAATAATTGAATATCAGGGTTGGAAGGGACCTCAGGAGGTCATCTAGTCCAACCTCCTGCTCAAAGCAGGACCAATCCCCAACTAAATCATCCCAGCTAGGATTTCGTCAAGCCTGACCTTAAAAACCTCTAAAGAAGAGATTCCACCACCTCCTTAGGTAACCCATTCCAGTGCTTCACCACCCTCCTAGTGAAAAAGTGTCGGAACATGTTAGTATTAGAGCTGATTGGATCTAATATATATATATTTTGTCTTAAGATGGGAATTAGATACAGTGCTCCTGTCAAATAATAATTTCTAAGTTATCATGTGCAAAAAAACAAGTGTTTTCAGGTGCCCAAGTAGCCTCTGGAATCACAGTTGAAGTTGACACCCCTCCAAAATCTGAAATGGTGTCCCTGTTAATTGTAAATAGTATAATTATTAATAATAACGAAGAAACAGAAGAAATGTTCAATAAATATTTCTGTTCTCTATTGGGTGGGGGAAGGGACACAAATGATCTAGTCAGATCAATTGTCATGATAACACTCTTGCCTTTCCACTAATATCTCAGGAGGATATTAAACAGCAGCAACTATAGTTAGACATTTTAAAATCATTGGGAATATGCTTATGAATGTATATATAACATGACTGAAATAAGTTTTATGCTACATATGCCATGTAACATATCTCTGTAAAGGTTATGAACTTCCGAATATATTCATCCTATTTGTATGCATGTATCATTTTTGTATTCAAAGTTATGAATATTGGCTGTGTACTTGTTTGAGTTTTGGCTCCCCACGACTGCGTTATATCGGGGTAGCAGTGTACATTGCATCCAAAAGTCTTAGAAGAGCTGGCTGAGAAGCATGCTGGATCATTAATCTGATATTCAATGGGTTCTGGAGCATTGGGGAAGTCCCAGAAGAATGGAAGAAAGCTAATGTTGTGCCAGTATTTTAAAAGGGTAAATGGGATGACCCAGGTAATGATGGGCCCGTCAGCCTGATCCCAGGCAAAATAATGGAGTGGCTGATTCAGGACATGATTACTAAAGAAATAAAAGAAGGTAATATAATTAATGCCTATCAACATGCGTTTATGGAAAATATATCCTGTCAAAATAACTTGATATCATTTTTCATGAGATTACAAGTTTGGCAGATAAAGGTAGTAATGTTGACATACTCACACTTCTGTAAAGTGTTTAACTAGGTACCACATGCCATTTTGATGAAAAAACTAGAACATAAAATTAATATGGCACATATTAAAAGGATTAAAAGCTGGCTCACTGATAAATCTAAAAATGTAACTGTTAATAAGAAGTCATCATTGAATGGGCAGTTTTCTTAGTGCAGTCCTGCAGGTATCAATTCTTGGCCTTAGACAATATAACATTTTTATTAGTGACCTGGAAGAAAATATAAAATCATAATTGATAAAGTTTGCAGTTGACACACAAATTGGGAGAGTAATAAATAATGGAGAGGATAAGTCACTGATTCACAGAGATCTGAATCACTTGGGAAACTGGGTACAAGCAAACAATATACGTTTTAATATGGCTAAATGTAAATTTATACATCTAGGAACAAAGAATCTAGGCCATGCTTACAAGATGGGGGATTATCCTGGAGAGAACTGACTCTGAATAAGATTTGGGTCATGGTGGATAATCACCTGAACATGAGCTCCTTGTATGATGCTGTGGCCAATGCAATGCAAGGATGCATAATACTGTGTCATGTTCTGGTGCCCTCAAGAAGGATGTTGATAAACTGAAGAGGGTTCAAAGAGGAGCCATGAGAACAATTAAAGATTAGAAAGTGCCTTTTAGTGAAAGATTCAAGAAACTCAACCTATTTAGCTTAACAAAGAGAAGGTTAAGAGATGAATTGATTACAGTCTATTAGTACCTACACGATGAATAAATATTTGGGCATGTCTACACTGGTAAAATTACAGCACTGGCAGTTACAGCGTTGCTCAGAGTGCGCTGAAAGGAAACTGCTGTTGTGTGTTCACATTGTCAGCTGCCTGTGCAATAGCGTGTACACACTTGCGGCACTTGCAGCAGTATTTGGAGTGGTGCACTCTAGGCAGCTATCCCACAGAGCATCTCTTTCTCTTCTGCTGCTAAGACTTGTGGGAAGGCGGAGAGAGTCATGGGGCATCCTGTGTCCTGTCCCAATGCCCTGTGATGCATTGCTTCACATCCCAGAAATCCCTGTGCTTCCATCCGCATTTGGCACCACCTTTCAACAGTTTGTGTACTGTGCGCCTCGCCTCTTCAGGCTGCAGGAATGGATCCCCAACTGTTGACCAGTATGCTGCTCGCTCTAACATGTCATGAGTGGCAGTGGAGTTATTCCTTAAACTACAAAGGCAAGAGGAGTGCAACACTGATCTCACCACGCATAGTAGCTATGACACGAGATTGCTTGTGGCATTCATGGAAGTGCTGACCACAGTGGAATGCCACTTTGGAGCTCAGGAAACAAGCACTGAGAGGTGGGATCACATTATCATGCATGTCTGGGATGATGAGCAGTGGATGCAGAACTTTTGGATGAGAAAAGCCACATTCATGGGACTGTGTGATGAGCTCGCCCCAGTCCTGCAGTGCAATGACACGAGAATGAGAGCTGCCTTGTCACTGGAGAAGCGTGTGGCAATTGCACTGTGGAAGCTGGCTACTCCAGATTGCTACTAATCGGCCGCTAACCAGTTTGAAGTGGGAAAGTTGACCATTGGACTCGTGTTGACGAGAGCGTGCCGGGCCATTAATTGAAAGACCGTGACTCTGGGCAACGTGTGTGACATTGTGGATGGCTTTGCACAAATGGGCTTCCCTAACTATGGAGAGGCGACAGATGGCATGCATATACCAATTCTGGCATCAGACAATCTAGCCACTGAGTACATTAATCACAAGGGGTATTTCTCTAGGGTTCTCCAGGTGCTTATGGATCACTGTGTTTCACAGATGTTAACGCAGACTGGTCTGGAAAGGTGCATGACACATACTTCTTTCGGAACACTGGCGTGTTCAGGAAGCTGCAAGCAAGGACTTCCTTCCTGGACCAGAAGATCACTGTAGGGGAAGTCAAAATGCCCATTGTGATCCTGGGAGACGCCGTCTACCTCTTAATGCCATGGCTTATGAAGCCGTACATAGGGCAACTTGACAGCAGCAAGGAATGGTTCAATAACAGGCTGAGCAAGTGCAGAATGACTGTTGAGTGTGCTTTTGGCCGTTTAAAAGCCTGCTGGCGCTGCCTCTATGAGAAGCTGGACCTGGCCGACGACAATATTCCTATGCTAATAGCTGGGTGCTGTACGCTCCATAATATTTGTAAAGAAAAGGGTGAAAGCTTCACTCAGGGCTGGACCGCAGAGGCACAGCGCCCGGAGGCTGAGTTTGAACAGCCAGAAACGAGGGCTATTAGAGGAGCACAGCATGGGACCATAAGGGTCAGGGATGCCTTGAGGCAGCAATTTGAAGCTGAAAGCCACTAATATTTGTTGCTGGGCTCCGGATTGCAGTGCTTGTAATGCTAGGAGGTGATTGATGCACATGATGCAATAAGGGGGTTTAACATAATTGTATGTTGCTTTGCAGTGCTCTTTTTGCTTTCAATTAATAGAATAAAGATTGCTTTCAAACCAACATTTTTTTTTATTAAAAGACAACAACTGGAGGAGAGAGTCAAACAAAAAAAACAAACAACAAAAAACATCGGCAGTGAGGGGGATGGAGGAAGGGAAGGTCACAGGAGGAGGAGGGGTCCCGGGACGGCTAAAGATTTGTGTATGTTCAGGGATCATATCCAACCTTCTCCTCTGGAGTACAATGCAGTGGGTACTGTACTGCAGGGCCAAACTGCAGAGGGATGGGTGTTGAGTGCTGTGGGTAGTGGGAGTCCACAGTGCTGGACTGTGAGGGGGGAGGAGTGGAATGCTGTGGGTATAGACTGGAGTCAGGAGGTTGATAACAGTGTGTTGGCGGTGTCTAGGGGGCACATGGGTAAATGTTTTGCGACAGCGGCTGAAGGGGGGGCAGGGGCGCAGCTGCTCGATTTGAAGTAGTAGTATCACATGGAGCTTGTCTGCTTGGCGCTCCATAACCTTTAAGAGCGGCTCCATGGCTTCATTCTGGCATGCCACGTTCTCCTTTCAGTCCCTCTTCTCACTATCCCACCACTCCTTCAATTCCTGTTTCTCAGCAACTGAGTATATTATAACATTGCGCAAAAAGTCCTCCTTAGTTCTTCTTGGCCGCTTTTTAATTCTGCACAGCTGTTCAGCCGCCGATAACAAAGAGGGAGGCTGGGCTCCCAAGGTCACCTCTATGAAGTTTAAACGCAACATTTTACAGAAGCAGTATGGTTTGCAATGCAGACAACATTGATTCAGTGATTTAAAACACAGACAGCACTCACACACCTGTCACTAACTGGATGACCCCTGGCAAGCACACATGAGCAACAAGACCCCCAAAATGGTGAGTAGCTGAACGGGCAGGGTGAATCACTCTTCCTGGACCCTGCTGGACACTGGTCACATGGCTCTTGGGTACAGCCAGCACTGTACAGGAGGCCTGATAATCATTCCTGTCCCCACATTTTCCACAGGATGTGATCATTATGGAAGATATCTTGCTGCTGAGGGTGAGCAGGAATCAAAGGAAGGTCTTCTCCAAGCCTGTGGCTTCCACCATGGCCCCTATGCGGCTTGCCTTTGTGCAGCAATGGTCCCCCCCTTGCCGTGATGGCACAGTGGGGCGGGAAAGTTACCATTAGTGGGGCAAGAAACAAAATAGCTTTGCCAAAGAACCTGCAGCAGGGGATCACCCAGTATCTCCACGAGAGTTTCGCTGAGATCTCTGAGAGAGATTCCTGTGAAGTGAGGGAGTCAATCAATAGCCTGTTCCGCTGCTCAGACTAGGCATGCGGTGGGAGACAAGCCTGCTTTCTGCAACTCTCCTGCTCCCCAACAACTCGCTTCAGAGATTCCCAAAATCAGATCCACTTACCAGGGTCCTCCTCTCCCGTTTGCACTTCTCCAATCTCCAACAGCTGTGACTGGCTAGCCTCCTCCGGGGTAGAAAAGAGTTCCTGGCTGTATGCATCTCTGGCCTCCAAGTCATCCTCTGCCTCTGGGTCTCCCTCCCGCTCCACATCCTCATCCAAGATTTCTTCCTCCTGGCTCAGTTCACTCTCAACTGGCACACGAGCCAACGAAGTATCCACAGTGGTCTTTGCAGTGAACATGAGGTTGCTGCTGAGTATCACGTCCAGCTCATTGTAGAACCGACAGCTCGTGGGTAGAGCCCTGGAGTGGCGGTTTGCCTCCTGCACCTTGTGGAAGGCGTTCTGCAGCTCCTTCACTTTGACCCTGCACTGTCATGCCTCTTGAAATCTATCTGTAGGTATCATAATTTCTACAGCTGGAGTGCAGCTGGGAAAGGACAGCCTCCTCTCCCAAGTGCAGCTTGGCATTGCTCCAAGAGGGGGATCACTTGGTGCGTGGAGCAGGCATGGCCACCTGGAAAGATGCACTGAGACCACTGCACGTATCACCAAGCAAACAGGAAGGGGACTTTCAAATTTCCAAAGGAATTTACGGGGTGGGGATGATGGTTGGTCACCTGAGGGCAGGGCAGTAGAGTTCAAACCAACGACCAGAGAGATGAGAACAGGCATTGTGGGATACCTCCCAGAGGCCAATCGCAGCGCTGTAATTGCCACAGTGTCTACACTGGCACTGCAGCACTGTAGCCTCGGCGCAGAAAGCTGTACGCCTCTCGTTGGGGTGATTTTTTTCAAGTGCTGCAACTGTGCAGTTACTGCGCACTAAGTGGCTTGACAGTATGTACACCTCAGGAGTTACAGCGCAGAAAGCTGCTTTACTGTGCAGAAACTTGCCATTGTAGACTGGGCCTTTGATAATGGGCTCTTCAGCATAGCAGAGAAAGGTGTATTATGATCCAGTGGCTGGAAGCAGAAGTTAGATAATTAAGATTGGACATAAGGTGTAAAATGTTAACGGTGAGGGCAATTAACCATTGGAACAATTTACAAAGGTCTTGGTGGATTTTCCATTACTGGCAATTTTTAAATGAAGATTGCATGATTTTCTAAGAGATCTGCTCTAGGACTTTGGGGAAGTCCAATAGCCAGTGTTGTACTGGAGGTCAGACTAGATGATCACACTGTTGGCCTTGGAACCAATGATTCAGGGCAATAGAAAGTTTGGCTTCTTGTCACACATGTTCCAACCAACTACCACCAGCAACTGGAAAGGTTAGTGCATGTAACAGCTATAAGGTAAACTGGTGTTGTAAACTCAAGGTGTTCCAGTTAGTTTCGATGCCTTTTTGAACAGTGTATAAAGATGAAGACCTCAAATACTCTGATGGATATTACCTCTCCACAAAGGACAGAGCTATTCTGAACGGCAGGGTCCATCAAACCTGTTCTCCAGAGCTTTATACTGTGTAAAACAGCAAGAGAATCCCTATCTGTTGGGAATATTCTGACACAGTATTCACAGAGGCACCATTTAAGGAGAGCAGGAGGGAGGTCTCCTGCCCCACCCCTGAGTTTTGTCTGCTCATAGTGCACATCCTAGCCCCGGGTGTAGCTCTTAACTGCAGCATAGCCTGAATGTGGAATGTGAATTCTGCAGAGGAGAGGTGCTGCTCCCAGTTTGTTCCCCTGGGGCAGGGAGTCAGTATTTTGTTTACAAACAGAGGCAGGGTAATTAAGATAAGAAAGAGGCTAGTAATTAAATTAAGGATCTGGAAGTCATTAGCTGAGCTTGTAAAACAGGACGGGGGGGCTGGAGGGGAGAAGAAGGGTGTTGAAGAAAGAACACAGGAGACTCAGAAGAAATACAGCCAAGTCCTCTGAGCCAAGGTTACATTCAGGCCACGTCCAGACTAGGGTATTAAAATCGATTTTAGATACGCAACTTCAGCTACGTGAATAACGTAGCTGAAGTCGAATTTCTAAAATCGAGGTACTCACCCGTCCAGAAGGCGCGGCATCGATGTCCGCGGCTCTCCATGTCGATTCCGGAACTCCGTTCGGGTTGATGGAGTTCCGGAATTGATGTAAGCGCGCTCGGGGATCGATACATCGCGTCCAGACTAGACGCGATATATCGATCCCCGAGCAATCGATTTTAACCCGCCGATGCCGTGGGTTAGCCTGGACGTGGGCTCAGAAAAGATGGAGATGTGAGGAAGATAGAAGAAAAGATAGGACAGAACCAAGGGAAGAGATAGCACTGATATGGAGAAGTTCCCACCCTACCTGTGATAATTATGTGGCCCCATCACCATAGGATCTGAGCATCTCGCAATGTCTAACCTATTTCTCCTCGCACACCCTCTGTGAGGTAGAGCAGTGCTGTTATCCCCATTGTATAGATGGGGCACTGAGGCACAAAGAGATTAAGGGCCAGATTTTCAAAGGTATTTAGGCACCTAGCAGTATTTTCAAAAGTGTTTAGAAGGTTAGGTGCTTTGTTAATAAGCAGTCTTGCCAACTTTTATGATTTTGTCCTTGTTTTCCGTAAAACCCCAGCTCCTGGAGTCAAGTGGATATGTGATTATTTCAGCTTTCATTCATAAAGAAAAAGTAAGTTTCCAGCCCTCATGGCTGTGGAGAAAGCTTCAAAATGTGACTTCAGTGCACCCTCAAGGGTCAAAAAGCCAAAGACTAACAATAAGAACACCAAATCTATTCTTTTTACATAATCTCAGATTTTTAAGCCAATCTCATGATTTTTGGTGAACCTGACTCATGAGTTTTGAACATTAGAGTTTGGCAATACTGTGAAAGAGACCTGAAAGTGTCAGTTTCACTCTTGTTTAAAGTAAGTTTCCAGTCTATTACTTATAGTATGGTAACACCCTTAGAGCCCTGGGGCAGTTGAAGTATAAACTCAGAGAGCCTTGCCCTAGTAGGATGTTTCCAAAAGTTAAATGACCTGTTCCAAGCTTGATGAACTGCAAAGAGTAAGAAGTGTAAATGACAGAAAAGAATTGAGATTTTTTCTACAACTCTTTCAACTGTTGTATTCAAGAGTTAGTAAAAAAGTAAGACTATTAACTAAACATTAGTATTTTAAACCTAAGCAGTGTCCCTTAAGTGACTTGGCACAAGATGTCAGAACATGTTACTATTACAGCTGAATGGATCTAATGTTTATTTAATTTTCCTTCTTTACATAGGTATTAGATACAGTGCTCCTGCCAGCTAATTTCTAAGTTATCTGCAAAACACCTATTGTTTTCAGGTGCTTAACTCACCCCTGGAATCCTGGTTAATCCCCCCGCACATCTGAAATGATGCCCCTGGACAGAACATCACACCCCTGAGATTGTGAGCAGGAAGCAGCCCCATCAATGGCCTGCACTGGTGTCCCAGAGCCAGGAGAGAACTGGCGGTGTAGGAATAACACGGCTTTTCCACCTACCGGGGCCAGTGAGGCGTTGCGTTTCCCTATCGCCATCCACTCAAGGCGTTTCACAGCCAGGAGCCGGCCCCTCTAGCAGGTGGCAGCATCCTCCCGGCAATCGAGGGAGGCAGCAAGACCCAGGAGTCCTGACTCCCATCCCCGGGCTTGGTGAGGATGCTGCTGCTACGGCACACACCGCTCCCAGCCCCCCGCAGCGGGTGAGCAGGGCCCAATCCCCCACCCGATCCCCTCAGCTCAGCCCCTATGGCCCGGGAGAGGGGGTCCCTTCTTCCACATGTCTGTCCCCAGATCGCAGGCTGCCCCCGCCACGCACCCACCCGCAGCCGCTCCCTTACTGATCTCTCCGGCCTCCTCCTGCTCCTCCTCCACCTCCCCCTGTTCGGGGGGCAGCCGCGCCAGCGCTGCCTCTACAGCCTCCTCAGCCGCCATCTTCCCCACACACAGCACGGAACTACGGGCTGGTGAGCAGCGCGGAAGTCCAAGCCGCAAACGCCTCTCCTGCCTGCGCTGGGGGTGGGGGAAGGGCGCTGTTCGCCGCTCACTTCCTCTCGCTGGGCAGACGCCGCGCCGACTCGCCGCAAGGGGGCGGGATGCAGTCGTTCGGGTCCCGCCAATAAAAACTACGGTTCCCGAGATGCGTATCTGAAAAAAACTACACTACCCAGAATACACCGGGATCACAGCACCCAACCGCTTTATACCCAAAGTAATAAAGTCTCCGGCGGCCAAAAGGCGCAATGAGAAAACTACACTACCCAGAATGCCAGTGCGATGAGGTCTCCGTTGGGCCTTGGCTAGACGGCGCCTGGGTGAGTAAGGCTGGGGGCTGTGTTTGCCGGGGTGGCTGTGTTCCCCGGTCTCTGCCCTGGGCTGGCTGGGGCCGGGCGCTGGGAGAGAGGGTCACTCACTTACTCGGGGAGCGAGTGGCTGGCTGCCCGTGGGGAGGAGGTGGGGGTCGCGGCCGTGTGGGTCTCTGGGGCTGGATGGGGCATTTCCAGGGAGGCTGCCCGCGGGGTCTGTGAGGTATCATGTCCCCGCTGCTGCTCTAAACGGGGTGCTATGGTGCTGGGGGACTGCAGGGGGAAGTCACCGCACTGTTCTCAGGGCTGGAGTTTTCTCTGCTTCCCCTTCTTTGGCGCGGGTGCCACGATCCGTGGGTGCACTAGGAACAAGGTACTGACCTGCGAGGTGCGAAGGGGCTTAGGTAAATTCGCAGTCTGCCCTCACAAGCGATTAGTGACCCTACGGAATAGCTCTTGGATAGCAGTTGCTGTCGGACCTGACCCACCCATTCCAGGTGGCGTTTCTTCTAAGGCCAGCCTCCATTGCCCATTTCTTCACTCTTAAAACAAACAGCTTTGTGCTTTATCCCGTGCTGAACTTCATGCTTGAGAGGAGCTGCCTGTAAACATCCATGTGCTCCTTCAAAGCCCTCCGTTAAACTTATTTGCTGTGATGCTTACAAAAAACCCAAACAAACACAACTTGACCAATATTGTGTCATTATTTACTTGTACTCTCCCATCTGTCTGTCTATATCAAGCTGTGACTAGAGCTCCTAGGCACTGTGGTGATAATAATAGTAAGAAGTCTGACAGGCTGGTTCTTGCCTATATGCTGGGGGTCTAACTGTGCACCATATGTGGGGCTGAGAAGGAATTTCCCCCCAGGTCAGATTAGCAGTAACTATGGGGTTGGGGTTGCCTTCTTCTGTAACATGCAGTGTAGGTTGCTTGCCAGGATTGTCTGGACTCATTACCCTGTCATCACAGGAGCCTTGGGCATTGGTGTACCTTGGTCCTCCAGTTCTTTGCTTTTGTGGCACACAGGGGCCTGGTCTGCTGAGAATTGTAATACTTTAGTGTAAATTTGGTTGCTGGGGATGTTAGTGGCCTGTGATATCCAGATGAGACTAGATGATCTAGTGATGCCTTCTGACCTTAAATTCTGTGATATGATGTTATTGGGCTTACTCACACATATTATTTCAGGCACACTTAAATCTACTCCTCTACTATAGTTACCACTCACTGTTCATAGAGTGGAAAGTGTAGCAAAGCTCATAACAAAATTGTGTGATATATCACATCTTCCGTTAATTAAAGATTTGTTTAATCCACCACATGATCATCTGCCCTCACAGCGCCAGTTGTGGATTAGTTTACTGGGTGAGGGGATTTATGGTTGAGGACACATGGCAAGCTTCATAGTCCGCAGACAGAGTGACAAATAATTATCGTGTCTCATATTCCACCAGCATCAGCCCATGTTTTATTTACCATGAAGGCAATGGAGCATTCTCAGCTATGTTTTGTACTGGACGTGGAATTTGTGCTGAAGCAGAATTTTGCTGGTGTTTTAGAGACAGTCCATTATGTCAGTGTGGGCAGCCACAAATCATGACGCACATTGTTGAGGTCTACAAAATGACTCCACTTTTTAATGGTCTTCGTGCCTTGAACATTGCTAATAAGAATGTTGTGACATGGCTTGGCTTGACCAGATTGCATATGCCAAATAAATAAATTGGATTAAACTAGGAATGGGCAAATTTTTGCCTGAAGGCCGCATCGGGTTTTGGAAACTATATCTAGGGTTGGTTAGGGGACTCCTGCCCCATCCAACACCCTCCACCCCCTGATGGTCTCCCTCCCTCCCCCCCGGAGCCGTGCCCCATCCAACTACCCCTTCTCCCTGTCCCCTAACTGCCTCTGGAGCCCCTGCCCCCTGCAGCCCCATCCAACCCCTCCTCTCATTCATGACTGTCCCTCTAGGACCCCTGCCCCCATTCAACCCACGCCCCCCATTCCCTGCCCTCTGACCACCCTGACCACCACCCCCTAACTTCCCTGCCCTCTATCCAAACCCTCCCCCCCCCGCGTTCCCTGCCCCCTTACTTTGCTGCCTGGAGCACTGGTGGCTGGCAGTGCTACAGCTGCGCTGTCCGGCTGGAGCCAGCCGCGCTGTCGCCACTGTGCAGCACAGAGCCCCAGAAGCTTGCAGCCCCGCTGCCCAGAGCATTGGGCCGCTGGTAAAGTGAGATGAGGCTATGGGGGAGGGGGAACAGCAAGGGAGGAGCTGGGGGTAGGCTCCTGGGCCAGGAGCTCAGGGGCAGGGCTGGCTTTAGGAAGTGCGGAGCCCAATTCGAACATTTTCGGCAGGGCCCCGGCAGGGAAGACTTAAAGGCTTTTTTTTAAACTTTTTTTTTTTTAATTTCTTAGCTGTGGGAGCCCTATAAAAAGTTCTGATTATAAGGAACTTGCCACAGTATGTATTTTTTTGTACCAATAGGGTTACCACTAATACATATTTTCCTCCCGGATGGCGATTTAAGAACCAAAAAGCCTGACATGTCTGGGAAAATACAGATGTATGTTAACCCTACCTAAAGTTCTTTTTTAAAAAGATGGGCCTGAACTAGAAATAAGCTCTGTTTCACATGTGTGGGTCCCCCCACACTCCCTGGGGGTGTGCTAGGGTGACCAGAAGTCCCAATTTTATAGGGACAGTCCCAATTTTTGGGTCTTTTTCTTATATAGGATCCCCGGACCCCCTGTCCCGATTTTTCACACTTGTTGCCTGGTCACCCTAGGGTGTGCACATGTGTGGTCCCAGCTGCTCCCTGCCCCCCTCACTGAAGCAGGTGTGCAGGGTTACTGCCCTGGGACATGCAGGCACCAGTGGACATGGGGATGGCTGCAGGCAGGGCAAGGGGTGTGGTCCTGGTTGGAGACAGGGGTGCGTGGGGTGGGCTGGCTGGCTTCAGGCAGGGCCGCAGGGGTGTGTGGCAGGGCTGGAGGCAGAAGAGTGCGGGACTGGCTGGCTTCAGGCATGGGGGTGTGGCAGGGGTTGGCTGGAGACAGGGCAGGGGGTGCAGGGCAGGTGCGGGCAGGGGATGCAGCAGCGGCTGGCTGCGGGCAGGGGGTGTGGGTACAGGAGGTACAGCCCACTCTGTACGATTAGTGCACCCTCCCCCCACCGGGGTAGCAGCAGCAGCAGGCCCGGGGCTCCCCTGCTTCCATTGCCCTGGCCCTGTAAATAGCCTCGGGAGCCCTGGGGAAGCATTGGGGCTCTGGTGGCTATTTAAGGGACCGGGGTAGCAGAGGCAGCTGGAGCCTCAGCACTTTAAATAGCCCTCGGAGCCCCTCACTACCCCTGGGCAATGGGGGCTATTTAAAGGGTCCCGGGCTCCCCTGCTTCTACCGCCCTGGTCTTTTAAATAGCTGTGGGAGCCCTGGGGAAGCAGCAGGGCTCCAGCGGCTATTTAAAGGGTTGGGGCAGTAGAAGCAATGGGAGCCTCAGACTTTTTAAATAGCCCCCAGAGCCATGCAGCCCTATTCCAGGGCTCCAACAGTGGGGCTCTGATGGCAATTTAAAGGGTCTGAGGCTCCAACCCCTGCTGGGAGCCCCAGGCCCTTTAAATTGCCCCCTGGAGAAGCCAGGCCACCCAGCTGCAGCGCACCGGCTCTTGACAGTACACCGAACAAGGGCTCGGGCGCGGGGTCCTCTTAGGGGTGAGGCCTGATTCAGGGGAATTGGTTGAATTGGCCTAAAGCCGGCCCTGCTCAGGGGCCAGGCAGGAGGGTCCCGCAGGCCGGATGTGGCCCACGGGCTTTAGTTTGCCCACCTCTGGGTTAGACTGTTCTTAAAAAACACATGATTATGTTTTTCTAACAATGCCTGAGCTTATCAGAATTAAAAATTGAATTTGCTTTTTCTGATTTAATTTCAGTTTGCATTTTTCTTTTAAGTTATATATGATGATGAAACTAACACAAAAATCAGTTGCATGTTTCAGTTCTTGGGCACTAAAGCTTTCTCTCATATTTGGTTCACTAATATTTTAGGGGCACTTTAAACCAGAATGTTTTATGGTCAGAAATTGTTTTAAAATTAATGAAAATGTTTTTATTAACATTTCAGACAACTGTTTCCTACCCATCCTGAAATCAAACTTTTTAGGTCTACCTTACCTGAAAATGTCCCTCTGCTTAATTTTTTTTTCTTTCAGTTGGGAGGGGTCTGAAAAATCCTTGATCTTTGAAACTAGTTCTATCACTATGCCAACTAAATGCCAGATTGTGCAGTTTGGGTTGCTGGGTGGATGGAGCTTCTACTTCCACTGTTTTTTGTTTTGTTTTTTTCATGCATTCTTCCCATACCTAGGATGGTAAACTTTTCTTCCCCCTTTCCTCCCCCTCCCCCCAATCTAACCCCCTGTATGCTTAGGGATGGGTTCCTAGTTCAAGGGTTTTTCTGGGCAACTTAGCCACCTCTCACAGCCCATGCTTCATGGTTGATCTTTTTGAATGCAGCAATCTTCTAGGATCAGTTGGTTCCTCTCTCTGTACATACTTCAGGGATGTAGCTTTAATGTAGTCCTACAAGATTCCACTGAAAGAGTGGAAAGGAGAAGAAATTAGGAGGGGAATGAAATAGTTATTTCACAGCTACCCAGCTTAACAATGATGATTTTCTTCTTTGCAATAAGTTCATAAGGCAGCAACAGATAAAAGGAGAGAGAAGAAAAGTGGAGGTCCAGCTCCGCAAACTTGTGAACAAGGTATTTCTGTAGTTGAAGACAGAGAAGCTCTTTATTACTTTTGTTATACCATGCTCATCACCATAGTAGCTGAGTGCCTTCCAATAATGCATTAATAATGTGTCTAACATCTCTCTATGGGGAGAGAGAGCAAGTGACATGAGAGAAGTATGTGCTGTGGAGTGCTTTGTTGTGGTAGGTGATTTTTTTTGTTTCTCTCTGTCCCTCCTCCCCAGCTCTGGGTTTCTCTAGTGTTTTTACAGTGAGATCTTAGTATCCAGCTACAGTAGATGTCTGCTTTTATTGTTCTGTTAAGTATAAATAGAAAAAAGAGAACTCATGAGGCTGAATTCAGGGGGAGGAAAGTTGAGTGTAAAATTATTTTTTTCCCCCAATCACATTTGATGCAGATGGTAATTAAATTACATGTATTTGGCAAGAAGTGGAAAGATAATTTTGAAATAATATTGATTTAACACTGATTTATTTAGGGATTTGAGATGTCCAAAAAGAAATCCAAGAAGTCTGTGCAAAAGGAGGGAAGTTCGGATGGCTTGGATAACAAAGTAAGAAAACTAATACTCTTTTGAAAATAACATACATTTAAAGCAGAGTTTCAGTTGCTTAGCAGATGCTTAATAGAGGAATGAATCAGTGGCTGAGAGGAAAGATAGGGTCATGAGGGCAGGAACAAGAGTGAATCAACAAGGTTCTTTTAAGTTTCACTCTGGTTTTCAGGAAGGCTGTGAGCAGTCTAGGTACAGAACTTGTCAGAAAAGCTTCATCTTGGTGTATGCATTTTCTTTCCTAAGAGAAATTGTCAGTCAGAAAGCAGTGTTGTTTATCTGCTAGATACAGCCCAAGGCAGAGTAGTGATCTTCCTCTTTGTTTTTTTTTTTGTTTTTGTTTTTTAAGATTAGGAGCCAGTGATGTGCTGCCAATATTTTAACAAGTGGCTCCCACAGAAATGTGTTTTCTTAACCTGTGAGATTTGATTTCACCAGTGACCAATATTATGAGTACAGGCATGTTACCATTACTAGGAATCTAATCAATGATTGATTTTAGATGTTTCTTTCAGCAAATCACTTAAGAAAATCCTAGTCCAACAAGCTAAATGTGGATTCTAATGGCTGCAACCCCTGTTTGGCCATGCTTGCACCTGCAGTCAGAATAATCTCCCAACCTGTGGATTTCATTTTATTTTATTGTTTCCTGGTCTTCTGGTAGCTGTGTGCTATGCTACTGACAAACCAGTAATTCAGGTTAGCAAGTTTTCTCACTGAGAATTTAGGTGGGATGAAGTGAGGGAGAGAGCCATCAAATGGTGTTATGTGTGCTCCTCAAAGTGGGAGTAGTTTGGAAAAGTGCAGAAATATGGCTGGCAGAGTTTATGGCATTCTCTGAAGGTGATTATAGGCGTGGTGGGGGAAGACTTTTGGAAAAAGTAATGTGTGTGAGGAGAAATGTACTTATATTCATCACTCTTGATTCTTGGCAAACAAGTTACTCAGACTTCAATTGCATAGCAAATATGTAATTAAAAATGAATACAGCATAAAATTATTATAATCACCTGATTTTTCCCCATTGTTTGCTTCTCAATTATATTCTTTCAGCCTTCTTGTTCTAAGACTACCAGTAATAAAACAAAGGCATCCAGCTTAGCAAGCTCAACACCTTCCTCAGAGAAAAGAAAATGGGTGAGTAGTGTCTAAAACTATTGGATATAATCATTTTATAAAATCTTTTCCCCCTTAACCCTTTGTCTATCTTTTTTCCAATATAAACTGATGCTGAGGACAGGACTGTCTCATAATCTGTTTGTATAATGACTAGCACAATGGCTCTTGGATCTAAGGAGGGTTCCCCAGGCACTACTGTAATATAATTAATAAATAATTATCTTGCATCCAGGTACAAATGAAACATAGTAGAAATGTCTCTCTAGGTGTCTTGGCTGTATTCAGCAGTACCCGTTATTGACCTCTCTTATCAGCAATAGATATTGGTTGTATGTTCTCATCACTCATGTGCAGGCATGCAACAGTAGAGCGTAGGGTTGCCAACTTTCTATTGGCGCAAAACCAAACACCCTAGCCTTGCCCCTGCCCGAGGCCTCGTTCTCCCGCTCACTACATTTTCCCCCTCATTTGGTGGCTCACTCTTCCCCCTCGCAAACCTCACTCACTTTCACTGGGCTGGGGCAGTGGGGTTGGGGTGTGGGAGAGGTTGAGGACTCTAAATGGGGGTGTGGGCTCTGGAGTGGGGCCAGAAATGAGGGGTTCAGGGTGCAGGAGGAGGCTCCAGGCTGGGCAGGGAGTTGGGGTGCAGGCAGCAGTGAGAGCTGGGGGTGGGGATGAGGGGTTTGGGGTACAAGAGGGGGCTCCAGGCTGGGTGGTGGGGCTGAGGGGTTCAGAATGTGGAAGGGGAATGCAGGTTGAGGCAGGGGGTTGGAGATGGGAGGGGTGAGGGCTCTGGGCCAGGGGTGCTGGCTCTGTGGTGGGGCCAGGGATGAGAGGTTTGGGATGCAGGAGGGGGCTCCAGGTTAGGGGGGTGGGGCTGAGGGATTTGGAATGCAGGAGGGGGATGCAGATTGAGACATGGGGTTGGGTTGCAGGAGGGGGTGAGGGCTCTGGGGTGGGGCCAGGGATGATGGGTTCAGGGTATGAGAGTGGGCTCTGGGCTGGGTCAGCGGGTTGAAGTGCAAGGAGGTGGGGGTGAGGGCTCTGGGCTGGGAGTGTGGGATCTGTGGTGCAGGAGGGGTCTCTAGGTTTTGGGGGGTTGGGGTGCAGGAGGGGGTATGGGCTCTGGGCTGGGGCTAACAGGAATGAGGGATTTGGGGTGCAGGAGGGGCCTCTGGATTTGAGTGGGGCTCAGGGCTGGGGCTTGAGGTTCGAGTGCAGACTTACCTTGGTGGCTCCCGGTCAGTGGTGCAGCGGGAGTTAAAAAGTTAGTGGTGCAGTGGGAGTGCTAAGGCTTCCTGCCTGTGCTCAGGCACCATGCTGCACCCGAAAGTGGCCAGCAGGCAGGAGGCTCCGTGGTGTGGGCTTCTCTTGCCTGCAGGCACTGCCACCCCCACCCCCCAGCTCCCATTGGCCAGGAGCCAGTGTGGGGCCGGGGCAGCACGCAGAGCCCTGTGGCCCCCCCACCTAGGAGCCGGACCTCCTGGCCGCTTCCAGGGCTCAGCATGGTGCCCCAGGATAGGTAGGAACTAGCCTGTCTTGGTGCTGCAGCACCACTCACCGGACTTTTTAATGTTTCAGTCGGACGCCTAGTTGTCCTAGTAGAGAAGTGTTGCCAACACTAGTGCAATTGTACTTGCTAGCCTTGTGCAATCTATCAGTTTTCTTAAAACTTCCCACTGTGACCCTATCACTGGTACTGACATGTTTTAACCATTGTGTTACTTAGACCTGTTCTGAAGGATATTAGAGAGCACTGTGATTAAAGCACTGCTCCACACAAATACTCCTATTGTAGAAGTGCGGGAGCTGTGCTATTTCTAGTGTAATGGTGGGAGACTTTCCAACAATTGCCAGTGTAGACACAACCTACTGTAGATAAAGAACCATGTTTTAACCAACTTAACATGACGATAGATGGTGATGGGTTGTGTTCTGTTCATACAGGCAAGGTTAAACCATGTTACACTATGATCTGATCATAATCGTATTTAAGCATGGCTGTTCTAGTGGTGCAGACAGGACCACAGGGAAAAGAATTGTAGGGAAAATTCTGCAACTTCTAGTCTTTGTTAGGTGTGAAATTGCTTGGTATACACTGCTGGTTGGAAATACGAATGAAGGGAAACTTGTTGCTGATACAAAACCAAAACAGAAAAAACAAAGCTCAAACTTGTTCCCACTTGTGCATGAAGATGTATATAGCAGCAAAGAGTCCTGTGGCACCTTATAGACTAACAGACGTTCTGGAGCATGAGCTTTCGTGGGTGAATACCCACTTCGTCAGATGCATGTATATAATTAGGGCACTTTGTTCTTTTTTTTATTTTATTTAATTTTTCCCAGGATTGTATTGGTGGTTATTACTACAACAATTAAACAGGTGAAAATCAGTGCAAAATATTTTTTCTGGGTAAATATTGTGGTTTATTTTGGTGGACGGAAGGATGGGGGTAAAAATATTCAGTAGATTGATGAACAGAATTCAAAGCATTAATGTGGTTTGCTGCAGAACTAAAACCAAACTCAATGCCATCTCCGAGTTTGAGGAAAACAATATATCTCTAATCCCTATTTTTTTTTCATTTGAATAAACAATTTACCATTGTAGACTTAGAACTACTAGCCTATAGATATTTATATTTAATAAATGGGCAATGTTAGGGGGCTTATTCCTTCACCCTCTTACTTCCCTGGTCCTTCTCGTGTGAACAGAGAGCAACAATACCCGAAGTCCAAAGGCGCAAACAATTCAATGTTGTTTATTGGCGTGAACTTCCAGCAAACACGATTCCAGTTTCCTTCCTTAGTGTCCCCCTTCCCAGCTCTGACACCACAGAGCCTTGCCTGTGTCCCTGTTCCCATCCCCTGTTCCCATTTCCCCGTTTAGCAAAACATGATCCCAATTCCCCCATCCCCAGTCCCTGTTCCCATTCCCCGCCCCCTTTCTGATTGACTGCAGACTATATAGTAAAACCTGAGTTTTTGCTTAGCTATTCCTTAACCAATCATTTTACTGAAATCTAACTAACCAATCCTACTGTATTGTAACATGGTTATTTAACCAATTATATTCCACCACCTTCATTGGTTTACACTCAGCAAAATTAATTATACAGCAGACAGAAACAATTACAGAACCAGACAGAGACCATGCAAATAAACATACAAAACAATACAGAAGTGAGGATTTCACAACTACATCTATACAGACATAAGGGTTTTCCAGCTATGTCTATTGATAAATAAGTTCTTGCCAGACAGGATGCTATCAAACTAAGTTTCCTTTTACCTCTTCTAGGCTTTTCCCTTTCTCTGGAGGTGATAGGAATATCAGGGCAGGACTGTATTCCTAATAGCCCAATAGCACTTTATTTCAATGTGACTGGTTTGGAATGTGAGGATGTGACCATACACTTCCCAACTTATGGCTGTCTAACTGCATCTTGGCTGAAGGCCTTAGCCTGTCACAGTAAGAGAAGGCCATTACACAGACAGTGATCTTTGATTTTTTTCTTTTATGCATCTATAACTAGCTAAGTGATAAATTCTTAAAGTACAGGCCTTTGCAGACAGGCCTGAATATCTATATTCTAATAGGCCACACCATTTGCAGTGCATACACTCAAATTCATCCTTTTCTCCTATTTTTGTTTTTTAAGCTTTTGAATACTTCCTTGTGTTCTGAAATGTATTCTGATACAGATTTTCGTTTTCCCATTTTTAGTGTGTCAAATCTTTAAACTGATATCTGCTAACAGCTTGAAATGTGTATTTGGGCATGAGATTTATCAATATGTTGAAATACCATGTACTTTAGAGCTTACGTGTGTGCCTGTTTTGTTGTGTGTATCTTCTAGACCAGGGTTGGGCAAACTTTTTTTTAATTTTTTTGGCCTGAGGGTCGCATCAGGTTTCAGAAACTGTATGGAGGGCCAGTTAGGGGAGACTGTGCCTCCTGAAACAGGCAGGCATGGCTTGTCTCCCCCCACCCCACTTCTCACCCCTGACAGCCCCCAGGATTCCTGCCCCATCCAACCACCCCTTCTCCCTGTCCCCTGACCACCCCTGAAACCCCCATCTCTAACTGCCCCCGGCTGCCCCATCCAGCCCCTCCTCTCCTTCCTGACTCTTTCTCTCCCCCACGCCCAAACCCGTGCCCCAATTCAACTGCTCCGACTCCTATCTACACCCCTGGCCTGTGACCACCCCCGGCCCCCGAACTCCCCTGCCCTCTAGCCAAACCCTGTTCCTTGCCCCCTTACTGTGCTGCCTGGAGCACCGGTGGCTGGCGGTGCGGCTGCACCAGGACAGGCAGCTGTGCTGCCCAGTTGGAGTCAGCCACACACTGCTCAGCACAGAGCACCGGGTCAGGCCGGGGTCTGCAGCTGTGCTGCCCCAGGAGCTTGCAGCCCCACCGCCCAGAGCACTGTGCTGGCGGCGCAGTGAGCTGAGGCTGCGGAGGAGAGAGAACAGCAGGGGAATGGCCAGGGGTAGCTTAGAGGCCGGGGAGAACGGTCCCATGGGCTGGATATGGCCACCTCTGTTCTAGACTAATACGTAGCCTTATTTCAACAGGCAGCTTCGCATACACATACAGACTAATGTATTATCAAATACATATATCTCATGCAATGTATTGTATTTTCCTAATCAAATAAGTTTGGTTTTTTTGTTTTGTTTAATACATTTGAATGACACAAAAGTAGCATAAAAATTCAGGTAAAAAACTAACACTTTTTGTAAAACTTGGGATTTTTTTCAGTTAAAACCCAATTTTTACTGAAAACAAAGGGGCTTATATATAATGTACTAAGGAAAATTGTTTAGTTTTAAGTACACTAGCTGCTTTTTTTTTTTTTTTTTTTTTTTTTTTTTTTTTTTTTTCAACCAAAGCAAACTCTTGGTCATCTTAAACTAATTTTTTTACAATTTTATTACACCAAATGCTAATTTTGCAGTTATAACTTAAAAATACACCCTGCAGAGCACTCCTTCAAAAAAAGGTGAGACTTTCTATATAATCAAAAATTAAGGGTTTGTGAGGGTAATATGGTATATTTTGTGATGCCTCTTATATTTAGAAGTAAACTTCTGCAACTTAGCAGGAAGGAGACAAATAATAACAGCCCTATGCTATGTAGGAACCCAAGACAACTGCATGCAGTTCTGGTTGCCTCATCTTAAGAGAGATGTATTAGAATTGGAAAAGGTTTAGAGAAGATCAACAAAAATAATCAGGGTAGGTTCCATACCCCTATCAGCAACCGCAGAACTTGTTGGTCTGCTGAGATTGGTAATGCTGACCACATCTTAGTCTCTGCAGACTTCCTTTTGTAGAATAAAAAGGTTACCAAAATTCTAATTATCTAACCTAAAAATCAATAGGATTTGAAACCACTGAAATCTTGAATTGGGTTGAGACCCTGCCAGAGTAGACTAACAGCAAGTCCACCTGGATGAACTTCAGAGCCCTGGTAACCTATGTCACTATGACTGTTGTTGGTCCCAAAAAAGAGCCAAGAAACTCTTGATCTCTGTTAATATCTTAACCAGCATTGAACAGTGTCATACAACTTGTCTGAGAGGTGATATGGTCACGTATCATAAGGTAAATGGTGCTTATAATAAAGTAATACACACTGATTGCAAAGTTTTTATGGAAGCCAAAGCTGGCATACTCAAGGAAGCTTCTGCCAGGAGCAATATTGCTTCCTTATATCAACACATGCATGACCTTATTGATGAGAGAGGTGGTTCACTTGGTGCAGTCTACTCCAGTTCTGGTTAGCTAATCAATACAGAAATGGAGTGCATGACATGCTGGAATGACTACTTCAGCCAGCTGTTAAATGCACCCCCCAGTTTCTTTGGACCCTGACATTAAGGCTGCTGCCAACTTGACCTATTCTGCATAAAATGATCTTTGCTAATGTACTGTTGTCAAAATCTACAGAAATAAGGCATCAGGAAACTGGAATTCCTGCAGAACTGTTTAAAAAGTGCTGGACCAGCTGTTTCCAAGAAATTAGACTCCATTCAGACGAAGCATATCTGAATGATTGAAAACCTCTGATGGTACAAATTTAAATTCAAATGAAGAGATCTGTTTTCTAACTAAACAGGTCCTGCTGTCGCAAATGGTCACCCAAAGCTCTCAAAGACGATTTGGTCATCTGCTCTGAATGCCTACCATCTTCCCTGCAAGAATCATCTTTGACTTTAAGCCAATGAAAGGAGAATGGAAAAGATGCCCAGGAAAACATAACACGATGGCTGGATGGCTTCAACAGAATCCTGTCCCTCACAGGAATCCTACTGCATATAGGGTTACCAGATGAGAGGAAGAAAATATGGGGACACATAGTGTGTGTGTGTCGGGGGGGCGGGCACCAGCAGCGCTCCCCTTCTCCCCCCCCCCCAAAAAAAAAAAAAAAAGCAGAGTGCCATGAAATATCAGGACAAATTGCATCCTGACTAAACATTGGTCGGGGTGCAGGACAAATGCCTAAATATCGGGACAGTCCCGACTTTATCGGGACGTCTGGTCACCCTAACTGCATAATATGCCAGATTTGCCACTGTTGTCCCAGTGACTGCATGAGAACTAACCTCAAAGGAGCCCTAGTCATGGGATGTTAATCAGAAAAATGTGAGTGATGATTAGGAATCATTTTAAGAACACCTTACTAAATGCCAAAAAAGCCACAATTGAGGAAGAAATCCATGCTGGTTTAAAACAACGATCTGGCTTGGAGGAGAAGTGAAGGCAGATACATAGTGCATTAAAAACAAATGGAGGAAAGAGGAAGTTGATAGTCATTAATATAAATTGCTTTCCTTATCAATTTTCTACCAAGAAACACAAGAAATCAATGGCCAGCAGAGCTAAGGAAAGAGCATGTTTAAATTAAAGAAATTAAAAATAAAAATGTAAGGACAGAAAAAGAATCCTGACAGTGGTATTGGACCATTATTAGATGGAAATGGTAGAATTATCAATAGTAAGGCAAAAGTATTCAATAAATATTTCTGTTCTGTATTTAAAGGAAAAAACTGATGTATAGTTTCAACATATAGATAACACTTTCCATTCCACTGATATCTCTGGAGGATGCTAAATAAAAGCCACTGAAGTTGGACACTTTAAAATCAGCAGGTCCAGAACCTGCATTTAAGTGAAAAGAGCTGACTGAGGAGCTTGCCAAACCATTAATTTTCATTTTTTTTCAATACATCTTGAAGCACTGGGAAAGTTCCAGAAGACTGGAAGAAAGTTAATGTTGTTCCAGTATTTAAAAAGTGTAATTGTCAGAAGCTGGGAATGGGCAACAGGGGATGGATCACTTGATGATTACCTGTTCTGTTCATTCCCTCTGGGGCACCTGGCATTGGCCACTGTCAAAAGACAGGATACTGAGCTAGATCACATTTGGTCTGATCCAGTATGACCGTTCTTAAATGGGATGACCAGGGTAATTGTAGACCTGTCAGCCTGACATTGATCCTTGGCCAGATAATAGAGCTGTTAATAGAGTGTAATATAATTAATGCCTATCAATGTGGGTTTATGGAAAATAGATAACTTGATTGTTTTTTGGATTACAAGTTTGGTTGATAATGACATACTGTTGTAATAGATTTAGGCTTCTCTAAGGCATTTGACTTGGTACTGCATGATATACATGATATTTTGATTTTTAATGTGGCACACGTTAAATGGATTAAAATCTGGCTGATAGGTTTCAAAATGTAACTATCAGTGGGGAATCCCCATCGAGTAGGTATGTTTCTAGTGGTGTACTACAGGGACTGGTTCTTGGCCCTGTACTATTTAACTTTCTGTTTTCTTCCAAGTCATTAATAATAATAAAAGTCACCACTGAAAATTTGCAGGTGACATAAATTGGTGGTAAATAACGAAGCAGACAGCTCATTGATTCAGAGCAATCTGGATTGTTTGGTAAAATAGGCGCAAGCAAACAATATCTGTTTTTTGATGCAGCTAAATGTATACATCTAGGAACAAAGAATGTACAGTAACTCCTCACTTAAAGTCGTCCCGGTTAATGTTGTTACGTTGCAGATCAGTTAGGGATCATGCTTGTTTAAAGTTGTGTAATGCTCCTTTTGTTTGGCAGCCGCCTGCTTTGTCTGCTGCTTGCAGGAAGAGCAGGCCCTTGCAGCTAGCTGGTGGGGGCTTGGAACCAGGGTGGACCGGCAGCCCTCTATCAGCTCCTTGCTCCCTTAAGTTCCCTGTGCAGCTGCTGCCTGCTGTTCAGCTGTGTCCTCCGCCCTCTGCCTTGGAGCTGCTCCCCGAGACTCCTGTTTGCTGTACTGGGGGGAATGAAGGGAGGGGGGGTCTAATGTCAGGGTGTCCCCCTCCCCCCTGATCCTGCACCCCGCTTACCCCATCTTCCATAGTGCAGGGCTCAGGACAGAGGGGGCTTGCAGCAGCTGCAGTCTCAGCAAGCTGATCTAATTAACAAGGCAGTGTACTTAAGGGAAATGCTTATATCTCCCTCCATTCCTGCTGCCTTGCAGAGTCAGAGTTAACCCTTGAGGGCTCAGCCAATTGCTAGTTCATCATCCTCTGACTCCTCCACCTCAACTAAGCTTCACAATCATCATCACTGTGTACCAGTATTAAATAGTTTGTTTAAAACTCATACTGTGTGTGTGTGTGTGTCTGTGTGTGTGTATAATATATAGTCTTTTGTCTGGTGAAACAAATTTCCCTGGAACCTAACCCCCTCATTTACCTTAATTCGTATGAGGAAATTGAATTCGCTTAACATTGTTTTGCTTAAAGTTGCATTTTTCAGGAACATAACTACAATGTTAAGTGAGGAGTTACTGTAATTGATACTTGCAGGATGGGGGACTCTATCCTGTGAAGCTGTGACTCTGAAAGAGATTTGGGGTTTTTTGATGGATAGCCCCAATGTGGTACTGTGACCAAAAGAGCTAATGTGATCCTGGGTTGCATAAACAGGAATCCTGAGTAGGAGCAGAGAGATTATTTTACCTCTATATTTGGCACTGCTGTGACCAATGCTGGAATACTTTGTCCAGTTCTGGAGCCCACAGTTTAAAAAGAATGTTGTTGGTAAATTGGAGGAGGAGGTTCAGAGAAAAGCCATGAGAATGGTTAAAGGACTAGAAAACATGCCTTTATAATGAGGAGCTCAATCTATTTAGCTTGAGAAAGATGAGGTTGAGAGGTAACTTGATTACAGCCTATAAGTATCTGCATAGGGAACAGGTACTCGATAATGGGCCCTTTGCTCTAGCAGGGAAAGGTGTAACTCAATCCAGTGGCTGAATCTAGACAAAATCAGACTGGAAATAAGATGTAAATTTTTGACAGCGAGGGTAATTATTGGAGCAGTTTGCCGTGGATCATATTGTATTCTCCATCGCAGACAATTATTTAAAATCAAGATTGCATGTTCTTCTAAAAGATATGTTCTAGGAATTATTCTAAGGACGTTCTGTGGTCTGTGTTATGCAAGAGGTCAGATGATCAAAATGGTCTCTTCTGGCATTGGAATCCTTGAATCTATGGACTAGGACTCCATTGTGCTAGGCTCTGTACAAACACAGAACAAAAAGGTGGCCCTAGCCACAAAGATCTTACTGTCTAAGCATAAAACAAGAGATGACAGCAGATGAGTATAAACCAATGATGTACAAGGACATAATGAAACAATATTGGTGAGCATGATAGTGGTCTCAGCACACCAGTGGCCTAACTATGGTCATCTTTTTGTAACTGTCATGGAAAGGAGAATTATAAGGCGGGATTTGAATGAGATAATTTTGCAACTGTTTATGGGATCCCCCTGAGCATGAGGGGCTGGATGTGAATAAACACAATGTGCTTGTTTCAAAATGTAACTAGTGGACAATGAAGGCTGGCTTCATGGTCTGATTGGAGGTAGGAGCTGACATCTTGCTAGTAAATGAAAAGTGATAAGTGGAGTAGAGAAGGACCTTTGAAAGTAAAGACAAAGAACTTTGTGTAATAGCGATGGGGAGAACCACTGAAGTGATGTGAAGAACGGTGATGTGGTCAAAGTGATGAAGAAAAGAAAATGATCTATACAGCAGCATTCTGAATGGCGCTGAGCAAGGCAGGGCCAAAGAAAAGGATGTTACAATAATCAAGATGATGAGAGCGTGGATAAGAGGTTTTTTTAAAAATCTGCATGGATGGATAGAAAAACCTGGATCTTACAGATGTTATGCAGAAAGAATTGGCAAGGTTTAGATGTAGTCTGGATATGAGGACTTAGAGACATCTCAGTCAAATATGATGTCTAAGTTACAGGCCTCGGTAAACGGCGGGATGGTTGCATTGTTCACAGAGTTTGAGAAGGGAGTTGAGGATTAAGAGCTAGCTCTATTTTAGTCATGTTGAACTTGATCTGATGACTAGATAGCTCTGTTGTAAACTTGGAGTAAATTCTAAGTGCATGTGTATCCTACGAGCATTACAGCGGCTGTTGTGCTGTACTACTGTAGTGTAGACTCTTACTACAGTGATGGAAGAGATTTTTCCATTGCTGTAGTAAATCCAAGAGGCAGTAGCTAGGTCGACAGAATATACAGTAGGATGTTAGGTTGACCTGATTGTGCACAGGGACCAGGTCTGATGCTCAGTTTGTATAAGGCCTCCACACTAGGGAAACTTTTCAGCTGTTGCTAACTTATTCAGACTCATTGAAGTTAGCAGTGTTGGAAGCCCCAGCCTGGATAGGGTGCTGTCTACCACCACAATGGTGGTGAGTTCTTGGAAAACTTCCTGCAATGTAGAGAAGACTTCAGAACTCTTACTCATTTCAGGAAACTGTTGAAACTCTGTTTTTATTAAAAAAAAAATAATAAAAAAAAAAAAAAGCAACTTTCTAATGCATCTTGGCTGGCTAATATGATTGTGACCAAACGTTGTCAAAACTCTGTTCTAGACTAGATAGAAGATTCTAGGAAACAATTTGGATAATGTGTATTCTTTATCTACTGGTTTCTTTGTAGAATATAGGATATGCATGTATTGAAAGATCTGTAATCAGTTATACTTCGTTTCTCTTTTGTAATTCAGGTCTGTTTGTATGCTGTTGCTCATTTGTTCCTTGTGTCTTCTTAAAATGTAGCAGAATACAGTGAAGCAAATACATTGTAATGGAGTAGATGGCCAATTTGTTTGAGTTTAGCTAGTCAAAATTTGAATGCATCTAGTGATAGATCATAGTAACACATTTTACTGGAATTTAGTGGTTCCTGTTAACTTTTCTTTTCTTTTCCTTTTTTCAGAAATCAGAAGAGACAGGAATCTGTAACATAAAAGGACAGCTAGAATTTCAAAGGTAAATGCTTACTTTGTCACTAAACATAACCATTTAAAAAAAAATCAACAAGATAATGCTTAGTATTTTAGCAAAATATTGGGTTTTTTACTTGTGCAGTGATGGAGAACTGGGCTGCCTTAATAGATAAAACATTTCCATTTGCGTCCATGAATGGACTCTGCCTAAGTCAGTCAGGTTGTGATGGCAATTAAGAGATGAGGTCCTTAAAATTTTATTTTTAAATTCACTATAAATTTGTGCTACTTACCATTGAACAAGAGAGGAATGGCACCCTTCCACTGCTCCCTGGAGACCAGGGACAGTGTTATCCTCCTCATTCTGAATAGTGGGCCTCGTAATAGGAATGTGTCTGTATTTGTATGTTATTCTGTAGATGTCAGCAGAAGTACTGGGCATGGAACGAAAGCAAAAAACAGTAGAGAGCCATAGTGTAATTTAGAGGAGGATTTTGCATTAAGTATAATATCTTTCATTTTCCATTTCTGTTGGCTCTAGGTAGCCCCAAATCAATCCAGTTGTCATAACGTATGGGGAGATGTTCAGCAAACAAGTAAAGTGCCTGAAGTCACTATTGCTTATTGCTAAAAGCAGCCAAGTCAGCAGGCTGTAAAGTGGCCATATAGCAAGCGCAACTTGACCAAGGCAGGAGGGGAGGGGATTTTGAGTGCTACAGAAAGGGCAGCTTTACCCCGCGTCCTTCCTGATAAGAATTGTGTTGAAGTTGCTGATACACGCATTTTTAGAAGAGAGAATGTGCCCTCAGGAATGTGTCTAACAGGGTCTCAAGGCCGCAAATTATGGGGGGGAAAAAGTCACACTTGGTTAATCAATAATAATCAGAAGAAGACCTCTTGCTTGACCATTGAAACTGCTAGCTTAACAAGTTTTCTTTAAGGGACATGTCACTGTGTTACTAATGTATAAAATAAGGGGGAAAAGTTTGAAGTAGCGGGACTCTCTGAGCCTGGACTCTCCCTCTGGATGCATCTTCTGTTCCCCACCAGCAGACGGACTGCCGCTGTGCCTCTCAAGAGCCACACTCTTACTTGTTTGAGCACTCCTTAATTGTCGAGGGTTGGGGTTTTTTTACTAACTTGTTGCAGACGTGTATAAGTGCTTGAGACTAAACTTTAGCTTTTTAAGTGAAAGCACTCTTGTGTTGTCCTGTTTGTGCCAGCCATCTATCGGTCGGATGGCCGTGTCTCCCAGATCTATTTCCTGACACCACCCAGGACCGGCTCTAGGTTTTTTGCTGCCCCAAGCAAAAAAATTTTTGGCTGCCCCCCTGTCCCAGCCCTGGGCTCCTCGCCACACCCCCCTGCTGCCCCGGTCCTGGGCGCTCTGCTTTCCCCCTCCCCCTCCCACCATTTGCCCCCACACACACATCCCCTGCCACCCCAGCCGTGGGCTCTCCCCCCTGCTGCCCCACCGTTCCCCCCCTCCCCCCCACCTCTTGCTGCCGCAGCCCTGGGTCACTTGTAACTTGCTCCCGGGGCAGGTCATTCAGCAGGAATTTTGGATGTGCACAGAACACAGACAGGATTGGTTCCCATATGGTTACAGAACTGCAGTAAAGTGGAACAATTTTCAGCTTGTATGATTGGAGGATATCTGGATGCATATTATAAGACTGTCCTCCATAAATGAGGAAAAGTTGAGGTGCTTTTCTTATTCTTTTGTTCTACTCTTTGTTTCTATGGGGAATTTGCCAGTGCAATATCACTGTCTTCCTTTTAAACTAACAAAAGGCAATGGCTGTTGAAAATAGCAATTCCAGTCCTAATAACCACTGGGAAGCATTTCTTGCCCAATTTTATCCTACTTTTCTACAGCCAGTTACAGTGGATCAGTATATTTGATTTGGGAGAAATGAAGTAACAGCTGCCCAAACTGAGTGGGGGGGCCGTGGCTCCGCAGGGGAGCATGGCAGCATGTCTGCAGCAATGTGTCTGGCGCTGCGCAGAGCCAAGCACGCTGGTCTGAGTGGCATGGTAAGGGGGCTGGGGGGTTGGAGAAGGGGTAGGGGGTTCTGAGGGGGCAGTCACGGGACAAGGAGCAGGGGTGGTAGATGGGTCAGGGGTTCGGGGGCGGCAGTCGGGGGACAAGCAGCGGTTGGATAGGCATGGGAGTCCCAGGGGTTTGTCAGGGGACAGGTAGGGGGTGGGGTTCTAGGGGGCAAGTTGGGGGGTGGTCTCAGGAGGGGGCAGTTGGAAACAAGGAAAAGGGAGGCTTAGATAGAGGGTGGGGTCCCGGGAGGGGGTGATCAGGGAGCGGGGGTTGGGTTGGATGGGTTGGGGTTTCTGTGGGAGGTAGTCAGAGGGAGTGGATGGTGACAGGGTGGGGCTACCCTCCCACCCCATGGAGTGTCCTGTTTTTTGAATGTTAAAATATGATATCCCTGCCCTTCACAGTGCTGCTCTCCATTCACAGCAAGTTGCAGCATGAGGCCTTAGCTACCTCACTCCCTCCCCCTTCCTTGCCTGTTGGTAGTGGCCAAGGAGATGCTGGGAAATGTAGTTCTTTCCCTGCTCCAGGGCTGGCTCTATAGGCAGGGAGCTAACCAAGGAACTGCAGCTCCCAGTGCCCCGTGTTGGTTCTGAGCTCCCATGCTGGATCCCTGCTGCCCCTGCAAATGGGCTGTCCCAAGCACTTGCTTGCTTTGCTGGTTCCTGGAGCTGCCCCTACATCACCTCGTACAGAGTAAAAGTTGCCAAGAGCTCTGGGTAGAAAGAACCCTGGGTAACAATAACAACTTGATGCTTCAAGTAATTTTCAAGGTTACAGGCGCTGAGAAATTATTCAAGTTGTGGAATGGCAAATGTGCTCTTTGGCTGACTTATGAATTCATATGTTAAGTGAATTTCTCAGTTATTGTTGACTAAATGTTTATACTTTTATGATATCTAATGGGCCTATTAGGATTTCTATTAGCTAGTTTTTCAGTGGTTTTTATTGGTCTCCAGTGGAACAATATTTGACTAAATTTTTGAACATGTTGAACTATAATCATTTTAGCATATCTTGGGGCTCATTTGCAAAGGGGGCATTCCCTCCCTCCCCCCATTTGTGCTAGACAGAACTCTGCTTTTGGCTACCCCTAGCATGACTGAAGCATGGTGGGTGACTGTGACTGAACACAGATGCAAAAAGTGTTATGGGCATAAATATTTGAAAACTATTACACACCCTACTGTTGCATTGTGTGGTTTTTAATAAAAATAAAAAGACTGCTATAGACATTTTGCCCTGATTAAGAATCTCTGTTCAGGGCTGAAACTGCAGTGCATGCAGTAGCTAGATTTGGGTCTCATCTATTTTATAAGTACGAACTGGTTACTACACTATTCCCCACAGTGCAGACAGATTCCCCACAGTGCAGACAGAACCTGAGTGCTATATCTTTGGATTTCAGCAAACTCAGCTCCGGAATATGAATAGCATTTTAACTAATCTTGCCTACGCTATAAGACTGAACAATGTCGTAACAATGTTGAGGTGACTGCTGTATTGTAGTAATTATACTAGGCTGGTACAATGTAGACAGTGACCTTACTGTCACCTTTTATTGTCAACATTTGGCAAATTAAGAAAATTATGCAAGATGTAAAAACAATGAGAGCAAAGCATGTCCATGAGCAGCAAAAATCTCCCCCCTCATCCCCCCCAAACTCTTTTAAAGGATCAACGTTAATGAAATTTCAAATACTTAGGATTGGTCTACATATGCATTTATACCGAATTTACCAGCTTTAAACCAAATTAACCCTGCACCCGTCCACACAACAAAGCCCTTTATTTCGGTATAAAGGGCTCTTAATATTGATATGTGTACTCCTCCCCGACGAGGGGAGTAGCGCTCAAATTGGTATTGCCATTTCGAATTAGGGTTAGTGTGGCCGCAATTCGATGTTGTTGGCCTTTGGGAGCTATCCCACAGTGCACCATTGTGACCGCTCTGGACAGCCATCTGAACTCGGATGCACTGGCTAGATAGACAGGAAAAGCCCCGCGAACTTTTGAATTTCATTTCCTGTTTGCCCAGCGTGGAGCGCTGATCAGCACAGGTGGCCATGCAGTCCCAAATCCAAAAAGAGCTCTAGCATGGACCATATGGGAGATACTGGATCTGATCGCTGTATGGGGAGACAAATCTGTTCTATCAGAGCTCCGTTCCAGAAAACGAAATGCCAAAGCATTTGAAAAAATCTCCAGGCTATGATAGACCGATGCCACAGCAGAGACTCAACACAGTACTGCATGACAAGCGTAACAGAAAGCCAAAGAATCAAATGGATGCTCATGGAGGGAGGGAGGGGGGACTGAGGACTTGAGCTATCCCACAGTTCCTGCAGTCTCTGAAAAGTATTTGCATTCTTGGCTGAGCTCCCAATGCCTGAAGGGTCAAAAACATTGTCGCCAGTGGTTCAGGGTATAGGTTGTCAATTTACCCCGTCCCCGCCCCCCTTAAAGAAAAGGGAAAAAAATCTTTTCTCTCCTCTTTTCAATGTCACCGTATGTCTACTGGATGCTGCTGGTAGATGGAGTGCTGCAGCACTAAACAGCAGCATCCCCTCCCCTCCCCGGTGGCAGATGGTACGGTATAATATGACTGATAGCCGTCCTCATCATAATCCTGTGAGTGCTCCTGGCTGGCCTTGGTGAGGTTGGCTGGCGGTGCCTGGACAAAAATGGGAATGACTCCCGGTCATTCCCTTCTTTAAGCTTTGTCTCCTGGAGATTCAGTCCTGGCAGACGGTGCAGTAGGGCTGGTAACCGTCCTCATCATAGCAGTTGGAGGCTGTGCTCTTCTTCTCACCCCCCCCCTTCACATCTAATGGAGATTCTGGACTGTCATAGCAGCGGGAGGCTGCGCTTCTCTCCCCCACACCGTTTAATGTCCTGCCTGGAATATCATAGCAGCTGGAGGCTGCCTCCCCCTCATTTTATCTCACTAAGAAGTCAGTGTTTCTTATTCCTGCATTCTTTATTACTTCATCACACAAATGAGGGGATAACTGCCATGGTAGCCCAGGAGCGGTGTGGGAGGAGGGAAGCAACGGGTGGGGTTGTTGCAGGGGCACCCTCTAGAATGGCATGCAGCTCATCACTTCTGCGGGATATCTGGGGCTCTGACTCGGAGCGGCTGTGCTCTTTGGTTCTCTAGTAGACTTGCTCCATATTTTAGGCAGGACTGACTCTATTTTTAGACAAAACATAACGAAGGGAATGACCTGGGGAGTCATTCTCATTTTTTGTCCATGCGCCCCCGGCCGACCTCAGCAAGGCCAGCCCGGAGCATCCATGACAGTAGCAGATGGTGCAATAGGGCTGGTAACCGTCTCTGCTACCTTGCAAAGGCAAATGAATGCAGTACCGCATCTGTCAGCAGCATCCAGTACACATACGGTGACAGTGAAAAAAGGCTAAACGGGCTCCATGATTGCCATGCTATGGGGTCTGCCAGGGCAATCCAGGGAAAAAGGGCGCGAAATGTTTGTCTGCTGTTGCTTTCATGGAGGAAGAATTGAGTGACATTTACCCAGATTCACCCGCGACACTGTTTTTGCCCTATCAAGCATTGTGATCTCAACCCAGAATTCCAATGGGCGGGGGAGACTGCGGGAACTATGGGATAGCTACTCACTGTGCAACGCTCCAGAAATTGATGCTAGCCTCGGTACATGGATGCACACCACTGAATTAATGTGCTTGGTGTGGCTGCGTGCACTCGACTTTATACAGTCTGTTTTAAAAAACCGGTTTCTGTAAAATTGGAATAATCCCATAGTGTAGACACCCTTAGCAGTAAGTAGCTGGGTGAAGAAGTACAGTAACAGTGTAGGGCAGGCTTCTCTTTGTTGATTTCAGTCATGTTAAGCTATATTGTGACTCTTCTTTTAATAATTTCCATTTGTGTAACATTTCTGCAGATTCAAAGTACATAAAGATGTTCAAGAGAAGAAACGAAAGCAAAGTTCCTATGTTCCACAAGGCACTATTGAAGGGTTCCAAGGAGAGTCTTCAAACGATAGCAAAACAATCAGTGCTGTTTTGATTCAAACTGAGAAGCGAAAAAGGATATCTATACAGTTTAAACATCATGATGTTAAACATGGAAGAGAGAAAAACCAAAGTGATTCTGGTGTGGTCCCTACTAGCAGGGAAATCTGTAAAAAAGACCACTATTTTGACAATGTTGGAACAGGAGGGAAAATGGTGCGGCATAGTTTTGCAATCCAGAAGGACTTGGTGAGGAAGAAGAAGAAAGAGAAAACTGAGCTCAGCAAACTAAAGGCTAGAGTTGAACAAACTATGCTGGAGAAGTTAAAGGTAGCTACCTTTCCTACAGACTTGCTGAGTAAGAAGTTGCATGGATCAAAAAAATTGAGTGATGATTTCAGAATTCTGAAAAAGTCCTCAGCCACCTTTCCAAAGACTGCAGGAGATGGCAATTTCTCCACTAATATATCACACACATCATTGAAGACTTGTAAGAATAAAGAACACCTAGAAAACTCCAAAGAACTATCTAACAAAAATCATCATGATACTAAACATATACCATTATTTTATTCAACTGCAACATCTAAGGAATGGCAGTATCTTAAAGAGAAAAAACAGCATTCTGATTCCAGCAAAACTGTTAGTTCAAGAACTGAAGGAAGGACTTTTGAAGTCATACCATTACATTTAAGACAGGTAAAGTAATAAAATGCTGAACAAATTAGTAGTGGACAAATAGGCTGTGTGGTGGATTTTTTGGTTTTGTTTTTTGTTTTGTGTTTTTGAAATGGTGGTTTCTAGATAACTGTTCATATCTTCTGCCTCTGCATATGGAGCTGTAGGCTTATGTTTGGCCACAACTAAGAAGAATTTGATCCCCACCTCATTCATACAAGACACTTGTCTACTTTTTTTTTTTTTAAGCATCTTAACATGTTTTTGTATCATTAGGGTTGTGCTAATTTAAATAGTACTCTCTGCTCTTTTCCATATGCACACTGCATTCTTAACTCTTTATAATACTACTGCAAAGGTAGTATTTGGATAGAACATTCATTTTATTGTCAGGTCACAAAGTTTGTCATGAGGTAGCAAGTGCTTGAATTCTTGTAAATGTCTTATTTCTGGCATTATTTCTCAACAGAGCTCTGAAGTCCCATGCCCTTCTGCCTCCCATCAAGCCATTCACATTACAGAGACAGACCAAGAGGTTTGTGCTATTTTAGTTTAAACAACTGTATCTTCAAACTGTGACATTCTGCACTGTTGCTATGCCACTTCCTTCCTAGTAGCCCTGGTATCTCTTAAGTACTAAAAAATCCACTTAGTTTGTTGTGCCTGTCAAGGGCTTTCTGAAACAAGTTTACGTGGTACAACCTAGTTTTAGACTTCTTGCTTCCATGTTGGAAAGTGAGGTCAGAATATTTGGTTGCAAATCCCATCAACTTTACTTTCCAGCGTCCCTTTACCTTTTTTTAGGAAAGAAATAGAGCAGTGACTCTCAACCTTTTCTGTACTACTGTTCCCCTTTGAGGAGTCTGATTTTGTCTTGAGTATCCCCAAGTTTCACCTCACTTAAAACTACTTGTTTACAAAATCAGACATACAAAGACAAGAGTGTCACAGCACACTCTTACTAAAAAATTGCTGATGTTCTCATTTTTAACATATAATTATAAAATCAATTGGGATATAAATATTATACTTACATTTCAGGGTATAGTGTATATAGAGCAAGTCATTGTCTGTCTGTATGAAATTTTAGTTTGTACTGACTTGGCTAGTGCTTTTTATGTAGCCTGTTGTAAAACTAGGGAAATATTTAGATGGGTAAATGTACCGCCCTAGAAGACCTCTGTGTACTCCCCCACGGTTTGTGTCCCCTTGGTTGAGAACCACTGATAAAGAGCAATGTTCCTAAAGAACTGTTGTTAGCAGAGCACTTTCGGCCTCTGTAGTAAGGAACAGATCAAGCCTGTTAACTATTGGTTATAAATGTGGTCACAAATGAAACTCTTAGGCCATACCTTGGACTTCCTGTATTTGGGTATAGGCTGCAGATGCTCATACTCTTAAATTTGCTGCACCAGTTAAAAATTAACTAATGCTAAGAATGGCATGAAAACATCAGCAATGATACTAAAGATGTTTGTTCCTATCAGACAACTTTTTTAAAGAGCTTACTCACCTCTTATTTTATGTATTCATATTTTGCCATAGATGCAAATAATAGAGGACTTGCATGCTGCTCGTATTGACAAAAAGATAGCTTTACCAGTCGTGCAGACTTGTGGAGAATTGACAAGTATGGAAATAGATCTTCCAGAAGAGAATGCAGATATTCCAGCTGGTATGTCATCTGTAAAGTTGTCAGGAGGTTTCTCTATCTGCTTCGACACTGACAACATTTAAAAGTAATAAGTGACCTAAGTAAGGAATGCAAAAGAATGAATTATGTGTTCTCTTCTACAGCAAGTGCTACTTCTGGTTCGAACCTCTTGATAGTGATTGACACCAACATAATGATTAGTCACCTTCAGTTTATCATGACTTTGAAAACTAGAGATATACCAGGTATGTGGATGCTTTTACAATCCCTATAGAAGAGGGGCAATCAGCAGGTTCATGTTTGTATAGTAAGCTCTTCAGGGTATGGGCTATACCATGCATGTGGACAATGCCTAACACACTGTACTGGAATGTGCATAATGGAAAAATAACTTCATACATATTGAGGCTAACTCTCAAACACTGGGCTCCTTAACGAGGTATCCAGATCCCACATTTGGACACTTAGATTTTCACATGTAAATACCTGTCCATGAGAGTCTAAATTCAGAGTGTAGGCTTCCTATTAAGGAAACTGACATCTGAAAGCAGAGCCTATTATGTACATATCTACTGTAATGAAAACTGAACTTCTTATTACAAATTTTAAACTCTTCTGCATACATAAGTTTCAGGAATCCTTGCTTTCTAAAAACCCCTAGGTCTGGTTCTACCTGATACTGGATGCTGTAAAAAGTCAGTAAGAGTTTACCTGAGGTAAGGGCAGAGTAGGGACTTAAGCGTTTGATCTATTATTAATAGTAAGTATCTTGCACTTCTATTGCACCTTAATATAAAGATCTCAAAGCACTTTGTTTAACCCTCATGACACAGCTGAGGATACAAGAACAGATTATCCTGTCTGTAAGATAAGTATTATCAAGGCAGGAAAAAAGTTGTCAGGGAAAAAAAATTGAGGTCAAAGCTGGAAATAATACACCTGGAGTTCTGACATCCAACCCCTTGCTTTCAGTACTGCCTCTAGTATGTTGCTGAATTCTAGATCTGTACTGCTAGAGGGACTAAGACTGCAGATACCAGCATGCACCCAGTGAAGTCCCTCAGGGTGCTTCTAACATTCTGAGCTAATGAACAGTGACTTATAATGCAAACCAATTGGAAACATACACCACATACATTATAGCGTAATGGGGCTATCTCTTTATAAGGTCTGATCATGTAAGTGCCAGAGATAAAGAATAGGGCCAATGTATATAGCATTGACAGAATAGTCATTCACTTTCCAATGTATTCATTGTGTGTCTGGTATATTCCAGTTTTAATACCAAAGCTTTTAGTACGTATTTTTAAAGAATTTTTTTTAACAAAGTTCATTGAAAATGTAGGCCAGTAAAACTTCTGTCCAGTGTCCATAGCGTTTATCACTGAGATGGTGTTATTGGATAATAGTCTTTGCAAACCATTGTTGCCTTTTATTAATTAGAATTTGGTTATATAATCATCATTTGTGAACATATCAGTATTCCCTTTTCCTCTACTGCTCAGTGACTTTTATTTTAGCATCAAGCATCACACAGTGTGGCATTCATTGTGTGGTAAACAGCATGACAGGATTACCACAACAATTATGTCAAAATATGGTACAGTAATGTGATAAAAATTGTTTACTCCTCAACTTTTGCATGTCGTCACTTTTAAGATAACCCACTGAATGAGTGTTTATATTGAATTTAACGTTAAGGAAGCTAACTTCTGATTTGAAATGGGTCTTGCCCAGTAATGCAGAAATCTGCTAATACACACGAACCTCGGGAACTATGTTCACGTTAAAATGGAACCTACTGTAGTTCAATTGGCAGATTTTTCTTTTTTAAATTTGTATTTTCTAGGCATTTGCAGACTTGCACTGATAATTCCCTGGGTGGTTCTACAAGAACTGGACAACTTGAAGAAAGGCAAAGTACTACAACATGTTCGGCACAAAGCTGTCCCTGCAGTTCAGTTCATCTACACTTGTCTCAAAAACCAAGATTCAAAGCTGTGGGGGCAATCCATGCAGCTTGCCTCTCAGAAAATATGTAAGCTATGTACATAGTTACATTTATTTCTTGGTTGAATGGTCCTCACAGCTTCACTAGTGTGAGCATTAGCATCTACTTCTGGGCTTAATATAATCTTCACTTTTACCTTTGCAATTTCCCTATTAAAATTGACTAACAACTTTCAGTGGCCATCAGACTATTATTCACTATGGACCTGATTCTCCACCCTGTCACACCAATTTTATACTGTTAATTAATGTCTGAGTTATGCTGGCATAAAACTGGTGTAATGGAGTGAAGAATCAGGCCCTATATATTTCTCAATCTTTTGTGATGGGTAGGTATCTTTCTGAAAAATATCACCTATATTTTTCAGCATGAACCTATCAAATACACCTTAATCAGTAGTAAAAGATTTTTTGAACAAATTTTAGTACATGCATAGTTTATAATAAAAAACTAGTACTTCACTCTCTACCATGTTACCGATAAATTTGTTTGTTACAGCGTTCTCAATTCCAGCTGTGTCTTCACTTTATAAACAGGCTGTGGGGAGTTACTTCATCCTACCAAGCTAGGTATGGATTGTGTGTTGTCTTCAGTTGCTGACTGCAACCTAGTTGATCACAGAGCTGTGTAAGCGACTTGCCTGAAGTTGCAAAGCAAGAAAGTAGTAGTTTCTAGTAGAACTCAGGAATTCCTGTATCTCAGATCTGTGCTTAGACCACACATCTCTCCATTGCTTGAACAAAGTGTTTGAATACAGTATCTTAATAAATATATTAAGATATTGCTCATGAAGCCTGATTATTTCTGAATATATTGCCATTGTGTTTGCTAAATTTGCAGATGGATTGAGTGATGAAAACAATGATGATCGTGTTTTACAATGCTGCTTGCAGTATCAGCGTCTTTTCCCTCAAGCTTTTGTCATACTGTGCACGTGAGTTACATCTGCATTTCATGTTTTTGTTTTCAAGATTGATGAATTCTGTATGTGGGGAGGAGACTACACACCATCACTTTTATATGTGATTGAAATAAGGGTTTTTTTGTTTGTTTTTGAGAAGCAAAATCACTCGATGTAACTCCTTTGTAGTATAAAGGAATAATTAAAAACACTTTTCTAACCGTAACACTTTAAGTAGAATTAATTCAAGTTCTTAATTTTCTTAAAACTGGAATTTGCTGGAAAACCGCTGCTAATATTACTGGTGCTGCATAAAGTAACTGAAGACTTAATAATCACATTTTGTGTGGGAACAGAGCAGAGATCTAGTTGTACATACATGGTGAAGGTGGTGGTAGTATGTATTACAGCGTGTGTGGATAGGGATTGACTTTGGTCTAATTCTCCTGCTGATTTTTGTGACTTGGTTCTAGCTTTGGCTACACTAGGAATTGAAATGTAATTTTCAGCAACTGATCTCCCTGAAGGGATCCTGAAAAGGTGGTTCAGATGAAGACTGGACAAAATCAATACCATTTCAGAAAGTGGAAATGAGTTCTCTAACGGGAACTAGTTTAATTTGTGCAAACTTAATGTGTGGGAGCCAGATTAGTGTTTGCAGTGGAAATCCAGACAAACATGAGTATGGGGAGACTGTCCATAATGATTCCATGTTAAGTTAGCACAATCTGAGTTAAGAGATGACTCTTACACTGTGTGGCTCTATTAAACTCAGGCTGTGATCTATACTCTAAAATTTTATCTATACTCTTTTTGACTTCTTACAGCCTCATGAGTAATAAAGATTCTCCAGCTGGAACTTGGATAATTTTTTGTTGTATTAGGCAGAACAGAATTCAGCTCAGTCCATCACATCTTCATTGGGTGCACAGCAGGGTGGATTGATCTTAAATCATTGGCTTAAGTCTTGTTTTTGCATTTGCGTTTCTTAATTCTTTTTTGGGTGCTTGCACATGTCCATTCCACTTAAGTGTGTGCCAGTGCACAGTGCACTGGAGCTAGGTAACATATTTTCCCATAGTGGTACCCAACTGGGCAACACATGTGCCCTCCATGCACCGGTGCTGCTTAGCGGGAGCATGAAAGGCAGAGATGCCCCAGTGCCCCTGTTTCTGCTTACCGCCTATGATTGGTGGTCAGAGCATGTGTGAGCTCTTCATGTTTTCTCTGTGTGTTAGTTAGTTAGTTAGTTAGCTGTACCCATTTTAGGTTTCCATTTACCTATTCTTTTGTCTTGGTGGTGGTGTTGAGCTTTGCTCTGTACTGTGAAATACTGAAGTCGGTTTTTTTTTTTTGTTTTGTTTTTCCTTTTAGAGGGCTAAATGGTCAGACTCCCTTAAGGATAAATCAAGTTCTGAGGTTAGAAGGTGAGGTTAGGAGGTGAACACTGTACAATGTTCCTGCAGTGTTGAGTGGTTGACTCCAGCATCTCAAGGGGCTCTGTCAAGACAGATTCCATTGCCTACTTCATCTGATTTCTGTTCCTTAGGCTGTTTTGTCAGTACCAACTAGGTGTTAGACATACGCAGTGACACAGGACCTCTTGTGCTTGTCAGTGCCTGCTTCACCTCTCAGGCAGGATAACTCCCAGGTACCAGATCCGACAGCTTTGGTACCAACCCATGTGATACCAACTGTGCAGGACAATGTAGAATTGCAAATTATCAGATGCTGCTTGCCAGATACGATTATTCAAATTGGAATGCAATGTCTGAGTCTCAAGACAAGTTACCAAACAATGTCAAAGAGGAATTTAAGGTGTTTATTAATTAATATAATTGTTTGGATGCCCAGTCTTCTCCACAAGCTTCAGTGGATGAAGCAGACTCAGCAGCTCCACTGATGGCAGCGGCCATTGCTATTCGTTGTGGTTTGTGGCTGCAAGCACTGGATATTCCGACTGAAGTGCAGCATACTATAGAAGGCTTGCCTTTGAGGGTTCAAGTCTGTTCTCTGGCAAAATAGCTGAGACTCTGCACTCTTTAAAAGATTCCTCGGCAATCCTGAAATCTTTGGGTATTTATACTCCTGCTATAAAAATTGAAAAAGATTGTGGCATAAGTGATCTTGCCTAGTGGTTACAGCTGGGCTGAGTTGTAAGCAGCAGCAACAGTAGTCACCAGACAGGATTTGGAGGAATTGCAAAAACCAAGTTCTGTAAGCAAGAGCCAGGGTCAGAATCAGGCTGGGATCAGAGATCAGAAGTAGTACAAGGCTGGAATCAGGAGGCAAGAGTCAGGGTCAGTCAGGCTGCAGTCAGAGGCTGGAGATCAGAGGCTGTAGCAGGCTAGAGTCAGGAATCAGGGTGAGAGTAAGGCTGGAGTTGGACACAGGAGATCAAGCAGAGTTTGGCATTGCAGCAGGCTGAAGTCTATGAGGTTGCCCAGGGCAACCCATGGGGTTAAATAGGGCACTTGGCCAATCTGAGAGGTGCAGGGTACCATCACTCTGGATCTCTTGTGCGGTATTTTCTGCAGTGTTTACTCTCCATAGTGTTCCCTGGCTGTGCCTCTGGTTGGTCTCCCAATGGCACTGTGAGACTTTATAGGCATCCCAGGCTCTGCAGACCTGGGTTTTAGTCCCTGTGTCCTTACAAAGAGAAGTTTCTGCATCAGAGCTATCCATCATATTACCTGGTGAGGGAGCCTAACACTTCTAAAAGACATACGTACATGACAAGTTCCAAAGGAGGAGACCTCCATCTCTGCCTCTACATCTGTGACAGTGAGACGGCTGTCAGTTTCCAAACAGTCTGACTCAGCCAAGAGCACCAAACCACTTAGAGAGTTCCCTTCCCTTTGGCTTCCAGCTGTACTACTTGGAATCATGTCAGACAGGTGGATTCTAAGCACGGTGCAAATGGGATATATTCTACAAATCACATCTATTCCACTCTCCCGTCCACCTTTTCTGTCTCTTTTTTCAGGGATCCCTCTCCTGAGACTGTACTAATTCAGGAAGGACAGTCTCTTCTATGGCCGCTACATCAAGAGAAGGAATTTTATTCCTGGTATTTTCTCATTCTGAAGTCCAAGGAAGGCCTCAGGCCCATTCTGGACCTGCAGAATCTCAATCAGTTCATAAAGAAAAAATTTCTAATCCTCTATTATTCCATTCCTATCTCTCAACGACTGGCTTGCTACCCTTGACTTAAAGGAGGTATGGTCCTTCACCAGAGTCACAGGAAGTTCCTAAGATTTGTTCTGGCAGATATCCATTATTAGTTCACATTTCTTCCATTTGGCTTGTCCTCTGCCCCTGTCCTGAGTTTTCACAATGTGCATGGTGGTGGTGGCAGCACATGTTCAAAGGGTGGGCATTTAGGTGTATCTGTACTTGAATAACTGGTTGCTCCCTGGACAGTCCAAGAACCAGGTGGAAGAAGGGGTGCAGAAGGTCTTGTCTCTTTCAAGTTTTAGGCCTGCTAATCAACAAAGACCAACTAGGTCTCACCCCTGCAAAGAAGATAAAATTTGCAGGGGCAGTTCTCGATTCAACCACAGTGAGGCATATTTGTTTCAAGCAGAATTCCGGGCACATCTCTGTGTAACAGTGAGGAATTGTAAGAGACTTTTAGGACACATGGCAGCTTGCACGTATGTGACCCAGCATGCCAGACTTCAACCACCTCTGCATGACCCTAAGGTGAAGTCAATTCACCATTGCTCCCGACATCCGCTGGGCATGCTGACTCATATGCCTGCAACTGTTCTCTTCTCCCTGAATTGGTGGATGGACTCAATCAATGTAAGCACCAGGGTTCCCTTTACTCCTGCTTGACCATCAGTGACTCTAGTCACAGATGCTTCATTCTTGGCTGGGGAGCACATCCTGTGAGCTTACAAACTCAGTGTCAGGGAGCTTTGGGCTGTATACTAGCCTATCAGATATTTCTCTCTCATATAGCTGGCTGCTCCTTGCAGGTTCTCAAAACAGTGCTGTGGTGATGTTTTACTTTTACAAATAGGGAGGGGCCACATCTGATGTCCAGTGCTTCTTGGTGAAGGGTCTTTGGAATTTCTGCATCAAGAATGGAAAATACCTGCAAGTATTTCATCTCCTGGGCTCTCAATTCACTAGTGGACTGACTCAGCCAGTCATTCAGCAGAGGCCATGACTGGCCCCACATACCTCATGTTGCAAAGTTAATTTTTCTGAATTGGAATTACCAGACTTCGACTTGTTTACCACCCATCAGAACAAGAAGTGTCACTAATTCTGTTCCAGGGGAGGCCTCTGCCCAGGGTCATTAACGGTTGCCTTTCTGATGTCGAAACAGAAGACTTCTTTATGCTTTTTCCCCCCCCATCCCAACAGTGCTGAAGGTAGTGCCAAACTCAGACAGGACCATGCCATCCTAATTTTGATAGTGCCTGCCTGGTCTGGTCAATGTTTGTTCTCAAACCTATTGAACATCTATTTTTTGGGATCCAATTCCCTCCATACATAATCTGATAGGATCATAGCCAGAATATGAATCCCCTTTGAGCCTGCATCTCACTGCCTGGATGCGCTCAGTGGTTAGATCATCAAAGGTTTCCCTGTTTTGGTGGCAGTTCAGACTGTGTGCATTTTGCATAATGGAAAGTCGTCTTCTACCAGATGTACATATTTCATGAAATAGAACAACTTTCTTTGGTCCTGGCACCTGATACAGAGGCGGATTAAGGTTTCGAGAGTCCTGGGCCAGAGCAAGTGTGTGGCGGGGGCGGGGGAGAGACACACCCCACCCTGTTTTGCCCATTCTTTCCCCCTTCCTCGCTGCAGTCCTGCAACCTATTTGCTCCTTTCTTTCCCCTCCCCCCCAAGACTGGAGAAGCTCTGTGTCTTCCCCTCCTCACACCCAGCCCCAGGGCTGCAGTGGGGAGAGCGAGAGCTCCCCCAGCCCTTGGTCCACGGCAGGGAACAAGAGCTTCTCCAGTCCTGGGGCCACAGCCAGGGTTTGGGCACAGGGGCTTCCCCTGCCCTGGCTGCCCGGCACTTCTGCCAGGGTGCGGGGGGGTCCCTCGCCCCACCTGGTGGCCAGAGCTCCACCACTGTCGACCCAGTAGCTAATCCGCCACTGAGAGTACCTCATGGTCCAGTACTCTTATTTAGGTGAATCTGGATTACCTCCTTCACCTAAAACAAATGAACCTGACAGCAGCAAAGTGTACTCTTAATTATCTCAATGACTAGCCCACCTTTAGGTGGCAGGTCTGTATTCTCCAACCCTATGATTTTATCAGTTTTTTTGAAAGGTTTGGGCAGACTGTCTTCCCTCCTGTGTAAGATCCAGTCCCTTCCCGGCATTTGAACTCAGTTCTTTCAGGTTTGATGGGACCTCCTTTTGAGCCCATGGCCACGTGATCATTGTCTCATCTCTTAATTAAAGTTGTGGGGTTTTTTTTTTGTTTTTGTTTTTATGAGCTCGACTGAGAGTTGCTGAGCTGTGAGCACTGATGACCGACCCTTCCCATTCGACTTTTTACAACAGAGTGGCCTTACATCATCGCCCCAAATTTCTTGCCAAGGTGGTTTTGGACTTTCATTTGAACCAGACTTTTTTTTGCTGACATTCTTTCCCATTCTCGTAAAGATGAAGAGCAGCTACAGACCTTGAAAGAACTTTTAGCTTTTTACTTTGTCAGAATTAAGGAGTTTTGGGCATCTCCTCAGCTGTTTGTTTCATTTACTATTATATGAAAGGGAAATCAATAACGTCCCAGACAATCTGCTCCTGGATTTCCACTTGCATTTGCTTATTACAATATTGCCCATGTATCTCTTCCTCACAAAATGTTAGCCCATTCTGCAAGGACTAAGGTGGCTTCAGCAGCTTTCCTGGGTCATGTTCCTATTACTGACACTTGCTAGGCTGCCATGTGGTCTTTGGTTTATATGATGACCCTTATGCCATCTCCCCTCCAGAGATGATACTAAGTTTGGGAGAATAGTGGTGCAGTCTGTGTTGAGGTAGACAGTGATACCCTCCTTCATCAGGATCTGCTTGAGAGTTACCCAATTAAAATGGACAAGTGCAAGCACTTGAAGGGAAAAAGATATATGCTTGTTCAGTAATTGTTGTTCAACATGTGTTACATGTGTCCATTTCATAACCTGCTCTTCTCCCCTTTACACTGGAGCCATTATGTATGGTGGCTTCTAGTATGAGAAGGAACTGAGGGGAGGAGGTTGTGATGGCTCTGCTCTTTAACCTGTCACCAAGCAGTACAAGTACCCAATGGGTACTGCTATGGGGGGAAAAAGTACTCTGGTGTACAGACAATGAAGTGAAGTGGACATGTGCAACTCATCTTGAACAACAGTTGCAGAGCAGGCATGTAACTATTTTTTATTCTTCCTAAGAGAGATTGATTCTCATTAACCTTAAAACACGTTGATTTGTAACTACATAGAGCCATCACACTAAATTTGGTGCTTCTTTTTGCCACTCTGGATGATACACTGAATCAATACACATTTAAGCAATTATATAGTTCAATATATATGTATTCAGATTTGTAGTTTTTTACATTTTTATGATCTTAGAAAATGGTGAATGATGCATTTCTTATTTGCTAGAGCATTAATTTTTTTTACTTGTGACTTATGTCAAGCTGCATTTGAATGGAAATTGAAATTCAATTAATGCACAAACAGCATTTTAAAATTGGTTTTATTTAATTAATAAAAATATATCTTTTACATGTGCTGGATGAATAAATATCAAATGTATTGCATTTAAAACAGATTTATTAAAGAAAGCATTATCTATAGTTACTGACTAGAAACAATCAGTGCCATTATGTCCTTCAGGTAGACTTGTTATCCTCTTCCAATCTGTGAATAAAAAACAAGCTTTCTTGCCTTTCTTTTTTTCTTTTTTTTTCTCCGATTCCCAAATGGTTTATCACCTTTTTGAATGAATTAGTCATTGACCTGAAATATTCTCTCAGAAGAGGCTTTTACTGTCAAAAGCTGATTTAGCATTTCAGCTTACTCTGGTTCCAGGTGCTTTAGCCAGTGACTTCTACCAGTTCAGTAGTTTGACTTTCATTAAAATTTTAGTAGCAAACATATCCTGCTTGAATATTTTTAATTGTAAATTATTTTAATAGATTAGAGTAAGTGTAGGTCTTAAAATAAATTATCAATTAAAATTTATTTTTAGTTTTTATTTTAAAAAGAAAAATTGTTTAATTTAAATTAAACTGATTTAAATTTTAAAAAATCCAATTTAATGTTAAGAGGTGTGGGCCTGGGTGGGGGGGAAAGTGTTTTTATTTTTGGCAGTAAGTAAGCAAATATGGTTTGATTTGTTGAGTTAGAAGATGGCAGTGTTTGCAGTTGCTTTTCCGGTGAAGTCTGGCCTAAAGTGTGGCTATAAAGTGTGTGGTGTGGTGGGTTGTTTTGTTTTTTGTGGTTTTTAATATATTTTGTGTTGCTTTTCAGAATACCTACGTCTTGATTTAGCTATCTCATCTGCTTTCTTACATGGGTACCTTTTTTTCTTTCGCAGGCAATATGTTGTTTATAGTGAAGCCTTTCAAGATTTATATGGGCTTACTGAAGACAAGTCTGTCAATGGGTTAGCTTTACGCTTTAGAATTGTAACTGTTGTTGAAAACTAATACAGTCAAAACAAAAGTAAATCTCTTTTCATAGGGATGATAAAAATTTATGCAGCAAAGCCCTAGTGAGTGATGTAAAGGCCCTATCCAAAGCAGATTTGGTTACTTCACTCCAGAACCTGAATGTAAACAGCCATCAGAACTGTGTTGGCCTACAACAATCAAAAACAGGTTAGTTTGTGTGTGCGCACATATTTATAGTGGCCGTGTGAGTCATGCGGAGCATAATTAAATTGGCAGAAAATTAAGTTTCTGTCTTCATTCACTCAGAACTTCTAGAACATTCACCTTGAGGGCTGACATTTTCCACCTTTGGTTTCTACCCAAAGATGACTTTTTTTGTGCGTGTGTGTGAAAGTTTTTGAGATCTTGAGTAAAACTGTTTCAGTTAATCAAATAATGAAAGTATTAAGTATGTTTCCCAGCTCTGTGTATGTGTGCATTAAAACAAAACTTCTAGCCACCTTTTAAAAAATACATTTTGAAATAGAGGTTAGCCCCAACACAACTCTCTAAGTCAAAAAGGTTTCATACTAAGTCATGAATCCACTATTAGTTGGATTCCTGAACTAACTTATAAATCTAAGGTCACTCAATAATACTGCTTAATATGAACAGCTATACTTGTAACCTGGGCAATGGGTTATAATAGTGTAACTTAGCCTTGAGTGGGCCAATTCTTACTGTTCAGGATTCAAGATAGCTGTTCGTATTAAACAGTATTATGGAGTTATCTTGTAATATAGCAGGTATAATTGTATTGAAGTCAGGGGAATTGTACTTACTTAGACCCTGGCTGTATTTGGCCCTTGGTATTCTATAGACAGCTGTTTCTTCGACACACAAGTAAGTTCATTTCTAAGTCACTTAAAAAATCAGGAATGTGGAGTAGAATCATGAATAAATATATTCTGAGAAATTAGGTCATCTTGGTTAGTGGTCTGTCACTTAAGACAAAGCATAATAAGTAGTACTGAGGAAAACCTAAGAAAAAGAAATTTAGGGCAAATATCCTGCTAGGAAGGGACTTAGTCTGATCTAGAAGACTGAAATACCCCATGTGCTTAGTAACAGCTTACTGTGGACACATCTTAGTGCTCTTTACACTTGCTGCCCTTTTAAATACAGAGTCCAGATCAAGGTTTCTGCCTAATATTAAGAGCCCTCTGCAGGACAGGCTCTAGGTACCAAAGAGATCACCTCTCCCTGTGTGATTGGACTTCCCATATTTGGTATGTTCCGAACAAAGAAACTTGGCTAGTAGGAGGAAATTCATGAAATGTGCGAGACTAAACTTTCAGAGGACCTGAACTGTCTGCTACGAGAAAAGAATGATGATGGATGTGCGTAATTCCAGAACTAATTCATTTATTTGCTAATCTTTCTCTCCAGGATCTTGATGGGACCAGTGCTGTTCAACATATACATTAATGATCTGGAAAAGGGAGTGAACAGTGATTAAAAAAATTATTCAAGATAAGAATGGCCATACTGGGTCAGACCAAAGGTCCCTCTAGCCTACTTTCCTGTCTTCCGACAGTGGCCAATGCCAGGTGCCCCAGCGAGAATGAACAGAATAGGTCACCTATTCCCAGCTTCCGCCAAACAGAGGCTAGGGACACCATCCCTGCCTGTCCTGGCTAATAGCCATTGATGGACCTATCCTCCATGAATTTATCTAGTTCTTTTTTGAACCCTGTTATAGTCTTGGCCTTCACAATATCCTCTGGCAAAGAGTTCCACAGGTTGACTGTGCATTCTGTGAAGAAATACTTCCTTAATCCTGCTTCCTATTAATTTAACTTGGTGACCTCTAATTCTTGCGTTATGAGAAGTAGTAAATAATACTTCCTTATTTACCTTCTCTACACCAGTCATGTTTTTATAGACCTCTGTCATATCCCCCTTAGTTGTCTCTTTTCCAAGCTGAAAAGTTCCAATTTCAATAATCTCTCCTCATCCCATACCCCAATCATTTTTGTTGCCCTTTCCTGAGCCTTTTCCAATTCCAATATATCTTTTTTTTTTTTTTTTTTTTTTTTAGATGAGGCGACCATTTTTGCACTAAGTATTCAAGATATTGGTGTATCATGGATTTATATAGAAGCAATATGACTTTTTCTGTCTGATCTATCCCTTTCTTAATGATTACCAACCTTGTTAGCTTTTTTGACTGTCACTGCACATTGAGTACATGTTTTCAGAGAACTATCCACAATGATGCCAAGATCTTTCTTGAGTGGTAACAGCTAATTTAGACCCCATCATTTTATATGTATAGTTGAGATTGTTTTCCAGTGTGCATTACTTTGTATTTATCAAGATCCCTTTGCAGCTCTTTGCAGTCTGCTTTGCACTGAGCTGTCTTGAGCAGTTTTGTATCATCTGCAAATTTTGCCACCTCAGTTTACACCTTTTTCCGCATCATTTATGAATTTGTTGAATAGTACTGGTCCCAGTACAGTCCCCTGAGGAACACCAATATTTACCTCTTTCTTTGAAAACTGTCCATTTATTCCTACCCTTTGTTTCCTGTCTTTTAACCAGATACTAGTCCATGAGAGGACTTAACCTCTTATCCCATAACTGCTTACTTTGCTTAAGAGCCTTTGGTGAGGACCTTGTCAAAGGCATTCTGAAAATCTCCATACACTATATCCACTGGATCCCCCTTGTCCACATGCTTGTTGACACCCCCCCCCCAAAAGAATTCTAGTAGATTGTCGAGGTATGATTTTCCCTTTACAGAAACCATATTGACTCTCTTTCCCAAAAATTGTTAAATCCCAAATTGATTGCAAAAAGAGAGAGGGGTTTCTCAGAAAAGTGGGTGACTGGACAACAAAATGGCAGATGAAATTCAACCTGATAAATGCAAAGTAGTGCAGATTGGAAAAAATAATCCCAACCATACATATAAAACGATGGGGTCTAAATTAGCTAATTAAAAGAGATCTTGGAGGCACCATGGATACTTCTCTGACAACTTGAGCTCAATTTGCCGCAGCAATCAAAAAGGCTAACAGAATGTTAGAAATGGTGAAGTATGGGATAGGAAATCAGACAAAATCTCCTAGTACCGCTCTGTAAGTCCCTGTTGTACCCATACCTTGAATACCATTCCCAGTTCTAGTCACCCCATCTCAAAAAGGATCTAGTGGAACTGGAAAAGATTCACGGAAGAGGAACAATGATCAAATGTGTGGATGAGCTTTCAGACGAGAAGAGACTAAAAAGTTTAGGGCTGTTGAGCTTTGAAGTAAGATGACTGAGCTAGATATGATAGAGATCTGTAAAATCTTGAATAGGATGGAAAAAGCGAGTAGAGAATTTTTTGTGGTGTTGGTTGGTTGGGTTTTTTACCCTTTCCCACAATACAAAAACCAAGAGTCTCCAATGAAATTAATAAGCAGGTTTAATACAAACCAAGAAGTAGTACTTTTTCACACAATGCACAGCTAACCTATGGAACTCATTGCCATGGGCTGTTGTGATGGCCAAAAGTATAACTGGGTTAAACAAAGATATGGATAAATTCATGGAGGTTAGTTCCATCAATGGCTATTAGCCAAGATGGTCAGGGTTGCAAGCCCATGCTCGCAATCCTAAACAGCTGAGTACCAGAAGCTGGGAGGAGATGATGGGTGGTTGATCTGTCAAATTGCCCTGTTCTGTATGCTCCTCCTGAAGCTCTGGTACTGGTTAGTGTCAGACAAGGTACAGGGTACGTTGGTCTGACCCAGTTTGGCAGTTCTTAAGTTCAGTAGGCTCTTCACACAACATGAACACCCTAGAGAAGAATCATGCTATTTCTCCTTCTGTTGGTGGTGGGTGGAGGAGGAGAGTGAGAAATATGGACACTGATTCTGTTTTAAAATACTTGGAAGGTGCTTGGATATTGTGGTAATGGAATAGTAGAAGTAACTACATAGAAGTAAAGTGATGGAATCCTCTGTTGCTGGAGATCTACAACTAGAGGACAAATATTACATATGTTGTAGTCAAGAATCCAGCACTCGCAAAGACTGGATTACAGAACCTAGCAACTTGTTTCTATAACTGTCTATGAATAATACACTAAAGAAAGCACTTACTGTAACTGTATTTACTTGGCAGATACTGGGTCCCAGAAAACCAAGAGGGAAGATCCCAGCCTTACTACTCCACTCCTAAGCATTGTTCCTGACCTTGAAAAAAGTTTAGGAGAAGCTTTATCCTCGATATTAGAAACTGAAATGAAAATTGCTTTTGGAAACTTGTGGATGGAGGTAGTTACTTGTGGTGGTTTGCTTGATATTTCAAATACTAAGTTAAAGGTTGCCTTGGAGTCCAAAGTTCACTGTGTGCTTTTTACGTTACAATGTTAATGACAAATAGGGCTGATACAGTACAATGATGTGGAAGATGTCTCAAACTACTTTACAGTTGTTGACCCTGAACTCATTTTCAGTTATATAACCTCTTATGAAAATTTAAACAGATTTTTTTTCTTTGAAAACTGCAAAACTGACCAGTTGTGCTGCCCTCTGTCATGATTCTTCAGGGACCCCACTTCTGGGCTTAAGAGAGTTTCAATGTTTGATTTTTTTTTTTTTTAATCTAAACTGTTCATGTTAAAATACACCAAGAGGAAAAAAGTTTGAGAAACATTCTCTAAAATTATACAGAATAAATTGTTAAGACTACAGTTCTGGTTAGGGATTCTAGTGTTATCTTAATCCATGAACATTTAATCTGTCAATTAACCCATTGTAGAATGCGTGTTTAATTGCAGGGTGCCAGTGTGACCATACTAACATTTTAGATAATTTTTTTTTAAATTAAAAAAAAAAATCTATAGGACAATCACATCACAGGCAACCTCTGCTGAAGCATTTCTCCCTCCCGTTTCCACCTCCTGCAACTGCTCAGCTAGTGTAGTTCAATCCTGCCTAGGGAAATTCAGTCTCCAAACTCATTCTGTACTTCACCTCTTTTGGGAGTTTGCCTTTTGGTGTTCTTGTGATGTGGACACCTCTCTAACATGTATTAGGCTAAGAGCCATAATTCACTTTACACAGGCCGTCTAATAACTTAGTCACTACTATCCTGAAGGGAATTTAAACAAGTGACCTAGAAGCCAAGAATTGTGCCTGCCATTTCCAATCCTGTGAGCCATCCACTGACATATATAATGAAATTTAACAATACTATTTGATATTGGAATGATTGTTTGACTAGTAACGTCTGTGCAACATTACATTTAATAGTAATTTTATGTGCTGTCTGGTTGTTCAAAAAGTTACTGTTAATAAAATATGCGTTCTGAAAATTCACATTGGACTTCTGTAACGTAGAATCTAAGACTGGAAGGGACCTCAAGAGGTCATGTAGTCCAGTATTCTGCACCCATAGTAGGACTAAGTATTATATAGACCATTCCTTACAGGTGTTTGTCTAACCTGCTCTTAAAAATCCCCAATGATAGAGATTCCACAGCCTCCCTAGGCAATTTATTCCAGTGCTTATCCACCCTGACAGGAAGTTTTTCCTAATGTCCAGCCTAAACCTCCCTTGCTGCAATTTAAACCCATTTCTTCTTGTCCTATCATCAGTGGTTAAGAAGAACAATTTTTCTCCCTCCTCCTTGTAACAACCTTTTATGTACTTGAAAACTGTAACATCCTTTCTCAGTTCTCTCTTTTTTCCAGACTAAACAAACCCAGTTTTTTTCAATCTTCCCTCATAGATCATGTTTCTAGACTTTTAATCATGTTTGTTGCTCTTCTCTGGACTTTCTCCAATTTGTCGACATCTTTCCTGAAATGTGGCACCCAGAACTGAACACAATACTCCAATTGAGGCCTAATCAGCATGGAGTAGAGAGGAAGAATTACTTCTCTTGTCTTGCTTACAACACTCCTGCTAATACGTCCCAGAATGTCTGTCTGCTTTTTTTGCAGCAGTGTCACACTGTTGATTCGTATTTGAGCTTGTGGTCCAGTATGACCCCCGGAGCCCTTTCTGCAGTACTCCTTCCTAGACAGTCATTTCCCATTTTGTATGTGTGGAACCAATTGTTCCTTCCTCAGTGGAGTACTTTGCATTTGTCCTTATTGAATTTCATCATATTTACTTCAGATTATTTCTCCAGTTTGTCCAGATCATTTTGAATTTTAATTCTATCCTCTAAAGCACTTGCAACCCCTTCCCGAGTGGTATCATCTGCAAACTTTGTAAGTGTACTCTCTATACCATTATCTAAATCATTGATGAAGATATTGAACAGAACTGGACCCACAACTGATCCCTGCAGGACCCCACTCGTTATGCCCTTCCAGCATGAGTGTGAGCCACTGATAACTACTCTCTGGGAATAATTTTCCAACCAGTTTTGAACCCACCTTATAATAGCTCCATTTAGGTTGCATTTCCCTAGTTTGTTTGAGACGGTCATGCGAGACAGTATCAAAAGCTTTACTAAAGTCAAGATATACCACATCTACTGCTTTCCCCCCATCCACAAAGCTTGTTATCCTGTCAAAGAAAGTATCCGGTTGGTTTGACACGATTTGTTCTTGACAAATCCATGCTGACAGTTACTTATCACCTTTTTGCTTAATTATTTGCTCCATTATCTTTCCAGGTACAGCAGTTAAGCTGGCCAGTCTGTAATTTCCCATGTTGTCCTTATTTTCCTTTTTATAGATGGGCACTATATTTGCCCTTTTCCAATCTTCTGGAATCTCCTGTATTCCATGACTTTTCAAAGATAATCGCTAATGGCTCAGATACCTCCTCAGTCAGTTCCTTGAGTATTCTAGGATGCATTTCATCAGGCCCTGGTGACTTGAAGACATCTAACTTGTCTAAGTAATTTTTAACTTGTTCTTTTCCTATTTCAGGCTGATCCTTTCTCATTTTCACTGACATTCACTATTTTAGATGTCCAATCACCAGCAACCTTCTTGGTGAAAACCAAAACAAAGAAGTCATTAAGCACCTCTGCCATTTCCACATTTTGTGTTATTGTTATTCAGTGAGGGGGAGAATAACAGGCCTACCCTGTCCTTGGTCATCATGTTGCTTCTCATATATTTGTAGAATGTTTTCTTGTTGCCCTTTATATCTCTAGCTAGTTTGATCTCATTGGCCTTTCTAATTTTGTCCCTACAGGCCTGTGTTATTTGTTTATATTAATCCTTTGTAATTTGACCTAGTTTGCACTTTTTGTAGGACTCTTTTTTTCATTATTATTAGATCATTGACAATCTCCTGGTTAAGCCAGGGTGATCTCTTGCCATACTTCCTATCTTTCCTACATATTGGGATAGTTTGCGCTTATGCCTTTAATTATGTCTCTCTTTGAAAAACTTCCAACTGTCTTCCATTGGTTTTCCCCCTTAGACTTCCTTCCTATGGGATCTTCCCTACCAACTCCCTGAGTTTGCTAAAGTATGCCTTCTTGAAATCTATTATCTTTATCCTTTCTATTCTTCCATTCCTAAGAATCATGAACTGTATCATTTCATGATCACTTTCACCCATGCTGCCTTCAGCTTTCAAATTCTCAACCAGTTCCTCCCTATTTGTCAAAATCAAATCTAGAACAGCCTCAACCCTAGTAACTGTCTCCACCTTCTGAAATAAAAAACTGTCTCCAATACATTTCAAGAACTTGTTGGATAATTTGTGCCTTGTTGTGGTGTTTTCCCAACAGATGTCTGAGTAGTTGAAGTCCCCCATCAGCACCAAGTCCTGTGCTTTGGATGATTTTGTTTAACTGTTTAAAAAAAGCCTCATCCACCTCTTCTTCCTGGTTATGTGGTCTGTAGTAGATCCTTACCATGACATCACCCATGGTTTTTTACCCCTTTTATCCTTACCCAGAGGCTTCCTACAAGTCTGTCTCCTATTTCCATCTCAACCTCAGTCCAAGTGTATACGTTTAATATATAAGGCAACACCTCCTCCCTTTTTGCCCTGCCTGTTCTTCTTGAGCAAGCTGTACCCATGTTCCATAGCATCCAAGAGCTCAAAGCACTTTACAAACATTGAGTTTCCCAAAACCTCAGGAGAAGGGGAAATAATACTGTCCTCCCTTTCAGGTGGGAAAACTGAGACACAAAGATTATCTATCTTGTCAAAGTTCACATAGGAAGTGTGTGACAGAGTTGGGGGTAGAACCAAAATATTCTGACTATAGCCAGAAGACTATCAGTCCAGTTATTTATCTCTGTGTGTCTTCCAATTAACATTTTCATCTAGCTGGAATGGTTAATTACTTTACTTTATACTCATCTGCACAAGATGAACTCTGAGAGCTATCGGGTAACTAGAACTAACATTTCTTGTTTGAGCTTGTATATCTTGAGTGTTGTACAAACTGAATATCCTTTACAGAAATACTTCATAAAAGTCTAAATAGTCTTAGTCACAGCAGTGCACATATGCTAATTGAAATGCTTTTAAGAAGGGTCTGTACCTGTGTAAGACACCTCCTGAGTAAAACTAAATTGAGCAAGGCTATGATTTGTCATGTAATGTACAATCACTTTACCAGGAAAAATCCACCTGATCTTTTATTTCTGAGAATGCTTTGGATGTTTACTTCAGCATGTACAATTGGTATTAAAGAACAGCACAATTGAGAAATGTACATTGATAAAGTTACATGGTTGTGAAGCTTTAAACTTTTCACTTTTAGGTACTGTATCTGAAGCCCCCATGGACCCTAGCAAGCTTATTGCAGTGTTTTAAAAAACACTGGTTCGCTGTATTTGGCTCTATTGTGCCAAGAAGCTTACTTGGAACCATTGAATGCCTGCACGAACATCTTTGTAAAGGTAAGAATCTTACATGACTCCTTTTTAGTAATAAACTTCTAAACATAAACCTTTCTCCATTGAGGTCAAGCCTTCTAATCACAGGAGTCTGAAGCGTGCATTATGAAAATATACATGTAGTACATATTTAAAGGGTTTATTTTTCTCCTTTTAATTCAAGAATAATAGGAGTTATGTGGGTTATTCAAGGGAGACTATACCCTGGAGAAATAGCCTTCCTTCTTGACTTTCACGCAAATGTGATGGTGGTTCCAGATGGGCAGCAAAAATCCCAGTTTGCTGCATGCAAGTTTTTTGTAACTTGAGCCCAAAGATCCATGATACAACACTTGTCCGTAAAGACAAAAAGAAAAACCTGCCTAACCCTCAAATCTGCCCAGACATGGGCCTTAAAATGGCACAAGGATTCACTGCCACTTATTGAAGAAGCTACAAAAAAGCTAACTGTCTCTGGAGACTGTTTTGGTAACCTTAATTAAATATTTTGATAGTCTGCTGCTCACTTCATGTTTGTTCAAATTTGTTTAAAAACAGGAACAGGCACTACTGAAATTAGTCACTTATAGGATTCGCTTCAAATATTACATCTTCATATGCATGCTACCAGGTATAGGTTTGATTACTAGAGTACTTAAGTACCTCCAAAGCATTTGTTGTTATTTATAATCTATCTTCCTTCCTAGTTTGTAAGATAGACATCTTAATTAGTTTACAGGCATTTGTATAGGTGTGCTGTGCTTCTGAAGAACTTTATTGATGGAAAGCAAAGTTGAAGACATGAGTCTTGCATTTAGTTATGAAGTGTCAGTGCTTTTATGAGTTGGCAGTAGTTTTCCATTCAGTACTTGTAACCATAGCTATGCTGGGATATGGTCCACCAGAATGTGTGTTAGGACAGGTAATGACCAGATTATCTGATGACATGTTGTCATAAACATATAGCTAAGGGTAGCATAAAATCCGTCTTTACCCTGTAAAGGGTTAATTCCTCTTTTACCTGTAAAGGGTTACGAAGCTTAGATAACCTGGGTGGCACCTGACCAAAAGGATCAATAAGGGGAGAAGATGTTTTTGTCTGTGTCTCCTGGAGTCAACAAGGAACTAGGGCAGGGAAAATGCATCTCCCTATGCCATATCTAAGCTAAGCATCTAATACTGCAAAAATAGTAAGTAATAGCAAAGAAAATGCATTAGGTTATTTTTTATTCTAGCTTGTGAATTTTCCCTGTGCTAAGAGAGAGGTTTATCCCTGTTTTTGTAATTTTAAAGTTTTGCCTCGAGGGGAAATCCTGTGTTTTTTAATCTTTTGTTATTCTGTTAAGTACTTACCATCCTGATTTTACAGAGGGGATTCTTTTACCTTTTCTTTAATTAAAATTCTTCTTTTAAGAACCTGATTGATTTTTCATTGTTCTTAAGATCCAGTGGTTTGGATCTCTGTTCAGCTGTACCAATTGGTGAGGATATTATTCTCAAGTCTTCCCCAGGAACGGAGGTGCAGGGCTTGGGGGAATATTTTTGGGGAATAGGACTCCAAGTGGTCCTTTCCCTGATTCTTTGACTAAATCACTTGGCTGTGGCAGCATACTGTTCAAGGCAAGGTGGAATTTGTGCCTTGGGAAAGTTTTTTTAACCTAAGCTGGTAAAAATAAGCTTAGGGGGTCTTTCATGCAGGTCCCCACATCTGTACCCCAAAGTTCAGAGTGGGGAAGGAACCCAACACGTCTAATGAGCCTATGCCAGATACTGAATGGAGGCTGATTTGATCCAAAAGTAAAAGTCTTGTTTTTACACACTGCTTATTGTAATGTTCTTCCTGAAACTGTTTGTTTAGCGCTCATGGTTTGTATCCAAGACATATTTCATATACTGGCTGAAATAAACAATATAGATGAGTCTTTAAATGTTTTTGTTTTTCATTAAAAAGCAGTGTTCTAGATTTTTATTCTTACATTTTAACATTTAACAGATCAACATTTGATGAGGATTATCTTCTCTCCCTCCATGCTCTCATTTTACCCACAAAAGCAAAATTGCTAGAATGTGTGACATAGCTTCCTGTTCCAGCCAGAGTTCTATATTTAGTGGAGCTTGGGACCACTTTACAATCTTTCAGCCCCTTGAATTGAGTAGAACACAAACTCTGATGCACTTTACAAACTCTAGAGAAGATTTTAAGTTTAGTGATGTGCTAGCACATTGAAACTATATATATATATATTTTTTTAGGCTTACTGTTGGACTTTGACTACAGGCATTAAACCCTCAGAAGACAATTGCACCTCATCTTATACCATTTATGTCAATATGATTTTCAGACCCTTTTTTTGTTTGATAATGATCTTACATAATAATACACACTTATTTTTATACGTATGGATAGCCTAGAATGCTTAATTCATACAATAATTGTAATACCTTTTTTGAAATGATAGAACTGGTGGTGATTATACTTGGTTTCAGTTTGGAACTGTTAGCTTTTTCCTTTACTTCTTGTGTGTTTTAACACCATACTAGCCTACTTCTCTCAAACTGATTTCCCATGTTTCTTCTTAATGTTTTGATATCAGGTAAGACAGTTGACCACATAACAGCAAACATCCTGCTCCAGGAATCTAAAAAGCTATTGCATGCTTTCAGCTCAAGGTCAGACTATGATGGTGTACTTCCGCAGGCTTTTGCTTATGTGACTAAACTGCTCCAGATGCTTGCAGAGGTAAGCTGCATTTCAATGTACATAGTTTTTTACACTAAAACTATGGCTTAACTGAAATTTTAGCGTCACCAATCATTGACACTACAAACTTACTAAGGGTTTTCTAGTTCTTTGTTATAATGACAGAAAACATTATTGTAAACAGTGCTAGGTGGAGGTTAACAGGATATTGTCATAAGTGGTGTGTCCCAGATTTAACTCTGCTCCCACAACAAAAGTGAAGGCTTTCTGTTTATAAAAGTATCCCTAATAGAAGCAAATTTCTATTAACTCTCAAAAAGAAAGTGAATAATTGAAAAGCAAGTGCATACTGCTGCTTTTTGATATTGAACTTCATATCAAATAAATACCTGTTATCCTACATTTCAACGTGATTTAATAAATTCCAATCTTTTTTTCCCTAATTTAAAATTACCTTGTAAGATTCACTTAGTTTGAATATGTCTGTGTATGTTGAGCTGCCCCCCTTCTCCTCCTGACAACCTGGTTTGTGATTCAGTTGTGAAGTTTCTCCTTTGTGCACTTCAGAAATCCTGTACGTCTAATTCCCCTTTCCTCTCACAAGAATAAAAAGTTGGTGAAAGAAAGCAGAAAGGTGACACATTATACTTGGTGGTTGTTGGACTGCCCAGTTAAAAGCTCTAGTAATTCTTATTCTGGTGCTAAGGATGAAAAATACTATATAGGCCACAGCTGAGGAATAGTGGTGTGTGTTTATTTTTAAAAAAAAACAACAACCAAAAAGCCGTATTATTATAGGGGAGTAGTAACTTTGAGCCACTTAGCCTAGCCAGGGTCCCAGGGAGATCAAAAAGAGGCTGTTCATTTTTTGTATACTTATTTTTACAACATGAGCTGTTTTTCCTTAGATCCCTATTTCTGTTTTGCTATTGGGTTATTAAGAGGTAGTCATCAAGTTATTCAATATTAAATGAGGAAAGGTAATCTAATTGATTGGAACAGGAATTGCTGTCTCCTACACTTCAGAATGGGAGTGACTAAGTATCTGCATGAGTTGTTTTTTATTTTCCCTATCAAATACATAATTGATTACTTAAGTTCTCTTCAGCAATGAGTTTTGCCTAAGCCTTTATCTAGTATCCTCCATATATGAATAAATTGTTGGACTCAGGTTAGGCATGACTGACATTATAGAAATTTAAAGCTCATTAAATTAGTAGAGGAAATAGTTTTTTCTGACCTTCTATCCTAGTAGTTTGCTCTTAGAGCAACTCCTTTTCGTTTATCGGTCTGAAAAATTATCCGACAGTCTTGCATGAATTATACAACCCAGTACCATGGATCACTTGAGTTTTGTTTTTGACCCCCCCCCCCATTCCCTCCCGCTAAATTTGTCATCTTTAGAGAAGGGCAATAAAAGTTAAAACTTACAGGGTTTTATTCCTAGGTTTGCCACTGGTTCAGTATGACTGTTAGTATATAGCAGGGGTAGGCAACCTGTGGCACGTTTGCCAAAGGCGGCACTCAAGCTGATTTTCAGTGGCACTCACACTGTCCGGATCCTGGCCACCGGTCCGGGGGGCTCTGCATTTTAATTTAATTTTAAATGAAGTTTCTTAAACATTTTGAAAGCCTTATTTACTTTACATACAACAATGGTTTAGTTATATATTATAGACTTATAGAAAGAGACCTTCTAAAAATGTTAAAATGTATTACTGGCACACAAAACCTTAAATTAGAGTGAATAAATGAAAACTCAGCACACTACTTCTGAAAGGTTGCCGACCCCAGGTATATAGGTTTGTTTATCAGCCTGAGATAGAATTTTGGGTTTGACTTTTTGATACACATATTAGTATAAGATATGAGTGAAGAACAATTAACAAAGACACTGTGTTGCATTTCCAACAACCACATGGGGCTTTTACTACAATGAGAAAAGATGAGGGATAGTGCTAAAGTGTTACAGGGTATGGTGGAAGTGTAATATGAGCATATACTGAAAGGCTGCCTGGCTCCTTTCTCAAGCCAAGGTCAAGCAACCAGTTAGAATGGGGGGCGGGGGGAGGGGGAAGGCTTAAGAAACACTGCATGCCAAAGAAAAGCCTGCCCTTGGCCAGAACACAGTCTCACTCCGTACCCCTCCCATGGGGTTCAAAAGAGGTGGGACGAAGATCCTAGAACACAACCCTCCCCCCAAAACTGAACATGACCATAAGTTGTAAGGGGTGAGACCGAGGGCATGCATTGCAGGTATATTTGGGCCTGCTAAGAAAGAGGAGGTGGGAATGGGGAACAAGGACACAGGCAAGGCTCTGCAGCATCAGAGCCGGGAAGGGGGACACTAGGAAACGGACTCTTCTGAGGTGTATATTAATATGCTTGCTTGGAACTAACACCAATAAACATTGCATTGCCTGCACTTTGGACTTCTGGTCTTCTACTTTCTGTCTGCATGACAAGAACCAGGGGAGAGGGTGAAGGGAAAGTGCTGTAACAATGACCTTATTGAAATCATTTTAGTAGTTCTTCTCAGTATCCCCATTTTTACAGACAAAGAAAATATTTGCACACACCACAGCCTGTTGTGGTGTTTTTAGTGTAGTAATACCCTCAAATCCTCACTTTGCAGAATAACTCTTGTCAAGTATATGTGGCATTAGTGTGAAAGAAATTCCTTGGTTTGTAACAAGTGTTGAAATCATTTTACTGTGAAAATCATGTGCTTTACATCTTTAAGTGACGATTAAACAGAATGGAACACTTCTGTAGTGCATTAATGAGCTATATGGAGGGGGGAAGGCGTGGGTTAAAATGTGCAAATTCAGCTTTGGAGTCTTCTGTGGATGGATAGTTCAGTGGTTAGGGCACTAACCTAGGAGTTGGGAGGCTGAGTTTAGTTTCCTGCTCCACCACAGACTTCCTGTGTGACTTTGGGCAAGTCACTTAGCCTCTCTGTGCTTCAGTGCTCCATTTGTAAAATAGGAATAAGATTCACCTGCCTCACAGGGACATTTTGAGTTGTTCCATTAAAGATTGTGAGGGTCTCAGATGCTATGGTGATGAAGGCCATATAAGTACCTTTAGATATGTTGATTATTTTCAAAAAAAGAAAGGGGAGGGGAAAAGGATCCCCATGTAGGTTTTTCTAAAGCTTTCCAACACCGTATGGTTGTCTGTTTCATGAGGTTCAGTCAGACAGTGGACAAAAATCATCAGAAGCCCTGACAGCTCTTTCAGAAAACACTGCAGGTTCAAAAATGGAAGATGTGCGGCTGCATCTGCAAACATGTGAGGAAGGCAAGTCATTGTCAAACACTCAGCTGTCCCAAGATAAAAGACATCAGGAAATCTGGTCTGTCCTTGAAAGCATTTGGAATACAATAAACCTGTACAGGTACAAAGTGCTGAAAGAGTTGGGGTGGGGGGGGATTTTGCATGCTATTGGTTGTTTCATGTGGTTCCCCCAAACACACACTATTTTTGGGAATTGTCTGCCTTTCCCTACAAGGCTGTCCTATTAGTGATGTACATGAGATGTGGGTTGGGGAAAAATCACATTCTAATTTTGAATGCCTTATTAAGGACATAGGAATTGTATTGAATCAGCCATGGTCCATCTAGCCGACCGTACTGTTTCTGATGTTATCCACCAGTAGATGCTTCAGAGTAAGATGCAAGAGCCTGACAATAGGTTTATGTTGGGTAGTCTGCTCTCCAGGAAGATGTCCTCCTAATCTCTAATAAAGATTGGCTTAAACTCAGACATGAGGGGGTTTTTGCCTTTCAATTTTTTTTATTTTTATTTTTTTTGGCTTAGGTAATCTAATTTATCTGTATAAATGACCAATCATTCTTCTTTAAATCTTACTAAGTTCTTGGTCTCTGCAGTTTATAAAGAAGTGTATTAATGGTTGAATTTTTAAACGATGTCTGAAAATCCACATCTGGAGTCTGTTGTTGCTCCAGTTGCACAAATCAAAAACGTGTGTGTCTGCACATTTTGGAGTTGCATTTTGAGACCCATGTGAAAATTTGACCCCAAGTTTATACAAGGGTATACTTATGAGGGCCCTACTAAGTTCACAGCTATGAAAAACGTGTCACGGACTGTGAAATCTGGTTTAGCACTATGAAATCTGGACCTACTTCTATGCTAAAATGTTTGATACTCTATCAGGAAAGATATCTGTTACAATTTTTCTAAAAATTAAAAATAAGGATTGTTTCATTTGTCAATTTTTTTTTTATTTATGGAAGGGTTTTTTTAGAGGTTTTTTCTCTTCTAATCCAACTGTACAAAATGTGCTAAAGACTAATTATTGACAATTAAGGTCTCATCCATAGAGTGATTGACTAATATTATAAATTAAATAGTGAGAGTAGCTTCTCGGTTAGAAAATGGGACTAGCACTTCAGTGAGCACTTTGTATAACCACTCCAGGGTCCTTTCCATACTCATAGGAATGTGCCACTTAATTATTCTGTAAAGTGTTTTGAAAGCCTCAGCTGGAACGTCCTATGTCAACATGACATTTGTTAAAGTAACAAGTGATCAGAAATCTACCTTTTTAACTTACAAAACAATTGAATTGGTGGCTTCTGTTACCTGTTTAAGCACCTTATCTAAAATGCACGCAAACAAAATGAAAACTTTGTACTCCTGTGTGCGTGTTTTGGACAACACTGATGTACCTGACATTTGTTTTTGACCTTGTGAGACAATGTGCGTGTGTTTGTCTATGGTAGTCAAAATATAGTATTTGTGATGTTGTGCATTTCTAGTTTTCCGTGATGCGAGGCAAAAAAGACTGTGTTTTTAATGGCCTCTTCTGATAGAATGTTTTCTCTTGTTTTTGCCCTCATATTAGTACTGAAATTTTCCAGAAGCTGGATCACAATATCACCACCCCCACCACTGCGAAGATATCGTCATTTGAAGAAGCTTTTTTAGGCCTACAGAAACTGATGGCAGCTGTGAATAATATTCTTACAGGGATTCGTAGGTGAGCATTTTAGCAGACCGGAGTGCATAACTTTTTTTTTAAACTGTGTACTGTGTGCTCAGATATCTCAGAATTAGTAAAGATGAGATATTACTACTTGTACTTACTTGAAAGAGGTTTCTTAGTCAGTAAAAAAAAGAATATGAAGTTGTTGTAGACATTTAAATGATTAGCCATTTGGATCTCTTGGAACAATTTCCCCCGTCCCCTATAAATTTGGGCCTTGTTTTCCAGCAATTGATGACCAGCCACTGATGTCCACATCAATGTAAACCCTAAGTGTGGACAAGGTAAGCTGAAATCTGCATTGGTGGAGCCCTGGTTTGAAACATGGATATGCTCTGGTGGCACAAATGATGTGGCTGTGCTTGTCTATCCTTTGGGTTTTCACTAATACAGCTTCATCTGTTACTGAAGTCAGGGCAGATTTCCAGTATAGACAAAGCCATAGAGAAACACATGAGGCATGATTGGCATCACAACTAGCAAGGGCTACTCTAGCAAACCTATAATGCAGCTGTAATAGTGGTGTCAAAAGCAGCTATGTTTGATCCTGATGCTAGTAAAATCAGTTGGACTTTATGGATTATTAATGGTGGCAAGATTGTGCCCTTTGTTTTTAAGACCACAGAATGACTAAAAACGCAGATTCAAAAATGTTATGCTTTGTCTGAGTATCGTCTTTACTTCCATAAGGTAATAAAGACTGTTCATCTATGAAAACAGCTAGAAAAATAATATTCTAAGGTAACTTTGGGTGTAATCATGTGATTGCTGAATTCCACCAGCAGCAGCGCATAAGTGAAGATGGCATGGTATGGTATTGCCACCCTTACTTCTGTGCTGCTGCTGGCAGGGCGCCTGGCCAACAGCTGTCGCACTCCAGTTGCCCAACTCTGAAGGCAGTGCAGAAAAAAGGGTGGCAATACTGTGATTTCCCCCTTAAAATAACCTTGCGACCCCCTCCCCCATTCCCTTTTGGGTCAGGACCCCCAATGTGAGAAACACTGGACTCCCCCTTGAGATCTGTATAGTATAGGGTAAAAGCACACAAAAGACCAGATTTCATGGTCTGTGATGCGATTTTCATGGCTGTGAATTTGGTACGGTCCTCTATGTAGGAGGTCAGATTAGATGATCTGCTGGTCCTTTCTGCCCATCAGACTCTGAGGTGGACAAGTTGCAGGGCAAGGCATACTCATTGTCTGACTTTTTTAATTAAGGAGTTTAATTGAATAGAATGTGGTTTTTTTTTATTTTGTTTGTTTTTTTGTTTTTTACAATAAAAATGGTGGTGGTAGTAGTAAATCCCGGCCAGAAATCGGGACGCAATTGTGCTGAGCAGTGTACAGCCATAACAAAAATAGAGTCTCTGACCAGACATGTTTGCAACAAACTAAGTAATGAAGTGGTGGTGATATTTATACAGGAAATTTAATAAATTGATACAGTAGTACCACATCTAACAGTGCTTGAATTTTAGAAATATTGAACTCCTTTAACTCCCATTGACTTCAGTTGGAGTAGTGGGTGCTTGCTACTCCTGAAAATCTTGCTTCTTTCTTTGGTGTAAAAATGGTAGCTGCAGTCTTTTGGAAATCTGACCCTTAGCGCACTCAGGACTGACTGGCTATGGGATATGAAACTTTTCATTTTCAGTTTGAGTTTGAATGTGGCCCAGATTTGTAAGAGATGAAAGTCCATTACTTCTTTAGTTCAGTGGCCTGCGGGAAATGCACGGTGGTGTCATTACTTTTGTTAATTTCTAAACATGTACAGCACAAAATCACTATTTTAATGAAAATGAATTGGAACTAGTGCTGTTTCCATTTCCATGTTAAACAGAGATAGTTGCTAAGGAAAGCATGGACTGTTCCAAGGCAGAACAGTTAGGTAAAATCAACCACTTGACATCAAATGTATCCCAATGCAAAAGGCCAGTTCTGTATCCATAAATACATGAAAATTGCTCATGCCAAAGAATGAGAATGGAATAGCTTTTTTTCACAGGGACAGTTCTATCTATCCATATTTTTAAATTGACTAAAGAAAACATTTTACTATGTTTATCTTCTAGAAGGTTTTAAACTCCTTAGGTTAATACTCTCAGCCAGATTGTAAAGCCAAGCAAATGTACTTAAACTTTCTTTTTTGCCAGCATTCAATGCTTCATCTGTTCCTTATGCTGAAGGTTATGAAAGATATTTTAAATTCAAGGACATCACTACACTTGTAGAGGTGCTGAGAAAATTCCATTGACTGAGGAGGAGGAACAGGGCTGATTGTTCTGTGGAAATCTAATAGCCTCTCTCTTAAGCATATTCTAAAGCCAATTTTTTATAATTTTGAAATACATGCTAAAGGGTTATTTCACAGATATTTGTTAAATTTTCAGAGTTGGCTTAGAGTTTTGCATGTATGAAGGTTTATTTTGGAGTCAAGTACTTGAATGTGCTAACGTAGGGCCTGATCTTGTAAATCTTTTCTCAGACTTCAAATTGTCCCACTAAAGTCAGTGGACGTATTCATACAATAAATGGTTTTCAGGATTGTGCCTCACTGAAGTCCATAGAAAGACTGCCTTCGGTTTCACGTGGAGTAAGATTGGGCTGTTTTATGATTTTTTTCGGGAGAAGAAAAGTATTGTGCTTAATAACAAAGAAGTAAATCATCTCTATGATCTGATCTCATAAGATGCCGCATACCTTGCAGGATTTGGATTTATGACAAACAATATGCTTGAACTGGAAGTAAAGTTACATTAGCACTTGCCTCTAGATATTTTGTACAGCTAGGAAGTGTTTGTCTTTCAGTAACTCCTCTTGTGCTGGATTAAAATATAGTCTTACTGTGTGAACTAAATTATTTGTATACTTTAGAGTGTCTTGCATTAGAATAGGACAGCAGTTCTCAAACTTTAGCACCCCGATCACCTCCCTTTTTTATTTAACATTTTTGGGGGGACCCCCAAGCTGCCCCACTCAGCCTTGCCCCACCTCTTCTGAGGCCCCACCCCTGCTCACTCCATCCCTCCTCCCTTGCTCACTCTTCCCCCATCCTCATTCACTTTCACTATGCTGGGGCAGGGGGTTGGGCTGCAGGAGAAGGTGTGGGATGTGGGCTGGGGGGGGAGTTTGGGTGTGGGAGGGGGTGAGGAGTGCAGCACTTACCTGAGGTGGCTCCCAAAAGCGATCGGCACATCCCCCAGACAGTGGCTCGTAGGCAGGGGGGTGGGGGCAGAGGCAGGGGATCTCTGTGCACCACCCGCACAGTTCCCATTGGCCGCAGTTCCCAGCCAATGGGAACTGCGGAATTGGCACTGGGAGGCGGAGGCAGCGTGTGAAGGATACCCTCCTCCTTCGCCCCTTAGGGGATGCAAGGATGTGCTGGAGCCAGGGCAAGTAGGAAGCCGGTTCTCTGGCATGTTGGGAGGGAGGGAGAGGAATTTTTCAGCAGGGCCCGTGGACCCCCTGGAGAGTCCTCAGTGACTCCCAGGGTGCAGGGACCCCAGTTTGAGAAATGCTGGAATAAGACATCAAAAGTCACGACTTTTTTTTGTTTTGTTTTCAGTTCTGACACTGATTTGCTGCGTGATCATGAGGAAACCACTAACTCTCCCTATCTTATTTACCTCACTGTAAATGTTGAGTGTTAGATTTAATGGTCCAAAATCATTTACTGGAGTTGCATCTACTTACATCAGCAGTGAATTTAGCCAAAAGTTGTAATAAACACTTTGAGATGCTATGATGAGAGACACTATATAAGTGCCAAATATTAATATCAATAGTAATAAAAACTATAGTTGGTCCAGACCAACTTAATCCTATGAAAGTTATTCTATTCTTAGTTGCTTTTTGTCTTCCAGTTACCATGCTGACTAAAAATGAATATATCAGCCATTCTTTAAAAAGCTTAAACCAGAGAAGCATTTAAGGTCCCTACAGGGGTTTATGCGAGCCAGCAGCTTCATCTGGCAAGTATAGCTAGTTTTTTAAAAGAAAAAAATGTCTTTATGCACAGTCCTGGCCCCTTGAGAATTTTTATGTGAGGAAACTATTATTGCCTGCATGTTTTCAGTACAATACACTCTCTCTCTCTCTCTCTCTCTCTCTCTCTCTCTCTCTCTCTAATTGGTTTATTTTTGTTCTTCACTATTTCAAACAAGGCTTTCACAGTAAATCTGTTAACTGATCATAATGTATTATGGAAAAAAAAATTCACATCGTCCTATATTAAACATCTAATCCTAAACAGTGCATTTGTGGAATGTAATTGAGTATGTTTGATTGCATTAAATGACCTGACTCAGTATGCTAGTAGCATCTAATGGAAAAGTGCTATCTTTGTTTTTAATGCTTTTGAGTTGTATCTAAAAAGTGCAGATCTAGAGATGGAAACATTAAAATAAATTGAAGTCTAGGATTGGAATTTCATTTCTTAAACACATGGCACCTGATTTTTCAGAGGTGTTGAGCACCTAGAATTTCCATTGACTTCAACTGGAACTGTGGGAACTTATCTGAAAATCAGGCACATAGTGTTAAAAATACACAATGGTTCTTAACTTTATTTTAATGCCTTAATGGAAGAAAAACAACTAAGTTGGCTGGTACAAAAAGTTACTCACTAGCAGATACAGAGTAAATACAATTTTGGAGAGCATTGTTCTTAGCACTATGTCCTTTCTTGAGTCATCTTGCAACCAAGGTTTCTTCATACCTTTAGAAGACTGTTGCTCTCAGTTTCCTTTGCTGTGGTATCAAAGTTCAGTACTAGTATATTCTGATTCTTTCTGGAGATAATTTGTTTGCTTGTTTTATAAATTTGTCATCTCAATACACTGAGGTCACAAGGAGGAGGTGAAAGTAAGCTTCTGCAAAAAATTTTTGTTTTTTCCGCCAAAATGGGGTGGGTGGGTGTGTCTATTTTATGTAATGTGTGTTCTTGTGCATAGACACATGTAAGGTTTAAGTCCACACCATTGTATCAATGTGTTTATTAATAAGTATGATTATGGTGGCTAACATGGACCTAATTTAGTAGCTAACGAGTTTTATTTAAAAATGGTCCAAACTGGAACATTGGATCCACCCTTTCCTCCACCAGACTGAGAAACTAACAACTAGGAAGCAGCTCCAACTGAGAACCAGTGAATTAGGCTTGTCTACACGTCAAGGGTTTGCCAATAAAGACATACAGCAAACCTCCTACTGTGGGCAGTTTATACTGGCAAAAAGTGCTGTTGCTAATATAGCTTATTTAGTTTGGGTAACTGGTATGTAAAAGTTTGGGATGCTTTCTAGTTCTTAAACAGGAATCCTGGATATATATATATTAATACTGGCCATTGATTATTCCTGGTCTGTTCCTCACTTTAAAGGTCTTTACTCCTGAGGGCATTCTGTGCCAAAAAATAAAAAATTCTGCACACAATATTTCAACATTCTGCAAGTTTTATTTGTCAATAAATAAATGCAAAGGCTCCAGCATGGCAGTGGGGAGCACATGCCACTGGCTTCACAAAGGTGGGAGATCACCCTGCAGTACCCCCACCCCTGGGAAACCGACTCTGTGGTGAGGCTGTACCTGACCCTGACACAGCCAAAGGCCTGGGCCTGGCCCAGAAACACCCTGGGGCCTGCACCTCTGTGCCAGGTGCACCAGGTGTGAGGCAGGCAGGCTCAACCAGGCAGTGTGAAGGGGCTCGGGGGCGGGGTCCAGGTTTGGGGTTAGAGGGTTTTGTGTGGAACAATCTGGGTGCAGGCAGATGAGTGGGGGGTCTATGTGGGGGATCTGGATGCACAGAAGCTCATTGGGGGGGTTCCAGGTGCAGGGGCAATGGGACTCTGCAGGTGCTTCCAGATGAAGGTGGTTGGGGCTCAGTGGAGGGGGTCAGTGTGGGAGTCTCTGTGGGGGAGTCTGGGTGCTGGGGAAGTGGGGCTTGCTGGGGTTGGGGTCTGGGTGCAACTAGTTAGCGGTCAGTGGTATGGGAGTCTGGATGTGGGTCTGAGGGTGGGGGTTTGAGTGCAGGGAGCTCTGGAGGGTGGTCTGGGTGCAGGGTCTGGAGGCAGGGGGTCTTGGTGCAGAGGGCTCCAGATGCAGGAGTTGAGGTTCAGTGGGGTTTGGAAATGGAGTGCTAGGGGGGTTCAGGATGTACAGGTGAGACTTGGTGGGGGTGTCTGGGTATGGGAGGCCTGGATGCATGGAGGATGAGTGGGTGGGGTGCAGCTCCCCATACAGTGATCCCTCCCCCTGCAGCTGAGGAGTGATGGGGGAAGGAAGCAGGGTAGGATGCTGAACTTCCTGCAGCTGTTGGAGGTTTCTGTGGGTGGATCTGACACTACCCCAGCCATTCTTTGCAGGGAAAGAGGAAGTCCTGTCCTTGTCTGCCTCCAGTCCAGCTGGGACTAGCTGCTGATCCCGGCTCAGGGTAGGAGCCACTGGTTGGTGAGTCCCTAGCCCTGTGGTGATTTACCTCTCCATCAGCTGCTCTGGGTGCCTGAAATGAGGTACCTGTGCTGCTACGGAGTGGTGCATGGCTGCTCTTGCAGTTTCCCTTTGCTTCCCTGTCAGTCATTTTTCATCAGGGAAGCAAAGAAATCTACTGGGGACATGAATTCTGCACAGGCACAGTAGCGTAGAATTCCCCAAAAGCAGTAGGTCTCGCTGCCTGTCTATTACCTACCTTTTTTCATTTCTTTCATTAGGTGTGGATAGACCTCAGGCCCTAGTGCATTTCAAGTGATTGCTTAACCCACCAGCACATGCAGGTTCACTAGAGAGCTTGCCTTGATTGCATGGAAGCTTTTTAACCCTCTGTCAATAAAAGGGAAGATAGTGGGGGGGTTTCTGTTGTTTGGTTTTTTTTTTTGTCCTCAGTTTGCAGCATGGAGCTGGTGAAGTTTCCTGCATGCATGTTTTAACAGGTGACTGAGGGCAGCTGGGGTGAGGTTCTTGTCCTCCATGCTTCCCCCACTGCAACATGTGGATGGTAGAAAACTAATTTGATTATTTAAAAATCAGCATGACCCAAGCTGCCAGAGACTCTCTCTGCTTTAGGATACCAAAAGAGAACTGTTGAGAAGTTGTTTTTGAGAATGTATTGCAGCTAAAGCCCTTGAAAGCTATGGAACAGCATTAAGAACGGCTTCATATGTTCAGGCTGTGCCTGTTTGTTATTTAGCTATTTTTTCTGTACCCAACAATAACCCATTTAAACTCCAGTGTATGTGTTTTGACTATAAAGTGGTTATTGTTCCGGATACCTGCATTTTGAGTGAGTGAGATAGGGCTTGCACAGGTTGCAGCATTTAAACTTTTGATAGTTTTGGTCCTGTTAGAAACATCTTAGCAGCATTATGCATTTCTTTAGCCAGGATTTGCAGGTCAGACATAAACAGGATTCTTCTGTTCTTTGGTTCTTTAAAATCACAAATGACCTTCAGTCGTTTAGTACCTTGCAAGATGCTAGACATTGACATGGTGTTTCTGAAAGACCGTCTGTAGTAGCTATGACTTTAACAAGATGCACATAAAAGGCCCATTTGTAATATATTAAAAAACCCTACCATAGAAACATTTATTTAAAACATAGGGGCTGAGGATAATCTGGTATTAGCAAACTCCTTATGAAAAATCTGAGATATTGAGCATGATCACTATCATGAAGCAGTTGTATTCTGCAACAGTTTGGACACTAACTATGATTTTTATCTAAACCTACTTGGAAATGGAGTGACTTAAAATCAGACTAGGAAGTATATTGATTTTCTTGAACCTTGGGCAATATTTTCTGAGTAAAACCAACATGTATACGTGAGAGGAAAAGATAAGTGTTTGACCAATCTGCCAAATCAATGCAAAGAATTTAGATGGATGGTAAAACTTATCCCCCTCAAAATGCATTGTTAATACACATGTACATGTTATTCCACTAGTAATGACTATCAAGTTGAATGCTGAGAAATTAACTCAATTGAAAATTTTCGGGGGCTTTTGCAGATGTACAAAAATTGGTTGCTAACTGAAATCAACAAGCAGAATCAACTGTTCAAAGAAAGAACCGTAATAAAAATAAATATTTATGTAATGTCAAACTTGTTCATAGTTAAGGCTACGGTTTAGTCATGGGTAATTTTAGTAAAAGTCATGGACGGGTCACAGGCAATAAACAAAGTCATGGCCCAGTAACCTGTCCATGACTTTTTTACTAAAAATACCTGTGACTAAATCTTACCTGCTGCAAGGGGACACTCCTGAAGATTACTGCTGCAGGAAGTGGGGCGGCCCAGGGCAACGCCGACGCTGATCCTGGACCGCTGCTCTAGGGCAACACTGGGGACTGGCTGTCAGAGCAGTGGCCGGTGTGGCTGGCCCCTGGACTTCCTCAGCTGCTGGAGTGGTCCTGGGGTCAGCCACACCAGCGCTGCAAAATTCACAGAAGTCAGCTCAGCCACCCAGATCTTAAGCCCAAGATGGGTAGAATTGGTTTTGTTACCTCTGGTCAAGTAGGGTTCTTAAATAATTTAAGTTCAAATTTATTGGTGATTAATCTCATGGATGTAGTGAATAGGTTAATGCTTCAAAATATAATAGGTTCTGTTTAGTATTTGATTTATCTGGTCTTTTAATTCTGTCTATAATAGATGCCACGCCATAAAGAATGGATCCCAGTTTTGGCCTCAGGCAGCCTATGTCTTTGTCTAGGACTGTGGCAGTGGCGAGCCAAATTCTTGGAAGCATAAACCCCTTATAGCTCTGGTAATGAGCTGCTGACTGTTAACCTGCTCTGTGCCCAGTTAGCCCACCTCTCTCTCAGCCTTTGTTTGTTGTTAGCCCAGGTGTGGTTCTGTTGTACATGCAGGCAAGCAACTAGATCAGATTTTTTTTTTTCTGTTTCTCTATCCAGTTACCCTATTATGCCCTCTGTACTGGTTGTCTTATGTGCCTTTGCACTCAGCAGCTGAATGGGTGAGTGTTATGGGAGTCTGGGAAAACCAAGTCACTGCTGAGGTAGGAACTGGATTGTGCCAGGCACATCTCGCTTCTGCATAGAGACTCTCAAAACCAGTTGCCAGCCCAGATGGAGCCAACCTAATGACTTTTTTGTTCTTTAACTTTCAATACATGTAAAAATTTTTGTATTTCCAGTTTGTAAATACGGAGTGAATGTTATGGGATGTGATTTCTGCTGTGTGAGGTTACTTGGGTAATATGTTCGTTGGTCTATCTTCCATAGTCTTTTGCTGGGGGGAAAAAACTCTGACTATTGTCTTGTTTGTAATACAGCTCTTCCCTGACTTGACTTGAATAGACACTTTTGGAGGAAATAGAAGCTAACTCTGGAAGTCTTGTTGCTACTCGTCCAGCCAAGGAAATCCTACAGCAATCTTAGATTCCTTGATCTCAGACTCAGACTTTAAGGTCAGAAGGGACCATTGTGATCATCTAGTCTGACCGCCTGCACATTGCAGACCACAGAACATCACCCACACATGAAATAGACTCCTAAGCTCCAGCTGAGTTACTAAAGTCCCCAAATCATGGTTTAAAGATTGTAGGTTACAGAGAATTCACTGTTTACATTAATTTAAACCTGCAAGTGACCCGTGCCCCATGCTGCAGAGGAAGCCAAAAAAAACCCAGGGTCTCTGCCAATCTGACCCAAGGGGAAATTGCCATATTTGGTGTTGGGAAGGAATCAGTTAGACCCTGGGAATGTGGGAAAGACCCACCATGCAGATACCTGGGAAATAATTCTCTGTAGTAAATCAGAATCCTTCCCAGCCAGTGTCCCATCTCCAGTAGTTGGGGATTTTTGCTACTGGCAGTTGCCAATGGGCCACGTGCCATTGTAGTCAGTAGCAGGAATCACACAAGACAGGAAGACAGAGATTTATATTTTGAATACAATGAACTATAAACAGCATTGTTGTACAAAAAGTTTAAATGCCTTTGGCTGTCATTGGAAGCTAGTAATTGACATGGAAACTGAAAGTAGGGATTTTGTGCAGAACACAAGATGCATGGTATAAATACAGTAGAACCTCACTTACGAATACCTTGGGAATGGAGATTGTTAATAACTCTGAAATGTTCATAACTTTGAACAAAATGTTATGGTGGTTTGAGTTTACAGCTCAACATTGACTTAATACTGCTTTGAAACTTTACTATGCAGAAGAAAAATGCTGCTTTTAATCATCTTCATTTAAATGAAAGAGGCACAGAAACAGTTTCCTTAACTTAAGTCTTTTTTTTTTAAACTTTCCTTTTTTTTTTTTTTTAGTAGTTTTTGTTGAACACAGTACTGTACTGTATTTACTTTTTTTTTTGTCTCTGCTGCTGCCTGATTGCGTGTTTCCGGTTCCAAATGAGGCGTGTGTGGTTGACTGGTCAGTTTGTAACTCTGGTGTTCATAACTCTGAGGTACTACTATACACACACCAGTGATGTTTTGAAGGCTGTATTTTTTGTTACATCTATTGGCACACAAGTGCGTAGTTATAATTATTTCAGTGAAAATTCTCTCAAACTAAGCAGGTCTAGCCAGAACAATGGTTGGATGAAAAACCTCCAGAGAAAATCCAGGTGGTGTAGGAAAACGTTGTCGTTCTTAAATTTACACTTACGTAATCAGTGCCTCAGCGCAGTGGTAGTTCAGCACATTGTGCTGTAGAGTTTCTGTATTTCATAGGATGTAAAACTGGAGGCCCTGGCCACTTATGGTCGTTTTTTAAAAAAAATCCTGTGGTGCTCTTTTTTGCAGTGCTGTTAAACCCAGTGTGTTGGCCAGATTTCAGTCTGTGCATAATATTATCAGCCAAAAAATCTCAGTTCTGTTTGGTATGATGTTCTTCACTTGTGCGCGACTCTTGAAGATGTAGCATTGCTATGTGCTGTTAAGGTTTCTATTTCACCCCAGAACAGGTTGTATGTCCGTATTGTTATATCCCGACTAGGAAAAAGTTAGTTAACAGTTAAAGGTTTTTCAGGTGCAAATCCTAAAATCTCTGAAAGGCAAGAAAGCTTCCGGTTCAATCAGCATTCCCATCTTCAACTTCTTTTCCCATACTTCCCCAGTCTGAACTTCTTCGGGAAGTTTGGAGCTGGATCTAAATTGTGCTGCATGTCCCCGTTTATTATTTGGTTGGACGTAACCCTTGTGTTTTCAGGATAGCTAAGTTTACAGTTGACACAATGGTTTTCCACACTTCACTTTTTTTGTGTGCTTATGTAATAACCTTAGTCCCAGTTTTGGACCTTAGCGTCCAAAATATGGGGGTTAGCATGAAAACCTCCAAGCTTAGCCACCAGCCTGGACCTGGTACCTGCTGCCACCACCCAAAAATTAGAGTGTTTTGGGGCACTCTGGTCCCTCTGAAAAACCTTCCCTGGGGACCCCAAGACCCAAATCCCTTGAGTCTCACAACAAAGGGAAATAATCCTTTTTCCCTTCCCCCCTCCAGGTGCTCCTGGAGAGATACACAGACACAAGCTCTGTGAACCCAAACAGAGTGAATCTCCCTCTCTGTTCCCAATCCTGGAAACGAAAAGTACTTTCCTATTCCCCCAGAGGGAATGCAAAATCAGGCTAGCGATCCAACACACAAATCTCCCCTTAATTTCTTCCTCCCACCAATTCCCTGGTGAGTACAGACTCAATTTCCCTGAAGTAAAGAAAACTCCAACAGGTCTTAAAAGAAAGCTTTATATAAAAAGAAAGAAAAATAAGTACAAATGTTCTCTCTGTATTAAGATGATACAACACAGGGTCAATTGCTTAAAAGAATATTGAATAAACAGCCTTATTCCAAAAGAATACAAATCAAAGCACTCCAGCACTTATATTCATGCAAATACCAAAGAAAAGAAACCATATAACTTACTATCTGATCTCTTTGTCCTTACACTTGGAAACAGAAGACTAGAAAAAAGAAACTACTTCTCCAAAGCTCAGAGAAAGCAGGCAGGCAGAAAACAAAGACTCAGATACAAACTTCCCTCCACCCAGAGTTGAAAAAATCCGGTTTCCTGATTGGTCCTCTGGTCAGGTGCTTCAGGTGAACGAGACATTAACCCTTAGCTATCTGTTTATGACACGCCCCCCAAATTGCAGACAGTGGGGAAGCTCACTGGCGGCGATTTTCTTCTAGAACTTGAAAATAAACAGATTAATACAACACATAGGCCTTTACATATACTCCTAAGTATATAACTAACAGACTTCTACATTTTAAGAACACTTTTTAACTACTGAATTCTGGGAAACTCTCACGGGAGAGTGCATCAGCTACTTTGTTAGAAGCTTCTGTGATGTGTTGAATTTCAAAATCAAAATCTTGGAGAGCTAAACTCCAACGAAGAAGTTTCTTGTTGTTCCCCTTGGCAGTATGAAGCCACTTTAGTGCAGCATGGTCAGTTTGTAGTTGGAACCGCCGTCCCCAAACATATGGGCGTAGCTTTTCCAGGGCGTACACAATGGCATAGCATTTCTTTTCACTGACTGACCAGTGACTTTCCCTCTCAGACAGTTTCTTGCTGAGAAACACGACAGGATGGAAGTTGTGATCTGTTGCTTCCTGCATGAGCACCGCTCCTATACCACGCTCAGATGCATCTGTGGTTACTAGGAATGGCTTGTCAAAATCCGGGGCCCTGAGCACGGGGTCAGACATGAGCATCGCCTTAAGCTGGGTAAAGGCCTTTTGACACTCATTAGTCCACTTAACGGCATTTGGCTGGGTCTTTTTGGTCAGGTCGGTTAATGGGGCAGCGATTTGGCTGTAGTGTGGTACAAATCGCCTGTAGTATTCGGCCAAGCCTAAGAAGGATTGGACCTGCTTCTTGGACCGTGGGACAGGCCACTTTTGGATAGCATCCACCTTGGCCTGTAGGGGGTTAATGGTTCCTCGACCCACCTGGTGCCCCAGGTAAGTTACTTTGTTTTGGCCTATTTGACACTTTTTGGCCTTAACAGTTAGTCCTGCCTGCCTGATGCGCTCAAAGACCTTTTTCAGGTGTAGTAGGTGTTCGGGCCAGGAGTTTGAAAAAATGGCCACATCATCGAGGTAGGCAACTGCAAATTTTCCCAGTCCAGCTAGTAGACCATCTACCAGCCTCTGGAAGGTGGCGGGTGCATTTCGAAGGCCGAAAGGAAGGACATTGAATTCATACACCCCCGCATGGGTGACGAATGCTGACCTCTTCTTGGCAGGTTCATTTAGCGGTACTTGCCAGTACCCCTTGGTTAAGTCTATTGTAGAGATGAACTGGGCACGTCCCAACTTTTCCAATAGCTCATCGGTACGTGGCATTGGATAGTTGTCCGGACGAGTTACAGCATTTAGCTTACGGTAGTCCACGCAAAAGCGTATTTTCCCATCTGGTTTGGGTACCAGAACCACTGGAGATGCCCATGCACTGGTAGATGAGCGGATTATACCCATCCGTAGCATGTTCTGGATCTCCCGTTCTATAGCAGCTTGGGCATGAGGAGACACTCGGTAGGGTGGGGTTCTGATTGGGTGAGCATTACCTGTATTAATGGAGTGGTATGCCCGTTCAGTCCGTCCTGGGGTGGCTGAGAACAATGGGGCGAAGCTAGTGCACAGCTCCTTGATTTGTTGCCGCTGCAGACGTTCCAGGGTGGTTGAGAGGTTCACCTCTTCCACGCCACTGTCTTTTTTCCCGTCGTAGTAGACACCGTCAGGCCACTCAGCATCATCTCCCTGGACTGTAAACTGACAAACCTGTAAATCTCTGGAATAGAAAGGCTTGAGAGAATTAACATGGTACACTTTAGGCTTTAGTGAGGAATTGGGAAATGCTATGAGGTAGTTTACAGCTCCCAGGCGCTCTTGGACCGTGAATGGCCCTTCCCATGATGCTTCCATCTTATGGGCCTGTTGCGCCTTCAAGACCATAACCTGGTCTCCTACCTTGAAGGAACGTTCTTTGGCATGTCTGTCATACCAGGCCTTTTGCTCTTCTTGAGCATCCTTTAGATTCTCTTTAGCAAGGGCTAAAGAGTGTCGGAAGGTGCTTTGTAGGTTGCTTACAAAGTCCAGAATGTTAGTTTCTGGAGAAGGCGTAAACCCCTCCCATTGCTGCTTCACCAACTGTAATGGCCCCTTAACCTCGTGACCATACACAAGTTCAAACGGTGAAAACCCTAAACTGGGATGTGGTACAGCCCTGTAGGCAAACAGCAACTGCTGCAACACTAGGTCCCAATTATTGGAGAATTTGTTGATGAATTTTCGTATCATGGCCCCCAAAGTTCCATTGAACCTTTCCACCAGGCCATTGGTTTGATGGTGGTACGGGGTGGCAACCAAGTGATTCACCCCATGAGTTTCCCACAGTTTTTCCATGGTCCCTGCCAGGAAATTAGACCCTGAATCTGTAAGGATGTCGCAGGGCCAACCTACCCTGGCAAAGATGTTTGTTAAGGCCAGGCAGACAGTGTTAGCCCTGGTGTTGCCTAGAGCTACTGCTTCTGGCCATCGGGTAGCAAAGTTTACTAAAGTCAGTACGTACTGCTTTCCTTTGGGCGTCTTTTTTGGGAAAGGACCCAGAATATCCACAGCTACTCGCTGAAATGGGACCTCAATTATGGGGAGTGGCTGGAGAGGGGCCTTGACCTGGTCTTGAGGCTTTCCCACTCTTTGGCATACCTCACAAGACCGGACATACTTGGCAACGTCCTTGCCCATCCCCTCCCAGTGGAAGGACTTCCCCAACCGGTCCTTGGTTTTGTTCATCCCAGCATGGCCACTGGGCTGATCATGGGCTAAGCTTAAGAGCTTCCCCCGGTACTTAGTTGGAACCACCAACTGTTTTTGCGGCTGCCATTCTTCCCGGTGTCCACCAGAAAGAATTTCCTTGTATAAAAGTCCTTGGTCTATAACAAACTGGGATCGATTAGAAGAGCTGAGAGGCGGTGGGGTGCTCCGTGCCGCCGCCCAAGCTTTCTGAAGTCTGTCATCCGCTTCCTGCTCAGTTTGGAACTGTTCCCTTGAGGCTGGGGTCACCAGTTCTTCCTCAGACTGTGGACTTGGGCTTGGTCCCTCTGGAAGCGATGTAGGTGATGGGGTTGTTTCCGTTGCTGGTGAACCGCTCTCCGCTGGTGCACCTGAGGGTATTTCAGGCTCTGGCTGAGCCTTTTGGGTATGGCTGTCTTGTGCTTCTGCCAGTTCTGGCTCGCTGGCGCCCTCTGGCGTTGAGTTTGAAGATGTGGTTGCACTTGCTGGTGCTGGTTGCTGTTCCAGTTCCGGGCCTGGGACTGGAGGTGCTGTGGCTGTTTCAGTGGTTGGCATGGAATCCGGGTCCACTACCTCTGTCTGGGTCTCTGGTAACACAGACGGGGCCTCTGTGGACGGTTCAGGAACAGGAATGGGTCTGGAAGCTTGCCTGGTTTGGCTACGTGTAACCATTCCCACTCTCTTGGCCCGCCTCACCTGGTTGGCCAAGTCTTCCCCCAGTAGCATGGGGATAGGATAATTGTCATAGACTGCAAAAGTCCACATTCCTGACCAGCCTTTGTACTGGACAGGCAGTTGAGCTGTAGGCAAGTCTACAGCTTGTGACATGAAGGGGTAAATTGTAACTTTGGCCTTTGGGTTGATGAATTTGGGGTCAACGAAGGATTGGTGGATAGCTGACACTTGTGCCCCCGTGTCTCTCCACGCAGTAACCTTCTTTCCGCCCACTCTCAAATTTTCCCTTCGCTCCAAGGGTATTTGAGAGGCATCCGGGCCTGGGGATCTTTGGTGTGATGGTGGTGTAATGAATTGCACTCGCATGGTGTTCTTGGGACACTTGGCCTTGATATGTCCCAGTTCATTACACTTAAAGCATCTTCCATCTGATGGGTCACTGGGCCGAGGTGAGTTACTGGAGACTGGTGAGGTTGAAGGGTAGGGTATCTGTGGCTTTACTTGGGTGGTATGTGGGGTCTTTGGCTGTCCTCGGTTGTAGGGTTTATGGTCTGTGTGCCCCCTGGGGTAATCGTTCCCCTTGACAGTAGCTTTCTTGCTTTCTGCCAGTTCCATCCATTTGGCTCCAATCTCCCCCGCCTCAGCGATATCTTTGGGATTTCCATCTTGTATGTACCGTGTGATGTTTTCAGGAACACCATCCAAGAACTGTTCCATTTGTATGAGGAGGTTCAGTTCTTCCAAGGTTTGAATGTTGTTTCCTGTTATCCAGGCCTCATAGTTTTTTGCAATGTAGTAGGCGTGTTTGGGAAATGACACCTCGGGTTTCCACTTTTGGGTTCTGAAGCGCCAACGGGCATGATCTGGGGTTATCCCCATCCTGTATCTGGCCTTGGTTTGAAAAAGTTTATAGTCATTCATTTGCTGCTTAGGCATTTCAGCTGCCACCTCTGCTAAAGGTCCACTGAGCTGTGACCTCAATTCTACCATGTACTGGTCTTCGGGAATGCTGTACCCAAGACAGGCTCTTTCAAAATTTTCCAAGAAGGCCTCGGTGTCATCACCTGCCTTGTAGGTGGGAAATTTCCTGTGCTGTGGAGCAATAATTTGCGCCGGGTTGTTAGGGTTGGCTGGCACAGGCAGCCCAGCTTTTGCCAACTCCAGTTCATGTTTTCTCTGTTTTTCCTTCTCTTCATTCTCTTTTTGTTGTTTTTCCATTTCTTTTTGTTGTTTTTCCATTTCTCGGCGGTGGGCCACCTCTTCTTCTTCTAGTTTTCTTTTGTGTGCTGCCTCTTGGGCTGCCTGTTCTCTTTGGAAGGCTGCCAGTTTCATGCTTTCTTCCTTTTCTTTCATCTCCATCTGTCGCCTGTGTTCAGCTTCTTTGATTTGTTCTTCGGCGTCAATTTTTGCCTTAGAAATCATGGTTCCTGTTTTCTTGTGTTGGGGTGCCCTCCGGTGTTTATCTTCTGAACTGCAGGTTCTCTGTTGCCTCCTGAAGTCTGCCTAGCAACAGTGCTTTTTTCCCTTTCTCTCTCTAGCTAATGTTCAATGAAGGGAAACCAGAAAAACCACTTTATTTGCATGCCTATAAGTGCTGGTACTTGCCTCCTAATGGGAGGGCTATTGCATGACAAAAGACCCTTAACATGCAAGCCACAAACTGCGAGAGAGAGCAGGAAAAAAAAAATTCTCTCTGGTTCCCTTTTAAAACCAACTGCTTCTCTCTCTGCTAAAAAGCCCTTAGCAGAGAAAAGAAAAATATAATATTCCTACTGGCTTCCGGATTCTGTCTATATCCCACCACTGCTACACCATGTAATAACCTTAGTCCCAGTTTTGGACCTTAGCGTCCAAAATATGGGGGTTAGCATGAAAACCTCCAAGCTTAGCCACCAGCCTGGACCTGGTACCTGCTGCCACCACCCAAAAAATTAGAGTGTTTTGGGGCACTCTGGTCCCTCTGAAAAACCTTCCCTGGGGACCCCAAGACCCAAATCCCTTGAGTCTCACAACAAAGGGAAATAATCCTTTTTCCCTTCCCCCCTCCAGGTGCTCCTGGAGAGATACACAGACACAAGCTCTGTGAACCCAAACAGAGTGAATCTCCCTCTCTGTTCCCAATCCTGGAAACGAAAAGTACTTTCCTATTCCCCCAGAGGGAATGCAAAATCAGGCTAGCGATCCAACACACAAATCTCCCCTTAATTTCTTCCTCCCACCAATTCCCTGGTGAGTACAGACTCAATTTCCCTGAAGTAAAGAAAACTCCAACAGGTCTTAAAAGAAAGCTTTATATAAAAAGAAAGAAAAATAAGTACAAATGTTCTCTCTGTATTAAGATGATACAACACAGGGTCAATTGCTTAAAAGAATATTGAATAAACAGCCTTATTCCAAAAGAATACAAATCAAAGCACTCCAGCACTTATATTCATGCAAATACCAAAGAAAAGAAACCATATAACTTACTATCTGATCTCTTTGTCCTTACACTTGGAAACAGAAGACTAGAAAAAAGAAACTACTTCTCCAAAGCTCAGAGAAAGCAGGCAGGCAGAAAACAAAGACTCAGATACAAACTTCCCTCCACCCAGAGTTGAAAAAATCCGGTTTCCTGATTGGTCCTCTGGTCAGGTGCTTCAGGTGAACGAGACATTAACCCTTAGCTATCTGTTTATGACAGCTTACCATCTAATGTTGGGAATAGAGATAAAGTAATTTAATATTACAGTTGGTCACACAACTAATGGTTCTAGTTCACAATAAGAATTTTGAATAGAAGAACTCATTCACTCAATGTCTTATGGGATTGTTGGAGGTTGCTTTTAGATACCTTTCCATGGCTGAGGAGAACTACTGAAAATAGAGATGAGCCTGAGCTACGAAGTTGAGAGAATAAAGTGATTTTGATATAAGAATTTAATCCAAATATTCCAGGTTTCAGATGGCTTTTGGATCTAAGAGTTTGATTAATGTACATCTCCTACTAAAACCAGGGCTGGCGCCAGCGTTTTTGGCACCCTAGGCGCACAGTCATTTCACCGCCCCGCGCACTGCTCCTGCCGCCCCGCGCGCTGCTCCCGTGGCTCCCATGGACCTGCCGCAGGCGTGCCTGTGAGAGGTCCACCAGAGCCGCGGGACTAGCAGATCCTCCGCAGGCACGCCTGCGGCAGGTCAACCAGAGCCGCCTGCTGCCCCCCCCCGCAAAATGCCCCCCCCACAATAATCCTGGCACCCTAGGTGATTGCCTAGGTCGCCTAAATGGAAGCACCGGCCCTCACTAAAACAGAAAATGTAATAATTAAAGAACAAAAGTGGTTGCAGGGAAGGGAAGAAATGGGGCATTTTTAAAAAAACAATAGATAGTTGATTATGTTCTTTTAATTGCCATTCTTTAAAATGACTGCCTTGTCCTAGAAACACATTTAGAATTTTTTTGCAAGAATTCTGGTCCAAGACCTTTTTTAATTTTAGTTGGAAACAGTAATAAGCACATTTAGGAAGAAGACTGACTTCTAAAGAATTCATGTGGGAGAAATTATTGTAAATATGTGTCTAGCATAACTTCTTAGTTCATGTAATGTTTCTTCAGTGAGTACAACCAGTTGCTTTAACTTGAAAATTCTGTACTGTCTTGAGCAGTTTATTCAGACTGACTGACTGTTTTATAGATTCATATTCCTAAATTAAGGCCTGAAGGGACTGTTGTGATCATCTAGTCTGACCTCCTGCATAACAGGCCATAGAGCTTCCTCAAATCAATTCCTGTTTAAACTGCAGTATGTCTGTTGGAAAACATCCAATCTGGATTTAACCTCCCCCTCCCCCTTTTTTAAATATATAACTACTTTTACTTCCCCCCTTTAAGCCAACTTGTTTTTTTAAGCAGTGTAGCCTTCTCTCTTGATGGTGAGATCATGGCTTTTTGTGCATTTTAGTAAAATCTAATAGTTCCCAGAGAGAGGTAGCCGTGTTAGTCTGGATCTGTAAAAGCAGCAAAGAATCCTGTGGCACCTTATAGACTAACAGACGTTTTGGAGCATGAGCTTTCGTGGGTGAATACCCACTTCGTCAGATGCATGTGACGAAGTGGGTATTCACCCGCAAAAGTTCACAGATGACAATTCCTAACTCCAATCCAATATGGGGAATTGTGTGTGTGTGTGTGTGTGTGTGTGTGTGTGTCTCTCTCTCTCTCTCTCTCTCTCTCTCTCTCATATGATGTGTTTGTTTCTCTCTCTCTCTCTCTCTCTCTCTCACACACACTTTCCCCATATTGGATTGGAGTTAGGAATTGTCATCTGTAACATTTGGGAATTCTGAATTTTTTTAGTGCTGGCAGCATGAGACCTCCAGAACGTCACTCAGTGCAGTTTTTTTCTCCTACTTAACCATATCCAGGTTTGGGGTGGGTGTTTTTTTTGGTTGTCTATGGCAGACACTAATTAGTACCCCCATTTTGTGCTTTATTTGTTAAGACCTTGATCCATAAGCACCCAAGATCACTTGTTTCTGAGTGGTCAGTGACTCAGAAAAAAGGTAAGGTAATTTTTGACATAGAGTGCTACTCCCTTTCCCCTTTTGCCCACTCAATCCCCCCTAAATAGCTTATAACCATTGATTTTTTTAACACTCCAATCATATCAATTTTCCTACCAGGTTTCAATAATGCCAACTTGGTGAAATTTAAGCTCATAAATGACCAATTTCAATTCTTCTCATTACCCAGGCTCCTGGCATTCATGTATAAGCAACTAAAGAATTTCTCTTCAGACCCCTTGATTAATTTTGTTCTCAATGTCTTGATTTTGTACTAAATGTGTTCATTTGTTCCCCCTTTTCACCTTGTCTTTTTGTTATTTTAATGCCACCCTAAGTAGTCTAACCAGCCTGTCCCCTAGAAAATAGGTTCCCCTTCTGCTGAGATGGAGGTCCTCCAAAGTGTATAGCCCAGCAATTCTCAAACATTCGCAACCCGAGGACCCCCATTTTGATTTTAAAATTTTCACGGATCCCCCAAGCCTGTTGCTGAGCTTCAGGCCTTGCCACCACTCCACCCCGTCACCCAAGCATGCCCCTTCCCTTCTCCTCCCCCTCTCTCCCAGCGTCTCTTGCATGCCACTGAACAGCTATTCCGTGGCATGCAGGAGGTACTGGGAGAGAGGGGGAGGCATTGATCAGTAGTGTTGATGACCCTGGACATGATTGTGGCCCCCCTGGAGTACCCTTGTGGACCCCCAGGGGTCCACGTACCCCAGTTTGAGAAACCCTGGTATAGCTCCTTCTCTCCATAAAAAAGGCCAGTGTTTCACAAAACCAAACCCTTTTATCTTATACCACTTATCTAGCAGCAGTTCGTTTCCAGAGATGTGTCAAAACAGCACTAAAGTGTTGGTTTATAGGCAGATCTCATAGCGCAGATCCCAGTATAGTTCTTGTAATATACGCAGGACATTCATTTGGCAGAAACTTTGTCAACAGAATATCGGTGGGGCAGGGTTAGGCCCAGCATGATTTTCCCCTTCCTCCTGAGGGCAGCAGATGTAAAACAGTCCCCATGACCGCTCCCCCAGCCACATGGGCTGAGGAAGGGTGAACAGCACTCCGAGCTGCAGTCAGTCCTACAGCCCTACCCAGACTCTCTGCTTTCAGTTTGAGCTACTGTATGGATGTTCTTTCTTTGTTCTCTGGCTGTTTAGTTCTGACTTCCCCTTCCATCTTCCCCCTACAGTCCCTTTGCTTCTAGCTTAATTCCTCCTGCCTTCCTTGCTTCTATCCATCCTTTCTTTTTTCCCTCCCTCCTCTTCAGTGTGTCTATCCGTTCCATCATTTTCATAGGCCAATCATAAATTGACACAGCTGCCTGGCTTCCAGCAGGGGGTGAGGGGCATTACCTGGGCTTCTCGCCATGGCTCCTGGCCAGGAAAGCGGGGGAGGCATTCTCCAGGAGAGTGAGGGGCAGCTGGTCTCTAATTCCCTAGCTTTCTTGTCAACTTCACAGCTCCTATCATGAAACTGACAAGGTAGTCAACAGACGATGTAAGGAACTGCAGTGTTTACACAGCCACTACGTCACCTTAACTACACCAACATAAGCCTTACGCTTCTGATGGAGCTGGAGTTATTATTCTGGTGTAGTAAGGCTCTTACATCGGTGGGAGGAAGGCTGGAATGTAGACACTGACATAATAAGGTCAACCTAAGCCGCTTTACTTCAATCTAACTGTGTAGTGTAGATCAGCCCTTAGAACTGATAAAGTACCTTTGTTGATCCTTCTGCTGAGATTGCCAAGGACTGAATGGTTATGGATAGACTGAACTACCAGTCTTGCTCCCACAGGTGATATCTCTGTTTGTGGTGTAAAATACATGAGTAGACTCTATGGGAAAACTTGAAGTGCTGTTGACAGTACTGTGTGTTCTGTGGATGAATAAAAGAATCAGTAACTTGAATGCCAGTCCCATTTCTCCTCTTCTTTCCACCCCCAAACCGCCCTAAACTAAAATACCCAATTCTCCATCCATAAATGGGAAGTATGCAGGAAAAATTCAAACTGTACCTAGTCCTTCCTTGTTTTGTTTTGAAGTATGGGAAAGTTTTGCATTGTATGTCAACTTTCTGTTGCCCTCTCTTGACACAAGAGAGGCTTTGCTAGTGAGAAACAAAAGTCTTTTAGTTATATGCTGTTCCTCCCCCGCCCCCTTTTAGGTAGTGAACTGGCTGATGTGAAAACTGCATTAGAATTTTTAATTGGGAAAAACCTTCTCTAGAACTTTCCCACTAAGAGAATAAACTCCTTTAGTTCTTTTAATTGGGGGGGGGGGAAATATCAGCAATCAGAAATAATTGTGAGTGTTCTTTTTTGTTTTGTTCTGGAACTAATTAGAATTTTTACACAGTGCGGCTTTTCTGTATCTTAGTAATGTAGATGTATATCATTCCAGGGTATTTTTGCTCTTCTACAAATCATCATCTTTTAAACTTTTTTTCTTTTTCTTTTTTAGAGTTTTGACTCCTAACAGTAGTTTTCAAGACATTTGGACACTCTATAACTTCCTAATCAGTAATGAGGTAAGAAATTTATCTTTTTTAAAATCTTTAATGGAAATGTATAATAAAGATGAATCATAGGACTGGAAGGGACCTCAAGAGGTCATCTAGTCCAGCCCCCTGCACTCAAGGCAGGACTGAGGGCTTGGCTACACTCGAAACTTCAAAGCGCTGCTGTGGGAGCGCTGCTGTGGCAGCGCTTTGAAGTGTGAGTGTGGTCGCAGCACCAGCACTGGGAGAGAGCTCTCCCAGTGCTGCACGTACTCCACCTCCTCATGGGGATTAGCTTGCAGCGCTGGGAGCACGGCTCCCAGCGCTGCGGCACTGTTTACACTGGCACTTTACAGCGCTGTATCTTGCAGCGCTTAGGAGGGTGTTTTTTTTCACACCCCTGAGCGAGAAAGTTGCAGCGCTGTAAAGCGCCAGTGTAGCCAAGGCCTAAGTATTATCTAGACCGTCCCTGACAAGTGTTTGTCTAACCTGCTCTTAAAAATCCCCAAATGTCATACTACAGGCAAATGTAGTGAGTAGCCTAACTGGTAAAGCTACCATTCATGTTCCAATTAAACTAGAATTGTGAAATCTGGTACTCTTAGACTTTGACCAATAATGGCCAAGGGGGAAAAATATGAACTTGTTTCTTTTGATCAGAGGTCATTGGACTTTCTAATGGGACTCCAACCATTCAGGTACCCTGTTTAAGCTGCAGCCTTGAAATTTAGGACACTGGTTTATTATAAACTCATTACAGGGAAGTCTATAAAATTAACAGTCATCACAAGTCTAATAATTTACAAAAATAATACTGACGTAGTCCATTAGGCAGTCATATGGGGCCTGAGGCCTTCGATTTAGAGAAATTAAGGTCATCTGAGATCACCAGTAGGACTTTAGATAAAATGTGTTTGAAAGTGAGTACCTGTGCTGATAGCCACTTCCACATAAGTGATGGCTTGCTGGCACTCGTTAACATAAATGACAGTGTTCCTAAAAACAGCATTAACACAACACACTATGAAATCAAACTATATCTTCTTAGAATATATGTGAATATCTACATTATGCAAGGAACAAAATATTTCAGAAACAAATTAAAAATTCCTGTAAAATAGGAAAGGATGTTGTGACTACAGCTGAGGATGCAGAATTGGGAGATCTGGGTTCTATTCCTGACTCTTCCATAGAAATGGGCTGTGTGACCCTGAGTGAGGCTCAACATGTGTGCTTATTTTCCCCATTAATAAAATTATAGTCCACTCCTATGTTCTTCATTTCAGTCACTTTCCTGGTAATGTATTGCATGTGTTACTTGTTTTGTTGTTGTCTAGGTTCCTAACTTCTAGATTTGTTGATTTTTAGATAACTTTTTTAATTCCTTATTTTGAAATTGGGTACATCACGTGTGGAAATATCAAAACTTAGGAATATATTTTCATACAGAGTACAAATAATTTATATAAGATTTGTAATGAAATTACTTAGTTACTTTGAAAAACTTAACTCTAGGGATGACATTCAATTCTAGCATTGGAATCACCAGTTATCTATCTTTTGGTTGTGTTGCTCATTCTAATAGAGCCAACATTCAGAATAAAATGAGTTATTTTTAAAGACTAAACTTGTCATAACAGCACCCAGTTGGCCACTAAGTTTAAGGAATCAATGTACATTAGCTGTTTTTTGCAGCTAGTTTTCCAGGGTTATACAATGAGTGATGCTATAGGTACATTTGTAAGCTCGTCAGGGCTACTGCCCTGTCTGTATGTTTTGTACAGTTCTTAGCACAATTGGGTTTCAGTCTTGCTTGGAACCTCTAAGACCTACTAGAATATAAATAAAAACCCTCACCACAACCACATGGATCAGCAGTTACAGAAAGATGACCCCTAAACGTCAACTCTGCCTATTGTAGCTAGGTCGCTCGTATCCATTATTTGAATTTTTTTCCCTTTAAAATTGTGGACCCAAAACAGCAATCTAAGGACCCAAACAGAAAAACAAGTATGTGGCGTTGGAGTGTTTGGAATATTTATATGAAACCTGAAATTCAGAACTGTGTTTATATTGGTCATTTATTTTATTTAAAAAAAAATCTGCCTCTAGGAGCCACTTCAACATCCTTAAAAATCCTGTTACAAAGCACAATGTCTCTCTCCTATCCTGCTAAACCTGTAAAATAGAAAATATTGTTCTGTTGATAACAGCTCAAGGACACTATAGGACACTTGAACTTGAAATAAAGGCCTAATGGCTCTGTATCAGTACGGGCATTCAAAAAATATATGTACCCCGCATACAGAATATAGGCATTTTGGTTACAGGATGCATTATTTTCATGTCCATTGTATATGCTTAGTATATTTGTTTATGAATGTCAGAGCTCCAAATTCTATAAATCTTTTGCTATGGAATTGTGGAGATGATTCTTTCTGTACTAGAGTTATCTGGAAGCTGCTATAAAAATGCTATTAAATAAAATCAAGATGATGCTTGCATTGTTAGCTCTAGATTGTTTTGCCCTATCATTCTGAATAGGGAATACTTGGTCCGTACTATATAGTCTGGCTTCAATTCTTTTCCCATTGTCTAGACTTGAGATCCTTCTAGTTAGGTGTGTAAACATTAGGTCCAATATATGTTATGTCAGCCATGTGGTTTTCATAAGTATGTGATCCTAAATAACTCTTTTTTTCTTTCATCTTAGATAAATGCCAGCATAAAATTTACTGCTGAGGAACTCTATGAGTGTGTTTCACAGGAAGTGTATAGGTAAGTCAGTTGTTGATTACCTCTACTGGATTTCCTGAAACAGTTGTAGCACTATATTTTGTTAAGCTTTATTTTATGGTACTTGGTTATTTTCTCTTAGAAAAATCTCCATTATTCCCTTACTATTACAAAGTAGTTCTTAAGACTTATTGAGGGAGTTGGTCTGTTATTTGCTTCCAATTTACTGTTTTCGATCCACTGTGTTTGAGTTTTCTCAAGGGTTTTTCTACATGGTGCATTAGTCTGCACTAGAGGGGGTATGTATTCCAGTTTGCGCTAGTGTGTCAGGCACTAACTGGCCCATATGGACACCACTGGCACACTCTAAATGTCTTCTAGTGCATATTAATGTAGGCCCTGGAAACTGGACACTACAGTACACCAAGTGACTTTGAGTGTGCCATCAGGGTCCATATAGGCCAGTTAGTGCATGACATGTTAGTGCGCACTAGAATTTCACATATTTTAGCACAGACTAAGGCACATGTAGACAAGCCCTAAGTCTGGAATAAACTCAGTCCGAAGAAGTAGGTTCTTAGAAGTAAACACACTTAGTATAGAAGCTTTTTTTTGTTTTGTTTTTAAAATTAAATTGAAAAAAAGAGGTTGAATTGTACAAACATTTGGGGATAACGGTCTAAAGCTTTACCTTCAGTTTAGCTAGTGTGTGTGGGAGGGGGAGGGGTGTTATCAAAGCTGTCAGAAAAGGGTAACTACAACTATTTGGTGGCTCAAACTAAAACAATCACTTTTTTTTCTACAAAAACGTTAATTAAAAGGCTTGTGATACAGAGCTGTTGATTTTATTTTAAATACCATAATTGAAAATACATTCTAACTTTTAAGGTTGTAAAAGGCTGATAGGGATTTCTTGGATGCTTCCATTATAAACTGGAACTAGAGGCAATTAACAGTAATAAAAAAAATAAGATGGCTTCCACCAAAAATGCATAACATGTTTGCAATACATTGTCCTGCTCAGCTAAAACCTTTCCAGTCCCTTAGTCTGTATATATGTGTGTGGTGATTAGTGATTCAGGATGTACTAAATTTTTATGACTGTCCTATCAAGAAGCTGACTCTAGTGTTAGAGAAAATATTTTGCAGTGTTGGCGAGGGGTTCAACTTGGAGTTCAATAGAGATGGGATATTTTGGATGATCCATTGGCTTTTGGTGGCACTAACCACTCATGCAGTTTTCAGCAGTATTTATGGAGCAGATTGTAGACATTTAAATAACTAACTTTGGAATAAAATCCACAGTACAGCCTGCTGTACTGTGTTAATACAGCGTGAAGATAATTATAACCTGAGGAATTTCTCAGTATTTAAAACTTGCCTCAACAAGCTCCAAAATTCTTTTATTTTCTGGAGGATCCCAAAATTAAATGGACCCTTTCTGGAATTCTGCTAATTGTGGCTTGACACTAGGTCACAGCTATTTGATTAGGATAAACCATTGAGAAGCTTGTCAAGCAGGCTGCTCTGTATCAGAACTTTGTTTTCTGTAATGAGCTACATGTCTTCACGTTGCCCCTTGGTGATGCTTATGTTGCATACAAGTAACCTCCTTTGGGAACATTTCAAGCAAAGTAGTTAGATAGTAGATCTTACATCTGCAAATTCAAGTTACGGGTAATGTTTCCAACTTCTATCTTTAATTGCGCTTCCTCTTTTATTATAGCAGTGAAGTTATTTTGTAGTACAGACATGAAATAAAACATGAACCTGTCCAATGAAATAAAAATAATAAATGCTGGTCTGAAAGCCCTCTTCATAAACATGGAAGCACAATAAGCCAAAGGAGAGGAAGAAGAATCCTTTATTTTTGAGGCAGGTGGATTATGTGGATGTTGGTAGAGACTGAATAGCCAAGGTATTGAGACTTGTAGTTGAAGTGGGATTAAAATCTTTGTCTTTGATTAATTTAATCTACAGATTAACACCTCAGAAGGTAACTGAACTTTCTATGATTTTTGTGACAAATATTTGTCAGCTTTTGAAGAGAAAACATTTTAAAATGGTTCCATTTTGAAATTTATTCCTGAAGTGTTTGACCATTTTGGCGGAGGAGAGAGGGACTCCCTATAACTAAACAACCACATCTTTCCATCTCTCACTACTGTAGCATCTCAGGGCTTGTCTACATCACAAAGTTGCAGCGCTGGTGAGGGGGTTACAGCGCTGCAACTTAGGAGGTGTACACATCTGCAGGGCATCACCAGCGCTGCAACTCCCTGTTTGCAGCGCTGGCCGTACTCCCGTTTTGTCTCGGGTGTAGAGGATCCAGCGCTGGTGATCTAGCGCTGGTAATCAAGTGTAGACACTTACCAGCGCTTTTCTTGACCTCCGTGGAATAAGCAGGTATCCCAGCATACCTGAGGAAGCCTCTGGTAATCAAACAGGTCTCCTTCCTCGGTTTGCTCTCGCGTTCCCCGAACCCCCGAGCAAGCAGGTCTCCTTCCCTGCGGTTTGCTCTCGCGTTCCCCGAACTCCCGAGCAAGCAGGTCTCCTTCCCTGCGGTTTGCAGGGGGGTTCGGGGAACGCGAGAGCAAACCGCGGCGAAGCTGGTCTCCTTCCCCGGTTTGCTCTCGCGTTCCCCGAACCCCCGTGCAAGCAGGTCTCCTTCCCTGCGGTTTGCAGGGGGGTTCGGGGAACGCGAGAGCAAACCGCGGCGAAGTTGGTCTCCTTCCCCGGTTTGCTCTCGCGTTCCCCGAACCCCCGAGCAAGCAGGTCTCCTTCCCTGCGGTTTGCAGCGTGGTTCGGGGAACGCGAGAGCAAACCGCGGCGAAGCTGGTCTCCTTCCCCGGTTTGCTCTCGCGTTCCCCGAACCCCCCTTGAAGCCGCCCAACAGCGCTGCAGTGTGGCCACATCTAACACCACTTGCAGCGCTGGTTGCTGTAAGTGTGGCCACTCTGCAGCGCTGGCCCTATACAGCTGTACTAATACAGCTGTAACAACCAGCGCTGCAAAATTGTAGATGTAGACATACCCTCATATATTGTAGTATCCTTATTGTGGGAGCACCTAGAGGTGGTGATCAGGGATAGAGATCCCATTCTGCTAGGTGTGCATGTGATATTTCCCTACCCTACAGTAAAAAGGACTTTTTTTTTTCCCTAAAGAGTAAATAGGACAAAATTAAACTGTCACACAGTTTAAATGAGAGAGGTTATGATGAATTACAAGAACAGTTGTCTGTCTTACAGCTGCAAAAGCCGGCAGGACTACTCAGATCCATCAGCTACTTTAGACTGTGCTGCACCTGCACAGGATGACTGGCAGCTTCCCATCCTCATGTAGCTCTACAGCCCACCTCTGCCTTTATATCCCATTCATGACCCCCTGTCCCACTAGCACCAACCTCCTAGTGACCTTCTAAAGTTTGCTTGTTGGAGTTCCAGTCTTACTGAACACATCATGATTTGTCTGATCAGAGCTTCTCTGGAACTTGGGATGTTAATCGGAGAAACTGCTTCAGGGCTTTTCTTGTCCAGGGCTCTTGTCTGCATATTTTCTCTTCTCATCTTCCACTCCTTGTCCTCTGTGTTAGAGGCTGGGATATGAGGATAAAGGAGACTGATGGGAAAGGGGTATATACCTAGTTCTACTATTTGGGCAGCTTTTCTAACACATTCCCCTTGATCATCATTGAATGTGTCAAGGTTAGAGGGCTGGAGAAAGCAGGAAAGCCAAGGGCTGAGAAGCAGTGCTCCCTGCTGTCTGATCAGCCTCTCTCCCAGTACAGTTTCTTGTCTGTCTGACCAAGTAAAGCTGACTGGTGGAGTCGGGACCTGATAAACCCATCCATAGTTAATCATAGTAGAGCTCCCTATCTGGTGAACTGTGGAAAGTGTTTCACACAGAGAAGCTGTCTCAGTAGAAGAGTGCAGCTTGTCAGGGAATTTGTCTGAAAGCTCCACCTCTTCCTGCCCTTTTCCCATTTTTCAGTCTGGAATATGTACCTTGAGGGCAATAGCATTGTTGGACTGCAAGTGTGTGTGGTAGAGAGGGTAGTATTGTGCAGTTGTGATGGTAGCTAATATTTGGAGAAGGGTATGGTATTGTATTGGGTGTTAATTTAGCATATCTTATTAGTTTTCAGTGTTGAGAGGAGATACTGTTTTTGTGAGGGGGGTTATATGGATTGACTAATTGACAATTTGGCGCAAACCCCAAGGAGGGAGGAAAAATTATTATTACATTAAAATTATTCGGCCCATGAGTCTTTGGCCCTGTCTAGACTAAGAGAATGTTAGCTTGGGGAGTATAGGCTTGACCACGACAATGGGGCTGGCAGTTCTTAAGATGTAATATTAGAGGCACAACAGCAAGCTATTCTGACACAGAGGTAAGATAAGAATAGCCCCAGGAGGCCAACGTGGCTGTGCAAGTTGCTTTTTAGCTATCTAAAAACCAAAAGGGATACATACAAGGAAATGGAAAGAGGGGCATGTCACAAAGGAAGTATACATGGGAATAGCATGCGTGTGTAGGGACAAAATCAGGAAAGCTAAGATAAAGAATGAGTTACAGCTGGCAGCAAATGTTAGAGACAACAAGAAGCAGTTCTTCAAATATGTCAGCCAAAAAAGAAAGATCAAGGATGGTCTGGGTCCATTGCTCAATGAAGAAGGTGAATTGGTAACTGAGGATGATAAGAAGGCGGAGTTGCTCGATGCCTATTTTGGTTCAGTCTTCGCTAGTTGTCCAGTCACATGTTGTTGGTTTTTTGTGAGAAGTTACCATAGACAATAAAGGGGAAGGGATGCAGATAGGGATAACTAAAGAACACATCAGAGATTTTCTGACCAATTTGAATGGGGCTTGATGCTGTTCACCTGAGGTTATGGAAGGAATTAGCTGAAGAAATCGTGGAGCCACTGGCAATATTATTTACAAACTCATGCATGACAGGAGAGGCAAAGACGCTTCTGAGTCAGGAATGGTGATCTTTAACCGGTACACCCAGAGCCTATTTTCAGTATCTTTTGTGCATCTCCTCTGTCCTGTCCCCATTTTTCACAAGTAGAAAAGGGATGTATTTGAGCTTCCTGACAGCAGCAGCAGCCGTGTTCTGAGCTGTGGTGACAAAACAACATGCTATAAAAATGCTAATTCTATCAGGCTCCCTCATGCAATAAGATGTAGAAACAATCCCTGTTGGCCTGTTGAGAATTGGATATAACTACTATAAATCAGTAGTCCCAGATGGAACTGATATCCTCTTGCACTACTTCTTTGTTAGTGTAAGAGAGCCTGGATGTTAAATCTTGCCTTTCATGTTCATCTTGTCTAGCTGCTAATCAATTGACACTACAATATCTTAGGCAGAATTTTAATTAAGTCGGAAGGAAATTAAATATTTGTTTTGAGCTGCAGATATTTTCCTGAGCTTGTTTCTAAGGAATATCTCATTAGACTGTTGTCAAAATCATTCTAATTGCTTTTGAAGTTCATAGTTTGTATTGGTATTGTTCACTAGTTAACTTTGTAAATAGACCTGCCCCATATCATTACTATGTTGTGTTACTGGCTAGATAAGTGGAGGAAAATGTCTATAGGGCTTTCTGCACTTACAGCATCATGCTGAGTACTACACTGTATCCCTCCCCCCCCCCCATGGTTTATAAATAGCAATGAAGACAGTGGCGCACTGCTTAGGTGAATAAAGACCTGCCAGAACTTTAGTGTGTGTGTGTTAGTTAATGCCCAGGCCATTCCTCCAACATCTACCCTGCTATTTTTAGCAGTGTAGCATCCTGCTGCAGTGAAAGGCTCCAGCAGCAGGGAAAGGCACTGGTGAGACAAGGCAGCCTGGAAAAGGTCTCGCAGCACCCTGCTACTGGAGCCTTTCTGTGCTTCAGTGAAATTCTCCTGCAGATCTCTACTGCCAGAGCCTTTCCCTGCTGAAGAAGTCATTCATTACCACGTGTAGCTATGTATTGAAGTGTGGATATAGCCATAGTGGAAAGTACACATGGAGCTACACTTATATTACCTGACACCACAAGTATATAGAAGGGTAGAGACATAACCAGGCAGTTTCTAAGGGTACGCCGGTAGTATTCGATGTATCAGGGATCAATTTATTGTGTCTCGTCTGGATGCGATAAATTGATCCGCTAATCGACACCCATACTCCACCTCGGCAGGAGGAGTAAGTGGAGTCAACGGGGGGGAGCCGCGGCAGTCAACTCACCGCTGTGAGGGCAGCCAGGTAAGTCGAACTAAGATACTTCAACTTCAGCTACGTGAATAGCGTATCTTAGTTCAAATGCCCGCCCCACCCCCACTAGTGTAGTCCAGGCATTATAACAATTGTGTTGCAAGTGGGTTGAAACACAACTGTAGTTGGTACTTAAAATGTCTTCATGCATTATGCTGTCACTGCTGTAAATTATTCCCAAAAGCCGTGTCATGCATTTGAATGATTTAGCTTTCATGAGTGGGATTTTCCTTTCCCCTAGTCCTTAGGCAGATGACCAAAGTTATTTTATTCGTTAGAACAAAAACTATAAAGTAAGAATGCATGGATTTCAGGTATGGGAACACTTTTTTTTTGCTTCAATTTGCTGGATTGTTAAAATAAAATTCTAACCTATTATGTGATCAATAAAGCAGAAAAAAAATAACAGAAAACCTAGCCAGTGGCTGTACTGACATATAATAATCACCCTGTTGAAGAGAAATAATGTGTATGTAAACTATGCAGCACCAGGTTTGAAGTGTTATTTAAGGGAACAGACCTGTAGTGTGCTCATGTGAGTAAACTGTTTAATGTCCCTAAGTCCTGTGTCATAAAATATTATAGTGAATCCATTTTCAAATGTTTCTTGGTTTAAAAAAAAAAGTTCAAAATGGCTTGGGAAGGCGGGCAAAGAAATTATTGAAATTGCATTTAACTAGCTTTAGATCCTTAATGTTAAGATTATTATTGCCTAACAAAACTCTAAATGCAAAATAAGTATAGTTGCAGATACAAGAAAAATGCCCCTTTGCCTAGAGCAAATAACTAAATTTCTATTAAATAATTTAGTCCTTCTGGTCTTACATCGGCAGCTGACTCAATTACTGTTTCCTCTGGCTGCATGAAAGCATTTAATTTAAACTTGCAGCTCAAAGTAAAGGCTTGATCCTACAACTCTTTCTTGTATTAGTAGTCATTACTTGTGCAAATTGTCCTATTTTAGTGGTTCTCAAACTTTTGTACGGGTGACTCCTTTCACATAGCAATCCTCTGCATGCGACCCCTCCCTCTTATAAAGTCAAAACACTTTTTTTATATATTTAACACTATTAGAAATGCTTAAGGCAAAGCGGGTTTGGGGTGGAGGCTGACAGCTCATGACCCTCTGAGGAGTCCCAACTTCCAGTTTGAAAACCCCTGTCCTATTTAGTTCCAGGCACACACTGATTCCAGTGAGTGTGACTGCTCATGTGAAGAAGGGTCACAGGACCAGGCTCTGTGCTCAATATCTGTGAGCCTAGGTGATCTTGACAGAGTTAGGCAAAAAATGTTTTCCCCTCGCAACACCCATCACTCATTAAAAAGCACAAGCAAGCATCAGCAATGTGGGTTGTGTTGGAGGAAACTTGTGCTGTAACTTTGTAGCTACAAAGTGGACAAAGTAAACTGGTGTGATACCACTGCTTAATTTAAAACTTGCTGTGAATGAAGCAGTTTAACAGAGAAAGAGCCAAAGGACCTAAAGGATCTGTCTCTTACTCTTTACCTAGGCAAATACCCACTGCATTAACTTAAACCTACTGTAATATTTGCATAGGATTTGCCTCATTTTTCCCTAAATGAATATTTATAACCTGTGTTTTAAAAGGGCTGAGATTAATGATCTCCAGTGTTTTTACATTGCTGCCTTGCACACACAATGCTTAATTCAAGCAGACGGATATTTTTGGTACTTGGCAAAGCCAGCATGCTCTGTTAATGCTTCCTGCTCTTACAGTGAAGTAGGGAAAAGTCCAGAGTCACTGGCATTTTCAGAACAGTGGTCAGGTGTAGATGTAAAATGGAAAAAGATATATTTCTGCTACGGAGCCTTTAATGTGCAGTGGTTATGTATTGGGTATTACAGAAGTGTGTGGGAATGATTGTGAAAGTGACTGTTTACAAAACAAAACTTTTACTACTGCTCTTCTCTGCTCTTCTGTCTTATCTGCTGATAAAATTGAGATTTATTATCTTGGATAATGCAGAGGTGACATAGCAGCCAAGTTTCTGCTTCTGGAATCTTTATTGTAATTATATGATATGAGGTAGAAATGTATTCTCCAGCACTGGAAAACTATACTGGTGATTTGAAAAGCAATTAGAACAGTCTTGTTTTGACTGATACTTTAGCAGATTTGGGCTTTGAATGTAAAACCCATAATCACTTAAATCCGTACTCACGCAGGTAGTTCCAATTAAATCAGTTGACCTACTCATGTGATTCTTTGTCCTGGACATGGACATCATTAACAAAATATAAATGTCATTATCGTTAACTTTTTCTACCAAACCATGCTTTTGCCCTTTGTACTTGGTTAATTGTTGCATGACTCTTACTGTTTCTATTTTATATCTAGTATTGTTGTTTGTTTTGTTTTATGGCTAGTAATTGGGGCCATTAACAAGAATCTTTCACGGTAGTGATATCCAGGCTTACAGTGATTCTATGTAATCAGTCTGATGTTGGCTGTGGAATTCCATAGTTTTGGCCATGTCCAGACCTCTGGCTAGGCAGACAGCTTGTAACAATTACTTATGCAATGAATGTGTGTTAAAGGTACGTTATAATAGCTTCCTTTGCACAGTAAAGTGAAATAAAATACATTCTTTAAAAAAAAAAAAAAAGAGGAGAGCAAAAACAACCACCCCCCCAAGATTCTCTTATGACAAAGTAATAGATGCTCAAGATATTTCGTTACTCAAGTACTGCATTGACTTAGTCCAGATACGTAAGTATTAGACAGACTGTCTCCAAAGGCTATTTGAAATGTATATACTACCATTATTACCAAACTGATTGCTCAGTTTATAAACCAGTGAGAACTTCATCCACTGACAGCAGTGGAGCCACTTCTGGCATGACACTAAGTGACCATTATTTAAATAGCTGTGAAATATCAATTCACAAAGAGATGAAAGGAATGTATTTCTGTAGCTAGAAAAAGCCTCAGTAGCTGAGCAAAATGTTGATATAAAACCCTAACGGTTCAAATACAGATGGTGTCTTGACTGAATTGTAGGACTAGCAATAGTTTTGGACCATCTCAGCATTACTTGTGGATCTTGTGAAAGTTTTGACTTTTTTGCCACTCTTTCCACTCTGCTTTTCAAAGGCATTACGTTATCTCTGTGTTAGAACCCCTTGGCATTATCAAGGACATACTGCTGAAATCCTTACTTGGGCATAATGCACACTAAATTCCTAGCAAGTGTTGCCTGGGTAGACAGTGGTATTGGGACTGTAATACCAATTGGTGTTCGGTTTTTAATGCTGCACATGATTGTAATGGATGTAGTTAGCACTGAATCTCATATCTACAGCAAACTTCATGATAAAACTCCTCTTGTAAATTGTTTTGTCAACCTATTATTACTTAATTTTTTTCCTCAACACTATGGCAAAGCCAGGGTAATAAGTCAAAATAGCTTCATGGACAACAGCCAGAGCGACTGAGACCTATTTGAAGACAGGGGTGGCAATTGAATGCTGTGTTAGGGCGGTTACCACAGGGATATTTATATATAATTTACATGTGGCCTTTGTATTTTAGAAGATTTATAGTAATCAATCTCTAGCTCTCTTTGTAGCCTAGTCTTTAAATTATGCATCTGCCATCTAGGTAATTGTAACTTTCTCTGCCTCTACACATTTTAAGACAAAACCTACATTGGACTTGCAAAAATTGGTTCCATTGTTGTCTGAGCATTGACGTTCCAAATTAGAAAGCATCAAGTAATTCATAAGGAATGCTGTTCAAGAAATATTTCTGTTCACATATTCTGTTGAGAAGTTACAAACTGTTCAAAATTATTTGCTGAGTTACTACTTCAAACAATGCTTGGTCTGTAATTCAGTTGTGGCAGTTTACCAGTATATAAGCTGTTGTGACTGGACACAAAGGACCTATAATGTGCTCCTGTTCCCCAACTGGCAGAGTATCTTAGCATCCCTTGCACAGGGAAAGTTCTCACTAGCATGAATTTGAAATCAGAATCAGTAATAGCTTGTTACTATCAGCTATTTCTGTGGATATTCCTGCTGGTAAACATGTTAAGATTAATATTTTAATTTGCTTTGAGTCTTAATTTTCTTCAATAGTGCAGCAAAGTACATTTTGAATATACTATAGGGTTTTTGTTTCCATATTTACCAGCTGTAATGGTGACTTGAAGCTAAAAATAGAATTTCTACCATTTAGCAGCCAACACAAGATCAAGTTAGAAAGAAAACTCAAGACATACAGATGTCAGATCTAGCAAGTTAGCTGCCTTAGGAAAGGTTTTAGCTGTTCAACTGGTAAAGTTTAAAAAGAGCATCTCTGTGGTTTTGTGAAACCCTGGGGGCAGAGGCTAGCTCAGTAAAAGCAAACTTCATTTTACAACCACACCAAATATGTATTCAGACTCTTTTAAAAAAATGGAAATTAGGCAATTTGGAAGGTGGCTTTTTTTATTTATTCTCTAAAAATTGCTTACCTTTCTCAGAGAAGGGGGATCTACTCATAGTTTGAAAGGCTTGTGTGAATCTGCAATGGATACTAGTTTAAATTAAAACTCAGCAGTTGCCACTCTGCATACTCAGTGTGTTTTAAAATAGAAGTTACTCTGATTACTGCAGGTACCTGGATAATGGTTAGGGTTTAATGATGCCCATTGGAACAGATCCTCAATTGCTGTAAACTGACAGAGCTCCACTGGAGTCAATGGAACATCTGCAGTTTACACCAGTTGACTATCTGCCCCACTGTATGTATTGCTTGTGTACTGTTAAGGAGGTATAACAGGGTCCTCTTTAATCTCCATGAGCAACAATTAAAATAATGAAAGTGAAACAAAATTTTGAACAACCAGTCCTCAGGATTCATGTTCAGAAACACAATGTAAGTCATACAGTACCTGTGCTCTGAATGAGCAGTATTAAGCCATGTCTGAACAACATAATGTAACGGTTGTACTAACAGAATCCCCTGGAAGTTAAATGCCTAATTTGAGAAAGTACACTCCACTTCTTATTTTCTAGACTGAAGGAGAGGGCAAAATAAGGTCACAGATTTGTCTGCAGCATCAGTGCCACAGGACGGCTTCTAGCTCCAGTAGCTCTAGTGCAGTTCTCAAACTGTGGGTTGGGACCCCAAAGTGGGTTGCAACCCTTTGAATGGGGTTGCCAGGGCTTAGACTTGCTGAGGCCTGGGGCTTCAGCCCTGCATAACAGGGCTCAGGTTACAGGGCCCCTGCCTGGGGATGAAGCCCTTGAGCTTGTTTTGGCCTCCAGTAGCAGAGGGGGTCAGATTTTGGCCCCCACCCAAGGCACTGAGGCTTGGGCAGGCTCAGGATTCAGTCCCCCCTTCTGGGGTCATGACATGGTGCAATGAAGTTTTTAGAACCCCTGCTCTAGTGGACAGGCAGCTACATTCCACTGTATGCTCTTTTGCTGCAGTTGAGCATTGGGCTATACAATGATCAACTTTCCAATTATCTCAAATGAGGTTACCAAAAAAACAGATGTTTACTGTAGGAAAACAGAAAATAGGCTCTAATTCAGGGAGGTACTGTGCGTAACTTTATGCATACAGGTAGTCTCATAGAAGTCAGAGTGCTCACATACATAAGCCCTTAATTTTAAATTCCTTGTGGAAATAGGGCTGTTATGAGGCAATCTTAGGAAAAATTGGGAAAAGAGAGACTCTAAAGGAAAAGGTGACTTTGGAATTTACATATTTTCATTCAAAAACCACTTCAGTGGAAAAAAGCTTTTAAAATCTGTAGTTTCAATTGCATATATTTGGTAACTTTATTCCATGTACATGACTGTCTAGGTAAACGTTAATTCCATAAATATGCTGATACTAATTTTTGCTGATGCAGCTGGGGATGGGAATAGTTGGCTTAATTTTAAACTAATATTACTACTTGAAAGATTACGGCAATGTGTAGATAAAGGATGACACTTTCGGCAGATGTCAGGTATCCTCCACTCACTGTTCAGAAAGATTGGGTGCACAGCCTCTCTGAAAATACCATGTTACATCTAAAAATTAAAACATTTTGAATATGCAAAGTAGGCATTTTATAAATTGACTGCCGACAGGTTGGTTTAACATACGTCTTTTCTTTTCCTTCTAGAGAGAGATTAACAGTTGGATGTTGCCAACTGGCACAGCTGGAATACACTATTACACAATGCAATGCATCTGTCCATATGGAGGCCAAAAATAGGGGCTGGTTATGATACTACAATCAACTTCAGGTTTTGATCTCCACTGTTCTCCCTTGAGCTTCCCCTGCCTTAAACTGTACTCATTTTTTAAAAATAAAATGGGGAACTTTGTCAGGACAGCAACCACAATCTAGTCATTTTTCTCAGTGCTGTTTAATTTACACTTGAATCTACTTCCTGAATTTTTTTTTTTCCCATTCAGCTAGCAACAGGAGTCCACCACCAGCATTAATTGTTGGCATTTGCATAATCTCTGGAAGACTAGATATAAACACAATTCTAGATGTTGCCACTAGGATACTTAACATAATCATCAATTTAAAAGTGGTCCAAACAGAAGTGCAAAAAATAAATAGCCAGTGTTTTTTGTATAGTATAGAAGACCATGCTGTAAACACCTCCCTTCTGTCACAACCAAAAAGCAAGAAAACTAAGTGTGATGTAAAACTTAAAGACAAAATCTACGAAAGCTATTGTTTTCAAACACCTTAAATTCAAGCCCGAGGAGGACTTTTTGGTCTGCCTAAAAGATGACAGGCGAAGAGAGGGAAAACCAGGTTTCACCAATTTAGAAAGTTTAAAAGTTCTCCTGCCCTCCTCCAGTTCAGTGATAAAGTTAACCCTTTCCTGTATGTACTAGTCTGAGTGGTACTGAGAATTTCCTGTCCTTAAGCAAAGATGGTGCAGGTGAGACCTTACTGTTTCTTATAAGGTATATGAGTTAAACAGCTACTAACAAGTAAAACTGCCTAAAAATTGCTTCATCTCTAAATTATCTGGTTTTATTTACCCATACGTGATTAGTAATTCTGTTTGTCCTGTCCCTTACAATAGAAATTTGGGTGGTTTTACCTAGAAGTCATTTTAAAAAAAAAAAAAAAGGGACAAAAACCCAAAACACACCTACCGTTTCAACCTACCTTTATATATAAAGGAACTTCTTTTCTAGTGCAGGGCACTGTCAAATGATTTCCCTTGCTGCTGTTCAAGTTGCACACTTTGCTGTTGGGATGTAATTATAACTTGTTTCCTAAAACTGAGTTCACAGCTATTCACAATACTTCTGACCTTTAACACTACCTATTTGCTTGTACAGAGACCAGAGACACTGGTAACATTGTATCATTGATTTTTTTTAATATATTTTGACTCTTTTTGTAAAAGCTTTATTAGAAGTATAACTAATTGAAGTTTAATTCCTTAATAAATTGTGCTATTTTGCACAGTTGTATCTTTACTACGTAGATGCAAATGTGTCTACTCGCTTATTATAGAAAAGAGCAGGATGAGATTTTATTCAAGTCTTGATAAAGTTTGGCAAGCAAATTCTCTCACACCTGAGGGGGAAGGGATATTTCTTTTGTTCATGTTCTTCTATGCCATTCTATGTACTGAATTTCCAAATGTCTCAGAAGCTGGTACAGTACAGGCTCTCAGTTGTGGAAAAAGAATTTTCTTTAAAATACCTTGCTGCCCCATTCTGAGTATTCTAATATGTACCTAAGATGCTTGGGGTAAAAAGAAAAGAAAAAAGCTTGTTCATGACATGCTGTTGTCCTCAAACACTCTGACAACTTCATTCTTCAAGGCAGCAGTAAAACTTGGTGACTTGTCAGGAATGCATCACAGTATATGTATGTAAAACACATGCCTTTTTTCCAGATCTACTAAAATTAAGATAGTTCTTTGGTCAGAAAATTACTGTTAATAAAACTAATTTAATATAGCTTAATGTCTGTCCTGAGCTAACAATGCCTAATCAACATTCAGCTCGTGGGCAATATGATTTCTGGGTCCACCTCTCAAATATTCCAGTTTAGTTAATTCCAGTGTTCTGTAGTTAAGATGAAATGTAGCAAACCCTGTCATTGCTATATAGAGTTGGAAAGGTGTAAGACTGACAAAAGCTGATGGTGCTCACTGTGAGAACACTGGACCTGAGCCTACACCAATTTTAGCTATACAGATCAGAACTTTAAAATGTAGTTAGAAAAACTTCAGTTACTATGCTTTAGAATAGTGCTAAATGAGCCATTTAAGTTCAGTATTAACCAACTGTAGAAAAACCTGGTCTGTTTTGCTGTGAGAAAAATATATAAATAAAAATAGTAAATGAAACAATGAACTCACTACTGTGGCTCTTTTGGGTACTGTTGATTGCTAATTTGGCTGCTGAGGTCTGAGTATCACTGCTCTAGCAAATCCTAAAATTTTGCTTTCAGTGGGCAGATTCAGTTCCATTTGTGTTGCAGGATCATTTATTTTTTAAATAAAGAGCTTCTTAGTGACCTGTGAACAAAGCCACAACTACAACTTTGATAGTAATCCTATTTCCTGAAAGGTACCTTTTTAATGTGTTTGCATCAGCAGCAAGCATTAAGTGCTAAGTCTGGCACCAAGGAAGTTAGATGTGCAGCACTACACATTAGACACCAAGTCATCCCAGCCAACATTACATATGAATAGAGAAAATGAATCAAAACATAATACCAAGCACTTATGGAACAAATTAAGTACAGTTCATATTCTAGCACATTTGTCAGCTTGCACTATTAGAAAAATAAATACCATTTTAAGAAATGTTTTCATCACCACTGGTAATATTCTAAACATGAATACATCATGTTTTACAAATATTAGCTCAACCTTGGTAACAAAACTGCGCTACAGGAAGCACCTCTGACAGGTGTCAAAATATTTGGAGCTAAAATGATTTTAAATAAGTCAGTTATGTTCAGAAACTCCATTCAAATTTAATGATCAGTGTTGCATACTAAAGTACAATAGTGTAGCAGAGGCAAAAGCTTAGATGCTTATGTACAGTGGTAAATTAAATATCCCACCCCATCTCTAGGAACACTAAGGTATTGTCTGCCTCAATAACTACTATCTGCCACTTTCAACAGGTACTATGCTGCTGAGTATATAAAAAGTTATAAAAAGGCAATCATAAAAGATTAAGTAGTGGCAGGCATGTCAACTTTAATAATAAAAAAAGCATTGTATGTGTTAAATAAGGCTTCTTGTTACAGACTGTTCCAGTTACTGGGGGGCCGAAAGAGAGCGTGAAAAACCAACTGCCTATAACCAAAAACCCTATTCTTCCTGCCCCAAACACACATTCTAAGGGGGAAAAAAATGTGCAAATTGGCAAAACAAACATTGGGGGAAGCTCTTGAAATGATATGCCCAAACAGTTCTTAGTTTCTCTTACAATATTATCAATTTCCAAAATCTAAGTAACAAAATCCCAAAATACACAAAACACCCTTCATCTTTCTTAAAAAAAGTATATACAGCACATTAATAGTATGCAATATGCAAAAGCTTTGTGTTGCTGTTGGCAACTTCTATACCCTCCCAACCCTGACACATACGTCTACTAAAAACACAATTACATCACTAAGCCTGTTAGTTTGCCTGGGGCACTTAAAGTGGTTAAAATTTGTAGGTTTTTGTATATGGGCTCCATTCATTTGACTCTGGGTTGTAGATTTCAACTGTATTCAGGAATTCATTGCCATCAAATCCTCCAACTGCATAAATGGTGTTTGCCACAGCTGCAATACCAGCATTGCTTCTTGGAGTAGTCATGTTTCCCATCATCTTCCATTCATTTTTAGCAGGGTCATACATCTCCACACAACTGACAGCACGAGAACCATCAAAGCCTCCACCAACAAAGAGTTTTCCTATTTAAAAGGGAATGATAAAAGTTTAACTGCTTACATTCCATAAGCTTCTCCTTCATGAACTACTTGTGTACATTTATGAAGAAATTACTAAACTAAGTCAACATGAAGGGAGGCTGAAATATAGGAAATGGGATTTGTGTATTCCCAGTACCAACAAACTACCTGTGCTCTCTTGGTTACCAAAACTGTTTTCTGTACTTATTTCAGAATTACTTCCATAACAATTTCCAATTAGTGTTCAAATGCTGTTTATCTAGATAGCGTAGGATGATATTTCACTAGATAACTTTCATTGTCTGAAGTCCTTTATGAAAATCAAGCCCAGGAAGTTTCTGAATTTTTTTTTTTCTGCCAATCCTTTGCTTAACTGGCTGAAAGACTAGAAACTTACCATCATGAACAGCCACTCCAGCTCCACGCCTAGCCACATTCATAGGTGCAATCAGAGTCCAGGTGTCATTCTCTGAATTGTAACGCTCTACACTGTTCAGACAATTCCAGGATTCTGCTCCTCCAATTATATACAAATATCCACTTAGCTCACATACTGCAGACTGATGTCTACCTACAAATCAGAAGCCATTAGTTATATTGAGACCCCCAAAAAAACCCCAAACCCACCACTCCTAAGATTTTAGCAATACAGACTTGCTGGTACATGGCAGCTGCTTTTATTATTAGAAATAAAATATGCACATAGGCAGCAACATTAAAAAAATCTGCTTTAAAAACAGCACAACAAACTTACGAATGTTAAGTGGAGCACAGCTTGTCCAAGATTTTGTGATAGGATCAAACACATCACAATTTTTCAATCCCTTCCGGCCATAAGGATCTGAGCCACCAACAACGTACAGCTTACCATTCAAAGCACATACTCCTGTTTGTATATAAATAAAAGTGATTTATCATCTAATAAATTTGTAAGGAACTAAATAGCCACAGCAGCAAAGAATCCTGTGGCACCTTATAGACTAAGACGTTTTGGAGCATGAGCTTTTGTGGGTGAATACCCACTTCCTCAGATGCATGTCTCTGCATGCATCTGAGGAAGTGGGTATTCACCCACGAAAGCTCATGCTCCAAAACGTCTGTTAGTCTATAAGGTGCCACAGGATTCTTTGCTGCTTTACAGATCCAGACTAACACGGCTACCCTCTGATACTAAATAGCCACAGTCAACAAAACAGCCATTACCTGCATTGCAACGACTGGTTCTCAGTTCTGGAACAGGAGTCCAGTCATCTATTTCTGGATCATACATTTCCCCACAACTCAAGTCATCGGAGTGACCATTTGACCCACCTACAACATACAGCTGTCCCTAAGTGGAAGAAAAAACAACCAGTGTTTCACATGTAAATACACATTAATTCTGTTCCACAGCAATTCACTGGTATTAATTACCATTACTCAACTGCTTGTAACAGAAATTGCAAGGAAAAGTCCTGCTGTACAAGAACAATTAAGTTATTAGTTAAATACAGTGTAGTTTACTGTGACCCTGTATGTTTCTTTTAAGGATTGATAAACCCAGTTTTTTCGAGATACAATCCCAGAGATGTAACCAGATATCAAACATGAAGGTGTATTGATTACTGAAGCTTAAGTTATATTTTAAGAAAAATGGTCTTTCTATATTGTCAGGGGTCTCTGCATCTGTAATTGAAAGATATCTTTATCATTATTGAACAACCTCCTCAAAGGCTGGAGCTACCGAGGACACTGCAAATGAAGAAAAATGTGAATGCTTGACAGAACTGTTTCCAGAAGTCTCTATGGTCAGCTCTTTTCAGCACAGCATGTTCTAAGGGACACAGATTAAGTCCCCTCTAATTATTAGTCAAACTGAGGCAGTATTTGACAATACTGTGCTTTCTTCACTAATTCCCATACAATCAAATAAAATCCCTCCTGGCAAACCTATAGAATTGGCTGCTTGTGAATACTGAGACACTAACTGTCCCACTTGGCAGATGGGGCATGAAATCACAATATCCTCTGTGTAGCTGCAATATTTCTTTTTTGAAACAGTATCCTAGAAATTCTGAATACCTTTGAGTGGATTTGTGCATATTTTAGATCTAAATCTGTTTGTCCCATCCTTCCTTTCTCTCACATAATCAAAATTATCTACTAGGGCATTTATACATCACAAGAAAGTGCTTTAATCTGCTCTTTACACAGCACATACCATTAGAACTGCCATCTGGAATCGGGCTCTTGGTGTTCTCATAGGTGCAATAAAAGTCCAGCGGTCCTTTCGTGGATCATAGCATTCTACCGTGCGCAGACATTCCTCTCTGTTATAGCCACCTAACAATAAACCAAAACAAATCACATGAAAGGAGTTTATTGGGAATCAAAGTAAGTCTTAAACATTGTTTAGTAGCTTCATTAAAGTTAGCACAGAATCTATGAACCTTGTTCAGTTCACTCGCTTATGGAAGGTACTGTATATTAGACATGGTTCAATCCAAACAAGTTTTTGCTTTAATTATTTTAATGGTATTTTTACCTGCAGCTATTAGCTTGCCATTAAGTTCTGCTGTTCCCAACCCAGATCGAGCATACTGCATTGGAGACAGGGGCTTTTCTATAAGGTTATCTGGTTGAATCTCAAAACTCCTGCTCTTCAGCAGTCGTGGAGTACTAGTTGGAGAGCTCTGAGGGCTGTTACGTCCATGAAGAAAAATCACACAGAACACACCATCCAAAACGGCAAGACACAGGTAGGTATTACCTGAAAAACAATTTTAAAAAACTTTTCTATATTTAAAATATTAACTAGTGGCTTCCAAGTTTTTTAACCCTTACAGGTCTGGAGATTCCTTAATACTAATACTGTTGAGATTTACAGACTCCAAACTTCACCCCAGTTATACAGAAACACTATACTGGACAACTCAATTAAGATTCTACCTAAAAAAAAAAACCCCTATAAATCAATCTGAAAACATTTTAGGAGGAAGTCCCCCTCCCCATGCACAAAATAACTTCCATGGTTCACCCATAAATAATGCACTTGTCCACCACCTTCCTCACAATTCACCAAAATTTTCCATCCTCGGCCTCAAAATATCTGGGTTTTGATCTCAACTATGCTACAGGCCTGAGTAACCATGGGCAATTCACTTTATCTGGTTCTCTACCTGTAAAATGGGGACAATTCTTCCCTATCCCATAAGGGTATTGAAGGAAATTCATTAATGTATGTGAGGTGCTCAGATGCTATGATTACGAGCAACAGGGAAAACCCCAACAAAAGAAGCCTAGACACTTACTTGAAGTCTTTTCAGAAGCAATGATTTTCCATTCATGTTTAGGACTCTGTACAGTAGCATTTGGAGAAGAAAGGCTTCCAGAGGAACTGCTACTTATCTGCTTGTGATCGTTCTCACGTGGTTGCTTTTTCTGCAAAATCAAAAGGCAGCTACAGAACCCTAGCCAGAGATCACACCTTGATCTACCTTTACTTCTCTCAATTAATCCACACAATTGAGGAAAATGCTTGATCTTTTCCACCTCTGCAAAGCATCATTTATAGCACACCTAAATTTTAAATAGAATTGCTTACGTAATTAAAACACCTCCGTCGATTTACTCCCACCTTAGTACTTACTTCACCTCATACCACTACCTGAGCCTCTATCACAGACTCAGCCTTAGAAATCATATGGCTCAACTCCTTTTTAGAAGTCAAGCATGCACTTTCACTGGACAAAGGGTTTTCAGACTTCCTGTATCTTCCAGATTTTTTTTTTTTAAATAATAAAAGTCTGGCAAAGAATGTGGGGTTAACAAAATGGAAGTATACATTTTCAAACTCTTGGAATTTGGGCTAAGCCCACAATGCCCATTTCTGATTGGTTTTTAATAGATTCCTATTCCTCAGATTAGAGGCCCTCTCACACAACACAGTCAACCTGTGGAACTCATTCCCTGGGGGACATTGTGATGGCCAAAACTATAATGAGGTTCAAAAAAGAATTAAATAAGCTAATGGAGGACAGGTTCATCAATGGTTATTAGCCAAGATGGTCAGGGACACAACCCCATGCTCTGGATGGCCTTAAGCCACTGACTGCTAGAAGCTGAGATTGAACGACAGGGATGGATTGCTCAATAACTGGCTTGTTCTGTTCACTCCCTCTGAAGCATCTGGCATTGGCCATTGTTGGAAGACAGGATACTGGACCCGGTGGACCATTGGTCTGACCCAATATGGCCATTCTTGTGTTCTCATCTAAAATAAGTCTCTGTGGTTTGGCTTCAAGTTGTCTTTGTGATCCTGTTTAGTTATTTCTCTGATCTTACTTTTCTTATGCTAACACTTTGCATGGAAGGGTTATTTTCTTGAGTCTCATCCCTAGTATAGTTTTATTCAGTATTTCATTTCATAAACTATTTATTGTGCAGACTTAACAGATACAAGGGAAAAACAACTTGTTTCAGATCACATCACTGACAATGTTTGGAGTAAAAGCCAGGTCAAGAGCAAAAGTCCAACATTTATCAATTCTATTAATCCTGTATAACCATGTTCTAAAACCCTGCAGCTGAAATTTACACCACCTGTGTGGACCCTTGAACTGTATCGTTTTTCTTATTACAGAAAAGGCAGCCAGATTTGTAAAATACTAACTCCCAATCTAAGCTTATCCATCAGTTTTTCCACCGAGAATTTCCCATACTCTGCACTGAAACATATATATCACATGGCAAGGCTCTGTCGTCTGCCAAAATTATTTTACAACTTAACAGATCAACTACCCAACAAGTTATATGTTTCTGAGGAGACAAAACAATGCGTTTATTTTTGTATCTCAACTAAAACTGGTGTGTCTTCTTTCCCCCCACCCCCACCAAGGTGAAACTATTTCAGTTTCAAGTATTAAATCCCACCCAGGCATTAATATAGCTTTTTGTATACATGGATGTCCCTTACATTATTTGAGGATTTTTAAAGACTGAATTAAATTCTCCAAGAAAGTGTATCTAAAAAAAAAAAATTTGATGGATACAATTTAAACATATTTGCTCTAGTTTCTTTCTGCAAATAAGAAAAAAATCTGAGTGAATTTTACTTTGGTCCTTGGCTTCCAAGTATGAGAACTGCCAATAAATATTTGATCGACTGAGTAGGAACAAAAATTAATCCAAAAGACTCATTAAATACCACTGATGCAAACAGGGTTTATTTACTCAACTCTTCTCTTTACAGATTTATTTTCATTTTTAAAATCCATGCTCTATGCAACTATAAAGGTATTTTTAAAATTTACTTTAAAAAAAAAAAAAAAACTACCAAAACCAGATTGCTTCTGCAACTCTCACTGCTATGACTTCAGAAAACAAAATAAAACTGCATTTAAACTCAACAGCAATTCAAATTTAGACACAGTAACTCATTTGGGTCCATCAACCCATCCATTTCTTTTTAAGTTCCTTTCTTGAACTCGTTAAAAAAAGTTTGGGGGGTGAGAAGATAGAAGTGGTAAGATTCATGAACTTGGCATTTATAAAATCAAGGACTAACCACAATAGCTGAAGACAAATGAACACACTTTCCTGCACAACTTTGCCAATGGATCTCTGCTCTGACTTTCAACCTAACTACTCCATACTTCTGCTTCTTGCTCAAACTAATAACTGTGCAAAGTTGTCTATTTTTTCAAAGACGTGAACAAAAAAGAACTAGAATTAAATCACCAAACTCAATTTAACTTGTGACTTATGCCCAAATTTAAAACCAGATGAAAGCTGAATATATTTTACATCATGATCCCCCCCTGCCAACCGATCCGGCCCTACAATCAAAAGAATGTATTGCCTCCTTTGCAAGCCCATGCTACACATTGTTAGATTTTGCACAGAGAAATTTCTCTGTAATTCCTTTAATGCCTAGCTCTTCTTACGTTCAGTCTGCATCCTCTTGTTTTTATGCCAATTACTTTTTCAGTCATGCTATCCACATTTTCTAATCTATATGAACTGTGTAAACTAGACACTCCCACACCCTTCTCAGACTATTTATATTCAATTTATTTTTTCTAATATTTCTATAACAGACTCCCTTGTACTGACCATTCTCTTCTGTATCTTTTCAGTTCTCTGATAACCTTGGTTTTGTTTTTAAAGACTCATGTTTAGCACTGAAATTAGTACTGTTAATAACAAGATGAAGCAAGTGAATTGTCAATACCAACACAGAAGCCATTTCTGCAAAATGTTTTCCCGTCTGCATTAATCATTAAGATACCGCTTCTTCCCTTTACTACAGTACACAAGATTTTAGGTGTGCTATAAATTGCTCTAACCACATTTTTACCTGATGTAACCTCAGACCATGTGCAATTTGTACCTGCACAAACTGAATGTGGTCATCATCACTGCCATACACCTCAGCCTGTCCATCTAGTAGATTTCCATCAAGCAGCTTGTGATCAGCTGAGTAGTACAACGTTTGAACCTGCAAAACAGGAACAGAATACCCATGTGGCTGCTGTCTCCATAGCTACTTAACTACAGGCAGATTTACACAAACTCCAGAAGGTCCTCTCCAGCATAGCTCGTCATCTCATCTCATCTCAATCTAGGAATGGCAAAATTAAAAGGAAGCAGACGTCATGGTGCAAGTCTTCAATGAAGGATCTTTGATTTCTCAGCTTGAAAGAAATCTTCGTTTTTCGAGGACTTCTATTATTTCGCAGTATAGTAACTAATATATATCACAAGTACAATGTACATTATCTTCAGAATAAATTATACAATCCATAATCTCATGCAAGCACTTGTTATTCCCTGCAAACAATTTTTCTGAATTGCAAATACAATACTTTCTGTGGGCCAAAAAAAAAAAGGGGGGGAGGGGAGTGAAGTCAAAGATTGGATTCTAAAAAGAAAAGGAATTGAAAGAGTGGAGCAAAAATGTAAGCTATGGAGGAAATGCTGCCCGTGACTTGTTACCAAATGCAATGCATTAATCAAGTGCATCTGAGTTGCAACTGGGAAAATCAGAGCATTTTAAAAATAACTATTGAAAGGGGAAACATACATGCAAGAGTATATTTGACAGTATAAACATGTACTTTCGCCTATACAAAAGTGTTCTGATTATCTACCGTGCCTGTAATAACAAACTGGTAAGATTTTATGATGAGCAACAGGTTTTGTGGACTCCATTTTTCCAAGCAAGTTAAAAATTTAGAATTCCACTATGATTTCCATCAAATGTAGATATTTTAAAAATTGCCCACAGTCTAAGTGTAGTAGTTGTTTTCATGAGTAAAGCCATTAAACAACACACAAAACATTAAAAATAAGATATCCTGTAAAGGAGTAAGTAAACACCATTAAATCATCATCATCGTTCTCTGCCCACAGCGGATTTTCTTAGGAGAACTGGGGCAGGACTGCTGCTTCATTACGTGTCAATACACTTGAGGTTTCTTCTTGGTTCTTCAGCCTTGGTATCCTAGTTTTGTTAATAAACCTATGGGGAGATAAATCAATGGGGAGGAACAACCATTAGAAGCTTTTACCTACTTCTCATTAACAAGCAAAAACCTGTGGAAGAAAACATTTTAAGAATCTACAGCAAGTTTCAGTGCCACCTCCCCATTTCCAACGCAAAGTTGAATGCACTTTGAAGTAGTTAAACAGCACACAGAAAACAAAAACAAAAAAGGAAAGCAAAAGACCAGACTGAACAGTTCATTCAGCTCACCTGGACACCCCCCCCGTTTCTCAGCTTATGGGTACCTATAGTAAAATTTAAATTCTTCAGGGTCATGGTTAAAAATAAAAGAAAAAAGGGATCATCCTTCATGTCACAGAAGTTTAATTTTTTTAAACTATTTAATCCCATTTTCTTAAAGACTAACCTCTTCCATTAGAGCTTCCAGACTGCCTCCATTTTCCCAGATGCTGCGCTGCACCCAGTTGATTACCTTTGTGTATAATTTGCCATTGCTAGGCAAGCCAACATTGTCTTCAAGCATTACTTCAAGCTTGAGTTAAAAATAAAAAGTAGTTAGCATCCAGCTTACACTACTGCATAAAAGTTATACATTTACAGCATGTCAGTACTTTACTGAAGTTAATTATTCCTAAAGAATTTAAAACAAGACAGAATTTTCTAGCTCTGCATACTGAAAATGAGTGAGTATACTACTCTACTGTTACACCAATGAAGAACAGCTCCTGGCTGTTTTCCTACACCCTGGCAACAGAAATGATGGTTTTGCATCCTTTAATTTTGACTTAATATCTAAAGTCGTCTCAGGATGGAAGACAGCATGCATCATGCACAGCCAAGTTTCATGGTATCAGTGAATATAATCTAATGAAGACGTCTAACAGAAAAAAGTTATATAAAATGCTAGCATACTGTGTTAAACAATTTGAAAACTACTCTGCAAACTCAGCATGTGTGAAATTTCCCCACCATTGAAAAAGAAACCAGTGATTTTTACTATTTACCTTACTATGGCTATTAGCCAAGACGTGCACGGATGGTGTCCCTAAGCCTGTTTCCCAGAAGCTAGGAATGAGCAACAGGGAATGGATCACTTGATGATTACCTGTTCTATTCATTCCGTCTGGGGCACCTGGCATTGGCCACTGTCAGAAGACAGGATACTGGGCTAGATGGACCTCTGGTCTCACCCAGTATGGCCATTCTTATGTTCTCTCTCTCATACCTTAAATTACCTAGGTTTATTTCATTAACAAGATTAAAGAAACAGTTTTAAATTGCTGCTGACCTTTAACCGTGGAAGCTTGAGAAATTCCTCTTGTTCTGAAATCTGCAACAAATGTTCCTGAATGTAACCATCAATCTTGTTCAACAAACGTGAGTCTCCCATACAACTTGCAAAGTTCCGATAAGAGATGCAGCTCTGAATGTCCATCTTAGAGAGCAAATAATCACCACAAACCTTTAAAAAAAAAAAAAATTGAGTAATATCCCAAATTTACTAATAGCATATTACACTTTTATACATACATTTCTTTTCCAACATATGGCAAACTCTCTTACTTTTCTACCAGTTTGAAAGATTTTACTTGCTCCACTGGTACTCCACACTGTGGGTGAAGAAAATCTCTCTGAAACAAGTAGAATCACCTTAAGTTTGATCACTGCATGCACTATTGTAGTGATAACGTTAGAACAGTAATGGCTAGTACCTTAATATGAAAGATACCACAGAAAGGGAGAACAGTATAGTTATGATACAGATTTTCTGGTCAACTCCTTCAGGAGGGCAACATTTCATTCTCTAGTGGTTTTGTTAAATAAAATCTACCTAAGTACTTATGGCCTCCACATCGTATTATCTAAGCATCTGTCAAGGTACATACTGTTTGTTCTTAAATGAATTTATAGCCTGTCTCCCTTACTGAACGTGTTGTTTACAAACAGACTGCCAGCAACCAGGGATTTGAGAGTCAATGTGGATTTTTCATATTTCCTGTATCAGTTACAGTTCTTCAGGCCAAATTATGCCTTCTCTGCGAGCCCAGTGCCTCCAGCGGGCTTGCACAGGTATAACTGACTGGAATTAAGTCAACAGTTCTAGTGATAACACACAAGTACAGAATCCGTCACTATAATCTTGGCTCTACAGTGCTAACGGGTGTGGAAGTGGTAAGTACCTTTCTGTCACTAAAAATCAGTACTTGTGATTTTGAGTACACAAGGAACAGATCTCTTGAGCGACAAGTAATTATTTTTAATCCCTTTTCTACAGCGTAATCTCACTTGAGTGTCCAGTTCACACTAAATATACCATGTTTTCTCTGCTCCTCAAAGGTTAATAACGAGACTGCTGTAGTAGCTGCAAATTATACCTGCTTGACTCTCTCCATCTTCAGCTTCTTTGCTGCTGAGTATACATCTTTTACTAGCTCTTTATCAGCTTTCAACCTATTGAAGAAATTCAGGTGTTATTCTAAAACAAATAATATTAATATTTATCTCATTGCTTATCAGGAAGTAATACTCACTGAGCAGTGTAGGCATAATTTAGTAAGACTTCAACAGCTTGTGGATTGAGATCATCAAATTTAACATGAGAAACTCCATGAGAATCACTATCACTGTTGAAGATTTCGAACAGGTAGGGACTGCAGCAAGCTAGGACTGCTCTATGTGCCAACGTCTCATGTCCACATACCTTTATTTTAAAAACATACATGAGGACAGTAAAAAATTAAGAATGTACATTACAAAAATGCAAAGTATTATGCAGTCTTGTTCAAAACTGAACAGATCAAAAAACTCAATGTATGTTAGAGAAATTACTTTATTAATACACATTTTCTCAATTTGCACCAGATTAAACTGCTACGTTTTCAGATATCAATATATGGTTTTTAACTATATTTTTCTGAATTTAGATCCTATGGAAAATCAGATTATAAAAGTCTTAAGATTCACTGAATCAATGTATGCAGACAACAAAGTGCACTGTTTAAATGTTGCACCCAGATGACATGTTACAGCTTACCTGAAGCCGAACATCACAGAACTGACCACTTTTACGCAAGGCATTTAATTTGGCAACAGATGACTCTATGAAGTTTTCATCTTCAAACATCAAATATCCATTAGGAATCATTTTGCTGTTGGTTTGGCTGTCCAAAAAAAGGTAAATGTCTTTCAATTTGTAAAGTTTACATACACAGCACCGAACTACTATTTCCTTATTACCAGCTCCCTCTTTCCAAATATATAGATAATTCATGCAATATGGATAAAATAAAGAGCAGTGACGCACTTAAAACTAGATTGGACAAAACGCACTGGCAATGGGATGGACTAAGTGATAGCAGATCTTTTCCATCTCTAATTTCTATGATTTTAATATATGTACTGTATGTTCATCTGAACTAATTTTTACTGGTTCTATGGACTCCATGCCATGCGTGGTTCATTAGGTCTGCACAATATAACCATTTCAGAGGTCAAAGAAAGCAAATTAATAGTTGAAAAGTGCTAGGATTTCAACCTTCTGTTTAAATGACTCTTAAGACCTAGTTTATACACATTTTTCAACTGTACAAAAATCTTAAACAGTTTAGCTTTATGTAATAACATTAGCAGAAATGAAACACCCTGAACAATTAACAAACATACATTTAAAGGATCACTATCAAGTTAAAAGCCTTTTCTACCTGCAGTTTTACCTATTTATAAATACCTACAGTCTGATCTACGTAGCACCACAGTGCAAACTAGAGGGGAGTAAATTAATTGTAGGTCTAACTGCCCCATGTAGACTCTTCTGACACAAACTAAAAGGCGTGTAGTGCATATTAATCTAGTCATATTAGCGCACAGCAGGTACCTTTTAGTTCGAGGCAGCAGGGTCTACACAAGCAGTTAATAATGCTCTACAGTTCACACTTCTCTAGTTCGCACTGCAGCATCATGCAGAGAAACCCTAAGATTATTATAACAGAGTAAAGAACAATTATTTTTTCAAAGTTTACTTTGTGCATTTGATAGCAATTTACATGTAGTCAGTTTCATAGTTCCCTGGGCTCAGTCAAATCAGTCATTTCTGTTTGTGTGGGTCATTCACATAGCTATGAGTGAATGAGAACCATTTTTAGAAATAGGAAAAGGGTGATAGCAAGAATGCCAAAAAATGACAGGGAAACTCAAGAGGTAGAATAGTACTTGAAGCAACAACTTCTTTGATGAGTTTGACAAGATTTCAAATTTAAAGAGGCCTGTAGGATTGACAAGGAAAATGAGAATATAACTTCAGAAGTGTCAACTGAAGGTGTCAGAAAGCTGTTTGAAAATCCCACGCTATAAAGTTACCCAAACAACTTTTTGGAAAAGAACATGAGATATGCTATTTCTAAATTATTATTTCACAACAATTTGCATTTTAGTTTAGTTTACAATTAAAGAAGTGTAATTAGCATAAGATTTAATGTTTTTAATATTTTAAGGTCAGACTGGGAAACTAGAGCAAAGTTTAGTACTAAGAAAGATAAGCCATATTAAAAAAAACCCTGTAAATCACTGACGTAAATTCAATTACCTGAGTAGTTTACTAGAGTAAATTACCACAAATAAACATACTAAATGATAAGTTTCACTTAATTATAAGCTTCTTCCTTTGCATATACTTTCATTTATAGTCAAATACTATGTTATGACTGCCTATTACAGTAACAGAACAAAAATTTGTTAACGACAATTATGTTTGATCTTTTACACATTTAATTAATAGCATTATCTTACTTGGTAAATATATTGCTGTAAATTTATAACTGAGAAAACTTAAATAATCCAAAGATAATGGGGTGTTAAATCAGAGCACGTCGCTTTCAATATCTTCTTATAGGAAGACAATTTGCTGAAGTGCAGGCAAACGGGTCGTGTCCTGTGAGCTGCAATGATGATTCCAAAACTAGCAGGCTTGAAAATGATGTAATCAAGTCCTTAAGAGCTATAGACACGAATTTCTTCTGTGATAATCATGCATCATAATCTGCAACAAGCAAACAAAAGTTAGTAATTAAACATAAAACAGTATTATTTCAGTATTTTATGTTTCAGATTTAGCAATTAATATCCCTTTCAAATCCAGGGCTAGAATGTTTAACTGTACAGTTAACTTTTCTCTATAATCTATCCTCACAAATTCTGTTCTAACTACTCACACAAATTCTTTAATGGCGACCTCAGTACATTCTCAGCTGGCAAAAACTAACGGTCATAGAGCTTAAGGTCAAAAGGGACCATTAGAGCATCTCATCTGACCCCCTGGATGTCACAGGCCGCCACACCAAGCACCCACACTCTAATCCCAACAACCAAAATTAGACCAAAGCATTACAGCCCACAGGAGAGTAACAATTATGTGCCACAAGATGGATGAGGTAATATCTTCTATTGGACCAATTTCTGTTGGTAAGAGACAAGTTTTCGAGCCTCGTGTCTCTAATATCCTGGGACTGACACAGCTAAAACTACACTGCATACAATTATGTGCCACAGGAAGAGAATAGGATGGACCCAGGTTCACCAGCCTCCAAGGTGCCCACAATAGCAGGGAAATGATTAAGTGAGATACACCTACCAGATAATGCTGGCATGTGAGCATAACCACATGCTGCAGAGGAAGGAACACCCCTGCCTCCAAGGTCACTGCCAATCTGACCTGGGGGAAAAATTCCCTCTCTACACCATGGAAAGTGATCAGTTATCCTTTCAGCATGCAAGAAAACCAGTCAGTCAAGCATCAGAGGAGGAATGCTTGGTGCCAACTCAGAGCCCTGGCCCTCCCTTTCAAGTTCCATCTTCAGCTGTAGCCACCCTGATGCTTCAGAGGGAGATTTAAAAAACAACAACAAAAAAATACTCCTACATTTGCGGGAGACGGAATAACTTCCTGACCCCTGCAGGCAGCTGGCTGAACCTTGAGACATGAGCTTTTAGGTACATAAAACATAAACCTGAAGTGAGCCCCAGAGCTGTTGAACCCTGCCCATTACCATCACAAGCAACTCCATCATAGAATTACACTCAAATTTGTCTCTCTCAAAACTAATTAAGTTGTTTGCTCCAAGCTTCCTGTTAGAAGACTGTTCAAGAACTTCATCCTTCTGATTGGTAGAGACCTTCTTTTAATTTCTATCCTTAATTTTGTATGCAGATCAATTTTGATACTCCAGGAGCCAGAAGTGTTGCCCAGCTAGGATTGTCAAGGTAATGTTTAAAGAAAAAAAAAAAACAACTGAGTAACATTTAAGACAGATCAGTCTAACTGTTTGCACTTTATTTCTGTATCATCTACTACTTGCTTACACAAGTCAGTAATTCCTTCAGGTAATGAAAGCTATTAAGTTTACCTACATATACTCTACCAAAACTTTGGGTGACCCCTGGTTCTTGTGTGATGTAAAGGGGTAAATAACACTTCCCTTTTACTGTCTCCATATTACTGATGATTTTATAGACCTCTGTCACACACACCCTTAGTCACCTCTTTTCTAAACTGAATAGTCCTAGTCTTTTTAATCTCTCCTCATATGTATGGATGATGTTCCATACCCTTAATCATTTTTGTTGCCTTTCCACCTGTATCTTTTCCAATTTTAATATATCTTTTTTAAGATGAGGCAAACAGAACTGCATGCAGTATTCATGGTGTGGGCATACTGTACATTTATTAAGTGCCACTGACGTTTTTTGTCTTATCTATTCTTTTCCTAATGGTTCCTAACATTCTGCAGATGTTTTCAGAGAACTAACCATTTATTCCTACCCTTTTGTTTCCTATCTTTTAACTAGTTACTGATCCTCTTTCCTCTTAAGCAAAGTAAGCAGTGATAGTATAAGAGCCTTTGGCGTGGGACCTTGTGAAAGGCATTCTTAGTCTGTATCAATTGGATGGATCACCCTTGTCCACATACTTGTTGACACCCTCAAAGATTGATAGATGAGGCATTATTTCCCTTTACAAAAGCCATGCTGACTTTCTCAACCTACTGTAATCATCTATGTGTCATCATAATTCTGTTCTTTACTATAGTTTCAACCGATTCAAATCAAGAGCAATATACTGATTTTCCCACAGCACCTGCAATGTGCTGTAGCAGTTATCTAGAAAATCTGCTTTTGCCACGGCAATTTTTTCTGTTCCTGAAAATACTGTGCTGCAAAGAGCAGCCAACACTAAGACAGGAAAGAACGAACATTCAACTATGTTTAACTCCTAAAGCATATATGTGTGTGTGAATGGAGGAAGTAATAAGATATATATTTGTTATAAAGCAACAAAAATGTCTACTAGAGAGGTATTTGGGGACCACAAATTAAACAAGGACCTTAATATCAGTATATTGTGTTATGATTTTCAAATGGAATCACATATTTCATTCAGCATTTGCTGAGCCTTCTTTTGGCTGTTTATGCCTCCCAAAAAATGGCTTCCTCCAAATGCATGAAAATAAGAGCTGAGCTAACGAAAATTCCCAAGAAGCCACATAAGCAACTTTAATTGTTTCTATGACTCTAGTCATATAAGTAAACCACCTTTATTTCGTTGTACGTTCACAAATGCATCATCTGGATATGATGTTTCAGTGACAGAACAGAGATTTATGCACCATCAAAAGACTTCTCTTATCTGGAAATCTTTAAATCCCCACTTTCTCCCCTTGCGGGCAACAAATACTATTTGCAATTTCCAAACAAAAACTATTTTGTTTCTCTTTGAAACAAAAAACAAGAAGTCTAACACAATCCCTCTTTTTGAAAAAAGTCTGCATATTTTTGAATAAAGAGGAGTTGAATCTCTGGAAAACTATCTTATAACTACACATCTGCATCATCCTTGCTGACTTAAAAGATGGATTACTAACCTCAGAGATTCCCCTCCACACACCTACCCTTGAAAGTCCGTATTCATTTGGTTCTTATTCTGGTCTATTCGTCTGATCAGATTTTTTGTTGTATTCTGCTACCTTAAAAGAATTTTACTATGTTCCAATAGTTAAAATTTGCCTGGTATTCTTATGATCTCCAAAAGCCAGCTGAGTAAATGCATCCAAAAGAATCTAGCATGAAACCTAACACACAAAGGAACTGAAAGCAATTCCTATAACAACTTCAATTCTGGACACTCTGTATGTGTATATCTAATAGTATTTTCTCAAGTCTATTTCCAAGTATTTGCTTGTATTAACCACGGGGCATTTCCTGTTATAAGTACTTAGTTATCAACTACTGGTCTATCTGCACATTTTATATTAATTGCTATATATATTAATTAAGACATGGTGGCTAACCTGAAGTATTTACAACTGAAGCTCTAACCCTACAACCAGATCCATGCATTCATCTGTGCCCACATGGATACCAAGCTGCAAGACAGTGGTGTAATATCAATATTTTTACTGTAAGAACTACATATATTTTGGTATCTATACTATTTTATAATTTCCTGAACATGCACCAGTATACAGGGCGTAATTATCTGCTACATCTATAGGAAGACAGAGGAAGAATCCTTGCCTGAAGTACTGTATATACTCGTTCATAAGCTGAATTTTTTTAGTAAAAAAGGGAAGCACCAGAGAAGGGAGTCGGGAGAAGTGGGACACAGCCCCTCCCCCCAACAGAGGGAGCAAGGAGAGGCAGCAGAGCCCCAGAAGGGAAGAGAGGTGGCCAGTCTCTCTCAGCTTCTGGCCACACTGCTCTCTCCCCCGCAGTCTCTGAAGCAGCTGCAGCTCCAGGGCTGGCAGACTCCAGCCCTGCTGCTTGGCCCCGCCCCTAAGAGCAGGCTGCAGCGGAGCCCACCAGAGCAGCTCCAGCTAGGCCAGAGACATCCTCCCCCAGTCCTCCCCAGATAAGGTGGGAAGGGATTGGGAAAGTGTGGGGGTCCTGGGCTAGGGGTGGGATCATGTGGGGGGTCATCCCCTGACACCCAGCTTCTCTCCCCCGGCCCCCTCCCAAAATTTCCCCATCAGTTGCTGTCCCGACCTGTCAGGGCAAGCAGCTGGCGCGCGGGGGCCCTGCCTGCAGACGCTTGAGGTAAACAAACCATCTCCGCCTACCAGTGGCTTATTCTGATGACCTGGGAGCCAAAGTTTGCTGACCCCTGAATTATAGGGTTGGCTTATGAATGGGTCACAAAAAATTTCCATTTTTACTTCCATCTTACGGGGGTGGGTGTCGGCTTATAAATGAACTGGCTTATGATTGAGTATATACTTTAGTTTGATTAACGCAAGATAAATCATGTATTCAGACCTACATACAAATAAATCAATTTGCCTGTATTTAGCAGAACCACTTTTATGCAAGAGATACAAAATTATCACTGCTAATTTAAACTATTATCTCCCAACATTAATTAAATTTTTACTTTTGTTTAAACTGAAAGATACAAAGGGCTTGCCAGAACAATCCATTACCTATTCCCCATTAGCTCCTCACGTAACTCTCATGTTTAATAGAGAAAATATTACTGAAAAATAAAAAGTTTGGGAGAAAATTTATTTACAGTTGTCTTTTTATCCTATCAGATATGAAAAAGCTCTGAAAATATTGCATGTTTTTCCTCTACAGGCTGTAAAGACGCTTCAGAATAATAAGTGAGAAGAAACCAAATAATCAAAAACCCCTTTACCTGTGTCCAAAACATGTTGTTACAAACTAAACAAAAAGCCACTTTCTGACAGACAAAAATGCTGAAGAATCAACTACAATGTGTCTTTTTAAGCTATACAGTTAAATAAAAAACTGAACTTTATTTAGAATCCTTTAACAATGAAACTGAAATTTAACAGATACAAGAGAAAATGTCTCAATTTGCAAGTCAACATTTCTCACATACATTGTATCATTTAAAAAGGTAGATTTTTGAATTTCCACAACCAAAAAAGTTCATTTAAATTTAATATTTAAAATGAGAAAATTTAAAGAAACACTCGACTGCTTTAAAAAAAACTATACTGAGATTATTTTGACACTGTTCTTAAAACAGTTACATCTGTTGGGCATAGAAAGGAATTTGGAGAAATAGATGTCTTAATAGATTAGTAATCTTAAGTAATAAAATGTAGTATTATGCTTCTAGGTCTGTGGTTCAAATCTTGCCTAATTCTATAGAAACTGGTCACTTACATGAAATAAATTTGAGTCTTAATGCAGTTTCTACTGAAAAGGAGTTCACTGCACATAAGTCACCATCATAAATGACATTAGTTGTAGAGGTGCCACAGACTGAATGGGTGAAGAAACATTACTTAGTTTGTCCTGTAGAAAAGCAATGAGATACACCAATAGAGTAATATGAATAAACCTAGACCGCTTTTGCCTGTCTGGGTTTGTTGTTGTTGTTTTTTTTCCATTTTATTTCTGGAATAAACTCTTCCAATCTTCACTGCTGTCAATCAGCTCTTTCCCTAAACACTACATTCCCTTAATATTGTGAAGAAAACAAAACATTGTTTTTTGTGCCAGGCCCACATACTTGTGTTTGTAGGGTTAAGACTTTACATCTTAAAATTTAATAAAATCCTGTATCAAAACATTTCATTTTATGATCAAATAAAAAGGAACTCAATTAGCCCAGTAAACCTTTTTAGTTGCAGCAGGCTTTTTTGCTTTTCGTTTTCTACTTCGCAAGAAATTTAGGTCACACTCATGTCTACTTGTAGTCTATTTATTATTTAGAAACTAGAATATAAAACCTGAAGTCTTCATGAATAGGTTTCCTTCTTGAGATAGCCTCAAATCTCACACCTTTTTTTTAAATTATAATGATCAATAAATGCCATCTTTGTATGTCTGGATTTGTATTTGAGATAAAGATATTTTAAAAATGGGACCAAATGTATTTAAGATATATCAACACACTCTATACCAGAGTATAGTCCTATGTATGCAGAGCAACTTACTAAACAGAGAGATCTTGGAATGGTCATTAAGGACTACAATGTCTTCAATAAAATGTAACAAGGTGACATAACCACATTATCTTTAGTTGTTGTACCAAATGAACAATGAGTCAGTGATTCGTTTTTTAAAACGATTTCCCCTATCCCATGACTAAAAAAGGCTTCACTGTGAACATAGTGGTTTGTAGGGAGAGAAATTTTAACAAGATAAAAATCATCACGTGCATTTCATTCTGTAAAGGAAATACGTTACCTAGCATTTCCTACTGAGACAGTACACGGTTCCCTCCAGTCTTTATGAATGCAAGCTTGAAGAGCTTACTAGATATACAAGCATTAAAAAACAAAAACACCCTATGTTGCTGCTTCCCCCCCAACCTCCATAATCCTTGCAATTTAGAGTAAGAGTTGAACATGTTTACTATAACATATTAGTTAACTGAAAATATGTCTCAAACTTCTATTTAATATGTTTTTTATTTTGTTTAACCTTTTCTTTCCTGAAATTATTTCAGTTTTTCTTCTTTCCCAGATTAGGTCATTATGTCCTCCTCCTTGATGCACTTGCTTTCGGCATGCTTCCTCTTTTCTCTCTCCACATTTACTCTTGGGAAAATTCTGCAAAACTGTGCATTGCAGAATTTATGTCCCCCACAGGCTTCTTTGCTTCCCCGCAGAAAAATGACTTTCTAAGGAGGAAGCAACGGGCAGCTACAAGAGCGGTCATACAACCCTTCCCAGCAGTATGTTTCGGGTGCCCAGGGCAGCAGGCAGAAAGGTAAATCTGAAAGGTAAATCACTGTGGGACAGGGAGCGGGACTGGGGAAGACCTGGATGGTGGCTCCTACCCTGCGCCTGGCTCAGCTGCCAGTCCTGGCTGGGCTGGGGAGGACAGGACTTTCTCTTCCCCTGCACACATCCAGACCCCCTCATACCCAGACCCTCCCACCGCACCCCACTCCCCACGCACACTCAGAATCCCCTGACAAAACCCACTCCTCCTGCACTTGGGAGCACCCCAATGACCTACCTGCACCCAGATCCCCATCCTGCCAATCCCCAACCAGCTGTACCTGCATCTCCACTCCACTGAGTCTCACTCCCCTAGCAGCTGGATCCTCCCCCAAGCTGTATCCTCCCCACACCCCCTCTGTTGAGCCCCAACTACATTCATCTGGACACCCCCCTGCAGAGTCTCATTACCACTGCACCCAATCCTGCAACAAGCCCCTGTGCATCCAGATCCTCCCCACACCCGGATCCCTCACTGAGCTGCCCACACCCAGATTGCCCTACACAGAACCTTTTCAACTCACACCTAGATCCTCCCACACTTGGATCCTGCCTTGCTGAGCCTGCCTGTCAATACCCAGTGCACCTGGCACGAAGGGGCAGGGTCCTGGAGCATTTCTGGGGCAGGCCTGATCCTTGCACTGTGTCAGGGTTGGGTGCAGCCTTACTGCCGAGTCCATGTCCCTGGGAAGGATGGGGTATGGGGGGGGGGGGAAGAGGAGCTGCACAGTGATCTCCCACCTCTGTGCAGCTAGTGGCCTGTGCTCTCCAATGCCACGGTGGAGCCTCCACATTTATTTGACAAATAAAATTTGTTGCATTTTAAAATACGGTGTGCAGAATCTTTAGGGGGGGGTTTGGCACAGAATGTCCTTAGGAGTACACATTAGATACCTTGTCATCTACACCTCTTCTATATTTTCTGCCTCGCCTACTTCTCTCATTAAAAAAAACCTCTCTCAGAATCCTGTTTTTTTAAAATGTATTTATTCCAATAATCACTCTCCCTTGACTTACCATACACCTGCTCCCTAATTCATACTCACTCCCTTTTTTCATATGTAAAATTTCCCGGAACACTAATAAGCTGAGGACTGGCCAGATAAAAAGCCAAGCCACACCCCCTTCCTCAAGCTGTTGGGAAAAGAAGCAGTCAAATTTGTCTTGCTTGCAGCAGCTCACCAATGCAATAATTTTCTACGGCGGATGCATACTGTGCTTCAAAATCTAAACTTATGACAGCTAATATAATCAACACAGTACTGTGTGCCTTGTGGCTTCATCTTTTGTAGCTCCCAGCTAGCATGTGTCTGACATCTGAAGCCCAACCCCACTGGTGGCTGCTAGAAAGAACTGTTTTCTCACACCACACTATCTCCCCCATCCACAAGCTTCCTGGCTACTGCAATTATGGAGGTAATGATGTGTCTCCACAAATCTACCATTGTACAGACTCCATTATGGGTCCTCCATTCTAGTGAATAACTCTAGTACTTGCCTCTGGAACCATTCAGCTTTTCCACACTGCATCAAATTATAATTAACCTGTTTCTTTTAAGTCTGCATTGCTACTTGACAAAACCGATCAGTTTTCACTTTACTGCACCTTGGGAAAATTATGAGAGGCAACTGAGACACTGGAACTTTGCAGACAATAGGTGAATATGCTTGTTTTTTTCTAAAGTTTCATTCCCTTCCTACTAATGAGGTAGCTCTGCTGATGGTAGCAACTGCAGAGAGCAAGAATGCAGACTAGCCACTGTTGTTTTATCTACCATATCTCAGAGCACATAGGGAGGACATGGAGGTTAAGATACAGCAATGTATCCTCTACACCAGCTTTGCAACCCCTTATAGGAAGTAAGAAATATTCAAATCCCTCCCCCATTTTTACTATAAACAAGTCAAAGTATCAAGCCTATATGATTAAGTTGGGTATGTGTGTTTGGGGAGGCTGACAAAATACTTGACCTGAAGAACAAGTATGTGCAGGGAGTAGGGGGATCGAGCTTTTCTTTGCTTTACACTGTAATTTAATCTTCAGTGTCTCATGAGCCTCTCTGGACACACCACCCTCCAGTAAGTCGTCATCCACCAACTGACACACTGGTTCACATTAGCCCTCTAACCACTGCTACCACCGGTAGAACTGAACTCTGGGAAATTTCAGACACATTAAATTAAAACCTAGTTTAGACAAAGTTTCATGAAGACAGCACTGTTCAGATTTTTAATAATACCACTGCAACCTTAAGTTGTTTTTTTCAAATGCAAAACCTAAGATTCTAGAGAACGGATGGTACTCAAAGAAAACTTTCTACTGCTCCAAGAAAGCCCTGCAGAAAGGGACAAAGAGATGGAAGAGTTGCAAGAAGGCATCACATTTTAAACAGTTGAATTTTTAGATGTGTGTCTTTTGATATGAAACCAGAAGATAGCCTACGGCATCTAAATCACTAGCCCCCTCCTACATCCACAAAAGAACTATAGCCCGGTCTCCCTGTTTAATATGCATTATGTATCCAGCTCTGGGTTGGCTGAAATGCCCACTCAGTCCCACGGGCTTGGCAAAAAGAGCCGGCAACGTGGAGACGGGAACAAAAGAAACACCAAGGGAGGGAGTAAAGGAAACGGAGACAATCCACGTCGCTCCGCCATACAGCAGAGGGGGTTGCGACACGACGTTCATTGCATCCCCCACAGCTAGCGTGGCTTTAGCCGCATTGTCGTCTTTGTCAACGAGAGCTGGGGAAAGGGTGGGAAGATGGTGAGGAAAGCATCGCCCAACCTCACAGTCACGATCCTCCTTTCTTCCTCGCTGGTGCCTACCCCACCGCAGAAACTGACCCGCTAGCACGCCAGAACTACGTGCCCGTCTCCCGGGGAGCGGCACTGACTCCACGAGGCTGGAGGGCGGCGGACGAGGCTCCCGCGCTAGGTCCCTGCTCTACGCGGCGGGATCTGTCGTTCGCGCGCGCGCCACATTACAGGTCAAGAAGGCGCCAGAGCGCCGCACCCTCCGCCAGCCGGGGCTGTGCAGCCCGCGCTACGACACGCGGTGCTCCCAACATGGCGCCGCGGGCGAGCGGGCGGCCCCGCCGCCAGACACACGCAGCCTTACGGGGCTTGAGAAAGACACCGCCAGCCCAGCCCCCGGCCCTCCTCCCTCGCCCCCCGCCTCTTCTGCCCCCGGCCCCGGAGCCCGGTACCTGGTGTCTCTCAGCGCAGACGACACCGTTCATATTGAGAGCTTCCAGGCTGTGGACGAAGTCGGTTCGGAGGCGCAGACCCAGCCCAGGGCGGAGGCGGAGATTTCCGCTGCGACGAGGGAAGTCGGAACGGGAGTGAGCGCGCGCACAGGCAGGGAAGGCGCTCAACGGCCACCACGAGCCAGCTCCAGACACTGCGACTGCCCTCGGCCGCGCTCCCAGACACACTCCGCCTATGGAAGCCGCGTAAGGGTTGAGATCATTCCGCCGAGAAACGAGTCCCGCCTGACAGCTCAGCGTTAAGTTCCCCCCTCCCTCGTGTTGCAAAGTAGGGCAGTGGAAGGTGACTGAGCTGAGGCGGAGGGGAGCTGCCGCTCGCTGCTACTGTCGCCGCCCAGAACTGGTTTCCTCCTGCTGTGGGCTGCATGTGACCTGCCCTTACTTGTTGCGCCGGCGCCGTTCCTGCTGCAGCCGGGCACCGTGCATTAGAACTACAGAGCCACGAGTATAAGCGTTAGCAAACATCACAGAGGTAATGGCAATAAACTTCCTGCTCCATTGCAAAAAGAAGCCCACTGGGTACATTACAGTTGCACTGGGGCTGGAGCCACCACAGCTATGCCCCATTGTGTAGCATGCATAGGTGCTGGAAACTATGCCGAAGTGGTTTCCATCATATACAGGGTTTACAGTTCCGTTCAAAGACTCTGAGCACCCCCCACTGTACAAATTATTCCAGCAGTACCCCTGGTAAAGTGCTAGCTAAACATTGACGCCTGTTAATAGGGAGACGTCATGATTCCCCCTCCCCCCGCCCTTTTCCTCATGATACATCAGTAAAATATACACCGTATGTCACCTCTGCTGAGTATGGGGCCTTTCTTATTGGGGTTGTTCAACCTTTACGTCTTGGAAAGCAAACCAGCAAGTCAGTATTAGAGCTGGGATTGGGAAAATATCTCACACATCTAAGAGTCTGAGGATTATCAGAGCAATTCACCAACTAAATACTTGCATACTGATCCTCTGAGGTGGAGGATAGTAGCCAGGTGGACAACTTGTACTTATAACAATAGTGTGTTGAAGGGAAAAGAGGTAGCTGGAGTGAAAATAATAATTATACTAAAACATTAAGTATTTCTATGTATTACTATAAAGGAGTCTGGCAGTTTTTTCCTAGTAAAAAAATAAAGCAGTGTCCCAATTCTGAAGAGTTTACTGTTCAAGGGATGGATCCTGCAATCAGTTCTGTCCAGATGGATGCAAACACAGCCCTATTAGCTTCAATGGGGTTTTGTGGACGGAGACACAAGGCGTTTATCTGCACAGATCTTATTGCAGTATCAGGGCAGATTTAATAACCTATATTTACACAGTAGTGTCTATCAGAAAATCCTACAATGCTCTGCAGTCTTTACAATTGGCTCCCTAATTCTGCAATTCTTGAGCTATGTATAAAATTAATATGACATTTTATAACATCTTTTTAGATTCCTCAGATGTATAATCCAGACTGTGCATTTAATGATGCATGACACAGTTATGCTTCTGACATAAAAGTGTTCAGAGAGCTGTGCATTATTAGATACTGTTTTACAGTCTTCATATTTACATTCAGTGGGGCTTCATGTGGAAGCAAGGGTCAGCCCACGTGGAACATTTTTCAGAATCAGGACATAAAGTTTGATATTTGAACTTAAAAAGACATTGTCAAACATATAAACTATAAAAATTAGCTCACCTTGTTAGGAGTCCCATCTGTTGTTTTATTTTGATTGCAGCAGTGCTCAAAATATGGTAGGTACTATCCAAACACAGAGGAAGACAATCCCATCCGGGAACATGTATCTAAAAAGACTGAAGGGAGGGATAAAGAGATATCACATAAGGCAAAGATGTCAGGATGATGATAGGCACATGTCTTGTTAGGCCCTTAGGATATTTTTTGTTTTGTTCTTATTTTTTTTTAAATAAAGAACTGCCCCTCAACTTTGCCATTATTTATTCTTGATCAATCCTTGAACCACAAACCCAAATTTCTTTAATAGTTTATTTTTTTTCAAAACCAGTAAAATGCTAGCTAAATTTTCCCCTAAATGTTGGTTCCCATGTATCACCCAAGTCTTTAAATCAAGATTGGATGTCTCTCTAAAAGATATGCTTCAGTTCAGCCAAAAATTATTGGGCTTGATGCAGGAATTACCTGCACAAATCTGTGGCCTGCACTGTGCAGGAGGTCAGACTATAGTCATGATGGTCCCCTCTTTGACCTTGAAATCTATGAACTGATCTAGTGAAGACAGCTTATCACTCTGAATAAGAAACTTCCCCATCTCTTTTGTAAATCCCAATTCCAAGTAGAAATAAGATATTTTTAAAATGCCGCTGCTGATTCTGAGGGACTCCTGAGTAGGAGCAGCAAAAGGTCCCTAAAAGTGGGGTGGGGCATCAGTGCCCAAACTGTGGCCCCTTTCCCGTGTCCCTTCCCCCGAGGCCCTGCCTTCATGCCACTTCGTCCTCTGAGGCCCCTCTCCCACACCGTCCCTTCTCCCCAAGCCCTCACACTACCACTTCTCCTGAGGCCTCACTTCTGTGCCACCTCTTTCCTCCTAGGATCCAGCCCCATGCTCGCTTCTTTCCATTCCCTTCTCCCCCTCCCCCTGTCGCTCACCCTATAGCTGGTGGAGGAGCCATGGCCGCTTGGCTCCCACTGTTCCGGCACTCCTGCTCCTGACATGCCATCTTTTTGTTCCTTGTTGGTACAATGGGGTTGTCATCCAGGACTGGGGCTCCTAGGTGCAACCACTACTCAAAAAAGAAATAAAATAATATTTGGAGACAGAATCAAGACTCCTCGTTTCTTTTCCTGATTTTGCCCCTAACTCATTGACTGCATCCTTGTCTAAGCTATTTGTTTGCCTGTGCTTTTCACTGTTGCTATAACTGATACAACTCTACTGGTGATAGCAATTGTGGGAAATTTTAGGGACAAAAGGCTAGGGTAGACTCAGGTGCTTGCTTCAGTTGTTCAGTCTGTACAATGGGGTTAATAAATACCTATCTGTCTAAAATGCTTTGAGATCTCCGGTAGGAAAGCATTATGTGGTTCTATCCTGCAAGGTAACCAGCAACACATGATCAGGCAACACAAGAACAATGTTTTATTAAATTAGTGATTTACTGTACTGAAAAAGAATTGTCTTGGCTAATCAGAGTGCAGTAGAGTTACTAACCCACAGTTATATGCTTATTTCTCAATTTCCAGCTTGCACACTTCCGTTTCTCCATAATTGTACAGTAACCAACCCCTGTTCTGTGATCGCTTCCTTCTTCAGAACACTGCATAATTATGCCTACAGCAAACATGGGTGCCTCAATTCCACGCCCTGCTCTTCTTAGCTTTTAAACTGCTAGCCACACCTCCTCAATCCCTCTATTTCACTTCCCTTTCCTCTGTTGGCCACCTACTCTTTGCTTTCCTTTTGACTGAAGACTCTCATTGAGCATATTAATCAAATGTCTCCAAGGCAAACAAAAGATAAGGTAAGTGTGATGGGTTCGATCACAGAGACCCCCTTGAAGCTGTCACCCGATGGTCTGGAATTATCTCTCAGCCTGTTTTCCACTGCCAGCGTGGGACTCCAGAACCCTGCCTTGTAGAGCCAGACATGCTAGTCTGCTGCAGCGCAGACCCAGGTCTGGTCCACACCCCCAAAGCTGCAGACTTTAACAAAAAACTGTTCAGCAAGTCACCTATCTCCAGCACCCAGCTCCCAGTGGGATCCAAACCTCAAATAAATCCGTTTTACTCTATATAAAGCTTATACAGGGTAAACTCATAAATCGTCTGCCTTCTATAACACTGACAGAGAGAAATGCACAGCTGTTTGCTTCCCCAGGTATTAATCATGTACTTTGGGTTAATTAATAAACAAAAGTGATTTTATTAAGTATAAAAAGTAGGAATTAAGTGGCTCCAAGTAATAACACACAGAAAAGCAAAACATGCAAGTCTAAGCCTAATACATTAAGAAATATTAAGAATACAGGTAAATCTCACCTTCATTGATGTTCCAATAAGCTTCTTTCACAGACTAGACTCCTTTCTAGTCTGGCCCCAATCCTTTCCCCTGGTACAGTTCTTGTTAGTTCTAGCACAGGTGGTAACTAGGGGATTTCTCATGACTGGCAGCCCCATTTGTTCTGTTCCACCCCCTTTTATATCTTTGGCACAAGGTGGGAATCCTTTTTCTCTTTCTGGGTTCCCACCCTTCCTTCTAAATGGAAAAGCACCAGGTTTAAGATGGATTCCAGTATCATGTGACATGTCCACATGTCCTGTGAGACTGCATTACCCAGTGGCTGGCGCACACAGGTATACAGGAAGGCTTACAAGTAAACAGAGCCATTTACCACCAATTGTCCTAGTTAATGGGAGCCATCAAGATTCCAAGTCACCATTAATGGCCCACACTTTGCATATTTACAATAGAACTTCAGAGTAATACTTCATATTTCTAATTTCAGATACAAGAATGATACATTCATACAAATAGGATGAACACACTCAGTAAATTCTAAGCTTTGTAATGATACCTTACAAGAGACCTTTTGCATAAAGCATATTCCAGTTACATTATATTTATACTCATAAGCATATTTCCATAAACGTATGGAGTACAACGTCACACTTCGGCCACCTATCCTTTGCTTTCCTTTTGACCGAAGACTCTCATTGAACATATTAAGCTGATGTCTCCAAGGCAAACAAAAGAATAGGTAAGGTTGCGAAAAACAGGAGACCAGGTGAAGAGAAAAGAATTGCTATCAGTTAACACACTTCCGAGGATGTTCCTTGATTAAAGAGAACTCTGCATTGTGCAAACCTTATTCCACCATTGTATTAGTTAGCAAAGAAGTTGTCTGTAGGCATCACCATGTTTGTGGATTGTTTTCTGGGAATCTGTTCACCGCTCATTTTCATTGTTAGCTGCTACTCTTGAGGTCAAAGAGCAGCTATAGCATCTTCCTCACAGCACAAACTTTAAAGGCTGCTCCAGAGTTGGGCTTTCTGAGTTTTCTAGTATATCCCCGTTGTAAACAGAACATTTATTTGCTTTGCAAACAATGGTTAACCCCAATTTTCTAGCCAAATCTTACTTTGTTTAGTTATGTACAGTAACTCCTCACTTAAAGTCATCCCTGTTAATGTTTTGTTGTTACGTTGTTGATCAATTAGAGAACATGCTCATTTAAAGTTGTGTGATGCTCCCTTGTAACGTTTTTTGGCAGCTGCCTGTTTTGTCCACTGCTTGCAGAAAGAGTAGCCTGTTGGAGCTAGCTGGTGGGGGCTTGGAACCAGGGTGGGCTGGCAGCCCCCCAGCAGCTTCCCTAAGGTCCCTGTGCTGCAGCCACCCAGCAGGCTATCAGTTGCTGGGCAGTTCAGCTGTCCCTCCCTCAACTGCCTTATGTTGCTCCTGCCCTCTGCCTTAGAGCTGCTCCCGGGAGCCTCTTGCTTGCTGTGCAGGGGTGGGGGGGGAAGAGGGGTGCTAATGCCAGAGTGTCCCCCTCCCTCCTGCTCCTGTTCCCCATCTTCACAGAGCAAGAGAGACAGGATAGGGCTCAGGATGGAGGGAGTTTGCTGGCAGCAGCTGCTGTCTCAACTTGCTGATCTACTTAAAAAGGCAATGTACTTAGAATGGGGTCAGCGTACTTAAAGGGGCAATGTGCATCTCACTGTCTCTCACACACGGTATGTGTCTCGGTCTCTCTCTGCCATGTTGTCTCCCCTCCCTCCATTCATGCTGCCTTGTAGAGTGTGTTAACCCTTGAGGGCTCAGCTGAGATCTAGTTCATCATTTAGCAGTAAGGCATTCCCTGGGAAATATTCCACCCTCTGACTCCACCACCTCAACCAAGCTTCACATCACTGCTGTGTACAATATTACATTGTTTGTTTAAAACTTATAGAGTGTGTGTGTGTGTAGTCTTTTGTCTGGCAAAAGAAATTTCCCTGGAATCAAACCCCCCCATTTACATTCATTCTTTTGGGGAAATTGGATTCATTTAACATCGTTTTGTTTAAGGTAGCATTTTTCAGGAACATAACTACATTAAGTGAGGAGTTACTGTACTTAAATTGACCCTGTAGTTTCAATTGGATAAAGGATTCTTCTTCACTTCATGCCCCCCTCGTAGTGTTGTTTTGCACCTTTGAACAGCTGCCCTGTTTTACCAGAGAAGTGGCTGCATTTTTGTGAGGGTGAAGTGATTCTTAATCATTGCAGATCAGTTTGTTTAAATTTGCCAAGCATTGTAGGATCCTTCAGGATGAAAGATATGATAAATGTAACATAATTGTTACTACTCTGACAAACGACTACTGTGAGTAGGAAATGAGCTCACTCTTCCCAAATGCTACTTTTGTTCTAGAAACAACAGGAAATCGCTACAAAGATGAGTTTTGATTTTCTCACTTCTTAATTTGTTTCATTCTTTTATACAAAACTGAGTACTTGTAGAATTAAAATTACCCATACCCATTTCTGCTTAAGCTGCCCCTTCAATCAAATTCAGCCCAGTTAGTCCCAGCCTGCAGAACCTCTTTCAAGGTAATTTTCCAAGGGAGATCATTCTATCAATCTTCTAAATGAGACACTTGGAAAAAAATGTTACATGATATGGTTAACTGAACTATCAAACCAACAGTTGCTAGAATTGGCAATCCAGAGCAGACAGATTACTGAAGATGTCAACGAATAGATGACAAAGTGTTGTAACAGCAGCTCTTCCGTGAGGTCTTCTGATACATGAAAAAGATTAACAAACAATGTACTGAAAGAATTAATGGAGTATAAACCATAGAAATGGAACTGTTTATGTAGGAGTGTCCTCAGGGTCAGTCATTATAACACAATTTCTATCACTTTTATAAGTTTTGGAAACATTTTATTGCTACAGAAATGTACTGTTTTGTTCTAATGCTTTTATATAGTACTGGTCTTGTGGCTCAAAGAAAGCATCTCAGTTAAAATCTAAAGCACCAAAATAATCACCAATGGAGTACTGTATTTACAGAAGCTATGCTGTTTTGGTTGCAGTTTTATCCAGCATGCTTTCTTGCACTGTGCTACGCCATTGCAGTTGCATTCCCCTCTGGGTACCTATCCCACAGGTTCACATCTAAAGGTGATTTCTAAAGGCCTTCTGGAAACCTTCACAGAGATGGGGATTGTAGGAGAATAGTTCAAACTCCCATTATTCCCTGAGCACCAGGACCATTTCCTAGTCCTTTCCTCAAAATGTAGGCCAAGATTAATGTTCAAGCTCTCACTTAAAGGTTTTTGTGGGAAGTTTGTAAAAAGCAGCTATGAGGAACCTGATTTTAGTTTTATATTACTCATATGTTAAAGGGTAATATTAATAATCCTGTTTTACAAATAATGAAACTGAGATATGGAGATTAAATGATTTGCCCAAGATCATACAGGAAGTCCATAGGAGGATCAGGTCACTAAAAGAAACCATCTCTTCTGCCTCCCAAACATGTGCCTTAACAAGCCCATCTGCTCATCTTGTACCTATTCAATATACAGAGAAATTTCTATCTAGCTTTTAAATTTCTATCTTATTTTCTCCATGCCTAAAATCTCTTCAGAGAGAGAGAATAAAACTTTGTTCAACTTTTCCCTATTATAGATGAGTAATTTCTTATAGAATATTTTACTTATATTGTACTGATTGTGATGATGTTCTTAATAAGGCACAATGAGTGCTTATTTTACAAGTAAATTGTTTTCATTTAAATATTACATAGCTAGCACAGACCCTGCCATAAGGTTCAGCCAGTTCTCCCTCTGCAGTCTAGAAGCCTGCCTTCCAGTATGGCGAATGATCTGTGGTCTCTTCAGCCATACCCTCATTCTTACACAAAGACATCTACAGTAGAACCTCAGAGTTATAAACACCTCAGGAATAGAGGTTGTTCGTAACTCTGAAATGTTTGTAACTCTGAACAAAATGTTATGATTCTTCTTTCAAAAGTTTACAACTAAACATTGACTTAATAAAGCTTTTAAACTTTACTATGCAGAAAAAAATGCTTTCCCTTTATTTTTTCAATAGTTTACATTTAAACACAGTACTGTACTGTATTTGCCTTTTGGGGGGATGGAGGGAGGGTCTCTGTTGCTGTCTGATTGTGTACTTCTAGTTCCAAATTAGGTGTGTGGTTGATTGGTCAGTCTGTACTCTGGTGTTTGTAATTCTGAGGTTCTACTGTATTCCACACAGCCTTCCATTTTCAGTAAAATAAAAAAATACAATTTAAACCTGGTTGTGAAGTTTCTGGCTGTTCCACATACCTGTTACCTGACATCTCTATGTTACTGCAACAATCACAACAAACAAAATAGTTAGAATCAGATACAATAATTTAAAATTAATAAAATGAAGGCCTGGCATGATGTTTAATTAAAGGCCTGGATTATGATAATCTTGAGTTTGATTCACCATTTTGCCTAGTAATTCTTTATATCTTATCCACTGTGTTGTCCACTAGCTTGTCTCCCTCATCAACAGAAGTTGATCCAGTAAAAGATATGACCTCACCCACCTTGTCTCTCTAATATCCTGGGACCAATCTGGCTACAACACTGCATACAATCAGTGTAAATAACATCATGTGGCCTCATGCATTGGTGAGCTGGAGCCGGTTCCCACCAGTTCCCAAGAACTGGTTGCTACAATTAGACCTCCGTGGAGAACCAGTTGTTAAAAGGCCAGGGGGTGGGCAAAGAACTCCGTTCTGCGGGCCAGACCATCCTGTTGCTCCCAGGACTCCCAGATGGGGAGGCTGAGGTTCCCCCGGCCCCTCCCCCGTTTCCCCCCAGCTAGGCAGTTCAGCTGAGCTCCTGAGTCATCCTGCTGCTTTGAGCTGCAGGCAAGGTAAGGGGAGGACTGCAAGCTCCAGGGCTGCTGGGGGGGGGCAATTTTCCCAAGGCCCTGCAGAGGTCCCCCATCCTGGCCCCTCCTCTGCTTCCCCCCACTTAAATCAGAACTTTTTGTAGGGAACCGGTTGTTAAGATTTTGGCAACTCATCACTGGCCCCATGTCTCCTTGTATTTTGCTATTTAACAAATACCAAGTGCAACAATACTTGGTGTGAGCTACAGTATATATATGCAAACTCTCTTTTTGACTCTTCCACTGCATGTTTTAATTTCAGAGGAGCAGTTAATGTGTTACTCTGTGTTTCTGTTTGCTGGGGCAAGGATGATAGACTGAGGTCATTGGCTGTGCTGGCAAATGAGAAGGGATTGTTAGAAGCTGTTCTCAGGTCCTTTGCTGAGCTGCAGAGAAGAATGGGTTATGATTAGGTGGTTATGAGCTCTCATTTCTATGCAGCATTCTTTTGTGACCTTCATTCTCCCTATTGCCTATACCTCTGGACAAAACTCATCTGTCATTTTTTCTTTGATTTTTTTTTTTTTTTTTTTTACCATTGTGAACAGATGTTCTCACTGCCATGATCCATTGGGTGGGATCAGGGACTCTATTACTTGTTTTTCTAATGTCTGTTTACCCTGGCTTTGGGTTTGTCAGATTCTGAGATGATTATGTGGCCAATAGTGATAATGTGTGTAGTTACAAGTTTGTCCACTGTTCCCTTGATCCTAGTTTGCATTTGTGATGTCCTGATTAATCCCTTTCTAGTCCTTAAACAGAGGTCGATTTTACAAATATGGGGCATCACAACAGCCTGATGTTGAACCTCATGTCACAATGCATGACACAAATGCTTCTTTCTCTAAGGCTTTGTCAGGCCGATTGCTACTTAACAGGAGTGGAAAAATTCATCTTACTAAATTTAGAACCCACTCAAAAATTGTTCAGGTTCCATTTGGCTGGAGCAAAATATGTATTTTGGACTGCTGCCTTTAAAAAAAAACAAAAAACATTATTCTCTGGGTGGCCTCAGAAGCAAGAGCAAGAACAAATTTCAGGAAGGCAACTTTACTGGTTATATGGCACAGGCTTAAATTTAATTAGAAATACATTGGACTATCCTCAGTTGGTGTAAATTGACATAAATCAATTTGTGACATCACCAGCTGACTATTTGGCCTAAGGCTTTTAAACTAAGTTACTCTTAAAAACCCCACAATGGATATATTGATGGAGAAAACATATTATGAAACTAGAAGAAGTTTAGGGAAACCTAGTTCAAAAACTGTTAAATAATTTTCATATAACTCAAAATACTACCAGGTTCCCACATCACTGCTATATGCACTAACCCTTTTTGAGAGAGCTGCTTGGTGCCACAGCTTTTCTTTGTTACATTTTAGAGTTGTTACTTTGGACTTTTAGTTGCAGACATTTTTCTGTGGAATGCTTTTTGTTGTTGTCTTGGGCTCCAGGATCCTTAGCAATGATGTGGCTTGGGTATAGGAGCTATATTGGAGGTTCTGATCTGTGCTAGGTTGTTTTCCATAAACTCTGGCGTGTATTTTGCCATCTGGCAGTCTGATAGTGAGTAATCCAAGAAGGGCAGTTTGCTTACTGTCTTCTATTCCTAGGCCCAATAAACTGTAGTTTTGAATGAATTCTGTTTAGCTCTTTACTTAAAAGACCAAAGATGGTAGGAAATATACATAATATAAAAGTACATTGAAAGGATCCAGTCTCATACTTTGTAATCCATTTGCTCTTTTATTTTAACAATTGCTTTTCTTTCCTCTTCTTTCCATGCAGTAACACACATTTTTTACTTAACTAAGCAGCATCTTTTCTTCCTGTTGTTCTGATTTTAACAGTTGCATCTTTAACACTTCAAAAGTAAGTATTCTATCAAATCACTATCCATCTTTTTCGAGAGAGGAGGAAGTCTGAGGAAATTCCTTTCAGCTTCAGCACACCATTGCTCTTCCTCCACTATGACTGCCTTCAACTGCAGGTGTCTTTAGATTGGACAGACAAGCCCCACGTACAGACATTTAACAGTGGAGCAAGGGAGCTTTCTATGGTCTTCCAGCATCTCTGATGTGGTTCCCCACTGTCTGAATTGGGGAATTCCTTTAGCTGCCATCCTTATCACTGTGGGCAGCAAAACCTTTTTCAATATTATGGTCCCATGTAGGGCCTGGTCCAATTCCCATTAAATATATAGGGGTCTCTCCCTTGACTTTAATTGAGTTGGATCTGGCCCATAGGTAGCAGATGAGAGATTCCATCTCCTAACCTCCACCTGATGTCATGGTACAGCCCTCATATGTATTGAGTATCAACCAGGAGAGTTCAATGGCTTGACCTCAAAATAAATGTTGTTAGTGGTGGAGCGCCATACAAGCTCCCACCAGGAGGTATCTCTTGCAGTGGGAACCCACTTTAAAAATATTGAAAAATTCTAAATCCTTCAAATCAGATTTTCACTAATCGGTTGCTATGGGCGCATCCATTTTGTACATGAAGATGCCACTCTTATTTTTCTTCTGAGTTTGCCTATCACATTAGACCCATGTACAGTACAGTTTTTAAAGCATGCATAAAATGGGTTATTGCTTGCACAGAGAGGCATTTTCCATTGTTCACTATGAATGTGCAAAGACATGTTTTGCATGCACAAAAGCAGACACCCCTGAAAGTTTACTGGGTGATATTAAGAAGTCCCACTCAAAATTTGGTCCTACATATTTTTCAGTTTGTTTTGTTTGGAAATAATCAGTTTCTTGCTTTGGGCTGTGGAGTCTCACAGACTTCCCGGGAGCCAGAGTGTGAGTCAGATTCCAAATTCTCTAATTTATGTCTTTCTTATGGAACTTGGAATTCTGTTGTTGTTTTTCTGCCCAGAACGGGGTAGAAAGCTACTACTTCCCTGGCGTCCATTTAGGGAATATTATTTCCAGTCTTAATTTACTAATGTGACTTAACTGAGCAGGTGAATGGGAATTCTGACACAGGAGGAAGGTTTCAGACTGAAAATGTTCCCATAGTCAACTGAAATATTCCATGCCTGTACACTTTCTGCTAACATTAATATACATTTCTGGATGGTGATGCTTGAAACTCTATTCCAAGGGCTAACTGAAAGCAGAATGCTTTGTCTCCTATGCTCTTAACCTTTCCCAGTTTGACAGGGAGAACTGGCTCCTTTAGCAGAATCATCATATGCAAAGTTTCACAATAAAAGGACATAAAACACCCTGCTCTTAATCTCTTTTCCTTTATGACCCTTAGGCTTCTTGCCAGCTTCTCAGGGTGAGTTTTGGACTCTTCATCTTGTCCTCAGTGCCACTGTAGTATTGCATTCACAGAATGTGCTTGTAGGCTATACTCTCATTGAACGTAAAGGGTTTTTTTCCTGTAACCACAATGCAACTTTCATGCATAGCCACGCAAGTGTGTATAAACCTCATGGATCCACTTTATACATAATATAGCCTCAAATAAAAAGAGCTGAGTGGCAGCACTGGAAATCTCTGGAGGAGGTTGCATCAAACTGCCTTCAACCAGAAGGAGTGCTACCTGAGTGCAGGGTCAATAAAGACAATGGTGGGGGAAACTAGAAATCCCACAGGATATCTGTTCACCAAAAAAAAAAAAAAGATCGGGACTGGTACAGGAAAGACGGCTTCTTGTCTAAAAGCTGTTACTTGCAGCATTATGCTGGCTTTTACATCTCTAATTCAATCTCTAATGGCACTAGCATGCAATTTTGGTAGCAGGCACAGTGCTACCCTAACAGGTAGGGCATGCATGCAAAGAGCCAAGAGCTCAATTAAGGGCTGAAACTTCAAAGTGATTGTATGGCTTGTGTTTCTGTTAGTACAGCTAAAAGAAATGTATCACCTCTGCTCCAGCTCAGAGTTGGATTAATATCTCACTTGGAGAAGACAGGCATTATTCCTTATGTCAATTCAACTGTGATTACATGTTACACCCACAATGGTTCTAACTTTAACTTCCAATTTGTATCTTTTAAAGAAAATCTACATAGAAATAGAGAAATGAAAGCTGAAATCATTTACAAAACTATGTTCACTCCAAGATCAGCAGGAGAGATGGGAAAGACAGAAGACTGAGGAGCTGAGCATTTGAGGTATTTAAGCACCTAATTTTCCATTCACATTATTGGGAATTAAGTACCTTAATACTGTACCTTTGAGAATCTAGGACAAAGTGCTTAAAAATTAGAAAAGCAGTATGGTAATAATTATAAAAAGGTGACTGTTTAATCCTATAGACAATATACAAATATTCAGTGGAAGTATCACCAATATTTACTCTTGGGGCTGGTATACACTAGGGAAATTTGCACTAGTGTAACTGGTACAAACCCCTGTGTAACAGGGTGTACAAACCCTGCACCTGGTGTGATCCAGGGACCCCTTGGAGCCATCTGGGTGCACAGGCTTTTACAGGGATCCACTGGGTTGGATATCTGATCAATAGTTCACCAAAGGGTGCCATGTGAGGTCTCTGCTGAAAGCCTTCTGGCCAGGGTAGCATCTGCAGTGCCTTGCTCCTGTTTTCCCCTTTTTCAAGGCTCTCCCGATAAATGCCACACAGTTTCTTTCAGTCACAACCCTTCTTAGTTCTCAAAATAGTCTTCCCTCCAGACTTAAGTTAGGCCCAGGCCCTCTCTCCTGAGGAACCATCCCTTTCTCTGGGGAAGCAGTCTGTGGGACCCTCTCTCTGCAGTTTCCTCACTGCAAAAGCCTCTTCCCTGCGGCTTTCTACTGCCATTTATCCTGGGAACTCCTGAGTTAAGCCAGGTATGGCTCATCCTGGAAACAGGGCTGTCTTAGCCCCAGCTTTCCAGTCCAAGAGTAAGCACTGTGTTACACGTATCCTATACAGAAAAATATGTTCTTACGGTCTTGGAGTTAATGCAGGTCACCAGGAGATGATATACCTCTGTAGTGTTCCTTTCAGGCAGGTGGTAACAGACATATCTTCCTGTCTGGCCAGTTGTATATTGTGTGTCTATTTGCATACTGAGCCACAGGCTAAATAAGAGACTGTGAAATCTACAAGAGAGGAAGTCTACAAGATGAAACAAACAGCAGGGGTTGTGCATTTATGAATACAAACAAAAAATGGGACTGGTATATGTTGGAGTGTAAGGAAACACACTGAATACTTCACCTAGGATGTAACCTGATAGGTGCCTGTCTCATGAAAGAAGGAGCACAGCCAAATTTGGCTGTAAAGTGCTGCACGGATTTTGGGTGAGCATTGCTCTACATGACATGAGAGTATCTAGTTATTAAGTCTAGCTTTAGAATGTGTTATAATTTTATTTTATATGTAACAGTTTGTTTCCAATACTTCTACTTGCTATCACTTATGGGAAATCATCATCGAGCAGGTATGTTTCAAGTGGGGTCCTGCAGGGACAGGTTCTTGTCCCTACACTGTTTAACATTTCTATTAATGACCTGGTAGACAACATAAAATCATCAATGATAAAGTTTGCAGCGGTAAAAAATGAAAATGACAGATCACTGTTTTAGAGTGATCTGGATTTCTTGATAAACTGGGCTCAAGCAAACAATATGGATTTTAATATGGCTAAATGTATACATTTAGGGGGGGAAATGTGGGCTAAGGGTAGGGCAAACTATGACTACCCCACCTAGCATGACCAGACAGCAAGTGTGAAAAATTGGGACGGGGGTGGGGGGTAATAAGAGCCTCTGTAAGAAAAAGACCCAAAAATTGGGGCTGTCCCTATAAAATCGGGACATCTGGTCACCCTAACCCCACCCAAGATGACTGCTGGAAACAACTAAGACTGAACAGGGGGAAAGAACTGGCCCAGGCTAGGAGGGCATCTGGCCTGTGAAAAAGCTTATTAGAACCACGTTTAGGGTGAGAGCTCACATGTAACCAATTTCTTTAGTGTATTAAACTTAATTTGAGTGTTCTGTTTTATTTTCTTAGTAATCTGCCTTGTTCTGTCACCTACCTCCTTAACTGTTTAAAATATATCTGTTATAGTTAATAAATTTTTCTGGTTTATAATACAACCCAGTTTATGTGATTTCTAATGGGGGAGGTTTGGTGCATGGATTGGTTCCTGAGCTAGAGTTACTATGGTGCGGTGTGCAGTTACTGGTGGGAATATGTTTCAGGTTGGCAGGTTGTCTGTGGGCGAGGACTGGCCTGCCACCCAAGGCCTGTGAAAGTGTGGGATATTAGGAATGGCAATATACAAAAACCTGTAGGAGAACACTTCAACCTCCCTGGCCACACTATAGCAGACCTTAAGGTGGCCATCCTGCAGCAGAAAAACTTCAGGACCAGACTTCAAAGAGAAACTGCTGAGCTTCAGTTCATCTGCAAATTTGACACCATCAGCTCAGGATTGAACAAAGACTGTGAATGGCTTGCCAACTACAAAACCAGTTTCTCCTCCCTTGGTTTTCACACCTCAACTGCTAGAACAGGGCCTCATCCTCCCTGATTGAACTAACTTCATTATCTCTAGCTTGCTTGCATATATATACCTGCCCCTGGAAATTTCCACTACATGCATCTGACGAAGTGGGTATTCACCCACGAAAGCTCATGCTCCTAAATGTCTGTTAGTCTATAAGGTGTCACAAGATTCTTTGCTGCTTTTACAGATCTAGACTAACACGGCTACCCCTCTGATCTTTTCCAAGAGTCACCTGCCTAAATTCTAGTTCAGATATTTATATTTCTGGCCACTCAATTCCCCCTGCAATTTCAGAAAAGCACCTGTTTCACAATCTGAAGCACCATAGATATAAACTGATCGTTTTTTCCTGGAAAAGACTATCATTAATATATTGGTTTTTCTAGCTCTTTAAAAGAGCAGAAATTACTGGTGCTCCTGAGAGGCATTATACCAAGAACTTTGGAGACTGAAGTCCACAAGATAGGTAACTGCAGTGCAAGTTTTGTCATACTGCCTCATCAACGGGTCTGAACTCTGACTGAGGAACCACTATTAGGAGTGCGAGGGGGCACTCTTTCTCTAATGCCATTTAGTCCTTTACCTATCAAATGAAGATACCAACAATTTGCCATGGTGTAGGTTTGTGATATGGAAACTGCTCTACGGAGGGGACCTACTCATTTCACATAGTTCGCTAATAGCAATCATGAAGAAGTGACTGTTAGGACTAACTTAGAACCTAATTAGACATGGAATGCACCATATCCAATTACTAAGCGACCAGCTCCACCCCATCCACATCTCACTTTATTGTTCTCTTTGAAATGACAAAGCAAGTTATTTAGAGACAGGCTGAATTATTATATTTTTAAAACTTAGATGGTATAGTTTGCATTGCTTTCCTGAAGAATTAACATCTTGGTCCAAATCCATCCCTGAAGTAACTGCATTGACTTTGATGGAGTTTTATCAGGAATAAATATAGCCCATTGTCATCACAAAGATTACAGCTTTTTCCAGCCTCATGAGTCAAGCACACAAGTTCTCTTTTTAAAATATATATTTTAAAAGAGCCAGTGGAAAGTTAAAGTATTTTTCCTGTTAAACACTAATGAGAGAAAAACAGAAATAGAAAGTTTGCCCAGGAAACTGCAATTGGCTCAGCTGAGTTTTCCAGACCCAAGAAGGATGTGTCAAATTGTTTTAAATTCCAAAACCTACTCTTTAATTGCTGAACAAAGAAAAAATATTAGGCCAAATGGAGGCATTAAAAGTGAATCATTGTCAAGTCTTCATGGTGAGCTGTAGTTTTGTTCTTGGTAGCACTAATTAAAAATTCTGTCATTCTGGAGGTAAGTTAAAGACTGCTAGGTTAAATTAATGGTGGTGTAACATCATTGACGTCAGTAGAGTTACACCAGGGCTGCATTTGACCCACTTGCCTTGTCTAGACTTGTTTTTTCCATTACAATATTCCTCTGGTGCACCTCCTATGGGTGCTAACAATGGTGGAATGATTAATTCTGACTGGCAGGTGATGTTATTGTAACAAATGTGCTGAGCGGAGTTAGGCAACAAAGTTGTTAAAATACTGGTGGCTAGTTTACTTCATGTTCTTACCATTACTAACACAAGTGGAACTAATGGTAGCAACGGTGTGGAAATCTCAGGAAAAGAAGTCTAGGCTCGACGCACTGAAGCAAGGGGGAAGGTGGGCAGGTAGTGTGAATACACAGGAGTGACTCTTGAAGAATGACAGTTACTGACATGGTCCTGGTGAAGAACCAAAGGATCCTGGATGAAAATAAGGTTTACCACTCTAAACTATTTGCAGGAAAATACTAAGCTAGTGGAAGGAAAAAGTCTAGCTTGAGGGTGGAAGAGGTAACTTCTGTTCAATCTTTGCAATGATGATGAAGGACCTGAGGCAGTTAGGGGTGTGCTTTCTTATAAAGAACAGAGCAATGATATCACCCTGTGTGAAATCTCATACACAGCTCACCAAACTGTGATTTTCAAGGCAGTTCCACAACTTGATACCAGGGGCACCTTATCCCACCAGTGGGAATGCACAAAGGCCTCCTAAAATGAACTGCAAGTTAACTTCAATGGAATTCACAGCTGCTGTGAAACTGAAAACAGAGTTTGAACTAAGGAGCCTGTTAGAGAAAGTGATGGAAGGGTGCAGTTAGTGAAGGAATAGCATCAGTATTATCTTTGCTCTACTCTGGTCTGAAACTACTGGGCTCAGATTCTGGCCCACATTGTGGCACCTATGCGCCAGTGCAAATTAGCCACAAAGCAGATTTAGCTGGCTACCTAAATTCTGTAGAGATTCCTCTGCCCCCTTTAATCTTTCAATTATAATCTGTGTTGTTAGTTATAACAATAACAGTAAAAGACATTCAGACAGAGGTATGATATTAAATGTTATGGTGTCCTTTTGTATTTGTGTAGTTAAATGTTCAGAAATTACACTTAAACATGTCAGAATCCCTGATAGCTAATAATATTGACTGAATTATGTTCTACATAAATTTCTGTGGCTAGCTATGTACTTTTAGGGCGCACCATCACCATATTGTCTGAATGTCTCCAAGTATTTATGGATTCATGGATTAAAGTGGTACATTTTACATATGAGGAGGCTGAGACTCCGAATAATTGTGATTTGCCTATGGTCACACAAGAAGTCTGTGGCAGAGCTGGGAAATTAATCCATTTCCTTAGTTACAGTTCAGAGCCTCAACTCCAAGGCTATTCTTCCTTTTGAGAGCCAAGAACTTCTGACATCTTCTCATAGAGCTAACTCTGTGGCTGCAGGAAAGTCACTATACTGCCTTGCATGCAGGGCCGGTGCAACCTATTAGGCGACTTCGGCAGTTGCCTAGGGCTCTAGGATTTGGGGGGAGGTATTTTCTTCAGCAACGACCGTGGCGGCCGGATCTATGGCTGCCCCGGTCGCCGCTGGCATTTAGGCGGAGGGAGCTGGGGCAGGGGGGCGTGGGGAGGGCCTCCTGCAGCAAGTAAGGGGGCGGGGGCGGTACGCAGAGGAACTCCCCGCTTCAGCTCACCCCTGCCCCGCCGCCTCTGTGAGCATGCCATTGCTGCTTCACTTCTCCTGCCTCTCAGGCTTGCGGCGCCTAAGCTGATTGGCGCTGCAAGCCTGGGAGGCGGAAGAAGTGAAGCGGCGACAGTGTGCTCGGGGTGGAGGCGGAGCAGGGGTGAGCTGGGGCGCAGGGGAGTGCCTCAGGGTGGAGGGGGGGGGTGGGGAGCTGCCGAATGGGGGGGGCACCTCAGGGCAGAGGGGGGGAACTGCTGCGGGGGGGCGCAAGGTGGAAGTTTCGCCTAGGGCGCGAAACATCCTTGCACCGGCCCTACTTGCATGGCTTCCCACATGCAGATTGGTCATACATGTACTAATCTACCTCAAAAGGGCATTGTGAGGATTAATTAGTAAAGGTTTATAAAGCACTTTGAAGATTAAAAACTTTATAAGTGCTAGGTATTGTATGGGAAAGGTGTTTCCATTGGTTCAATTTAGATTTGCATAATCACAGGACCTGGATAACTAAAATTAGTACACATATTTGTACTCATTGTCCGAAAGGCTTTCATTCTGCTTTATGATTTATGGAAACAGTATGGATACTTTTGGCTGTCATGTTCAAATTCAAGTGCAAAACAGCATGCAACTAATTTTGAATCTTTTAATGACTCAAACCTCCAAATCCTATTACAGATTCATGCATTTCACACACTTACATAAACTTCAATGAGCGAACAATATTTAATAAAGAGTTGTGACAGACACATGAAGACACAAAGGCTGAGGCACTCGCATACATGAAAAATCTCCCTATAAAATTTAATTCAAAGCTTTTCTCTTCTACATTTGAAGTCTGACAGAAAGCTAGTGAGAATGCTAGAAGAAACTGATACAATTTTTTTATGATGGTTTGTTCTAAAGGAGGGATCAGTGGATCTGATTCATACAGTCATCAAATTGTGTAATTATTCATTTCAGTTAGCATGACAGACTCTGGGCTTTCAGCCAAACTTATGGGACGAGTCTACCTATGCGCACACATATGGATAGGAGTTCACACATACAGAATCTCTCTCTCTCTCTTTCTATATATCTATATAGATAGCCACACCTCTCTCTCTCTCTCTCTCTCTTTATAGTTTGTTTGGCCCATGGGTCCAATCCTGCAAATAATCGCACGTGTAAGTCTTTACAGGATCAGACCCCATGTCTGCCTTTTAAAAGCAGTGCTGCTTAGCAACCTGTTTTTGTTTTGTTTTTGTTTTTGTTTTTTGCCTGCACAACTGGAAGCCTTGCAAGTTGTAAACAAATATTTTGATCTGTTAGGAGGTCTGAGTTAAATTAAGTGAGGTCTCCTACCCCAACAGTAAACATCCTTTTTTTTTCAATATGGTAAAAATTTCCATCCAGGGTTTGGGGGAGGAGAGGATGCAGGAATACAGGACACAGCATTTAAAATGGGAATCTCTCTCTCTTTAAATAAAGGAAGTAAACATTGACTCACAGGAAGATTTAAACCACCATGGAAAAAGACATCCTGAAAGGATAAAAATAATTTCATTTGAAATTTTTAAGATGATGTATACTGTTTTAAAGTGAAAATATTTTCATTTTATTCTAGGAAAAATGGTTACAGCACATATCCTTGCATTCCACACTGCTTTTCAAGGGGAAAAAATAGGATAGGGTAGGTAATGTGACATTCTAACTTGTAAAGATTTTTAATCATGTTCTGCTAGATATTTTCATGCAATCAAATTTCATTCATCTTTCCAGACTGGCTGCATAAGCTTGACAAAGGGAGGCGGTGTATCTAGTGATTTCAGCAAGGGCCTGAGACTCAGTACTCCTGGGTTCTATTATTGATTTGTCTATGGGCAAGTCCTTTAGAGCCAAATTTCCAAAGGTATTTTGGCACCTAATGATGTGGTAAGTACCTAGTGGGATTTTTCAAAAGTGGCTAAGCAGGTTAGGTGCCTAAATCCCATGGAATGTAGGCACTTGTAAAAAGCCCACTAAGCATTTATCAGCATCTTTAGATGCCCAAATACTTTTGAAAATCAGGCCCTTTAAAGTCCGTATGCCTCAGTTTTCTCTTCTCTAACATGGGAATAATAATCATACTGTTTGTTGCCCCTTTTCTCAAATGGAGAAAGCTTCCAGGCCCTTGCAGGTCAGTTCCAATTGCAAGAGAAATAAGTGATGCCACATCATGTAATTTCTTAGTGTTATTTACAAAATGTACACAAATTCTGATTACTTGAACAGAGTGGGTCAAACTGCACATGGATAACCCCCTCTTACAGAAACTTTGGCTAAGTCCCTGCATTTTCCCTCACGGTAAGTCTAGACTACAATTACAAGGAGAGTTTGCGGCTCGACTAGATGTTCCTGGAGCAGTAAAGCCACAGTAGCGGGTTCTTCAGCAGGGGGGTTGTACAAGTCCACCCTGAACCCTGGGAAATTATGCACAGGGCTAACCTGTGCTGAACCAGTCTCAGCTCAGTTTAAATTTAGCTAGCTTATTTCCTGGGAGTAGTGAAGCTTCAGCAGCACATGATCCAATACACGCAGGCGACCCTTGCACCTGCCGCCCTGTGGAGAGCCTTTGGAGGGTTTGTTCACATACATCAGAATGCAAGATTGACCCGACCTAGCAGCATTATCATATAGAGTTTATCTTTAGCCAGGCAACCTGGTGACTCCAGGACATAGCAAAGCAGACCCCTCCTGGGCCGCAGATGGAATGGGAGTTGGTCCATCCCCTCCCATTGGCAAGAATGCCACACCAGCCTCTTACCATTTTGTTTGTAAAATGTCTCTCTAATATTGTGTAGGACGGGGTGGGTGAGGTAATATCTTTTATTGGACCAACTTCTGTTGGTGGAAGAGACAAGCTTTTGAGCTTACACAGAGCTGCTGCTTCTACAATATTAGCTATCAGACAAATATAGGCTAATTTGGCTAAAAAATGAAATTCCTTTCTCACACATTGATGCTGCACTTTGGGGCAAGCAGTGCTCATTGGTTATATCATGGGAGAGCAGAGTTCCTCCAGAGAAAGAAACTTGGCACAGGGACTTGGCTTACCTGGCAGTTAGAGTGATTAATGTTTTTGGTGGGAAGGGACCTCAGACAAATTTGAAAAGACTTTTTATAAATCTTTGATTAATTTCTAGTGGATGGAGACAAAGATGTCACTCTCCTTTTCCCTCTCTGCCCCCCTTCCTTCCTTTCTTTCCTTCCCTTTCTATTCCTTTAGTTTTTTGTTATTTTTTCTCTCTTTATTTCTGGGGAAAATGTAAATACAAATATAAACTTAAAAACTGCAGGCTTGGGACCATAAGATACTAAGCAAAAGGTAGCTGCATTGGTTCTTGTGACATTGGTAACAGGAAAAAATAGAGGATGCTGTTTGTTAAATGAACGAGCAAAAGATGTCAGGGAAAGATTTTATGCTTGAGCAACTAAAATGGCTAAAACATATTAACAATTACTTTAAAATATGTAGTCAATGTTCCATTAAAACAAAAGATGGTTAAAAGTGTAAAGTTAAAGTGATCTTTTAATTTGTGTTAAGATTAAAGTGACACTTAGTATGTTTAATATTCTTTTGGTATGGGATTTTAAACCTCACACACTTAACATTTTGACACTCGAGGTTGCCTTTGTATAAGCTGATGTTGCCATGATCACTAATCCTAGAAGAGCTTGTGATAGGGAAATAATATTATTTGAACTGGAGAGGAAAAGTGGTATTTTATGTATTTACATTGGTTAGAGCCATGATAAATGTATTTTTTAACATAAGAAAATGTTATGATGTTTAGTGACTTTTTTTCTGGAAAAGATTTTAGATTGTGTATAAGAAATCTATCTTTCTGTTATGTAGTCTTAGTCACAAAATGACGTATTCAGCTTTAGTAATGTTACTTTGCAGCATTAGTGCTGATTATTTTTAAAAGGAATCAAGTCATTATTAAGATTACGTATTTGATGGGGTCTGATTAGAGATTGACAGCTACCATGGATTTGTAAGGGGCCAGGGAGAACATTAATGAAATTCATGGACCTCTTCAGTACAACTGTATCTAACAGAAGAATGAAGCAATAAATACAGAACATATTCAAAAATATTTTATAAGGTTGAATACTGCTAATGATTATTAGCTAAAATACCAAGCATCAGATCATGTCCCCTTAAAAATCCCACAGAAAGAGATGTTTAGAAATCTGTGTTTACTGGGCACTTTTGTCAGTGAGGCTGAGCCTAAGCAGCAGTGTCTGCAGCAGGGCTCTGTGAAGGCAGGGGGATGGATGGGGTCTCTTTGTAAACACCCCTCCCTTCATGCCCTTGAGGACTTTCCAGGACAAGATAATACTGCCTCTGGGCATGATTGGCAAGAGAAAATCTTTGGAGAATTAAAGGAGTTTGTCACAGTGAAACCTGTACTGAACTACTGTAACTGATCCATGTCATGTGACTGGGACCAAGCAATAAGTCAGTCTTTTTCAGTATTCCTGTGTGTCATAACTCTGTTGCAATGGATAGCTCAGTGTATTGTTTGTGCTTAAAGACAGCTCTGTAGGTTGAATATAATTAAGATATTAAAAGTCTATGAGCCAATTACAATCTGAAAGCAATCAGGCATGCCTCTTTTGTTCCAAACATAGAGAGATGTAAGATCTTCTGTCACTACTTTCTGATAATACACAGATGATGAGAAACAAGAAAATCGTATAAAGCTTTTTTTGTAAATCAGATTGGCAGGACTGCTATCTGCAGAGTGGATTACTGACAGGAACTGAGAACAGATGGCTGGGACAGCCAAACTCAGTGTGGTAGGAAAAAAATTGAAGGGAGACAATCTCCTTCATAAGAGTACATTATTCAGGAAAAAGGCTAAAAATCACATAGGCTTTTGTGCTGTTATTCCTTCTAGCACCAGCTTATCCTAGACCGGGGTGCCCAACCTTTGTCCCATGGGCCATACACGGCCCACCAGAGCATTTCATAAGGCCTGCGGCCTGCTTCAACACAATATACTAATCGCCGATTCATTAGTGTTTTGTCATCATGTTTACATCATTTTAGTTTACACAAGTATGTAAATAGACAATACTGTACATAGAAACAATCTATCTAAATACATACGAAACAAACTGAACTTAAAATATAAATCTGTTTGGCCCACACAAGGTTGTGCTTATGTAACACTGACAGACCCTGGTAATTGACGGGCAGGATCAAACTGGGGACCTCTGGAGTTTAGTGCATGAGCCTCTATTGCATGTAGAGGCTCATGCAACTAAAGTCAACTGACTTTTAGCTAAGTCTGTAGAGCAGACTCGTTTATCTCTCTCTCCAATGGGACAGAAAACCACACGCTGGCGGTATGTGGGTTACACTTAGATTTATGTGCCTCTCCTATGTAATTAAGTTGGATACCAGTGTCCTAGACAGTAGTACAGGCTTTGTTATTTAAGTTCTGGGCCAAATCCTGCTTATTTTACATAACTATCCCAGTGAAGTCAAGGGTACTGCTCCTGGTCTAGATTCTGATAACCTTTAAACTGAATGATTACACTACTATGCAAGTAATTCCAGTGAAATCAATGGGCCTATGAGGTGCTTTGCTAGATTGGGTCAGAATGCTCAGTACATTGTAGGATTGAGCCTATAGTGCCTTTTACCTGACATACCACAAAAAGAGCTTATGAGCCCTGCATCCCTTCTGAGAGCTAAATAAATATTATCAGTCTAATTTTATGGATGTTGAAGTGGAGGCACACGTTAAGTGACTTGGCAAGTCAGCCATTTCCAGAGCTGGGAAGAGAGAACCTAGTGAATTTTTACACCCAATCCCCTGCTCTAATCACTAGACCACACCTCCAACATAACATCATTTTATGTTTATTATGTATCTGCAAAATAAAAAACAAAAATAAACAATGAATTTTTTATTTTATTAAACACCAAGAATGTACAATTAGTTTCTTTGAATTGCAAAATGAACCCTGATCTTAGGTACAGCATATGCCAGAAGAGTAAATGTTCAAAACATTGTCCATTTCACAGAATCTCAGGGTTAGAAGGGACCTCAGGAGATTATCTAGTCCAACCCCCTGCTCAAACAGGACCAGTCCCCAGACAATTTGTAAGCCTATGTTTCTTGATGTCCAAAACGGTTGAACAATTGGAAAGAACCATGCTGTGTTGTCAGTGTCTCAATTGTATTGGCAAGATACTGTATATGCAGAGTCAATTACATATTTAAATGCCTCAAGGTTGGGTTGTTTTTGTTTTTTTGGCCATTTACTAGACTTCCATTGTGGAGCTACAGAAAGTGGAATTTGTTTAATTTTATTACCAAATATGTGGATAAAATTAACTTTTTATAGGATGACCAGACAGCAAGTGTGAAAAATTGGGACGGGGTGGAGGGTAATAGGAGCCGATATAAGAAAAAGACCCAAAAATCGGGAGTGGCCATATAAAATCGGGACATCTGGTCACCCTAACTTTATATTTTGGAGTGAGGTGCTGGAACGAAGCGCCCCTTGTTAAATTCTGCCTCCAAATGCATAAGTGTGCAATGGGAGTGAGGGGACTCAGAGCCTTCTCTCATACGTAATGTGAGAACAGTCACAACACAGCTTAGAGTTTGTGAAATGCTTGAAGATGAAAGGCACTGTAAAAATGTCATTATTCCTCTATGATAATGGGCTCTGGTTGTACATTCCTCAAGAGGATAACATACTCCCTTGCTCGCATTCCTTTCATTTCCATACAAATGTTTTTCATTTCTTTACAGTCCATCATTGAGGGTAGCAATTTAATTGTTTCTTCTCTGGTGAGTTAATTTTGTTTGACATTAACATCTTTTCTCTAGGTGTGTGAGTGGGGAAGAGGGATTTAGTTCAGTAATATCTGAGAACTAAATTTTTATTTTTTTGAAAATGGGTGGCACAGACAGAATGATGCGAAGTAGGAATATAACATTTTAATTCTTATGAGTAATGTCCTGTGGAAAGGAATACCTCACTTATTTGATTATTTAAAACAACAGGCAATTAAATTGCCGACAATGGGATTTGATCAATTCTGTTGTTGTTTAGACAGTTACTAGTTTTTTGTCTGAAAGACTTTCATTGGAATAGGTTTAGAAACAGTAGATACAATCACTTTTATAAACTGCAGTGATCACCTTCCTGTCACAGAATTTTCAGTCAACAAAGTTTATGAAATGGGAGGGCCTGAGCCCTGGAGTGGAAGATAGGATTAGAATATGAGATTTCCAAACTCTGACATTGTCTCCCATTGTGGTCTTTTGCAAATTATTTAGGGCCTCATCCCCTAGTCTACTGACAGCATTAAGTGGCTAGAGCTAGCTGGTGGAGAGTTCCTGTTGCAGAGAGGCACACCAGGGCTTTGTGCCAGATGCACCTGATCCCAGCATAAAGGGAAGAAGTGTAGCATAGGTGGAGCAAAACACTGCCCCCACCCCCCCACAAATTACAGCAGACTCCATGCTGCTCTAGCATTTGCTGGGACCAGGCTTCCAAGGATCAGGGAGCCATAACTAGCTCCTTGCTGCTGCCACTCTCCACTACATGCAACATATACTAAGATGTAGCAGATCATTAGGGCCTTAGCACTATTTCTCAACTGTCTCATGTACAAAATGGGGTAATGATATTTTTACTAGGGTTGCCATGGAGCATAACTGTATAGTACTTTGAAAATGAGGAACACTTTATACTGTAAGAGCTCAAACCAAAGCCTGTGATGTCAGTGGAATGACTCTGACTTCATTGGGCTATATAAATCAGGCCTTAAATACTTAGTTTTACTGAGATTGAGAATTCTGTGAAAATTATTATCTGCTTCACTGCTGCTCAATATGCTAGATATGTTGGGCAAATTGCATCTGTTTTGGCCCAGGTATCAAGTGTGTCATGATATTTCGTATTGGGATTTAAAGAAAAAGTTAGAACAAATATGTTTACTCAGTGTAGCTCAAATCGCAAGGTAATGTTTCTTTCTTTCTTTTCTTTCTCTTTTACTTAATAGTCCTGAGGAATTGCTCGGCAGTGCAGTGGGTGGCCAATACACTTTTTCCACTTGCAGAGGCTGGTCAAATTTAGTCACCAATAAATCTTACAGTAAGCCTTATAACCTAACTGTTGATTTGGCAACTTCATGTTCTTTCCTGGTAGCTAACACTCAGATGTTCCTATTTTTAAACGTGATTTCCCCAAAACTCCAGATTTCTGAATAAATCGACTGCTCTCTTATGTGTGCATATGAGGGTACTTTAAGCTTTAACAGACTCCACTTCAGGAGTTCACTGATCATGATTATTAGTCACATTTTAAGCCATAGCCTACAGTAAAGTCATAATTGAGTAAGTGAACATGGTTACAGTGTAGTTGTCCCATTTGCAATGGGGACCATCGCCTAACTGTGTCTCCATTACTGGGTTATTACCCTTGACAAGGAATTGACATAGAAATTTGAGACAAGTATGCCAGTTTTGTTGGTGGTTTTTGGGATGGGGAATTGGAGTGAGATAATACTCATTTCGTGTGCACCAAATGTAACAACTTCACTCTGGCCTGCACTGTATGTAGACTGGCAGCCTGGATGATTTCATAGCTCATTACTGATAGCCTGAAGTATCCAGTCACATAATGACAGACAGAATGGTCCAAGATTCTCAGCTGATGCACTGTACTCCTCCATGGAGGCTTCAGAGAACCAGTGGGAGTGGAAAGCAGGCACCACTCTCTTCTCCAGTGCACTGTATCCAGGCCACAAAAAAAGGGCTTATGGATCTCTGTGGAAGTTGCTAGGGTTTCTCAGGGAACTCTATATTTCTAGGTGCCATAGTGTTTATAGACCTTCAAGGCTATAGCACTTCCATTAAACAGGCCATCTTCATATGTTAATGGTTGATTGTGCATTGGACAAGGTTAAAAATATGCTCTCACTCATATGCATAGTAGCTTAAAGAGTTCCACCAGGAACATCCTTATGCAAAGAATGTATCAGGTTCACAGGTAAGGAAGGTGCTAAGAAAACAAAGTTAAAGGAATGGCACAACTGAAATAAAAGATTTAAAAAATGCAAATAAGAAGGAAGAACATGAGAAATATTAAACTAAACTCAGGAAGTTGTTTACAAATGCAATAAAATCCCTGTTATCCAAGTCAAGCACACAAAGCAAAAGAGCTAACATATTACCTGAATTAGGTAATGTCCATCATGGATATATATCACTTAAATAAAAATCTCAGGCCTGATTCTGAGAACACTTACGTTGTTGTAAAATTTATGCAACTCCCCTGACTTCAACAGAGTTACTTCTGATTTATACCTGATTGTCTTCTAAAATTTGAACCCCTGTTTATCTAAAGAAATTCCATGTCCTCTGTTCCCCCAGTCCTCAACCAGGGGTTTGGGGCCCCCTGTGGGGGTGTGTTCGAGCAGGTTTCAGGGCATCTGCCAACCAGAGCTCGTGTTAGACTTGCTGGAGCCCAGGTCAGAAAGCTGAAGCCTGCAGCCCCGAACCCTGCCATCCAGGACTAAAACCGAAGCCTGAGTAACTTAACTTCACGGAGGTGTGGGGCTCTGGACAGTTGCCCTGCTTGTTACCCCCTAATGCTAGCTCTGGCTTTTTTATGCAGAAAAACAGTTGTGGCATAGGTGGGCCATGGAGTGAATGCCCCACCCACTGGTTAAGGCTCAGCCAATTACCAAAGGCTTCTAGCTTTCAAACCTTCCTGGTAGCTCCGCCTCCAACTACCAGCTACAGCACACGGTCCTTCAAACAAACAAACAAACAACCAAACAGACTGACAAACACAAGCTCAGCACACAGCAAGTAACCCCCAAACGCAAACACAAACACTGCAGACAGTCACTTACTCCACAGATGCTCAAGACTTTACAAACAGCTCTTTAAGATCAATAGGAAGTGTTATCTTGTAAATTGCAAGTGAATATTTTCTAAATGCACTTGCATTAGATAATTCAAGTTCTAACACGCATATCTACTTGGTATCCTGGGTGACTTCAGAATCAGTGAAGCAAAAATAATTAATTGGAGAAGCTCAAAAGCAAGGAAGTTAAGGTTTATCCAAGTTTTAAAGGAAAACTTGGTAGATTCTGCATTACTATAAGGGGGTGATGACAATTATTCAGGACGCTAAGGGTATGTCTACACTACGAAATTAGGTCGATTTTATAGAAGTCAATCTTTAGAAATCGATTTTATACAATTGATTGTGTATGTCCCCACTAAGCGCATTAAGTCGGTAGAGTGCGTCCTCAGTACCATGGCTAGCATCGACTCTTGGAGTGGTGCACTGTGGGCAGTTATCCCATAGTTCCCGCAGTCTCTGCTGTCCATTGGAATTCTGGGTTACGCTTCCAATGCCTGATGGGGCAAAAACATTGTCGCGGGTGGTTTTGGGTATGTGTTGTCAGTCTCCTCTCCCTCCCTCTTCCCTCCTTGAAAGCAACTGCAGACCATCATTTTGCGCCTTTTTTCCTGGGTTACCCATGCAGATGCCATAGCACAGCAAGCATGGAGCCTGCTCAGGTCACTGCTGTTGTTGTGAGCATTGTAAACACCTTGCACGTTATACTGCAGTATGTGCAGAACCTGGCTAAGAGACGGTAGCACAAGGATGATTGTGAGGAGGACATGGACACAGACGTTCCTGAAAGCACAGGATTTGGCAATTGGGTCATAATGGTGGCAGTGGTGCTGGCTGATACAGTGAAACACTGATTCTGATTGCAAACAAGCAGAGCCTGGTGGGACCGCATAGTGTTGCAGGTAAAGATGATTCCAAATTGCTGCAAAACTTTCACATGCGTAAGGCCATTTTCCTGGAACTCTGTGAGTTGCTTTCCCCCACCCTGAAATGCAGGAATACCAAGATGAGAGCTGCCCTGACAGTTGAGAAGTGAGTGGTGATAGCCCTGTGGAAGCTTGCAATGCCTGACTGCTACCAGTCAGTTGGGAATCAATTTGGAGTGGGCAAATCTACTGTGGGGACTGCTGTGATTCAAGTAGCCAATGCAGTCACTGACGTTCTGCTATCAAGGGTAGTGACCCTGGGAAGTGTGCAGGTCCTAGTGGATGGCCTTGCTGCAATGGGTTTCCCTAACTGTGGTGCGGCAATAGGCATATGCCTTCTGTCTATCTTGGTACTGGACCACCTTGCCAACGAGTATGTAAACCACAAGGAGTACTTCTCAATGGTGCTGCAAGCACTGGTGGATCACAAGAGACGTTTCACTGACATCAGCATGGGATGGCCGGGAAAGGTGCATGACATTCGCATCTTTAGGAACTTGGGGCTGTTTGAACAGCTGCAAGAAGGGACTTACTTCCTATACCAGAAAATTACTGTGAGGAATGTTGAAATGCCAACAGTTATCCTTGGAGACCCAGCCTACCCCTTGCTCATGAAGCTGTACATAGGCAACCTGGACAGTAGTAAGGAGCAGTTCAACAATAGGCTGAGCAAGTGCAGAATGGTGGTAGAATGTGCCTTTGGACATTTAAAAGCTCACTGGCCCTGTTTGCTGACTAGGTTAGACCTCAGCGCAACCAATATTTCCATTGTTATTGCTGCTTGCTGTGTGCGCCATAATATCTGTGAGAGTCAGGGGGAGATGTTTATGCCGGGATGGGAGGTTGAGGCAAATCACCTGGCGACTCTTTCACAGTGAATCAAGCAATTCATAGCAGACAGCACATGTGTTTTAGGTACAAGGTCACATTTTGCCTTTTATATTGAGCTCCTGCCTGTATGGTAACACATCACACACGGCTGGGCAACAGAATTTGGTTTCCAGGCAGCCATGGTAAGCCAAAGGATACACGGGGTTGGCTTCTGACGCCTTCATAACATGTGGGAATGGTTTCAAACTGCAGCGCCCTTCTTTCCCATAGTAAGCAATGCCAGTTGGGTTTGCCATTTAAAAGAAGGAGCTGTGGTTTTCGGGTGGATGTGCAGCACACCCCTCCCCCTACCGCACCACATGGCTATTCTCTGGGATGATCCCTTTTAGCCAAGCGCAAACAGCACAGCATGACCGGGGTCCTTTTACAGTTCCTTTACAAAAATTCCCCTATTTCAACCAAGTGACCATGAATGAGATCACTCTCCTGAGGCTAACACAGAAAGATATAGACCGAACGTTGCTTGAATGCGACCAAAATCCAGGACCATTTGCTGCCATACTATGTGCTGCAATGATTCCAGACTACTTGCTACTGGCTTGGCATGGGAAAGTGTCCTACCGTGGAGGACCAAATAAGGCAACCCTCCCCACAAACCTTTTGCAAAGGATTTCAGAGTACCTCCAGAAGAGCTTCATGGAGATGTCCCTGGTGGATTCCCGCTCCATCCCCAGACACATTAACAGATTTTTCCAGTAGTTGTACTGGCCACGAATGCATCCCAAGTCTTCAGGGCAAATCAAACATTAAACACTATTGCTTTTAAACCATGTACTGTAGGTACAAATGAGCACTCACCAGAGGTACCTTCTCTGCCTTCAGGGTCTGGGAACCCACCTTGGGAGGGTATTGGCTCCAGGGTGATGAAAAGGTCCTGGCTGCTGGGTAGAACGGATTCACTGCTTGCCTGCTGTGCATTCTCCTCCTCCTCCTCTTCTCCCTCCACAAAATCCTCCTCCCTGTTGTGTGAGACTTCCCCCCCCTTTAGGTGTCCACGGACAGTGGTGGGGTACTGTTAGGGTCCCCCCTCTAGAATGCCATGCAGCTATCATAGAAGCGGCATATATGGGGCTCTGACCCAGAGTGACCATTTGCCTCCTTTGTTTTTTGGTAGGCTTGCCTGAGCTGTTTAACTTTCACACGGCACTGCTGTGTGTCCCTGTTGTAGCCTCTGTCCATCATGCCCTGTGTGATTTTGGCATATATATTAGCATTTCTTCTTTTTGTTCAGAGGTCTGCCTGCACAGATTCTTGTCCCCATACAGCAGTCAGATCCAGTGTCTCCTGTTTCCTCCATGCTGGAGCTTGTTTGCGATTCTGGGTGTACTGCATGGTCACCTGTGCTTCTAAGCTCACCATGCTAACCAAACAGGAAATGAAATTCAAAATTTCCTGGGGTTTTTCCTGTGTACCTGGCTAGTGCATCAAAGTTGAAATTGCTGTTCAGAGCAGTCACATTGGAGCCTCTGGGATAGCTTCCGGAAGCCAATAACGTCAAATTGTGTCTGCACTACCCCAAATTCGACCCAGCAAGGTCGATTTTAGCACTACTCCCCTTGCCGGGGAGGAGTACAGAAATTGATTTTAAGACCCCTTTAGATCGACGGAATTGGGTTGGTTGTGTAGACGCATTCATTACAAAATTGACCTAACCTGGCTAAATTTGACCTAACCCCCTAGTGTAGACCAGGGCTTAGTTTAAAAATGTTTGTTTCCAAGGAACTAACAGTATGTAAACATTTAAAAGTACCACTAGCCTCCTGGGACCAACCTATTAATTACAAACTGCAAATTTAACTAGTGCATAGGTATGAAAAATTAGAAGAGTGAATACACAGAAATATTTTCTGAAAGAAGATGCCTAGCTCAAAAGGATTTTTTAAAGAGATTGTAACTGACCCAAATCCCCATCTGAAATAAATCATAGTAGCTCTATTGACTTCAATGAAGTGATGTAGACTGACCCTTGCTGAGGATCTCACCCTTTTACTAGAGGGCAGTTCTTCAATCTGAATTATGGAATGAGGTCTCACAGGGTGGTCTGTACTCGTTTTAGGCCAGACCTGCTTTTCATCTATAGATATATTTTATTGTGACAGAGTTTTACTGGGATATAAAGTGAAATAACCAACATAGAGATAGAGCAGCATTTGGATCTTCACAGTAAATAGGTTGACATGTAGCACGTGACATTTCTGGTTCATTAATACAGAATAATAAAGGGTTATAAAATATTTAGCACACTTCACACAAAAAACAATTGGAGGAAGACCTGAAAGGGCCAGATGCCAGAATGGATATTGGATTATAACCTAGAGTGGAGATTACAGAGGTTAAGGCCCAATATTTTAGCCATGCTGAAGCTACTTTACACTGGTAGACCAGTGTGCACCTGGTGGATCCAGGTAGCAAAATATCCTCCCTGCCTTGCTACAGCCTGATTGACCTACCTCATCCCTCCAATTTAGGCGACATGACCATAGAGTCTTTACTCCCCAGCTGCCCCAAATGGCCATGTGAGGCAGCTGGCATTGTGGAGCAAACCTGATGCTGCTCTACCTTTTCAGCAAGGATTGGACTAGCGTCTGGATGGTCCCAGGACAGCAGGGAAATAAAGGTAGCTTAAATCAACCTTTGCCTCCTGCTTCCATCTCTGCACTGAGCTGCACAGAGTACTTCTTGAACAAAGCCAAAGATCCTGTGCTATATTTTTAAATGAAAAAATAACAAGGCAAGATGTGCAGTATATATTTGATGCAAAAAAAAATTCATTTATGCAACGTAAAGGTTCAGATTTTAAACAAAGAGGCCAGATAACACTGTGTTCTATATCCTTGCAGTTTGGAATTTTCATTCCTGGGGCTTTTTGTTATAAGATCACACATACTAACTGGACAATGAGTCAAATTTTTGGCAGATATGGGTTTACTATGTATGGTAGTATACCTGAAGAGAAACATTTTAACTTGGAAAGGAGCAGTGAGTCATTATCTAGAAACAGAACTTTCTCAAATGTTTAAGAAATGATGTAGATGATACAGCAGAGCAAAAGGATCCAGAAAAAGTTTAAAAGAGAGAAATATTGGTAAATGGTATATAGTCACAGGATACATAAGTCCTGAAGTAAAGCCTAGCGATTTATTTTCAGGTATTGATCCTGTGATAGTGTTTTATGAAGATGGCTTCATTCCATTTATACTAAATGACTGTAGATGTAATCTTTTTATCTGGTGGATTTTGGTGTATTGGGAAGACTTATTCCCCCTGATAAATATACTCTATTTGCATTTCTGTAGGTATATATTTGTTCAGTCTGTGTTACTATATTTTACATGATTAATTCCAGTTAAGTGTTCTGTGTCCCCTCTCATCCATGAACTTATAATTCTTGTCATCTCACCAGGGCCACTTTTTGGAGGTATTTCTGTATTCTGATATTAAAAATGCCACCGCATGTTATCCTGGTTTAACCAAGTCTGGGTTATCACAGTTGACAATTCAGAAATCTGATTAGCCAACAATTATTCTATTTTATATAGCCATGATCAAAACTAAATAGAAAATGTTATTACCAGAAATATAAAATAAACTAAATCGGAAAAGGGTTTTCCAGAGTTTTGTCTGTGCAGTTGCAACCAGTATCACAAAACAATTTTGCATGACTGTTTGGGTTTATAGGGAAACAAGATGTAATTGGGATAACCCAAATTTGGTTAAACTAGGATACTATGGTCTGGAATTTACATCATCACAGGACACAGAAGGGAGCATTAAAAAACAAGATAGATTAAGCAGATTGGCTTTATGGATGAAGGGCCATGCTATTTCTAAAGAAAGAGGAAAGAAAAAAAAAAAACAGCAGACTTAGAGTCCATCACATAAAATACAGCAAATCAGTTTGAACAGTGTTGATGCAGACAAAAGCCCTAAGGAAATGTAAAAGCAGAGTTTATGGAAGTCTTCCATTACTTTGACCGGCAAAGCAGTGCTTAATTATCAAGGATGGGATTTCTGCCTTGAAGTCAGATACCAGGTTAAGTATTTTTAACCTGAAATATCTGTGGGCACGCATTTGCAAAAGGCAATACTATGGATTTATTCAACAATAAAATCAAATAGCGGTGACTGTTTGGTTCAAGGGATCGATTCTTTTTGTCCATTATTTTCTCCACAGGTCACCAGTTCATATCTGACTCAGGTTTGCAATTGCTAGAAACTGTTACAATCTGAAGGCTGTTTGGTGGCCTGCATTGTGAATAGGTGGTCTAAGTCCAGCTCCTGATGGGCTGATGGCCATAGCAATAGTGTAACTGGCACCCTTGTTAACAGTCTCAGCAATGAGGTCAAGGACTGAATGGGTTTGAAGACACAATTCTTCCCCCTTAAAAGAGGCCCATTCTCATCAATGTTGAGGCAAACCGACAGGTTCATGTAGTGAAGCTTACTTGGTTGCTGCCTGTGCTATCTCTCTTTTGTGTATAAAAAGAGAATATTTCAGTTTACAGGGCTATTAATCTGATACCATTAAGAAACACAAACCTTTAAAAAATAAAAACAAGAGAAAGTGGAAAAGGGTTAAAGAAGAATTAAGATGTGGAAAATATATTGTAGGCGGCATTTTAGGAACTTGAAAAGACACAAATTATATGTATCATTATAAATCATAACACCCACTACTGTGGCTTGGCAAAAGCATATGCAAACATGCCATCGAAAATAAACAAAGTAAAAAAGAATAAAACAGTAAGAAAATCTGTCTGAATAATGAAGGGATTAGATTAATGTAGATATATGATCTAACAAGAACACTGTGTGGCTCCAAAAAGAGATTTAAAAACAGACTCTCTGCCCTCCTCCCCTTTCTTATATGCAGAGAGTGAATTTGCAAGTGGTAATGAAGAATGCAGACCACATTGCAAGGCCTGTTGTTCATTTTTATTCCACTGACATGTTTTCAGGGAAGGGAACATCTTGCACTTCCCTGGTTGGCTCTAGTTCAGCATCTGTGACATGTTTTAAGGTGCCCTTCTTATAACAACCAGAGATCATAGTGGTTTGAAAGTTAAATTACTAAAATGAATGTCTGTAATATTTTAGAGTCGGAAAACTACCACTGGAAAATACAGGCTATGTTCCGTTCCAGGGAAAGATTACTGTTCTGTAATCTGGGCATTCTTTTAACAGTTAATTTTATAGGTGGTACTCACTGTACTAAAGTAAGTAGCAAAATACACCAGCAGCAGAAGTAAAAAGTAGTAGTTGAACAGCAAAATATTATATGAAGTAAGAGTCATTTTACATACTTAGTACACAAATGCTAAAGGAAAGTTCAAGTGTGGCTGCATCAGCCCTGACATTCATTAACTTCAAGATCCAATTTAGCACAGCCATCCGTGGGCCAAATTCTGTGTTGTTTTACTTCCTTTGCAACTCTGTTGATTTCAGTATACGGTACGAGAGTCAGTACAGCTGTCTACAAAGGTGAGATGTAATGATTTCAGGCTTTAGAGTGATGTTGAGGAAACAGAAGAAAAAATAAATTGCAAATGCAGAAAGAAAGAATAGCCTTAAAAATTGTTAAGGTTAGAGACACAATGGATCTCAGTTCTTGGGTCTGCTTTGATTGCTTTAACAAAAGCTACCTTCGCTCATGCTCCAGTTCTATGCTGAGCATAGCTCAGCCAGCCAAGAGTATCTTGGCCAATATATACTATTTAGCAATATAACCTGAGATAAGAGATACTTTTCTGATAGTTTTAAAAGCAAGAGTCCCACATTCAGAGTATGTACTTCTTAATTTAGCCTCCTCGGGGGAAAATAGAATTACTCAACAAAATAATTTTAGGACCTATGATGTTGTATTACTAGACGAATGTAAATCTGAAAGAGGTAAAGTATGAGGCAAAAACATAAGGAGACCGACGGGACTGCATGATTCAGATGACTGATAATAGGATATGTAAATCCCACACGACAAGGAGTTAACAGGAGCCCTAGATCTCAATTAGTTCAGTGTGCATAATTAACTTTGTGCACCTTGAGAGCTGTCACACTCAATTCCTTATCAGACTCAGCTAGAGAGGAGTTGGGGCTTCATAAAGGAAGAAGAGACCTAGCAGAAAAGGTGTCTAGAGTTCCTGCTGTCTGGCAGGATAATAATAGGGACACCAGAGGAGTAGCACTATCCCTGTGTGGGCACTAAGGTAGGGCCTAGGCCCCAAGCAGGTAGCCTTGTGAGTGAATGTTCTGGAAGAGGAACTGGGGGGAACCCAGAGGAACTATAAATTCAAGCCTGGAATAGACAGAAGTGACTTAAGTTGTTTTTTGTTTGGGGTTTTTTTTGGGGGGAGGGAGGTTCTGCAGAGGGAAACCATGGAGGGACCTGGGAACCTGCTCTTCTGAAGTAAGAGTGAGATTGAAGAGGTGCCCAGGAGGCATGGAAGATGTGGTAGTGATCAGTATTGTGTTTGACACATTAATATCTCAGAAGGGAAGGGGTGAGACTACGGTGACCTGGCTGGAGGTCTGAGTCACTAGAAGAGCTAGATCATAATCACACCTGAATAGCTGCCAGAAGGAGATGACTGGGATGAAGGTCTTCCAATGCTATGTCCAAATATGAGCTATGTCAACGGGGGAGTCACTCTTCTACAAGAATACAGAGTCGTTCAGCAATAGATCACTGATTTAAATCCACGCCATGTTGTAGTGACCCAGAATTGTTACTGTTTGTGAGGCTAGTGATTGATTTGGCCTAAGCATTTTTAAATAGAAATTCTATAAATTTAAATATAATTAATATTGGGGTTGCTATAGTACTATAGACATTAATTTCAATTGTTCAATTCACTGACTGAGCTGAAATGAATTAACATGATTAAATCAGTCTCTAGATAGTAATATCAATTTAAGAAACTGATATTTAAGTTAGAACACATGAAAATTTTTTATGTATTTCTAATTTTATCTTGTTTTCATAACCAGATTGTTTTTAACTAAGTGGAGTAGTTGCTATATTTCTAATAAAAATCGTTAGATACAATGTGGAGAGATCATCTTAGTGCTATTGTTTTCCTAGTAAGGGGAAAAGGCTTATTGATTTGTGGTATGGTGACTAGTCATATGGAGTGACAATACTGTAATAGCATTCTGGGAGAAGAGCAGGCCATGAAATGTAGGCCATTTCAGCCCATTCATCCATTAAGGAGACATAACATTCTGCTTTGTCAACTGTTTTACTGTACATCCAAGAAGACTCAAAGAATGCCCAGGAAAAGCGTTTTGATCTATGACCTCTTTGAAGTTCAATGTGTGTGCAACCCAAGGCTTCTCAGGAAAAAGGAGACTCAGAAGCAGGAAGTGAAATTAAAAAAAAAAAATCACATTTCTTTTGAAACCAGTGTCTCCTTGTTTTTCTTGGAAAAGTAAACGATATTCTTTTGTGCTATAGTAATGTAGGAGATACATTCTGAAGTCTAGCATGGTTAGACTACACCAGTGATTCTCAGACTTTTTTACTGGTGACCCCTTTCACATAGCAAGTCTCTGAGTGGGACCCCCCCCTTATAAATTAAAAACACCTTTTTTATATATTTAACATCATTATAAATGTTGGATGCAAAGTGGGGTTCTTCGAGTGGTTGTTCAAGTCCATTCAAAATAGGTGTGTGCGCGTTGTGTGCATGCTAGCCAGAAGATTTTCCTCTGGCAGCACCCATAAGGTCGGCCCTGGTGCCCCCCTGGAGTGGCGCCACTACGGCGCCCTGTAAAGGGGCCTGCCGACCCTCTACCCCCTCAGTTGCTTCTTACCGCCGGTGACGGCTAGCTGGAACTTCGCTTGCGATAGCAAGTTTAGCAATGTCCATAAACCTCGTGTATATAGTTAGTCTATCTAGATTAGTTGTACATAGTTCTTTGCTGTGGGGGGGTGGAACCCCCAACCTACTCGTCACCCCGCTGGGGCATGCCCGGGTCTCCCGGGTTTAAACTCTGCAAGGACTGCGAAAAGTTCATGCCAAAGAGTGACCCGCACTCTGCTTGTCTGCGGTGCCTCGGGGAGAGCCACCAAAGGGACCGGTGCACTATTTGCAGGGGCTTCCGTCCGAGAACTCTCAAAGACAGAGCACAAAGACTTAGAGTTCTTCTGATGGAGGCTGCCTTGCGACCACCTTCGGATCTGGAGTCAGCTGACACAGTGCCCAGCACATCATCGTCAGTGCGGAGCGCCCCGGCACTGGCATCAGGACTTAGGGCCCAGCCGAAATCCTCTAAAACCCGGCACCGGAGGAAGTCGGCTTATAAGAAGTCGGCCTGAGTGCAGCACTGCTCGCCCTCCCTGGTGGCCGCTAAGAAGAAGAGGTCGGTGAGGGAGCGATTGGCCCGCCAGGACCTCCACAGGCCGATGCCGTCCACTGGTACAAGTGGACAAGCTGGGCTACAGCCCCCGGCTGCTCCGTCGACTCCCGCACCGGAGAGAGGGCGGTCGAGTCCGGAGCGACTATCATCCCCGGGCCTTAGCGGAGACGTGCGTCCCCCCTCGACGCCGGAGGCATTCGAGGCGGCCTCAGACCTGCTGAGACTCTCGGTACCGGCCTCCCTGCATCGTGGCAGGGAGTTGCCAATCATAGCTCATCCCCCAGTACAGTCTAGTGGCAAGCTGGCCATGCTGTCTCCTCCCTCTCCGTCCCGCGCCACCCGGGCGGCACTGGACCAGAGAGACAGCTCCCCCCCCCCCCCCGCGCCGCTCCCCAGCGACGACAGGTGCCACTCCCCTCAGGTCCTCTTATTCAGAGACCTCAGACTTAGAGGTGGACTTCTATCGCTCCAGCTGGTCGCGGAGCAGGAGGTCGACTTCGGGCGTGAGCCACCAGCGTACCCACCACAGTGGCAGCAGCAATAGCTACTGCCCTCCTAGTGGCTGTTTTGGACCCTCTGAGCCTACCACCAGTTGGTGGGCCAGGCATTTGGTCCTCGCTCCAGGTTGGCCTCGGTCTCCTCGGCATCGATGGCCCCGGCGCAGTTGCCTTCTCCACTGGCACCGTCGCCGGGCTGGGGTGTGCCACATCTAGGTTCAGCACCCCCTAGCCGGGCATCGGCACCGGCGGCGACCACGGTTTGGGTTCAGCAGGTGCCGCCAGACATGCCAAGCCGTTCATTGGTGACCCCGGTACCGGCCGCGGTGCCGCATTTGGAACTGGCACCGGCCCTGCAACCTCGGTATTGTGTGCTACTGGACCCCGAAGGGCTGGAAGCGCCAGAGGACAGGCTGATCCAAGTGATTTCCTCCTCCTCTTCCCCAGATGAGGCGATCGTGGGCACAGCCACGGCACTGGCCCTGGAAGACACTAGGATCCTTCAGCAACTGCTCAGGTGAGCGGCTCAGAGCCTCACAATCCAGGCTGAGGAAATTGAGGTGGACATAGATCTGGTAGTGGACATCCTGGCTCCATCGGGACCATCCAGGGTGGCCCTACCATTGATCAAGTCCATAGAGGACATGTCCTGCGCCTTATGGCAAATGCCAGGCTCATTGGCCCCTACTGCCAAGAAAACAGAGGTGTTATTTTGTGCCCTCTAAGGGGCATGAGCATTTGTACACCCACCTTTCCCCGGACTTCTTGGTGGAAGACGCGGCCAACCAAAGGGAGCGTCAGGGGTTTCAAGGGTCGACGCCAAAGAACAGGGATGCCAAAAGGCTCGACCTCTTTGGTAGAAAGGTGTACTCTACAGCAGGTCTTCAACTACGAATAGCCAACCAATAGGCTGTTGTAAGCCGATATAGTCATAACACATGTTCGGCCATGTCGAAGTTTACCGAGCTCCTTCCTCAAGATTCGAGGGCAGAGTTTTTGGCCTCGGTGGAAAAGAGTAAGCTCACCTCCCGAGCCTCCCTTCAGGCTGCCCTAGATGCAGCGGACTCGGCCTCACGCTCCATGGCAACAGGCCTGGTCATGAGATGGGGAGCCTAGCTCCAGGTCTCCGGCCTCCCCTATGAGGTCCAGCAGACTATGCAGGACCTCCCCTTCGAAGGGCAGACGCTGTTTTCAGACAAAACGGATAAGCGTCTGCATAGTCTAAAGGACTCGAGGGCTACACTTCGCTCGCTGGGCCTGCATATCCCGCAACCCAACGTAGGCAGTTTAGACCGCAAGCGGCCCCGCATCCTTACCAGCCTCAGAATCGTCCAGAGGTTGGGGGCAGATGGGGCGGGAATGGCTGGAGGCGCCACCAATGCCACCCCGCCGGCCACGCATCCGGCCAACCAAGACTGTTGTCGGTCCTAGGCCCCCTATTTGATGGTACGGTCAAGGATGGCCTACTGATCAGGACTCTGGATCCTTCTTTCCCTACCTTTGGGTCAGGTCTGTCCCCATGCCTGGTCCCGAATCACATCGGACAGTTGGGTGCTTCGCACGGTAGAGAGGGGATATTCTATCCACTTCTCCTCGCTCCCACCCCACCAGCCCCCTTCCCCATCCCTCTTCAGGGACCCCTCTCACGAGCAACTTCTAATTCAGGAAGTGCAGTCCCTACTCACAGAAGGGGCGGTGGAGGAAGTTCCTCAGGAGCTCAGGAGCAGAGGCTTCTACTTCTGGTATTTTCTAATACCAAAGGCAAAAGGGGGCCTCAGATCCATCCTGGACTTGCAGTGGTTGAACAAGTTTGTGAAAAAGCTCAGGTTCTGCATGGTCTCCCTGTCTTCGATCATTCACTCTTTGGATCTACGAGATTGGTATGCCGCCCTCCACTTAAAGAACGCATATTTCCATATTGCCATAATCCCCTGACACCATCGGTAGCTCAGGTTTGTTGTGGCCAATGCCCATCTGCAGTTCACAGTGCTCCCGTTTGGCCTATCGGCGGCACCAAGGGTCTTCACGAAGTGCATGGCAGTCGTGGCGGCCTTTCTGTGCAAGTGGGATATTCAGGAATTCCCCTACTTGGACGATTGGCTTATAAAGGGCCACTCCAAGGAGCAGGTGGAAGCTCAGGTGCTTTTCATCGAGCTCGGCCTCCTCTTCAATGAGGCCAAGTCCACCCTGTCTCCTACCCAAAGGACAGAATTTATAGGGGCGGTTCTGGACTCAACACATGCCAGAGCATATCTTCCGGAGTCCAGGTTCTGGTCCATGTCCGAAATCATTCTCGGTCTGCAACGCTCCCTAACCACCATGACAAGAAACTGCCTCAAGCTGTTGGGTCACATGGTGGCATGCACCTATGTGGTGAGCCATGCCAGACTCCGGCTTTGCCCACTACAATCCTGACTGGCGACGGTATACTGCCCGGCCAGAGATCCCCTGGACTCAGTGGTGACTCTTCCCCAGATGGTGCTGAGCTCTCTCCAATGGTGGCTTGACCCATTGAAGGTGTGATTGGGTGTTTCCTTCGCTGCCCCTCAACCCTCTCTCTCCCTGGTGATGGATGTCTCGAATTGGGGATGGGGAGCGCACTTGGGGGAGCTCAGGACACAGGGCTTGTGGTCACAGGAGGACCTCAAGTTACATATCAACGTCAGGGAGCTGAGAGCTGTTCGCCTGGCTTGTCTTACCTTCCAATCCCACCTGGCCGGTAGATGTGTCTCAGTCCTCATGGACAACACATCAGCGGTCTTCTATATCAACAAACGGGGGTTGTACGCTCGTCTCCTCTGTGCAGGGAAGCCCTCACACTGTGGGACTTTTACGTTCAGAATGCTACCCACCTGACGGCGTTCTACCTCCCGGGGGAACAGAACGGCCTGGCGGACGCTCTCAGTTGCTCTTTCCGGGGCTACGAGTGGTCCCTTCATCGGGACGTAGTGCACTCCATCTTCCGGCTCTGGGGTCATCCCCAGTTAGACCTGTTTGCTTCAAAGGAAAATAGGAAGTGTTGGCGATTTTGCTCCCTCCGGGGCCACAGCCCGGGGTCTCTGTCAGACGGCTTCCTCCTGTCATGGAAGGAAGGGCTGCTCTACGCCTTTCCTCCAATTACCTTGATACACAGGGTAATTCTCAAGATCTGCAGGGATCACGCCCATGTAATCCTGATAGCACTGGCGTGGCCAGGCCAACATTGGTACATGTCGCTCCTGCACATGTCCACCCAAGCGCCCCTGACGCTGCCCCTGCTGCTGGACCTGATCACACAGGACCAGGGTTGCCTCCGCCACCCGAACTTGCATCATTCCACCTCACAGCCTGGTTGCTCCATGGTTAAACCTGGTGGAGATGCAGTGCTCCCAAAAGGTCAGGCAAGTGCTGCTCAGTAGCAGAAAACCTTCGACCGGGGCCACCTACATGGCCAAATGGAAACGCTTCTCCATCTGGTCCGGTCAGCAAGGGCAGGAACCGTTGCAGGCCCTGATTCCCGTTATCTTAGACTATCTGCTCGACCTGAGACAGTTGGACCTTTCCCTCTCCCCGGTTTGAGTTCACTTAGCGGTCATCTTGGCTTTCCACCCGGGAGAAGGGGGCACCTCGTTGTTCACAAACCCACTGGTTGGTCGTCTCCTTAAGGACATGGACAGGCTGTTTCCGCATGTCCGTCAACCAGCTCCTACCTGGGACCTCAACCTGGTCCTCTCCCCCTCATGGGACCTCCCTTTGGGCCCCTGGCTTCATGCTCTCTGCTGTACCTGTCATACAAGGTCACTTTTCTTGTAGCAATCATCTCAGCAAGGAGGGTATCAGAGCTAACGGCACTGACATCCGAACCCCCGTACACTGTCTTTTATAAGGACAAGATCCAACTTAGACCTCACCTGGCTTTCCTCCCCAAGGTCATCTCCCAATTCCACATGGGACAAGATATCTTCCTACCGGTGTTTTATCCAAAGCCACACACTTCTGGTAAGGAGTGGAGGCTGCATTCCCTGGATGTCCGCAGGGCCCTAGCCTTTTATGTTGAATGGACAAAGCTGTTTAGATGGTCGACCCAGCTCTTCATCGCGGTGGCAGATAGAATGAAGGGGTTCCTGGTCTCCTCTCAGAGGATCTCTTCGTGGATCGCGGCCTGCATACGAGAATGCTATTGTATTAGAGCCCCTATCCCTCTGATTACGGCCCACTCTACCAGAACGCAGGCCTCCTCCGCTGCGTTCCTGGCTCAGGAGATTTGTAGAGCTACCACATGGTCCTCCATCCACACGTTCACGTCCCACTATGCCATCATGCACCAGGCTAGGGATGCCGCCGCCTTCAGTCGCGCAGTGCTTCAGTTGGCAATGACCTCCGACCCCACCTCCTACGGTTAGGCTTGTGAGTCACCTACTTTGAATGGACATGAACAACCACTCGAAGAAGAAAAAACGGTTACCCACCTTTTAGTAACTGTTATTCTTCGAGATGTGTTGTTCATGTCCATTCCAATACCCACCCTCCTGCCCCTCTGTCGGAGTGCCGGCAAGAAGGAACTGAGGGGGGTGGAGGGTCGGCGGGCCCCTTTATAGGGTGCTGTAGTGGCCTTATGGGTGCTGCTAGGGGAAAATCTGCTAGGCTGTTTGTGCAATTTTCTATTTCAGCCTCTTTTGGGTAACTAGAGTCAGAACAGTTATGCTTTTGGGTTTACATAGAACTTCTTGTCAGAGGACCTCCAAGTTCTACACTATAGTGGGCTAGAAAGTTATCTCAATTTTACCTTGAGGAGCTTATCAATTTACCCAACAGCAAAGAAATGTCAGAGCTGGGAATATTTAGATACACATTAAAAAAAGAGGGTAATTCAATATGTCAGGCAAACACATTATTCACTTTTCCTAATTACCCCAAATGCTGTGCTTACTCAGATATGAAGGGTAAGTATTCATACCCTAAAAGGTGTCTATGATTTCTGCTTGCTAATACATTATTGTATGACTTTACATGTACCAAAGTTAATGACTAAGCAGCCCTGCTAGAAAGACTGTGGATACCTGTAATACACAAACTCCTTTTCCACTCCATGACTAGCCCAACAATGCCCTGGTTTCCATATTCTGTGAGAACTGTTCTCCAATCTACAACTGGCTTCTTTAACTTTGAGACTATTCCTATCAGGAACTCTTGGGGCTGCAATCTCTAAGCCCAGCTAGCTGCTTTGTTGAGATCTTCACATTTTGGGGCAAGCCTGGTCATAGTTATTCCTGTATATGCTGTGCATATCCAACCACAGGGAGATCTCTGAAGCTTTTGAGACTGAAATAGAATAACCAAACTAGGAAAGAGGTTGACAGATCTGCTGAACTTGTGAGGAACATGTTCTTAAAAGGAGACATGGTAGGCTCTGTAGGGAAGGGTCATACATTTGAGAGAGAGGCTTAGGATCAAAAGTGAGAACTTTTTCCTTTATCTGACCAACAAATCCTCTCCTGACCCCCTAATAAAGTTATTATTTGAACTGACTGAAAACTTCAACATTTGGATTCAGCTTGAGAAGAAGGTTGATATTTAGGATCTGTTCCAAACTAGTTTGTTCATTGGAACGGAAGAAGAGAAGCAAGTTTTCATCATTAAACTAACATGGAAGTTGAGGAAGTGCTTAGAGAACTACTGCAGGGTGAATGGAAATATATCCAACAACACATTTGCCTTTGTGGCCAGGCCCTGGTTTCAGTACTCTGCAAGTCAGTGAAGCCTTAGTCAAAGAAACTGAAAACCCTCTTCAAGAGTCTTTCCTAGTTCGATCCTCTCTCTGGGAAGGCTCAGCTTAAAGGGATTCACTAGCACCCAGTCAGGAGGAGAAAGGGACAATCCTCACCACCACTGAAATACGTATCTACCTCCTTTTCTCTGCAGGAAGTTCTGTCCCTATGCTGGTTTCCCTTCCTCCCAAAGGGAGGGCAGTGTGGTAAGGTTGCTGTCTTCAGCTCTCCATCCCAATCACTACACAAGGAGACCCTGCACTTCACTTTTTCTTTCCTAGCCAGAATCCAGGGGAAAAGAGAATAGTCCTTGCAAGATCCCTCTCCCTCACTCCTCCTAGCACAGTGTCTGAACAGAGTGGTGGCTGGCAGAACAAGGAATGTTCCATTCATTTTGCAGGCATAAGTAATCACAGAGAAGTTTGGCTGCCTCTGGGGACATGGACTCCTTGCAGATAAATTTATTCCCTTGTCCCTGTTCTCTTCACTATGCCATATCTGATCACCCAGTGATGCAACTTCAGCTCATCAACACTCATGACTACATATAAGCAGTAGTAGGATGAGCTGCCCCTCCTATTTGAACTACTTTAACCACTGCCTGTGAATGCAATAGAAAAACTAAACAGATATAATAGTTCAAGCCAACATGCTGTGAAGTGTAGTGATAAAAATAGCTTACTGCCAGGATTATGAATCTCAAACATATGCAGTGCTATTTGATCTGTTTCTTTGGATTACCTGTCGCTTTGCTTAATATAGAATACATCTGGATCTAACTTGAATTAGAAATCGTAACCATACTACTACCAAATGTATACTTTAGTAGCTATATTCAATTAAAAATTGAATAAAAGAGAATTAGACCCTTATCCAGGTGGACCAGCCCAGCTTCCTTGAAATACTGTTAACTGTGGGAGACAGGTTGATAAAAGATGTTGTCTTGAGTCATAGTACAAGTGATTGTGATAGCTTGTGGAATATTATAGTGTTAATATGCAGGTTTTTATGGGTTATCTTCAAGGGATAAGAACCATGCTCATGACTTTAAAGGTGTCTACAGGTTAATATACCATACCAACAGTTCTTTAAAAAAAAATAGAAATCTAGTAATAAAGGAGAGATCAACTAAGATGGCTTTTATTGCCGTTAGTGAAAAATCCAATCCTATCACCATCTCCAGTTGTTCTGGTCCAATGTCTGACTTGTTAAATACACTTGATACCACTAAGAACTAAAATTGCCGGTCTATCAGCACAGACCTGTGGTGTGTCCTGCAAGTATCATATCAAATATGTTCCAGAACAGTGAATTCTCAGGTTTATTCACAACACCTTGGCTAGTGTTTGGTTTGCAGTGTGGGGAAAACTTGCTCTGTCAGTCCCTATGCTGTACCTGGTCTGTGTGCTGTACAGGTCTGTGGCTGTACAGTCTCTCAGGCAAAGATGAAACTTTTCATCGATTGCAGAAGGTGGGTGAGGCAATAGTTTTTATTGGACCAACTTCTATTGGTAAAAGAGACAAACTACACTGAGATCTTCTTCAGGTCTGGGGTACCTTTCATTAGCACATAACACACACCAAAAAATGTAATGGAAAACATAGTATTAATGAAAACCAAACTAACAGATGAAGCTTGCTGTATACGTATTCTCTTCTGAATGCCAGTATGAATTGCATAAAATCTCTCAAAAATAGAGTCCTGCAAATGTTTCCACAGGGCTTTCCCCTTAGTGTCTGGGAATGACGCATTATGCATTATGTATTCAAATAGTAAGCAAATACATACAAAATAAGGACCTCAGAATTCTTCTTTTTGCCTAATAAAGACTGGAATCTGTGCTGTAGGCTAAGACATGGATGGGCTGTTGTCATGAAAATAATGGTAAGTAGGGGGAAACCAAAATATTGGAACAGAAAATAATCAAACATAATCTAGCATTCAGTTGTATCCCCTACTCTTCTCCCAGTGGGAATATGTGTCTGTTTAAAGTTTGAACTAAAAATACAGTGTGTGGTTTTTTTAAGATGGAGAGAAGGTTTAAAATAGACAGTGCTAGCGATATGAAACTTTTGCCATAACTAGTAGAATTAATGTCTATGGGGAACTTTACCCCACCCTGCCCTCACAACAAAAATAGTAATTGCATTATTTCCACAAACCAAAAAATACGCCAACACAATACATACTGAGACACTTGTTCAAAAAGTCCATATGAAATAAGATGAATGGTATTTTGGCAGTAACACTAAATTGGGGGCCCCCTTGGGCTGCTGGGGGACCTAACCAATTGTTTAGCCTGTTCCTGCCTAGCACCACTATTGCCAATCCCCCTTTCTCCCTCATGAAAAATGGGAGGAACCTCCATGTTGCTCCCTCTGGCTCTTCTGCATTTCCCTACCTGGGAAGGAGAAGAAGAAGAGACCTACTGCAGTTGTTCTTCAGTGTGTGAAGGGGTGAAAAACCCCTAGACCTGCCCCCCTCAAGCCTGTGTGTGTGTGTGTGTGTGTGTGTGTGTGTGTGTGTGTGTGTTTTGGGAAGGAACATTTACAGCTGCAGGAGGAGTTGCAGTGTGCTAGGGGGCAAGAAACAGATAGGTGAGGATGGGGGACAGCACTGATGGGTGTCTGGTAGTAAAATTGATGTGGGGCTGGGGCTATTGTGAGGGAGGGAGACAACTTATTGATGAAGGGACACCCAACTTATGTGGGGCTGTGGAGTGCCTAATTAACTGACAGGTTGGGAGATGGGCAGATATGGGTCAGGGCAGCAACGCATTAATGAATGAGACTGTTTGAACGTTGGGAGAAGTTGAGTGTTCCCTGCACTATCAGCAGCATGTTATGCAAATTTGAGTAAATTGATTGGCCTGGGTCTTGTAACAAGAGCTACTGCAGTACAGGCTAAAATCACATTTACTATAGATTTGTGAACATTGATAACACTGTAATTGTCACACACACACACTAGGGTATGCATAGGGAGTTAAAAAAAAATCAGAAGGCAGACCAGAAAACAAACTGTAACCCTTTTAAGGAGTTCTGACTCATGATTTTAACTATTGAGGTTGCAGTACTACTCCTGAAGCTGGGCCCAGCCCAGGTTTGTCCTTAACAGGATGTTTCAACCTGTGACAACATGCTTAACTCTAAGCATGTGAATAATCACATTGACATAATTGGAACTATTTGGATAATTAAAATTAGTCATGCTAAACTGAAGCAGGGCCTAGGTAAGTACACTACATGCTTGTTCTTATTAACACCCGGCTCTTGAACCGCGATGTTAAAAGAGAGGATAGTTGATTCCTGAATTTATGTAATCTTTATTTTGTGTTGGAAAGCCTCAAAGGGTGTGTGATAGAGTGGCTGCAGGACTTGGAGATTTTGCAGTTATGATCTGATCCAAAGCCTATTGAAGTTAATGAAATGACTCCCATTGACTTCAGTTGGCTAGTTACTCCAGAGGGAATTCAGCGCCAAAAAATTTAAAAATTCTGCACATGCTATTTTAAAATTCTGAATATTTTATTTGTCAAAACAACACAATATAATCACACCAGTTTCAATTATTTTGGTAATTTATTTCAACATACATATTAGCAAGTATGTCTGTAGCAATACAGATAAAAAAGATTCAGGAAATGTTTTTGACAAATAGATTCCTTACTAGGCATATTAAATACATAACTTTGGGTAATAATTCATTTAAACTACAGTATAGGAACTTATTTCCTGCACCCCTCAGAAGCAGTGCAAAGGCTTGTGGTAGTCATGGATAGCGGAGGAGTTGAGAGAGAGAGAGTAAAATAATCCTGAGAGTGAACCTGGAAGCTTGTCTGTGTGTGGGTGGGAGAAGTATGGAACAGGTGTTTGTTTTTTTGCTTTTGGGGGAGGATTGTTAGGGAGTTGGGGAGCCTCTCCCTGGCTGACTCTTAGCTTCTCCTGTTAAGTCAGGCATCCCCCATTCATGTCCCCATGTAGCCCTGCATCCCTCTTCACCCTGTCCCCATGTAGCCCTGCATCCCTCTTCACCCTGTCCCCATGTGGCCCTTTCCCCACCCCTAGCCCTTCTTAACTTCAGTCTATGTAACCCCCCAGCAGTCCAATGTCCCCCTCACTCTGTCTGTCCCCCTACATATCCTATGCCTTCTCACCTGTCCCTGTGAGTAGGGCTGTATGAGGAATGCAGCCTCTCCCCTTCCCTATTAGCTATGGCTGGCTGAGCTGCCTGCCCTCTGTTCTGACAGCACAGCAGCCCCTGGTAGGCAAAAGACATGACTGCAGTGCCTCTCTTGCAGAATGTATTTTCTGCAGAAGAAAAAAATCTGTGAGGGTCATGAATTCTGCACATGCACAGTGGTGCAGAATTCCCTCGGGAGTAACTTTAGGATGGGAACTTTAGAGCATTTGGACTAGTGTTTGACAGAAGTGCAGGGAAAAAACAGAGAGTGAACACAGAGCACATAACCAACTTTTTGGTGCTATAAAAGTTGTTCTAGAGCATGTTCAAGAATCTCTACATACAAATAAATAAGACTGGGCTAGAATATTGTGTCAGTTTCTCTCTCCACAAGGATATAATTCACTTTTCAAGTTCAAATCTTCACTGACACTTCAGCGCACAGGAAAAAAAAATGGCTGAGCTATAGGGTATGTCTACATTGCAGTTAAAAACCTGTGGCTGGCCCATGTCAGCTGGCTCAGAGTCATGGGGCTTGGGCTGCAGGGCTGTTTAACTACAGGGTAGACTTCTGGGCTTGGGCTGGAGCCTAGGCTCTAGGACCCTGCAAGGTGGGTGGGTCCCAGAACTGGGGCTGCAGCCCAAACCCAAAAGTCTACACTGCAATTAAACAGTCTTGCAGCCTGAGTCAGCTGGCACAGGTTAGCCATGGGTTTTTAATTGCAGTGTAGATGTATTCTGTGAGATCATGTGGGAAAGAGTGAGCAGTGAGACCTTTACAATTCTAAAGGATTATAGAAACTATAAAACTTTTATACTATGGGTTGGCCAACCTACAGCACAATTGCTGAACAGTTTTCATTAAACCTTTTGTAAATTCTTTGTCTCCCTTTCATACCCCTCCTGCTTCTTCCCCGCTTTCCCCATGACTACATCCCTTCATATTTTCTCTGACAGGCCCAGGGCTACTGCTGTTTAGTTGCTGTGGGCAGTTTACATAAGGGAGATTACATGTTTCTCATCAAAATATTCAGTATAATATGCCAAACAAAATTGCTTTAACATTGTGATCAGGAGAGGGAAAAAAATGTGCTTCTCTTTCTGTTACAAAGATATAACTGTCACAATATAAACAGCACTGAAGCTGGTTAGCCAAATCCTGCAGAAAATAATCTCAGACCAAACAATGGTCCAGATCATTCCTTTGATTTCTATGTTGAAGGGACTCTTAGGGTGTGTTGATCTTCCTCTTTTCACATGGAGAGAGGAAGAGCCACAGAATCATCCTGGCTCCATGCAGAGCCTACTGCTGCAGCACCATCCTGACTCCATGTAGAAACTCCCAGATTGTTCTCTTTATAATGGAAACGATGCACTTTGCAGAATGGACCAAAGCATTTTTGGAGACAAGGCTAGTCACAGAGGGGAACAGGCAATGACAACCAGACTCCTGCTGTATGATATTTCAGAGCTGTAATATTTGCTCGTAGTCAAGGAGAGGGGCTGAGTTTCATACTCTTCCAATGGTAGAAAGGCAGATTGATAAATGCCCACTGTGTGATTGCACTCATACTTACTAATATAAAATTGGAGTGGGATTATCATATTGGAAGTATTCTGCTTCCCTTTTGAGCTGTGTTCCTGTTGAAGTGAAAGATTCTGACATTTGTGGTAATGAAGCAAATCGGGTAAAAAAGCATTAGAATGTTAAATGAATTGCAAATAAAATGTATGAAAATCCTATGTAAAATGAGCATATAAATTGAGTTCACAGTTAGATTGCCAGGGATTAGAGGTATTCTAACATCCCTAATTCTAAGGGTTAATTTTAGTATATGCAGAGATTTTACAGGAATATTAGATTTTGTTTTTCTTCAGCACGCAGTGATAAATATATATAGGCTCAAGAAGGGAGAGAGAGGTTTGGGTTTTTTAAGAGAGTCTCGTAAATTTAATACAAAGCTTCAAAGAAATTATATATTGAAAAGAGAGGGGTGGAAGAACAGGATGAGCATAAAAGAGAAAGCAACACAGAGTCAGAAAGATCCAAGCATAGGAAGCTGAACACAGAACAGCAAAATATTTACATGCATCAGATTCCACTGCGTACAGTCATTTTAATTTCGGGTTCATCCTATGGTATGGAAAGAGCTTTCCCAGTCATTTGTATTTATCCTTTAAAAATACTTAGCTGTGTCATGCAGCTAGAAGACTGTTGTTTAATTGGTGTGATGGGCTGAACCCCCTGGGGTGTCACCTGGTGTGCTGGGATGCCACTGAGTCAGACTGTTCTGCCAGCCTGGGTCCCCTTTACCTCGCCTTGCTGGGTTAGGCTCCCCAGCCAAGCACACAGGCAGGGCCACATCCACCAGCACAGAGAGACAGAGATCCACTTTGGGAAGGCTCAGCTTAAGGGACTTGCCATGGCACCTAGATGTCCACCCCCTCTTGTAGTACAAACCAAAATTACATGAAATTTACCTTTTCCCTCAATGTGGAGGAGAATGTGCACAGCTTCTCGCCCCCGCCCCTCCCCTCCAGTTAGAAATCACATAAACTGGGTTATATTGTAAACCAGAAATAAATGTATTAACTATAACAGGTGTATTTTAAGTAGTTAAGGAGGTAGACAAAACAAGGCAGATTACTATGGAAATAAAACAGAGCATGCAAACTAAGCTGAATACACTAAAGAAACTGGTTACAGGAGAGTTCTCACCCTAAATGTGGTTCTAATAATCCTCTTCACAGGCCAGACATCCTTCAAGTCTGGGTTCAGTTCTTTCCCCCAGTTCAGTCTTAGTTGTTTCCAGCAGTCATCTTGGCTGGGGTAGCCAGGAGAACTGATGACCAAGATAACCTCACTTCCCACCCTTAAATAGGATTTGCATAAGCCTGGAGGAAGTCCTTTGTTTCCCCAATTTGAGCCCCTTTCCCTTACAGTGGAAAGTTACAAGAAGTCCCAGTTAATGTTTTAGTATCAGGTGACAAGACCACCTGACTCTGTAGGATTACAGCGTCCATGAGTCAGGGGCAGTCTGGAGCATCCAGAGGAAGGCCAAGGTTTTCACAGTGCATTGTTCTTGTTGTTGGGCCATCTGCCCTGTCTGGCTTTTCCATTGTTGTACTTGAAGTGTTAGCAGTGGGCATCACCCAAAGTAGCATAGTTGAGATACAGATACATAGTCAATATTCCTAATTTCCAATACAGAAACGATACATGCATACAAATAAAATAATCACATTCAGTAAATCATAACCTTTCCGATGATATCTCACATGAGCCAGCTTGCTTAAAGTACAGTATATCTCAGTTTTGTCATATTCATATCATAAACATATTTTCATAAAGAATATGGAATGACACGTCACAATTGGGTCCAGTCAGTTCTCTACTTTCTACCAAGAAAAAGATTATAAATGTAAAACTAAACAAAAAAGCATGGGGTGCAGGGAAGGGATGGGGAAAGAAGGGGAGGAACAGGAAAAAATCCCACAGGATTTGATCAGTGTCAGACTGTTAACACTTAGTTGATGACAACTCTAGGGATTAATCCCTAATCCAGTTAAATTGTTTTTAGCCAGAATAAAAAACTAGCAAACCATCTGGTGGAAAGAACAGTATATGACTAAAAGGAAATACTGTCTGAGTAATACAGGGAAATATAAACCTATTTGCAGTAATTTGGGTATCTGCGCAGTTTCCTAAATCTCCAGCCCCTGTAAGGTGCAATATAATAGAAATGGAATATTTATCTCACAATTGTTTAACTAATTGCTATGGTAAAACATTATATATCTGGCCTGGAGTTGGTGAGTGACTATATTCCTGCACTGTGCATTTCTTATAATTCTAACACATTGTAGACATAACCAAATAATTAAAAAGAATATGCCCTATAGAAGGGAACAATTCTGCACTGGCAGGGAGATGGACTATATGGTTTAACAGGTTAGTGTCATTTTCAAATGATATAATTCTATTACTTTAGGATTGGTGGCAGTTTCAGACTGGTGGCAGTTTCAGATTTGTTCTGCTCTAAATTTTCTCCATTTCCAAATTCCTTTGTCTGGGAGAATCACTGTTCATCTCCATGAACACTTTTACTCTTTGATAGATGCAGAGCTGTGCTGAGCATGTGTAATCACAAAAAGCAAAATACAACCGATCACAACCCATGGGTTGGTGGCTTACAAATGCAAGATGATTGACTAGCCTCACAAGCTACTCTCCTGGAAGTGGAATGTCTGTCTGTGGAGAAGAGTAGACCACTGTTATTGGATCATTCCCAACTTGATGTGTATATTTGAGAATAAGGCTGTGTCCATCCTGGAGTGTTTTGCCACTGGGATAGCTACACTGATGTGGTTTGCTGTGCTGGTGCAAGTCACAGCTGACACTGGTGCCTCATGACTATATTAGGACATTGCATCAGTGTACCTAAGCCAGTGTAACTACACTACTGCAAAATGTCCCAGTGCAGATGACCCTGAGATATACTCTAGTGCTGGCAGTGGGCAATATCAGAGCATGTTAGAAAATTATTTAAAAGCAATTAAAAATATGGGACCATAATTATATGTTTGGTTTTGTGCAGGTGGACTGGAAATGGTGAGAGAGGTTGCAATGAGTCTTTTCCTACCTCGACCCACCAGGGCCAGAGGCAGGCAGAATTCTGCCATTTATGCTCCCTATGCACATGGTAGAGCCAGGATAGGATGTCTGGCAGTACTCATTAGTCTCAAGGGGACATAGCTGACTGAGTTAGGACTATTTGACCATCCACTTGATCGTCCTGCAAATGCAAAGAAAAATCTCAGTAGGCCCCTGTGAGAATTGAACACACAGCCCCTGGTTTACAAGATGCGTGCTTTAACCTCTGAACTTAGCAACCATTATAATTTTCTAACTCTGTCTCTTCAAAAGTATTGGTGGTGACTGTTCATACAGTCCATCAAGGAAGAAGGTTCTAACTACTGGCACTATATATACATATTTATTCCCTTCTATCCCAGTCTCTCTTTCCCTTTTTAAAACTAGAACCTCTCACTTTTTTATGACTGATATTTTATTATGTTTTGTGATATTGTTTATGTTTCTAACAGGGTAGCTGGTTCATTCAATAAAACTGGGCTCAGCAGTCCTGTTCCACTCCAGGTGCTCACAGTTGGGCCAATTAAGGGGGCAGGGTAGCACCTGTGGGAGTCAGAAGTCAGAGTAGACTGAGTTGGGAGAAGCCAGGAGATGAGAGCTGTTAGAGACAGTGGTTTCTGGGGAAGGCAGAAAGCAGCAAGAGGGAGTTTCTGGCTGGCATCCCCAAACCAGAGGGCTGGAGACAGAAGGAGCAGTGAAGGGGTATTCCTGTTGGCTCTAAACTAGAGCAAAGGGCTAGAGAGAGATGAAATAAGGAGGAGCACTGGAGGGGACTACCTGCTGATGTCTCTTTGTTGGAGAGCTGGACCCTGAAGAACAGTAAGAGGGCCAGGAGGAATGATGGATGCTCCCAAGAGAAAGGCTATGGGAATTCCCACTGGGAAGAGCAGGTTTGTACCCCAGAAGGGAAGGCTGGGCTGGCTGCTCTGACTGAGCAACAAAAGTGGACAAAGAGTGTCTGGGTATGGTAGAAGATGCTGGAATGTGTTATGTCAGGGCCCAAAATCATGTGTAACTTTTAAGGACTACTTGCATGGAGGTGATATGCACTATATTCTGGGATTTTTGTTATGGACTACTTTCACTATTTAAATAGACAAGAGGATAAGGTGGCATGGAGTTACTGGTTTCCCAAGAGGGAAAATGAGGTGAGGGGCCACTTGCAGGGTAGCCCCAAGGCTATGAGGGGTCACCAAGGGTATGAGGGGGGAAGCTATGCATTCACAAGGTTGCTGTTCTGTTACACAGTAATACTAGCTTTATGATTATGACTATGAACATTCTTTTATATACTCAAACTTTCACCTTAGTGATTCTCAAATGTAGCAAAATAAGGACTTTACAAATGTAGCAAATAGATGTATATAATTTGTAAAGCAATTTGCTATGATGGTCTATACAAGTACCTTGTTAGATGTTGCCCTATTGCTATATCCTGTCACTACATGATGAAACTTTCACATCCCCTTTTCTCTGAATGTGCAAAAAATTCTTTGGAAAGTCTCTCAGGGCCAAATCATATTATAAATTATAGTGGGAGAGTTCTCTGTCCTTTATGTCTTGCCTATTAGTAGCATTGAACCTGCTCAGAGCAGGGTTAGGTGGCACAGTGGTAAAAACTCCTGCCTTACAGACCTGAACCAATGGTAGTGTAATGGGTCAGAGACTTCCTGAAAAATGCTGGTGTAGACACAGCTTTATACCTGCACAATTGGCTTCTGAATATTGTCTTCTATGAATAAATAGACCTGAGCTGCAAAGTTTGGCCCCAGTTACAAACTTTCTCAAAGTTCAAGTGGACTAGTTATCAGCCAGAGATTTGGGCAAGTCCTTTATGGAAATAAGGGTAAATCATGATGTTTGCATGCAGATCTGAGCTTTCTGACAGTTTGGAAATGGGGACATCCAGCTCTCCTATCACTGGAAAGGTGTAGAGGTAGGCTGGCAGGCAGTCTGTTTTACAATGGGTAATACATTATCTTCTTCTTCCTCAGAGATAGCAAGGCAGTGAGTGAGTACTTGTATTATAGAAAAGCTGTAGAATATTCAATACTAAATTAAAATTGTCTGATAAAGGCTTCCTAAATGATCAGAGTCACTAAAAAATATTTTCTCCCTAAATTTAGCTATATTTTCACCACTGTCTTAATGTTCAAAACACTTTTTTCTTGAAAGAAAGATGTTGAAACTAAGGTAGGTTGAAACCTGCAATTTCTTCCACATTGGTTTGAACAGGATTACAGTGATGTGTCAGTCTGAGGACATGCTATGCCTAATAAATCATCCTGGCAGAAAAGCTGTGGTCTGAGTGTGCAGAATGAGTAATAAGGATGAATCATCACATTTACACCTACAGTGAGTCCAGAAAGAAGAAAAAAATACTGGAAAACTGAATGACGAGAAAGCACAATAATGGTTATCACATGGTAAATAATAGCCTACAGAGAGATCCACAATAATAGTAAAAAATGATCATTCATAAATTGTCATGCTTCAAGCACCTCAGCAAGATGTGGAAGAGTACAGTAACTTCTCAGGCCACGTCCACACTACAGAGTAAAATCGGAATTAATAAAATCAATTTTATAAAACAGGTTTTATAAAATCGATTTTACGCGTCCACACTAGGGCACATTTCTTCGGTGGTGTGCGTCCATGGTCCCAGGCTACCATCGATTTCCAGAGCGGTGCACTCTGGGTAGCTCAGTAAAAGAATGGGACCAATAACTTCGATTTCCGTCCACACTAACCCTAAATCGATATAATAATATCGATTTTAGGGTTACTCCTCTCGTTGAGCAGGAGTACAGAAATCGATTTTAAGACCCCTTCAAATCGATTTTAAGTGCCTTGTAGTGTGGACGGGTACAGCATTAAATCGATTTAACGCTGTTTAAATCAATTTAACGCTGTAGTGTGGACCAGGCCTTAGTTAAAGTTGTCCTAGTTAACATTGTTAAACTGCTGATCAATTTAAAGTTGCACAATGCTCCCTTATAACTTTGTTTGGCAGCTGCCTGCTTTGTCGACTGCTTGCAGAAAGAGCAGCCCATTGGAGCTGATTGGTGGTGGCTTGGAACCAGGATGGACCGGCAGCCCCCATATCAGCTCCCCGCTCCCGTAAGTTCCCTGTTCGTCAGCAGCCCAGCAGGCTGTCAATTGCCGGGCAGTTCAGCTGTCCCTCCCCCACCGCTGCCATATACTGTTCCTGCCCTCTGCCTTGGAGCTGCTCCCAGGAGCCTCCTGCTTTCTGTGCAAGGGGGAGAGGTGGAAGAGGGTGCTAATGTCAGAGTGTCCCCCCTGCTCCTGCCCCCCACTCATTCACCCCATCTCCGCACAGCAGGGTGAGTACATGACAGGGCTCAGGACGGAGGGAACTTGCTGGCAGCAGCTGCTGTCTCAACTTGCTGATCTACTTAAAAAGGGCAGTGGACTTAGAGTGGGATCAGCGTACTTAAAGGGGCAATGCGCAGCGCGCTGTCTTTCTCTCTCTCTCACACACACACACTGTGTGTCTGTCTCTCCCTGCCATGCTGCCTCTACTCCCTCCATTCATGTTGCCTTGTAGAGTGTGAGGCTACATTAACAGCAGTGTGTTAACCCTTGAGGGCTCAGCCGAGTGCTAGTTCATCATTTAGCAGTAAGGCATTCCCTGGGAAATATCCCACCCTCTTCCACCCTCTGACTTCACCACCTCAACCAAGCTTCACAATCATCATTGCTGTGTACAGTATTAAATTGTTTGTTTAAAATTTGTACTCTATGTGTGTCTGTGTATAGTTTTCCTTCTGTTCATATGTGATATATACATGGTACTGTAAAGCCAGGATGCCCTTTGTTATTTAGCAGCTGGGTATTTTCTGTTAAATCCAATGACAATATAGGCTTTTGTCTGGCAAAAAAAATTTGCCTGGAACCTAAGTGCACCTCCCCCACAATTTACATTAATTCTTATGGAGAAATTGAATTTGCTTAACATTGTTTCACTTGAAGTAGCATTTTTCAGGAACATAACTACAATGTTAACCGAGGAGTTACCGTAGATATAAATAAAATGTTGCTGACTATTGTGTGGAAATGCTTGAATGGACTTTAACATTATTGCACATTACTAGATTTGAAGCTGTCCATTATCTTGTATCTGTTAAGTACTCTTAAGAGTTTATTCTAAAGCTAAAGACCAGTCTGTACTAGTTGTTTTTTTTTAATTTAAACCCCGATCCTGCATACATATGGTAAGCTCAGCACATGCATGAATAGTCCCATTGATACAAATCAGTGTATTTAGGTGCATAAATACCTCTACAAATCTGGCCCAGAACTACAGCCTTAAGTTTGTTCTTGTTATTTGGGGTCATCCTAACAATATTATATCTATATCTAATCTGCAAATGTGCATGCTTTTTAATAGGATACTTCTTAAAAAGTTAATGAAAATGAGGTCATGTGGATGTGATCATGGAACTTAAACCACCTAATATAACTTGTCTTTTCTATTCATCTGCCAATGCGGGATTGATCCCAACGTCATAGGTTTCCTCCCCCTCCTTGGACAAACATAAACCCAGTCTTGCAAAATTTATGCATGTGTTGTGCTTAGTTTACACATTGAGTTAATGGAAGTACATGTGCTTATTGTGAGTAATCCCATGGTGCCTGATCCTGAAAGGTGCTGCAAAATTAAGCATATGCATAAATCTTTGGAGACATGAAGCCATAGTGTGATCCATTGGGAAGGGCAGTAAAGTTATAGTTGGGCAACCTGGGTTTTTTCTTAGCTCTGCCAGTGGTTCATTAGTTTTTCTGCAGTTTTGTCTACTTCCTCCTTTACATCACTGCTCCTTCATTTATTTCAAATAGCGCTATCCCTTTATTCCTTGTAGTTTTCCTTCTGTTCATATGTGATATATGCATGGTACTGTAAAGCCAGGATGCCCTTTGTTATTTAGCAGCTGGGTATTTTCTGTTTAAACCCAATGACAAGACTTCTTGAGATGCTGGCAGGAAATTAGGACAAGCTAATTCAAATTAATTTCACTGTCTGGAGTTCAGAGTTCCTAAAAACATAAACAATCCAGAGCTAGAAAAATCTTTGAAAATATCATGTATAGCTTGTCAGTCTTAATTAAGACAGACTTGTGGAAAAGTCCCCTAGAATTCAATAGGGATGAAACAATAGAAATCCATAGAAATTAATCTAAATGCATAGAAGACACTATACTTTCTCCTGGGGTTTTGAATCACTTCTTATACTTCTGTAACATGAATATAATTCTCTATAGGATGGCTTAAACTGATAGAACATTTTAATTTTCTATCAGGTCTGCACAGTCCTGCAAAGACTTATGCACATAGTTAGTTTTAAACATGCAAATTGTCCCACTGAAATCGGTGGGTGCAGGGGTCTATGGCAGATATAATCTAAAAGGCAGAAGTAAGAAATGCTGTAGAAATCAGTGTGCACTCCAGAAACAGAGTACTTGCAATATTGGACCCATTTACTAAACCTCCAAATTAGATCATCCAAAGACTTGTGCACATCCTGAACTCACTAGGACCTTTCCTTATTGTGATTCTACTTATCCTTGAAAGCAGAGAGTATAATCACAAAAATCCATACTTGTGGTGGTTTTGGTTTGGGGTCCTAACTCCAGAACAGCATTTAACATGTTGTTTTACTTTAGAGCCTTACTTTTCTGGGCATGAGTCAAATTATAACACCTTTGTGGTCCTATGAGCATGTCTAGTTGTAATTGCCTACAGACCATGTAAGCACAGAGCCCCTAAAATTCCCAGGGACCTCAGAATAGAAATAGGATTAAAACAGAAAGATGTTGCCCCTATATTGACACTTGCAGTAGGCTCTTATGCCAGCCTGAAATATATGCTGAACAACTGAATAACAGCTGTCGTTTCACAGAATGCTACATGTAAGATTGTCCCATGAGAAGAGCTGGAAGTTAAGGTCCATCAGCAGAGCAGGGTGGGGGGAGTCTGCACAGGGGCTTCCTGCTTAGGCTGGTGATTAGCATTTCACTGTGATTAGTACTGAATCTTTCTTGCCCGGCTGTCCCGCACTTTTCTGTTGTGGCATCTTGTTTTTTTCCCTCTGACCCTCTGCAAAACTGGGCACAAGGGATTCTGTTACCATGATTGCTTATGTACAATAAAACAAAGATGGTGAGAAAAGAGAAGAAAGCGGTTTTATTTCCCATTGGCCATGTGGTCTGGTAATTTGAGTAAAAGACTGGAAGCTAGAAACTAAGGTCTAATCCGAGCTCTGATATTGAATTGCTGTGTGACTGCATTTATTGGCAGCATCATTTAAAACAGATTCTCTCTATACTGCAATATTGAGCCATATCAAAGTTCCCTCTATACAGTAGCTACTATAATATAGGTGGGCCTGGACTCTAGTTGCCTTAAATATCCCTGTAACGGGATGAGACTCACCCCTGCAGCACCTCGTGCTGGTTTCTCAGGGAATTAGTATCCAGCCTCTAGAGCGCCCTCAGTCAGCTGATATCTCATTACCGCTGAGCCTCCATGTCCCTCCTGGACACTGGGGTGCTGCCCCGTGGCAGTAACCCCACAATCTCTGGGTCTCCCCCTTCCAGGTGAACCCCCACCTCCCCATTACCACCTCACCTCAGTAAATGGCTACTGCCCAGTCCCTATCTAGCCCCCATTCACTGGGGCAGACTGCAGTATATAAGCCACTCATCACAGACAAGGGGGGTTTGGATCTGCTGCCTCTGGCTACCCTTGGACTTCCCCCTGCAACCCCAGTACCTATTCGGCCTTATACTAGGCTGCAGCCTGGGGAGTTTCCAGGCTAGAGCTCCCCGGCTCCTCTGGGCTGCACCTCAAGTACTCAGGTACGCTCCCCAGCATCCAGGCCCCTCCCTCTCAAAGGTGAGAGAGAGAGAGTGTCTGTCTGCACCTAGCCCACTGCCCTCTTATAAGGGCCAGCTGGGCCCTGAGTAGGGCATGGCCACAGCTGAGTCTGCTTCCCCAATCAGCCTGGGCTGCTTGCTTCCAGTCACAGCCCTACTTTTACGGACCACTACTACCACTTGCCAGTTAAACAAACAGGAGACTGACACTCACTCATCCTGTTTTCTAGCTGCATTTTGAATGATATATTACACCTTAAACAACAAGGTTCAGCTAGACATGGCAAGTGTCCAGAGCTATGAAACTCATCTGATTTGATCACTATTATTGCTGGTGTAAGCAGCCTGAAACCTGTGTGAGTGAGTTTGGGATGCAGATTAATTTAAAATTCTGGAGAACAGATAACATCTCTCAAAGTTGTTTCAGACTAACACATGGTTAAAATGAACATAAATGTGCCTTAGACCAATGCTTCTCAAAGTTGGGCTGCCGCTTGTTCAGGGAAAGTCCCTGGCAGTCCAGGCTGGTTTGTTTACCTGCTGCATCCACAGGTTCAGCCAATCATGGCTCCCACTGGCCGTGGTTTGCCACTCCAGGTCAATTGGGGCTGGGGGAAGCAGCACGGGCCGATGGATGTATTGGCCTGGAGCGGCGAACCGCGGCCAATGGGAGCTGCTACTGGCCAAACCTGCAGACATGGCAGGTGAACAAACTGGCCTGGACCGCCAGGGGCTTTCCCTGAACAAGCAGCGGACCGGCTTGGAGAAGCACTACCTTAGACTCTAGTATGTGCTTTGTATACTTTGAAGTGAAGACTATAGAGCACACTTATAATACGGTCTGCATCTGTCATAGTTTCTTCCCAATATATACCCGCAAGCTGCTGTCCAGTGGCCAAATTAGCTCTTGCAGCAAATATAGCTGTTTGCCTTGTCTTTGATGGCATAAGCGATCTGTGTAGGGGTAGAAATGGGAAGTTGTGATTGGTTGTATATTAATCAAGGGGCTGGACTTTTTGTCAAACTTCAAGAAAAAAGTCAAAGCAATAATGAAAACAACACTACAAATTGTAAAAACAACAAGGAGTCCTTGTGTCACCTTAGAGACTAACACATTTATTTGGGCATAAGCTTTTGTGGGCTAAAACCCACTTCATCAGATGCAAAAACATGTTTTCTGGGAACAACTGCAGAACCAGGACTCTGAATATGCCTATGTATGTAAGTTGTTTTTGGGGTACTTCATTTGCTCTTGGTTACAATACTTCTCTTTTATCTCTTGTATAAGCCTCATTGTTGGCCCAGCTTTTTTAGTCTCCTTTATCAGCACTACACACAGCCCCTGGTTTTAAGTTTAGGGCACCCTGTTACTTTTTCTGCATTGAATTTTACTATATTGCTGCAGTAGTGTAGTTCTTGCCCCTTCCAGCTGTCTGCTTCAGACTATATAAGTACACTAAGGATGTGTCTGGTAGTGTTGGATCTCTTGTTGATTGGATAAGTTACACTTCAGGTGCAAGTGGTATAGTGCACGTTCTGTGGCTGATTTGGCATTAGTGGGTAAATAAAATGAGCATGCTTTCCAGAATATCATCCCTCTTGGCAAACCAGGGCAAGTGCCACCACTGTAACAGCTACACATGCAATCTATATGACCACGTAACTTGGCCCAGAGGGTGCTACAGAGTTGCACTCATTCACTCCAGGTGAATTTGGCACAGAATATTTCTTGTTGTTTAGTTGTCGATGACTTGAGTTAAGTGCTCTGATAAATGACTGAGTTCTAAGAGCATATTTCTAAAGCTCTTGTGCTGGAAAGCATTCAGAGTTGATGATGTAGGTCACAACTTCTGGCTGTAGTGAGCAGACTCTTACTTCCAAACTATTATTCAGGGCTTGTCTACACTGGCACTTTACAGCGCTGCAACTTTCTCGCTTGGGGGTGTGCCATTGTAGACAGTGCACCAGCACTGGGAGCTGTGCTCCCAGTACTGATAGCTATGCCCCTCATGGGGATGGATTTTTTTTTTTAAGAGTGCTGGGAGAGCTCTCTCCCAGTGCTCTGCCATGACTACACAAGCCACGTTAAAGCCCTGCCGATTTAATGTTGCCAATGTAGACTAGCCCTAACAAAGAACTGGGATAACCACATGCTTCTGCCTGCACCACAATATGATGTAGCTGGCTGGATCCCATTGCCAGAAGCGGAAAAAAGACATGTGAATTGATTCCTCTGCAGCGAGAGGAGAGTTTGTTTTCCTCTTCCCTCCTTCAGCACTGGAAGGTTTGCTGGGCGGTAAGCAGAGTGGAGCCTTTTTTGAAGGCAGTGGAACTGTACCTACTTAAGTGGGATGGGAAAGAATACTTCACACAGCAGGTAAACTTGTTATTAACTAAATAATTAAAGTTCAAGATAAAACTAATCATATAGATTTTAGGGCACTTAAGAGCTGACCTTGAAACAAAGTGCTGCTAAACCTTAACTGTAGCAGAGCTACAAATACAATACAAGTAGAGTACACACCCGGCAGATCCACACAGCTGAGGTAAATGCGTGGGATCTTCCCAAAATAACGTCTAGAAAAGGAGAATCCATAATCCTCTGTCTAGATCTGAAAGGGGTAAAACATTGCTCCCCTCTGAAAGTTTTGCCTCTCTAACAAATGGACACAGAGGTGAAGGCTAATAATGTACTCGGGCTCCACAAGCCAATCACAAATTAACTTCTGCACAAATCAAAAATTGGATGGATTTTCCACCCAAACAAATAACCACCCAGCCACTGTGCTTCTCTCTCATGATCTAGACTGTTTTGTGAATTTCTGCTCTGTGGTAGCTTTAGGTGATTTAAATAGGACTTCAGGCTGTAATTTACTTGCATGGCTGATCAAACTAATTGTATGGCAATTATTGTATTCTTGCTAATTTCGTTACCAGTGGATGGATAATGTGCAGCTATGTTGCAGCTCATTGAATGTGCTTTTCATTCAGTATGTATTTCAATCATCCTATCTAGCTTCATCAACACACTGGCTTAGAGTTGATTGCTTTGCTATAGCTGATGGTTTTTATTATAGCGCTTACTCCTTGGAGCACTCACTGACTCTTAACTTTAATTGTTGGCCTAGGTGTTTAGCATTTATTTTGAATAGCAATTCAAATCTCAGCTCTCTCTCTAGTAACTTTCCTCAGCTCTTTGCTCTTGCCTTTTTAGTGGTGGTAGGCTGCATTAATATCTTAATAACAACTTATCATGCTTGACATGTGCGTGTTAATTATTGAACATTCCATCACAGATCATGTGATCTGATGTTCTTGGTATCAAGGTCACCACCACAGTTTGATTTGTTCTTTCTAATAGTCCAACATATATAGCCCCTTCTGTTATCAGCCATTATGGTTTATTTGAGCTTTTTGTTTCCCCTTCTATTTTGATGTTTCCTTCCAAACTCTCTTTATGTATGCATAGAACAGTCGTGTCCCATCTCCCCAACACTCCCCCCACCTTAGTTTGCTGTTTGGTCACCTTCTTTTCAAACAGGTTCCTATTCTTTAAACACACTCTTTCTTTGAAGCTTTTCATGAGTCTTCTACTGGGAAAACATCTCTTATCCACAGTATAGGACCACTTTTTAATAATATTTCAAAAATTGCTCAGCTCTATGACTGGACTGTCATCTGATCACTTGGTGTATTTTGTTTGTATTATTTCTGGGTGTTGTAAGTATTGAGGTCTGTTTCTGAAGTCTGCTCAGTGTTGTGTAGATTATAAGCGCTTAAATAACCCTGATCCTGCACTCAGATCCATGAGAACACTTTCTTCCCTGCGCCAATGTGGAATCTCACTCAAGTCAATAAGACTTGGTGACCCAAAAGGGTTCATAAGCATACAGGGATGTTCATACACACATCTGACTTTGTGGAGCTGGTTGCGATTTGAGGCCAATAAAGATCATGTCCAGTGAACCTTGTGCTTTTGTTTGTTTCACTTCTGATTTGGTCCATATTCTTACATCAGACATGTTACATCCATTTTTAGTAGTAAACAGTCGAGTCTGTCCACTAATTCATCTAAAATCAATAGCAGTCTCTTGGTATTATAGTAGGATAGTCCCACTAAATGTCAGTTGCTGTCTCTTACAAACCTTATTTGGCCAATTCAGTTCATATTTGAAGATTAAGTTTCAGCCAAATATTTGTGTGGCATAACTATTGGAAAATCCCCATTACATTTAAACAGCCTAGTTAAATAATCAAAGTCTAGTATGGATCTCCAGATGTCACAAGGTGGGTGGGTGGGAGGTTCAACAACTTCTGCTTAACCTCAAGCAAAGGTACTGGAACAATTCTTAAGAGAGTGGTGGTGCTGAGAGACATTGAACCAAACTGTAAACCCTGTAGATGATGGAAACCACTTCAACCTATGGGGTGTGGCAGCACCCCTAGTTCCAGCACCTATGATCTGAAGAGTAGAGAGTCTCTGCTTTAATTTTCCCCAAGTGTTAGGTTGAAGGTAACATGCAAGTAGCAAAAACTCAGCCATCCATTTACAGGTTTACTCCCCACAAAACAGGGATATTATACTACAAATAGTCAACTTTACTAAGAAAATGCTTAAATTCAGAATGGTCAGAGCTGTCCCATCCATAAAACAGACTGAGGCAACTGCCCTGTGCTTTGTGGGGGCCTGCGCTTTGGAATGCGGGGTCCAGGGAGACCTGGGGAGCTAGAAGTGGGGCCTGGTTCTGGCAGCAGTGAGTGACCTGGCCCCAGCCCACCCTGTTCCGCTAGCTCCTGGCATTGCTTGGGGGAGGGGGCAGAAGCTGGAAAGGAGCGGGGTTTTGGGGTAAGGGGTGGAATGGGGGCAGGGCCTGGACCAGAGGGGGGTAGTTTTCCTGGGCCACACACCCCACCCTAGGCACAGCCCTGAGAATGGTGAAATAGTTTTATATACCTTGAGCCTCCTGAACTAAAACATTGCTTTGTTTAAAGCCTATATTTTGCAAGAACTTAGTCTTAATGTCTATGTGTAATGATGAATTGCAACAATCCATATATCATAGTTCCTACAGAGTTATATTCAGTGCTTAATTTTGTGTCAGGGCTTGCCAGGGCTGAGCCCCAACATCTCTAGGTTTTGGGATTCATAGCCCTGGCAGCTCTGGGCTTGCTGCATCAAGGATGAAAGTAAAAAAATGCTTGTGCCCCGGCACCTCTTTCATTACAAATTAAGCACTGGTTATATTGTAACAAACCTGTGATGAAGTCTTTGGGACAGTTGTTACCGCAGTGCAAGTTTTGAACTAACTCCATTGTCTCAAATGCAGTTAGAGACTCTAGAGTAGATAAATACAGATTCGGATCTCATTTACACTAGTGTAAATTCAAAGAAACTCCATTGACTTTAATGGAATTCCTTTAAATTTGCATCTGTATGAATGGGATCAGAATCTATATTTGTCTACCTCTAGAGTCTACCATCTTTTGTTTGACATCTAGGTGTAAGTATACTCCAGAGGCTAATTAAGTCACTAAATGGGCCAGTGATTCTGCAACTAGGCCTCATGGAAAAGTGTCTTTTGGCCTAGATTATAAACTTAGTTTCAAGTTAGTGCCTGTAATGCTTAATGAGCTGATCACTCTTCAGCTGCTTCTCTTTTAGGTGGTAATGGTACAACTGTTTGTTCAAACAAAGCTGACACTTGCAAGATACCACACAGCTTCTCTTGCAAAAATATGGCATCAATAACCTCTCTAAATTGCCAGACTTGAATTCTTGAAATTTTTATGTGTAAATCGATCTTTTCCTATTCAAAATGCATAGTCTTTCTGGGAGTAAATATTTCAGACATGAATAACATGGAAGAATCATGTCAATAGCACACATTTGATATAAAATGTTTTTGAGGCAAGCTCTGAACCTGATAGGAACATAACTCTTGTAAATGTGTTTTCAACACAGCATAAATATATAAGGGAAAGGAAATGTATTATTGCCTGACTGGAAAAGCTGATCTTTTTGCCCATGTTTCCAGGGCAACATAGATATGGAGGTAGCAATTTTCTACATTAAAATGTAGGTTTCAGAAAATGTATGGGAAAACTGCTCTGGCAAAGTAAAGAGAGATGCTGAATATTTTAAATACCATTAGAGCTACCCATGTGAAAAACTACTACTACTTAGCATATTTTCAATGTGCCTAAGGTGGCACGTGACCAGGATTCATCACCAAATTTGATCTGCTGGTTTGATCATTAGCTTCCCTGGCCCAGGCTGGGTACGAACAAGGAATGCAATGTGAACGCTGATCCATGCCACCTAAGAAATACTCATTGTAAGCAAACTAAAGCTCATAATGCATTAGTTCTATCAATTGAATTTATCCTTTTAACGTATTGGAAGGCCTACTAAAAAAAAATACATACTTGTTTGCTTGCTTGTTACCTGTATTGTTAATATATTGTGGGACTAAATTAGAGTAGACCTCATTGTAAAGCTAGAGAAATAGATTTGTTTTCATTAAACTATAGTACAGTCTTCAACTCCTAAAAGTGTCAGAAAAGTTACAGGTATATAGCAGTGCAAAAAGGCACTAATCAATATTGTGTGGCCCATTTTTCTGTGACACATACTAGTACACACAGAATCTAGCCAACTCTTTTTGTACACTGCTAATCTCCAAAATACATAACAATGTATTGTGATGTTGCACTCCATATGATTCTATGAAAATATGCTAATGTGTGAATATAATGTAACTGGAATATGCTTCATGCAAAAGGTCTCGTAAGGTATCATTACAAAGCTTATCTACTGAATGTGGTCATCCTATTTGTATAAATGTATCATTCTTGTATCTGAAACTAGAAATATGAAATATAACTTTGCATAATTACAATAGGACCTCAAAGTATGGGCTATTAATGGTGGTTTGGAATCTTGATGGCTCCCATCAACTAGGACAATTGGTTGTAAATAGATCTGTTTACTTGCAAGCCTTCCTGTGAGTCAGACCAGAAAGAATGAAGGCTTGGGGTCTCCCGGGACATGTGACCATGTCACCTGGTACTGGAATGCATCTTAAACCTGGTGCTTTTCCAGTTAGAAGGAAGGGTAGGGAACCAGAGAGACACAAGATTCCCACCTTGTGCCAAAGCTATGTAAGGGGGTGGAACAGAACAAAGGGGCTGCAGTTATGAGAAATCCCCTAGCTACCACCTGAGCTGGATCAAAGACTGTACCAAAAGAAAGGATTGGGCCAAGATTAAGGAGGAGTCTAGTCTGAGAAAGAAGCTTATTGGAACATCTCTGAGAGGTGAGATTTTATCTGTAATCAGTTTCTTAATGTATTAGGCTTAGACTTGCATGTTTTTGTTTTATTTTGCTTGGTAACTTACTTTGTTCTGTCTGTTATTACTTGGAACCACTTAAATATAAAAAGTAGGATTTAATAAAATCACTTTCACTTATAAATTAACCCAGAGTAAGTAATTCCTGGCGGAGAAAACAGCTGTGCAGATCTCTCTATCAGTGTTATACAGGGCAGACAATTTATAAGTTGACCCTGTATAAGCTTTCTACAGAGTAAAACGAATTTGTTTGGGTCCCAATGGAAGCTGGGTATCTGGGTGCTGGAGACAAGAGCACTTCTTTAGCTGTTTTCTGTTAGGTCTGTACTTTGGGAGATGTGGTTCAGACCTGGGTCTGTGTTTGTTTGCAGCAGACTGGCATGTCTGGCTCAACAAGGCAGGGTTCTGAAATCCCGAGCTGGCAGGGAAAATGGGCTCAGAGGTAGTTTCATCACATCAGGTGGCAGTCCCAAGGGGGTCTCTGACTGAACCCATCACATGTATTTATTAAATTTTCCTTGTACTACAATCTGCTGTGTACCTTTAAGCTTAATTTAGTTCGTTTTCTTCTCAAATACTTCCATACTGTTTCTCTGGAAATTTAATAAGAGAACTTGAGGCTGAAAGACATGGGATTAATACTTATGGAGAATAGAATTCCACCCACCCTGTTTGTAGAATAAGTAAAAGATGGACAGTAACAAGTCAGGCTTCCCCACAATATCCTGCTAATGCACCTCAATGTCATAAAGAAATGCAAACCCAAATAACAAACAAAATCCCCAAGACCAACATTGGTTCCCTCAGCTGAGATTGCCATTAATGATGCCAAATGTAGTGGTTACTTTCTCTTATAAAGACAATATATCTACTAAGGACTGGATTGAAAGCATCAGTTCACTTCACCATGAGTGCACATTTAAGGGAAGGTAAGGGTGGCACTGGTGGGGGAGGAGGGAGATACCACTCCCAATTTCTAATCTGGGGCAACATAGGTGTCTCTCAGCTCCCCCTTAGAAGGGAAGGAGCAGTCTGAGGTTGCTGCTTAGTGCAACTCAACCCCTTCCCCTTGCATGTTGCATTTTCACTGATTAGCTGGAAGGAGGGAGGCAGCAGCTGGTGCCTCCTGTCACTAAGGACTGCTCTGTACCCCCTGCTGAGCATCAGGAGGCTGCTGTCTAGAGCCACAGCTACCTGTCCTGCCACAGGGGAAGCCTAATCAGTCAGGGGCTAAATCTGTACCAGCAGGGCCGGCTTTAGGCCGATTCGCCCGATTCCCAGGAATCGGGCCCCACACCTTAGACTTTTTTTTTTTTTTTTTTAAACTTACCCCAGATCCCTGGCTGCGATCTGCTCAGGGGTCTTCCGTGGTCCCACTCCCTTGAGTGAAGCGCAGGCGGGAGCACGGCAAGCCCCGCTCTCCCGGCTGGAGCCCTGGCCGGAGCGCGGCAAGCCCCGAGGCCCTGGTCTCCCGGCTGGAGCGCCGGGCCTTTAAATAGCCTCCAGAGCCCTGGGGTAGTGAGGGGCTCTGGGGACTATTTAAAGGATTAGGGCTCCGGCTGCCTGCCTCTGCCACCCCGGTCCTTTAAATAGCCGCCAGAGCCCTGTCACCCCTATGCATTCCCCAGGGCTCCCGCGGCTTTTTAAAAGGTCCAGGGCAGGGTAGAAGCTGGGGAGCCCCGGGCCCTTTAAATAGCCCCCAAAGCCCTGGGATAGAAGGGAGCTTGGGGGCTATTTAAAGGGCTGGGGCTCCAGCTGCCTCTGCTGCACCCTCTGCCTTGCCCACACCAGCCCCGCTCCCCCTGCCTGCAGCCAGCTCTGCACCCCGCGCCCACAGCCAGTTCCTGGCAAACCCCCTGCCGTGTCTCCAGTCAACCCCTGCCACACACCCGTGGCCCTGTCCAAAGCCAGCCAGCCCCACACACACTTCTGCCCACACCAGCCCTGCACACCCTGCCCTGTCTCCAGCCTACCCCTGCTGCACCCCCCTGCCTGAAGCCAGCCAGTCTCTGCCTCTGTCTCCAGCCCTGCCAACCCCTGCTGCATCCCCCCGTGGCCCTGCCTGAAGCCACCCTGCCCCACATACCCGCTATCTCCAACCCCGCACCCCTTGCCCTGCCTCCAGCCAGCCCCATGTCCACTGCTGCCCTGCAGTTCCAGGACAGTAACCCTGCCCACCTGCTTCAATGAGGTGGGCAGGGAACAGCAGCTGGGACCCGCACATGTGAAATAGCAGTCATTAATAACCAATCAACAGCATATATGATGCAATGTACATAATTTATAATTTTATTATTTATATAGTTATGGAAAGTAAATAATACATGAAAGAAATGAGAGGCTATTTTTTCCACTTCTTTTTTTTTAAAGTCATCCCTGCCAGGGCCCCGCCGAAAATGTTCGAATTGGGCCCCGCACTTCCTAAAGCTGGCCCTGTGTACTAGAGGACACAATGTTCCCTGACTCCTACCCAGCAGTGGCTCAGGTTCCCCTTCACCGTGCCCTCCCCCTGCTCCAGTGAAGGAGGCTCAGGTATGGGGTGGGAGCTGGAACTGGTAAAGGGATCCAGGGTTGGGGCAGACCTCATAGGCTGCAAGATGGGGACCTTGGGAAGTCTGAAGGAAAACAGGCCACAGTGGAGGCCTTGGGGTGGGGTGGTGAATGAGACACCACTTCAGGAAGCTCTTTGGCAGAGGGATTGTGCTCAGGGAGGAAGGGTCAGTGAGCCATTGGGACCAGAGAATGAGAGGTGTGTGTTAGAGGGAGGAGGTGTCTGGGAACTATAAAGGAGGGAATGTTTGGGGCTAATTATACTTTTGTGGAGCAGGGAGGCTTGCAGCACTGAACTGTGTGTTTCATCACTGCCCTGACTTTGCTGGTACTTTTACTCTGCTGCACTTTACACAGGCCACCACCCAACCTGTACATGGTAAATTGTCACTATTAACTTGTGTTTGAACAGCCATCTTACAGGAGGCAGCTTTTCTCCTAGAGTGACCTATTAACATTTTTGTTTTACCCCCATCTGGAAATAGTAGCTTTCATGTTTTCGGTCTCTTGTTTCTTTCACTCAGTTTCAGATCAGATATTTAATACCTTTTACACATGGATGGTAACTTCAGAAAATTCCCACCAGGTCTGCCACCAATTCTGTATATTTAACTATCAAAGTGGTGAAAATGCCAGAAGCTACAATGGGCTTGTCTATGCTTTGCTATCACCACCAGCAACAGTGGTACCCAAAGAGGTTGTGGGGGTTTTTTTTTTGTTTTTTTTTCCTAAAATTCCCTGGACCAGAATCTACTGTTCTGTTTTTTTTAAGGCAAGTTAATTTGGTTTGACCATCCTAGACTGTAAGATTTTGGATTTTCCCTCAATAAATACCCTTTCCTTCTGCCCTAGTCTGGACCAGAATCTCATCTCAATTACTTCTTTGTAAATCTTGTAATCCAAAATAACTCCATAAAAATCAACAAAGGCAGAATCTGGCAACTAAAGATGTAAAGGGGATTGAGAGAGAGAATTATGATAAAACTAATCAAATTACAACTTTTTATCCTCCTCTCTCTCCTTTCAGGACCTGCCCTCTGAGCAAATGCCACTGATTGGTTTTTTTTTTTTTTTGGGAAAACTCAATTTTTGATCTGTGTACTGGATCTTTTTAAAATAATCTTTGTTTAAATAATCTGTGGATTTAAATTGCAGCAAGGAAGGTTTAGGTTGGACATTAGGAAAAACTTCCTGTCAGGGTAGTTAAGCATGGAAGCAAATTGCCTAGGGAGATTGTGGAATCTCTAAGAAGAGGTTAAACGAACACTTGTCAGGAATAGTCCAATTATTATGTAGTCCTGCCTTGAGTGCAGGGGACTGGGCTAGATGACTGACTGAGGTCCCTTCCAGTCCTACACTTCTATGATTCTATGTTTGCTGTATAGTCTTTAACAAGATAACCGATTTGAACAACAAGGAAAGTTTTTTTATACAGCCACATATGGCACATTTAACAAGAGGCATTCAAGCACAAGAAATATAAAAAGCACTAGTGACACGGGCGGTGGGTGAACAAGCTGTTGGGATAGGCTAGCCCTTGCCTCTCTCCCTCTGCCCAAGGCCTTGTCCCCAGAGAGGCTAGCCCCCTTCTACCATCTCTCCTTCACTGGAGCCCAGAGTACACAGCTCTGGAGCACCGGGCGGTCAGAGCGACCTGAGCACCAGGTGGGTAGGACAGCTCCATCCTGCCTGCCCCAGCGTCTCAGCCATGGAAGAGCACTGGGAAGGGGACTGGAAGGAGGCAGGAGAGAGTCTGGAGGTAGAGTGTGGGCTGGGCTACGCCAGGCTGTTTTGGGAGGCACAGCATTCCCCAGCTTATGTTACCCGCCACCTATGACCAGTGAAGTTTGTCTGTATGAAATTTTAGCTTATACTATGACTTGTTTATACTCTTGTATATACCATGCACTGAAATATTTATATTCCAATTGATTTTATGGTAAAAATGAGAACGTAAGCAATTTTTTAGTAATAGTGTGTTGTGACACTTCTGTTTTTATCTGATTTTGTAAGCAAGTTTTTTAAGTGAGGTGAAACTTGGGGGTACACAAGACCAATCAGACTCCTGAAAGGGGCACAGTAGTATGGAACGGTTAAGAGCCACTGACCTAGATCAGTGTTCTCAACTAGGGTCTGGAGCCCCCTGCGGGGCCAGCAAGCAGGGCAGGCATTAGACTTCCTGGGGCCAAGAACAGAAAGCCAAAGCCCCATTGCACGGGGCTGAAGTCCAGGGCCGGATGACTTGCCACTCCTCACTGGAGCCTGAGCAACTTAGCTTCATGGGGTCCGGGCAGTTGCTCTGCTTCCTACCCCCCAATGATAGCTCTGGCTTTTATATGTAGAGAAATAGTTTTTGTGGCACAAGTGGACTGTGGAATTTTTATAGCATGTTGAGGGGGCTCAGAAGGAAAAAGGTTGAGAACACCTGACCTAGAAGATCTTATTGTACTTGGTGGCAAAAAAGAAGATGGGGGTGGCAAATAAATGTAAACATCTTTTAGATGTTGAAACAAGTTCTCATTTGATTCAAGTTACTGTCTTTGATTTTCATCTTGAAATTTTCATTGTTTTGGTCATGGCATTTTCCTGGGGATGGTTTTTTGCAAACTCTCACTCTTCAGTGGGAAAACTTTGACCAGCTTCCTTAGAGACTGATTTAGGCCACAATGGCTTGCGGGCTGTCATACTGAGAGCTTTGCATTTTTCTCTAGATCTTAAATTTCACAGACTGGATGGAGTTCAGATGAAGATACATTTTGGGGATTGGCTGGGTGAAAGGATTGATAATACAGTAAAGAATCTCTCTCCTCCTTATATCTAGCTATGTCATTTAACAGTAATAATTATTGCCTAAGTATTGTTTGGAGACCTGTGTGAAATAAGCTAGAGCTCTCAGTCCAATTCCTGATGAACTGCTCTCAATGTTCCAAAAAAGCCTCTTTATAATTAACACTCTATTTAGTATTCTCAAATTATCAGCATTGAAGAATTGAATGAGCAAGGAGACTGAATTGCTCACTTACCCTTAAAACTGGGTAAGGTTTGAGGCATGTTAGCAGGGCAGTGTGGGAAAGCTTGTAGTGGTTCTAAACATGCCATTCTTCATCTCTAGATAATTAGAAGAATTCAGTCTATATCAGGGGTCGGCAACCTTTCAGAACTGGTGTGCCGAGTCTTCATTTATTCATTATAATTTAAGGTTTTGCGTGCCAGTAATACATTTTAATGTTTTAGAAGGTCTTTTTCTATAAGTCTATAATATATAACTAAACATATATAACATATTGTTGTATGTAAAGTAAATAAGGTTTTAAAAATGTTTAAGAAGATTCATTAAAAATTAAATTAAAATGCAGAAGCCCCGACCGGTGGCCAGGACCAGGGCAGTGAATGCCACAGAAAATCAGCTCGCGTGCTGCCTTTGGCATATGTGCCATAGGTTGCCTACCCCTGGTCTGTATGGTCAGTCTGGCCCCTTTCATAAATACTCCTTAATGCAAGGGTCGGCAACCTTTGAGATGTGGCCTGCCAAGTCTTCAGTAATTTAAGGTTTTGCATGCCAGTAATAAATTTACATTTTACAGGGGCCCCCGACAGAACCCCAGACTGGCCGTGGACTGAGTGGAGCTGGTGGCTGGGACCTCGGTTGGCAGGGGATGGCGGACAGAACCCCAGTTCTGTCTGGCCCCTGCCAGCCAGGGTCCTAGCCACCGGTCCCCACTCAGCCCGCTACCAGCTCGGGGTTCCGTCCATCCAGGCCAGCAGTGGGCTGAATGGGGCCGAGACCCTGGCTGGCAAGGGGCCAGCAGTCGGAACCCCAGACCGGCAGCTGGCTGAGCGAGGTCAGCGGACATAACCCCAGACCGGTGGTGGGCTGAGCAGCTCAGACAGCTGATGATCTGGAGTTCCGGTCGCCGTCTCCTGCTAGCTGGGGTCCTGGCCATCTGCCCTGCTCAGCTCGCTGCCGGTCTAGGATTCCGTCCACCCAGGCAGGTAGCTGGCTGAGTAGGGCTGGCGGCTGGGACCCTGGCTGGCCGCAGTGTTCCAGTAAAAATCGGCTTGCATGCTGCCTTTGGTAGGTTGCCAACCCCTGCCTTAATGTGATGTGATGTATATTTAATCTCACCAGGAATGACTATAGGTGGTGGTCTGATATGTTGGGGTTTAAGCCCTAATAGAATGGGATCTACAACTGATTTTAAAGCATTTACTTTGTGATGTGTCTGAAAACAGGTGGCATTTTTTCTGTGGCTCATGGTTCATAAGGCAGAATAATGGAGCGTTTAATGTGCTGACTTTTATTATTGACCATACAAAGTTGCACTTGGTAAGATGTCTGTAAAGAACTGGGAAATATTTTGTACTAATATTTGAATACTGTGTATGCTTCTGTGTGTTTGTTATTTCTATGGAGTTAGATCAAATGGTCAGTTAGGGCAATGCTTTTCAAACTTTTTTTTTTCTGCTGACCCAGTTCAAGAAAATTGTTGATGCCCATGATCCAATGGGGCTGTGGGAGCGGATCAGGGCTGGGATGTGGGGGTGAGGGCAGCAGGGCGGAGCCTGGAATGAGTGGCTCAGGGTGTGGGAGGAGGCTCTGGGTTGGGGCAGGGGGTTGGGGTGCAGGAAGGGATTATGGGTTGGGGGGCTCATGGCTGGGGGTGCACGCTCTGGGGTATGGGAGGTGGTCAGGGCTCTGGGCTGGGGGTGCAGGCTCTGGGGTGGGGCTGGGAATGAGAGGATTGGAGTGCAGGAAGGGTCTCTGGGTTTTAGGTGGAGCTCAGGGCTGGGGAAGGGGATTGTAGCATGGCGTTGAGGCCTGGGCTTACCACCGGCAGCTCCCAGTCAGCAGTGCAGTTTGGGTGCAGATGCAGACTTCCCACCTGTCCTGGCACCATGGACCGCACTGTACCCTGGAAGTGGCCAACAGCAGGTCTGGCTGCTAGGCTGAGGTGTGCAAGCAGCTCCATGTGGCTCTCACCCGCAGGCCCCACCCCACCCCAGCTCCCATTGGCTGGGAACCAATGCTCAGGTCTAGGGCAGCACACAGAGCCCCGTGGCCCCCCTGCCTAGGAGATGGCCCTGCTGCTGGCTGCTTCCAGGATGCAGTGCACTGTTGAAACAACGTAGGGACTAGCCTGCCTTAGCTGGGCAGCACCACCGACAGGATTTTTAATTGCCCGGTTGGTGGTGTTGACCAGTGCTGTCGTGACATAGTGCCTTCCGGGTCACAACCCATAATCTGAAAACCACCATGTTAGGGGAACCAAGCTGGAAAGGCAATACAGTGGCCTAGATAAGGAGCATCTCCACAAACACACACAATAGCTAGATTAATAACTCTGAAGAGGCAACTCAATGGCCCCAACCAGGTGTCATAGCTGCCTTGCCAAGGCTGAGAAACTAGAGATCAAAAATAAAAAACACTGATAGCTAAAGCTTTCTGAGATGCAGAAAAGGGGAAAGTTTTCAGCTGCTCAGGATCAACAGCAGGCAGGCTGTATCCTGGCCCTTAAGAACAGAGGTCACCTAGGTTGTCACATCTTGAGGGGAATGCCAAGTATAACAGTAGGCATTTAGGTCTCTGTCTTTTAATTTATCTGAATGTTGTGCACCTTTTGGAAGACAAATCATACTTTGAATTGAAGAAGCTGCTTCTGTGTCACTGCAGAACACTACTGTCCATGATCCTCAAAGGGAAACTCTCTTGCAGATGCCAAGTCCATTGGCCCTGTTAGGTATCCTGACAACCAAGGAGACATACTTCAGAGAGTAGTTGGATGCAGGGTCCCTTCTCAAAGAAGTGGAGGCATGGGCTGCCATTCCAATAAGGTGCACACTGAGGACAGGAAGAGGACCTCAGAAGCACAGCTTACCCGAGGACTGTGACAGTGCCATAGACTTGTTTAAGGAGTCATTTCTAAACTGGGAAATTGTCATAGTGATGTAACTTGCTCAACAGTCCACAGACCAAACTCTTTACTAGCAGTGGTTCTGCTGAATTAAACAGCATGTACCTCTGCAAGGAGCAATATCTTTTAGTTTTTGTACAGGGTAGTGGAGAGGCCCACTCTGCTGATCTATGTAAATGATCTGGTGGTCTTAGTCCACTTGGAATTGTTTTGAGATTGGGTGACAATATCAACTGAGTGGTCAGAAACTGTGTGAAAATGGAAGCAGAATGGCACACTCAGATCTGAGGCACATTAATGAGGCACAGCAGCAGAAATTTTGCTATTGCCCAAGCTCTGCCTGTACTGTGGATCAATATAAGGCTTTAACAGCTCTGGAAACTGATCCGGCATCTTTCAGAAATGCTATGTACTCCAACTGAAAACAAAATGTGCCTGGCCAAATGTAACATGCAGTTCTACAATGGATCCTGTAACCACCTTCATCTTCTAATATGGAAGGGTGACCCATGGAGACTACCGTCTCTACCTGCATTGCTCCAGCTTGCCACAAGCAGCCAGGCCACCTGCAGGACCTGTTTTCATACTTCATTAATGAAAGTGGGGGGTGCAGATGCAACCCTCACCCTTTGGAAGTCTGTCAAGGTGGCCTTAGATGGAGTGAAACATAGATGTTCCTGCCTTTGAACTCACTATATCCACATTTCTCAGTACTTTGTGCAGCTGCATATGATTGATTTCAGGATGTGGGTCATTAAAACAAATATATTTAAGGTAACAAAAACACCAACACAATGTTAGTACACGGTGTTGTAAGTTCACTGACCGCTGTATACAGTCTTGAGAATTTCATCAGCTGTAACAGAACTAGATTTTTCCCATAACTACTCCTGGAAACTGTTTGTACTATTTCTCCATTGTATACAAAACAAGTGGTGGTAGGTAAGCTGTTCAACTAGTTTTGAACTAGATCCAACTTGATATCTCTTGGGGTGTGGTTTGTTTGTTTTTTTTTTTGTCATCCATCAGATGTTTGCAAAGCATGCTAAACAGCCAGCAATAAACCAACTAAAGAAATGGAAGCACAAGACTTGTTTGCATCTCACTTGAGTCATAGTGTAAGGACAGAAGCACTGCATGCCACCAACACCACCCAGCACCCACACGCTAAACTCAACAGCTAGAATTAGCCCAAATTATTACAGCACCCAGGAAACTAGACTATTATGTGCCACAGGCACAATATAGGAGGGATTGAGGTGCAACAGTGCCCAAGGCCCCCACATGGGCTGGGAAATTAAGTGAGAGATATGCAAATAATCCTGGCAAGTGACCTGTACCTGCATGTTACACAGGAAGGTGAAAACACCCAAACATCACTGCCAATTTGACCTGGGGAAAAATTCCTTCCCAACCCCACATATGGTGATCTGTTAGACCCCAAGCATTGGACCAAGACCCAGCCAGCCAAGTACCCGAGAGTGAGAGGATGTTCAATGTCACCTCAGAGCCCTGGCTCACCCCACCCAATGTACCATCTTCAGCCATGACCATCCCTGATGCTTCAGAGGAAGGAGATAAACCCAGACTCCATTTAGGGTGGAGGAAGGGAAGTTCTTCTTGACCCCTACAAGTGACCGGCTGAAACCCTGAAGCATGAGCCTTTAGGAACATAGGACATAACTGGAACTGAGTTCCAGGGCTGCTGAGCCCTGCCTGTTACCATCACAAGCAATCCTGTCAAGCAATTCCATGTTACCAATATACAGTGTTGTTGTTCTGCAAAGCATGGCAAAAACACACCATACTTAGGTTGGACAGAATCTTCATCTAGCTGAGCAAAACCTATCACTGCTTATTTTGCATATAAGAGCAAAATGCTACAAACTGAGGCGTTACTGTAGGATTCTTTGCTATGTCTGTAACTGCTGTGGAAAGTTTCAAGGATGTTCTGAAATACACTCCCCAAAGTAACATTAACACACAATTCTGTGTTTTTTTTCTGCATATGTATATGTACCTCTGTCCCCCCCCTTTTTTTTTTACTAATTTCTATAGCACATCTCACAATGACATGTAGATGCTTTAATTAGTTCTTATCATGGGTGTGTTATTGTCAATCCCTTCCACTCCAAAAAATAAGTGATAGAATTAATGTTTTTGTGTTCTTAAAGTCAGTCTCAGAGGCTGCCAAGGAGAGCAAGTTCCAAATGCCATAGAGCACCCAGTTGTCGGATTAGCTTGTATACCACGTTACAGCCCAGCTTGTGAGTCATCTCTGCATGCTTGTCTTGGGCAAGACTTGTACTGTATCCGGTGTTGCCAGCTCTTGTGATTTCCCCTCCCCCCAATCTTCCTGCTGGAGCTGGAGTCAGAGCCAGAGCCAGACTCTGAGAAGCTCCCACCCTCTCATGACTACTTGCTCTTTCTGGGGAAAACCTCTTTTTGATCGGTGTTTTCCCCACTGCCAGATCTCTTGGAGTAGAGCAGTCAATCAGAGTTGCTGCAGGAAGCAGGCAGAGCTCTCTTCCTTTCCTCTCAGGAGCCAACACAATTCCTGTAGCAGGGAAGGTAGCAGTAACAGCTTGATGGCTCCACTCTCCTTCCCCCTTTCCTACTGTGACTAACCAGATGGCTGCTCTCCTCCTCCCCTCTCCATCCCAGCAATACCTGGCCTGGGAAGGAGCTGAGAAAGAGATGAAGAACTCTTGGAGCTACCCCTACAGCCTGGAAGTGGGAGGAGGAGACCTTGTTACATGCCCCTCCATCCCCTGAGCCTGGGAGGTGGTGGGGGGCTGGGCCATCTGAGGGCAGAATTACTCACTGGGGGATGGAGCTGGACAGATGTGGGGATGAGCTCCTGTAGCAGGGGCCAAAATCAATTTGATAAACTTGGAAGTGTAACACCACTAATTGTCACATGCTGGTGGGAGGGCAGGGGAGTTTAAAAATCAAGACAGACCAAAACCACAGTACAATCTTTGACCGAGAAACACTTACAAAGAAAACAATAAAATAACCTCATGACTTTTTGGGTAGGCAGTTCGGTGTAGTCCAGACAGCTACCCTCACCAGGAAAGGTGCTTGAAACCTACTTAAATGACTATCCCAGAGTAATTCTCTCAGTTGCTGGCTCAACTCATGGAATAATGGATTTTCTACACAGAGGAGTGTGCCAGCCTGGCTGGTGGATCAGCAGCTTCTCTGCTTGGGCATATGGCTAAAAGGGAGAAAGATATTTAAGGGGAGGATGTTTTTCTGAGGTGGAGTGCGGGAGGAAGGCATCCACCACCACATGCAACAAGTTGTGGCTGGGGAGAGAGAAAAGGCAGGAGGGACTCTACCTAGCTTGAAACACTGACATGACTTTGGACTTGCAGAAGAGGTGAGATCAAGCTAAAGGGTGGATTGATTTTTTCCAAAGATCTGTAATTCTCTAGTGCTTTTTAAGAGTAAAGTGACCAGGGCCGGTGCAACCCATTAGGCAACCTAGGCAGTCGCCTAGGGTGCTAACATCTGGGGGTTAGGCATTTCGGGTCCTTCGGTGGGCGGCGGCCTGATCTTCGTCCGCCCCAGTCATTGTCAGCATTTAGGTGGAGGGACCTGGGGCTGGGGTGTGTGGGAGGGCCGCCTGCAGCAAATAAGGGGGAGGGGTGCGGCATGCAGGGGAACCGCTCCCCTCCCCAGCTCACCTCTACTCCGCCTCCTCCCCTGAGCATGCTGCCTCGCTCTGCTTCTCTCTCTCCCAGGCTTCCAATCAGCTGTTTGGCGTGCAAGCCTGGGAGGCGGGAGAAGTGGAGCAGCGACAGCATGCTCAGGGAGGAGGCGGAACAGAGGTGAGCTGAGGTGGGGAGCTGCTGCACAGCTCCCCGGGCCGGGGGAAGCTGCCATTGGGGGAGGACACCTCAGGTCAGAGGTAGGAGGTGGGGAACTGCTGCGGGGGGGGTGCCTTAGGGTATGGGGGGGTGGAAAGCTGCCACAGGGCTAGGGGTGGGGGGCCCAAGGTGGAAGTTTCACCTAGGGTGTGAAACATCCTTGCACCTGCCCTGAAAGTGACTGTTTTAAAAGTTCCTTTGCTAAGCCTGTGCCTTGCTTTCCAGCCACCTTGTCCCTGAAGGAGTTAAACTAGAAGCCAGAGTGCCCACAAGTAGGTTGGACTCTGGGGGCATATGTATAAGCAACTGGAGAGAATCAAGAGGTCAGATTTGTTCCAGCGTGCTTGTTGCTGAGGCACTGGGAGTACCTTTCCCATACCTCAACAGTAGCTCTGTGTGGCTCAAAAGCTCATCTCTCTCTCCAACAGAAATTGGTCTAATAAAGATATTACCTCCACCCACCCTGTCTACCTACACTTTCACAGTAAAGATGCTTTAGAATCTGATCAGGTGTTGGCAGCAGTGCTGCATCCCACATTGTCCAGTATTGCATCAGATACTTCCATGATTCATTGATCTTGTGCTGAAGTGACCTACCACTATCTAAACCAAGCTGTGATTGTACTTTGAACACTAGAAAGGAGGTCACCAAAAAGCAGTTGATAAGTGTGCTTTTGTTATATTGCATAATACATTATATGGGCCACATGTGCAAGCCAGATAAGACATAAAGATCAATTACACAAGGCTTGGGGAAACTTATCAGTACTTAAGACTAAAGAAAAAAATAAACCCTATGAGCTGAAGGGAACTAACAAAAATACAAAAGAAATTAGGCAGCTAAAGATACCATTATCTTGAGTAATAAAAACAAATCTAAAACCGTAAACTGCAGATTATTGTAAAGACCTTTTTAATGTGATTGTGGAGTTGAATAGCTTGGTATAAGCTTCTCTTGCAAGCTGCTGCAATTAACTAAAGACACTGGTTAAATATTAGTGTAACCCACACACCTCCTGCGTGTGGTGTTCTGTCCCACCTAGTGGCACCGAGACCACTTAAAGAGAGAGATAAAATGAGTCTGCTCTACAGCCTTAGCTCAAAGCTAGTTGGCTTTTAGCTTATGCCAGGGGTCCCCAACATGGTGCCCGGGGGTGCCATGGCGCCTGCAGGGGCATCTTAGTGCGCCCACATCTTGGCCCCATGGAGAACACCCACCAAAATGCCGCTGTGGCATTTCGGCAGGGATGCCTCTCGATAATGACGCTTGTCGCCAACAAGTGACGTCATCGAGAGGCGTTGCTCCTGAATTTCGGCAGGGACGTCTCTCGATGACGTTGCTTGGTGATGGCAAGCGATGTCATCGAGAGGCGTTGCGGCTGAAATGCCGCCGAAATTCGGCGGCATTTCGGTGGGTGCTCCACTGCCGCAGTGGTCCTTCAGCTGGCTCCCGCCAGCCGAAAAAGTTGGGGCCCACTGGCTTATGTAGTAGAGGCTCAGGCACTAAGATCCAGAGGTCCCCGATTTGATCCTGCCTGTTGACAACCAGGGTCTGTCAGCATTACAAGTAGGGGCTCATCCAGGATTTCAATGGGGAAGACTCTGAAGCTCGGGACTGAGGTCCTCAGTTCAATCCTGCCTGTCAATGATCAGGGTCTGTCAGTGTTACAAGTAGGGGCTAGTCTGGGATGTCAGCTGGGAAGACTCTCAAGCTCAGGATGCACTTCCTCAAGTAGGGGATGTATGCAACCCACACACACCTCCTAGGTGTGGTGTTCTGGCCCATCTAGTGGCACCAAGACCGTTTAAAGAGAAAGATAAAATGAGTCTGCTGTACAGGCTTAGCTAACAGCTAGTTGGCTTTTGGCTCACACACTAAGCTCCAGAGGTCCTTGGTTCAATCCTGCCTGTTGACGACCAGGGTCTGTTGTTACATTAGCACCAGTTTTGAAAGGTGCTCCACACTGTTTACCCTCCTTCAAATACACTCTGGTAAAAGAGTAAAAAAAAAAAAAATATTTTGAATGGACAGTAAATTCCTGATATCTAATATTTCAAACAAAGTAAAACAAACAAAAGCCCAATCCCTGTATTTATTTCTAACTGATATGAAAAGCATGATGCTGATGAACTGCATACAAAAATCAGATTTGAACTGAGCTACTTGTTCTCTACCTAAAACTGTCTCAGGCTGAGCACCCAAATCAGTGGTCATTGGTGAACATATGGGTCTTGCAAAATAGAGATAATAGCTCAGATCCTCCAAGGCATTAAGGTGCTATGAGAGTTAAGTTTCTAAACACCTTTTGAGGATCTGAGCACACATGAAATATATCTCACCAGAGTTTTATGAGGAATAATTGGCTAAAGCTCATTGTAGCTGTAAAGCAACAGATGAACCTAAAAGTAGAAAGTGCTGTTTTGTTTTGTTTTTTTCATGAGGTAAAGAGCATCCACAACTCTCGCTGGCTTTCATAGGAATTGAAAGCACTTGTCTTGGTAAAGCAAGCTCTATAAGCTTTTATTTATTCTGATTCTAACTAGGACAAGAACTATCAATATCAAAACATCTCCTGCAAGGCTATTCTTATGGTCCAACTAGGACCAGGAACTGCTGGAAATCTCACAGAGAGCCTTTTTTTAATGATATCTGGACTAAAGAGACTTAGATAAATTCTGGGGACCTTCTTGTGCTCCCATTAAAATTGTCAAAACTCCCATTAACCTCAATGACAACAGGGTTTGGAAGCTTATCTGCATTTCTTGGTAATCAGAAAAAGGCCTAAACCAAAACCTGCAACTGACGCCACTGAAATTTGGGAGTGTATGGGTCTGGATTTGTACTTAGTAGCTTGGACCCATCCCTGCTTACAATGGGGGAAAATACAAAGGAACAGCTGTGCGTAGCAAGAAGCTTTTGTTGCTTTAGTGTCCTTGGCGAAGGAACAAATAGTCTGAGTTCACATGATGTTAAATGTTTTTGTAGATTTATATAAGTGACCTAAATAAAACCAGGATTTCAAACATCAAGCACTAAGTTATGTTCATAGTGCAGTGAAGGCTTTTCTCCAAGTAAATGTTTCCTTTGTTGTATTGATTCAAATGAGCATGTGTTGTTCCCAGAGAAAAATATTTTTAGATGTTGTTGCTTTCCTTTTGGAATAGAGTAGCTAATTCTCTCCTGGGCTTCACTGTTTGCTGATAAACCACACAGTGCTTTGAAGGAATTCATAACACTGCATCTGAGCCACAAGTACAGGAAAACATGCTACAAATAGTCCTTTGGACCACCTTTAAAAAAAGTTAAACCTGTTTTTAAAGGGCATTACTTTGGGGGTGGCAGGAGGAAGTGTGTGTGTGTGTGAGTGAAATTAATTGGTAGAAAGTTAGTCAATATTCAAATAAACTATATAAAACTCTGCATGAACTGGGCTCTGCCTTCCTGAGAGACCACCTCTTTCCCTGTATAATACTGCTGCATTTGCTGTTAGTGGAGGTGTTCAGGTCGAAGCCCCCTTGCTTTAAAAGACACTGGTCTGATGGTAGGGATATTTTCTGAGAGAGACTTGGACTTGGAACTTGTTCTCCCCATGCTCTGAAATAGCCCAAATTGGTTGACTTTCAGGCCAAGACACAAAGCCCACCTATGTGACTGGAGGTTTAGGGAAAGCTGAGTTTTTTTTTTTTTAGGGACCTGAGGGACCTCATTGCTCTGCCTGTAGCCTGAGTCATTATGAACACTAAAGGTTGTTCTGGGATTCAGAATGTGGGAATTATTTTTCTTGAACTGTTTTGTGTAATGACGTAACAAAGTCGAGCCCAAGGGTTCAGGCACAAACCTGCCATAACCAGACTCAGTGGTTCAGGGGATAAATCCTCACCGGGGGAACTGAGTCAGTGGTGAGTATGTCTGTGGCACAGTTAAAAGGTGTTGTGGCCTAAAATCTGCTGGAGGGTGGTGGGACACTGGCACAGCTAGGAAATAGCTATCAGCCAGTACTCTGCTGAGAGCAGGAAAGACTGCTGAATGGTGAGACTCTAGCACAGCTAGGAAAGCGGTGGGCCAGAATTCCACTGAGAGAAGGGAAACTGAGGTAGAGTTAGAATGTGCTGGATGCTGTTAGTGATTAGTAGAGCTAGCCAAATAGCTGTGGGCCAGTACTCTGCTGAAAGCAGGACAGATTTCTGGGAGCAGGAAAGATTCAGAGTGGTAAGATATGGTTTCACACCTTTGGGGTTGACCGAACCCTTTACTGGTCTGGGAATGGAGAAATGGAGGCACAGCTAGAAGGAGGTTTTGTTCTGGAAACTGCTAAGAGTGGTAACACCCTGTGTTAGAGTCCTGGGCTACAGCAGTTGTACCTGCACTCTGATAACTGAATCACCAATTAGATTGTTCTGGAGTAAACCTGAGTGTCAAAGCTGTGACCAACTGATAGATTGGGGATAGGCTGGAGAGGGTTATAAGGCTAATTTACCCAAGAAAGTAGAAAAGATGAAGGAAAGAAGGAAGAAAGTGTGGAGGAGATTGGTAGGCTTTTAAGAGAGAGCTCAAGGGGAAAATATCTTCTCTCTCCCCCATTTTTGGCTGTGTGAACTAAAGACTATGCCTTGGTCTACACTACGAGGTTAGGTCAAATTTAGCTGCATTAGGTCAATTTTTATAAGCAATGCGGCTACACAACCAACCCCGTTCCATCGACCTAAAGGGTTCTTAAAATTAACTGCTGTACTCCTCCCCAACGAGGGGAGTAGCACTAAAGTTGACCCTCTTGGGTCAAATTTGGGGTTGTGCAGATGCAGCGTTGTGCAATTTGACGGTACTGGCCTCCAGGAGCTATCCCAGAGTGCTCCAATGTGATTGCTCTAGACAGCACTTTCAACTCTGATGTACTAGCCAGGTACATGGGAAAAGCGCCAGGAACTTTTGAATTTCATTTCCTGTTTGATCAGGTGAGCTCAGCAGCACAGGTGACCATGCAGTCCCAGAATCGCAAACGAGTTCCAAGATGGAGCGAACTGGAGACACTGGATCTGATTGCTGTATGGGGAGAAGACTCTGTGCAGGCAAACCTCTGAGCAAAAGAAGAAATGCTAATATATATGCCAAAATCGCACAGGGCATGGTGGAGAGAGGCTACACCTGGGGGACACAGCAGTACTGCATGAAAGTTAAGGAACTCAGGCAAGCCTACTACAAGACAAAGGAGGCAAATGGTCACTCTGGGTCAGAGCCCCACACATGCCACTTCAATGATCAGTTACATGGCATTGTAGGGGGGGACCCTACCAGTACCCCAACACTGTCTGTGGACACCTACAAGGGGAGAATCTCATGCAACACGGAGGAGGATTTTGTGGATGATGATGATGAGGACGAGAATGCCTAGCTGGCAATGGAGACTCCATTCCCCCTGGCAGCCAGGACCTTTTCATCACCCTGGAGACAATACCCTTCCAAGGTGGGTTCCGGGACCCTGAAGGCGGAGAAGGCACTTCTGGTGAGTGCACATTTGTAACTACAATACCGGGGTTAAAAGCAATTGTGTTTTAATGTTTGATTTGCCCTGAAGACTTTGGGATGTATTCATGACCAGTACAGCTACTGGAAAAGTCTGTTAACATGTCTGGGGATAGAGTGGGAATCCTCCAGGGACATCTCCATGAAGCTCTCCTGGAGGTACTCAGAAAGCCTTTGCAGAAGGCTTCTTGGGAGGGCTGCCTTATTTCATCCTCCACAGTAGGATACTTTACCACGCCAAGCCAGTAGCAAGTAGTCTGGAATCATTGCAGCACAAAGCATGGTAGCGAATGGTCCTGGTTTTTGGTCGCATTCATGCAACATTCGGTCTTTATCTTTCTGTGTCAGTCTCAGGAGAGTGATATCATTCATGGTTACCTGGTTGAAATAGGGGAATTTTTGTAAGGAAACTGTAAAAGGACTGGTTCATGCTGGGCTGTTTGTGCTTGGCTAAAAGAGATCATCCCTGAGAATAGCCACGCGGTGTGGGGAGCGCTGTGCTGCACATCCAACCCAAAACCGGAGCCCCTCCTTTTAAATGGAAAATCCAACCAGCATTGCCTGCTATGGGAAAGGAGGGTTCTGCAGTTTGAAACTATTCCCATATGTCATGAAAGCAGAAGAAGCCAACCCCACGTACCTTTTGGCTTACCAAGGCTGCCAGAAAACCTAATTCTGTTGCCCAGCCGTGTGTGATGTGTCACCATATTGGCAGGTGCTCCATATAAAAGGCAAAATGCGACTTTGTACCTAAAACACATGTGCTGTCTGCTGTGAATTACTTGATTCACTGTGAAAGTCTCTCCCTTTTGCTCTCAGAAATGTATCATCTTAAATTTTACTCTCCCTTTTTATCCTCCCTACAGGTGCAAATGTTTCTATGCTCCCCCTATCATCTACATCCCTGAAGTTATTGCAGGTTAGAAGGAGGAAAAAACACACTCGTGATGACATGTTTTCAGAGCTCATGCAGTCCTCCCGCACAGATAGGGCACAACAGAATGCATGGAGGCATTTGGTGGCAGAGGCCAGGAAAGCACTCGGTGAGCATGATCAGAACACATAGGAGAAGATGCTGAGGCTAATGAGGGAGCAAACGGACAGGATCAGGCATCTGGTGGAGCTGCAGGAAACACAAGAGCACAGACTGCCGCTGCATCCATTGCATAACTGCCTGCCCTCCTCGCCAAGTTCCATATCCTCCTCACCCAGACACCCAAGAATGCGGGGAGGGGAGACAGCTCCGGACACCCAGCCACTCCACTCCAGAGGATGGCCCAAGCAACAGAAGGCTGTCATTCATAGAATCATAGAATATCAGGGTTGGAAGGACAAACAGCTTTGATTTATAGTGTGGCTACAATAAGCCATGTGGCCTTGTCCTTCCTGCCTCCCCCACCCCACCCGGGTTACCTTGTCAGTGATCTCACTTTTTTTTTAAATAAAGAATGCATGGATCCAAAACAATAGGGACTTTATTTCCTTTGCCAACTGTGGTCAAAGTGGGGACGGGGATTGGCTTACAGGGAAGTAAATTCAACAAAGGGGATGGTTTCGCATCAAGGAGAAACGCACACAACTGTCACACTGTAGCCTGGCCAGTCATGAAACTGTTTTTCTCTGATGCACAGCACGCCTAGCTGTGCTCTTCTAATCGCCCTGGTGTCTGGATGTTCAAAATCAGCCACCAGGTGATTTGCCTCAACCTCTCACCCCTCCATAAACGTCTCCCCTTTACTCTCACAGATATTATGGAGCACACAGCAAGCAGCAATAACAATAGGAATATTGGTTGCGCTGAGGTATAACCTAGTCAGCAAACAGCACCAGTGGACTTTTAAATGTCCAAAGGCACATTCTACCACCATTCTGCACTTGCTCAGCCTATAGTTGAACTACTCCTTACTACTGTCCAGGCTACCTGTGTATGGCTTTATGAGCCCTAGGAGCAAGGGGTAGTCTGGGTCCCTAGGGATAAGTATTCGCATTTCAACATCCCCAATGGTAATTTTCTAGTCTGGGAAGTAAGTCCCTTCTTGCAGCTTTTCGAACAGCCGGGAGTTCCTAAAGATGCAAGTGTCATGCACCTTTCCCAACCATCCCACATTGATGTCTAGGAAAAGTCCCTTGTGATCCACCAGTGCTTGCAGCACTATTGAGAAGTATCTCTTGTGGTTTATGTACTGGTTGGCAAGGTGGTCCAGTGCCAAGATAGGGATATGCGTTCCGTCTATTGCTCCGCCACAGTTAGGGAGCCCCATTGCAGCAAAGCCATCCACTATGACCTGCACATTTCATAGAGTCACCAACCTTCTTAGCAGAAGGTCACTGATTGTCTTGGCTACTTGGATCATAGTAGCCCCCACAGTATATTTGCCCACTCTGAATTGATTCCTTACTGACCGGTAGCAGTCGGGCTTCACAAGCTTCCACAGGGCTATTGCCACTCACTTCTCAACTGTCAGGGCAGCTCTCATCTTGGTATTCCTGCACTTCAGGGTAGGGGAAAGCAACTCACAAAGTTCCATGAAAGTGGCCTTACACACGCAAAAGGTTTCGCAGCCACTGGGAATCATCCCATACCTGCAACATTATGTGGTCCCATCAATCTGTGCTTGTTTGCCAGGCCCAGAATTTGCGTTCCACTATATCAACCAGCCCCACTGTCACCATGATGTCCCAATTGCCACATCCTGTGCTTTCAGGAACATCTGTGTCCATGTCTTCCTCACAATCGTCCTTGTGCTGAAGGCTTCTAGCCAGGTTCCGCACATACTGCAAGATAATGAGCGAGGTGCTTACAGTGTTCACAACAGCAGCACCGAGCAGAGCAGGCTCCATGCTTGCCGTGCTATGGCATCTGCACGGGTAACCCAGGAAAAAAGGCGCAGAACGATTGTTTGCCATTGCTTTCAAGGTGGGAGGGAGGGAGGGAGCGAGGGGAGATTGATGACATGTACCCCAAACCACCCGCAACAGCGTTTTTGCCCCATCAGGCATTGGGAACTTAACCCAGAATTCCAATGGGCAGCATGGGCTGTGGGATAGCTACCCACAGTGCACCTCTCTGTGAGTCGATGCCATGGTATTGAGGATGGACTCCGCCGACCTACTGTGCTTAATGGGGGCATACACGATGGACTGTATAAAATCACTTTCTAAAGATCGACTTCTATAAAATTGACCTAATTTTGTAGTGTCGACATACCCTATGTTATTGTAAATACTGAACTGCACAATTTGTAAGGGTGATTGGAAGAATGCCTTAAATAAACTGCATAAGGTGTTTGACCAGAAGGTGGTCACTGAGCAGTTTGTGGCTAGAAAAAGAGACAGGAGCAGCATGATGCCACATCGCATCTTGGTACAGTTTGAGAATGCTGTGTGCTAGGATTCCACTGTGAGCAAGGAGAACTCAGGGTGGTAAGAGATCTGATTTCATGCTTTTGGAGGTATATTTTAGATGTAATTAAGCATTGAGGAACTGGAAACCAAGGGGATGCAATCCTATGCTCTGGGTGTCCCTAAACCTCCAACTGCCAGAAGTTGGGACTGGACAACAGTGGCTGGAGCACTCAAAATTGCCCTGTTCTGTTCATTCCCACTGAAGCATCTGGTGCTGGCCACTGTTGGAAGACAGGATACTGGGCTAGATGGACCATTGGTCTGACCCAGTATGACCCTTCTTATTTGCTGACTGTTTTTATGATGAATAGAACCTTACTGCTTTGGTACTGGTTTTATTCTGCATTGTGGTTTAATAATTAGCCAGGTTGCTTGGAGGTGGCTTTTAAAAATACATTAAAAGAAATAAGGACAACAAGCTTTGATATATCAGGTCATTGGTACATTGGTTTTCATCCTCTGGCAATGATCAGTAATCATGCCTCAGACCTGTACAAAAATATGAACAATCCGCCCATGATACATTTAGACAATTGTATGATGTAGTACCACAGCAGTGTGTATATATGGATTCCTGAAGATGTTTGTTGAGACTCTTAATTCCTTCCTGGTGCCCCCAAGATATCATTTTATTCATGGAATGTGTTTGATTCCTTTTATCATAGCTGTTGTATGTGTTTCATTAATCATCATTTGACCAAGGATGGTACTTTGCCATGTATGCTAGTGAATAAATGAATTGCAGATTTGCATACTTTTGTCCCTAGATAGCATTAGTTGCCATCTTGGCAGAATGATAGTTTTTAACACTTGAGAAAAATGACGTTATCCTTGCCAAAGCTGCCATTCATTTTTGTAGAAAACAGTAAAGATCCAATATTGAATGTACTGGCAGATAGGACTCTTGGATTCTGTGCTTGATTCTGCCGCAGTCACTTCACAGACCATGTTAATTCCAGGGTACATCCTAGTTTTTGCCAGTGTAGACCGTGCCAAAGGATCCTGGCGGTGAAGTCTGCCACTTGAGAAGACTGTAGTGGATGAAAGTGACCATCCTTTCTCCACTACACCAGGGAGCTTGCAGGGTGTAGTGAGTAGTAGAGGGTGTGTAGAGTAGTGTTGGCTAGGGAGTAGGCATGGCGGGGGGTGCACTGAAACAGTATACGTTCTTTTAATAACCTTCCCCAGAGGGGCTGTAGCTCCTACCTTTAAATCTGCTTCTCTTCTCACCCTATGGAAAACTCCAAGTGAGTATGGTTGACACCCATGCTTACTCTCTCTCTGGATGAATGCATTCTTATCCTAGAGTTCCAGGCTCCTTGAATCAGTTACAGTGAACCTGGTCTAACTATTGTGGGCCTAATTAATGATTACTTCACAGTTAAGTGTCAGTTGATCAGTTTTCTTGCTGACACTTGCTATGTAAATGTGGTGGATATTTTCTCCAAACCAACAAAAATCTGTTTTGTCAGCTAAGTTGTTAGTACCCTTTTTTGCACAGTACTTCTAGAGGGTGCTGTCTCCTTACAGGAATGTTCATTTCAGATTTAATATCAAACCCTGCCTCTGACCATACCCCAAACTTTGGTGCCTAGGGCAGAGGAGTTTTGAAATCCAGATGCTGATCTGTATTTAGCAAGTGATTCTCTTACCTTTATGATGATCCAAACCAAAGCCTCTGATCCAAACAACCCTGAAATTTATGGTGTTTGGTATCTAGTTATGGATTCATGTTTTACAACTTGATCCCACCTTTAGTTTATTCAGCTGTCAAAACCTCTGTATCTAAAGGATTGGGAGGTAGGAGAGCTTTAGGAAGGTGCACTGTCAGTGTCTGAATTGCGCAAATGGGGTTATCCAGTACACTCACTTGCGATAAACACCCAGCTGCCTTCTTTTACAGAGAAGTCAGTGAGTTTAACTAAAGGTGCAAGGCCAGGTTGCATTTTTTCCACTGTTAAGTAGAACCAATATTTACAGTGTTTGTTATTTTACACAGTAATTATCTTTTAAATGTTACTACTGAAGGTTATACTACCCTAGGTCCATGTGACTCAAGAGCAGTGCGTGACCCTGAAAATACAGGAAGAAAATCTTTCAGTTAATGCAGGAAAGATTCTTAATCCTACAAAGTGTTTATCTCTAAGCAGTGCTGGGACTGAGCCTCAGAACTGTAGTAACTAAGCTTTTTATAACTTGGAAGCTCACTTCAGCAGTATCAAGGATTCTGTACAATCGGAATTGCTGCCAACTAGGCCTTATTCAAAAGCTATTTTTAATGCCATGCTATATCCCATCCCTCCCAAGTATAGAGCCAGATTGTGTGCCTGTCTCTCAGCCTAGCAAATAGGATTCCATGTATGACATAGACCCAAAATGAGGGACAGAAATGATTCATGCAGGACATTTAAAAGGCTGTTGGATTAGTTCCTTTAGTTTAAATAACTTTCTATGATGATCATTTCCTGATTTATAATCAGAAAAAACAATCAATCTTCAACAATAAAAGTGAAGGGATCCAAAACTTGTGTGGGACATAGATAAACAATAGGACTAAAATGAATGATCTCCCTTGAAATGAGGAATAAGTGAGAGGTCTGACCCCATGATCTGTACATTGGCCTCCATTTTCCATAAGGATAATAATATGCTTTCCTTGTGAGATTGGCACCTTTTCTTCCTCAACTCTTGGGGATAAGTTTCAGTCGTAGGGTCTCTAAAAGGAAGCAGTCCATCAAACGCAGTTGTAGTTGGCTCTTGGCTAGAGGGGAAAGGGTTCCAGGAAAGATTTCTTGTACCTTTTCCCACTGCATGCACCTGCCAAAAAGTCAGGCATAACCTGTCTCTAAAGTAGGTTCCAGAATTCCATGAGAGTGAAGAGTTCCTTGTACCTTGAAGGATTGGGCCTTCTGAGAGTCCACAATGTTAGTGGCACTTTCTCTTGCTACTGTGGTCAACTAACTCTTTTGGGGAAACGTTTAGCCAAAGAGCACTGAATGATGTTGATGCTAAATTCCAGCTGGGGAAAACAAATGGTAATGCTAGTATTCTACTATTTTAAGGGTCTGCTACTTTTCCCTGCTTATTCTCGGTTGATTGTACAAGTGAGAAATGGGCCAAATCTAAAACCCTGGATCCAAGCTTGATACCTTTATAATAGGTAGAACTAAAATTCTGCATATGAATCTTCCTCAAATTGGAGATTCATAAATAAATCTGTACCTGAACTTTTCCCAGGTGTGGGGGTGGTGTGTGTGTTGAGAAATAATGTTAGGGTTGGGATCATAATAGAGACCATTTCCAAACTGCATATTTAGATCCAAATCTAGATCTGTGGATTTGGTCTGAGCCCATCTCTAGCACAAGTTTTAAAAAATACTAGGAACTACAGTCACTGTGAAATGTAGAAGCAACAAAAGTTGTAGGGCATTTCATCTGAATTTAATCAACACAATGTTCTGTTCTTCATATCTATACAGTAGAAATCTGACAAGTGACTCATCCTCTGGTATTTCTTACAATCTTTCTCTTTCTGTCAGGTTAAAGAAAATAGCCAAAAAAGCCTGGCGAATTATGCTTTTTGTAGGACACAGTATTTGTCAATTGCCTTATTTAGAATGGATTGGGGGAGATCCATTAAAGCAGAGGTTTTCAAGCCTTTTCATAATATGGACCACTCTTTCAAACTTCTCCCATTCATTGTCACTAGGACAATCTTCCTTCCTGTTTGTGATCAAATAACATCCCTGTGGCAATTACAGCAATTACTGTACATGAAAATTAATATTAGGAGTCCATGTCATCACCAGGAATTCCTGGCTCCCACTCCTGTGCTCAAACCACTACTTCATCTTGCCTCTCTGAGGTAAAGTTACAAATGAAAATGAATACAGTGCACTTCTTTCCTTAGTACATTTAGGGCCATTTTGTGAATTCAGTTACTGAGGCAAATAGTTCAATAAGGTTCTAAAAAGAATAGACATTTGATTTTAAACATTTAATCTATAGTAGCTATAAAATTTTAAAAGGCTTCTCAATCCTCATGCTGCAGAGCATAAGCTAATCACTGGCTCCAGTCAGGAAAAATATCCTCACTCAGTTTTATAGTATTGCACAGTTTAAGTGCATTAAGAGTTGTGGGGGGTCTTAAAGCTTTCTGGTGCTGGTCACTATCAGACTGGAATGTAGACTGAGTAGATCACTGAGTTGCATAAGGATGTTCCCTTCTGGTGGCTCTTTCTCTTTTCCTCTTCCTCTATTTAACAATATGAGAGTTTGTATACTATGTTTTATCACAAGCAGAAGGACACTTATCTGTAAGCAAACTTGCTTTGATTGAGGTTTCCCACATAACATGACTTATTTGCTCTCTGGCAAGCGTTCACTTTGTGTTGCCAGACACAGACTGTAGTGATGGGGAAACAATGAATAGTATTTTCAGTAAATTTGAGTATGGTTACATTTTCAGGATGATCGGAAAATGAAGTCAGGGAACTGAGCCATATTCTGAAGTTCTTACTCAGCAGTGGCACTTACTTTGACAAAACTCCCACTGAATTCTCTGGGAGTTGTGCACAAATAACAAGAAAGGTAAGAACTTCAAAATCTAGTCAAAAGGACCTGGCTCAATATTAGATCCAAATACTTACTAAACAAACCAAAACCCTGCAAACAAACTATTAAAAATAATGGGTTTCCTCTCCAAGCAGAGGTTTGGGAAGCAGCAGCAAAGGTACCCTAGAGCTGCCCAAGAGCTAGAGAAGGTAGTGAGAAGGAAGTGCAAAATCAGAGGAGTTCCATATAAATGGTTCACATTAGAAGGAACCTCTTAGGTTACAAATTCATAGAGTTTCCAATTCTCAGTGTTGGTATAGGTGAACATGAAGCCCCAACATTTTAATATGGTTTGTAGTTTTATGTGGCGATGTTATGAGCAACGTGAAACATGTATATGTTTTCAAAAATCTGTAAACTGCTAAAATGCTATTTTGATGGGTGCCTAATGTATAACTAAGGAATATTATACATCCTGTACTATATGTGGTAAGAGAAATGTGATAATACTATTGAGCTAACGTTGTTCTACTAGTCGTGTTAAAATATATATATACCAGTATACACTGCTATACAGTTAATAGGAATAAGCACAAGATTGGCTCAAGTCTAAAAATCAATAGAGGAAAGCATATTATGACATTTGCATGACTCATTTAAGTAATGTACAGTTACTATGTCCTGTCACTTTTGTACTGTTAGAGCAGTATGATTGAAGTGCTATGGGGAAAGGAGATTTTCTTCCTATGTTAATCCCTCATATCTTAAAAGCTTTATATCCTTTAGCTGTCTTCTTCAAGCTAGATTTATGCATTAATGATGGAAGATCATGGTATCAAATTATTATATCAAATGCTTTAAGGGAAATAGGGATGTGCTGCCTTTGTTCTAATACAGCAGGAAGCTCTAGCTATAGGCTCTGGGATTTCATTATGGTTATACAAAATCATTGTGTGTGTGTGAGAGAGAGAGAGAGAACTATTTTAAAAAACATTTGGTTTTATATTGGAATTATTTAATATCATCCCAACAATAGGATTACTGTACAATAGAGAATGTTACCTCAAATCACTGTATGCATCACTATGACTAGAGGGGGCGGGTAAAATGGGGGGAGAGCTGTAAAACAGTGAGAATCCAGAGAGGAGGGATGACTTGCAATTTCTGAAGAATGAGTCATTTATAGATTGGATAATAATTAGGATAGACTTGGAGACATGAGAACTTTCTGGAATACGTTTGGACCTAATCCTGCAAAGCCTTAGTCACATGAGTAATCTTTCCTCACCTAAAGTGTTCAATTGACGTCAATGGAACTACTTGCAGGATAAAGGATTACTCTCCTAACTAATTATTTGTAGGGTGTGCCCTTAATCGATCCTTTTTACCTCACAGGAAACTTCTCCAGTTTTCCTTTCTCATCCCCTTTTCTTTCCAAACAGAAGGTGAAAGATAGAATTACAATATATTTTATAGCGTAAGTGGATATGTTTAATTATATGTAATTACACCTATGTACAAAATTACATTTTTACACATACACACACAGAGTGAGTGGAGTGAGAGACTTGGCTTTACACAGTATCCTGGATGCATAAATGTTTGGGTTTTTTTGTTGTTTAGTTGATCAATTTTTGTAATAAAAATTAATTGTGGTTCACATAGATAAAGTTGAGAACTGAAATATAAATAAACTAAATGAGAATCAGTTTCACATTAATATATAAGATCTAATAAAATACTGAAGATACAGAACTATATTTATGGACCAAATTAAAAAGAAATCTAGCATCTCAATCAACATAACAAACATTTATACATCTCACTTGGGCAAAACTGATTTGTCTCTTGCTTTCTTCCCTGTGTGTGTACATATAATTGTATGTGTACATGTTCAATGATGTGTGCTTAAACATACCTATTTTCACTAGTTCCTGATTCAGTTTTTCAGAAGTAACCTCTTTAAAATATCTTGCCTAAACAGTATTTCTTTGTATAACATTATTAGGCTGACTGAGGGGGAGTGGCTCAGAGGTAAATTTACCCTTTCCTGAAGTCTGATTTGCAACACTGTACTGTAGCTAAATCTCATAACTAGCTTTGATAAATTCTGCTTATTAACTCACCTGTCTACCTGATAATTTAGAGAGACAAGGTGCGTGAGGTAATGATCTTGTTTGGACCAACTTCTGTTGGTGAAAGAGATAAGCTCTTCTGGATTGGGCACAGAGTTGGACACTTAACACCTACTGACCAGTTGGTAACATTTAGTATGTACAGCATATAGCCACACTTAAACAGCACTTTGCTTCACAAGAGCAAAGTGAAAGTGGTATGTATCCTTAATATATCAGCCACCTATGTCCCCCTCCCCAATTAATTGTAAGGTATTACTTATTCAAATAGATGTGGGAAGTTACATATAAATACAGAATCAGGTGATTTGAAATTTTCTTTGCTAGCTGGCGAATACTTCAGCCTTCTACCACATTCACGGTAAGGAAAGTTTTGTTTCAAGAATCACATTAGTATGGTATATAGCAACTTCCTGTGTGACTTACATAGCTGAGCCTTAAGTTATATATGTCTATTTTACTGTAAATCATTACAATACAGTGGTTTGAGTCTTGGGATGCTGCTGAACAAACACTATTTTTGCCAAGTTTTGTGATGCAAGTTACTTTCCGCAATGAGTCATTTCTGGAGCTGGGCAAAAACTTTGGAGTTTCACTTTAAGTCCTGTGAGAAAAGTTTCAGTGTGACTTAATCTGTTTTAACAAGCAAAATCTCCTTCTGCCTTTTCATTAAAACGTCCTTCTTGCTTGAAACTACTGACCTAGGCCTATTTAAAGGAAAACAAAGCTAAAGAGGAAGTCAGCCCCAGGAGGAGGTCTGGTCTGACCTTGCTTAGTTTACTTCATGGTAAAACCACAGTGTCTTGTCCTGGCTGTGTCTTTTTTTTTTTTTTTTTTTTAAATCCACAGTATAGCTCACGTGCCTTAGATACTCAGAGGTAAAACTATGCCACTTTTAGCAGAGAATACAAGACTAGGCACACTTGTAATGGAAATTACCTCTCTCCCATTCCTGCCTCTTCCTCGGTATTCTGTTCCTTCATTTATATCCTAGGGTACCCTGCTAGTCCCTACTCTTGTGCCGACTTCTGTGGTGGTACACCACTAGGGTAAAATATTGTTGTCCTGGCCATTGCCTTAGCCTTACATAGCTGAGCCTTAAGTTATATATGTCTTATAGGCACTGGCTTATGGTTTGGTATCAAGTTGCATGGCCTCTGAGAGTTTTGGGAGGAATTGTGTCTCAGGGAGTGAGTTCCCTTTGAGTTCCCTGGCCTGCAGAAGTGTTCCTGCACTGCAGCACCCTTCCCCTTACATGCACAGCAAGCAATGTTAGCCAATGCATGGTGGGTGGCAGCAGTGCGAAGCCATGGCCAAACCACTGTACAGAGAGAGAAGGTCATGCAGTCATCTTGCACCTCGGGAGCAGCTGAACACAGCCTGGCCCTTAGGTTTAAACTCTTCAGGGCAGAGAACAGGTCTGAATTGATGTTTATTAACTGCAATGTAAATTTCTCATTATTAGTGATTGTCTTAGTTATTAATTCACTTATTAAAGATAAACAGAATTGTCAAGTTATTTTCTTAGGCCAAAAGAGAAAAGGAAATAAAGCAGAGTCCAAGCAGTTTATGTTGTTGGTATGTTAACATATTGATGTTAAAATTACAGCTGTGACTTATTTTTAACCAGTATCTCCCACTTCTCTGAAATAGTTCTATTATTCCAGAACAGGCAGTGAGTTGTTCCATTTTTGTTTTAAATCCTTGTTAATATCATAGCAATAGAGGTTATTTATTTTTATAACCAAAGTAACAAAATATACATATTTATTGTACTCATCATGATCCTGAACTTCAGCTGAAATACATCTGGACATTTTTCTAATACCATGGTAACAGGCATATGGGAAAGTGTGGTTGCCATTCCCCTAACCTCAGTGTTACTTATCTCCTCATTTGAAAGTCTACTGGGATAAGGCTGTTCCCTGAAGATATGAAGGTGGTTCTCTATATCATGGCACTCTCTTCAGCATTTTACTGTAATTTTTTTTCAGTTTTGTATGACAGGCATGCAAAAATATTTAATAAGGTTAATAATATTGTGAAGTTAAGCTGTGTTAAATAGAGCCATTCCTTCTGTCTTTCAAAGTGAAGGCTGTAGGTTTTTTAGAGGAAAGTCATATTTTCTGTCCCAATACCACATGAATATAACATTGCAGAATACCACTCTCTGTGTGTACATATAAATATAAGATTTGGGGGAAATATTTCAAAAATATTTCCAGGATTTTTATAATTTGGTTCAGTGGTGTTTTCCAATGCTTTGTCTGCTTTACATAGTCTAGGTCTAACAAGTTACTGCTTTATGTGGTGGAGGTTGCTATTGGCTTTGTTTTTATGGTTGCTTGTATTTTTAATTTAATTGTCAAGGGCACCTAGAGGCTGGGATAGGTGCTGGTTATTTGTGTTGTTGTAAAACCAAATAAACATTAGTATGGTTTATGCTGCTAAAACTCTTTGCTTGTAGAGAGGTAATTTATTAGGTTATGCTCTTTAATGCTCTTGGATGGTTAACTAGTTTCAGAAAGCAAATGTAAAGTTATATCAGAAACCTTTTCATAAGAATTACAAGCAGGGAACAAGAAACCATTATGAACAATAATAATTAATGAATAATTTAAATTTTGAATTTCAAATAGCAGGCCACAGAGTAAATGAAACTTACAAAAAATTCTGAACAACTTCCAATGATTAATTCAGGAAACTATCTGTGTATCTGCAAACATGGTGCAAGTAGAGAGAAGTGAAACTTGCTGAATAAATTATGTTGCAGCTCATTCACACAGCTGTATGTATAATGTAATATATGCACAGTGCATAACTGTTGGACTGTATTCCAATGCATCCCAGATGGCCTATATTGAGTTTGAGGATGAGGTATCATATGCCTTAACTGGCTAGCCCCTTATAGTGTACTGATTTATGTATGTGTGCCATTCACTGCCTTCTACTGGATAAGCTTGTAGTGGCTGAGCTAGTGGAGCTGACTATGTACCTTTTTGGGAGAGTCAGAACTCATGAGTTCTAATCTTAATGTTGTATATGTGCATTTAATTGGTGACTGTGCCATTCTCAATAGACTCATGGTCTTCTGAGCCATATGCCATCTTTTTAAGTAAATAGCACAAAACATATTTAAACACCTCTGGACTTCAAATAATTAAGCCCTAAGAAGGCAGCAAAGGCC